>NC_090934.1:363743608-364943608 GCF_040938575.1 Ambystoma mexicanum | reverse complement strand
ACAGGACAACAGAAGAAGTGAACGCTGTTTGAGGAAACAGGCCCAGGAAAAAGACAAAAAGAGAAAAAGCTGTCAGAGGTAACAGGGAGTACGAACTTGGAACGCCGTGAAGTAAATCGCGTGTGAACCGACAAGAAGTACAGATTTCACCCACTCGCTCTCCACGAAAAGCACGTACAAGGAAATGGCGTTCTACACATACCTTTTAAACATGCCCACACGTCCAGCGTCCCTTCCGCGTGTACGCGCTAAGGCCCTATCCTCCAATTACACGAGCTGACACTCTGACGTGCAGTCATTGGACGTGTAACATGCACCCGTGTACAGGGAAATGCCTGCGCACGCACATCACAGACGCCCATATGCGCTGAGGCCCTTTCCACCAATTACACGCTATGACACTCTGACGTGCTTATTTTTTGTACGTGCCATGGAAAACGCACGTGCGCGACACGTCACAGATGCTCTTACGCGCTAAGGGCCTTTGGTCCAATGGAATCGCGTATGCGTGCTGACGCGCTTACGCGCTAAGGGCCTTTTCTCGAATTACACGCTGACGTGCAGAATTTTCACGTGCCAAATCACTCCGTATCAAGCTGGCCACGCGTAAGCACACAGAAGATCACGTTCCTGCCCAAAAGGCCGAATTACTGCCCCCCAGAGCCCTGAGCAGCCTCCCACGAGCCATCTGCTGCTGCCTGCCTGCCTGCCTGCTGCCACCGTGCCCTGCCATTTGGTGCCTGCACATCAGCCATCTGCAGGGGTCCAGTTGCTGTGTTCACCCCTGCTGGAACAGATGACTCCCGACTGGGATACCATCGCTCCACAGCCCAGCCCCAGGACCCAGTTGCCCACCCATGCCTGCCTCAGGGGTCGCCATGTCGGGGCAAACACCATCCGAGACCACTGGTGACCCCCAGCCAGAGGGGCAGAGGGCCACCAGCTTCAGTCAGAAGGAAATTGGTGTCCTGGTGGAGTTTGTCCTTGGGCATTATGATGCCCTCTTCGGATCATCACGCGCCGACAAGGAAGGACGGGATAGGATCTGGGACGACTTTGTGGTTGCCATCAACGCTGAGGGGGTGGCAACCCGCAACATCAAGCAAGTCAAGAAGCGCTGGGAGGACTTGAGGTCCAGGACCCTCATGAAGGCCCGGCGCCTTGCGGAGGGGGGCCAGGGCAGAATGAGTACCATCCAGCTGAGGGTCCTGAACGCGTACGCCCAGCACTCCATGCCCAGATCCTTGAGAGGCAGACCCGTCTGGAGTCGAGCGGTAAGTGGCCAAGCATTGCTGTGTGAGACAGGGAATGTTGCAGTGAGCTGGTTGTCTGATACTTGCCTGTATGTGTGACATAGGCCATGTACGCGTGTGTGTGTGCAGGGACATCATGGTCATGCATGTGAGACCAGTAATGTATGAAGCACACGGTTGGTGTATGTGTTTAAATGCAACATGGGGAGCCCTATGCGGAATGGACACATGAGAGCATGCCAGTCTCTGTTCCTGGACATGGGTGGGGGTGAGCGATGGGTGCTTATGCCATGTACATGTATGGTGTCCATGTCTGTGTGTCTGATCTGCGTGTCTGTGACTTGTGAATGCCATGGATGCATGACACATGTCTGTGACAATGAATCACTGATGCAGCCTAGTTATCCTTGCATCCACTGTGTCTGGGGTGTACGAGTCCAGATGGATGAAAGTACGGTGAAGTGTGTGCATGTGATAGGCATGACCCATGATGCATGTGAGTTCAAAAACAACATTGTATGTTTCAAGAGTCCCTTGGACATGTTTGCTAATGTCCATAGCATGCACCATGCCTGTTACTGCATGTGTTTTGCCTGCACTGACCCATGTGTTGTGGAGGGACATGATGGAAGTGATCTTTGACAGTGCCACTCATCTGCTATTGCTTCCTGTCTAGGGGACCATTGTACAGTACCCTGATGCTTGTGTTCTATGTCAGCCTCTACACAGCGCAAAGTGAAGAAGAGGGCGGAGACGGCGCTGTGGAGCAAAGCGGCGGGGATGCCCCCATGGCTGCAGCGGAACGGGTGGGTGAGCCCCCACAGGGGCTTGCAACGGCGGAAGACGGGGTGGAGCCATCCAGGTTGGTGGTTTCCACAGAGAAGGAGGAGGCCGCTACTGAGCCGCACATGGAGCCTGGTGGGGGCATTCCTGCTGGTGCAAGTGGTGCAATCCAGGGGCAGGGGCAGGAGGCAGCACAGGTCGCCGTGGAGGTGCCTGTGCATGTCACTGTCCCTGACACTGTGACTGCACCACCATGTACCAGCAGGGATGCCCCATCCCAGGCCCATCCGCAGGTAGGGGGGATGTCCATGTCATCTCACTCCCCTCCACCTGCAGACGAGGGGACCCCTGGCCGTATGGAGAAGGTCCTGATTGGTGTCGCGTTGGGCACGGGTGTCATTCGTGATGAGGTGCGTGCTTCCCGGGGGAGCACGCACGTCATCACAAAGAGCACCGTGCCAACGTGGCCCAGTTGGAAGCGGCCGTGGTCGGGGGTTTCGTACATGTGTCGGGCACTCTGGCGACCATCTCCTCCTCTGTGGAGGCAATGCGCCAGTCATTCTCCATGCCTTCTTCCGCCCAGATGCCACCAGGGCCCCCTGTGGACCTGCCCCGACCAACACAGCCAAATCGGTGGGGATCCCATCCCTGCCACAGTCGGGAGTCGGAGGTCCAGCAGGGGTGGACACACCAGCAACTGGACCCCAGCAGAAGGAGGATGTGACGGCATCATCGGCAGGGAACGTGCACGGCGGCGTTGGTGGATTCCATCAGCCTGAATGCTGTCGTGCTGGCACAGACAGTTGCGTCGGAGGCAGCGGCAGGCTCGACGTGGGAGGAATCATGGCTCGGGGCCATCAACATCAGGGGGGCAGGCATCGGCCAGAGGGCAGGAGAACCCTAAAATGGGAATGTCTTCCATGTGGGAACGGTTGAGCCAGCAGATAGGTGCGGAGCGGCAGCAGGCAGAGGAGGAACGGCTCACCATGGTCAGGGCGGAGAACTCCATGCGGAGGGCGCTGAGGCGGGATGAGTGCCTCGAGGGTATTTGCAGGGAGTTGGAGCTGGACACTGTATTATCCCTGTGAGACCTCGTGGCCAGGAAACATGCCTGCCTCCAAGCCATTGAACAGGAGTTCGATGATGCCCTGGCCCATGACAACAACCAGTGAGCCGTCGGACTAGCCCACTGCCCTTGTAAATAGTTATGTAGTTAGTGTTAGGTTTCCTTTGCTTTTTTATTTTTTTTGGACCTTTTGGACAACGGACCACATTTTTGTATATAGTTTTTTTATTAGGTAGTATTATTAGATAGGTTTCATTTCTTCCGTTGGGATAATGGACCCTGGATTGTTTATCTGTATATAGTTGACTGTTGGATTTTATTTTTTTATTTGGAATTTGCCCATGGAGCAATGGTTTTCGGTTTTGTTTTTCCCTTGGATTTACTTTTTTGAATTGTGACTTTGGACACCTTTCCTTTGGATTATGATTTGTGGTTTTTCATTATTTAACAGACATGCTGCTTTTGGTTTTTAATTCCCATTGTCGTTTGTTTATTTTTGATTCCATTTATGTTTCTTTTAATACATTTTTTTCATCAAACTTCAATGTGTAGTATAATCTCATTGGTTTCATGCATACCATGATATGGGTTTTGACATTCACTGACACCCATTGTGTGTATGTGAGGGACATGTGTTCATTTACATACTTGCCATTGAGGTTGAATCATGTAATTGGCATTTCTAAGTGGGTGGATGCAATACTTGGGTGGGTGTTTGGCATGTGGAGGCTGCCCATAAGGGCCAGGGATCTAGATTGTGATGACGTGTTGGCTGGGGGACATAAGTGGGGGCCTGCTGGCAGGTGCACCGCAATTCTGGGGGGTGGGGGTGCTGGGGGACATGAGTGGGACATGAGTGGGGGCCTGCTGGCAGGTGCCCCGCAATGCTGGGGGGTGGGGTGCAGGGGGACATGAGCGGGACATGAGTGGGGGCCTGCTGGCAGGTGCCCCACAATGCTGGGGTGTGGGGGTGCAGGGGGACATGAGTGGGACATGAGTGGGGGCCTGCTGGCAGGTGCCCTGCAATGCTAGGGGGTGGGGGTGCAAGGGGACATGGGTGGGACATGAGTGGGGGCCTGCTGGCAGGTGCCCCGCAATTCTGGGGGGTGGGGGGTGCAGGGGGACATGAGTGGGACATGAGCGGGGGCCTGCTGGCAGGTGCCCCACAATGCTGGGGGTGGGGGTGCAGGGGGACATGAGTTGGACATGAGTGGGGGCCTGGTGGAGAGTGCCCCTGGATGCTGGGGGGTGGGGGTGCTGGGAGACATGTGTGGGGGCCTGGTGGAGGGTGCCCCTGGATGCTGGGGGGTGGGGGTGCTGGGAGACATGTGTGGGGGCCTGGTGGAGGGTGCCCCTGGATGCTGGGGGGTGGGGGTGCTGGGAGACATGAGTGGGGGCCTGGTGGAGGGTGCCCTGCACTGCTGGGGGGTGGGGGTGCTGGGAGACATGAGTGGGGGCCTACTGGCAGGTGCCGTGCACTGCTGGGGGGTGGGGGTGCAGGGGGACATGAGTGGGGGCCTGGTGGAGGGTGCCCCTGACTGCTGGGGGGTGGGGGTGCTGGGAGACATGGGTTGTTGATCAGTAGTGCAAGGTGACATGTGGCTTGGCTGGGGTGCATGCCCATGGTGGATGGGCTGCCTGCGGGACATGAGCAGGGGTGCAGGGTAGTCCACTGTGATGTGGGCTGCCTGCAGGGGCCGTGGAGGGTGTAGAGGGAACACCTGGGAGGACCCACACGGCCAATTCACGTGTAGTACTCCCCGGAACCCCTGAAATACACGTACCCTGCTGAAATCGCGTGTGAGACTTCCCGCGCACCCCGAAATACACGTACCCTGCAGGATTCTCATGTGAAACTTCACACGCACCCCGAAATACACGTACCCAGGACAATCACGTGTGGAACTTCCCGCGCACCCCTGAATTACAGGTGCCCTGATGGAATCGTGTGTGAAACTTCATGCGCACCCCTGGAATACACGTACCCAGGACAATCATGTGTGGAACTTCCCGCGCACCCCTGAAATACACGTACCCTGCTGAATTTGCGTGTGAAACTTCCCGTGCACCCTGAAATACACGTACCCTGCAGGATTTGCGTGTGAAACTTCACGCGCACCCAGAAATACACGTACCTAGGACAATCGCGTGTGGAACTTCCCGTGCACCCCTGAAATACACGTGCCCTGATGGAATCGCGTGTGAAACTTCACGCGCACCCCTGGAATACACGTACCCAGGACAATCACGTGTGGAACATCCCGCGCACCCCTGAAATACACGTACCCTGCTGAATTTGCGTGTGGAACTTCCCGCGCACCCTGAAATGCACGTACCCTGCAGGATTTGCGTGTGAAACTTCACGTGCACCCTGAAATGCACATACCCCGGACAATCACGTGTGGAACTTGCCACGCACCCCTGAAATACACATGCCCTGATGGAATCGCGTGTGAAACTTCACACACAACCCTGGAATACACGTACCCAGGATAATCGCGTGTGGAACTTCCCGTGCACCCCTGAAATACACGTACCCTGCTGAATTTGCCTGTGGAACTTCCCGCGCACCCCGAAATACACCTACCCTGTATGATTTGCGTGTGAAACTTCACGCGCACCCCGAAATACACGTACCCCGGACAATCGCGTGTGGAACTTCCCGCACACCCCTGAAATACACGTGCCCTGATGGAATAGCGTGTGAAACTTCACGCGCACCCCTGAAATACACGTACCCTGTTGGGATTGCGTGTGAAACTTCCCGCAAACCTCTGAAATACACGTTCCCTGCTTGGCGTTTGCTGTTTGGCAGCCCGGTGAACTGGTCCAGGGTTAGCGCAGACATTTGCGATGAATTGGGGATTTTGATGGATTTTCCTTGCGCGAGGGCGTTCTTGGGGGCGTAACTGGCGCTGCTGCAGGGTCGCTGTGCCACTCTGCACCACGGCTGGTTTTGGAGGCTAAAGTCCATGAATACGCCGTGCAATGAAATTGATTTTATCGCACGCGGCTGGCGCAGTGTATCGCACGGGGACACTGTGCACCAGCCGCGTGCGCCACTTTTGTGCGAAATTCTATGAATTACCCTGTTAGTGTCTTTGGAGACCTTGATATCATTGCCGTCGATGGTGAAGGACTTGTAAGTTTGACCTAATTTGTTAAAACGATGGCTTGATCCTAGTAATAAAAGCTCAGTCTTTTTATCATTAAGGCAAAGTTTGTGATGTGCCATCCAGGCCTGAATGACCAGGTAGACATCAATCAAGGCTTTAGTGTCTGCTGTGTGATCACCAGTGATGGGAATGAGTATCTGGGTGTCGTCCGCGTAGTTGGTGTAAGAGACACCAAGATAGTCAAGCACATCGAAGAGGGGCTTGGTGAATACGTTGTACAACGTAGGGGACACACAAGAGCCTTGAGGATCACCACAATGAATTGGTGAGGGGTCTGCCGATGCTGTAGGTAAAAAGACCCTCATAGATCTGTTGCTCGGAAATGAATGGATCCAGGCATTGGCAGACTCTGAGAAGTGGGCTGCAGATTTAAGATGTTGGCAGAGTATTTGGTGGTTGACCAAATCGAATGCCGCAGAGAGGTCAAGGAGTAGGAGTAGTGCTAACTTCCCATTGTCCTTTAGTGTCTCCATCTGGGTTTTCAAATCAATCAGGGCTGATTCAGTGCCATGTTTAGGACGGAATCCTGATTGTTTTAACCCCAGAAGATTGTTGGATTCGAGGTAGTCTTGAATCTGCAAGTAGGCTGCACGATCCAGGATCTTGAGCAGAAACAGGACCATAGTGATTGGTCTAAAGTTGGTTGTAATGTTAGGGTCAAGGGAAGGTTTTTTGAGAAGTGGGATTACCCATGTATCCTTAAGGTTGTCTGGGGCTATACCCGTCTAGAAGGAGGCGTTTATGAATGCTGTGATGAAAGGGGCTAAGTCGTGAGATGCTTCCTTGATGATAGGTACCGGGCAAAGGTCATCTTGGCAGTTGGACGGTTTGAGGTTGTTTATGATTCCTTCTACTTCAAGGGTGGTGAGCAGGGAGAAAGTGAATGGTTTATGAGAGGGATTGGCTTGGTGAGAATTAGGTATGGGTGTGGTCAGTGGTTGATCAGACTGTAGGGATTTTTGTTTATCTCTAATTTTAGTTTGGAGGGTGGCAATTTTACCCAGGAGTGCTGTAAGAATATTCGTGCACCAAGTACTATCTTTGGGTCATGAGTCATGGGGGGCTGCAGGTGTCTCAAGTTCCTTAAGAATTTTGAATAGTTCCTTGGTATTCGACTGGGCTGACACAATACGGTTGTTGTAGGAGTCTTTTTTAGCCTGTAGTGAGGCTTCTTTATAGTTAAGGGTAGCTAACAGAAGACCGTCCTTATGGGTGTCAGAAGGGTGACTTTTCCAATGTGACTCTGCAATACGTTTCTCTTTGCGTAACACTCTGAGCTGGGGAGTGAACCACGAGTTGAGGTGAGCACATTGTTAGGTCTCCTAATCCGATGATCTGATATTATTGTGATGGTGTGTTTTGATGCAAGTAAGTAATGTCGCCATTCGAATAGTGCGCCCTTGATTGCTAGGAGTTCTTTCTCAGAAATCCCATAGTTTAATTCTGCCGGGGAGAATTTTCTTGACCAAAAGTCAATTGGATGAAGGCATCCGGTTTTGGGATTTTGTTGAGACAATACGGCGCCCATGGCAATGCTTGAAGCGTCTGTTTCTACGATGTATGGTAATTCGGGCTGTGGGTGTTGCAGTATTGGTGCTGAGGTACATTTTTCCTTGAGGGCTCGGAAGGCTTCTTCCGCCGCTGTTGTCCATTTGAACTTTCAGTGTTTGCGCAGCAAGGATGTCATTGGGTGTACAATATGTGAGAATCCTGGTATGAAGCGTTGATAGAAATTCGCAAAATATAAGAAACTCTGTACTCCTTTTACAGACATGGGTGCGGACCAAGTGAGGATTGCCTCCACTTTTCTATTGTCCATCTTGATTCCCTGCAGTGTCAGTACATATCCCAGAAACTCCACCTCTGTGATGTGGAAGGAACATTTTTCAAGTTTTGCATACAGTTGGTTTCATGCAGTTTGCGGAGTACTGCTCGCACATGGGTTACATGTTCTTGGGGAGTGTTGGAATAAATCAGAATGTCATCGATGTAGACGGCTGCGCAGACATAGAGGAGTTCCCCTAACACATCATTCATAAAATGCTGGAACACAGACGGGGCATTGCAAAGCCCAAAGGGCATTACCTGCTATTCGTACAAGCTATTGCGGGTACGGAACACAGTCTTCCACTCGTCCCCTTTCTTCATGCGTACCAGCTGATATGCGCCACGTAAGCCTAGCTTTGTGAAAATATTTGCTTGTCTCACCTGGTCTATGAGAACTGGTATCAGAGGTAATGGGTACTTATTTTTTATGGTGACTTGATTTAGGGTCCGGTAATCAATACACATTCTTAAATACCCCACCTTTCTT
The DNA here is from genome assembly GCF_040938575.1 of Ambystoma mexicanum. Classification (NCBI taxonomy): domain Eukaryota; kingdom Metazoa; phylum Chordata; class Amphibia; order Caudata; family Ambystomatidae; genus Ambystoma; species Ambystoma mexicanum. The sequence continues at coordinate 364,935,016 of NC_090934.1, read as the reverse complement.
CAGTACGAAGAAACGTGGGGAGGCGGCTGGTGACTTAGAAGGCCTAATGAAACCGTTGGCCAGGTATTGGTCCAAATAGGTCTGTAGATGAGTGTTTTCTTCCTCGGTTAATGCATAAATGGGGCTGCACGGTACTTGTGCCCCTGGTAGCAGATTGATCTGGCAGTCATAAACTCGATGTGGTTGCAGCGTATTAGCTTGCTCCTTTGCGAACACATCCTGGAACTCCTGGTATTCCACTGGTAAGGTGCCCACCAAGCCTAAACAGGCTATCTTTTCCTGTGAAGCTAGCAATGGGTTTCTTTGGATCCCTTTGTTGTCGTAGCAAGAAGCGCATTCCGTGGAAAAGAGTAAGGTTCAGCTTTCCAGTCTATCTTTGGTTTGTGCATCTCTGGCCACAGTATCCCAAGAATCAGCTGAAATTGGGGTGCAGAGATAAGGTCGAATCTAATGCTTTCCCTATGGCCTTCTTGGCAGATTAAGGTGAGAGTGGAAGTACACTGTGTTACTGGTCCCGAAAGGAGTTGTGTGCCATTCACAGCTGTCACACTTTCAACGGTGCCCTTACGGTGGAATGTCAATCCCAAGGTCTTTGTGGTGTTTATGTCCAAGTAGTTCCCAATAGCCCCACTGTCTATGAAAGCCTTGAGGGCATGCATTCGGGTGGGCTGTGAAGGATCTACCAGAACCACCGGAATACTGAAATGTGAGATGTGAGTGCTCTGTTCCTGGCTCGACAGATCAATCTCTCCATCTGCCGGATGTTGGAGTTTTCCACTTCAGTGACTTCCCTTGTGTTATCTAGTACCCCCATTGTCTTCCGTGGAGGTTTAACTGTGCAGCTCCAGAGAAAGTGACCAGATTGGCCGCAATATAAGAAAAGTTTTTCAGGATGCCTTCGTTTCCTCTCTGCTTTTGTGAGTGGTCCCCTGAGGACACCAAATTGCATGGGATCTGAGTGCGTTTCGGAGGCCGGTCGATTGGACGCTTCTTTCGGTCGTACATACACTGGTCTATGTTCTGATCTGGTTCGATCGGCCTTGCGATCCTGTAACCGGTGGTCTAGTTGCATAGTTAGATCGATGTATTCACTACAATCTTCGGGAGGATTAACTACTTGTGCCAAGACATCTTTTAATTCTCTTCTCAGTCCTCGATAAAATAGTGTTATTCGTTTCTCTTCTGGCCAACCTCATTCAGCTAGTAGGCGATTGAATGTGGTGACATACGAAATAAGATCCTGACCACCATGTCGCAGAGAGAGTAGCTCATCATCCAAGGCCTGACCTCGAGTCCGATGGGCAAATAGTTTTTCCAGTTCACGCTGAAAACCTGGGTAATTTCTTAGTAAGGGGTCGTCCTTAAGCACTAACGGGACAGACCAGTCCGCCACGTGCCCTCCTAAATAGGAGAGTACGAAAGCTACTTTGGCTTGGTCGTTCTGAAAAGAGTCTGGTTTGCATATGAAGTGTAGGCGGCATTGATTCATGAACGCTCCAAATTTCTGGGAAACCCAGAAAAGCGTTCCGGGGTGCTAAAGGGATATTGCCTGGAAGCAATACCTGAACGGGTGTGACTACAGGTGCAACAGTAGGCTTCCCCTGAGGAACTCCACTTGGTAGGGGTGCTAGACCAGCTTGGGTCTGTAAGAGCTGTTTTGCCAAGTCGTCTGTTTTGTCCCTGTTAACTACCAGTTTGCGCCTTAAGGCATTTGTCTCAGAGCGGGCTGCATGCAGCTCGGCCGTAGTTTGCCTAACAATAGGGAAAGCTGGTCTACCTCAGAAGTTTCCATCGCTCAGGCAGAGGTATTGAGGATGGCTTTGTGTTCTGTCACACTCACCTGTGTCTCTGCAGGAGCGATGGATGAGCCTCCATTAACCCCGAGTTCTCACTTCGCCTGTTTCACCTGGAGGGACACTTGTCAAATACAAGATGTACACTCAGACCTGAATTCACCTGATTCCCCTGGGCCCTTCTCTTCTCTTTACTGTGTGCTCTGATGTCCCCTAAGGGCTTACCTTGATTTTTAGTAGGGTGTGCACTCCATCCTGCATTCGCAGGGGCACGATTCACTCGTAGGAATGATGCCAATGTCTGTTGGCTGAGTTCTAATGCCACACGCTGTTATATGCCTTCATAGCGATCCAGAGTGTTCAATGTGCCAGTTTCTTCACTAACTAGAAAGTCCTTTCCACAAAGTGAATGCTGCGCGGTGGATGTTAAGTGTCCGAAATTGTCCATATTGTCTTTATCTTGCCAAGGTATTTTTGAGTGAGTAGCGCTGCGTGTAGAACTCAGCCGCTGGTAGGCATGCGCAGCATCATAGGTTCGAACGCACCTGGTAATGTCTCTCCTTTCCCTTGCAGGAGTGGATTATGGAGTGCTAATGCCTCGAGTCTGAGTTCAGCACTACTGGAGACTCAGTTGTCAGGTAAGTATGCACCGCGTTATTAGAGAGAGCGCAGTGAATGATGTCTCTGCGTTATTGGAGCGAGCGCAATGAATAATGTCTCTTCTTTCTTTTGCAGTACTTTGAGCACTCGCACTACGGACCTGGATTCCAGCATAGCTGGAAGATTCGGTGAGTATGCGCAGCGTTACTGAAGTGCGCGCACTAACGCAGTTCTTCTGTGTGCTTACAGGAGCTGTGTATGATTCCCCTCTTGACCGGAGAAAGCTGCAGCGTGAAAAAAGCATGGGGTTGATCTGGAGCAGGCAAGCAGAAGCAGGATGATCCGGAGCAGGTAAGCAGAAGCAGGTTGATCCGGAGTACGGCGAGTGTGTTGCTGATGCAGCTCACAGTAAGCAACACGAAGCACTGGAAGAATCTTGGGTGTGGGTTATACAGCCAGCCACACCCAAACACTAGAGAGCTCATGAATTATCATGCACTTCCTGTTTGTTAACAGGAAGTGGTTATCAGGAAGTTAACACAAATACCAAGAAGGAATTAAATGAAGGTATCTGCTATGGGTTTTTTGTGTGCCTATGCCAGGCCTCCCAAGCCTCCACCCAGCTTGCCCCGACTACCTGCCTGGTACCCATGACAGTAATGCATGGTCCAAAACAGCTACGCCTTATGGTTTAGTGCTGTATCAGATCATGAATAAAGTGCATGAACAAATCCGTCAGTTGCAAGAAGGCATATCAGTATGCAATTAGGAATGCAAAAGAGGGAAGGATTGTAGCCAGAGCACAAGCTGCACCTCAACGACTTAGGGGCTGCATCTGGCAGCTAATCTGTGTAAGGCAAGATTTGGACAACTGCGCAGGAATAGTAAAATGTAGCATAAACACACAGGAATATCTGCAATAATTCCTAATAGACTTACTACAAGTACTGGAAAACAAAGAAATCCCTATAAATGAAATCTTCCAGGTTTCATACATGTGGAAACATGCATACGCTCTCTGCAACCATTTTTCACAAGACCACATCCCTCATGAATGATACCAAATTCTGAATTCATTCCATTTCACCAGCTTCTGCAAAATTCAAATCATGGCAAAGAATGCTCTTTATGCAATTCAGGCAATCGTTCCACCATACAAATAAACTGACATAGCCAATATGTCATACTAATGCTTCTAAGGTACAAAGCAGATGGTACCAAAAATAATTTTAGGCTTACAGACTTCACACATGGCCAAGTATCTCTTGGAAAGAAAACCTTCACATCAGTAGGTATAACATACTACAATGGTGCCAAAACCACTTGCACTGCATATGTCAAAAAAAGAAGGTACAATAGGTTACCAGCAAATTTAACAAATGCCTATGTGATATTCCTTCAACCCAAATTTAGTCACTAAACTATACCACAGTTAACAGTTAGAATATGCCATCAGGTATCTAACTACATTCAAAATACTACAATTGTACTTTTGAAAGTCAATCTAGTTAGAATAGACCAACAGGTATCTAACTACTTGTAAAATACCCTTCATTCCAAAACACTTCAAACACACCATCTCAATCCATATACGACAAAACATGTTCTAATCTTTAATGTCGTTAGAATATACCAACAGGCATCTAACCACTTCAAGCATTCCCTTAATCACAACACTAATATTGTACCAAACAAAGTACTAAAAATGTATTGTTTATGAGGGTCTAAAAAAGTATATGTAAAATTGTATATAACTACAGCTTTTAAACTATCCTGCTTTACAAATTGCACTCTTTCTTTTTCCACAGAAAATAAACCAGAGATTCCAGCTTCATAATGCTACAAAACTAAGTAACCATAGCAATTATAATCAAATTCATATTCTATGAGCACTATCCTCAATTGAAGTACAATCATAAGTATCATATACGGTTCAATTACATCATTCATCCATATTACAAACACTTTGTACTCCCACTACATTACCTATAATTACTATATACATATTACTATTTTGGTGGTTCTGGCCATACTCCTACTGCATTACCTATAATTACTATACACTAAATACTGTGTTGGTTGTTCTCAGTGCACATATTCTTGGGCCCAAGGCCATGCCACCCAGAATCTGGCCACCACAATACAATTAACTATATAACGGGAGGGATCGGACGGGAGGTAGCTCTGTGGCAACGTGCGGGTCTTGGAAGCAAGACCACGCTGAGCAAACAGGTTTGAATCCCGGGACCCATGCTGAAAAAAAAACGCATTTCTAAATAACCTTCCTTGCCACAATGAAACTAGCGCCTCCATACCTACGGGTTATGTGCGTTGTAAATAAATGCAAAAAATAAATAAATAAAATAACAAGTACGTACCATACACTGTCATCTAATGAACACTCACCCTGACCCCCTGCGATCAAAATGTTTCCCACGGACACTGAAATTGACTGCACACTCTGCAGCATTTCCAAACCCTTTTTCGCCAGATAATAACAGCTCCACATTACCTTCATTCCACTTCGCTACCATTTCTACAACCTCTTTAAGCCATCAAATAAACCCAGATGTCTTTTCCGAGCTGTCTGTTCACACCGCTGTCCGTGAACTAGCGCATATTATCTTTTGTCCACTCCCCCACCTTTCCCAGCCCTTCTGTCGACCACCGAAAAAAACAAATGTGTTTTCCAGACTTTTTACCTAGAGTGCTGGCCGTGGACACCGGGTGCTGTCCACAAATCCAACATGGCAGGCATTTCCAAAAATATTATGCACCTCAGGCTCTTCACCATCCAATCAGTGTGCATGTCCGATGTCCGCAGCCTCAGAACCAATCGGAGGCCCGTCTGTGGACGAAACAGGGAAATAAGTCTGCAGACTCAACTCAGATATCACAAATTTGTTTTGACCCAACTTTTGTTCATCTTAAAAAAATAATATTGGACAGATTTACACCAAAGCACGCTCTTAGGGACCAAACGCCGCTCCTGATGCAAATTTGGTTAAGATCCATCCAGTGGTTTGGGCTGTAGACATGAGAAAAACATTTTTTTCCATTTTGTCTATGGGAAAAACCACACATTTTGGGACCCCTCTATAACTGTGCTCCCACTGCACATGACATCACCAACCTTCACAGGATCAATCTGATGGGGCCATGTACTTCTTTTGCAAAATTTTGTGAGGATAATTAAACCATACATAAGAAGGACATAGAATACATTTTGGAATAACAGAACACACCCTGAACTCCTCAAGCACCCAAGAATCTGGCCACTGGCTACAACCATTGTAATAATATGTGTATAGTAATTCTAGGTAGTGTAGGGGTAGTATACAGTATTTGTAACATGGTGACATAATACAATTGTACTGCAAGCAGTACTTATGATTGATGTACAATTGAGGGTATAGGTTGAGTTTGTTGTACATGGTAATGAAAGAGAAACCGTTGCTTCTTTCTCTGTGAAAATAACACAGTATAATATGTTAGGCAGGATAGTTTAAAATGTTTCATTGCATACAATCTCACATATTCATGCACTTTTTAGACCCTCATAATCAGTACATTCTAAGTACTATGTTTGGAACATCATTACTGTGTCTTCTGCACAGTTGCTGTTTCTGTTTGCATAACCATTGGGTCATTGGGAGAAAGAAATCCATACAGGATTTTTTAAAAATGACTGTATTTATGTGAGGTTATATTTAACAATATGTTTTTTTTGAGGTGTGCTTTACTTAAGGAAATGTTTAAAGTGCATAGATTAGTGCATAGATAAGTGTATTTGTTGTTACAAGCAGTGTTGGAGTACGAAGAATTGTGATGGTGTATTTCAATTGAAGTGTAATGAAGGATATTTTTGAAGTAGTTATATACCTGTTGGCATAATCTAACTATTTTGCTTTTCAAAAGTACCATTGTACTATTTCTTTTAAAGGTATTTCTGAAGTACTTAGATGCATGCTGGCGTATTGAAACTGTTTTCCATTTTAAAAGCAGCATTGCAGTACTGTAGATGTAGATAGATGCCAGTTGACGTATTCTAACTGTTAATAGTTTTATAGTTCTGAATTGTATTTTTGAAATAGTTAGATACCTGTTGGCATATTTTAACTATTTTGCTTTTGAAAAGTAGCATTGTGGTATTATGGATGTAGTTAAATGTCAATTGGTGTATTCTAACTGTTGATAGTTTTGGTCAGTGACTAAATTTAGGTTTAAGGTATATTAAGTAGGCATTTGTTAGATTTGCTGGTAATCTCTGTTTTAGAGTAACAGACATGTTGTTGAATTATAACCAACCACTTCTTTTTTTACTGTATGTAGTATAGTGACCTGAAGTGGTTGTGGCACCAGTGTGGTAGATTATGCCTACTGTTGAGAAGGTTTTCTTGCCAAAAGATACTTGCCCATGTGTGAAGCTAGTAAGGTTGCAGTTGTTTTTGGTACAATCTGCGCTGTACCTTAAAAGCATTAGTATCAGATATTAGATATTTCAGTTCATGTGCATGGTGGAATGTTTGTCGGAACTTCAAAAAGTGCATAATATGGCATGATTTCCATTTTGCAACAGCTGATGAAATGTAATGGGTTCACAATTTGGAATAGATGCATACACATATCGTTCATTAGGGATGTGCTCTTGTGGAAACATGGTTGCTGAGAGTGCATGTATATTTCCACGTGCACGAAATCTGGAAGATTTCATTTATAGGTATGTTTTTCGTTTCCAAAAAATTCTTGTTGATCATCCTGTGTGTTTATGGTGAATTTTATTGATCTTGTACAATAGTCCTCTTCTTGTCTTATTCCTGATACACTGTAAGTGTTGTCAGGATTGTTTGTGTCATTTCTACGAAGGACAAGCATTTGCAACATAACTGGTCTGAGCCGTTCAAGTAAATGTTTTGAACAATTGGTGGCAATTGGAAGAGAATAATGATTGCTACATTTGCATAGCAATTTACACCAGTTGTGTTGGAAAATTTAAATGGACCAGAGAGTTCGGTCTCTGTGTCATTTGCCTGAACTCCACTTGTTTTTTAGAAGAAATATTTCTCTTTCTAACCTCTGATGGATGTGCAGTTCTGTTTGCACTAGGCAGTTTTGTCGTTGAACTGCTCGATGGAGTAGCAGTTGTTTTTTGTTTCTTTGGTGGTATTGTTGGGAGATCTTTTACAAGTTTTGTTTGCATTCATTTTGTTTTCACAACTTTAGCTTTTTGAGGAACAGGGTACATATGTAGATGGGGTAAGTAGAGTGTACATAGTCTGTTGTACTCTAGGATGCTTGGAAAGTCAGCCTTGACTTTGTTTGCATCACAATTCACTAGGAATCGTAGATGTGAAAGTGCTACATAACTCATACGTTCCTTAAAGCCTGTGCTGCCAATGTCAATCAATGCCTAATCTAGGGTTAAACCTTGTGATTTGTGGATAGTGACAGCATATGCAAGTGACAGAGAAAATTGTTCTCTGTGTACATACATGTCTTTAAAAAGAAGGAATAGTGCTGTTAAGCATACTATTCTTTTAATTTCTGCACGATTGTCAAAGTGGATGTTGGCAAACTGAATGTTGTTGTCATGTGGTTATGTCTGGAAGCCAACGACTGTACCAATTGCTCCAATGACTAAACCTTGATATTTTTTATTTATTTTTTGTATTTTTAAAGCACTCACACAACCCGCTGGGATTGAGGCACTGTTACAGGAATTGTTTGTCTTAGTTGCATATTTATAACACGCTTAAATGCCCAGAGATTCTATGCGCTGACCCAGAGATCAAACCTGTGTTGCTTCGTGTCATCTTGCTTCCAAGGCTAGCATGTTGCCGCTGAGCTATCCTCCCGGGTCAGGTTGTTCTACGTCAACATTACGTTTAAGAATTACACTGCAGTTTAAGAGCATCAATAACATTTTCTCCAATCCAGCTGTGTTGGAGATAGATTTTTGTAAGCTATTTAGTCATGCTGTTGCTTGTTGACACACAGGGAGTGTCATGCCATGGACTTCCAGTTTGTCTGTGGAGTTAATATGCAGGATGGGTTGCATTTCTTTTTTTAACATTGTCTCATTGAATTGACTACTGCTTGTTAGGGTTGTCATTAGGGACATGTATATTATATTTTGTTGAGTTAATTGTTCAATGACATGAAGAGCAGATGTTTTATGGCCATATAGCTCATGGATTAGTCTAATATTTAAGACGGATTTAGCATCTTTAGTAAGCAGACCATTACTAATGTTTTTTAAACTATCAGCATAGGTAAGGTCTGCAGACTGACGCATGTTTTGAGTTAGTTCTTTGTACTGAAATTATTGCCAGAGATTTACATTTCCTATGCTGCCGAGTGTGTTGTGGCATTGTTTGTGTCCTAATGTTTTGAAAAATATCTTCCTCTTGTTGGTGTTCATTGTCCAACATTTCTTTGTATTGTTTGAACTTGACATTTGTTATACTGCTTCATTTGCAATGAATGCAGTTTCAAATGAGTCATGATTACCTAATAATTCTTCTTTTTTGCTCCGTGGTTTCAAAAGCTGTACCAGGGCCATGTAATAAAGGTCCCTATGTTGTGGTGTTTTAAATGATAATTGTATGTGATTAATTAGGCTGAGTTTGGTAAGTTTCACTATGCTTCCTTCAAAAGTTGATATTGCATATTTGCCAGTTGTATCATCTGGTTTGACATTATTTTTGTAAGATTAGTTTTTGGGCCATATGGTACAGGCACATGTTTTTCAAAGCATTATTTATGTTTGGATAGTATCTGTCCAGTAAATAGTTTTTTAAAATGTCCTGGTTGTTGGGATCATTTGCGGCTATCGTTTCGATCTCTTGGTAGTATTTGAGTACTCTTTTTCTGTATGAAGCTGGACCAACGTTCAGATTTGCCATATAAGGCTGTACCTGTTAAACGGTCTGCAGCTTTATAGCACCCACATTCTCTATGGGACAACATTGTTATACTGAAGCTGTACAATTTTTGTGGCAGTGTTTTATCAGAGGATATGCCATCCCAGAGGTCTTTTAGTTCTGTTTTCTCAGCTTTGGTGTCATATGTTGCAATATCAGTGGGATTGTCTGCAATGTATTGTATGTCTTTATTTGCATTCCACAAGAGGGTAATGATAGCATTGTAATCATTGATATACTTGGATGCTTCATCCCTTTTAATGTTGTATGTGTTATTAGGCAATTTGCCTTTTACACTGTGTCAAACAGAGGACATGAAGCTATTTACTTCCTTTTGCGCAAACTGGTCTAGGGAAGAAAAAGCGACATTTGGTATAGTGTTTCCCTTTGTTTTTATATCCCCGTCAGCAGTATTGCCACCTTTATGTTTTTGGAAGTGTCTGATTTGTGTACATAGGTCACTGTGTGTGCTTTCTGAAGATATGTTGCAGGTCATGTATTTTTCTATAAATTGGAATCACTGTAATTTCCTTATTTTGGAGCATCTCTTATCCACAAAAGCATGTGGATGTATGGTGCTCCTCTAGATTGATATTCATTACTCCAAAAGTATTCTACTTCTCGATGTGGAGTGGTACTTTTATTGCAGCTTGGAAATAGAGCAATCGTGAAAGTACCTTGACACATTGACAGGGTCAAGAGAACAGAGTTCTCCTGGTGTTTTTATATCTACTCCTTCATTATTTTGGTTTGCTACGCGTAAGAAGTCGTGAAAGTCATCCGATGCATATTCTGCACAACTTAATATAACAAACCATGTAGGTGGGTCTATATTCCTTAGCATTCAACGCACATCAGCATGACCTGGAACCAGTATTCTTTTGTATCACAAATGTTTGCCAAGAGATTTGTAATACTTGACTGCAAAACTTCATTGTTGTCTTTTATCTTTTGGAACAGTTGGGTAGCGGACATGTTAACAAAATTGGACCCTGTTTTTAATATGTGTGCAACTCCTTAACATAGAGTTGCTTGTTCACTTTCAAACAGGAGGTGGAAACTGTATTCTACATTTTGTCTGAATCTGGGGTCTTCAGAATACATTCATAAAGAGCGATATTCTGATGCACTAATTTGTGTTGGTCTTTCATCATATTTTCCTCCTTTTCCTGTAGGTAAGAGTAGAGGAAAAGAACGTGCTTCAACACCTTTCTGCCATGTGCTCATTGGAGATCATTTGGCTTGACGCATTTGATATGTTTCTAATGCATCATTTATGGTGTCTTTGCAGTGCACTAGGTGAATAGTATACTGGTCCAAAATGGTGGCTGCAGTATTCGGATCGACACATTCAAATTGGCCAGTTGGTGGTCAATCCTCAATTAATGGGTGCTTGTTGTTAAGTTCTCCTCTCTTTATATCTTTTAAGTATTCATTGTTTTCTTTAAGATATTGTAGTGCTTGTCTTACATTGCTTAGGTTGACTAGCTGTTGCCAAATGTGTGTGTCTTTTGTTGGTACACCATTAACTAGGATAATCAAAGATGTATCTATTGGCCGTTATATTCCCAGAGTTTGTACATTTTCTTTAAGATCTAATGGCAAATATAATACTCTGCCATGAATGCCTTTTAGTAACTCAGAAGGAGGAAACTTGGCTGTTTTGGGTTGAAGACATATTATAGCTTGATATGGGTTTACTGTTTGGATTTTAATGTTCTCATACAAGTTAAGTTGTTGGAGAGCCTCTGGCAGTTATTAGTGACAGCACCTGATGGCATTTGGTTATGGTCAAGCTTTGTATTGCAGTATGTGCAAACTATTGAGGGGTCAGTTATTTTGGTATTTATTTTCTGTTGTTCAATATGAAGCTAATTGGAACATTCAGATTCCTCATTGTCCTTTATTTTGTAGGCCATATCTCCTATTGTGTTGCTCTTTTTATAAAAGGTTCTGCAACAACAGACACATACTTAGTCTGGTATTTCAGCAGACATGTTTCGAAACTTTGCTATTTCTTTGTTGTATGTGTGTGTAAGGAGGTTGGTGTTTGTAAGGTGTTCACTCATGTTTTCTAAAGTTACCAAATTTTCTAAGTGATCTTCACTTCCAAAATATTTACTTTGCATGTGCTGTAATTGTTAAAGGAGTTATTTGTCTGTCCCATGTAGGAGGATGTTATTTAAATGTTGCAGTTGTAAAAGAAATATTTTCAGCTTAGTATTGTCTCTACACAAGTTTTCGTATAGAGGAATGATGTGTTGCTAAGATTTTGATGTGGTGAGAAGGTGCTGTTTCAAGCAGTTCCTGAAATGCAGGCTAATTAATGAATGTCCTCGTAGTCCAGTGTAGTTGCGCAATGGACAGGAATCCATGGTTTGTAATGTTTATATTCTAATTTTGTCTTTTAGTTTTACACACTGATTGAGGAATTGTCACATAGATTTGAATGATTGTTGGCGAATGTTACACTTTGAGCTGCATGTCTATTTGTACACTGGGCACATTGTTTGGGTGAAAATAATTGTTATTTGAATGTTTTTTGTGGACGTTTTTTCTATAAGGGTTTCTTGTGCCATAATGGTGTCTCTTACCATTTCATACCCCCGGCCATTACTGTGTATTGTAATTGTTTTTTTTTTTGTTCTGTTTATACACCTCTTCATTGAAATATGGTTCTGTGCTGCTTGTGTGAATCCATTCACCTGTACAGAAGTTTGAAAATGTATCTATATGACCTTGCACATGTTTAGAAGTACTTGTTTGTAATTTACTGATTCATTTAGTTAGTGGTTTCATGTTGTTTAAAATTAATCTAAAAAATATTTTGTTCATCACAAATGCACTGTCAATTAGAGCTTCAAGGATTAGTCTTCTGTAGTAATTTTTAAGGGTAGATAATGACTTTTCATCTGTTTTCATAAGATTGTGAAGTACTCTACGGTGGAGGTTTTTTAAATATAATTATATTTTGGAATGCTTTACTGGGTCTACATTACCATTGTTAGATATAGGGTTAGGTTCATTTGTATGTGCCTTTTGTGTGTATATTTTCTTTTGAGTTTTAGTTTTTGGAAGAGGGGCTTTACTTTCTTTAGTGGTTGTTGGATTAGTTGTGTTGAGGGTTGTTATTAGCAGTTTGTTTTAAATATTTTCTATTCATTGTTTTAGAGGTGTTTGACTGTATGGCTTGCTTTTATTCTTACCTTGTCTATTTTGTGTTGTTTTCTATGGAGTTGATGTTTATAAGGAATTATTTTGTGTCTGTTGGAAAAAAAACAAAGTGTGGGTTTGAAAATTGTGCAATATATATGGATTTATTGTAAATGGGTGTGTGAATGTGATGGTAGTGATGCATACAGGGCTGTGTGATTGTGTAATGGGATGATAGTTGTGTGTGGGAAGGTTGTAAGAGTAACGGTGTGTGTAGAGGTGTGAAGGGTTTGGGGTAGTGAGTAAGGGAGTGGTGGCGTGAATGAATACATAGGGACATTATGATGTTTTGAGGAGAGTAGTAGGTGTTATAATGATGTTGTTTAGATGAGAATGGAAAGAGTGCGCATATTGAAATGTAATGAATAAGAGTGAAATAAAGGTTGATGACTTGAAAGGAATACTGTAGGCTAATATATTGCAAAAGTGCATTGGTACCATAATAAAGAGATTAATAGTATAGTAATGGTATGGTATGGTAATGTTTATTTGTAAAGTGCCTATACACAAGGCAAGTGTTTCAAAGCGCTCAAAGAGGGAGGGAACAAGGGGAACAAAGACAGTCCTTCAGAGCCCTTGAATTTCTGAATGATACCAGTCTGCACAAGCAGAGTAAGTGAATATAATACTAATAACAGTGTATATAACATCGAATAGGTCTGACGACGTATCTTCAGTTTGTCCAAGTGCATTGAGGTGACACCGTGCAAGGAGGGGAGAGAGAAAAGATAGATAGATCATCTTCAAGGCATGGTACGTTCAGATCGTACAAGTGCACAGATGATAGAGGAGAGGGAAGGGAGGGTGATGGGGCAATACAAGTGTGCCCAGTTATTCTGAAACTGGGTAAGTGCTGAAAGAATGCCATTCTCATGGGTCATTTACCAAGTGCAGTAGTAATGAGGCAAGTGCAGGCACAGAGGCAAATGTGAGAGGACTGGCGAGTGTGCCAGGGACCTGTAAGACTCAGAGTTACACCCGGCAGCCAATCAGCAAGCTGTGCGGAAAAGGGAGGGAGAGAGGATAGAGCAGAGAGATAGGTTAGCAGGGTAGATGGAGAGATAAGGAGGAGAAGAGGAATGTCTTGAGGAGTTTCTGGAACTTAAGGAGATCAGGCTCAAGACAGAGGACGGCAGGCAGGCTATTCCAGAGGGAGACCCCTGATGAGGATAAAGATCTCCCTTCAAATCTCTGCTTGGAGAACCGGCTCACTCACCAAAGGTTGGAGGTAGATGAGCGGAGGGCTCGCAAGTGACAGTATTTAGGTAGGCAACATTGCAGCTAGGTATGTCTCATGCCCCAGAAAGCCTTGGGGACAATGTAGAGGGTCTTGACCTTGATCCTTGCAGCCACAGGGAGGCAATGGAGGGATTTCAGTGCTGGAGCGATGTGGTCCCTGGGCTCGAAACAAAGGATAAGTGTTGCAGTTCTGTTCTGGATGTGTTGCAGAGGGTGCAAAGCAGAGGCAGGGATTCAAGGTTCTGGAGACAGTGAGCCACTGGGGGAAGGTGAGAAAAGGAAGAGTACCTCTGAAGAGGTGCAGCTGGTATATGGACTTTTTAGAGATGTCCAAAATGTGAGTTGAAGATTACCCCAAGGTTTTTTGCCTCGCAGGTGGGTGTGGGTGCTGGGATAAGGGAGGCTGGCCAGAGTGAGAGTGGGAAAGCAGGAGCAGGAGTCCCAATACAAACGATCTCAGTCTTACTGGCATTGAGGAAGAGGTTGTTTGCAGCACACCATGACTGAATTGCAGAAAGACAGTCAGTAATTTACTTACTTTGTAGGATGTGAAGAGTAATCTTCCTCTGGTTGGTGTCTTCAGTAATTTTCTTGTGATTATAAAAGAAAGTTAGTGGGTATATATGATAATGGTGAAGTACTTTCAGTAAGAGAGGTTGGTATTTATGAATATAGGAGGGGTTGTTGGGAAATGGAGTTAATAAAGTTGTGTTTTCGAGAGTATGTTAACTATGTTGTTAGAACAATTGAACTATGAGCATTGCAGTTTGGGAGATTAGAAGGAAAGTGGAACAACGGGTATAATGAAAAGGTGTATGTGTAGGTTACTTTAATGCTGCTGAGTTTAATGAAAGAAGTGGTGTGTTTGTGGTTCAATGTATTTGTAATGTGTTGCAGTATAATTAACGCATAGGGAAACTGTGGCCTATTGGAAATATAATGGTGGATTGTTGTTACAGCACTGTTTAGTGGCTTACAGTAGAGGTTGGAAAAGAAGAGTACTTTATGTGTAAGGTGAAGTGGCATATATAGATACGTTGGCATTACAAACATATGTGCAAGCAGGTTGAGAATGGTGGCAGTGCAAGGGTTGTAAGGAGCGAGATTGGAAAGTGCGACATTAATTTGAAATTAAAAATGGAAAATGATGACCGTTTAAAAAGGGTTGTTTTAGGAGCATTTTTATGAAAGATAAAAAATGCATATGAGCATTTATAGCAGCACTGTGTGTAACTGTTTTGTTAAAGAAAAGAAAAGTGGAGTTTAAGGATTTGTAGAACATGTTTAAGGGGTACTTGGTGTGTGGAGGTTTAATATGTTGGCAGTGGATGCATACTTGCAAACATGATCTGTTGCAAAATGTAGATGCTTATCAAGTGTTGTTTTTTGCTTTGCATTCTGGGAGTTGAAGTTGCAGTTTTCTCATAGAAATGTTGGACTGCAAGTCCCAGAATATAGAGACACAAATAGGACTGTGAAAGCACCTACAGATTAGAACAGGTTCTGTTAGCAAGTAATCATGTACTCTGAAGATATTAAACATGCACACACTAAGTAGCACTTAAAAATGTTGTGGAAATCTTTTGCGTCTTCTTTTTGCTTCTTTTCTAGAGAAGTTATACACAGTGCTGTTCGAAATGCACATATGCATTTTTCAATTTTAATCGAAATGGTCCTAAAAAGAAGATTTTTTTAACGCACTGCATTCCAAATAAATGTTATACTTTTGAAACATCTAGTGTAGTCCTATGTGTTTTTGTTTATTACATTCTGGTATTACAAGTTACTGAATGCAGGAAAAACTGCGTGAATTGATAACCACCAATAGATTGGAATGGGTTATGTTGGTTAGTATGAATGTACTGCTAACATACTAAACTTCCACTTAGCAAGTGCCATTATAAATGTTTTAAAAATCTTTTCAAGCTGCTTTTACATTTTTTTTAAATGTAGCACACAGTGCTGCTATAAATGCGCATATGCATTTTGTAAGTTTCATGGAAACACTTTTAAAAATAAATATTTGTATATGTAAGTAGGTGTGCTGAATTATGCAATACATGGCATTTGGTAGTGTGGCTGCAAAAGAGAATATGTTTATTGAGAAGCTTATTGCAAGGTAAGTAGAAGCAACCCTGTATACATATACAAAGGTGTTGAAAAGATACCTGCACTATGTTTTGCTAGATGCAGATCCTGTTGAATCTGGAAATAGAAATCTTGGACAGTTGCACAGTAGATTTTCATTAACAGGAGATATGTACTCTGAGAATTCAGGTGTACATTTGAAGTGTGGAAGCGAGATGACAGGGTTAGGTGTAGAGGTTTTTGATGTGATTGGTGGATGGATGTGTGACTCTTTGAAAGCAGCCAATAAGGGAGTGTTGAGAACATGAAAGTGGAAACGGTAGATGGGCTGCCCATGTGTTACGGGGTCTGTGAACACTGTGGTAGTCCACGGATGGCACGTGCCAAATCTGGGTCTTTTGTAGATGCCTTGCATGGAAAGGGGACTGTGGGGACTTGACAATTAGGCTTGCAGTGTGTGGAGTACAGGAAGAGAGGGTAGTAGGAGTTTTGTTTGCAGGAGTTGTGAGAGAAGTGGCAATGGCTATGGCTATGTGTTTCAAAAGGCAGACTGTGTGCATTCTGGGGGACTTCTCTATTAAGTCATTGAAGGTATATGCTGAGAATCATGGCATCCTTGGAAATATTGGATTGGCAAAAGTGGAAGTTTCCTGCCATGCAGTTTGTTGCCCAAACTGGGCAAGTTTGATTTCCTTCTGTGAGAGTATGGCACATATTAAAAGTCCAGATAGTGTGATTGTCCAGTGTGGAGGGGACAGTTTGGGGTTTGTTTCTCCAGTGTCTGTGCAAGTTGTGTTGAAGGATTTCTTGTTAAAAGGGTAATGCAACTGTTTCCTGGTGCTCAGTAATCTTGTTGGCAATAAATCAGATTTGCACATGAAGATGTCCAACAAACTTTTTCATTCCTCAAATTGAACAATCAAAACAAATAGTCAATAAAGGTGTATCTGCTTTTTTTAATGGTTCTTGAATGTCATCTTTTGAGAGTGATAGTGTCAATTATCAGGGTGTGAATTGTTTTTGTCCGGATGGACTTCACTTCTCAAATATTGGAAATACAATTGACCTCAATAATGTAAGGAATGCATTAAAGAGGTTCCAGTAAGTTAAGAAAACAACATAAAAGCAAAACATTAGTTTTAACATGGTGTTTGTTATCAAACCCCCACCAAGAAAAAGGTTCTTTTCAGAGCCACCACTAAAGATTAAATAAATTACATTGTGTTTCATTTTCCTCCCCACCCCATTCAATTGGACAATCTGTCTGCATTCACTGTGGTAGTCTGCGGATGGCACGTGCCACATCTGGGCTTTTCAGGTTGCTTGAGCATGGAAAGTGGCCTGCGGAGACTGCGGACAGTCATGGTGTTCGCGGACATTGGGGGATCAGCCAATCAGGTTTTCTGTGTGTTGTGTACAGGAAGAGAGTGTAACAGGTGTTTTGTTAGTAGGAGTTGTGAGAGAATTCCCAATGGCCATGGCAATGTCTTTCGTCAGGCAGAGTGTATGCAGTTTGGGGGACTATTGGGTCCACTGGGTGAAGGTGTATGCTGAGCATTTTATAATAGCCAAAAATGTTGGATTGCCTGAAATGGAAGTGTTCTGCTATGGAGAGCGTGGCATGAAATGGGTGGACTTGCTCCCATTTTGTGCAAGTATGGTTCATTTGAAGCATCCAGACATTATTATCATTCATTGTGGTGGGAACAGTTTGGGGAATGTAACTGGAATATAATTTCAGTTTACAATGATGAAAACATTGGGAAAGTTGCAGGAAATGTTCCCTAATTCGAAAATAATTCTATCATGCATTGCGCAGAGACAGATGTGGATGCATTCCAGCTAATTTGGTCCGCAAATGGATGAAGCAATGCACAACGTCAATAAAGCTATGTGTGCTTTTGTTTATGATGCTGGCATGACACTGTTTCACAATAAGAACATTAAATTTGATAGGCGCAACATTTTTCAGTGAGATGGAGTCTACCTAACTGATATGGGTAATTATATTTTTTGGGAAAACATTCAAAATACTTTGAAGCAGTGTTTTTGAAAGTGAGAAGAAATAATGAAAATTATTCAAATGTTTTCTTAGTTCAGTTTGTAAAACCAAAAATGAAAAAAATATATAAAAGCCAAAAACACTAAAAAAGGTTCTTTTAAGAGCTACCCATTTTGATCGCAAAACAATTAAAATTATTTCAACTGTCCCACGCCTTGAATGTTTTAGAAGTCTGTGGACTACCATGCTGAAAGCGGACTATGCAGGCTTCACCGGGGACTGTGACTTTTTTCTCCCTTCTATTTTTTAACTGTGAAAGGTTGCTCCTAAAGGAACCATTTTTTGTGTGTTTTTGTGATTTTGTATTTTTTTGGGTCTTTTTGTTTTCAGGAGAGACAAGGTATGGGAGGGAATGGAGGGAAAGGGCACCAACCACAGTGACAAAGGGGCAGGTGGAGAGAGAGAAAATATTGGGTGGGCCTTAATCCGGTAGGGGGCAGTGTTTCTCATGCTCCTTGACTGCAGCCTCAAAAGCATTGCGAAACCACTCCCGCCTACAGAGCTGCGTGTCGCAGTACATACATAGTACTGTGACCCTTGAAAGGTAGGGATCAACAGTGTTTTGTATGGCCTGTGAGGCAGCCACTGGAATCCTCTGCCCCACAGGAGTACCTCTTGAGGTGACATGACGAGATGATGAAGATGGGGTAGAGGGTCTCAGCCTACTCCTCCCTTCAAAAAGTACCACTTTTCTCACTACCCCCTTGTGGTTTAACTTGGCATGGAGCTGCATGGAGGTAGTATTGTAGGAGTAAAAACCTGGTTTTCCGCAACTAAGTGCAATCTTGCTCTCAGTGTATCGGACCTTGTATGCCTGAGCCTTTGGTACAACTCCTACAGAGGTGAAAAGTTCCCACACCCACAACTCACAATGGGAGCTGGAGAGAGGGACTTCCTGTACCTCATCTTCGTTATCGACTTGTTCCTCTTTTGTATTTCCGTGCATGTTCCCCTCTCCAGGCCTACCGGATGATGGTGGTGGTGGGGGAATTTGGGTAGCATAGATAGCCAGAGTGGATTCCATTTGGATGAAGATTGTAAAGTTCTGTAGAGCAGGTTCTTTAGAAATGCTCTCTCCTGAAAAGCCAGATTGAGAATGAGGAAAAGTAATGGGTGGGTGATTTTAGAGGGGCTGTCCGGGGACTGCACGACTGTCCGCATAACCTGGTTAATTGAAATACATGACTCTCCCTTTGGTGGTGTGTATAGATTTTCAAAGATCATTATCCAATTTCTTTCTGATTCACCATTTATCAAAACATGGTTTTGAGTGCAAACTGTAGAATTTATGATTGCCCATGTCCCCCTTTTGTTGTTCTTTTTCATCAAAGCTCTCAACATCATCTGGGCATCTTTTATGGACCTTTCCCATTTCTTGGATTTCACCCATTTTTGATAGGAGTTCTGCGGGCTTATAGACCTCTTTATAGCTGCAGTCTTATCTAGACCCTTGAGTAGTTTTAGCTCCCGTATTAGAGCTTGTTTTCTCTTTGCTAATTCAAAGTCGTTGGCGTGTCTATGTGCGTTTTAAAAAAGAATCTGGAGCCTATACTTGGCTTTAGGATGTACCTCTAGCAGTGGGAGATAGTCAATAAACTAGGATATGAGGAGACTTGTGGAACATTAGTTTGTAGTATTTATTAAGGATAACATTTAAAATATAAATATGTACAATTTTAGAAATACCTATAATTTTGTTTAATAGCAAACAATTAAAATATTAAATTCCATAGAATGTGCCTGATTGTGGAAAGTGTGCTTTAGTTATAAGTAATATATTACTTATATAAAGTAGTAAAACATGATTATAGGAATAGATAGAAATAGACAGAAATAGACACATGTTGAAGTTGAATCCTGAGTGTTAAGAAAATGCCAAATTTCAGGTTTGTAGCATGTTGTGAAGTATGCTCAATCAGTTCAATGGGCAGGATCTTTTTAGCACCATCTACTAGTTAGACAGAAAAATGTTCTGAGAATTATTTGCAATTTCACTAGTTGTTTGGTTATTGTCACAGCATGTGGTTGTTTTCACACTTTCTATTGCATAACGTGCAAACTAATGAGGGGTAAGTTATTTTGTATTTGTTTTCTTTTGTGAAATATAAAACTAATTGGAACAATTGAAATTCCTCACTATCCTCTATTTTGTTGGCCATATCTACTATTTGTGTGCTCTTTTTTTATAAAATAAAAGTTCTGCTACAACAGACACATACTTGGACTGAAATGTCAGCATATTTGTTTTCAAACTTTGCTATTTCTTTTTTGTATGTGTTAGGAGGTTGGTGTTCATAAGGTTTACACTCATGTTTTCTAAAGTTACCGAATTGAGCATTTGGCCCTTTGGGTAACATGCACGCAATGGATGGGGGTGCAAAATAACTCTGACCTCAAATAATCAAACCAACTCAGGAAGACGGCAAAGGTGCTCTGTTATTAACAATTACCTAAAACAGGGAGTTACAAAGGACATCAATGGATGTTCGCTCGAGCTCTCAGTGAATTTCTCATAACAACATCTGTATATGCAAAAGATACGTGAGACGTAGTAATGTGGCGAATAAGGAAAACCTATGAGAGATTGTGCTAGATTCAAGGGCAACATGTAAGTCTACTTTCTATATGGGCTGGGATTGTGATTGGTTATCTACTGTCAGGTGGACAATTTATGCCTACCTCTAAAACATGTAATCTTCAACACTATTAAGTACACAGTTTATAATTCATCCTAAAATATAAGGCCCTTCATTATATGACCCTCTAAAATTGGTTGCCATGCTCATGCCATGTCTGGAACATTCGGTTCACTTAGCAGCATGTAAGCTCAGACCCAGGTGCCAGGAGGTGGACTTGACTTTACCTCTTCACCAACTTAGTCCATCATCTCTCATCACCCATTCCTTCTGCCATGAAGATTGTCTTTGAACCTGGCCTTGCAAAGTATTATTGTCTCTGTGAATTTATAGGAGGGCAAACCTGCACTATCGTTCATCTAGGACTCCACACTCTATTTCCATCATTGGCTGACATGAAAGGAGGCCACAATTTGGTCCATTTTGCAGCATTTAAATGTCTTAAATGAATAAAACTTGGCACGCTTGGTGTTCTTTCTTTGCACCTTAACAAGGGATGATTCAGCTTATCATGTTAACAGCCTTTAAGAACAGATAACCAACCTTTGCTGCTTCAGCTTTGACACCAGGCCAGACAGCCTCGCCATGCTCATCTACGATCTCAGCTTATTCTTGCTGTGACACAGCTCTAGCCTTTTCTCTCCATGGGTCATGGCTTACTAAATTCATGACACTGATTTCCAGCTAATGTACAATGGTGGCTTTGCCTGCAGTCTATTCACTATGTATAGCCAGCTTCTTTGATCACTTAGTCTACTTGAGTTACAGCATCTGCAAAACTATTGAATGGCTTGCATTTTCTGCAGTGCTTTGCACATATGAAAGTTTACTCAATTCCTAACTTCGTCATCAGTTTACATAAGATCCATACATTCTCTTCAGCCAGTATCCTCAATGCATCACGCTCATCACTTGTGATATCACCAGCTTCTCTTTCACTCTTTTTCATATTCCTTCAGAAAGTTCCTCCCTCAGATTGTCATCTCTTTGGGGATACATTTGATACAGTTTTCTCAGTGGGTACCTTCTTTCGAATATTCACTGTGGTATGGTCACAACAGGTGGTGTTAAGCATGGCACAATCTCAGGCTTCCAAAATATAGGAGGTCGGCAGGCGGAACTTCCTGAAGAGGCATGTAACCGCTCCTCTACATTCTCCCCTCTGGTCGAGTCTTCAACCACCTCCTCAATTATCTCCACATCTTGATATTCTCTTTTGAAAAAGTGCATCTTTATAGTCCAGATCGTCATCACCCCTCTCAGGGTGCCTGGCAGATTTGACATGTTCATCTGCACTCAAGGTCATGTAGTTGAACTGTCCATTCGTATTACAATAGACCCATCACCCCATGTACTTCTTATGATTATATGGATACAGGAACTGCATTCCTTCAGGTGCTAGGATGCTGGCCCCTATGTGTTTTCTGACATCTTCATCATTCAATTTGTTGGGTCCAAACCCAGATTGAACATCGATCATGATCTTCATTCCTACTGCTTTCTTTGCCATCTTCTTGCATTGGGCAATTATTATCCTGATCACACAGAATCCAAACATCACCATGACCAATATTGCTTAAAGAAACTTGAAGATGTTTGCCATCCACTGTGCAATCCATGAGAATACGGAAGCAAACCAACTGTCAACTAAAATGTCCTATGTCTCGTCCTTCATCTTGTTATGCAGGTTCATCAGTGACGTTATGGCCTCTGTCAAGGTCCCATTCTCGTCATCGTAAGAAGGTATGAATGTGCAACATGATGGCCCGGGTTTGGCACAAACTCTTCCTTCCATCGCTGTGATCATATCCTGGACATATCTGTCTGCAGGGTCATTAGTTGTATGGTCCTCAGCTATTCCTTGATAGCATTGAATCCCTTTATGGGTGTTTTGATTGTCTGCAAAGGTTCCCATCTTGTAATCTGCAACCACTTTGCATTGGCCATCATCTGGATCCCAGGCATGAATATAGTCGTGAATATTGAAGTAGTCTTGCTTCAACCTGCTGAGAAGTAATTCCCTCTTCGGGTTCAATTGAGGAATTCAAGCAATCTTCTTTTTCTCAAATGCGCATCTACTTTTGAAAAATTCTCCAATGTTCAGGTCACTCTGAGGAATCCCTAATGCTGGAACATGGATGATCATCAAGGAGCACGTTCCTCCTCAATCCTTGAACAGCTTCATTTAGGCCCTAGCCCCACAAGCCCAGTATCGATCCATCAGAATGGCTGTCCCTGCTTCCATCCTAGAAATGGCAACTGTAGTTTTGCAGCCTTTGTTATCTCCCACATTCTTCTTTCTATGTCTTTGAAAGCACAATGTCGCATTCGCCAATGGATTCACAACCACTGAACCTGATTCATCTTCTACCCATGTCAGTAGTTTGGCATGTTTAGCCCATTACTTCAAACATCCATTATTCACTCTCGGCACCTCTTGCACATATTCTGACTTCTGTAGATGAGCTGCACAGGACATCAGTCCCCCTTCCCATCCCTTCTATTACCGCCGGATTTAGGGGTCTGCCAAATCAGGACTTCAGCGGATTTCGCCCCAGCTCTGATCTGGGAGTCCGCCAAAAATTCACGCTCATACCGCCGGCGGGAAATCCGCCAGCGGTATTAGCGCGAAATTTCCCCATTGAGCACAATGGGGAATAGGGCATTCCCGAATGGGCTCGCTGGGGAATGGGGATTAACATTACCACCTAGCTCGTGATCCGGCGCTATTAGTGCCGGGGAGTTCGGTGGTAATGAGTCGTGATGAGGCCCTAAGACTTGAGTTTGTTCCCAACATCCAGGCGATCCAGCTATTTCTGTTATATCAGCACAATCAATTCTCTTCATGTCTTCAATGCCTACCACTTCCTGTCTTGCTACAGGATACACAAGAATCTTGCTCTCCCATCCAGGTTCCTTTTCCATCGGTGTAGTCTTAATATAATCATCCTGGAATGGAAACTACCATTTCGATCTCCATTGTAAAGTGGCCCAACTTCCCTGAAATAGTCCTCTGGTCATGCATGCTGCAAGATGAATGAGGCACCTGGCATCTTGTTCTGGGACTTCCCTGGAGATGAACGTTTGCACTTTATTCATGGCATGGAGGATGAAAGCACAGATGTAGCAACTCTCCTTAGATGTTTTTTACCCTACTTCCCTCATGTGCTGGTACCACATGTTATTGCCCAAGTGTGCTACATTATCTAGATAGGTATTTATCTCCTTATTATCTACCTCTGAATCTCTCCTGTGTATTTTAGAAGCCTTGTACCATTCATGAAGTGTGTCAAAGGAAGTTCCCATAGTAGGAAGAACCATAGGGACCTCTACCTCAGGGGAAGTACTAACATAATAGAGATTGTGAAAAATGAGGAACAGAAAGACAAAGCGAGTAATCATACAGCCCTATATAATGCGCAAAAACATAGGCATCCATTATTCGCGCCATTCTGTTACTTGTTGCACTTGTTCATTTCCCGTCTTTAATACAATCATCACATTTCTTTATACCTGCAACTGTAACATCTGTTCAATTATTGCGATGAGAAGCCTTCTTATCAATGGGCCATTTTTAGGATCATATAAAAAAGTATGAAGTTTCTTCTGACAAGTGCAGGATACGCTTGAAGTATAAACACAAAGACAGCAAGAACAAGTCGATGAACATCACTGTCGGTAAGTACCATATGTTTAACTGCTTAGAACAGGAATTCTCCACAAAATGAATCTGGATACTGATCTCTGTCCAATTTCTGATCAATAACTGACTTTTAGGCATAATTTCGATACTTCAATGTTTATTTCTAAAAGTTCATTTTCAGAGTTCCTGAAATTCTCAGCAAGTCTTTGCACTCTTGCTAAATATCTATAAGGAGTGTCCACTCAATTCCAGTTCAAATGCAAACCTCTGCATTATCAGCTAGTTGCTTTATCGTCCTTCTTTGTCATCGATCGAGTCTGCAGACACTGAAATTCTTCTTGTCTTTCTTCTGGATCAGCTATGGTGGGAGGGCGGGTTTCACCTTTATAGGCTTTTGCATCGCCCAATTGAAGCCAAGCTAGTCTTCCTTAGACCTTTACAGCTGAAGGGTTTATATTCTCAATGCAAAAGGACCATTGAATCGTGGTTGATGCCACTTTCTAGTAAAGTTTTTTTATGAGAACTAGGTTTCCAACATATAACTTAGGTGCCGATAGTAGTTGATTTGGGTTAGTTGTTGAATTGTATTCCCATGTGTTCTGAGACCAACCCCCCTTGCGCTTGACTTGATCTGAAATGAGAGAAATGCTAGAGGTCACATATGTCAAATAGTCATGCATCTCATCAACTAAGGTTTTAGCTACACTCTGGGCATTACTTTTACATCTAGATGGAGGTGTAAGTGCTATTCTCATATGCCCCCTGTAACTAGCATGTGAGGGGTGAGGTGATGGTCTGATCTTGGCTGATTCTGAAGGGCATATAAAGCTAAAGGTAGGCAATACCCTTCTTCAAAGTCAATTTAATCTTGGCAATCCTTTCTTTAAAGAGGCTGTTGAGTCTAGCTAATTAACAAAATGTAGCCCATTGTCAGATCTCAGCACTTCACACACATCCCATGTCGGGAAAGCTTTGCACACTAAAAACGTTGCTGCACAAGTGACATCAGGGTGTGTACACAGATATGCCTCAATCCACCTAGAGAAGGGACACACCACCACTAATAGATACCTATATCCATTACACACCTTTAGCATATGGACATAATCAATATGTAAATGCTGAAACAGACCATTCTGTCGAGGTATTACCCCTCTAATTGTTCTCAGTGTATG
Organism: Ambystoma mexicanum; assembly: GCF_040938575.1. Classification (NCBI taxonomy): domain Eukaryota; kingdom Metazoa; phylum Chordata; class Amphibia; order Caudata; family Ambystomatidae; genus Ambystoma; species Ambystoma mexicanum. Next base: position 364,909,644 of record NC_090934.1, on the reverse strand, counting down.
CCCAGCAGTCAAATGTTGACACACGATGCAGTTTACCATAAATAGTGCAACGTGCTCCAACAAATTCATAATGAACCATTCTTCTGCAATCGTAGCAGCAAGTCTCTCAGACTCTCCCTAGTTACAAGCGCAGGGTAATGCAGCTGTTAAAGTGCAACCTTTAATAACGCTACTGGCATCACAGGCTTTCCAGTGCTGCCATGTCACTATAGTGCTTCTGTGGGGGACAAAGAACACCCCCTTCATTTCCATAATTCCTGCTCTTCCTGTGGTGCACTCCCTTGAATCTCCATTAGTTGGGTTATCGATAATTTACTGAACACTACTTGCACTAACATAGTTGCAACTACCTTTTCTTTAATACTCTCAGTATCAAAACTCAAAATATCTGGGGAATATACAAATCTTTTGGCTTCTTCGTCTTGCGGCTTCATTCATGCAAGTGATAAAATCTATTCGCTTAGTGTGCGTTGTGCATTTAACGACTGCTATGGCCACTGGGAGTTGCAGTGCCTTAATAAGATGTGTGCTGCACTGGAGTGCCGTTCGCATGGAGGTAGCCCCTCCTTTCTTTTCCAATGTGCTAATCCTGTGTGTACAGTTGACGTCACGTAGGAGGAGTCACTGTACACCGTCACATCTTGCCCTTTGTGTTTCTCGAGCATGACAATAAGCGCTACTAATTCTGCTGCTTGTGCTGAAAAGTGGGCTGGTAGCCTTGCACGTGCTACAAATTCAAATTCTCCATTTATTCTGTGTCTCACTACCGTGGCTCATGAATAGCTTTCCCCACTAGTTTGATCAATTTTCAACGAAACCATCAATAAAGAGAATTTCCACTCCCGTCAAAGATTTCTCCTTCACACGGGGTATATCACCATAAAATTCAGCATAATTAGCAAAGTCATGCAAATGATCACCTTCATCTATTGGCTCAGCTATAAATGTGGCAGGATTCACTATTTTACATCTTACAATCTTAATTAGTGGATTAGAAATCATTACCTCAGATGCTGAAGCTCTTTGGGATGTCAATGTGCCTTTGAGTTTCTCTAAAATGGCAAATAGAGCATGCTCCATGAAGAGAGTTATAGAGCATCCCATAACAATACTTGTAGAGTTCTCAATTGCGAATGTGGCAGCTGGCAATTACTGTTCGCAAGGAAAGTGTCCTCTCATAACTGGGTCTAAAATCCCACTGTAATACGCTCAAGGCTTGTACTCTAATGTAGTTCTCTGCGTAAGCACTGCTGTCATGACTGTCCCATTTGTGTGTGAAAACAAATAATATTCCTCAGCATAATTGGGAATTCCTAAAACAGGGGCTGTACAAATAGCTTTTTCAGCTTTTCAAACCCTTCCTCCATTTCTTCAGTCCATTCTATTTTGAATTTATCCAATTGCTCTTTATTTAAAGCTTGCAAAAGGGATCTTGTGTTTGTACTGTAATCAAACACCCAGGCTCTAACATAGTAACATAACCCCAAAAAATGTTGCACCTGTTCACTGTATTTGGCTTTGAGGTTTTCATAATTGCCTCAGCTCTTTCAGGTGTCACTTTCTTTCCTTTGTGTGAAATCAGCTGCCCTGTGTATAACACCTCTTTTTGGCAGTATTGTAACTTCTCCTTGTCTACCATATATCCCTTGTCTGCTACAATAGTCATAAACTGAATAGAATTTTGTCTGTACTCGTCTTCTGTGGTGCTACAAATTAAAATATCATCACTGTATTTTATCACAACACCCTTAAGATCAATATTGCCTAAATCCATCAGTAGGATCGATGGGGACTCACAGTACCACTGAGGCAGCCAAGTATGTTTCAGTCGGGTTTGGTCGAAACGTAAAGGAAGTCAAATCTTGTGAGTTTTTGTGCAACGGGATCGAGAAAATGCATTTTTCAAATCGTATTCACTGTGAAATATCGAGCTGCCACCGGGGTACTGCATAGTATCGTTGCATGATTAGGAACTAAAAGAAACTCTGCATCTAAAATCCGGTTAATCTGTCTCATATCTTGCATAAATCTCCACAACCCTCCTGTAGATTGTTGAACAGATACACCACAGTATTACATGATAATTCCGATGGCACCATAATCCCTTGTTTCATCAGTGCTGAAATAGTCTGAAATACACCCTCATCAGCTTCTCAAGACATGAGGTACTAGTTTGCTCGAGGTAAAATCGATCCTGGATTCACCTTTATTTGAACTTCCCCAATTCCCTTAAATAAACCTACATCATATGGGCCTGTGGTACAGAGGATGCTTGGTATCTTCTCTAAGTCTTCCTGAGAAAATGCAGGATGCTGCTGCATTATCATCATTCATTGTGGAACTTCCCTCTTTTCTATCCTCATCCAGTATGTGATTCTCATAAAGAACACCACTTCATCTCTTTGGTCTTCCCAGAACATGTCATCAGTTATGTCAGTCAATCTGTACCCTTCCTTGAGAGCTGTTACTGTTCTCCATGGTCTACCCTCATCATCTACTCCTTCGAGCATTGCCATTTCCCTTCGTACTATGGCTGCTTCTAATTCTATAGGGGTAGTCTGTCTCTGTTCTGCGTCCATAGGTATTCATGGTTTAAACAAAAATTCATCAGGGTATTCTCACAATTTGTCCCACCAAGCCAGGTAGCCATGTCAGTAGAATGTTCACTCCATTTAAAAACATCTCTTAATCTACTGGAACGCCCCGCAGAACTAATTGCCCTGGGAACGCCAGAATAAATTCACCCATGTTTAAACAGTGTATTCCTGGAGTAGAGCACACTATCCCTTGATCAGTGAATGAAATGGTCAAGTTAACTTTTGTCAATCAATCTCTTCCCAAAATGTTAACCAGTGTCTGTGGTGAATATAACAAAGGGACATACATGTCACATTCTCCTATAGAGATTGGTAATTCATTAAGGAACTCGACTCATAGCTCCAGCTAACCCTTGAACATTCATGGCAATTCCTGACATTGGATGTTTTCCTTCTTGTATAGATGAACAAGTGGCTCCAGTGTCTACTAGAAAAGAAAAGGATTTGCCTCCTATTGTCACATCAACCCTTGGTCCTTCTTGAGGGTCTGGTGTCACAGATAACACTGAACACATCAAGTCAACCTGTGAGCTGTCCTATTGTGGCTACAGACTCATCCCTGTCCCTGTGAAATGATTTCCTCCTACAGTGACACCTCCTATTCTGGGTGTCAGCACTTGTCCTGTTTGCATACGGCTGTGTCTGCATAGGGGCTTGTTGCGACTGCAATTTTGGTGGATTCATTTGCACTCGCTCTTGTTGCTGTACCTGCTGTACTCGCAGCGCTTGTGTCTGATACAATGTGTGATCTAGGGCAAACCCTTCTCTAATTTGGGTACTATATGGTGGATGATAATCTGTCCCCCTCTTGAAAAGTGGCCATTGTGTACATTTCCTTGGCTTCCACATATGTGTGCAATGTGCGCTGTCATCCCACAAGTCCAATATACTGGGGGTGCCCGTCTGACAAGTCCCCCTTGGTTATAGCCTCCCTGGGTTCTCTGATTCTCATTCTGTATATTCTGAAACCCATCTCAATTATTTTGGAATCCACCTCCTCTTACTCTATAGCCCATACATCTGCACAAACCCATATCCACCTTGATCCATCGGGTGCTGATTACTCGCCTGTGATGCATCCATTGCGTCCTGCATTCCAATCCATCTCCACTTGTCAATTCGGCCCCTTCTATGGCAAATTTAGACAATTTCTTCTGAACTAACTTGGCTTCCTCGATTTTCCTAGTCTCATCTTTCTTCTTATTTTTCTCTTGTTGTAATAACCGACAATGGTGTACTATTGACAACTGTATCTCAGCCCAAGGCTTTGCTTCAATCCCCACTTGTTTCTTAATCTGTCTCCGTAATGGCTCGGGCAACCCCTGATATAAAATTTGGTAAAATAATGCCACTGTCTTTTTCCACGGCTTCCGAGTTTCAAGTTGCCATTTCTCTTGAATATCCTGAATGTAAGCAATATGGTCTTCATCTTCCTTCATCTTACGTGTCATAATTGCACCCATATCCGATGTATCTGAGTACTGAACCTTGAGAGCCCTCCACACATCTACTCTACAATTATTAAACAGCAGTCCATCATGCGCTGTGTTTTGTGCTGTCACACTTGAATATCCTGCTCCCCTCCATATGTCATCAGCCCTATCCACAAGAATAGCTGTCAGGAGACCTTTTATGTCCCCTATGGCCAGCATGTTTCCTCCTGTCATTTTTTCTAATTCATATTTCCATTTCCCAGCAGCCAAAATCAAATTCAGGAGCTTAGACCTTAAATTATCTGTGTCCATCTGCGGCCATGGGATATACATTGGTCTTGCTCCTCCTTTTTCCAATAAGGGAAACTGTGTGAACCCCAACCCAGAGTCGTCTCCCAGCATTAGTCTATCCATAGCAGGGATGATCGTCCCTGTCTGTCTCCTGGTCGGTAACTACCTTTACCTACTCACATATGGCAGCGATACCCCCTTCTCACTACATGATCATCCTCGGTGATGCTCTGGATATGCTATGGAATCTAGCGTTCTACCCTTAAGTTGTTCCAGATCCAACCATCTAAATTATACATTTGCAGGCTTCCTTCAGGGGCACATGCGCTCCCTCCTCCTACGCCAAGACTGGGTTCTCTTTCCTCGTCTGACATATCTTGTCCCCAACTAGAGTGCCTATTTTCTTCCTCACCTTTGTCTAGGTTCATTCTGCTTAAGGACAATGCTCTACTTCGATGACTGAATGGAATTTCTTCTTCGCTTTATAATTAAAATGCTAGGGATGGATCCGTCTTCCCTCAAATTCCATACTTACTTCCTTCCTTTAATTCTTGAGAGGCCTTAGCAATCTTTTTTCTGATGTTCACTGCATCAAATCTTTCTCCTTCCAATGCTACTCTAGATGCCTTCAGTAGAGGAATCTCTTCTATTCTGTCCCATTGTATTTCTGAGCTTGGCCTTACTGGTTTTTTACGAATGAGTCTGATATCAAGACCCTGCTGTCTTCTTCTTCGTTCGATTTCTTCATCTAGTTCTCTTTGCTTTCTCGCATCCCTTCTAATTATTTCTTCCTCTTGCCTTTCTTCTTCTCTCCTTACTCCTTCCCTTCTTTCCTCTTCTTCTATTCATCTCTGTAATGTTTTGTCCCTTAATCTTTGTGCTTCCTTCTCTTCTCTCTTCCGTTCTCTTCTATCCCTACCTTCTAACGCTCTCTGTCTATGTCATACTTTCTTTGTTCCTCTGCCTGTTCTTCTTTTTTCTCTTGCTCCTCCTGACATAGCTGTTCTCGTTGCTCCCTGTTCTTCCTTTTCTGCTCGTCTTCTTTCAATCTCTTCTCTCATTCTTCGTCTTTTCTTTCTTGTTCATCTTTATCTTCTCTTTGCCTAACTTCCTCTATGCTTTTCCAATCTATTTTAAGTAATATCTGTCCTCCCATCCATTCGTTCTCCACAAGTGCTACCTCTTCAGCTTTATCCTTCTCTTATTTCCATCTCTTAATCTCGCTGTTTATTTCTGTCAACAGATTCGACCACTCACTCCTTTCTTCTTTGTCTTGTATGATCTTTTAGATCTCTTCTTTTCTCTTATCCTCCTCTTGACTATCATCGATATTGTAAGCTGGGGTTCTGTATATCGGATTACTATACCCCGTTGACGTTTTCAGCTCCTTTAAATGGTACAACCCTATTTATTCTGTGCTAGCACCTTTTGCTTCAGGCGAGGTAAGGGGCGCTGAGGGCTCAACACCTTCCTCCTTTCGCTGACTAAGCATCCACTCCTCAGGTGGCGGGTCTTCCCTTTCTTCCTAGTACATCCTCCAGAGCTCTAGAATTGGTAACCTTTTCTCTAACTTCTACCCACTGTATGCAACATGCAAGTATGTGGTCCTGTGTTGAAATGCTGCTTTTGACAATGATCTCCCTTGTGGCCATGGCATAAACATTTTGGGCCCGATACATGGAATTCGGCGCAGAAAAGGTGCAAGCGCCGCACGCTGGGAAGGAGCGTTCATCAGCCATGGCACGGAGAGACAATTGCGTGGCACACATATTCATGGATTTCCCGAGGCATCAGTAGCCATTGCGCAACTGATGCGCACCAAAATGGGCTAGTAACGCCCCCAACATACCCCCATGCACAGTAAAAAGCAAGTGAAATGCCTAACATGGCGCAAGCCCCCGAGCCATCCCTGGACCAGCACACAGCCCCTTCAGCAAAATCGTGTGAAAACTCCATGCGTACCCTGGATGCACCCCAGCCAAATCGTGTGAAATCTCATCACGTACCCCGGACATGCTCCAGCAAAATCACATGAAAACTCACCACGTACCCCGCTCACACCCCAGCCAAATCGCGTGAAAACTCATCGCGTATCCCAGACACACCCCAGCCAATTCGCATGAAAACTCATTGCGTACCCCAGTCCCACCCCAGCCAAATCGCATGAAAACTCCACATGAGACACCCCAGCCCCATCAATGCCCAGCACCCGTGACACCATCCTGCAGGCAGACCTCTCCACATGGGACACACCAACACCTGTGGCCCCAACCTGCAGACAGCCCCCTCCAGACCAGACACCCTCAGCGCCCATCAACTGTGACACCACCCTGCAGGCAGCCCCCACCACATGGGACAGCCCATCCCCCATCACTCATGAGGCCACCCTGCAGGCAGCCCCCACCACATGGGACACCCGAGTCCCCATCACCCATGACGTCAACCTGCAGGCAGCCCCCGCCAGACCAGACACCCCCAGCCCCCATCACCCGTGATGCCACACTGCAGGCAGCTCCCACCACATGGGACACCCCAACCCCCATCACCCTTGATGCCACCCTGCAGGCAGCCCTCTCAACATGGGACCCCCTAGCCCCCATCACCCGTTGCACCAACCTGCAGGCAGCCCCCACCACATGGGACACCTCAGCCCCCAGCAGCCATGAGGCCACACTGCAGTCAGCCCCCTCCTCATGGGACACCCCATCCCCCATCACCCGTGACGCTAACCTGCAGGCAGCCCCTCCAAACCGAACATCACCTGCATGCTGGATGCTGACATGGTGACACATGTTAACTCCATCGATGGTGTGTCGAGCACCTTGACTGCCATGTAGTGACACCACCCTGAACCTCCTGGTCAAAATATATCCTGCAAACAGAAACAAAAGCATACACCTGGCCCACATCCTTGAGTGTGCCAGCTGCTCAAACACAATTGCTATCTGCAACCATATCCCAACATACACATCACACAAGTGAATGGTAAAGTGAGGCCCTGCAGCCCATGTGACAAACTCATCTCAATAATCCCCATGTAGAAATAGTCACACAATGACAGAATTTTTAAGCACCCTCAATGTGTGCCACATGAACAGACGCTGCCCAAGCGTGTCACGGCCTGAGCCTCAATGAGCCGACATTACCTGAACAGATAACCTAATGAACATATCACTGTTCCTCCCATGTGTGAATGACATGACATGGCAAGTAATCAAATGACATGTCATTCATAATGTACATATACACAAGTGTCCAAAGACCCAAAGACTCAGTGGAGGGGGAAGTCAGTGAAGATAGAGACAACAAACGTTTTAGGGCAGGTGCCAGGGCATGGGAAGTGGGGAAGGGGAAAAGGGTGTGGGTGGTGCAGTGCAGTACATGTGAAGGACATCATAACAAATAGAACATGAAAGGAAATTAACAAACTGTGGCCAGCTGGTGTCAAGTGCAAGCCAAAGTGCAGTCAGCAGTTGTGAAGTGCCGGCAAGTGACTGTTTGCATACATAAAAGCAGTTCAAGTGTGTGGGATGCCAGGTAGGCAGTGCTGACGTGCAATTGGCAGGCTGGGGGACCTTTGGACAATTTCAGAGGGTATCCAGGTGACCATTTCAGATTCAGACAGGAGTTCATCAGGGCAGAGGAGTACCAAAAGCACAGTGAAAGAGGAATGACTCAAGTTTTGATTGAGTACATGGCAAACAAACAGTGTGCTACCCACCAAGAATGCTGCATTGGTCTGGCCATGTGTAAAACAAAATAACAGTAACATTGCCTGCCCGTGCAAGATGCACAACAACACCAGACACAATGATAACAGCACAAACACATGCTGGTGAAGGTTAAAGCACAACATGTGAGTTTCACTGCATCAAGCAAATGCTGGTCAGATATTGTGAACATTTTACACTCGAATCAGTCACCCCCAGCGCCCATCAACTGTGACACCACCCTGCAGGCAGCCCCCACCACATGGGACAGCCCATCCCCCATCACTCATGAGGCCACCCTGCAGGCAGCCCCCACCACATGGGACACCCCAGTCCCCATCACCCATGACGTCAACCTGCAGGCAGCCCCCGCCAGACCAGACACCCCCAGCCCCCATCACCCATGAACCACCCTGCAGGCAGCCTCCACCACATGGGACACCCCAGCCCCCATCACCTATGTGGCCACCCTGCAGGCAGCCCTCTCCACATGGGAAACCCTATCCCCCATCACCTGGTCTGGAGGGGGCTGTCTGCAGGTTGGGGCCACAGGTGTTGGTGTGTCCCATGTGGAGAGGTCTGCCTGCAGGATGGTGTCACGGGTGCTGGGCATTGATGGGGCTGGGGTGTCTCATGTGGAGTTTTCATGCAATTTTCATGCGATTTGGCTGGGGTGGGACCTTCTTGGACCTCCCCTCAGCAGCTGTGGCCAATGTCTCTGATGCTGCACCAGTCTCCTCGCTCCCTGAAGATTAAATTACCTGGGGGCTTGATTGGACCTTTCATCTGTGCCTGGTGGAGGCATCCCTGCTGCCTTGCTCCACATCACCTTCTCCGCCCTCTTCTTCCAACGTTGCTGTGGATAAGGAGACATAGAACATAAACACCAGGGTACTGTACCTATGCATGTTTTGCACACAACATATGCACATGAAGTACACTGCCAAAGGTCACAACCATCATCACACTCAATAATACACAGGTACATGCAATGTACATACATGCACATACATGTCTGTCCTTCACAACAGACAATCACATCCTTGGACACGGACAATCATCAATTACAAATTGTGCATGCTCCTGCCATGCATCATGGGACTTACACATGACATTCACACACATCACCTGACAGCCCTGAAGCAGGGCACGGAGCTATCACATCAGAGTACACTCAATGTCAATTGTGCACAAAAAGTCGAGCACACATTGAAATGCTCCAGTAACATCCATCCAGGAGTGCTGGCCAGTCACACACTCACTTTTCAAACACATGCACATGTACACCATGCATGTCCATGATGTTGATGACAGCACACATGTGTCACACCTCTCACACAGCCATGTCTCAGACATATGTGAGTAACCACATGTACATCGTTACATGCTGTATCACATCATACATAGCAACAGTAACACCATTGGTAGCACACATGCCTCAATGGACACACATGCAGCACTGTCTCGTACATGCACACAGACATCCGTACAAGAGGCATACCTGCAATATGGTCAAGGTACACACTCCTACCACACATCAACATGTGTTAAGATGGATTTCTGAACTCTGACCTGGAGGGGAAGAGGTTCAGAAGGCCAGCCTAGTTTCTTGGAACAGGGTAACCTCTGGACAAGCCAGACCAATCAGGGTAGCGATGGCGGTGGTCAAGACTAAGTATCAAGAGGGGTGAGGGTGACTGAAAGACCGCAATGAGCACACAAAGCAAGGACACTTACAAATTACTCCAGACAGGTGTTATATTAAAAATATAGACACATTTATTACAATGCCTTTGTAACATCGACCATAGCAAAGAATCACAATAATACTAAAGTAAACCAACACATCACAATCAATACAATATATATACAAGACTAAGGGGTCTAAGGAGTTAGGAGCACGTAATATGTAAACCACCTAGATGGGGAGGGAAACAGGCAGTGCAAGTAATCATTAGACCCAGTTCGACATCTGAAATACACCTAACTAGGAGGAAGTCCGAGCCCTACGAAGAGAGGAGCCTTATGCTCAAAAGTACCTGCACGCGCTGGTGCCAATGGACAAAAGAGAGCCTCTTCAAGGATATCAGGCAGTTCAGGAAGGTGAATGAAGCGATGCAGAACAAGTCCCCACTACTCAAGCAAGGCCTCCACTTGTGGGCAGAGGCAGGGTGAGAGTGCGGGATAGAGTCGCTATTTCGCAACAGCGGTAGAAAAGAAACGGGCTCCTGCGCGAGGGGCCACCGGTTGGGGTATGGACTACTCACCGGTCCCCGACGCAGGCAGACCCAGACTTCTCCAGTTCAGTTCACGTTGCTGGCAGGTTCAGCTGCGATGATCAGGACGTCTTGACACTGCGTAGCAGGATACAGGGTTGAGGGTGTCCCAAATGCAGCGGACGTGCACAGGTTGTTACCACAGCAGGGCAACACAGCAACCGTGTTTACACTGGTCTGGGCGCACTCGTCTCACTTCAGGCCTGGGAATGCCAAGTGTACGAAATTTGGTGTGAGGGTGCCGTGGACGCAGAGCAAGCAGTAAACCAAGTTTCGAGGGCTTCCCCGAAACGGCGGCGGTGACAGAGCAAAGCGTCCTGCGTAAGCTGGTCAGCCCACTGGTTGGCCCAGAGACACTTCCGAAGAGGCTTACTTGCAGGGTTTGATGAAGGTGCCGGGAGTAGTTGATCCCACTATTACAATGGGTCGAAGCGCCTTCGAAGACCTTATATGGCGATCAGATGCAGAGGGGTCTCACAGGACGATAGCAGTTCAGGGTGCCAAACCTTCAGTAGGTCACCAGCGGTTCCTCGACTCAGCTTCTTATTGCAGGATACTTGGCTCCTTATCCCTTGTTCGGTGTGAACTCAGGAGATCGACATGGTAGTGGTGTTTTCAGCCTCCTCTTATCCAAAGTTCCCTTCGCGCCAAAACGGAGAGGACCCAATGGGAGATCTGCTCACAAACACTCACACCATACATGGACCTATCACGGACCACGGTGGTCCTAGGAATTCAGGACACTCCAGACTCTCTGGTACTCAGGATGTGTATTGGGACCAGACATCCCAGCCCACATCCTAGAGGCACACACAAGGCATGCAGAAGCCCACGAAAGCTTTGTGGTTTCGCGGGAAAGTGCATGATCAAATAAGGACTGCTCGATCTGGGGGAAGGTGAAGGGGCAAGACGGTCAGCGGACAGGACAAAGAACCTCGTGGCATGGCCATTTTGGAGCCAGCCACTCAAATTTTGCCAAACGCGGTAAGTGCGGATAACATGGTGAAAAAGGGTTCAAAACACAAGAGAAACGATAGCTGCCACCAGTCCCGTCCGTGACACACTTGCACAGTTCATAATAAGTCCAGCGAGAGTTTCTAGGGCCTTTGGAATGACTAGAGACCCAAGAGCACGGTAATGTAAGTTACGGTGCACTCTTGTTTCATGTTGCACAAAAGCTGCAACATGAGGAAAGGACTAAGGGAAACAAAGTCTCCCAGTACTGACTGTCTTAAGGGCATGTCAGTTTCCCCATAAGAATTGAGCGAAAGCACAGAGGAGTGCAGCGGAAGGCTGCCCTTCTCTGGCGAAGTCTAGATCAGGGTGTAAAACAACAGCAAAAAGTTTGGGGGTTGCCACATGGAGGGAAAATTACATACAATTCTGAAGTCTTTCCTAACAACATGCACATGCACTGTTGAGGGCAGCAACACATGGACACTTACCAGTCAGCTCCAGACGGAGCTGCAAATCCTAGACCTGCGCGTGCAGCGCTGGGTAAAACTGCTCCAAGACCAACATGTTGGATGTGTTCAACCGTCCCCGGTGCCCCCCTTGGTTCACACCAGCCTGGAGGTAGCGCCGGGCCGTGTTCTGGGTCCTGGCCTTGAGGTCCTCCCAGCGCTTGTGGACATGGTGGTAGTCCTGGGTGCCACCCCCTCCGCATTGTTGGCACCAACATTGTCAGCCCAGATCTTCTTCAGTCATTCCATGCTGACTTGCGCTGGTCCGTGGAAGAGGGCATCATAATGCCCCAGGACTTGCTCCACCAGGATGTCAACTTCTCTTGAACTGAAGCTGACAGCCCTCTGCCTCGCTGCCGTGGGGTTGCCACTTGCCTTAGATGATGTTGGTTCTGACATGGCAACCCCCGAGGCAGGTGTGGGTGGGAAAGGTGGTCCTGGGGATGGGCTATGGAGCGGTGGTCTGGCACGTTGTGAGTCTTCTGAATCAGCAGAGGTGGTCACAGGTCCAACGACAGGAGCACTGGCAATGGCTGTACAGCAGGCCCAAAAATTGCAGGGCACTTGGGCAGCAGGCACACACAGTTGGCAGGCAGCAGCAGATGGCTCGTAGGAGGCAGCTCAGGGCAGTTGGAGGCAGGTAAATTGGCTGGAAGTCAGGAGTGTGGGTCTTCTGTGTTACTGGTGTGGGCAGCCAGAAACAGAGTGATTCTGCACGTGCGGAAACAGCATGTTAGCGTGAAATGAGAGGAAAGGGCCTAATGGCATAAGTTACATGGCACGCGCTAAACGTTGGGTATGGTGTTCAGGATCGGGAAATAGTAGTGCATAGGGGACTATCATACACTTTTTCGAGTTATAGCGGATGGACGTGTGGACTTCATTTCCACAAGATCTCTTCTCTACTGCGACAGTGCAAGCTTTTTGTTTTGATGGGGGATTTGCCTCTACGCACTTGTGGGTGTACTTTTCCCTTTTTCATGAGGCTGCGGGTGAGTCGCGTGTGCATTTTGCATTCTGTGGGTGACCATGTGTGTCGCGTACCCACTTTCCTAACATCACAGTACCTTACGTGTCCTTGGCGTATGTATTTTTTGTGTTGCTGGGTGCCACAGCGTACTGGGTAACATTTTCTTTTTCACGTGGGCTACCGAGATGTCACGCATACATTTTCTTTTCTTCATTGGGGTGCATGTGTGTTACGCGGCCTGTTTATTTTCCCCAGGGGTTACTTTGAGACTTGCATGAGCACACTGGTATGTTTAACATCAAGTACACTGACCCTTCACTGAAATTGCCCAGGGCAATTGATAGCTGCGCTTCCCATTGCACCATTCCATCAGTGGCATGAGTGTGAGGGCAATAAGTGGGAAGGGTGGCCGAGGTGGACAAGGTGGCTGAGGTGGCCGAGGTGTCCAGGTGTCCGAGGTGTCCGAGGCCATGCAGGGAAAGCTATGCCCCCCACCCAACAGGGTCAGGGAGATGCAGCTGATGCTGATGTCCCCAGCACAGGGGTCCAGGAGCAGCATTGTCATCTGCGGTCCACACCAGCCAGGGTCAGGAAGCTGCAGGGGCAGCTACAGCAACCACCACTCAGGCTCAGGGTCACCCAGCCAGGTCTGTAGTAGTCCTAGCCCATGCCCACAAAGACCCTGGGGCAGATGTACTTGTCTCTAAGGGCGAGAGACGTGTGGTGAAAGGTCCTGGCACCAGGAGCAGCATTGCCATCTGCTGTCCACACTGGCCAGGGTCAGGAAGCTGCAGGGGCAGCTGCAGCAACCACCACCCAGGCTCAGGGTCACCCAGCCAGGCCTGTAGTGGTCTCGGCCCAGGCCCACAGAGACCCAGGGCCAGATGTCCTTGTCTCTAAGGGCAAGAGACGTGCAGTGAAAGGTCCTGGCACAAGCACCAAGGGTTCTGGAGCAGCATTGCCATCTGCTGTCCACACCGGTCAGGATCAGGAAGCTGCAGAGGCAGCTGCATCAACCACCACCCAGGCTCAGGGCCACCCAACCAGGCCTGTAGTGGTCCTGGCCCAGGCCAACAGAGACACTGGGGCAGATGTGCTTGTCTCTAAGGGCAGGAGACGTGCAGTGAAAGGTCCTGGCACAAGCACCAAGGGTCCTGGAGCAGCATTGCCATCTGCTGTCCACACCGGCCCGGGTCAGGAAGCTGCAGGGGCAGCTGCAGCAACCAAAGCCCAGGCTTAGGGTCACCCAGCCAGGCCTGTAGTGGCCTCAGCCCAGGCCCACAGAGACCCAGGGGCAGATGTCCTTGTCTCTAAGGGCAAGAGATGTGCAGAGAAAGGTCCTGGCACCAGCACCCAGGTACGGATTCCTGCAAGGCAAGCTACTGTCCCAGCATCAGTGGGTGACGCCATAGCCCAATCCACCAGTGCTCCAACCCCTACTGACCCAAGTGGTCCCAGCCACTCAGGGACTTCAAGACCTTGCAAGAAGACAAAGCGTGCACTAGTGGAACAGGCTCAAACTCAAGGCAGGGCACAAGAGACCCACACGTCTCCAGATCCTCATGGACTACATGCAGGACCATGAACGTGACATGCTCATGCGGGCAGGGAGCACACATATGTCTGCTCAGCGTAGGGCCCACAGACAGCGCGTCACAGATCGAATCAACACCTTGGGCAATGCGCACAGTTCCTGAGGCAATGAAGCATTGGAATGACCTCCGGCACTGAGTCAAAGATAGCTGGGTGACACCTACGCCTCTACTCTGGTGACTGGAGGTGGGTCACCACGAGAGGATGAGGAACTCACTCCACATGAAGAGATCATTAGTGATATAATTGATGTGGAGCAGATCCAAGGCGTGGGAGGCCGGTGAGGGGTGATGCCTGTGCGTCCAGGACAGGTCAATGTTGCTTGGATGAAGTGTAATGATTGTCTGGCAGTTCTGCCTACATTTACATGACTGGCATGGGTGACCCATGTCATGGTGGAGTGACACGTGCTTGTTGTCCTGCAGACTGCATACGAACAATGTTTATTTGTTTGTTTGTTTATTCACTTATTACGCGCAACAGACCCGGAGGTAACAGGGCGCGACAGAAAGGCAATGCAAGGCTTACATAGTTATGCAGTAAACAGGTATGTACAAAAATAATGCAAAGGCTTCAGTACTTACAGGCACACAATTAAGTAAAAATATAACATCTACAGTAATATATCATGTACAAGTATACAAGTTGCATAAAACTGCACTCTGTGGAACTGTAAGAGTGTGCTAACTAAGATTACAGCAATATGCAATGGTCAGTTATGCAGATTATGGGAGGTAGTACTCCTTAGGATACTTAGATTTGTAGGTGAGCAAGATTCCACTTGTGTTACAGGTGGTGGCAGGGGCTAATTTGTTGGGACAGGGAGGGGATGAGAGGAAAAAGTAATTAAATCTGCATGGACAGAAGCGTTGGGAGATTATGGGTCAGACAAGATAATGGGCCTCATTACACGGTAGGCGGTAAGGGTTTACCGGTACCGGTAAGGGCACCGGTACCGGTAAACCCTTACCGCCTTACTACGAGGTCCCTTTGCGGGACCCGACCTTAACGGCTGGTGTAGACCAATTTGCGGTACTGTAATTAGCCCCTTCCCCATTCCCATTGAGCCCTATGGGGCAAAAATGGGAATGGAGAAGGGCCATGGAGAAAGGGGGAATTACCGCCCCACCAACCTTGGAATGGGGTGGTAATTCCCCTTTTCTCCATGGTGGTACCGGTATGGTACCGGCGGCAACCATGGTGCTAATAGCACCATGGTTTACCGCATTCCGTGTAATGAGGCCCAATGTGTTTTAAGACATTTTTCCTAAAGAGTAGGTATGGTTGGTCAGTTCGCAAGTCTTGAGGAAGTGAATTCCAGGTTTTTGCCGCCTTTACAGGGAAACTATTACCACCAATAGTGGCGAGCCTATATCTAGGTATAGCCAGGCAATAAGTGTTGTTGGCTCTAGTAGGTCTAGAAGAAGTTCTTCTCTGAAGTTTATCTGTCAGGTAGCTAGGGGCAGCATTGTTGAGAGCTTTGTGAGTCAGAGACAGTGTCTTAAACTGTATTTTGTTACTCGTAGACAGCCATTTATGTTGGCATCTCATCGATGAGATATGAGTTATTTTATTTATGCCTAGGGCTGCTCTTAAGGCATTATTTTGTAATATCTGAATATTTCGGATAGTAGTTTTATTGGCACCACAATATAAGACATTACAATAGTCAATTCTAGACAGTATTAAGGCTCCAGCCAAGATCAGACAGCTATCATCTGAGAGGAATGGCTTACCTGCTCTTAACAACTTACAGGTGTAAGCTGTGGATGACGTTAAAGACTTTAACTGTTTGTCAAAAGATAATGTAGAATCCAGGTAGAAACCAAGGGTTTTTACTTCCTTGGAGACTTTGATAGTATTACCGTCAATGTTAAAGGAGGAAAACTCCTTACCTAGTTTTCTGATATTAGCCTGTGTGCCAAGGATTATCAACTCAGTCTTGTCGTCGTTTAAACATAGGCCATGAGTGGCCATCCATGCTTGGATGACAAGGTATATTTTGTTCACCAACTCCAAGTCCTTACTATGATTCGCAGAAAGCGGGAGGAGAATCTGAGTGTCATCAGCATAATTTGTGTAGGTGACAGCCAGATGGTCCAGATCATCGAACAAGGGTTTGGTGAAGATGTTATATAGAGTTGGCGAGACACATGAGTCCTGAGGAACCCCGCACAGGATAGGGGTCGGGTCAGCAGCTGCAGAGGGGGAGAAAACTCTCATAGTACTCTCACTCAGGAAGGATTCAATCCATCTGATAGCCTCAGGGGAGAAATGGGCGGCAGTGTCAAGGTGTCTGCAGAGGACCTGGTGGTCAACCAGATCAAATGCAGCTGAGAGATCGAGTAGGAGCAGAAGTACTGTGCTTCCTCTCTCTCTCAGCTCATCTATTGGGGATTTTAAGTCGATTAGAGCTTGTGCTGCACACTGTTACAATCTTCATCACCACACCTGCTCACTCCTTCCATGTCACTCTCTGTCCAGCCTCTCTTGGCCCTCTTCTTGCTCCAGCCTGTGACGGTGGATAGCCTGTGATAATCTTCCACTCCACAGTTGCCTTCCCTCCTCACATCTCTGACATCTCTGAGAGGTCACCCTGCCAGCTGCACCTCCTCAGAGGTATTGTTCCTTTCCTCTCCTTCCCCCAGCAGCTCACTGTCTCCAGAGGACTGGTCATTCCTATGGTGGGCTACTGCAACGTCCTCTACCAAGATTTCTGTGCTTCTACTCTCTTCGCTCTGCAACTCATCCAGAACTGGACTGTGGGAATTGTCATTTTGTCTTAGGGCCAGGTATTCTTTCTCCCTAGGGCTATGATGATGGCACTGGCTCCCAGTGGCAATGACTGTTCATTTCCAAACCCTGTGCATTGTCCACAAGGCCTTATGGGTCTTGCTGCTGCAATTCCTTCAACTCCATCTTCCAAATTCGCTTCCTTCTCCTGGTCTTTAATCATCCCTTTCCTACTCCCTCAGGGTCAGTAGCTTTTCATAGCAAGTCGTTGGTGGTTAAGGTCTATCTTCGGCCTCCCTGCCTCAATGGAACTGGAGGTGAATCTTCTCTGGATCTGGGGGTACTTCTGATGCTTCATGTGTTTTGCTTTCTCTCCTCCTCTCCCCTGCTGGAGTCCTGGATGACTAAGAGAATGCACTAGGCACCATACTCCTCTGAGCCATCTACCGCACTCAGTGGCTGTTTCATGTATCCCTACACCCCACTACCAGCAATTGACACCTGATGTCTGCACTTACACTTCTGCTGCCACCAGCCCGCCGCTTTTACATTACTGATTATGTAGTTGTATTTTATTTGGATGCCGTTCCCATGTACTGCCCACTTCCAACCCCAGGTCTCCCCTTCACCGTGCCTATTCACTTGCGTGATGTCAATGTGACCTGGCCTCATGAAGTGGGTGTGTCTGGCTTCACCCTATTCCAAAACCCTTGCATCTTTGCACCTTGTGACATTTGTGTGTTTTGAGTTTGTGAATTACATGTCATGTCACATCCATTGTACATGGCTCTGGGACAGTAGTCAGCAAGTTCCATCTCATGCAGTTTGACAGTTCAGGCATGGCTATGCTACGTGGCATCTGTGTATTTGCATCAGTGATGTTGGTGACTGAACTATGCCAGTCAGGGGCTTGTGTGTGAAGCAGGTGCTATGCACCATGCACTACATGTGGTATTGAGCCCTTGCACACACGTCCATGGCACTTTCATGCTACCCATCTCTTCCATTGGCACTGCGTACGTGTGGGAGTTTGTGACATGGCAGGTTAATGTGTTGCATGACAACATTGTGATGCCTATGTGTGTGGGCTATGCTATTTACATGGGTCTTCATTTATTTCCCTGTCCATGTGCAGGTGATGAGGCACTGGATGCAGAGGAGGTGGAGGAGGAACAGGATACTGATCTGCAAACAAGCACCACTGGAGGACGTGTGTGGCAGCCCATGATGAACCACTAGTGCCACAGTGCATCCCGGGCCTGACTCAGTATGAGTCCGCCTCTGATGATACCTATGGCTCTGGTGGTGAACTGGAATTCGATTCCTCTGTGCTGTCGCAAGTGAGTGCATCGAGTGTGCGTGCTGTTGTATCCCAAACGTCTGATAGGGGGACGACCCCTCACAGGGCCAGTCACTGTTGGTATGTTCGTCTGTGGTGGTTACGGTTGCAGGGTCACACTCCACAGTATTGTCTCCTGGTCCTGGCTCAGCTGATCAAGGGAGGGATGCAGTCCTGCAGCCATAGACAGTGGCATCACATCAAGAGCCAGGTTCCCTTGGCCCAGACAGGCGTGGGGTCTGCCAACGCGGTGGCCGTGTAGCAGCTGGTGATACTGTGTGGGAGCAGTCCATGTATACTGCACAACAACAGGGTGCTTCATATGGGTGGCCAATTCCATGATACCCCCCAAAAAGAGAGGTGGAGCACCAGCTACAGGCATTGCAGTCCACATACCGCTCACACAGGCTGCACATGGAAGCCAGCAACAGGGGCCGACGGGCAGATCTGACGGTTCTGCGGGCAATCCTGGTTGCAGTGGGTCGGCCCACAGGGACGCCCTAATGTTACAGTATAGGTCCCTCAGAACTACACTGGGTGTATTCGAGGCAGCCCGAAGTAGACAGTCTGAACAGCAGATGCAACAGTTGACTCATACCATCACGGAGGAACTCTCTGCATCCCGTGAGGTGTTGCATGGGGACATCTGAGCCATCATGTTGCAGATGCAATCATCTCAGTCCTGTATGGCCACTGCCATGGAGGACCAGGCCAGGGTTCTGCGTGATGAACTTCCCTTACCACTACCACATTCTGATGCTACACCAGAGGGTGGCGACAGCAGCGACAGGTCTCCCAATCCATGCTAGCCATGCGGCCCATTAACCCATGGAGGTTTTTTTTTCCTTCTCAACATCCACACATGTGGGTGTTGACGTGCACCCTGCACCTCCTCCCTCCTGGGTGGCCTCCCTCACCCCTACCCCAGACCACCATGGGCATTTTGGATTTTTTTTACTTGTTTTTTGGCTATTGTACATTTATTTGACAGTGTGTTGCTTTATTGTGGCATCCGAGGACATTCACTGTAGGTTCCAGCTGGACCCATGCAGGCTTGTCTTGTGTTGGTACACTCCTTGTTTGTGCCTTAGGGTCCAGACACATATGCCACTCCTGCTTCCCCTTTACATGGGCTTGCAAGGAGTGCAGCATGTAAAAGTAACTTACACAGAGGCATTTGGCTTCCATTATATCTGTGGGCAGTCTCAAGTCTGACCTTTGTATACACCCCTAGTGGGATTCATGGTTGTTTGTCCAGAGCATGGTTAGAATCCTTTTTATTTGGACATTGAGATCCATCCTTTGTTCATGTTCCACCTTCATGTATTAGCTTGCCTATCTCCATTATTGTTAGCCTTCCTGCTGTATGCAGTTCCCTGCCCCCTTTAGTTAGCAGTGCCACAAGAAAATACAAGGGTGCCATGTGCAAGTTACGACACATTGAGGCACATGTGCAATTATGATTAGTCGCTATCAGACAGATTCACTCTTGGGTCCTGTGTTTCTGGTATGTCGTACTGTTCAATTGATGTTCCTGTGTACATTATTATTTTTTGTGTGAGAGTTATTTCTGAACTTGTTCCATTGATTTCTGAGCCCTCTGCAACAGTAGTGTTATGTGTTGGCCATTTCTTTGTCTCTTTTGACATTGCATGCCATGGCATGGTGGGTCAACCAGGTGACATGAAGTGTGGGAGGGTTTAGAAGACATACCAACATTTGGATGTGTACTTTGGCATGGTGTTAGTGGCATACTCCATCTTCCATGTGTTCCGTTTGTGCACACCAGATTGAGTTAGTTTAAGTTCTAAGGGATGCACTCAATGTAGCACTTCCAAGGACATATTTTCAGGGTGGTAAGATTAGGACAGATGATTGTCCCTTCGTCATCATCGATTGTCACCTGAATTTTGACGGGGCTGTGTGCACTCCGCAGGGGTTGGATTTTAGGTTAAAAATAGTGCCACAAGCTGGGTATGGGCAGCCTCGCCACATGCACTTTCCCCTCCAAAGAGCAGCCGCCATGCATTTTGTTGGTGATGTGGGAGCACCACCATGTCTACCGGTACGTCACGCCATTTTTCAACGTTGTGCAGGAGGCATGCTGCCACATTGATCCTGCACACTGCTGGTGATGCATATAGTAGCTCACCACCAGAGTGGTCAAGGGAGCTGAAGCGTGACTTTAGTACTCTGAAGGCGCACTCCACTGTGGCCCTAGTTGCAATATGGGCTGCATTGTATCTTACCTGGGATGGTGGGGTGGGGTTCTGTATTGGCGTCATCATGTAGGTGCTCAGAGGGTAGGCACTGTCCTATGTGGAGGTGACATGGTTTGTCAGTGGTGTGGTTTTGTCTGTGTAAGACATGCATGCATTTGCAGAGACTTTTGTACTCACCAATGAGCCATGTGTTGCCATGCCTCCCAGCTTTCAGGCCCACTGTAGGGGTGACATTCTGAATATGAAACTATCATGGGTGTACCCTGGGTAGTTAGCATATAGAGAGGTAATGATTCCCTTGGCATCACATACAACCTGCACGTTGATGAAATGCCAGTGCTTGCGATTGTGATAGATGTGCTCTGTGGCCCTAGGTGGGTGTAGGGCCACATGGGTGCAATCAATGGCACTTAGCACTTTAGGGATCTACACCACCCCGTAAAAGTCCTGCACCACGGCCTGCCTTTTTTCAGGTGTTCTGGGCATGTATATGTGCCTGCGGACTGAGGGGCGTGCAGTCATGATTGCCAACACCTGGTGTACGCAGCGTGACTGCGTGGGCTTTGAAATGCCCCCAACTATGGCAGTTGTCCGCTGAAATGACCCAGTGGCCAATAAATGCAGTACATTGAGTACCTTTTCCAAGGGGCTTAGTGCTTGGGAGCACAGGGTGGGTGATGTAAGGTTATCGTCCGACTCCGTGACCAGGTCTAATATGATATGAGATGAAACCCTATACCTGCCATAGACCTGGTGATCAGGCATACCAAAAAGGCTGGTCCTGGGTAAAAAATGTGGGCCCTGTCCATTCTCCTGCAGTGTCCCACGATCACTGCTGCAATAAATGGTACATTCATCGTATCTGTTTACGCGTGTTGTTTTTTTGCATGTGATCTTTATGCATTGTTTTTCATGCGCGGTGATGCTTACGCCTGCTTTCGCGTGGCAGGCGTGTTTCCGGATTTGCGTGTCTTTTTGTGTGCGCCAGAGAGCCCTGTTCGATTCCATGAATACGTGTTCTCAGCGCGCGTATGGGGTTTGCAAGGATTTTATTGTGGTACTTCCCACATTCCGCCCACATTTTTGCTTGTTGTTCCCCATTCCACTTGATCCGCCCCCTTTTTAGGTGACTGCATAGGACGGTATGCGCCTTCTCGGGAAGTCTTGCACAAGGCATTCGTGGTGTTGCAGTGACGTGTTGGACCTGTGGTAATTCATTGCAAGTCTCGGGTAAGCCCAGCGCATTGTGTTCCATGAATCGACAAACGGGCGCTTGCGCATGATTTGCACGCAAGCGCCCCTTTTTTTCAGCGCAATTTCATACTATGAATCGGGTCCAAAATCTACTGTGCCTTTCACCAATTCCACACTATACTGTTTGAGCTTGGGCATACGCTTTGGTAATGTCTTACATAAGTGCATCAGCGGAGTATCTCCCATAATGACAAATCTCAATTGACTGTCAATATTTACCAGATTTATGCAATAACCTTTATACTTTTGCTTAAATCGCCACTTTTTAAACGCCTTTAAAACAACAAATATGAGTATGCACCATCAATCAGCACTCAAGCCTCTAATTTGTTCATTAGCTATCTCTACCTTTTGATTGGTACCAATCACTTTGTTATGCTCAATCACTGGTGCTCCTCAACTTTTTCAATTACTTCATAACTTCTACACGCGTTTTATGCTACTGCTCTACCTCCGTTGGGATTTGAAACTTCTCCTTATGAAACTCCCTTGAGCATGGACTCTAGGCACTACCTTTTCTTCACACAATATATCCAGTTACTTAAAAATTATAACAATCAGACCCCCTTCATTTGCCGTTCCCCTTAGTATATGCACCATTAATTTGTTAATTGACTCGAGGCCTTCGGTATTGACTCCCCTCCAATCCGACCACTTCGTCTTCCATCCACAGAGCGCCTGTGGAAACCATGCAGGGATTTCATCAAAGGGGGACTAGCTGACCGTCTTGATTCTTCTTGTTTATTTCGATCGCCTGCTCTCCACTGGAAACCATGACATCTTCTAGCTAATGGTAGAGGATGCCTGATTGTCTGAAAATCTGTAGACAGACTAGTTTGAATCTTTTCCAACCATCCACTGCTACCACGTGAGCATATGGCCCTTTGGGTATCGTACATGTAATGGATGGGGATGAAGAATAACTCTGACACCAAATAATCAAACCAACTCAGTAAGATGGCAAAGGTGCTGTTTAATTAAATATTATCTAAAAAAATGAGTTACGATGGACATAAAGGGACCTTCGCTCAAGCTCTCAGTGGCCCTCATTACGACCCAGGCGGTAAGGGGTTTACGCCGGCGTAAACATCGCCGACCCTTACCGCCTGAGTACGAGTTCCCTTAGCGCCATGGCGGATTCAACACCTGCTTTTAGCAGGTGTTAAAATCCATGGCGCTAAGGGACCTTGTTGTTAATTACGCCACCGTAATTTACGGTGGCGTAATTAACGCCTTCCCCACTCCCATTATGCCCTATGGGGCAAAAATGGGAATGGGGAAGGGTAAATGGGGATTGGGGACTTACCGCCCCGCCAAGGTCGGAATGGGGCGGTAAGTCCGCCAACCACCATGGCGGAGTTGGCAACTTAGCGCCATGGACCATGGTGCTAATAGCACCATGGTTCTCCGCCAAGGTCGTAATGAGGGCTAGTGAATTTCTCATAAAAAACTATGTTATTTAAAAAAAAAAATGTCAGACGTGATGTCATACTAAGTGGCAGATAAGGAAAACCTATGAGGCATTGTGATAGGTTCATGGGGAGCATATAAGTATACTTTCTATATGGGCTGGGATTGTGATTGGTTGCCTACTTGTCAGGTGGACAACTTATGCCGACCTCTAAAACATTTCATCTTCAACACTATTAAGTACACAATTTACCATTGGTCTTCAAACTATAAGGCCCTTCATTAAATGGCCCTCTTTAATTGGTTGGCGTGCAAGTGCCATGTCTGGAACATTTGGCTCACTTAGCAGCACGTAAGCTCAGACCCAGGTGAATTTACCTGCCCACCCAATTAGCCCATCATCTCTCATCACCCGTGCCTTCTGCCATAAAGATTGTCTTTGAACCTGGCCTTGCAAAGTATTCTTGTCTCTGGGAATATATGGGAGTGCGAGCACACACTATCGATGTTCTAGGACTCCACGCACAACTCTATTTCCATACTTGGCTCACTTGACAGGAGACCACGTTTTGGTCCATTTTGCAACATTTAAATGTCTTAAATGAATAAAACTTTGCACGCTTGGTGTTCTTTCTTTGCACCTTAACAAGGGATGATTCCGTTTTTCACATTCACCGCCTTCAAGAAAAGATAACCGACCTTGGCTGCTTCAGCTGTGACACCAGGCCAGACAGCCTTGCCATGCTCATCTACGATTTCAGCTTATTCTTGCTGTGACACAGCTCTCCATGGGTCATGGCTTACTAAATTCATGACACCGATGTCCAGCTTCTATACAATAGCGGCTTCACTATTCACTACGTATAGCCAGCTTCCATGATCACTTAGTCTACTTGCTTTACAGCATCTTCACAATTATTGAATGGCTTGCATTTGCACAGTGTTTGCACACGTGCATTCTACTCTTCGCATATGAAAGTGTCCTCGATTTTTAACTTCGTCATCAGTTTCTGTAAAATCCATGCATTCTCTTCAGCCAGTATCCTCAGTGTGTCATACTCGTCTCTTGCGATGTCCCCAGCTTCTCTTTCACTCTTTTTCATAGTCCTCCGGAGTTGCTCCCTCAGATTGTCATCTCTTTGGAGCAATACTTGATACAGTTTTCTCTATGGGTACCTTCTTTCGAATACTCGCTGTGGTATGGTAACAAGAGCTGGTGTTAAGCACGGCACAATCTCAGGCTTCCAACATATAGGAGGAGGGTGGCTGGATTTCCTGCAGAGGCATGTAACTGCTCCTCTACACAATATTCTTAGTGATCTTTGCTTCCAAAATATTTACTTTGGATGTGCTGTATTTGTTGAAGAATTTCTTTGGTTGTTTCATGTACGAGTATGTTATTTAAATTTTGCAGTTGTAAAGCAGGACTTTTAGCATAGTAGAGTCTCTGCACAAGATTCCATATAGTGGAATGGTGTGTTGCTAACATTTTGATGTGGTGGAAGGTGCTTTTGCAAGCAGTTCCTGAAATGCAGGCTGATGAATGCCCTTGCAGTCCAGTGTAGTTGCGCACTGGACAGGAGTCCATGGTTTGTAAAGTCTTTATTCTAGTTTTTTCTTTTAGTTTTACATACTGATTGAGGAATTGTCATAATGATTTGAACAATAATGATAATGATGTGTTATTTATATAGCGCCTTAACCCAAAGCGCTTTACAGAGCACATATTTACATACAATATCACCCAACCGAAATTGGTACTCATTTATCGACCTTGGAAGGGTGAAAAGCTGAGTTGTATTGCCGGAATTCGAACCTGCGACCTGCAGATCACGCACAGATCACAGCAGTGAGAGCTAAAACCTGCTGAACTATCTTACCAGCTACATTACACATTGAGCTGCATGCCTATTTGTACACTGGGCGGATTGTTTGGCGAAAGGAACAATTGATTGAAGGTTTGTTGGGGACGTTTTTTTCTATAAGGGTTTATTGTGCCATAATGGTGTCTCCTACCATTTCATACCCTCGGCCATTACTGTGTATGGCAATTATTGATTTTTTTGTTCTTGTTTATAAGCCTCTTCATTAAAATATGTTTCTGTGCTGCTTGTGTGAATCAATTCACCTGCGCAGAAGTGTGAAAAGGTATCTATATATTGACCTTGCACATGTTTTGAAGTACTTTTGTAATTTACTGATTAATTTAGTTGTGGTTTCATGTTGTTTAAAATTGTTATAAATAACTTTCTTTTTATCAGAAATGCGCTTTCAATTAGAGCTTCAAGGATTAGTCTTCTGCAGTTATTTTTAAGGGTAGAGCCTAACTTTGCAGCTGATTTCAAAAGATTGTGAAGTACTTTACGGTAGAATATTTTTTGTAAATTGCATTTTTTGAATGCTTTTCTGGGGCTACGTTGTAGAATCAGAAAATACAATATTAAGGCTTTTACACCATGCAAAGAGGAATACACCAACACGGTCTTGTAAAGATTCACAGAATCCTTACAACACTGAACAGTTTACAAAACAAAGTACACAAATAGCTATTTGGCCGTCAGTACATCACAGAGACCACCAGCAGGTTCAATGTGAGCAGTGAACAGGAATTGCTAGCTGGACATCAACATATTTATACAGTTTGTTCATAACGATGTCCAGCCTCCTAAAGGTTAATCATGAACTGGGCTAGGGTTCGCGCCAGGTTCATTCCTAATTTACATATCTCGTGCACGTGGTTTACTTCTTAATACATTTACTAACAAATACTATTATTCTCTGGGTTTAATTTTACACTCTTTACACATTCGCTTCAATACAGGTCAAACAGATGTTTTGCGTATGATGTTTTAAATAGCATTATCGTTCTTGTATACTTGTAGATTAACATCGTCGATTCAAATAATCCCCTGATCCCGAGGTCAACAAAGGACAAGGTCTACATGACACTAACATGTAGCCTGCAGGCAGGTTGGACATTAACTCGCCTACAGAGGTTGAAGAGGTTAAAGTAAGAACGAGAGAAGACAGGTCGGCCATTTTAGGCCACAGGGTGACTTTGCACAACGAACCAAAATGGCAGCTTTAACCTAAAATGGAGGCTTGATTAACTTAAAGTCACGACCTTGCGATGCGGATTTCCCCGCAAAGCGACTCATATACAATGAGGACGAAACAATATTATATCAGTTTTAACAAACCCTACTTTTGGCCTAAGCCAAGCGCTAAACTACTTCCAATCACTTTACGACTAACTCCACATTTCAACGTCTATACACCCCGAATCATTATCAGACATATCTATTGCCATTAGGTCAGACACTAGAGTTCCTTTCAACACGTACTCCTTGAAAACCTTATTTGGGGTGTATATTTTATGCCCTAATACACTTGTTGCTTGCGCGCAACATCCCCCCAATACCGAACATATACCAGGGAGACACTGTATACAACAACAAAGGAACAGTATACTACCCAAGATAATCAGCAAGGCCGAAAGCAACTTCCATCCCCACGACCGTAGGAGATACCAAAACCATGCACTAAGTTCCCAGTTTCCCTCAGGTACATGCACTTCCGAACTAAGAACTTGTAGATTTTGGATTGCCCTAAAGATCGTTGGAGAGGAGTCTGGTACGTAAACGCAGCAAGTGGACCCCACTAATTTACATACTCCTCCACGCTCAGCCAGAATGACATTGAATGCCATCCGGTTCTGAAGAGCTACTAATCTTATCACTTTCTGTTCTAACGTCATATTATAGAGTATGTCAGTGGTCCGGTTGATGGTTCACTCCAGTACTCTCGCTAGTCCCCTGATATCTTCTGAATTCATAATTTGCCCAAAAAATGACACAAAGGATTTCATTATGTCTCCTAGAGTTTGCGCTGGAGTATCACCCTTCACATCTCGTCGTGGGCGAGTCTTCGAAATGTCTGCAGTACTGGTAATAAATACCCCAGGTAATAGAATCCCTAAATAGCAAGTTCCTTGCCAATCCCTGGCAACCATGGAAATGCCACATTACCGCAAACAAAATAGACCGGTTCACCTGCATACAGAGGTCTGTTCTCACTAGTCAAATTTGCAACGTTGGCGCAACTTCTAAAATCACCCATTGACCGTGTTCCATTCCTCTGTATGCAGAAGGAAACTGAATCGGGCTATGGTTAAGAGAATACGATGGAGGCGTGGCATCCTTATTGCCTATAGGAGCCATTTTGAAAGAGATTAAAGACTGAAAAGGACGACACAATCTATCAGAGGGCCTAACAGAAGCAACGTTTGGCTTACTCCTATTTGCAAAAAGCGAGCATCCCTGGGGCATCAAAACACGTTTTTCAAAACTATTCAAATTTGTACCATCAAAGTTCCCTGAGATGCTGTCATTCCAACGGCCAAAGAATAGTGCTCTAAGAGAAGCATAACAAGCAGTTGTCAAAGGTAAAGGATGAATGTACCAACCTAGCCCCTTATCCCCATGTTGCGGTAAATGCGAGCAGATCCAGCAGTTGGTCCTATTAAAAATTGCATTAGTGGCATTCATTATTAACAAAAGAGTATTATTCTGATAGTTCCATCTATGCGAAGAATCTCTAGGTGACAAGGTATGCAATTGCACGGAAGGAGTAAAAAGTCCTCTAACGGATATGCTTCCTCCAGGTACCATAACCCAAAACCAGTAGTTACTAAAAACCCAATTATTATTATAAAAAGGCAACAATACATTTTCGGGGTCCCATTACACGCTTGATCATTGTCCCTGCTAGTCACATATTTATCTAAAAAGTTCGGTACGAGCGGTAGTGGGTGCAGGCATCGTAGTCTTCAATCGAAAAACACCAATTGTTCATTTGCTGGCAACTCCAGTCATGCGTCTTCTTAATGTCTTTCCCACAACCCTTAGCCAACAGAATCCTTTCGTACAGTCGGGCTAAAAAGCAAGCCCTCAAATGATTTCTCCAATCGCACAGTCAAACCGTGCCGTACGTCTATCTTCTAGGACGTAAATTATATTTCACAATTTCCGGTGCTGAAGGATCAGAAAGCAGTGTGTCATCACTTTCCACTGGAGGTGGCGAGTGAACGGAATTGGATCAGAAAATTGATGATCCGGAAGTACCACTGTTGGAGAGTGCGGAGACAAGATGGCCGTTTTGTCTGGCCTTACGAATTCTGGAACGGTCTCCGATACTCTCTTGTCGGTTGTTGCTGTTTCGGGCACGTTGGTTACAGCATTGGAAAGGGATTCTGTGTCTTCTGTATCGTATGGCACGGGCTGCGGGATCCGTTTGATGTGCGTTGCGTGTATCCAGTTCTTCCGCCCTGCTACCCGCACCACAGTCTGGGTGACTAGCAGGACCTGGTAGGGGCCCCTCCACCGAGGTGCAAGGCAAGACGACCTTTTGAAAACGTTCATGAGGATCCAGTCCCCCGGTCGTAGACTGTGACCAGGACCCTTGTACAGTACAGGTAATGCCTCTCGCACCTGGTGATAAATTGAACATAGATTTTTAGTCAACTGGTTACAGTAATCTGAAAGAAGCACATTCTCTACATCCCGCAATGAGCGACTCTTTGGTATACCCCAAATATTAGCAGGCCTCCCCATCACCACCTCCAAGGGAGAGAGCCCAGTCTTAGTTTGAGGGGTTGTTCTCATCGACAGCAACACGATCGGTAAGGCGTCTGGCCATTTTAACTTGGTGCCAGCACACGTTTTATAATGCCGTTATGCCTTTCCACTAATCCGGCACTTTGGGCATGTCTGGCCGAATGGAACCATTTATCAATCTGCAATCCTTCACATACTTGTAGGATTACAGCAGCGATAAAGTGTGGCCCATTATCCGACCAGATGACTCTCGGCAGCCCGAACTTAGGAAAGAACTCTTTCAACAGAGTCTTTGCCGTGGTTATGGCAGTTGCATCTCTAACAGGGAATGCCTCAACCCACTTGCTAAATGCACAAATGACGACCAACACGTATTTAAGATTGTTGCAACGTTCCATCTCAATAAAATCAAAGTGGATGACCTCAAACGGAACAGAAGGCGGAACGAAACTTCCTCTAGGAGTCGAGGTACCTTTTCCTACATTATGCTGCAAGCGGACCATGCACCCTTGGAAAAAGCGCTCCGCAATTTTGAAGATTTTATCATTGGCCCATACACTGTGTAACATTTTAGTCAATTTACGCGCACAGACATGGGTCGGACCATGAGCCATAATGACCATCGTTGTAATATAGGCGTCAGGGAGTAACCATTTTCCTTCAACATTGTCCATCCAACACCCATCACCATCCAATCTCCCTGCACCCTCGACCCATTTCTTGGTCTCCTCTACAGTAGCATCTGCTTGAATGTCTTTTACAGAATCAATACTTTCACCAAAGGTGCAGATATTTACAGTTTCCCTTACAGCATACATTTCTGAACTAAAATCAGTGGCAGTTTGTTTAGCTACCTGATCAGCGAAAGCATTCCCTTTTCCTATATCATCTGTAACCTTCTGATGTGCTGTACATTTTACAATGGCTAACTGAACAGGGAGTGCGAGCGCTGAAAGTAATCGCACTATTAAAGTGCCATGCTGTATTTTTGTACCATGTGAGGTTAAGAAACCTCGTTCTTTCCAAAGTCTACCGAAGTTGTGAACTACCCCAAAGGCATACTGACTGTCGGTATATATATTTACTGTAAGCCTTGTAGCGCTGTGACCCACTTCATAATGCGCCTTGATACACCTTCCAAACCACCTTTGGTAAAGATACCAACTAATGGTTTATGATCGGTGCAGATCGTAAACTCCCTGCCCCACAAAAACCTTTTAAACTTTTCAACTCCCCAAATACAGGCAAGAGCTTCTTTTTCAACAACAGAATATCTACTTTCAGGCCCCTTCAACGACCTGGAAGCAAATGCCACAGTATGCAAACCAAGTGAGTCTTCCTGCATGAGGACAGCCCCAACACCATAATCACTAGCATCAACAAAAAGCAATGTGCGTTTCCCTTCTTCAAATGTTTTCAGAATGGGTGCATTGACAATGGATTCCTTTATCATCTCAAACTCCTTCCTACAATAATCACTCCATTTAAAAACCATCCCCTTGCGAGTGAGCATTCTCATATGCCTTGACATGTCTGATAGGCCCTTAATAGATTTGCCATAAAATTCAACTAAACCCAGAAATGATAAAACATCTGCCTTTGACTTGGGATCTTCCATCCTTCTTATGGCTTCAATAGCATTCTCTTTGGGTTTGACACCTTCACCCGTAATCTCATGGCCTAGGTAAACTACCTTGTTGGCTTTAAATGTACACTTTTCTAAAGCAACAGTGAGACCAGCCTCATTCAAAATGTGTAACACTCTTTTCAGCCGTCGATCATGTTCCATCTCATCACTGCCACACACCAGTACATCATCCTGATAGTACATCACGCCTTTTTCTCCCCCAAGTAATCTGTGCATAATGCTCTGAAGCACACTTGCCGCCGAAACTAAACCAAACGGCATGCGCACACATCTAAACAGACCAATGGGTGTGATGAATGCCGTGAGGTCTCTAGAATCAGGGTGCAACTCAATCTGGTGATAGGCAGATTTTAAGTCTAAGATAGAGAATACATTGGAGCCAGACACACCTACAAGTAAATCATCTATTCTGGGTAATGGAAACCTGTCTGCCACCATCATACTATTCAGATGCATTAGGTCAATGCATAGTCTCAACGATCCATTGGTTTTCCTGACCACCACAATGGGGCTAACCCACTCAGAAGCGTCTATTTTCTCAATGACTCCTTCACTTTCCATTCTCTTTAATTCTTCCTCTACACCTTCTTTAAGAGCTAGAGGAATGGTACGCAACTTTGCAATTTTCGGCACTGCCCCCCTTTTCAACCGGATTTTATGGACAAACCCTTTCAAGCATCCCAATTTGTTGGAACCCTTTTTCTTTTGTACATCTGTGATATTCTCACCCCTCACAGACAAAACTTGCTCAGGATGACTCGCTTCAAGTCTGATTTTCAACTCAGCTTGGTCACTCCATGAAAGCAACTCTCCCCCTTTATTGGTAACATATATGGTACCTGTGGATTTCCTATCTTTAAACTGCAGTTCGGCATTAAAACACCCTATGATTTCTATGGGTATATCACCATATGCATTCGCTCTGACACAGTTCTCCAACAGGGTATAACAATTGAACTTCTCCTTCCACACTTGCACACTTATCAGTGTATAATCCACCCCACTATCCATGAGCATTGATATGGGTATTCCTCGAATTAGCACAATAGCATAAGGCTTTTTCTTTTTCACTTTCCCATCAATGGCATTCACGGTAAACACAACTTCCCTACCAATCTCACTATAAGATTCATCCTCATTGTTTGTACTGACATCAAACACCTGACCTGAACTAGAATTAAAATTTTTACAACATCTGACAATATGACCTCTCATGCCACAATCATTGCATATAATATGTATTGCGAAACAATCCTTGTCAGATGCAAAATGTGATAAGCTCCCACATCTGTAACACCTCCTAGCTGGGGGACCCAGCTTCTCTAAAACCCTTGAAGGAATTGGATTCCCTAGTCAATCCTCTGTCTTTTGAAGGTACCCATTGACGATTCCAGCCCCTGCCAGCTGATGGCTTGCTCTCCTGTCGATCCTCGAACCTTTTACCAGGCTGCATAGAGCGTCTTGGAGTTCCTGAACCCATTCTCTGGGCAACTTTTGAGACTTTCTGGATTGCACCTTCACACTCCTCTATTTTGGGTTTCTCCATGCCTGTCTGATTGTCTGCTTGGAGCACCTTTATGCACTTGTCAGTATGTTCCACCATCTTTGCAATCTCGATTGCTCTATCCAAAGTGGGATCCCTCTCCTTCCACAATTCTTTCCTGATGTTGTCATTGTTACATTTGATCATCAATTGATCCCATAGGTGCTCATCCTGGCAGTGGTTAAACCTACACTTAACTGCCAACCCCCTCAAAGCCGTAATAAAATCTTCGATACTCTCTCCATTCTTCTGACACCTGGTGGCAAATTTGTACCTCTCCAGTATAATGTTTTCCTCAACCCTATAATGTTTGTCTAGTTTTGCTAAAGTCTTCTCATATGGACCTGCATCCGGCATGTCTATGGGCTCTGGCAATTTTCTCAAAACCTCCTGCCCTGCCGTCCCTAAACAATGGAACAGCAGCGCCTCTTTGCGCTCATTGGAATAATTGGTACCAAAGACAGCCAGTGCATATTTGTGGAAGCCTTCCTTCCAGTCCACCCAGCGCACTCTGGGCTCACCAGGGACCAGCAAAAAGAACACTGGTGCAGGCACATTTGCCATGTTCCAATACAGTCGAGTTTATGTCAGAAATGCAATGAGGCAGTTCTATATGCAAAATCGCACTTCACCCGACAAGATGATGCTCAAAAAAATGCTGTAAAACTCACCAACCAGCTCTGTTCCCATGAAAACACCTACTCCCAGCATCCGAAGCAAGCAACAGTTGTCCAGTGTGGACCGGCAAAAGTACGTGAGAATCAGCGTACTGCTGCGTAGCACCGAAATATGGAAGTCACAAGAAAACAAAAATGGCCACCACGTCGTTGGGTCCGCTTTTCCAATGCCTGCTGGCGTACTAGTGTAGATATGCACCACCTCCACAGAGGCCACGTCGCCGGGTTCTACCTTCCAAGGCTGGGACAACCCGCGGCGGCTACAAGCAACACGTGCAGCTGTGACGTTGTCTCTCCTCACCAGGTACTCGCGAGCTGGCGGTACTTTCAAACAATAACAATCGCGTCATGCAAAACGCAGGCCAGCAGACAAAATGCACACATGAGGGATAGCCTGGGGTTGGCATCTACCTTCATTCCTCTGTGCAGGTCCAGGTCGGGTCTCCGCTCGCAGCACTCCACGCTGTGACAATGTGAGCAGCTGGCCTCTAATTCGGGTCTCCAGTGAGCTCCAGTCGCTGCGGTGGCCTTCCACACCAGGGAAACCGCATGAATCTGCCGGGGGTCGTCTGGCAGGTTCGATCCTCTTCCTCGTCGCCAACTGTTATGTAGGGAAGTTACACAGGCGGAGACAGTAATGTGGTTCAAGTCCTTTATTCACTACGCTGGTAACGACCCCCGGCAGGAGGCTGCACAACTGTCCTCTTGAACTCCTTCCCTAACTCCGCTGGAACATAGAACCTTTGAGTCATGCAGGATCTATGTTCCACAGTAACTAACAGTTCTGGAATGCTGGTCAACTTATGCAATGATAAAGCACACAGCATTCAACCCATACTGAACATTTTATGAAGTGATACCTTTCATGGCAGTACCTACCCTAACAGAAACATATATGGGAGAATTGGGAATTTCTGTACAATGTTCATGAGGGAGGAAGGGAGTGAGGTTTCATCATAGCGTCTTTTATGTAAACTGAGGGAATTTGATGTGGATGATTGGTTGGGAGTTGGTGAACCGGTACAGGTACAAGTACAGCAGTGATAGCAAACATTTTCCTTGACATGATTTTTAACAAAGGTTAGGAGCAGAATAAAATTATTATTCAGTTCATCCATTTTTGCTGATAATTTCATTAGTTAATTATGTACATTCGGGGCTAGGGGCTCTCTGTTTAATAATTCTTCAGATTCTCTGAAATGGAATTGGGCCGTGATTTTTTCATTACAAGTATGTGAAATTTCAACACATTACATTAGTTATTCGTTTAAAAAAATGTACTGCATACCATTAGAGATGTTTTCATCTGAAATGTCTTCTTTAGGGAAATGTTCCTCTAACCATGCCAGTGTGCTTGCCATTACACACAGTGTATTTACTATTTTGTAAGAGCTTCTTTTGAATTAGTACCCGGCGAGAGTCAAGCAGAATGCAACACGCATTCTGATTGGCTCTCGCCAGGTCCTTACCCGGCCGAGAATCCTTCGATTCTCGGCCGGGACTCCAGCTGCCTTGTCCTCGGCGGGTGGGCTTGGCAGCCCCTCAGCCAATGAAGAGGCTCGAAGTGGGGCCATCCCCGCTCCGAGCCTCCCCACGGCTGAGAGGCTGCCTCCGCCCCCCGCTGGGGACTCGGGTAAGCTTTTTTTCTTTTTTTTCCCTTCCCTCCCTCTTCCCTACCCCACCCCACTTACCTTCTTGCTCCTGCGTCCCTGGTGGGGTACGATGGAAGCCTCCAGCAGTGTGGAGCAGTGTGGAGACTCTGCGCCTCCACACAGCTGGAGGCTTCCATCGTCCCCTGCAGGGACGAAGGTACATTTTTTTTTCTCCCCCCTTCCTCTCCCTCCCGCCCTCCCAACCCACTTACCTTCTGGTAATGCCCCCACCGCTCGGGTCATATTGCTTAAATACGTGCCAGGTGTCTCTCAGTCTGTAAGCAAAGTTGTACTGAGATGATACTGTGAGGTGTACAGTTATGCTTTGTAGTTGGTGCAGTCCATTATATTGTGCGCTAAATGAAAACATAGTTGTACGTTTTGAAGTGAAGATTTTCTATGCACAGTTATTTTTGGGTGTAGAACATATACCTTTTCTTATTTTATGTATATGTGTTTGTTGGTTGAAGGATACAACAGTGTAAGATGACCCGTGTGCTTTTGGGCAGTGTGAATGCTGTCCACAGTCCATGGACATTTGCGCAGTTGCACTAATATAAACCTATCAAATTCACTGAAAAAACGTTTGTTAAAGGGACGGTACGGTTAAGTTGCACTAATAAAAACCTATCAAATTTAGTGAAAAATCTTTGTTAAAGGACATTATGGTTACAAGTATAAATGAAAAACCTAAAAAATTCGCCAGTTATAGTAAACTAAGCAACAATGCCTCATGCCACCACCGTGCACTGCTAAGACTAACACCCAGGACATCAAAGATGACATCACAAATGTCATTGATGACATCACTGATAACATCACATATTTGACCGACTTGTTTTTGTTTACTGACATATCTAGGCCAGGTGTATTTCTTCACTGATTGAATATCAACATTAAAAAGATGTTATATATATAGACGTTACCCTTGACATATGTTCTTAAAGAGATTGTCTCAGGGTGTGGCCTTACCTCATGTAACAAATACACAGGGCAATGAGCAGGCCTCAAACATACAATTCATGTTAGCTCTTTATTCCATAATTAACATTAGTTGAAATTCGAATATGATTAAAGGTATTATTTCACTGGCAATATTGCCAGATTAAATATGCTATACTTCTACGGTGCATGGTGCAACAACAACACTCCAATACAATGGGCCTCATTCCGAGTAGGGCGCAAAGGGATACTGGGCACCGTTAAGGACATCGGTGCCGGTAATCCCTCTGCGCCCTATTCCGAGGTCCCTTAGCGGGTCCCTCCTTTATCACCTGGTTTTACCAGGCATTGTGGATGGGACACGTTAAGGGACTTCAGAGCTAATAACGGTACCGCAATTTGCGGTACCGTTATTAGCTACTTCCCCATTCCCATTGAGCCCTATGGGTGCTCAAATGGGAATGGGGAATGGATTTTTCAATGGGGACTTACCGGTCCCGCAAAGGTCGGACTAGACCGCTAAGTCCCCATTAAACCAGGGCAGAGTCGGTACCGGTATGGGAGGTACTCATGGCGCAAATAGTGCCATGACTACCTCCATACTCGGAATGAGGCCCAATGTTTTGTTTAGATAACTACATGTTTTAATACATTAAGTAGTGTATTACAGATCTCCTGATCACCCCTGACATGTTGTTACCAACATTATAAACACAACCCCTTCTAAGGACTTTTCATCAAAATTAATGCCATATGTGATGCCACCAGTGATGTCATCACTTACATGTGTGATGTCA
The DNA here is from genome assembly GCF_040938575.1 of Ambystoma mexicanum. Lineage (NCBI taxonomy): Eukaryota > Metazoa > Chordata > Amphibia > Caudata > Ambystomatidae > Ambystoma > Ambystoma mexicanum. The sequence continues at coordinate 364,873,479 of NC_090934.1, read as the reverse complement.
TCTTTGATGTCCTGGGTATTAGTCTTAGCAGTGCACAGTGGTGGCACGAGTTATAGTTGCACGAGTGGTGGCACGAGTTATAATGTCATTGATGACATCAGTGATGTCATCAATGACATTTGTGATGTCATATTTGATGTCCTGGGTGTTAGTGTTAGCAGTGCATGGTGGCGCGAGTTATGGTTGCTTATCTTACCATAACTGCCGAATTTCAGGGGTTTTTTGGTTTTACTTTGAACCATAACGTCCCTTTAACAAAGTTTTTTTACTGAATTTGATAGGTTTTTAGTAGTGCAACTTAACCATAACGTCCCTTTTAACAAAGTTTTTTCATTGAATTTCATAGGTTTTTATTAGCAAAACTTAACCATAACGTCCCTTTAACAACGTTTTTTTACTGAATTTCATATGTTTTTAGTAGCACAACTTAACCATAATATCCCTGACTTTATATACATGTAAAATAGAACATACTGAACCCCTAGCTAGTGATTTCGATGTCCGCGGACTACCGCCATGTCCGCGGACATATCAAAAATCTGAGCGTGGTGAATGTAAATTTAAATAGTGTTCCCCATTTCCCCTTTGAGGTTGGCTCTGAAAAGAGACGTTTCTGGGGTTTTTTTTTCAGATGCTTGACAGACACCTGTTATTTTGTATTTTTTTTCTTACTTTACTCCTAAAATCTTCACATAACCTTCTCCAAAGCAACCCTTACATTCCAAAACAAAATGGCATTTCCCATAAAAGATAAGGAAATGCCATCTTCTTTAAAATAAACAGCATTACTGGAATCAATATTCTCATTATTACAGAAGAACATACAAGCTCTAAGCACGAAGGCACACGTGCCTCGGTTGATTACACACCTAGCATTGTTTTGCTGAGGACAAAAACCTGAACTATTGTCCCATATTGCCCTAGGTACTAATCCAGAATAAATTACTTTGGCATTTGGAAGGATGTTCATTACTGCTTGAACCAAGTGTTCCAAATCTGCCAACAAAGTAAGGGCACTGACATAGCCCAAATGGAAAGCACCATAGTGCAAAACTACCACATGGGGACTGTTCATCCTGCCCATATCTTCACAAACTTGTGAAGATATGAAGAATGTACAATTCCCTGTACATTGCAATCAGGCACAGTGATCCACACCACCTCCACTCCTTTAACATCAAAATTCTTTGCAACATGCCTGCATTGAGCATACTGTTGTAAACCATGCACAAACATATTTCCAACCACCAACACCCTGACTTTCTCCACTTCTGCCATCTTCACTACACACAGTCTCTTTGAACACAAATCCACAACCTCAACATCTGATTGGCTGATCCCTACAGTCTTCTTTCCATGCTGGAATTGCTGGAAAACCCCAGATGTAGCACGCCCTGTCCGCGGACCGCGTAACTCTTAGACAGCCCTTCTACCATTTCCACTTCACTCTCTGTGCCATTCCCTCATTGGATACAGCTAAGCAGGCACACAATACGGAGAACGTCCTCAGAACACCCCCATTTTGTTTATTTTCAAACATTTCAGGACACCGCGAGTATTCTTAAAACACATTCAACTTGCCAGCGAACAATACGGACAATGTCCTCAGAACACACCCATTTTCTTTATGTACAAACATTTCAGGACACCGCGAGTGTTCTTAGAACACTTTCAGTTTGACAATGAACAATACAGACAATGTCTTCAGGACACCCCCTGCGAACATTCCAAGACCCCACGAGTCTTCTTAGAACACTTTCAACTTGACACCAAATCCATTCTGTTTTTTTACGAACATTTCAAAACAGCCGTGTTGTCCGCAGAAAAATCGAACACAACAAAAGCGTCTAGCACATAAAAAAACAGAACATTGAACCTATCTCATATTCCCCCACCCTCCCCAAACACTCTTACACACCAACACACTCCACTAAATACAATTTTTAATCCAAGTTTCACCACGCTGTCCGCGGTCGTCGGCGAATCCAAGATGGCGGGCGCCACAAAAAATCTGACGTGCTCCATGCCCCACGCCGTCCAATCAGGGAACACGTCGCATGTCCGCAGACATCACGCAAGCCGCCCGGCCAATCAGGGCACTGTCCGCGGAGCGAACCTGGAAGTCCGTCCGCGAAGCGAACAGAGATATCACTAATTTTTTTGCCTTACATTTTGGTCATTTTTTAAAAAACTACTGGACGGATTTACACCAAATTTGCAAAAGCACGCTTTTGGGATCAAGCCCCTGCCGCAAATTTGGTGTAAATCCGTCCAGCGGTTTGTGCTGTAGGCGTGCGCAAGTTTTTTCCCATTATGTCTATGGGAAAAAACAAAAGTTTTGGGACGCCCCCTATAACTTTGCCCCCCCTGAACCAAACCTCTCCGAACTTTGCATAGCAATTCAGAGTGGGCCATATACTATTTTTGCACAGTTTGGTGAGGATTCGTCCAGAGGGAGCGAAGTTATTGTGATGTCATCTTTGATGTCCTTTGATGTTAGTGCTAGCAGTGAACGGTGGCGGCGCGAGTTATGGTTGCTTATCTTACCATAACTGCCGAATTTCAGGGGTTTTTCGGTTTTACTTTGAACCATAACGTCCTTTTAACAACGTTTTTTCACTGAATTTCATAGGTTTTTAGTAGCGCAACTTAACCATAACGTCCCTTTAACAAAGTTGTTTTACTGAATTTCATAGTTTTTTAGTAGCACAACTTAACAATAATAACTTTGACTTTATGTACATATAATATGGAACATACTGAACCCTTTCTACTGAATTTGATGGTCCACAGACATGTTTGGACAACAGTACCACCACCTAAAAACTCTGGGGAAGTATGTGTAATAGTTATATCATAACATAGGAACATTTAACAAATTCACAAAGCAGCACACATACAATGTATATGTAGTAATACTTAAAAATGTTTACCCATATATGTAACACACTAACCATTCATGTAAATACAATATGTTTTAAAATGGAATATACCAAAAGAAGATAAAGTGGCTTCCACCATAATTACCTCACAGACGCTCCACAACCAACAGCAAGACCAGACGTATACACTACTGATTACATATCTCACCAGACATAGTAAGTGCACTTCTTTTTACTCATATATTTATAAACTTTCTATATTAAAAAAAAAAAACATATTACTTTTTTGTTTTCTCACAGAAATGTGTAGTACTCTCGACTGGCTAGAGGAGCATTTCCCACGAGAGGAAATGTTAGAAAATAGTCCACCTAATGGTACACACTTTACTATATAAACCAATTAATAAATATTATTTTGTATACATTTAACATATACATTTTTTTTTATTACAGACCATACAAAAATTCCAAGCATCTCACAACAACAATCAGAGGATATCACTCTACAGCAGATTAATCAAAAAATGGACGACCTTATGCAAAATTTTATGGATTTGAAAAACTTTGTGGAAAATTATGTGAAACCCCCAACAGCACACCATTGCCCAACCTGCACTTGTCCCCCCTCACCCTATCCCACGCAGTTAACCCCAAACCCTGTCTACTGACCAAAGCGTTTCGATGAGCTTTCCTTCCCTTCTTCAGCTGATCCCAGTTATCTAGAAATCCCTAATTCTCCTGTTTTTGTTTCTGTTTCTGCCCCACCTTCCCAGTCATAATTGTATATATATATGAAATAAAGTTACTTTTCTTATATTGTGTTGTAATTACTTTCAGTTCCTTGTGATAAAACCAATTTAGGTGTCCACGGACACCGCGGTTGTTCGGAAATGTTCGTAAAGAAACGAAAATGTGACTGTCCTGAGGACACTACATCTGTCCGTAATGTTCTCATGCAACTTGAAAATGTTCTAAGAACACTCGTAGTGTCCTGAAATGTTCATAAATAAACGAAAATGGAGGTGTCCTTAAGAACACTATCCATATTCGTAGTGTTCGATAGCAAGCAGAAACTGTTCTAAGAACACTCGTGGTGTCCTGAATTGTTCGTAAATAAACGAAAATGGAGGTGTGCTTGAAACGCTATATCTGTCTGTATTGTTAGCAAATAAATTAAACTGTGCTAAGAACAAACGGCTGTCCGTAACTGTTCGTTTTACATGTGACACACTTTTAATTAGTTCAGGACCCGAACACTGTCCGTAGAACATCAACACGCATGCGCAAAACAATGTCCGTACATTGGGTGTCTTGCGGACGGCTGCTACCTTAGCGAACATGCTCACAAAACAATCATGTGACCGCGCCCACGCTCATCTCGTGCTCTAAATGCGGACACTGTTTGTGTCCCCGACCAGTTTAAAAGTACATTTCCAAGTAATCCACAATATTTCTCATTAAAAAATCACCATACCACAAATCCCACATACTAATCCTAACTTTCCACATAGTTTTTGTAACTTATTGAACCTTTTTTGATGTTTGATCGGTCTTGCGGACGGCGCGCATGTCCTCGACCCGCGCACAAGCACCCCGATATAAGACCACGCCCTAGAGCACATTCTCATTGTGTTTCTGACTATTCCACAGAGCACACTGCATTTTGCTGCATACTTTGCAGATTTTGAGATTTCCATCTCCAAGCCGATGACATCCATGGCTTGACTATTACCACATGGTGCTACATCTGCCTCAGCACCACCCCCACCCCCTCCACCACCACCATTTCCCCAAGGGCCTGAAGAGGGGAACAGGAGTGAGGATACAGAGGAGGAAGAAGAGGATGACGAGAATGAGGTAGAGGAAATCCCTACTACCCGGCGTCGGCGTGAATCTTGGGTGTGGCGGTTGTTTACCGTTCATGGAAACGGTCCTAAGTCTCATGCGAACCGTGTCACCTGTAATGAGTGCAAAATGGTACTCAGTGGCGGGAAGCATGGTTCGTATAGCTTTGGGACCACTACCATGAAGCGACACCTGCGCTCATTCCACACTGGGGCCATTCGCAAGGTTGTACCTTGCGAGAAGCGTAGTAGGTTGATTACCTCTACTTCATCCTCCGTTCCTGATCCTGTCACCACAATGAACACCTCTGTGGGACAGCGTTTTCCTCAAGCTGCCTCACAGGCCATACAGAATTCTGATGACCCTTACCTTTCGAGGGTCACAGTTGTATGTGTGTACTGTGACACAGTACTCTGCAGGGGGGAGCGACTTCGGAGTGCTTTTGAGACAATCGTCTTAGAGCACCAGAAGACCTGCTCACTACCCAAATAAAACCCACTCTACATCTTCCTCTCTCAGCTCGCCCTTTCTTATCCCTTTGGTTGGTGTCCCCCTCCCTTTTCCCTCCTTTCCCTCCTCTCCTAGTGTGTCGTGTATAAAAAAGAACAAAAAAAATACAAAATAACAAAAATCAAAAAAAAAATAAGGCTCTTTTCAGAGCCGCCTTTCACAGTTAAAAAATAGAAGTGAAGATACATAAAGCATAGCCATTTCCATTTCGTGAAAGTCTGCGGACGGTCCGCAAACAGAAAAACAATTGCATTGCTACCCTATTGAAACCAATGCATTTTTCTCTAACAGGAAGTGGTGGCTCTGAAAAGAGCCTTTGGGAGGTGTTTGAATGTAAAACATTTTAACTACGTAAGACGTACTTCATAACGAATGCTGTATTTCTAAAAAAAGTCGCAATTCATTTTGTACATTTCTCAGAAAAATCTGATTGCCAGCATAAGTAAGATGGACTCCATCTTTGCGAAAAATGTATGTACTACGAAACAAAATATTTTCATTGTTAAAAGAGGACATGCCAAAATCTCTTAGGAAGGCACAAACAGCCTTATTAACATTACGCCTTGCTTTCTCCATTTGTGGACCACATGAGAAAGAACAAAGCCACACTTGTCTCTGCGCAATCCGTGAAAAAATTATTTTAGAGTTTGGAAACATGTCTATTATCTTCTGAAGTCCTTCTTTCATTGCAAATTGCAAAGAAATTCCAGACACATGTCCTAAACTGTTCCCTCCACAATGAATTACAATTATGTCTGGATGTTCCTCTATCTTCAAAGTTGCACAGAGAGGTAGTAAGTCCAACCACTACATTCCACACACTCCATGCCAGTGCACTTCCACATGTGGGAATCCAAGATCTATAGATACTACACAGCTTTCTGCATTCACCTTCAACCAATGAATCCCAAAATCCATACAATCTGTGTTTTGAAACACTCAGCCATAGCTATCTGTTCTTCTCTCTGCAAAAACAATATCTGAGAAAACCTCTCCTAGCACAACACACTCACTAAACTTTACTGACCAATCACTTGCTTCATCCAATCTCATTTCCATACCTCCCCTCCCCAAATTCCCCGGATGTAATACGCGGTGTCCTAGAACTACCGCCATGTCCGCGAACGTATCGTAACATGTACAGCCTTTCTACCATTTCGATTTCACTCTCTGTGCCATTCCCTCATTGGATGTAGCTAAGCAATCACATGACCATCCACCAATCAAATCCAATAACTCTACATGTAACTGCATCATCATAGAGCAGCACTACAAATGTACGGTGTATCTCTCGGAGTACAAGTCTCATACCATTGACAACCACGATCTACGAGAAATACTATACAAATCTCCAATATTTCTACTTGCAGCTTGGTCCATATCCATATACATGAACAGAAAGTACAGGTATGCATATTTTCTACACAGTACATGAACACATTTTCTAACCGACTTTTACCTTCTATAATCTGAAAAATGAATGAACGATCATTGTTTCATTGTCCTAAAATGACCTGTCACTTACAAACCTTTATATCGTTTAATTTCTTCATACAAACACACACATGCAAATACTATTAAACTAACATTTTTTAAACAAAATATATACACGACATATAATCACACAAAATAACATACACACTCCATGATCAAATCTCAAACAATAATATTTGTAAAAACACATAATTGGTTTTAATTTTTTTCGTGTATATAAGTACTTACATACATTTATATAGGACAAGCAGACTATGACATTCACTCACTGTTACATGCAAAAGCAGGCTATGACACATAGCTCTCAACTCACACGCTTTTGGCGGGTGTCACCCGCCTTGTAAAGGACTGACTCACCCGCCAAGCCTCCTGCACGCCCATTCATTCCAATGGGAATCTCACCCGCCAAAAACAAAATCAGGTGATTTCACCCGCCTTTGCAACACACATGGTTGAGAGCTATGATGACAATGACTCACTATTACGTGGAAAAGCTTAGTTACAAGAATAGTGGTATACGTTGGTAGATTATGAATTCCACAAACCATAGTAAAGATATTTTCTTTCCTACTCTTAGTCATAATATAGTTTTAATGGTTTTCAGGAAGGCGCTGAGCATTTCAATTTAAAAAAATCTATGTCTAAAATGAAAACAGTGCTATATAGCAACCACATTACTAATTTCTTTCTTTTACAATTGCAGTGAAGCCCATTCTCCTGAATAGAAACAGCCGATTTTGATTTACAAAGAACAACTAAGAAGCAAACTACTCATTTTTGAAAAAAAAGTAAGTAGATTGTTGCCATAATATTTGATTTATAGCTCACACGCACTGTACGGTGCATTCATGGTATTTCTGTGGCTAAAAATAGAGATTCTGCACCATTCTGACCAAAAATCCCCCCGTCTTAAACAGTGATCCCTGTCAGAATGGCCCTCAAATTCCTATTTTTCGGGACACAAATGACCCAACTCAGCCGCTAGAATGTAGATGTTGTAGAACAAACAACTGTTTTAATTGTATAGCTTTACCTATATTATTTATTCTTCTCCACGCCACCGGCTTACTTTTTTCTGTCATCTGAACCCCAGTTTAGTAACACATTAATTGAAGAATACCCATCCCTAGTAGTTCAACTTCCCAATACACAATCACACACCATTACATACATCTTTATCATTGTACTCAAACAATCATGCACACAACACACATGCATTGCAGAAAACCCCAACCCATACCTTCTGTATTTTTTTCAACAGACGCTAAAGAATGCCCACCAAAAAGCAACTCCGTAGAAAGGGATGCAGAAGTAGAGCAAATGAAAAGAAAAGTCTCCAACATAAACCCCCATCTATAGTAGAATTTGTAAAGAAACGTTGAAACACAAGAGCTAATACAGTCATGTTGTGAAACAGAAGAAGTTTCTAGTGCAAAAACCTTGCCTCCTTTATCACAAAGTAAAACGACCCAAAAAACTATTAACAGAAAATCAACTATCACTACAAATAAAATGTATTCTATAAATCTTGATATAGTAGAAAGTAAGCATACCAAGAAAAGTATATTAACCAAAATGTTCCGTCACAAAGTCGTTCAAAATCTGATAAAAACAGGAGAGAAACCAGGTTCAACACTTCAAACCTATCGTAGGAAAGTAATCTTAGAAGCGTTCATAGACAGTGCAATTCTTCTCAAAAGAAACGTATTTATTGTTGTGTTAAACAGAATTAAACCACTAACAAAACTAATAACTACATTTCAAAAAAGACTTCTCAATAAACGAAATGTGAACAGAAATAACTTCTTAAATATCGGTGGAGGTGAATGGAGTCACACTACAAGCACAGAACCATACTTTAATGAAGAAGCGTACAAACAAAAGCAAACAAATACAATTGCCATACATAGCAGTGGTCGAGGTTATGAAAAAGTTAATAATACCATAATGGAACAAGAAGTACTCCTTACAAAAATATGCCCTGAAAACTTAGATTTACCCCTCCATTCGACTGAATCAGAACATCTAATTTACACATGGCCATGCACGTCAATGTGTAACATTCCCAAAAAAATGTTCAAATCTTTACGCCTATTCCTCAATCAATATGTGAAAAGCAAAGACAAAATCAAAATTAAAAATACTGCAAAGTATGGATGCTTGTCCAGTACGCAAGCACACAGGACTGCAAGGACATTCATTGGCCTGCATATCAGGAGCTACTTGCTAAACAACCTTCCATGATATCAAAAGGATATCAACACATCATGCAAGTATAAGAAATCTAGTTTATAAACTGTATTATGCAAAAAGTCCTGCTTTAGCACTAGCCAATTTAAATAACATTCTTCTACATGGTACACCAAAAGACCTACTAGATGAAATCGAGTATATACAGAAAAAATATTTTGGAAATGAAACCCACTTACAAGAAGAATTAGCTGTCAACCAACATCGTAACAAATCTGCACATGGCAAACTTTCACTACACACATACAAAAAAGAAATACTAAAATTTCAAAGCACTTCAGCTGAAGTACCAAACCACGTGTGTGTATGTTGCCGCAGAACGTGCTATAAAAGTAACACAAAAACTATAGACCTTTCATACAAAATAGAAAACAATGAAGATTCTAAATGGTTTGAATTAGCTCTCTACCTTATAGCAGAAAACAAATAAGAAATAACTAACCCCATAATACTTTGCAGTTACTGCACTACCAAACTTGACAACAACCAAACTCCTTCACGTGCTATCTCAAATAACTTGGAATTACATCCACTACCAAAACTCCTTCAACAACTTAATTTATATGAGAGCATCATAATTCAAACAGTTCATCCATTTCAAGCAATAATACGCCTTCAACCAAAAACTGCAAAATTACCTCCCTCTGAATTAGTGAAAGGTATTTGTGGAAAAGTAGTGTATTTACAATTAGATCTAAAAGAAAATGTGCACTATCTAGGAGTGCAATGTCCAATGCAACAATCTTTAATTATCTTGGTAAATGGAGTACCTACAAAAGACAAACAAAATTGGCAACAACTGGTAGATTTACATAAAGTTAGAGAAGCCCTGCAATATCTCAAAGAGAATAATGATTATTACAAAGAAATTAATATCGAAGAAAACTTGAAAGATACAACTGAAATAATTCAAGAGACACAAGAAACTGGTCAATTTGAGCTCCTAGATTCTGCTACAATAGCAAACACTTTAGACCATTATACAATTCACCCATTGCACTCTGACACCATAGAAGATGCACTGGAAACGTACCAAATGCGTCAAACAAAAGGATCACCAATCAGCATATGGGAAAAAGTATAGAAGCACGTGCTTTTCCTCTACTCTTTCCTACTGGCAAAGGAGGAAGATACGATGATAGACCTGTTCAAATATCAGCATCAGAATATCGCTCATTACGAATGTATTCTGAAGATCCCAGATTTTGACATATTCCACCTACTCTTTGAAAGTGAACTAGCAACTTTATGTTACGGTGTTGCACACATATTAAAATCAGGATCACACTTTCAAAATATGACAGCCACACAATTATTACAAAAAGTTCAACAAAAAGATGAGGTTTTACAGGCAAATCTTACAAATCTATTAGCAAATATGTGAGGTACTAAAGAGTACTGGTTTCGAGGCCATGGAGATGTACATTGTATGAACAGAAACCTTGGCCCACCCACTTGGTTTGTTACATTAAGTTGCGCAGAATATGCATGGGAAGATTTACATGCTTTCCTACGCATATCAAACGAAAACAAAACAAACATAGATACTAACACCTGGAGAACTTTGTTCTCAGGATCCTGTTAATGTTTCTAGATATTTTCACCATCACTTCATTGCTATGCTACATTTTATTTGTAATAAAATTGTTCCTCCCCTTGGAGAAGTGCAACACTTCTTTTGGAGAAAAGAATACCAAGCCAGAGGAGCGCCACATGTCCACCTGCTTTTATGGATTAAAGATGCTCCTAAATTTGGTCAAGACAGTGATGCTACTGTTTTACAGTTTATTGAAAAATATGTCACTTATGAAATTCCGTCAGAATCCACAAATAGTGATCTTCATGCAAAAATCTTACAATTCCAAATACACAAATGTGGCAAATATCGTTGTCGCAAAGGGAAATACTATACCAAATGCCGATTTGGTTTCCCTAGACCAGTTACAAATACAGGTCAAGTGAACAACCTCATGTCTTCAGTTAGACATAGGGCCTCATTACACGGATGTCGGTAAGGATTTACCGGTACCGGTAAAATACCGGTACCGGTAAATCCTTACCACCTTACTACGAGGTCCCTTATCTGGTTGGGGGATTTAACGCCTGCTTTTTGCAGGCGTTAAAATCCAACCCGCAAAGGGACCTCGGAGCTAATTACGGCACGGCAAAATTGCGGTGCCGTAATTAGCGCCTTCCCCATTCCCATAGAGCCCTATGGGGCAGAAATGGGAATGGGGAAGGGCAATGGTGGAAGGGGGATTTATCGCCCCTCCAACCTTGGAATGGGGCGGTAAATCCCCTTTCCACCAAGGCGGTGCCGGTATTTTACCGGCATGAGCCATGGCGCTAATAGCGCCATGGCTCACCGCCTACCGTGTAATGAGGCCCATAGTGTTAAAGTTAAGTCACCTAAAAATACATATTGCATAAAAAGAAAAGAAGAAGAAAAATATATCAATGATTACAATGCCATCATTGCCCACTTGTGGAATGTAAACATAGATGTGCAGTACATTGCAGACAATTCTACTGCAGTTGTACGATATGTCACAGCATACTTAACCAAATCAGAAAAGACAGAGCTCCAAGACCTCTGGGATGACCTGTCATCAGATAAAACAGTGTCTCAGATATTATACAGCTTGGGCATAAAAATGCTGTCCCATAGAGAATGTGGATCCTATGAAGCAGCTGATTGATTAACTGGTACTGCATTGTATGGTAAATCTGCAAATATAGTATGGCTAAGTCTTGGTCCAGCTAAATCTAGAAAAAGAGTTCTAAAATCATACGAAGATATAGAAACAATAGCCAAACATGATCCCAACAGCCAAGACATTTTAAAAAACAATTTATTGGACACATACTACCCAAACAGGAGTACCACTTTGGAAACCATGTGTCTATACCACATAGCCCAAAACAACACATACAAAAATAATATAAAACCTGATGAGCAAAACCGTAAATACAAAGTGACAAACTGTGATGGCAGCTTAGTAAAACGCTGCTTGTGGATACTCTGTTTAGACCCTCAAGGGCGAGACACCTTCTTGCCACTTACTCCCCCGCACTGGTGCGGATAGCTGGGATTTGCCCCTGATGACTTCCCTATGGTTTTACCAAAGGCCGTGATTTTGACCACCCTATACCATACCCACTAATGCTAATAGAGAGCCCCCACAGGCACACTATAAGGTGCTATGATAATGTAGTGGCATTATTGTTTTTCATCTCAATTGTCAAATAGGATATACTGTAATGTACTACCTCCTGATGAATGTTCCACACCTTGCTCTCTAGGAACAGAAACATGTCGAGACGTATCTCTGAACTTTAAACAGAGAGTATAATTTATGACACATTTATCCATACTTGGATGGGTACCTTGCTATTTAGGTTGAAAAGTACCCTTAGTGGTCGTATTGTTGCTATAACACCACTTTCAACTGGCCTTCAGAGCCTGTTACGTATTTCCTATTGCTGCTTTCTACATGGGACTTGACAATGTCTGTATTTCTGATTTATTTATTTAATTGATGTTTTAATCTTGACGGACTGTTGATTATTAAAATTTGATATTGGCTTTTTTAACCTTTTTTGGTCCCTCCTAATGTTTTACTGAGAGTGTTTACACCACACACCTCTAGTACCTGCTTCACAACTTTGTCTCCTTATACTCATATCACTACCCTCCCGGATATAGACAAAGTATACACTGCTAATTGTGATTAGACAGTAGTATACCGGGCTTCCTCTCCTTGTAAATAGCTTAGTAAAACTCACTAAACCAAATTTAATTAATCATATCAAATTGTCATTAAAGACTCCTCAACATAAAGAAATATATTACATGTCCTGCTACAACTCTTCAAACCATGGAGAAAAGAAGAAGAAATACTAGATACCTATGACTCATATGAAGACGCTTTCAAAGCCAATGAAAGCAGTATAACTGATGTAAACTTTGCACAGTACAAAACAATGTTGCAGAATGAACAGCAACACGAAGAGGAACTCCAGGCCCAACTAGGTAAGGACACTCCTGACAGTAGTCAACTTTCTGTCACAGGAAGCCAAGAACCACTGGGAGAACCACTAATAACAAATGAGGCAGAATTAGCTATGATAGAAGTAGAAAACACCATATGTCACTATGAAGATAAAGAAGACTTAAATACACTACAATCAAAACTAAACAAAGAGCAACTTAGCATTTTTCAAGAAATAACAAAAGAAATTGCACATGGTGTGCAACATGAAAACAAAGAATGCACCTGCCAAAATTACAAACCTATACTATTGTATGTCAGTGGTGAAGCTGGTTTGGGCAAAACATTCCTAATCAAAATCATCAGTAAGTTCCTTCAACAATTGACAAACAACAAACTGTCAGCTGTTGTCACTGCCCCCACAGGTTTAGCTGCCTACAACATAGGTGGTGTCACTTTACACCGATTACTACTTCTGCCAGTAGAACACCAAAACAAGTTAGATTATTACAAACTTTCTGCAGAAGCTGCAATGGAAGTACGCAGAGTATTGAAACAAATGAAAATGCTACTAATAGATGAAGTGAGCATGGTGTCCAACCTAATGTTGGCTTTGATTCACCTCAGATTACAAGAAATACTCAAAACAAACTATGAAGAGCTCTTTGCAAGAAAACACATCATTGTTTTCAGAGATCTTCTTCAATTGACACCTGTAAAAGGTGAGCCTATTTTTAAAACATTAGGACACAAACTCTGCCGTAAAACTGTTGGCAGCATTGGAAATGTCAACCTTTCGCAACATTTCTAATACAGAGAATTAACAGAAAACATGCGCCAATCTAACGATCTCACTTATGCCAACATCTTAAAAAGTATCAGAGTTGGCATACTTTCTAGAGAAGCAGAAGCAATATTGAAAACCCGGCACATTCATGCACTTTATGGTGATAATGCATGTGCTACAGATGTTATGGAACAATTAGCCCACAAAAATGTCAATTGTATGGCCTTAATGCCAACTCTTGCAAGCTGTTTCAAATTCAATGAAATAATGTTGAGCAAAGAAATGCAACCAATTATGGAAATTAGCGCCACAGACAAACTAGATGTACATGGAATGACACTACCCATGTGTGACCAAGCCACAGCAAGACTAAATAGTTTAGAAACATCAATCTCAAACACAGCAGGCTTGGAAAAGATATTAAAATTATCCTTAAATTGCAAAGTAACGCTTAAACGTAACCTTGACGTGGACCAAGGACTAGTTAATGGAGCACTGGGTACAGTTGTTGGCTTTCAAACATACCCACGTGACAACAAAATTCAGTTTGTCAATATTCTCTTTGACAAACTTTCAGAAGTAAGAAGAATAGGACGCTCAACAGCTCGATTCCTTCTCTTCAAAGACATGTATGTACGCAGAGAACAATTTTCTCTAACTCTTGCATACGCAGTCACCATTCATAAATCACAAGGTCTTACTCCAGACAAAGCAATGATAGACATTGGTAACACAGTCTTTAAAGAAGGCATGAGTTACGTAGCACTGTCACGCCTACGTACAATTGACGGTCTATTTCTAATAAACTTTGATGCAAGTAAAGTAAACGCTGATATTCCTTGCATTTTAGAATACAGTAGACTTTGTTCACTATACACCCCCCATCTACAAACATATCATGTTCCACAAAAAGGAAAATGTTCTAAAAGAAAACTAAACAGAAATGCAACAGGATGTCACTGCAAATCCTCCAAAGAGACTAAGAGAAACTAAAACTTCATCAAGTACCACAAGCAAAAAAGAATCAATTAGGGAATGTAAACCAGGTACTTCTTTAAAGAAGGAAGACAAACTCCAAAAAAAGCAGTTAGATACAGAACTACCTGGACCATTTAAATTCTCAAATATAGTTGGTGTAAGTTGCTGCGCAAATGTAGCAATGAATATTCTATTTCAATTACCACCAATTGTTGACAACATTTACTTACACAGTACAGACCCATTGTGTTTGCAAATGTTAGTACTTCACAGAAATGCAGCAAACAATCCTGTCAACACGTATAGTGTTTATGGAATAAGACAACAATTGGACTACTGTGCTGGAATGGTGAAATTCACTATAAACTCACAGGCAGATCGACAAGAATTTCTAATGTACTTACTATTAGTACTGGAAAACAAAAACATACCTATAAATGAAATCTTCCAGATTTCATACATGTGGAAACATACATGCACTCTCTGCAACAATGTGACACAAGAACAAATCCCCAATGAGCGCTTTGTCTATATATCAATACCTAATTGTGAATCCGTTCCATTTCAGCAACTTGTACAAAATGCAAACCACGGTAGATTATGTTCTACCTGCAATTCGGATAATCGCTCCACGTTACTAATACAAACACATAGTAAATACGTAATACTAATGCTTCTACGTTGCAATGCAGATGGTACGAAAAACAACTGCAAGCTGACTGGATTCACACATGGTCAAATATCACTTGGTAGGAAAACCTTCACAACAATAGGTATAATCTACCACGCAGGAGCCACAACCAACTCAGAGCACTAAACTGCATATATAAAAGAAATTATGTGGATGGTTTGAATGTAATGATAGTACCGTTACTCTAAAGCAGAGATTACCAGCTAATCTTACAAACGCGTATTTAATGTTCTTAAAACCAAAATTTGATAACTGAACTGTACTTAAACCTTAAGTACACTTGTAGTAAAAAAATATAAACTGTCACAATATTTCAAAACCTATCTAACTGACCAAAGATTCTACAATAACTAATCAGATCAATTAATACCACTCAAATAGAGCAAAAAATAGACAGTTAGAATATGCCAATTGGTATCTAACTGTCCCAAAATTTACAAATATGCAAACAGATAAATCAATACCACGAAATTATATCAAAACATAAAGAGTTAGAATACGCCTACTGGTATCTAACTGGGCCAAAATTTTACAATATCCAAACAAATACCTAATATCTTACTGCTCACAAAAACTGGAACAATCCAATGCATAAAGCATTAGGCAGAAAGAACAAGTAAACGCGGAAAACAAACAAATAAATAAACTGTAGCATAACAGAAAATGTTTTTTTTTTTTAATCCAACATGGATTTTTTTTCTCCCACAGACCCAATGATTTTAGCAACAAACACAGAAACTTTGCACATTGCACAGTACTCTGGTTTGTAATCTACTAAATATGAGGGTCAATAAAAAGAGGAAAATGTTGATTGTACAATGTAATAAGTCATTATAAAATACTAATACTAACATGCTATTTTCTTTTATTACAGAAATGAACAAGAAAAACATGGACTCCTGTTACTAAACCAAATAGTACGTATAACAAGATAAATACAACCATCGCAGCATATCACACCCATACAAGCTTATAACATTGTTCCTTATAAATAAGTTTTTGACCCAAAGTTAAAAGCCACTATGGGTGTGATATGCTGCGGTGGTTGTGGCCAGGGCATACAATCTTGGGTGCATGGCCAAATGGCCATGCACCCAACATTCTATACCCTGGCCACAACCACCGCAGCATATCACACCCATAGATGCAAGCATTGCAACCATTTTAATGTCCGCGGACAGGGGGAAGGTCCTAGGACACATTCAACTTGCCAGAGGACAATACAAACAGCGTCCTCAGGACACCCCCATTTTCTTTATGTACGAACATTTCTGGACACCGCGATTGTTCTTAAAACATTTTCACCTTGCCAACGAACAATACAGACAACGTCTCCAGGACACCCCCTGCAAACATTCCAAGACCCCACGAGTGTTCTTAGAACACTTTCAAGTTGACACCGAATCCATTCTGTTTATTTACGAACATTCCAGAACAGCCGTGTTGTCTGCAGACAAATCGAACACAACAAAAGTGTCTAACACATAAATAAAATACAACTTTGAACCTATCTCATACTCCCCCATCCTCCCCAAAGACTTCTACACGCCAACACACTCTACTAAATACACATTTTGAAAAAACTTTCACTGCGCTGTCCGCGGACGACCGCAAATGCAAGATGGCGGGCGCGACAGAAAATCTGACGCGCATCACGCACCACACCGCCCAATCAGTGAACACGTGGCATGTCCGCAGACATGACGCAAGCCGCAGGGTCAATCGGGGTGCTGTCCGCGGTGTGAACAGGGAAGTCCGTCCGCGAAGCGAACAAAGATATCACTAATTTTTTTGCCTTACATTTTGGTCATTTTTAAAAAAAACTACTGGACGGATTTACAACAAATTTGCAAAAGCACGCTTTCGGGACCAGGCCGCTAAAAAAGAGGATTTTTCTTCCTACAAATCCTTTTCCAAGATGACCACCATGGAAAGGGAAGGCAAGGGTTCCATACAGGGCCCTTCTTCGCTTTCCATGGCAGCCTGCAGAAGGCAAAAAGAGAACCCTATGACCATATTACCACAAGCACATTTTATTCCCTTTCAGATCTATCCTAATTTCGAATAACTTTACCACAAAGCCAGTCCCAGGTGGACATGGCCACTTTAATCCTTTGTTTTGTCCCTTGTGGTCATGGCCAGTAGCCAGATTGTCCGGATCATGACCTTATTCCATGACCCAGACAATTTGGCCACTGCCCATGGCCACAGGCGACAGCTCAGTCACTAAAGGTATACAGCTATTTTTTGTAGCTACATTTTGACACTTGCCAAATAATAAAACACTGGCACATTTGCAAAACCATGCTTTCAGGTCATTGCCAATGCTCCTTACACAAGTTTGCTGTAAATCCACCCATGTTTTATTTTTTCAAAAGTGTCAAATGTATGCACATACAATCGTCATATAACCTAGCCCCCACTTGACAAAATCCATTCAGACTTTATGAAAACATCTATATCTAGATCTATAATCTTTTTGCAAACCTTTGTGTAGATTTGTCAAATACACCACATTTATAAGCCTTTACAATATTTTGGGACCCCCCCTCTAATTTTGCTCCCTCTTGACAGAATCCCACCAAACGTCTCAAAAACATGTATATCTTGATCTATTATCAGTTTGCCAAATGAAGTGTAGATTTGTCAAATGGCACCTCATTTATAAGCCTTTACATTATTTTGGGACCTCCCTCTAATTTTGCCCCCTCTTAACAAAATCCCACCAAACTTCGGAAAATCATTCATCTCTAAATGTGTTATCAGTATTCCAAGCTAAGTGTAGATTCATCAAATGGCACCTCATTCATAAGCCTTTACATTATTTTGGGACCCCCCCTCTAATTTTGCCCCCTCATGACAGAATCCCACCAAACATTGCATGCTCACTCAGAATCAGCTCAGAAATATACATGCAAAGTGTCAGGCAGTTCCATTAAGTGGCGCCAAAGTTATAATCCATCCAAGAACTGCATTTCACCAACCCTGTAATGCTGAGGTGTTTGCGAACTTCTCAGGACTGTTCGTGAACATCTAAACTGTTTGCGGACCTTTGCGGCAAAAAAACACCCGTTTTTTTGCTTCTTGCAGCTATATCGCATCACACCTCACCTCACCTCCCCAGAGATTATTTGATGTTTGACAAGTGCAATGTTGTGTTTTTTAATATGTTTTTACTGTGATGTCCGCGGCAGCGGCGAAGTCCGCAAATCCAAGATGGCGGCCGTTTCCAAAAATCTGACACACTTCACGCTCTTCACCATCCAATCAGCGAACACGTCACATGTTCGCAGACATGATGCAAGCCGATTAACCAATCGGTGTCCTGTCCGCGGAGCGAACAGGGTGGTGTGTCCGCGGAGCGGACATATAAATCACTAATATCTTGTGACCTACTTTTTGGTCGTTTTTAAAAAAACTACTGAACTGATTTTCACCAAAATTACAAAAGCACGCTTTCGGGACCAAGCAGCCGCTCCTGCCGCACATTTTGTGAAAATCCATCCAGCGGTTTGGGCTGTGGGCGTGAGCAAAGTTTTTCTCGATTCAGTCTATGGGAAAAAAAGAAATTTTGGGACCCCCCTATAACTTTGCCCCCCTAAACCAAACCTCACCAAACTTTGCAAGAAACCTCAGAGTGGGCAATATACGTTTTCTGCAAAGTTTGGTGAGGATTCGTCCAGGGGGAGCGAAGTTATAAGCCGCCCAAAAAGTGCTCTTCCTGTGGGTTTAGCAACTTAACCATACCTACACGGCAACTACCGTGGGCCGTGTAATATATATATTTGAAAAAAAGCTGAACACTGTCAGCTGACGGTGGCACTCCTCCTGTAATTCCAAAAATCACTTCCGACAATCAAAGGATCTCCGTCAGCGTCCTTTATTAGGCCGATGGTGGACAGAATACAATGGAGAAAAGACAACTATGCATTTCACCCTTACGTGCTTCGTCAGATTGTGAGAAGTGAAGACGGTTTATGGGTTTTAATCTTCACATGGGGAGTGAGTCCTTTTCCATTTCTAAATTGTCTTTGTGTAAGCGGGCAGTGCTACTTTATACATAGCTTAATCAACCCAAAGACAGGCATGGGAAAGGCTGCCAGGACAACTACATACCTGCTTTCACCCTTATTAGGGATTATCAGAGCAATATAGTCCTGACAGCCTTGTGGATGGAGAATTTGGCCATGCTTTCACAACACCAAGAAATGTATGGTGGGTTTAAAAAGGTTTGAAAGAAAACCTTTCACCTGAAATTTGAAAGTGGGAAAGTCCATTTGAGCCAAGTCACACATTACACAACACCACCTAGTAGCGATTGCTGGAAGGTCTCCTACAGTTCTGAGTCACAACAGGACAGCATTGTGGGTATGCAGATTAGCTCAAATGCAAACTGTTTTCTCCACGAAATTGTCTTTGTCTAAGATGGCAGTGCTGCTTTACAATAGCGTAATTAGCCCAAGACAGACATGTGCAAGGCTGCCAGGACAACTACATACCTGGTTTCATTCTTATTAGGGATCATCAGTGCATCTGAGTGTGGCTACGAAGGTGCCATGGCGAGGACGTGGGACGAGCGAGTGGCGAAGGCCAAACAGAAGCTGGGACTCTGGAGCCTGCAGAAGCTGACCATCCAGGGGAAGATGTTGGCCCTGACGAACAACGTGCTAAAGTTGATGCAGTACTTGGCACAGGACATGCCCGTGCAGAAGAAGACATCACAGACCATCATCAGGATATTGTTCTACTTCATATGGAACTCCAAGAAGGAACGAATGAAGAGGGACATGATGTACAAGGTGCACGAGAAAGGCGGCAAGGGAGTGCCTGACATCCCCACCATCCTGAGAGGCTTCTTCGCCTGCAACTGTGTTAGGGTCCTGCTGAAGAGCAGTGACAAGAGTCACGTGGGATTCCTGATGGCAAGCTTCTTCCTGCTCCCGGTCTGACGAAGACTGGGGTGGACAGAGTGGAACACCAGGATCCCAATCAACTGGACGGTGCCTTGGTACTACGCAGAGGCAGAGCAGTTCATGTGTTAGTTCCATCTTGAGGCGGCGGTGCCAGACTAGCAGAAGATGGGGGCCATCCACGCACACACGCATCTGTGAGAGGGGCGTATGTGAGCAGGTAGGCGCCCTACCCTCAGCAGCCGCAGAACTCGTGTGGGAGCACATTGCATCAAAGAGGCTGATGAACAAGCACAAAGACATCGACTGGATAGCCATTCAGGGGGGTCTGCCGGTGCGAGCCTTCATGCACTCCAGGGAACTGATCCATTTCAGGAACTGCCCGAGAGCATCCAAAGCAGAAGAGATGGAGTACCATCTATTCTGGGACTGCACCTACAACAGAGACCTGATGAGGGACCTGTCCATAGAGCTGGGGGACCTGATCCCTACAACAAACATCACTGCCGAGTCAGTGTTGTATTATTTGTTCACAGGGACCCACGCAAGGCTAGATATACAGGCCTGCTGGAGAATACTGTGCTGTGTTAAAGATGTGCTCCTCTTTTCCAGGAACCGTTTGGCGGTGGGGAAGAAGGAAACTTTGACCGAATCCTGCTGATGGATGATCCAGAGCCTCTTGAGGCATTACGAGATCATCGACGGGCCGGACGACGACAGCAATGAGGAGTGAGTAATGTGCACTTGTATTACCTTTCTTTGTGCTTTTTCTTCCAGAAAGCACACAGGGGCGGCAAATGAGGAAAAGCTGACCACAGCCTGCTGTCAGACGTTCCATAGCCTCCCGAAGGGACCAGTGATGGAGCAGAAGGTGACAGAGCCAAGGAGGGGTGAGTAATGTACACTTTCACAACTGTTTGTGTGCTTTCTCTTCCAGGACCAATTGAAAGGTGGCGAAGAATGAAACATTGACTGCACCTGTGGGGGTAAGATGAGGAATGCGTAAGTAATGTACACCTAACCTAACATGACTTTTTTTTCTTTCAGAGGCAAAAGGTCAACGGAGTCAGGCTTGTACACATGTTGTCATGACTATTCTTGAAGACTGATGAATAAAGTGGGCAATTCTGAAAGTGACGAAAAATGAAAGAAAAAAAATAGAGTGCCCATTGGTATTGTAATACCCCATCACTTGCCTAAAGCAAATGGCGAGGACTAGGGCCTTCACGTGGAGAAGAGTCGAACTTGGAGGAAAATAGTCCAGCCTCAAGGGAAACAGCTGTTTTTCAGATGTATCCCATTGACTGCCCTTAGAAGGTATGCAGACATCCTAAATCTGAGGTGGTGGGAATGCATCCTTTGCCCCAACCAAATCGCAGTGACCCATTTTTGAAACCCTTCTTTTTTGTCCCATCCTGTGTGCAGGACTATTCAAAGGATTAAACCCCCTCTTGAATCATCAGCATTCACCAAAAATGAACTTAGTTTGGCATGCCTTCTTTGGATTTTAAAAATTTGTTTCAGGCCTTATGATGTGTTGGGTTATTTTTGTTTATCGGAAGGGAAGAAGATAAAATAAAAAGATCTGCATTCAACAGTGCCCCTCTAGAAACTAAATAAAAACGATTGGTCATCAACAACAATGCAGATACAACAACACACTTAGTAAGTAATTTTAAAAAAGTATCAAATGTTTTCACATTTTGTATAGATTCTTTTTGGTTTGGTCTTTTAGATTTTTTGTTTACTTTTTTAAAGAAAATGCCACACTAAAGTTTAAATATAGACCATGCCTGGATGAAGCATTTTAGCTATTAGGATAACATAATTATATAGCCACAGCAATTTGATATCATACTAATGTCAGCACTGTGCGCAGGGCCTAGATCTGGTGGGGCAATGTGATTAAGCCAGTTGGCTTTGTTTTCTTCAGAACTTCATGTGGACTAGTTAACAGGATATTACCTCTTTGATCCACAAAGGAAAGCCAACACCTTTTTGCACAGAGCACA
Source organism: Ambystoma mexicanum (assembly GCF_040938575.1). Lineage (NCBI taxonomy): Eukaryota > Metazoa > Chordata > Amphibia > Caudata > Ambystomatidae > Ambystoma > Ambystoma mexicanum. The sequence goes on along the minus strand of NC_090934.1, from coordinate 364,851,128 downwards.
GGAAATCTCCACAGGATATTTCCTTGGAGTTGGCACTTATAAAACAGCACTGACATAATACAGCCACACTTACAGCAGGGTGTGAATCAGTGGAGCTTCTTTGAAGCCAGTAGACATGGGAAGTCTGGAGTTAGAGCAGTAAGTAGAGAGAGGGAGGCAGAGAGAGAGGTTGCACTATCTTGCTTTCTGCTAGGCTTATCTACACTTCCTGTACCCCTCATTTCTTACAGGACAAGGAACTCTGATTATGGTGTCAGAAGGCAAGGACACTTGTTGCAACATCCTGGAAGGGACCCCTTAAATCAGGATGGCTTTGGACCAGTCACCTATGAAATTTGCTTTTGTAAGGAGGGAGCAGCCACTCCTTCTTTGATCCATCTTTGAACTCTCAAGACAAGCCAATGGTTTGACTGGACCTCTGTTGGGAATACAGCCTACCCCAAAGTCCTCTGACAGAGAGGTGAATACAGAAGGCAACCACTGCAGAGGCAAGCTCTGTTCCCTAACCATCCCCAGGGAACAGTGGGGGGAACTGCTGTGGACCAATGCCTCTCTGCTGGATGGACTGGAACCAGAATCCTGATGACTGGAGATTAAGGATCACCAGAAGGCACATTAACAACCTCACAAACGAAAAAGCAATACATTAACCTAAGTATTCGCTAATAAAATGCATTCATAGCAAAGGAAGGTATTTCAAAAAATGAAAGTTTGGTTCCCATAATAAAACAAAATAAATTACTGTTCCTCTAACAAAAACAAATTTAGAAAGGAAAGGGTCCCTAAAATAAAATAATTAGTTTCCCTAAGGGATGGGGGTACATGCTTTTGGTAAATAAAACAAAAACAAAAAAGATGTCCATATTAAGAAATTAAAGTGAAAAAAAAAATGTCAGTGTAAGCTCCGCCCAAAATCTGTAACTTCTTGTTCTAGGGTTTCAGTCAGCCCTGCCTCGCTGGTCCACCAAATGATATAAATACACAATGAAACAGAATTTGGTTGTTTTCTTTACTGGCTTCCAAAGTCGATTTAAGGCTTGAAGTTTACCGAATCCCATCCCTAAGCACAGCCCTGTTTCTTGGCCCCGGGGGAGCAGGTGACGGCTCGGGGCGCAGAGCTAAATAGCTCAGTAGGTGGGGCACAGTAAGGGGCCCACCCAGAAAGCTGCGTCTGAGTTTGCCGGACAGTAGATTAATCAGCCTAATGTGCCGCTCAGTGCTCCTCTGCGTTGTTTGGCTGGCTGCTCTGCAACGACTTGTGGATGACTGCATGCGTTCGTAATATGCAAACCAAGGAATGCATATTCCAAACGCAGGGTGTGAGATGCTCTGGGGTCACACACCCCGTGCCCCTCATTCTTTGTGCAGACAGCCGTTCAAGTGGGGCAATTTATAGGTGATGGCTCATTAAACAAGCCATTAGTATCTTCTTAACGTTTCAGTGTAAAGAACACTGAACATGGGGCATTTTTATTCACCAGGCCCGCACAAGTATCAGTCAGCTGACCAAACCCATGCATTCTTCAAAGAGAATTAACGTGCCACACAGAAAGGTTTTAAACTATTTTCTTTATTTTGATGTCTCTTTATTTGACACACCAAAACCATTTTTTTTTTATATATATTACATTTTAGTTACATATGTTGCATCCCTGGGAAGGTTAACTCTATTTTTTTTGCTTAAGTATTCTAGTGGCTGCTTTTGGACATGTATCTGCTCAGCATCAAAGTTTTTTTTTTTTTATTGGCTAAACAAGCCAGTCACTGCCTATTGTGCACTTCAGATGGCACCTCAATGTCACCTGGCACCTTGATTAGGAAAGCAGAGTTCATTGTGTGTCACCGTCCAGAAAGTAGTCCATGGCAAATCAATGCAGTGATATGTGTGCAGCAATGATTTGTGCGCCGCACAAGTCACCACCCTGTTGGTTAATGGCACCTATGTGGTGCTCCCTTATGATGTGCCCAATGCCCATATAAGAGCACACTGGGATGTTTTGTGTATGTGGCTCTGACTGGCATGCCATACTGTGCCAACACGTAAAGCAATCAAAGAAGTTGCCTCAAATTGTAAATCCACTAGGCCAAATGCCCTTTCTACACTAGCTGCAGGCCAGCACTAATAAGAGATGCTAATGCCAGCTCTGTTACATAAAGCCTGGGCATGCTCTTTTTTTTATGAAATAACCCCTGAGGCCTGTATAATAGTGAGGAGGTAGTGGCTGAGGAACTGTGGGCCCTTTACCATGCATCAGAGGCCGGTTTTGTTTAAAACGCTTCATCAGCTTATTAATGGTCAGGCTAAAGTTTGAAAGAGGTGCAACCCTTTCTGTGTAGTCTTTTTGTGCATTGTTTATTGGGTCTCTCTTGTGCTGTATCCTGCCCTATCTGTCAATATAATTCCCTAAAGATGTTTCTGTATTGGGGTTGGGCATGACCCAGCCCTTCCTCCTCTAAAATTCTTCAGAAACAAGAAGCAAAAGAGCCCTTGTACCCCATTTGAGTGGCTGATGTTGCAGCCATTTTATACTCATATCCAAAAACGTAAGCTGTCCAAATGAGCATGTATGGTTCATGGTTACAAACATTTAAAAGTTAGGGTGAGTATTGTGAACCGTGATATGAGCAACAAGCCATACATCAGTTATGAATTTAGAGATGCACACACACAATCCTTTTTATCACAGACTTGTTTATCAAATGTATAGATCTCTGATCACTGTTATAGTCCTGAAATGCTATGTGGTTTAATGCAACGCATATAGGAATCCTCATTGATGCTATTTGTCTCCTTTCCCACTCTCAGAGAGGTATTTTGAAAGAGTACAATAAGAGTGTACCAGACTGTCCATCTTGGAATGATAACCTTCTATCAGAACATAATTTATATGGCTAGTCTAGTATTGCCCCGTGTGAAATACAAGAGAGGTGGTACGAACATAACACCTGCATCACAGGGCCAGGTCAGTGGGGCTTCAGACTTGGTAGACAGCTCAATCACAGTGTGCCAGTACATACAGTTTGAAACTGCATTCAGGCAAGGCCTTCCCTAAGAGCAGGTGACAGTAAAAACATGTACTTGGGCAGCAACAGTTGTATTTTCACATTAGAATTCAAAGTACTTGAATTACAATGTAATGAAACCAGCTTTATTTATATAGCAATTATTTATTTATATTGAGGAGGGGTTTTGTCACACAAAAGAGGTGTAGTTTAGGAGTGACATCTGCCAGTCAAGGGGGGGCGCATTCTGATGTTTCGTCCTGAGCACCAAGTTGGCTAGAAACTGCCCTGCCTAAACACCTTGGGAGCTTGACGTCCTCACGACTACTAATGCAACCTGCAAATTTGCTTGCCAATTCGCGACTGAAATCCCGCAAGAAGTCCACCAGCCACAAGTCCAGTAGTTGAGCCCACAGAGGTTCGAGGGTGTTTTTTTTTAATCAGGTCTGTCCAGGACAGCCTGCAGCATCCGACCTGTCACATACGTCTGAATTAAAGTTTGGTAGCTCAGTGCTGATGTAGAAGTATTTGGGTGACAGCCTGACCAGCACTTCAGCGCTCTCACATTTCAATGCCCAAGAGATGAAGTACTGAGCCTCTAATAAAAAACCTAGTCCGCAATCCATTAGCATAACTATCCCACCCGACATTGCGAGAGCTAATAAGGGAACAGCAACGCACAGAGCCCCTTGTGTTATTAATGGAGGAGGCGCAGTGTCTCATTACAGCTACCGCAAGTGAAAGCACCTCCAAACTAATTTAGTTTCCCTCGCTGGGGAGAGCCGCTCTCTGCGAGACGTTCACTTCTGGAGGCCTCTGGCAATAAACCCTCTCTGTTCCAACATTAATAAGACGAGAGACTGGAGAATTTCCAAAGGAAATTAGGAAACATCTAGATGTCATAATCCTCAGGTGCCTAGTAGCCTATGAAACGGTGCTGATAACAACACGTGCGTTAACAAAACTTAACGTGCGCGGCTGGGAAAAGCTTGGAGGGAGGAGGGTTATGGCAGGGTGACACCAGATTCATGCTGGGGGAAGGACGGGGGTGGCGAGAAGATTCCACTGGCCTCCCTTTTGAACTTTATCTGGGGAAACGCCTCAGGAATTTCGTGCATGTTAATGAAGAAACATACATCAACTATATACGCGCCCGCTCGGGCAGGCGAGGTCAAGTAGATGCAGGAATGAACTTCGCAGTTGCAGTATAAATTGTGTAGACTTTACAATTAATTAGGAATATTGCCAACCCAATTGTTTTATGAGTCTCCGGTTTTCGCTAGGGACGGGGCACAGGCAACTCCGCCATTTACATGGCATCCTTGCGCACACTAATTTCTGAGATTGCAATTCAGTATATGAACATTTCCTTTTAAAAGATATAAAGTGACAGCGAAAAAAATATGTGAAGTGTGTGGCCTCACTATCTCTTCTTTTAGAAAAGCCCAGTCCATAGTATGTGTTTCTATGGCACTTACAGTGTGATATGCCCGATATCAAGGACGAGTGTCCTGCAATGAACGCAGACTGGGAGTGATTGGGGTGGAGCGCCACCGCTTGCGCGCCTTAGACCACAGCACACCTGTCCACAATTCTATAGAGAGGGATGTGGTGAACACGCAGGGAATGTTGCTGATGCATATATTGGCAGCATGGCAACCAGATGGAGACAGGCTATGAAGCAAGGCATCTATCCCTGTGTATGTTAATCGGTAGAGCCGAGAGTCAGTTACCGGTCCGCAATTCTATGATTTCCCAAAAATGACTGACGCGTATTGTAAGTGTTGGCAATAAAGGGCGGTGGTTTTTATTGAACAGCACATCGTTGTAGAAAACATATTTTGTACAGTATCACAAAATCCACAATACTAAACAACTGTACACTTTTGGGCATGAGGTCCAGGGTTGTGCCCCTGGCTCGTGCCGCCACACTTGGATGGGTTATCGGCCGTCCAAGTTCCCTCCCAAAAGTTACCTATCAAACCCTTCTTGCGTCCAGCCTGTTTACCGTTTCCGTATAGAAATTGTCCAATCATTTGTCTGGTAAATGTGTCCCCATGCTAAAGTTTTGTCATGATCTGGCATTTGGCATGAGCCCTCGTGTGTGAAGGGCGAGTACATTTTTACAGCAGCTGTTTGGCGTTTGCGTGACTGACTCCCAGTCACTGCTGTTCCTCGATGCTTTGCCCTCCTGGTTGCCTGGTTGCCGTGGAGCAAGTCGGCGTGCGGCGTGGATCTAAGCCCCGCCCCCTTCAGGAGGGAGCCTACATAATCAAGACCCAAGCGCCCTCGCGGCGTTAAGCCCTCGTGTGTGAAGGGCGAGTGCATTTTTACAGCGGCTGTTTGGCGTTTGCGTGACTGACTCCCAGTCACTGCTGTTCCTCGACGCTTTGCCCTCCTGGTTGCCTGGTTGCCGTGGAGCAAGTCGGCGTGCAGCGTTGATCTAAGCCCCGCCCCCTTCAGGAGGGAGCCTACATAATCAAGACCCAAGCGCCCTCGCGGCGTTAAGCCCTCGTGTGTGAAGAGAGAGTGCATTTTTACAGCGGCTGTTTGGCGTTTGCGTGACTGACTCCCAGTCACTGCTGTTCCTCGACGCTTTGCCCTCCTGGTTGCCTGGTTGCCGTGGAGCAAGTCGGCGTGCAGCGTAGATCTAAGCCCCGCCCCCTTCAGGAGGGAGCCTACATAATCAAGACCCAAGCGCCCTCGCGGCGTTAAGCCCTCGTGTGTGAAGGGCGAGTGCATTTTTACAGCGGCTGTTTGGCGTTTGCGTGACTGACTCCCAGTCACTGCTGTTCCTTGACGCTTTGCCCTCCTGGTTGCCTGTTTGCCGTGGAGCAAGTCGGCGTGGATCTAAGCCCCGCCCCCTTCAGGAGGGAGCCTACATAATCAAGACCCAAGCGCACTCGCGGCGTTAAGCCCTCGTGTGTGAAGGGCGAGTGCATTTTTACAGCGGCTGTTTGGCGTCTGCGTGACTGACTCCCAGTCACTGCTGTTCCTCGACGCTTTGCCCTCCTGGTTGCCTGGTTGCCGTGGAGCAAGTCGGCGTGCGGCGTGGATCTAAGCCCCGCCCCCTTCAGGAGGGAGCCTACATAATCAAGACCCAAGCGCCCTCGCGGCGTTAAGCCCTCGTGTGTGAAGGGCGAGTGCATTTTTACAGCGGCTGTTTGGCGTTTGCGTGACTGACTCCCAGTCACTGCTGTTCCTCGACGCTTTGCCCTCCTGGTTGCCTGGTTGCCGTGGAGCAAGTCGGCGTGCGGCGTGGATCTAAGCCCCGCCCCCTTCAGGAGGGAGGCTACATAATCAAGACCCAAGCGCCCTCGCGGCGTTAAGCCCTCGTGTGTGAAGGGCGAGTGCATTTTTACAGCGGCTGTTTGGCTGTTTGCTGGTTCGCTGGTACGCCGCTGGAACATGGTCGACTCCCCAAAGGTAGCGGCGCCCTCTCCGGCTCGTGGCCCTCAGACAAGACACAAAACACTACAACAGCGACGAATGTTGAACCCCTGGACTGCCATTCCAGGCAAAATTAAGACTGGTGCAAAGGTAAGCAAGCAAGTGGTTGACCTAAACGCACCTGTTGTTTCTCACAATATAACCGCTCAAGTACATCTTGCAGCAAACCATGACCTTGTCCTCGGTGATTCAATTCCCTCAACTACCGACACCCCACTGAGTAATATGCACAGCGATGCAATTCAAGAAAAGGTATTACGCCCAATACTGCTACTCTCTCTCGCAAATTTAAATCCAGCGCCGCCTGTGGAGGAAGACCCGGAAGATGCACTCCCCTCCATGCAAATTATTTCTAGTGACATCCCCTTTTTCCCTTTTGACTTAACGGATGCGGAAATCATGTGTGCAGATACTTTAGACCAGGAACAACCATCTATTGCTCCTTTTCTTGCCCCTTCTCGAGCTGCGAAATCGAACGAAGTCATCCTTCCGACAAAACATGCAGAAAATATTGAAGCGTCATCTTCCATCACGCTCTGTCCACAGAATTCTGCAATTCACTTTGAAGGTCCACGTGCAAAAGACGACTCAACCCAAGAGTCGAGAATGCTCTTGCAAGCTTCCGCCTCTAATATTCATTGGATGCCACAGCCAGATCCACGTTGTGGCACAATCACTTCAGTAAACTCTAACTGTGTAGACTCACTTACCGCCAGTTCTGGCTCTGCTCGCTCATCTCAATATGAGTGCCCGGAGAGGCCCAATGCTCCTCATACAAGCCATACTCCTAAAGTGCCACCAAAAACCTTCCCTACCAACAGGTCCGATGCATCTCTGCAAGCTCCCCTGATGAAGGACACACCCAGTCTAACAGTGCGGATCCCAGCACTGAACCTGAGTGGTCAGCCTTTAGATCCTGACATTAGTGCACTCTCAGTTCCGGCACGGCTGTCGACGCAGTTTTCGCCTCAGAAGGGACAGCAAAAGAAATCTCATATACCGCAACAAGCGGGCATCTGTTTAGATGGGAAATTGAGCAAAAAAAGAGTGAGTGCTAGTACGACTCCTGTGTCTTTACCTGCACTGCACACTCCAAGCAAAGACCTATCACATGACTCAAGCTTTGCCAATAAATCCTGCAAAACTCCAAGCTCCAAATCCAGTCTATCAGTTGCCGCTGCAATTCAAATTCACAACAATGTGCTTGCTGCTTCCTCGCAAGCAATGATTCCTTTTGTAAAACTGTATGAGTCTATAAATGAAACCCTTCGCGATCAAGGAGCGATGCTATTGAACCTTATGACAAAACTTGAAAGAATTGATAACTTCATCACATTTTCAAAAGATCAAATGCAAGCTGAAGAAGGCTTAGGAGTTCGTTGGCAATCGCATATTAGCGAGGTCATCTCAACTAATCAAAAGAAGAATGAAACTCTGTTAACAGATCTCATGGATGTAACTGCAGAAATAGCCAATAGATTATTACCACCTACCACAATCGGAAAAGCTAATGTGTGCAAGCACACTTGTTCATTGGCTAAGAATACTCATTTGATGCATCCTTCTTTGGCTGTAAGCTCACAGAACTCTGACTCAAAAGATGCATCAAATACTTCTATATCCAGTGCACGTACAGCAAATTCAAGCACAAATGACTTGGCAAAGGTAATCCCACAACCTTCATTTGATGCAAGTCAACCTTTACTAGAAAGTGAGGCATCTGTAGTTACCGACACTGGCCCTCCAAAGGACATTGACTCTTCAAAGCCTCCAGCGCTTCAATTAGCTCCTCTGAATAATCAATTTTCATCATTCGGCATTTTCTCAGGTCCAGCCAAAACAGGTGACCTGGGTGCGGTGCCAAAAAGGAATGTTGGTACGCAGAATGCAAAATCTACAGTCCCTTTGCGAAAGGGAAAAACCATGACTTCATGTCCTAATCCAAAGCAAGCCATACATTCATCCACCAAAAGCTTCATCAGGAACTTATCCACCCCACCTAGATTAGGCCTATTTAAGCGTAACATGAAATCTTGTACTGAAAATGTAAAGACACAACGCATTGGCCAACCTTCTTCCTTGAAACCTGGAGTGAAGCGGCGGCGTATAATTTCAGAAGACCGTTCTTCCGCCGCGTCAGTTAATTCTCCTTCGATTGACCTATGTGTTTTGTCAACTTATTCGATCTCAGGTGATGACGAAAGGTCAAAATTGTGCGGCGAGGCAAGCCTGCCCTCGCCTCAGCCTTCACGCCATAAGTCTTTTCCGGCTAAGAGTGTTATATCCAATCGGCGAAATGTTGAGCTCTCTTCAAGGCGGAGTGCGACGGAAGGAGGGCCTGCCGACTCTGCCCTAGCGAGTTTCAGTCTCAACCCAAAACTAACGCTAAATCAGCGCAAACTGCAGCTCACTTCTAATTTCAAGGATGCTGAGAAAAGTTCCCGGCAAAAATCAAAAAGTAATCATAAATTGAGATTACAAAACATTCTGGGCGATGACAACGAGTTAAATTTGAACCAGACTAATGTGCTAAGGTTGTTCAAACACATTCCTCCTCTGCGGCTGATTGTCACTGAGGACATCCAAATAGTTGAATATGTAACAGAGCAATGCTCTGATTCCGTCCTGCTACACATCGCTTCATGGGGAGTTCGTAATACTCTATTGAAAGCTGCAGATGACCTCTTGATGTTTGGCTTCGAAATTTCAAGTGAACCTGAGACTGACATCGTAAATAATTCCGATAAGAAGTCCGACAAGCAACTGCTCGCTAAACAAGTTGAAGACGTTGCAAATTTCCGAAAGCTTCTAACTACAGTAGGTACCCACGGCCACATAAAGCACCAAAAGAAGAACTATGTGAGCCGTTCGAGAGTACATGCTCAAGTTTAGCCATGATTGTCAACAGTAGAGGCTCCTCATTCAATTCTCTCTTGGAACACTCGAGGGTTCAACCACTTATTTAATGACTTTGAATTTCCACTCGAAAAGGTGTTTGCCATCTGTTTACAGGAGACATGGTTGTCTGAGGCCCCCCTGAGAGATGGCTTTACTACCTTAATCAATCCAGCCATCAAAAATGCCCATGGGCGCCCAAGCGCAGGACTTATAACTATGGTTCGCCTGTCACAAAACTGGTCCACACCAGAAGCATTTAATCCCAATCCTTTTGTTCAAGGTACACTCATGCACGCAATGTGCGACAATGCTGATTCAATAAGGACATCGCTTCTAATCATAAACTGCTACTGGAATGCGGCTAATATCAGTTCGAAGGTACTCATAGATGCTGTATGCTCTATAATGGATAACGCAATTTTAAAACACAGCAATTTAACAATTATTTGCTGTGGAGACTTAAACTGCACCTGGTTTAAATATGCTCCAAAGGATCATACTTACCATCTGATTCCTAAAGATCAGATTGGAGTCAGAGCTCAACAATGGTCAAAGGCAATGAAAATACGTGATTGTATAATGGTTAATGGTGCGGTCAAAGGTGATAATCCAGCACAACCAACTTGGCATAGAGATCATCTACATAGTATCATCGATTATTTTTGGATTTCAAGAGTGTTTGAGCCAAAGATTAACTCACTGCACGTCCAACAAATGTCCAATAGCGACCATAGACTATTAAATCTTGAATGTCTTTTGTCAACTGCCATTTCCACAGATTTATACAACATACCCGTCGAAACAAACAGGAGCGGAAATCGGCTGCGGATTAGTCTTAACCAGATTGGCTGCTTAACTGAGAAGCTCATGAGATTGCCTATTGGGATAGATTATACACCCTTCTATCGATACATACAACCGATTCTAATGGTTCGAAAATACAACAAAAAAGTCATAAACATCTGTTCTGCAAGCTCTTGCATGAGAAAAAACAAGAGCTAAGAAGAGACTTGAGGTGTCTAAAAAAAAAAAAAGAAACATGTCAAAGCAAAAATTATCAGTGGAAGTGAGAAGCAGACGTACACTGTTTAGAAATTGGGTTACTTCCAACCGTATGATAATAGAGCAAGACCGCGCCGAATTAATGATGAAATATATGCTGACTAAAAACACACGCGACATATGGCAAATTTTAAATATAGGCCATGCAAATAGCATGAATTCGACACAGAACATCATTTCAGCCGACGTCTGGTGCGAACATTTCTCTAAAGTTTTTAACAGACAGATTTTTGAACCGGAACTACAGTCTAGGTCCAAAGGTGAGCCATGGAGCACAGAAATGTCGCTTGATGACATAACCTACGCTATTAAATTGCTAAAGAACTCACGTGCAGCCGGCCCATATTTGATCAGTAACGTAATGCTAAAAAAAAACACGCAGCTATGGGCGCCTTTCATTGAATGTCTGTTCAAGAATATCACCAAACATAAATCATTGCCTGAGTCTTGGTTAACTGCAATTGTTGTTCCCATCCACAAAAAGGGGCGTTGGGATTCTCCTGATAACTATCGCCCGATCGCCCTACTTGATTCGATCGGTAAAATCTTTGGATCAAATCTGAGATCAAAATTGGCAACCTGGGCTTGTGAGGTTGGTATTCTAGATGACCGTCAAACTGGATTCTCAAAGGGCGTCGGCGTTGATGTAAACATCTCAATATTAAACATCCTGAAATTAGAAGCCTTAAAAGCAAATACCAAGTTACATCTGGCCTTCATTGACATGAAGCAAGCCTTTGATGGTATAAATCGTAATCTGCTGTGGCTAAAATTATTAAGATGGAAATGTCCAGCAGGTATACTCAATTCTATCATGGCCCTACATTCAAATACTTCAATTCGAGTTCGTCTAAATAAGGCTGGGGAACTATCCGATAAAATCATAACAACAAGAGGGGTAAAGCAAGGATGCCCATTGGCAGCTGATCTGTTTAAATTATTTTTAGCAGATCTACAGCCCCACTTAGATGAAGCCCACTGCTTCCCTCCGAAATTACATAGGACTTCTGTACGATACATCGCCTATGCTGATGACCTGGTGCTGCTGGATCGAACTCAAGTTGGACTGCAGCGACTACTTCACTGTCTGTACGATTACTTATCGTCTAATGAGCTTCAAATAAACACTGAAAAAACAAAAATCGTGACAATTGGCCATGTGAGAAGCAAGAAAGATAAAGCCTTTAAGTGGGCGGTCGGTGGCCAGCTCTTGTCATCAGTAAACTCAATACGGTACCTTGGAGTGCAGTTCAACAATTCGCTCTGCGAAAACTCATGGGTGGACGCCTTGAAAGTAAAATGTCTAGGACTGGCTCTTCAAGCGGCCAAAATAAACAAAAGCTTCGGCAAATTTTCGCTAACTCCGATCATAATGTTCTATCTTCAAAAGGTGGTACCGATTTTAACCTTTGGTGCAGAAGCTAGCTGGCACATAAATGAATACACCTGGAACTAGCTTGAAGGTTGCTTCTGGAAACGTACATTAAACCTTCCGAAGTGTGTCCCTGTTATCACTTTAAGACATGAACTGTCCTTGAATTCTCTTTATAGCCATATGATCTGGAAATCTATTGCTCTGATGCGAAAGATGACAGAAAACAGCAAACCAGCGGCATACTGTATCTTCTCAGGTGAGGACGAATCCACCAGGGCCTGATTACTAGACCTATGGCGTTCAAGAGTCCAACATTGGGTTGATGCTGCGGAAATTGGCAATTACGATCTGTTCAAACGACCACACCATGCAAAACGAAAATTTGATATCTGGGCATGGACTATCAACCTGGAAGCACACGAGAAATTGGCCTCTTCAAAATGGCTGAGTCCGGATCACAAAAAATTAAACGTACAATCTTCCTATCTTTTGCGATGCTATTCGAGACATTATCGCGAGCAATTTCTAAGATTTCGTTTAAATATTTTGAAAACAAAGGAAATTCTATGGCTAAGAAAGGATGCCTCGCTGAAGGACAATTTATGCCGTTTTTGTCGAGGGTCCACGGAAACCTTAAAACATCTAATTCTTGACTGTCTAGCCACCTGCGACTTACGTTCAAAGCATCTGAGCCAATTTGCGCCTTTAGATGGAGATATGGAGGCTTGGTGGCGACTAATTTCCAGTGGCAATAACGTTAAACACGTATGTGCCATCGTAAATTACTTAAATATCTTGCTTCAGTCTCCATGCTAACCGTGCTTGCAAGTTGGGCGTGCCCCATGAGGGCTTGTGGCGTGACTTCGTCACTTTTTGACTCGAATCTGTTGAGAGCATTTGTGCTTAGGCTTTTAATAGATTAGAAATTGGTCTGTTGGCAGTTTGAGACTAAGCTTGTTTATGTTGCATTTGAATTTTGCTCTTTATCCTTGTATTTTCCTTCTGTCGACCTCAGTCTACTCACGAATGAAGAATCGTGCTAGCTATAGTTCTAGAAAATTCAAATTAATCACCTCAAAGAAATCTCTGAACCTTTGAACCTCAAACTAATTGTGATGAATCTTTGGGATATTGTTTTGTGTTGTCTGAATCTTCGAAGTGACCATCTGAAACAAAAGTTTTCTCTATATGTTAAAACTGTAGTTTTCAAAAGAAAAAAAAAAAAAAAAAAGATGGCGGGAATACCTCCACTGGTGCAACAATTTTCCACCCCATTATTGCACTTGTTCCTTGCCATGTCTGTGATATGATATGGCGTTTATAACCCGCCTTTCCACAAGTGTTGCAAGGAGCAGCTCTAGCCTTGTATGAATTGAAACAATTATTGCATTCTCTTTTGCAACCTGTCTTGGATGTTTGCACTTCTATTGGCATACTGTCTGTTTTTTACCTAAATATCCAATGCGCCGAACTATGTAATGGTAACTGTTGTTCTAACCGGGATTTGTCTCATACGGGTGTGAGCACCCTCTATCTAGCAAACCTATTAGGATTCCCCTTTTCTTGATATTCAAAACGGGGGCCTTTCGTCCTTCTGTGGGCACCCCAACTTTCCCTCACCCTTTCCTTGCATACGTTGAATTTATTTCTGCTTCTACTTGTGATAGCCCTGTGACCTTTATTAGGATTCATAGTACAGTTTCCAGCCACTTACTATATTGGCTGGGGGCTGTTTCGACAATGTATTCTTAGCGCGCCCCCATCATAATAACCATATCTACCGTAGTACTGTTTCCAGCCACTTACTACATTGCTGCTGTAGCATCTTAGCCCCGGCCATCCGGCATTGGCGTTGATGCTGCCATCATTTTTCAGCCATTACTTCCCTCTTGGAACTTACGTTGAGTATTTGTCGGTGACTGAGGACATTTGACGGGCCGTATTCCACTAAACTCGGGATACTGTGTCTGAAATGTTATCGGTTGTGGGGGTCTCTTCCTAATTTTCCCTTGCTTAATAGATCCCCCCAAATTATTATTTCTATTCTTATAGTTCTGTTGTAACGTGCTTAATCCCCAGGAATGGTTTCTGAGTGCCGGCTCGTGATTCACACCTATGTTATGCCACAATGTTTTGTTTTCCGGACCCCTGTGTTGCCTCTGAGCTATCTCACTTCACCGAAATTTGGTGGTCTTGGGTTGCCCCAAACTATCCTACCCTGCCGCGCTTCTATGCGTCAACCTAATTGTCCCTGATGCTGCAGCGTGCCTTTGTCTCAAACGGGGCCCTGCTTATGCCTGCCCGTGTTGGTAGATTCATGCGTGCCCCTTTTCCCATGTTGCTGCTAAGTGACCTCCTGTTCTATGCTGTTGATAGTTCCACACTGCCCCCCCCCCCCCCCGCTCGCGTTGCCCTCTGTCCTATCCTTGACAAATGCCATAGTCGTCTGGCTTTGCTCAAACAGAAACTGTATGTGCGTAACGGGATTCTGCTTGCAGAGTGCAGGCTTATTTGGCCTAACCATTATCTTCTTTCCGGCAGGCGTTTAGGAAACAAAACAAATGCACTCAATGTTGTGCATTTATGCAATGATCTGATTGTGGATTTATTGTAATCACCACCCATTTTGTGTTTTCATAACCATATATCATTGTATGCATGGCCCTTTTAATTTGGTATGTGTCGCCGTCCTATGCGCCTTATCTTACAGGAAATATTTAAAGGCTTTCTTAAAGAAACACCAACATTTTTCAGCTATACCGCTGTTTCTCTGCGTTTTCCGCACTAGTCAAATTGTAAGGTTAATAGTAACCACGTCTGTCGTGTTTAAACTTACCTCTGATGATACCTGCCACAGCTGTCTGGTGGTACATGACTCCCTTGTCGTAATGCAAACAATGCCTCCGGGCATACCTTGTTGGGGTCCCCTGACTGCGTCTGTCAGTTCGAGCTGTCATCATTGCTACTGGCTGTTTGTGCACTTTGCTGTGCCACCAGTTCTACTCCCCCACTTCTCTTACCTTTAGCTGGATTGAGCCCCTGTGTAACAACCCCTTTCGCTTTCCTGATAGAATGCCCGACTAGTTTGTGTGCTTTGTGGTGTGAAAGCTTCCCCTTGAGCTGTGCCTTAAGCGGCTGCCATGGATGATAATCCTTTCTTAAACATTGTCATCCGGGGTAAAGTTTGCCCCAATAAATAATAATTTGCATTCTTATAGCGCTATGATGTCTCAGGCATCTGGGCGCTCCTTGTTATTAGCTATGGTGCGTGGTGCTCATCTATCGCCCTCGGAAGGATGAACGGCTGAGTTTTGCCTTGCCGGGATTCAAACCTGTGTTTTGCTGTGCTATCTGAATGACTTCTGGTAATATCCCCTGTAGATGTTATTTCGTAATGTCCTGGCCTCTATTAACGGTCCCTGAACCAGCCCGTCACCCACTTGTGGTGCTCCGTACAGCGCACCAATGACTTGATTCCTCTTTCTCCAGTGACTTCTTCTATCACTGTAACTTCGCCCTGGGCTACATATATGTTTGTGGGGGCTTTGTAGTGCCCCCAGCCTGCTGGCGCTGACGGCCATTAGCAACTTGTTGTGCCCTTTGTTGCCCCTTTGCCCTTTCCTGCTTCTCTCGTGCATGTGGGTGCAGCACTTGTAAGTGTGCCTTAGCATCCTGGTGTGGAAAACACCCCTACCCTGAGCCCAATTGGACTAGCAACAGAAGGTAGTGGGATGAACAGAACACAGTGTTTTCTGGTGGGCTTGGCTTTCATCCCCCCATTTTGCCCATACTTTACATGGCTACTTAGCTTCTTAGTTTGCTCCCACCTTGTGACTGCTGGAACTCGGGTTAGTTTTCCCGAACCGTTGCCGGATCGCCACTGCACCATGCAGTGCCCCTGTCGCTGTATTTGCAGTATTCTGTGTACCCAGCATAATTTTGCTGCACTCCGTACACAGCCTTGTGTGTACTGGTTCACTGTCATAATGTAAGTGCGTGCCTGGAGTGTTGGCTCGCCTTGCATAGACAGCATTCTAGTCCCGTGGTTTTAAGGACAGTTGAGCTGGGCCTGGTAGCGGTGTGCCATGGGGTCTGTCAATAAAGATACTGAGTGATCGTAACTACTAAGAGTCTTACCTTTCCTCACTGGCGATGAGGTACCGTGAAGAGGAACAGACCCGTGCAGTGACCTATGCATACAGGTACCTAGGCACCCACCGGAGGATCGGGGGTGGATGCCTAGTCCAGGTCTTCCCACCGCGGATTGCCCCCACAGTGGCTGAGGTGAGGTGCCGAGTGCTTCCTGGGCGTTGAGAGCATTGCAGCATTTCCGACAAGAGCATTTGGTGCCCAATATTAGGGTGCACGAGACTGTGCCGGCGGCGGACGTTGGAAGCTAGAGGAAGAGACCTAGCGACGTCCGCATGCCGGTAGCATTCACGTGGGTTGCCCAGCAACCATAAACAAAGTTGGCTTAGCGCTGGTGAATGCAGGGAGAGTAACCTTCCCCCACGACATCAAGGTCGCACTGCGTGACAAACTAAGCTGGGAACTGGGATTCACGGCCTCAGGTGTTTGAAGCGCGTCACAGGAGAAGGTACATTTCTTGTCTGTGAACTAATTAACCAATGGGGAAAACTTGTTCTCAGCTAGAGGAAGAGACCTAGCGACGTCCGCATGCCGGTAGCATTCACGTGGGTTGCCCAGCAACCATAAACAAAGTTGGCTTTGCGCTGGTGAATGCAGGGAGAGTAACCTTCCCCCACGGCATCAAGGTCGCACTGCGTGACAAACTAAGCTGGGAACTGGGATTCACGGCCTAAAGTGTTTGAAGCGCGTCACAGGAGAAGGTACATTTCTTGTCTGTGAACTAATTAACCAATGGGGAAAACTTGTTCTCAGCTGAGCTGCAGATGGACAGTGGTATTTGCTTTTGCTTCAGACAGCAGTGGTAGGCTGGGGGGCTGTACTTGGTTTCATCAAGGCATGCTACCATCTTCAGGCACGTGATTTGTCAGGATTTGAGACAAAGGAAGTAAATTGTGTCACACCGCAGCCATGCAACACAGCAACACCAGGCCCCCACCAGCTTTTCTAATGGCTCCTGGTGAACCGCCTGTTTCATGGGACTTGTGGCTGGATGCTTTCAGGGTGTATTTGAGAGCTGCAGGCAGAGCAAAGTACAGTGATGACGAGAAGGAGGCGGCTCTTTTGACTTACATAGGGATGGAAGGACTGCAGATTTTCAGACATTTGCCAGGAGAAGAAGTGTATGTACCTGGCAGTCGAGAGGGAGAGAGAGTGGTTAGCGCCTATGAGACTGCCCTTAAGAAGTTGGAAGGGCGGTTTGGCAAAAGGATGAATGTGGTGCTTGAACGATATCATTTCTTTTCCAGAGCGCAAGGAGTTGGGGAAAGTATTGACTCGTATGTCACCGCACTGCGAATGCTATTAGCCACATGCAGGTTCACGGGATCCCAGGATGAGTATATTAGGGATCAGATAATGATGAGAACCAGCAATCCCAAGGTCAGGGAGAGACTATGGATAGAAAGTGATCCCCACCTGGAAAAGGTGATAGAGATTGCCAGAGCAATAGAGGTATCACGTGCGAGTGTTCAGATTGCACAGAGAAGGCAGTCAAGCATGGTCATGGATATTCAGTTCAAGCCATTTTGCCGTCGTATAGGAGCGGCGCCGGAGATGTCAGAAGGAAAGCAGAAAAGCCAGAGGGGCAAGGCTAACAAAGGGAACAATAGCAGTGGTTTGACAGAGGCTTGCGGGAGATGCAGTTTGTCCAGTCACTCCACGCGGCCAAGGAAGGTCCGACTGGAACAGTCGAGTGCAGAAGGTGCAGGACCGGAGGACATTATGCCAGGATGTGCAAAGCAAACTTGGACGAGGGTGCTGTACCGGCAAAACAGACAATAGGCATGATTGAATCTGAAGGGAGTATAGTGTGTCAAGATGTGGTTAATAGCACCAGGATAGGTCAACCAGTGATCTTGCATGTGGAAGGAGTGACCAAAAAGGGACCATGGTATGTGCTGATGGGGAATGTGGTATCCCTTGAAATGTTGGTGGATTCCGGGTCTCCATACACAATGATTTCTCCTGCGTTGTATAGGGAGAAATTTGGAAAGAGGGTGGCAGACCTCAATTGCCCTGATATCAACCCGATTGTGTATGGCCAGGTGTCCATTAAGGTGATGGGGTATGAGTGGATGCAAATTGAGTTTAGGGGCCGCAGCACTCAGGGTAAGCTCTATGTGGCGCACAAGGGTGCCAGTGTGGTGGGATGGGATGAGCAGGCTGTGCTGGACATTGAGATACGCCCTGGGAAAAAGATACCGGTTGTGAGTGTGGAGGACGGTCCGGAGGTGGTGATGTCTGTGCTATATTTGCACAGCAAATATCCCGAGGTGTTTGTTGAACAATTGGGGAGGTTACGTGGGTTCTCTCACCAAATTGTGCTCAAAAACTGCATAAAGTTAGAGGGGTCCCGGTGTTAGCCAGGGAAGGGTTGAAATCCGAGCTGGCAAAGTTAAAAGCCGCAGGTGTGATAGAGGAAATTGAGAGCTCTGCGTGGCTATCCCCTGTGGTATTGGCCCAGAAACAGGATGGGGATTTGAGGATGTGTGTTGATCTAAGGGAACTCAATGGCAGTTTTTGGGTAGATCACCATCCTCTGCCCAACTTAAATGAGTTGCTTTTGACGATGGGGCATGCAGAGTGTTTTCTACCTTTGATCTGTTGTCAGCGTACCACCAAATTGATTTGCATGTCGAGGCGTGGTAGTTGACCTCTTTTGTGACAACGTTTGGCAATTATAGGTTTTGCTGTATGCCTTTTGGTTTGGCTTCTGTGTCGGCCGTCTTTCAGCACCTCATGCAAGAATTGTTTGGTGATGTTCCTGGTGTCAGTTATTTTCAGGATGATATTTTGGTTTGGGGCAGGAGTAGGAGAGAGCATGAGGACAGGGTGCACCAGGTGATGCGTATCCTGCAGCATATTGGGTTGTCGGTAAAGCTGTCCAAATGTCAGGTGGGTGTGCCAAGTGTTTCATATTTGGGGCATACTTTGGGTGCCAATGGCATAAGGCCAAGGGAGGAGTTTGTGAGGGTTATGAGGGAGGCTCCGTCCCCATAAATAAAGAAGAACTCAGGTCCTTTTTAGGTTTGACCGAGTACTATGTGAAATTCATACCGTGCTATGCAGTAAAGATGGTGGGCATGAGGGCATTATTGAAAAAGAATGTCAGATTTGATTGTTCCCAGGAGTGCCAAAATTAATTCGAATTGTTGAAGAGGGACGTGGATGAGGCTCTGTCTTTATTGTCTTTCGACCCATAGAATAGGACGGTATTCACAGTCGATGCCAATGAGGTTGGCGTCGGGGCGGTGTTGGAACAGTAGCAGGAGGGTGTATGTAAACCCATCGCTTTTGCATCTAGAGCTTTGAGGGAGGCGAGAGGAGGTACGTTGTGATCAAGAGAGAGGTGCTCGCTGCTGCGTGGACCTCCAAGCACTTTAGGACGTTTTTGTAGGGAATCCCATACGTGATAAGGACAGATCATAAACCCTTGGTGTATGTGCTGACGACCAGACGGATGGCGTCATTGTTTCCAAGAATAGCTAGATGGATAGTGGACTTGTAAGAGTTCAATTTCAAGTAGAGTATCTGCCCAGGAAGAAGAATTTAGTGGCAGATTGTTTTTCACGGTTACCTGTCGTAGCATGTGGTGATGGAGAGGAGAGTGATGTTGGCGTGCAAGTTTCATGCGTTCTTCCTGCTGTGGATAAAAATGAGTGAGAGGTGTGATCCGCGAAGGATCCTGAGCTCACTTGGATTAGGGGTGGGGGACCCAGTCAAAAACAGGGTGGAAGGTAAGGGGTACGCGTACGTCCTGTGAAAGTTGGCAGAGGGACCATGGAGCGTCACAAGGGAGGAGAGATTAATCCCTCCTGTGAGTATGAGGACTAAGTTGGTAGATCCGGCACATGAAGGGCATTTGGGCAGGTCGTAAACAAAAAGGAGATTGCGGGAAGATTATTTGTGGCCGGCCATGGATGAGGAAGTGGAAGCAGTGGTAAAAGAGTGTGTGGCATACGCACTCAGTGATAAGAGTAAGGTGATACGCCCCCAGGCTGTGTATCCTGTGGATGTGCCTAATGAAGTGTGGTTGAAGGTGGCTTTTGATATTATGGGGCCAATGGAGTGTTTGCAGGGCGGTTGAGGTTTTTGGTGGCGTTAGTGGATTACACTTCACTGACGGCTGCCGCTTTCGAACGTGTCACCTCCGATATGGTGATTGGTTTTCTCAAGAACATTTTTGTCAGAGAAGAGGGGCTGGAGAGCCTTGTTACTGATAGTGGCGTACAGTTTGTTTCCCAGCAGATGCAAGACTTTTTGAAGTTTTACGGTATCAGACATCATTGGACTGCATTTTACAATCCTTGTGCCTATGGTTTGGTTGAGAGGGTGAACGGTTTTGTTAAAGGGGCTATCCAGTTGGCCATAGAAAATGGTTTGTCATGGCAGGATGTGTTGTCTGAGGTTTTGTCAGCGTACAGAAGGACTGCATCAGTGATAGCGGGTAAAACCCTTTTTGAATTGATGAGGGGCAGGAAGGCGGGTTCGAATTTGAGGACTGTTACTTTGGGGGGTGGCGGTGTTACTGAGGTGAATATGGCTGCGGTCTTGGCGAGGGTGCAGTTGCGTCAGGACCGTGTGAGGTTTCAGCATTATGGAAGGAAGCGGGTTGAAGTCAAAGTGGGTGACCAGGTCTGTGTCAAGAATCCAAGGTTTGTTCCCAAGGGGAGAAGCGTCTTCATGTCTCCTTGTGTAGTAGCAGGAGTTGGGACAGGTTATGTGGTTCTTGACGACGGATCGAAGATGGAGCAAAAGGAGAATTGTGGTGTTGGGCAAGGGTGTGGCACCTTTGTTGCACCAGCCGGAGAGGGAACAGGATGGTGTTTCGTGTGACTTTTCTGAGCAACATCGTGAACACCAGCCTGCAACCAGGGAGGGTAGTGAAGAGTGGTTTGGTGTAGATGATCAGGAGGGCGGTGGAAGTGTGGTGTCGGGTGGAGGAGAAGTTCATGCTGCAGCAGTGTGTGCTGGGTGTCCAGCAAGGGCATGTAGGCCACCTGTAAGAATAAGAGATTATGTGTTGTAAGGGGTGGAGTGAGGAGTGAGCAATTATGTGTTGATAGTTTCTTTTGACGGATTGATAGTTCAATTTTTTGTTTGTTTGTTTTCTTTTTGTTCCATTAATTGCCTGTTTTTCTCTGCTTATTATCATTGTTCTTTTGGTTGTTCATGCTAAGGGGGGAAGATGTGTCATAATGTAAGTACGTGCCGGGAATGCTGGTTCGCCTTTACGTAGACAGCGTTCCAGTCCCATTGCTGTAAGGACGGTTGAGCTAGGCTTGGTGGCGATGTGCCACGGGGTCTGTCAATAAAGATACTGAGCGACCATTACTACTAAGAGTCTTACAGTTCCTCATTCACCCTTCTTTCAGGTTCTCCTTGATTGAAAACCAACACTGTGTGGTGTTTTTCTGTTGCATTTGCCGTATCCTGCGTACGCAGACTACTTTTGCTGCGCTCCGTTCGGAGTGCTCTGTGACCTGGAGCCCGCTTTTTTTCCGGTTCTTAGTTCAATCTTCCCAACCTTGTCTGGCTGCCTTTCAGCCTTTTGCTTATGGTGATCCTCCCATTTTACCCACAGTGGGTAGTCTTGCTTGATTTAGTTTGCTGCGGGCTGACATTGTACCCTGCTGATCTTCGCAGCCAGCGCTTAAGCGGCTGAGCTAAGAGACTTAGGCCCTCATTACGACCCTTGCGGAAATCGACTGACCGGAGCGCCACAGCGTAAATAGCGTTTCCGCCATTGCACGAAGGAGCAAAGTGCGGCCCATTCCGACCCATCGGGCACGAGCACCACGGCATGGCGGAAGTGCTAAGTCCGCGATGGCGGAAAAGACCCCAAAACGGCCCACACCGCCGCCGTACAGGGCCCCAGGTGCAATACCGCCACCCCTCCTAGCGGTCACCGCAGTGTGCGCCTACCGCAAAGTACGGTGGCCGGAAATATACGGAAACGGAAGTTAAAACACGGGCCCGGAACGGGAAACATCCCGGCGTACACCTATAAATACACTAAAACCACACAACCACTAAAAACACTACCCTGAGACACACCCCACCCCGTCAACCACCCTAGCGAAACCAAGAAAAATGGGAAAAGCAGCGAAGAAAGCGTGCGACCGCAAGCGGCAGGTCCACTTCTCCCGTGAGGAACTCACCGTGCTAACAGAGACCCTCCAGGAGAATGCTGCCGTGGTCTTCTCCACGCAAATGACCAGGACGGCACTTGCAAACAAGAAGGCCATATGGGCTCTGGTGGCACAGCGGGTAAGTGCGGTGGGGACCGCACCCCGCACCCCACAGCAATGCCGCAAGCGATGGGACGACCTGCGGATACGCGTCCGCAGCATACTCTCTGCCAACCGCAACATTGCCACAGCCACCGGGGGAGGTCCTGAATCACCCATCAAGTTGACCCCCTGGGAAGAAATCTGTGCCTCCACCATCGGAATGGAGAGCATTGAGGGAGTCGGAGGGATGGAGAAAGGAGTGCAGACATCCGAAGATTCAGGTAGGTGGGCCAGATATAACAAGCCACACAGTCCATCCATGTGAAGCACCATGCGTCCACATAGTGCAACAGAAACACATGTCAAGGATAAGGTCCACACACATCGGCCTGATAGCGCACGTTAAAACCCACAATAAATACATAAATAATTAAAAACCCCTAATACACGCACTACACGTGCAGCAGGCACACCCAAACTGCAGGCTGCCAAACAACTGCACCCTCACTCCACACACAAATCAAAGCACCTCCAAGGACCCGACCCAAATCACCCTCAGGTACCACCCCAAAGCATGTGATACAATGCCATTCCAATTCCCACAGACCCATCAATAACCCTCGCCCTCCTTTACTCCACCACAGGGTCCGATCCAAACGACGAGCCACAGGACACCCCTACCAGCACACCTGCAAAGAGGGCCAAGACCAACGGCCAGAGACCCTCCACCTCAGCTGCACGCATCAAGACACGGCAGCAGCACAAATCAGGTGGTAGCACAGAGGAGGGAACATCAACAGGCACCCCAGCAGCCAGCATGGCCACAACACCACCACCACAGGTCCCCCCAATGGATGCCACAGAAGGCACTGCCTCTGGTGGCAGCAGCACCATAGGTGACACCCCATTGATGGCAGCATGCTCGGACACAGAAGACGGGGATGTCGAGGTCAGATCCATCCATGACCTGTCCCAATCCCCCTGTCTGTCCCATCCCGTACAACATGAGGATACCACGCAGGGGCAGCCACAAGACGACGACTGGCCATCCCCCCCAAGCCCTGTGGCAAGGCAACATGAGGACAACAGCCCCTCTGTGACACCCCCGCAAATGGGCATGGCCCAGCAGAGGCAACAGTCCCTCGACAAGTTAATCGTCCAACAGCAGCAAATGGCCACACTCCTCAAGGACCATGCCGATGAATGTGGGGGCACCAAGGCAGACATAGAAACATCAACAGAGACACTTAGGGCAGAAATGGAGAGATGTACAGAGACGCTAAGGGCACAAATTGAGAGTAGCACCGAGAGCCTGAGAGTCCAAATGGAGAGAAGCACCGAGAGCCTGAGGGGGGAACAGCATGCGACGTCCAAAGACGTATGTGCCGAACTTGCCGCAGTGCGCCGTGTGCTCACTGAGCTCTCGCAAACCCTTAGGGACATGCATGGACGTGAGCAGGCAGACACATCATCCGTTGCAAGTTCCGTCCAGGGCAGCCCCCAACGTAGATCAGGGAGGAACCTGCGCTCCACAGGCAGGGGTGCCCCTGATACCCGCAGAGGGGGCTTGCAATAGCGACAGGCCACTGACAATGAGCATCTTTGGACACTGGTGTTCGGGTGGGAGGTAGGAGGGTGGAGGGGGTGTGTTGGGCTCACTTGGGTGGCGGGTCGATAGGGTGTTCAACATGATATCACATATGCCATAAAAAGTGCACGATCACCCAATGAGATGTGTGGACATTGATCTTTGTGTACTAGGCCATCATAGGCGTACAGTCCATATTGTGCATGTCCCAGACACACGCAGTGCCACGAGTCCCGTGTCCATGTATCAGCCCCCAGGCGTGAGTGCTAGAAGCATACATCAATGAGATGCTGACGGATGTCACGGCCCTCCGGTGCCTCGCAGACTCCTTGAGGTGCTGCCACATCCCCACCCTCATCATGACCATCATCCGGTGCTTGCAGTTCAGCGTCAGGGGGCATGGGCACATTTCTACGTACGCACATGTTGTGGAGCATGACACATGCCATGACCATCTTTGCAACCTTCTCATGGCGGTACAGGAGTGCCCCGCCAGACCTGCTGAGGCAGCGGAAACGAGTCTTCAGTAGGCCGAATGCCTGTTCTATGACTACACGGGTACGTGAGTGGGCATGGTTGTAGTCCTCCTCATGCAGGTCCCGTGGGTTCCGGACTGGTGTGAGGAGCCATCTCTTCAGTGGATATCCAGCATCACCTGTATGTGGACGATAAACGTAGGATGTGGAATGCCATTGCTACGTACGCACACCCCCCCCCTTCCTGCCAGTACATTGCCAAATCACATACCCCACATCATCATGCATGAGATGAGACTCACCGAGTAGCCAGGATCTGTACCCTGCGTGTCGCTCCATGTAGCGTGGTATGGTAGAGTTCCTCAAGACCATGGAATCATGGGTTGATCCAGGGAATCGGGCACAACAATGCGTAATGATCCTGTTGGAGTCACACACCATTTGTACATTCAGGGAATGAAATTGTTTTCGGTTGCGGTACTGGGCCTCCATGGCATGTGGGACGACCAATTCAACATGGGTGCAGTCGATGGCACCAATGCAACCCGGTATGCCGGCAAGTGCATGGAATCCCACTTTTGTGTTCGTAATTTCCTGCTCCGAGCGTGGTAGGGAGATGTAGTCGTCTGCGTGCTGCAGGAGGGCATCGAGCACTTGGAATAGTGTCCGTGAAAACAGTGGCTGTGATATGCCATGCAACTGTCCGACTGTGTGCTGGTAGGTGCCTGTGGCCAGGAAGTGGAGTACAGACACCACCTTCAGTAGGGGTGGGATTGCGGTTGGGCTATCTATCATGCTGACTAGGTCAGCCTGTGTCATGTCCACAATGGCGGCTATGGTGTCCCGGTCCAGACGGTAGAGGGTGTGGATCTGCTCATCAGTGAGGTTGAACGGATGTGCTCGGAGGCGTGGGATTGCGGGCTGCCTGCGTGGTGGTAGTGGCTGTGCTGCTGGGCCTTGCTGGCCCTGCCTTGGCCTCCTCCTCCTCCTGCGTCTCCTCCGTGCGGCTGGTTGTAGTTGTTGTTCGTCTTCTTCTTGGAGTCGGAGCACTTGCAGTGCTATCAGGTCCCCCAGGGCCAACATCGCGAGTCCTGCCGGTAGAATTTCGCTGTGGTTGTGGGAGGAGACTGGCTGTGCAATTTATGTGTTTTCAGGCTGTATGGCCTCCACCTGTGGTGATTGATTCCACCTGTGCAAACGGCTCTCCCCTTTGGCCGAGCACGTCCCGCGCACTACGCTGCAATTCGGGTAATGGTATCTTGCTATTGCAATCATGTATTTGTACCCGATGGGCGTGTAAGATTGGTTGATATGTTCATTCTGCTGTGGTCCCATTGTTTCCCATACTATCTGTGCAGTCGCGAACGGACTTGTGAAGGGTCAGTGGAACGTAGTACTCGAGTAACGGTGGGCCCTCATGCATCACTGTACCGAGTTGCAACGACGGGCGGGGCGTCCCATTTGTGGGTGAAGGCAGTTGCCATTTTCACACACAGCCGCACTCGATGGAATAATTAGTGATTTCAAACGGCCACAGATGCCTTTTCGACGTGATGTTGCAAATGAAGAATTCGAAGGGCGGCGCTTTCGGTTTCCAGCTAGCGGCGAGCAGATGCCCACAGGTCTGACTGCAAATGTAACGTTCTATTGTTCTATGTCCTTGAGACAGGGCCCATGGCGAGGGAGCAATGATTGATATGAATAGTTTGGGATGCGCAATAGCTACGTGGGCGATGAGGCCGGCCATTCCCAAATACATGTTACTTCACAACACTGGATTTACGGGCTGGGGCACTGTGGATGTAGCAGGCTGCATTACGCACAGACTCAATGGACGTTTCTAATGTCATGTGAGTAATAATTCAGGCGTTTTGATCCCGGGATGAGGGAATGATGAATGGATGCATGGGCAGGTGATTTGGTGCAGAGTTTGCCATGTACAGGGCTTCTTGGGATCTATCCGCCTCCCCTACGCTATGTGATGCAGGGCTGCCATAGTGGGACCATCGTCTATCTGGCCTTGTTGAGCCCTCCCTGTCTCGACGCGCCCTCAGACACTTGTGTCCATGCACGTTAACATTCCCATCTGATGGATTCTGTTTTGGCAGACGCATGCACAGGTACACTCGTTCGTGATGGTGTTTACACCTAGGTATAGATGGTTATGAGTCGCAAGTGGCTTTGGGGTGTTGATGATCCTTTGGAGTGGGCTGGCATGCATATGGCTGTGGATTTCGTGTGCTCATTGAAGTGAGTTGTTCGAATGTAGTTCTGATGGCCATTCTGTTCTTGTTCTTTTCTTTTGGTTGACAGGTATCTCCTCCCCTTTTGCCACTGCCATCTGTATGCCACTCCTGCAGATGGATTTTACTCCCGACACCTGCTGCTTCGTGTTAATCGGTGGAGCAGCATTACGATCTTATGGGACGATCGCCAGTGGCCCACATGCCCTTACGCAGTACTGGTGGCTCGGAGCAACATTTCGGCCTTTCAGCTGGACTAGTGCCTCCCCATTGGGACGGCCCTGCGGTTGTGTGCGCTTCCTTTTTGCCTTTTCGTACGTGATTGTGGCTCTGTGTACCATGATGGGACAGGGCGTCACACAAGTAGTGGCTGGTCTTTTCTTGCGGATGCAGCCCACAATGGTGAAATGTGTTTTGGAGTTCATGGCCTGATGGCTGTATGGGCTTGGTGATTTTGTTGTGCATTAAATTTCTATTCTGATTTGGGCCGTGTAGCGTTTTTCTTTGCAAGTGATGTGGCATGTGCCTATATGTGGGGCGATGTATTGTGAGGAGATCTGCATTGGGTTCCTGCTTCGGGGTTTAGTTGCGTGGTACTGTGCTGGGCGCGTTTGCCTACTGAGCCCGTGAGGTCAGGGATGGGGGCTGCCTATATGACAGTTTGGATGTTGTCATGCTCAGGGGCGGGGGATTGGGTTTTGTGTGACAGATGGCGGTCAGCCAGGTGGACTGGTGGAATGTTGTTATTTTCGGAATGTTGCTGGTCACAGGTGCCTGTGTTTGCGTGCGTTTCGGGGGGGGGGGACTGTGGTCATGTCCATTGGGATGGCTTCTGTATTCGTGCCATCTGTGCCCTGCAGCTCCCATTGGCCCCTGTTGTGTTTCTTTTGTTCGTTGGCATGCATGGGTGCTTTGTACATTTCAATGGTTGCATTGTGACTTCATTGCACCTACAGGGAGTTGTACTTTGTGGGCAGGGAGCGGTGTACAGGCACTCAGTGGGGCCGTTTACGGTTGATTCGCGATGCCGGACTTCTCGCCATGGCGGAATGGTCCATTCCGCCATGCCTGATGGCGTTAGGTACATGTCCGCTAGGGTCGGAATTGGCGTACCGTTGCACCATGGTGGTGTTTGCGGTTTGGCATGGCGCGCGCGCGCGTGCTTAGTGCAGTTAGCGTTGGCGTTCACTACGGTGTCGCTAATGGCTTCGTACTTTGCGGTGACGGGTCATAGTCGCACCAAGCGCTATTCGATGTCGGTATTGCATTTCCGCCATCGTTTTTCCCTTTCCGCCAGGGTCGTAATGAGGGCCTTAGACTATGAGCCACCAACAAAAACATGCATTGTAGTGACTGTGTCACATGATGCCATCTAGACCCCGCAGAATGGCTCATTTAAACTGCCTTGAGGTTCCACGTTGCAATCTCCAAAGATCAGGTGGAATTAGCTTCCCTATCTTGGCAGCTAAACTCTGGAACACGCTTCCTAATGAGCTTAGAGCAGAACCCTCATTCCAGAGATTCAAACACCTTACGAAAACCTGGCTGGCCGCCCAGGACATTTAGCTCTGGGTTCTCTGCTTAATTTGTACATGTATATATAATCTGCTTGTCCTCTCATTGCTATTATTATACCTGTAAATTCTGTATTATACTTGTAAACTTTGTAATTATGGTTCTGTCTGTTTTTCTTATGTTGTAACTAAGTGATGTGCCCGGTTGCCCCTGGGCCTGGTGCGCTATACAAATAAATACAAATACAAATACAAAAAAATTCCACTGCTTTATTCATGAAATAATGTTGCAGTTTGCTGTGCCCAGTCGGATGCTGTTTGACATTGCCCTACACTGTTCACATACATGTGCATTGCGCCGACAATGTCTGAAATGTTGTCAGACAGTGTGAGTAGTTTCCAGTCTTGTTTTATTCATTCTTTCGAATAAGGACCGGGCAAGCACTCACACCGGTCCTGTATAGCTCAATTTATTGTCTCTTTGTCAGTGGAGATTAGGTAATATTTCCCAGGCTGTTGTAGTCCCGATTAACAACAGTTGAATTCATTGGGTTCAAAACCTAAAGTCGATGAGGTTGTGGAAATGGAGTGCAGTAGTTAAAATAAATATAAATATAAAAATAGTGGAGTCCTGGAATGGTGACACTGGATCGCCTTCAATAGACTTGGGTCAGCTTGAGATCTAGGGGCGATTTGGGCGGCTTTTCATGAAATGGCAATTTTAGTTATTATTTTGCTGATAAATAGGGCATAGTATAACTGTTGCAAATCACCCCTTTAATTAATACAATCCGATCTTAACCATGTCTCTAAACAACCAAGAAGGAAAGGTGTGTTGAAAAGTTACACATGCCAAGGACAGTCCCTGTAACATCTGGTTGTCACCTGTGGGTAGAAACGCGTCTAAGTGGCTGCGCTGCAAGGCCATGATCTGTCATTAAGCATTTCTCATGCATTCCTGCACGGGGAAGTGGGATGGTCCTTCGAGCTGAATAGCATGCATTCAAAAACAATACACAAACTACATTAATAAGTGCATTTTCACACCAAACTGAGTCGTCCACACACACTGCAATACACATTTAGGAGTTATCTGCATTGTGCGTGGTGAGCCTTACCATGTGTGTGTTTGTATTTGCTCTGTGACCCTGATACTGGACCCTCTCAGCTTGCTGCAATGAAACTGAAGGTGACGAACGGGTGAGCAAAGAGAATGGAGGAGGCACCCCGATAACCGGGGCAGGGGCCTTCCTCCTTCCGCTCTCTCGCCCCTCCCCCCACAGGGGCAGGGGAGAGGGCGGCAAGGTGAGCAGAGGAGAGGGCGCCAAAAGCCCACAAAAGCCCGCGAAGGGCAACAAAGGAAGAAGGAGGAGCTGGGGCTACATAAGCGGCGGGCGCCCGGCACAGGAACACTTGCAGCTCGTCCAGCAGCCGGGCGCCCGCCAAAATCGGAGGATTTCGTTTTCGTTTCCAGTGGAGGACTTCGTTGTTGCTGTTTGGGAGGCTGTGATCCCGCGATGCTGTGGCTGCAGGAGTGCTGTTTTCGACACAGAGGGACGAGGAGTGGCGATGTTGGGGCGATGGCCAGTGAGGTGTTCCAGCGGGGAGATTTCCAGCGAAGGAGTGGATGGTGTTTCGGCGGGGAGTGTGCTTCGGGTAAGGAGCGGGGTGGAGATAGCACCATATGCGCGCCGTTGTCGCTTCGGAGGTAGCTGGGTGCGCTTCCGGATTAATAGGAGAATGGGGTTTAAGTTTTAGCGCTTTTAATGCGGCGGCGGGCGCATATGGGGTTAACTCCGTGACGGGCGGTCTCCTCGGTTCATAACCCCTGTGCTAATGAGTTTTGCAATGGGAACTTCCACTCGGGAAGAAACGCGGTTTAGCTCGTGATGAGTGCAAGTGGAAAGTCCCCGTTACCTGTGTGCCGCTATGGAAACTCTGTGTTCTTGGGAGGGAGCATATATACCAAGGCACTTTAGTCTTAAGGGCAGTCCCTTGGTTGCATGCAGAGTCCTTCCTTGGATTGAGAGATTGCGGCCTGCTCCATTGTTGTCGGCAGGGGGATTCACGGGCTGGCAGGCCATTTATACATTGAAATCTTCAGCAGTTTGCATGGGTCGATGTATAGGAATAGGGTTCTAAGTCGGATTTCAATTTGGCATTAAACAGGATTTTTATATTGAAATATGAACTTGTGAGTCATGCCGCCCACATGTGTTTGCGAGGTGGGCTGGGCATCTTGCCTGCATGCTGACTGTGCATGGCGAGGGATTAGGTGGTTACTTGTTCTGTAGCTCTTTGTGCCTTGCTGTTTCATCATGTTGTGGAGCTTGTGCACGTCTTGAGCTGTTTAGAGGTCAGGTGGTTCTCCTCCATCTAGTGGTGTCTAGGTAGGTGTGGGGCCAGTAGTGGAATGGGTACATGCACCTATGTATGAGAATTGGAAAGCACAAGGCTACCAGGGAAGCAAGAGAGCGCTGTACACAGAGGAAACGCACTCTCGGTTACAGGCAGGAGGAGCAGAGGAGACTTGCAGGGAACATTCAACGATTGGCGAGATGTGGCGGCGAGCCCGATTAATTTTTTGTGCTGCAACACAAGCAAACCTAAACGTTAAATCAGCCTCGGTGGCACAGTCAGTAAGTGTTGTGCCTTGTACCTGATAGGTTGGGGGCTCGCGCCACTGCTCCAACTTCAAAATTCTGAAAGCGTTTCGAGAAAAAATTACAATTTTTTACCGGGAGGCTAGCTCAGCGGCAGCGTGCTCGACTTGGAAACAAGAAAACACGGAGCAACACAGGTTCGGTCCCTGGGTCGCCCTTAGAAACATCTGGGTATTAAGCGCATTATAAATAACCTATCATAATACTAGTTGTCACCAGTTTCATGTATTATGTTTGGAATTGTGTCCTGATAAAAAGGAAAGGGGTGTCCATTTTACACTCGGGCTTGGTTTTGGGTCACGACATCTCCGCGCTGGGTCTACGTCACTCCGGGGGTATGTCCCTCCGGGGTACGCGCTCGTATTAAACGACAATAAGGGAGCTGGTCGGCGGTCGATCTTATGGGAATTGCTGCAGGGGTTAAGGTTTTAGGTGCTTTTGATGCAGGGTGTCCAGTCCAACAGCTCAGTCGGGCTAAGCTGCGTTAGGGCATTCGTTGTGGAACTAAGTAGGAGTATACAACTAAGGAAGAATTGTGGGAGTAGTGGTCCGATTCGCACATTAATAAGCGCTGCAGCAGAACTTGCGGAGTAAAGTACATATGGCACCTTAGGGGCCAGACGTGGGTACCGGTCTAATGCCCACCCAGGTGGCACATTTTGGGGAAAGTTGAAGTTGGGAGCTGAGGTTGTCCGCAACATGCAGATCAGGCAGGTGGTTTCTGTTAGCACAGCACTGGGTGGGTCGGCACACACGAGTGGTCCCGGTGGCCTAATGGATAAGAAACTGTTCGCCTAATCCGGCGGTGGTTCGGGGCAATCTGGTTTTTAAGGCGGCATTCTTACTTTATAAGGAGGAGGATAGCTCAAGGGGTAACGTGCTCACCTTGGGAGCAGGACGGTACAAAGCACTCCAGGTTCGTCCGCGCATAGAGGCCTCGGGGTATTGAGCATGGTATGAGTAACCTAACATAGTTCATACACAATTATTAAGAGGCTCTAGAAAGGCGGGCATGACTTCTTCCATTACGGTTGTGCGGGCAGTAGTAGTTGAGGTCAACTGGTTTAGGATTGCAGGCACGGGAGGGCGTCAAGAGAGTGACAAGGCGTAGAAGCTACTATGGTGTGTTACTTCACTGTGCGAGTTTTGACCAGTTACTGTACGGTAGTCGTTAAATTGCACAACTTACGACACATGTTACTGTCAAACGCCTCCTTGGGAACTATTTAAACTGTCGGTACGAAAAGGAAAGATCTGACGCATGCAACGGCGGGACAAGCAGATACGACTCTCCCCAAGGGATGGGGGAGGCCTCTGGGCAGGGACTACAAAAGGGCACTATAAACAGTATTGAATGACGCCTTACATTATGTGTGGGAGCGCCACGAGGCAGGTAGCACCCAGTGGCGCTACAAGGATTATGGCATGCCGCTTTCCAACGTTAGGGGGTGCATCAAGAGGCAGGGGGGACAAAATATGGTTATTAAGCACTATGGCTGGACTCTGGTGTCGGGTGTCAGAGCGCCGCGAGGCAAGATGGTAGGACTGAGTTGCAGGATGGTGCGACATGGGCACAAATGTGGGCTAAGAAGTATAGCAGGGACGTAATAGCAAAGTGCGGGGGAATTTATGATAGGGCAGTTGTAACGCACCGGTAGGCTAGTGTTTTAAGGCGCGATTTTGTGGCAATACGGTGCCTTTACAAGTGAGGTCCAGGTACGGGCACAGCTTTAAAGAACTGCTGCAATACGTGCGGGCTGAAATGAAATGGGGCCAGTGGCCGTGTTTAGGAGTTTGCGTCTAATGTTTTGAGCCCATTTGGGTGCATTATGGGAATGGTAGTTGGGCACAGGATTGGTATCAGATTGGCTTTTATTCGGTAAAGTAAGGTATGCCAGACGCAGTCATGCCCCTGGCCGGGGCTTAGTGCCTGGTATACCTGCTAGACTAAGTCCCGGAATGCGTTTAGGCATTTGCCATGCGCATTTCTAAGTAAGGCGGATTCCATGCAGCTGCTACGCATTGGTCAAGGTGCTCTCTATTGTTTGGAAATGGAAAAATGGCGGCTTTACAGTGAAGACATTTTCTGTCATTACACAGGCATGGGATTGGTTTTTCAAAAAACAAAAGTAATCAGTTGGTTTCCAGTAATGTCCTCACGAATAATGGGGAAGACTTGCTACGAATAGGGATTTTCGGACCATTGAGGCTAGTAGGTGCAAACATGGTGTAAGTGCATGGCCACGGGATATGGTTTCCCGTGGTATTACTGTACATTGACGGTAACAGGTGTATGCACAAGGCCATGGATATGGGGGTATTCACTAGCCATCGATGGTAGCAGGTGCAAGAAGGGTGCATGGCCAGGGGATGGTGCCTGGCGTACCCCTTAGGCGTATACACAGCCCACAACTGTTGGGTTTGAGAGATGGGTGCGGGGATATCTCCTGGGTTGATCGCCTTGGCTTTACGGCAGGGGGGCATATGGCCAGGCGATTGGGGGGACAGCCCCGGGTACGGTTGTGTGGGGGGGGGCACTGCTGCGCGTAGTGAGTCACTGGTCCCTCCCCCGGGATAGCACGATAAGGGCACGGAGGTAGATGGATACCTTTGTAGGCGGTCATACTTGAGCAGAAATTGGTGTCTCGGTATAGGGTATAGGTTAGTTGACCAGGGGGTAAAGGCTGCTGGGGCGCTCAGGTCAGTTGCGGTGCCACCGAGGTGGACGCACAAGAGGGCATACCCTGCAAGGCAGGAGGTCCAGGTTGGGAACATGGTGGGGTACCTTACCACGGCATGACCTAGTAGTTGCAAGGGCACCAAAGCGTGGGAGATGGCTCAGGCTATCCATTGGGCTGCTGAGGTGGCCACGATGGAGACACATCGCAATTTATTGGGGATTGTGTGCACGGGTCAGTTAAGTTGGAACAAAGATAACACCAGTATGAAGTGGCCAGGGGTGAAGGTTGCTGGGGCACGCAGGTCAGTGGCTGATGCACAGGAGGACATACCCTACAAAACAGGTTGTCCAGGTTGGGTCATGGTGGGGTACCTCATCACTGCAGGGCCTGGTAGTTGCAAGGGCAGCGATGCGGGGGAGAGGGCTCAGGCTATCCATTGGGCTGCAGAAAGTGGCCACGAAAGTTACTAATACACATCGCAATTTATTGGGCTGACGCACAGGGGTTAGTTCGGTGGAATCAATATAACATTACTAGTATGTAGCAAAAGGGGGATAAGTTTTGAGCCAAAAGACAAGTCAGTACGTACAGTAGCTTCGTGTATAGACTCCACTACTCGGGAGTTGGACTAGCGCCTCTTGGGAGCCTAACACGGCAGGGGCGTCTGGTGGTGGCAACGAGGGCTCCGCTTCCTCGAACAAATGGCTTTCTCTCAGCCCGAAAACACCTGTAAGGGCAGGGAGGTATCAGGCACGGAGGGTGGAGAGAGTTGTGTCCACGAAGGGGATGGTTGGATAATGCAAGGAACAGAAGCGGACCAGCGCCTCTTGGGAGCCTAAAAACGGCAGGGGCGTCTGGTGTCGGCAACGAGGGCTCAGCCTCCTCGAACAAATGGCGCTCTCACACCCCTAAAACACCTGCAGGGGCAGGGTGTTACCAGGCACGGAGTGTTGGGAGAGTTGGGCCTAGTAAGGAGATGGTTGGAAGAGAAGGAGGCAGTTGGCTTCAAAGCAGTGGTAGAATCAGGAGCCGGTGGTGCGAGAGGATGGAAATGTGGGGTGGGACTGAGGTACCCCAGGATCAGGCACAACTGGCTAAGGTGACATCCCTGGTCAAAGAAGGATAGAAGGACGGGCACCGGGCAGCAAGGTGTACACGGAACTTCTAGAGCTACAAACTAGGAAAAGGGGGAGCCACGGTGGGCGGTAACCCACCTTTGGCGTGGCGGGTTGTGGCAACCTAGGATAAGACAAAGACTCCGAATGAGCCATTGCTAAACCGGAAGGGGCTTCGCCCATTCTAGACAGCGCCTCCTGGGAGCCTAAACGGCGGGGGTGTCTGGCGGTAGCAATTGGGGCTCAAACTTCCCCCCAACAAACGGCGCTCCCCCAGTCCGCAAAGACCTGCAGGGGCAGGCGGTTTCTCAGACTCGAAGGCCTTGGGGGAGTTGTGCCTGCAAGCAATATGGAGGTAAAGGGGGAAGCAGGACGAGGAGCAGTCGCCACACCTTTTGGAACTAAATTTTAATACCTGTTTGCAGTGGTTATGTATATGTAAAAATAAATCTGCGGCCTTGTTATGCCAAAACAAGAGAAATGTCTCATGAAGCACTTTACTGGAGGGGAAAGGAAAGGGGCTTGCAAAATGAGAAATGGTTGATACAAATGGCATAGCTAATGGACAAATGCCCAGGTTATGAAGGTGACGAACGGGTGAGCAAAGAGAATGGAGGAGGCACCCCGATAACCGGGGCAGGGGCCTTCCTCCTTCCGCTCTCTCGCCCCTCCCCCCACAGGGGCAGGGGAGAGGGCGGCAAGGTGAGCAGAGGAGAGGGCGCCAAAAGCCCACAAAAGCCCGCGAAGGGCAACAAAGGAAGAAGGAGGAGCTGGGGCTACATAAGCGGCGGGCGCCCGGCACAGGAACACTTGCAGCTCGTCCAGCAGCCGGGCGCCCGCCAAAATCGGAGGATTTCGTTTTCCCACCCTCCCACCCTACAGTTATGAGGAAACCTGGACGTCGTTGTCGCAGGATGACCAGGCGGGTTGTGGCAACCTATGATAAGACAAAGACTCCGAATGAGCCATTGCTAAACCGGAAGGGGCTTCGCCCATTCTAGACAGCGCCTCCTGGGAGCCTAAACGGCGGGGGTGTCTGGCGGTAGCAATTGGGGCTCAAACTTCCCCCCAACAAACGGCGCTCCCCCAGTCCGCAAAGACCTGCAGGGGCAGGCGGTTTCTCAGACTCGAAGGCCTTGGGGGAGTTGTGCCTGCAAGCAATATGGAGGTAAAGGGGGAAGCAGGACGAGGAGCAGTCGCCACACCTTTTGGAACTAAATTTTAATACCTGTTTGCAGTGGTTATGTATATGTAAAAATAAATCTGCGGCCTTGTTATGCCAAAACAAGAGAAATGTCTCATGAAGCACTTTACTGGAGGGGAAAGGAAAGGGGCTTGCAAAATGAGAAATGGTTGATACAAATGGCATAGCTAATGGACAAATGCCCAGGTTATTGCGTCTGTGTCTTTGTTCTGGTTAAATGTTGTCCTGCCCTGCGTTTGCAGAGCTGTTCCGCTGGTTTGTTTACCTTACGCTCCTTGAAATTGACACGGCTCTATATTATCTGTGCCTTGCAAAATTCTCGAGCACTGGCTCTGGGGTGTTGGGTAACATGCATCCGCCAGTAAAATTGAGTCTCGTGCCTCTGCACGTGATTTCCTGCTGCGTTGATTTAATTAAATCGTCCTGTCTTCTTCGGTGTGCTTCTGATGGTTACAAAAATGAAAATGACTTGCTTTTTCGAGATTGTGCCGAGCATATCTTTCTTCCAGTCTAAAACGGTAGTGGGCTTTTTGCCTGCTCTGTATGCTAGCGTCCCGAGCGTATGTTAGTTTGTTTCACAAGACATCCTCTCTCTGCATGAGTTGAGCTCGCCTTGTGCCAGTAGTTGCTGGTCTTCCGTTGTTGTAGTAACCCTGGGCCGTTTCTCTTTTTGTAAATGTTCTGCTCGGCCCGCTCTCGTCTGACAGCTGCGCCCTCTCTGGGTTCGCTTGGCTTCCGCAGTGTCTATATCCGTTATCCTGCCGTCTGGGACCTCTGTACCTAGACCCGGATGTCTCTGGTGAGTTTCTTCATTCCCGATGCGACCTCCGACTTCCCCGTCATCGTCTCCTTGCACTGCCCGCTCCATAGGCAAACCGATCCAAGCGGTTCAGTTTGGCCGCCTACTATAGCTGGTTGTTTCGTGCCACGTTGCTTGCACTGACCGTATCCTTAGCCCTGAGCCAGGTAAAGCTGCAGGGCAGCAGCGTTTTGGACAGTCTTTTGTACACCGACCGATTGCATGCACATTGTAGACCGGAGAGTGAAAACGCTTCCGGGCAGAGTTTCCCGCACTACTCTCCCAACCTGAAGTAAGGTAAAGCTCACGAGTTGTGTTTCCCAAGTAAGGTTCTCCCAAACCAGAGCAAGGCAAACCTCTCACCGTGTTTCTAAGAGCAGGTCAATGCTCAAAAGAAAAGCCTTCTGCGTGCACAGAATATCTCTGGTGCTCCCTCCGAAGTACCAAATAACACTGAATTCTCCCTTTCTGGTGCCAACTTTTATTCCCCCAGTTCTCGTGAGGCCCTAACAAGTGTTTGTGGAGGCTTTGTTACTTCTCGGGCCAGCTGGCACCGATGGTGGTTGGCACCTTGGTGTTCCCCTTTGTTGTGCCACTTGCCTTCTTCCTGCAGATGTAAGTGGAGGAGGGAAGCTGTTTGCTTTATCACCTCCTGTTGTAACATGCTGCGTGTGGGAGCACATGTTCTGTCCCACTGCCCCCCTTGCCCATCAGATTACCTTCCTGTGCTTTCCAGCTGCGGGGGTGCCCCCACCTTAGCACTGGCTATTGTCAGTGGTCAAAGTGTCTGGGAACTAAAGCGTACAGTGTTCCCTACTTTATTTGACAAGGGTACCAATCCAGGACTGCAATGAAGGACACCTTTATTTAATAATTAATCTTAATTTCTCCCCTACTGCGGATTTGAAACTGGGCCGGAGCTGGTAACACTCCAGCGTCATGCCATGCTGTCCCATCTTGCAGGTGCGGTGGTAATATTGTTCATTTGTATAGAATGCCTGGGACATATCGCTTGTTGCTGGACAGTAAACAAGTCCCTGTGGGCACTGATCCTCTGCAATTAATCATGGATTGATGCAGGTATGGGCGAGGGCTGTGTAACTTTAGCCCTCGGCATGTCATTTAAGATGTGTGAATAATGGGTGCTTAGAAGGTGGGGGGGCTTTGGAACAATGGTGGTTATGTTAATGTGTTTTCTTTCTTTTTGTTTTCGTAGGTTTTGGCAGTACTGTTGTGAACACAGCAGTGTGGTGAGGTTGAGAATGGGGTCCGCGTGGAGCGTGGGGGCAGGGAGGTCGGGTGTAGAGGGCGTTTGTGTTTACACTCCGACCACTGGCGTGAGTGTATGTGCGTGTGCATGCGTGTTCGAATTTATTGGCATGTGCATTAATAGGTGTATTTCTTGGGGAGAGGAAGAAATCAAATGGGCATGTTTTAATAACTCAGTACAGTTCCATAATGTTGTATTTCATCTATGATACTACAGACGGGGAGCAACCAAACGCAAGTCAGACTTCGTCCTGCCTCCAAAATGAGGAGTACTGCTTGGCTGCCTCCGAGTACTGTATACCCCCTCCCCTACTCCCTTCCCGATTGATGGGCTCCACCCCTAAGGTGACTCCTTACATTATACTCATGCCACTAAGTGAAACTCACTTAGAAAATCTAAAACGAATGGGTGGAAACGGTTGGCCAAATGCTCACAAACCCTTGGTAATTACTCTGGGTGTAATTCATTCCAACAGGTGTACCTTCTCTGTGCCAATGCACCGCGTGGAAATTAGCAACGTTCCTGCAGTCCATCCTAAACTATTAAACCACATACCCATTTGCAGAGTCCCTTACGCCTGGCAGAAAAGGTTAGGTATATTTGTAAACTAAGTACAGGCTATTTTTACGACCGCACCAAAAATACACCATTCACCACTGTGGTGTGCGCTGGAAATGGGAACTGTAACCCTGTCAGCTCAAGCTGCACCAACACACACTGATATAATTATTGCTATGAAATGCATTCTCTGGCATCTTGCCTCTTTTGTGGAATAGATCTTCTTTTAGCTTGTCGGAACAAAGTTCAAGTGCATTGCAGTGGCAAGTAGTGGCTTTTGGGATCAAAATGAATCAGTGAGATATTACACATCTTTTCAGCTATCCCAGAGCAAAGCAAGAAGTGGATCATTGAAACATTACCTGCATGGTAAGCCTGGGAAAACATATTTGGTCGCATTCTGAATCACCCAAACATTGATCATTTTGGCAGAATAGCACCTTTCCGACCTTTATCTAGGGTTCCAACATGGTTCCGGATGAACTGGTGTAAATAAGGCATCTGCAGTTTGATTTTGGGACCAGTCTTGTAAGCAAAGGCAAGAGAGTGCAAGTGCGACGAGAGGAAGAATTAATAGGATTGAGTTTGGGGAGAGAAGTGAAATTAGGTTAGGCTATTGTTTTGTGACTACAACTGGGAATGGCGAAAAGTCCTACTGGGTACATTGCATGGCACACACACACACATCTGGCACTTCTTATCAGGGGTGAGGAAGAGAAGAGGAGATCCACAAATGTTTGGTGATTACATTCAGTGGTTGTAACACACCACACCATCATTGTGTGCCAAGCAAAAATACTAGTTGCCATGAAAATGTCTTAGAATTCTTTGGAGGCTGGATGAGATTATTTTCAGTAGATATAACTGAGCAGAACATCTTTTTGAGACCAGGCAATATGCTTCTTGAGAAGAACAAGTCTTAAATTGCTCTATGGACTGGGGGATTGTGTTCAGTGGCCATATTTTGGCAATGGAGGAAAGACAATACTAGCTGTGGAAAAAAGTGTTCGAATTCTTAGGCAAAATTAGAGAATTCTTAGGCAAAATGAGGAAATATATCCAGTGGCTGCAGTGATTTTACTGAGTGTGCTAAATTGTTGATGAGAGAAAAAAACTAGTTTGCGACAATGGGTAAAATAGCACTGTAGTTATGAAGAAAGGTTCTTAGAAGTGTTTGCTGGAAGGTAGGAGAGAATATTTAATGGCTGTAACTGAGGGTGTCATCTACTTGTGACATGGAAATATAGCAGCTGCGAAGGAAACATTATCAAATAGTTTGGGGGAAGACACGCACATTCAGTGGTTCACAGCTGCTGTGGGATGTGCTCTCAGCCTTTTGAGAGGACCCAACAGAACCTCAATTAAATATAAAAACAAATATTTCCTGTTTTCATTCTAGACACATGCTTCAAGATCAAATTGGCTGTTTGACGACTGCATAATAACTCTGAGAATTCAGCTGAATGAGTCCCAGGTAAAATGGGCAAAGGTACATGTATGAAGTGGTGTAAATTAAACTGCACAAAGAACAACCAGGAAGAAAATGCACCACCCCATTGGTCAACACACCCCTAGAGATATCAACAATACCGACATCTTCATCATCAAGATTATGTTGTTCTTGTTGTTTTCATGATCTTCATACGATCGTCTGTCAACAGCAACACTGTTGATAAAAGTGGTATGCTGACAAAGGAGAGCCCAGGGGAAACAGACCATACTCTTGAATCCTCAGTGTGGATTGGTCGTTGAGAACACACCGAGGACATTCAGCAGCTCAGATGGTGAATGCATATCTACATTCATATCTCACATGTCTAGGGATGATGACCACTACAGACCTGGTTCAGTACACTGTCTGTCTGGGGAGTGGTGGTTGGAAGAGTAGCCATAACATTCCTAAGCAGCATTCTCTGCAACCACACATTCTGAGAGAGTCTTCAGTGCTGTCGGCCCTATCGTATCTGAGCACGGGAGAAGCCTCACAGGGACCCATGTTGAACAATCACATTCGTTAAAATGAACATGCAACACATCGCATAAGACTATGAAAAGACACCTAGCCCTAGCAAACGGGTCAGGGCTGATGAATGCAACTTGATTTCCGCTTCAAGTCACACATCGAGAATTGGAATACGGATCCAAAGTGGGGGTTGTGAAACAGATAGCTCTAGTGACTGACTTCTGTGAGCGAGCTGACTATCGTATAATGACAAGATGCCATTGGCATTTGTGTTACTAGTGTTCTGTTCTAAAGTCCTTCTCCTATGTTACAACCACAATAGGGGAGGGAAGAGAAACCGTGCAACAAGATAGATATTACCCTTGAGATTTGTTCAGGGTCTCTCCACTACACGAGAGAAATGCAGTCAGAACATTTCTGTCAGGGTCCCCCTACTATGCAATTCCATCAGCCGCAAGTAACCCACATGTTCCTCCTAATATTTTTATATTTGTATTAATTCAGAACATGGTATTTAAACAAGAAATAATTACCGAGTTACACACACTGTCTGAGGAAGTCACAGAAATGTGTACCTTTCAATCAATGTTTTAGCCATGTGCAGCGAAGCGGGTGATGGTGAGTGAAGGGCAGGACATGAACTGAGGATAGAGAATGGACAAAAAAGGTAACAACGAGGAGAATTCACAGGAAGATGCCAGCATAAATAAAGAGAAAGTTACGAAAAGTGCCCAAAGGGGTCAAGAATGTAATGAGAACATGTGGAAACTCCTACTAAGAGTAGGAGATGCATATTGAGGGTGGACTTGAATGCCAATATGTTGATGGCATGTTTGAGGTCAGTGGGTAGGGAGTTCCAAAGTTGGGGCTGCGCAAGGATGGAGAAGGAGATGAAGGAAGACAATGCACAGATTTAATGAAGGACAGATCGATTGAGAAAAGCGCTAATTCATAGGGTGTGAGGAGGGGAGTGGCGAGGGGAGAAGCAGACAGATTGTGAGGGTAGTACATGTAAATGTACCTTG
The DNA here is from genome assembly GCF_040938575.1 of Ambystoma mexicanum. Lineage (NCBI taxonomy): Eukaryota > Metazoa > Chordata > Amphibia > Caudata > Ambystomatidae > Ambystoma > Ambystoma mexicanum. Next base: position 364,809,859 of record NC_090934.1, on the reverse strand, counting down.
CATCTGCTTTCTGGCCATTTAATCATATGGCTGATGTCAGTCTCCCCCTTTCTTGATTTATTAGGAGATGTTTGGGTGATGGGAACAGAGGTGAGTTGCCAAAGCACCTTGGACAGGATGGTCCTCCTGCCTTTCCCAGATTACCCCCACCCCATAATGCAGGCAGTTTGTGTCAATGACACCAGCAGCTCCCTGATGTAAGAATAGCTAACCTTTCCACCAGGGGGCAGTGGGGTGGCACCCATTTTTTGGATATAGGCGGCCAGTGCCACCGGCTTAGTGTGAGTTTCTTACTCATGCTGCTATGCTTTGTGTCAAGGAAGGGTATAACCTGCATTTCCAGACAACTTCACAACTGGTGGATGTATACCGATGGCTAGGACAGTGGATGCCACATGGGTCTTAAATATTGGCTCATGCCATCTCCAACTGTTGTTGTGCATTGCAGTCTTACTCATTGCATAATTCTCAGTCTTCTATTCCCACCACAACCTCTTTCTATGTCTATTTATATTTATTTGACTAAGATGGATGTCAATTTCGATCGGAAATTATGTATGATAAAACATTTACAGATGTCAGAGGCATTACCCAGAAGGGTGAATGTACAATAGAACAAAGAGGAGAAAAAGTGAAGAGCCAGTTTGTAAGGGTGTGAACAAAGTAGAATGTAGATCAGCAGCAAAACAAAATAAAACAAACAGAAAAGTATGTTAGAAACAGGTGACTTACAAAAGTATTTTTAATGTAGGGGGCATAGGTGCCTTAAACTAAAGAGGAGCACTGTATGCAATAAACAATTACGTTGTTACTAAACACTGGAAAGATGCTGGGGTTTAGTAGGGAGGAAGAAGAGACAACAGGCAGAGCTCTCTATTTTCCAAGTAAGTCAAGTTTAAGGCGGGCTTTGAAGAAAGACACATTTGGGCTGGCTTTGATTGTGAAGGGCAGCAGCTTCCATTGGAGTGGGATGAGAGGGAAGAGCGGTAGTGAAGAGAGGCACAGGGATGGCATGGGACAGATAGGAACAGATGGGTACTGAGGAGCTATACCATCAATAGGTTAGTAGACAAGGAGAAGGTACTTGAAAAGGGAGCCGTTGTGTATGAAGAGCCGACCAGTATGGTTTCGGAAGGTAAAAGTGGGTGAGGATTTGCTAGGTTGTAGAGAGTGCAGGTAGTGAAGTTGGAGACTTTCTGTGGAGGGAGGAAGGTTTATAGAGGAAGGCCCATGAAGGGAGGAAGGTTTATAGAGGAAGGCCCATGAGAAGGATCAATAAGTAGTGCAGTTTGTTTAGCCAGGGGGTGTAGCTAAGAGTTGTCATCAATTAGTAAGAAATGTACACATTTTCCAAATGTTGAGAAGTTTAAAATGATCAGCAGAGGGGTTGGTAGTGATGAATTGTTGCTGTCATTTTCATTATCAGTGCATGAGCATGGGGTGAGGGACAGAGAAGGTCCATCCGGATGGAAACAAGAACATGGAAGGTAGCACCAGGAGAAAGATGAGCTCTGTGTTTGAATAGTTCAGCATGAGGCAGGAGAAATTGCCATATTTTTACAGATTGGAGTGAGACGGTTGGTAATCCATTCAAAGATGGCTATTGAGTGTCATCAGCGAAGAGGTGAGAGTGAAAGCCAAAGGATGAGATCATCTTCCCTGGGCAGAGGTATTGAGGGTGAAGAGCAGAGATCCAAGGATTGATCCTTGGGGGACACTGACAATCAGGGAGTGCACACCACTGTGCACTACTTTGCCCATGCTTTGTCTGCAGGCAGGGGGATATACTTACACACACAGGAACAGCCCATTGCAAAAAGTGGTGACTTATTGCATGTTTGTTTCTTCCACCTCTGGCTAGCCTTGCCCACCACAGAACAGGAGGCACCAGCCTCATCTATGTCAGCCTCCTCCTCCTTCTACGCCCCCTGATGCCATTCCTCCTCCTGACCCTCTTTCCCCTGCCCCATATCCACATCTGCCTCCTTTGATGCATCTGCCTTGTGCTCCACCACTTGCTGCTCCTCCACATCTTGCACTAATTCAGCTGCTTGTGTTCCTCCTCTTACCCACCCTCAGTCTCCTGCTGTCCCGCCTGCTGTCTTGCATCTGCCTCATAATCGTCCTCTTGCTCCTGCCTTGCACCTCACGCTTGATGTTCCCCCTTCTGCTGCTTCTCTCTATGCTTCCTCATGTTCAAGCTTCTACCCTTGCAGCCCCCCTTTTCTTGTCTCACATCTACAGAATTTCTTGCCACATTCTCCCACATAACATGTCCCTGCAGGTGCCCTGATGGACCCCACGTTTGAGTTGTATTGGTTTTGATGAAAAACGCGTAGAAGAGAACGTGTAGACGTGGACAGCCATAAAAATCAATCTATTTCAGAACCTCACCTGTGATTCCTACTTTCACAAGTCTAGACAGGGCGCTTGAGTGATAGGCCATGCTGGAGGCCACTGAGAGCTCCTCAGAGGTCCAGAAGGCCCAAACGTTTTACCTTACTGTAATACACACACCTTCTCATGTCTTATCTGCAGACAATTAACTTTGCCTGTATGTTTGAAGGAACTTTGACGGGTGGCTCGTTGACCTTCGGACGAGACTGGTTCGGTGCCATGGGTGATGCCTGCCACCAACATATCTGATGCACACAGTCTCACCCTCTTTTGGCTATGAGATGTGTAGAGGGCCCACTAGTGAGAATTCCTTGCATTTTGTAATCATGGGACAGCAACAGTGTGGAGCGCTTTTGTCCCACATGCTTTTCCATCACTCAAACAGGGATGCATTTGCATTTTGGATTGAAAAAAGCTGACATGAGTGTATTTGTGAAATAGCACATGCGGTATTTCAGAAGTACTTCATTTTCTGGCGTAACGTTACAGTACCAATGGCGGTAAAACCATAATCCATGTAGATTCCAGAGGATAGCACATCATGCAATATTAATGCGGTATTCCTAATTGAAATCCCACTGTCCTCGTAATGAGCTGTTGGTGTCTTAGCTTAACATTGAGTGTGCAACACATGAAAATACTTCTCACCTCTTGCCTACACCAGGGGTTAAAACTATTAGAAATAGTCAGATCAAGGAGAAAAAACATTATTTACACACGTCAGCCTTCGCATGTAGGCATTCACAACTAAGCGGTGCAAGCTATGAGTTTATATTTGAGAGCACCGCGTGCATACACTTTGTTGACATTTGCAACTGCTGTGGCTCTTTCACAATTCGTGTGATTTAATCAATCTAATGATTTAAAAAAATACTGCAGCTTTTACTTGCATCAATGGTTGATTGTTTCTATATGTAAACAATCAGTGTTTATTTTGGATGCTTCATTCACATGTTTTTAAAACAGATTGAATAATATGAAGTTACTGACCCCTTATTGAGGTCAAAGGTTGTGTGATGTCACTTAACGTGATAGCATATGACACGATGTAATTCACCTGCAAATCCAAAATATGTTATTCATCTCAATAGGTTTGGGGTCCTGGAAAATAAATTAACGAGGCAAAAGCCATTACTTGGAATTACCACTAACAATACTGTTTTGCCATAGATATCTAGATTAAGTTGCTTCAAAACGCCTTTGCCAGTGCAGAACACAAGCTAATACTCTAATCACTTACCTTTAATCCACAGAATACTGACTCCTACGCTTCCTGGTCACAGTCCTGTCCTATGAGAGTGTGCCACATCAGAGAAAACGGTAACCACAATAGCCCTATAAGTTTATGAAAGTATGAGATCCCTCATATAAAATACATAACCAGTCATCCATAATCTTGTTAGTCAAGGAGTCCTACAAATATGGCAGAGATCTGCTGCACAGAAGGCTAGGAGGAAGGGAATTCATACATGTGACGAGGAAGAAGAGCTAGCACTCAATGCATCTAACCCGTTAAGCCTGTATCCACTGGAAATAACGGTTTTTATTGTCCTGGGAGCTCGACATATTGGCACAAGTCATAGGAGGGCTAAGGGCCCAAAAGAACCAGTTTTCCCACAGGTTCAGTCTTTAATTCTACTAGCACCTGACTGCAGGTATCGTGTTTGTATAGAGCATTCAATGTTCACACGCCGAACGGCTAAGCTTCTTGAAAAGATGGGAACCATGAAAATGCATATGAAGTCCACTTTCTTCTGTCTTGTGGCAACATCAGTGGAAGTGAAGTTCTCTTTCGATTTTGGATTTTTTAAAAGTGCTTCTGAAGGAGAACAGACACTGACACAGTGGAATCCCAGACAAAACTGTGGTGCATGCCTTGGTGGAGAGCCGACAGAAAACCATGACACACAGACACCATGGTGAGTCTGCATGTGGGAATGTAAAGAGGAGCATGACGGCACATGGTGTGGACACTGTGCGCCATGATGCCTCTACGGAATCTACAGAAAATGTATAATTATTAACCACATTCTAAGGATCTTGAATCATTGACAAGCACCCAATGTCCCACTCCAGATGCTAATCAAGATTGGTGATAAATATTATTATTATTATCACTTGGTCCTTCTTTGTCACCAAACTCCTTATCTAATTACGCAAGGGAGACCACAGAGGTCGCAAGGGATACCTCAGAGGTTGCAGTTGCGATTTCTTGCGACCCCTAAATGAACTCCCTGTCCAAGGATATGTGTGAGAACACTGACCAGATTAAAACACATCATATCAAAATGGCAAACGCCAACTTCTATCCAATAGAGACATATGTAAAGTAAGCAGAGGACATACAGGCAACATGGACTGACACAAGCTGTCATACCAAGTAGCAACAACCTGCACCAACCTAGTGGAACTGTAGGTGTAAGGAAGCACAACAATCGAACACATTGAAACGTATATCCTGTTTTGAGAAACCCAGTCCAAAAAGCCCACGCTTCCATGGGAAAGCACATGCAGCAGTATGGAGATTAACTACCACAACCTCGACCTCAGATGGGTGTATCCATGTCTGTGTACATGAGGACTCCAAACAGCAGAGCATAGTCAGGAAACCAATCCGAAGCACAATGTACAGTATGCAAAATACAGTGAGATAACAGCTAGATAAAGACGTATTGGATAGTGCCTGCAAACACAAGTGCACTCGCTAACACATGACTAGAGGTCAGCATTACATTTTAGTTGAAGTCCTTTACTTACGTAAAATGTGATCTGTATCCAGGGCCAACGGGGAATGTCAGGACAGGGTATGAGCGACATGGTGAACACACAAATAGGCATATGGTTTTGACATTTGCCAGCTGCCCATGCAATGCTGCTATGCATAGTTGGTCTATATGAGGAGGTCTGTGTCACGTCACCCCATGCAGGTCCAATGGTTGGTGGTGTGGCTACCGAGCTATGAAGAATTTGGCCTGGTTGGGAATGGCCTGGGCGAAAGCTATGCAAGTTTTAAAACATGTTTTGCCTTTTTTTTATGCAGGGGTAGATGGGAGGGATGTGGTTCGGCTTTGGCCATGGTGGTCGGACTGTATCAAGTAGAAAGATAAGAGTCTCAAGCACCATGCAGCAGTTTAGCATCATCAAACAAGTACATAACATAGCAATTCAATGATGACCATCTACTGTAAAATGGCCAGAAAGCTAAACAGCAGATGCCCAATCATAGGGAATGTCCATGAGTATATGGACATCAAGCCAGTAAGCATGTTGCTACTTAAATCAGCCTCCCAAAAACCAATATTCATAAGGGGAGGACCCTGCAAGAGTCACAACCTCAACAATCCTGCAGAGATGTGACGAAAAGCTCATTATTCAAGGATCATTAAAAAGAACTGGATATTATTACATTTAGATCCACAACCCCAAAAACCTTTCTCTGAACAACCCGAAATGGCCAACCAAAGGAGGGGTAACTTTCAATATCAGCTAGTTAAAGTGGAGAGAAACCTGGTTCCAACACAATTGACATGAAGTTGTCAAAATGTGGCACTTTCCCATGTCTGAGTTGGAATACCTGCAATAACATAATAACAGGAGAATTTATATGACCTCATGCACCGGGTGCAAGATCGAATTAAGGGATTTCTCCACCTATGAGAGTAAAAACATGAATTATAGTTTGAGTTGCTCATGTGTTATATAGTATGTGGGAGAAAAAAGTAGAAAAGCTAAGGAAAGATGGCCGGAGCATAAATCTAATATCCATACCCCAAACCCAAAATCACTAGTTGCACGTCATTTCAGAGAAAAACGACAGAACATCTCACAACTGAGGGTAGTAATACTGGAAGTTATCTATAAACTCCCTAGAGGAGGAGACATAAATACAAGATTGTCACAAAGTGAACCTTTCTGGGTGCATAATTTGGATTCATTGTAGCGTTTAGGCATGAATGAATATTGTATCTTGAGTGTCTTCAGACAACTACCCTTTAGGATACCCAATTGATTCATTGATAGACACTTCATGTATGAATTAATCAGACCTTTGATGTGTACATTAGTTTTGTTGAATGTTACTTAAAATCGGACTGTGAAACATTGTTTTGTCAAAATACATCAACGCTTTAGCAAGCACATTATGGTCATGAAGAAGTGATGGGCAGTATCATGTACTGCTAGTTTAGCTTAATACTGTACCATCATAAGTTGTATCTAGATGTCTTTGAAGAAATGATGATACATAGAACAACTATGCACTGTCATTATATTATATCCTATGAATACCCTTCAAAATATTTCTTCTATGTAAATGTGACTATCGTTTCAACTTATTGAGATAGTTGATTAGCTACATCGATATGTTCTTGCTAGCTAATACATTTATTTATATCAATTTCTCCTTTTAAACATATTTTTTACATTGCAGTAAGTGTAAATTAAGATGAAATGATACATCTAACAACGTATTTGCTAAATCAACATGATTTTGAATGTAGTCTCACATTAACGTGATGACATCATCACATTTCTTTATACCTATCTGAGGATGTCACTTGGTTAAGACGTCACCTTCTTTTACTCCATTATGCTTTATGTAGCTATTTTGAAAAGCATGGAGACACACATAGACCTTAGTGAGTTTCTCTCATCACATGATTATACAAAAAAACAGACCAACAATAAATGGGAGGAACTTACATGGTTTTCTGCATGGTCTGAAGTCAACGGAATTACATCATCACACTTGTCTTTACGTGCGTGAAGACGTCTATTAAAATAGACGCCATCTTGTTTCAACTTTTAGCGTCCTGTTTACCATTGTGGTTGTGCACGGATATATTCCTGTGTTAAGGTTAGTTATGCTGAACTTTAGTTGTCCACTTAAAATTCCAGACTAGGAATAATTCCTCTTACCTTATTAGAGCTAAACTCTTGAAGTTTGTCTCCACCTGATTCTAAAATCCAACTAGGCAAGTTCAAGGATACAGTTAGCCACGTTTTTGATCTAATTGAACCTTGACAATTATAAAGTCTTATAAATTTACAGAATGGACTTCACAAGAGATATTTTTAATATATTTTTCCTACAGTATTGTTTTGAAAATTTAACTATTGTCTTGGAATAAGTGTCAAGATCATGGAATTTGAGATTCTTTGTTCATAAACCCTGAGAATCCCATCATGTATTTAATTTAATTTATAAGAAGTTGAAAATATACTTTACATAAGTTTATGTTTTTGGTTGTAAGTATGCCTAAACAATGAAATACCCATTCACTAATTGTATATATTATTAAATCATTTTAACAGTACAAGACAATTACTGCTCCTGAAAAAGCAACGTAAATCCCGAAACACTGCTTTTATTAAACATGATAGAATTAACACAGAGAAACATGATCGAGTGTTACTTACTCTGCATGATATCATTAAAATATTAAATATAAATATAAATATTAAAATATAAACTATTTAAAAATTACTGACTGATATCAAGATTTTTGGAGTGCATGGGACTGGAGTATCAAAGGTTTGGGATACTATTCTCGATTGTGAGATTGATCCTATGTGTCAGGGATAGTTTTACCTCCCGATGCACCCTTACTTATGCAAACTAATTCTTACTACAGATATGCTTTATTGTACATTAATACCCGGTGGGGGCATGGCTTAGTTTTATTTTTTATTTTATTTCCATTTATAAAGCGCACAACAGCCCTCGGACATCGTGGCGCTGTTACAAGAATATTCACTTAGGTGCTGGTTACATGGGAGCAAGCCTTAGTACTAGGTTAACATAAAGTGTTTCTGTTGTTACATACATGCAGTTTACGTGTTAAGTACATGTTGGTTACAATACATGTTGTGCAGTACAGTAGTATGGTTTCAAGGCAAAACAGTGGAGAAAGAATGGTTTACTTAAAAAGTATGGTCTTCAGGGCCTTTCCGAAGGCCATGAGAGAAGTTTCTTACCTAAGTCTGAGAGAAGTGCGTTCCAGGATTTTGGTGCTAGCACTTCAAACCTAGAGCCTTCTGCTTTGACTCTGTTAAAGGCGGGGATTGTGAGTTGGTGTAAGTATTGGTCACATTTGGTTCTGATGGTTGGTGCTTGGTGTATTTGTTCAGTGAGATAGGGGGGTTGCTGATTGTGATAGACATTTGTGAGTGATTGTGAGAGCCTTGAACAGAATACGCTCTTTAAAAGGGAGCCAGTGGGCATCTTGTCTAGCCTGAGAAATATGCTCTCTCTTAGGGATGCTGAGAGCAGCTCTGAGGGTGTTGTTTTGAGTTATTTGTAGTCTATTAATGTTTTTGGATGAGGTTCCTAGAAGGAGGACATTGCAATAGTCCAGTTTTGCGCCTATGCTGGCTCTTGCAATATTAAGGTGGTTTTTGGATGAGAGGGGAGGTTTCATAGCATTGATGATTTTCATTGTGAGTACTGCTGATGACTCGATATAACTGACTTGTCTTTCCATGGATAGTGTAGAATCCAGGAAGACTCCTAATGTTTTTACTGCGGTTGAGGCAGGGATTATAGTACCTTCGATTTGGAAGTTGCAGTATTTGCTGTCTAGTTTTTTTTAGTTTCTCCTTGGGGCCTACAAATCAGATTTCAGTTTTGTCCCTGTTGAGACAAAGGCCATTAGCTGCCATCCAGGCCTGGATGATTGCGCAAATATGCGGTATGGTTTTCAGGTTTTCCTCATAGTCACCGGATAGTGGGAGAAGATTTTGTGTGTCATAGGCATAATTGGTGAAGGTTACACCGAATTCTTCTAGGTCCTTGAATAGAGGTGGGGTGAAGAGGTTGTAGAGTTCAGGAGAGGTGCGCAAGCCTTGTGGCACTCCACAACCAATAGGAGATGGGTCGACTGAAGCCTGGTCTGAGAAAACCTTCATGGCCCGGCCCTCCAGACAGGATGTTATCCAAATGTTGGCTTCTTGGGAAAAGTGGGCAGAGTGTATGAGGTGTCTTCCTAGGATCTTGTGGTCGACCTGGTCAAACGCTGCAGGCAGGTCGAGGAGCAAGAGAAGTGCAGCCTTGCCTTTGTCCATGTTTTCTAGAATCTGATTTTGTAAGTCTAGCAGAGCTGGCTCTGTGCTGTGCCGGGGGCGAAAGCCAGATTGTCTTTAACCTAGAATGTTATGCATTTCCAGGTAAAACTGGATCTAAAGGTATGCAGCCTTGTCCAAAATCTTCAACAAGAAAGGCACTGTGGTGATTGGGATGTAGTTGTTTGGGGAGTCTGGGTCTAATGTAGGCTTTTTCGAAGAGGACAGACCCAAGCTCCCTTGAGGGAGGCGGGTACAATGCCAGAGGTGAAGAAAGCATTAATAAAGGTTGTCATGAAGGGGGCTAATGCTACCCCACAGTCTTTGATTATGCTTTCTGGGCAGATGTCACCTTTGCACAGTGATGGTTTTATGTGTTTCATGAGTAGAAGGACCTCAGGTATGGTTACTTCCCTGAAGCTAAAAGGTGTCGGTTGTTTCAAGTCATGATGGGTCGGTAGGTCTGGTTAGGGTTGTTATGTATTGGGAGCATAGCCATGGGCAGGTTGTTGAAGTTGGCTTTGATTTCTTCTTGCAATAGGTCAATTTTGTTAAGCAATGCATGGTGGATGTCGTTGCACCATTTCTCATCTTTTACAGTTTGCTGTGTGGATGAAGGAGGGACGCTCAGTTCCTTGTAGATGGCAAATAATTCCTTGGACTGGGATTTTGCATTGTCAGTTCTGATATTCTATGCGGTGGCTTTGGCAGCAGCAATGGATATTTTGTATTGTTTGGCTATTGTGAGGTAGGCGTCACGTGTGGGGACAGAGGGGCCAGATTGCCATTTTTTCAGGGCTTGCCTTTTGTGAGCTTTCAGATCAAGTAGGTCTTGATTATACCAGGAGTTGGTGTGTTTGATACTTTTTGCTATTTTATTTTCTAGAGGGGTGATGGCATCTACTGATTCTCTAAGAGTTGTGTTATAGAGCTCGATCATTTCAGTCGGGTTGTTAGGAAGTGGAAGTGCTAGCGCTGATGCTTCAAAGAGGGGGTGAATTCTGTCCTTAGTGAGCAATTTTCTAGATCTGGCCATTGCAGCCGGCATGGGAGGCATTTGTTGTGTTTCTACTTTGGGGTTATGTGGAAGTGGAGGAGGTGATGGTCAGTCCACTGGTGTGGAATGTTGGACGTGATGTCAATGCCACAGTTGTGATGCACTAACCAGTCAAGTATGCGTCCGTTAATATGAGTTGGCGAGTCTACTTTTTGAATGAATACTAGTTCGAGGAGAGACTTAGCAAAGGTTTTACCTTGTTTGTCTTTTGTGTCATTGAATCCAAGGTTAAAATCCCCTAAGAGGATGGCTCTCGTACTGGTTTTAAGGTTATTACTTATGAGATGTACGACATTGGCTTGGAAGTCTAGTAGGGGCCTGGTGGGCGATAAACCAGGTGAAGCGTCATGGTGTCATTGGGCGAGAAGGACATTTTTACTGAGAGAGTGTCAATGTTGTTTGACTTAGCTGACTGGATTTGTCTAACCTTGAGAGTTTCTTTGACTATGAGGGCGACCCTGCCACCTTTGTGAGTGGATCTATCCTGGCGGAGGATAGTGTATCCTGGTGGAAGGGATTGGCATATGGCTGGACCAGAGACTTTGTGTAGCTAGGTCTCACTAATGGCTAAGATCAGACCATGGATTTCCGTAGCGTGGGCTTGCATAGATCTTACATTGATGAGTGCAAGTTGGATTAGTGTGGTATTATTGTCATTTGCTTTAATTTTGGTTGTGATATTGGAGTGCAAGGTGCTTGGTTCTAATGTAGGCATCAAGGTGGTTGTAGGAGAAGGCACATGAGGTGATTTTCCTGGGTACTTGTACATGGTGGAAGAAGTCCTGATAGATTGTGATCCTAGTCTTTGGTTCCTTAGGTATAGAGGTATAGGTATCGTAGGGGCTTGGACTCCTTGTGTTGGTAGGGGGAGAGGCGTGTCTGAGTTATGGGCTGAGGTGACCTTAGTGAGGGCAGGGTGATGTCCACCAACAATGAGTGGGGGTGGAAAGGTGTGGGCAGAATCCTTTGTGTGCTAGGAGAAGCGATCTGCTGGTTTAGGGCCATTTTAGCTGGTAGGTTTCGAAGTGTAGGTGTGTGTGGTGAACTAGAGTACAGTGTGAGTGAGCGCTGCGCTGGCTAAATGGATGTGGGCAACAGCTGAGGTGAACCTGGGGGAATCAGGTGCTGGCAAGCTAATACAGTTAGGCAGAGAACAATGGGGGCATGGGAAAATAGGTAGTGTAAGTAAGACACAGGTGCTAGTGGGCTAATGCAGTGAGGTGGGAAAATGTAGTAAGAAACACAGTGAGACAGGCAGGATAAGGTGCTTACAGGTAATGCGGTATGCATGTGCAATGGAGGCACAATGCCTGCACAGATGCAGATGCTAAAGTAGGCAGGCCGATGCTATTAGACAGAGCATAAAGGAGGCATAGTAAAACAACAACAAATAGAGGCACAGTGCATGAATAGGTGCAAGCGCTAGCCGGCTGCAGTGGTAGGGATAGACACCGCAGTTGCAGAGTATAGGGAAGGCATTGTAGGATTTCAGGCTATGGTGATCGGGCAATGTAGCAAAATGCAAACCACTACGGTAGTTAGGGGCGAACAGTATAGTGGCTAGACCATATATAGATCGCTGGTGGTAGATCTAGAATACGTGTGATACAGGGTGACAAGCGGCATCCATTTTGCTATACAGTGAGTGTCAGACAATGTACCAGTCTTACTGTTAAAAGTTGTATGATGGACGGCTGCTCGGATGAGTGTTGAAGCAGGATGGTCCAGTTGTTGGTGGCGATGGCTGCTGGCCAGGCACAGACAGGCACAGACAGGCCTGTGCCTTTACCGGGTGCCTTCACAGGAAGGGCTGGCTAATGCCTTCTAGCGCTCCTGGGTGCTGGTTGCAGGAGAGGCGGGCCAGGAGAGGCGGGTGTAGAACTCCCAGCCAATGGGGAAGCTCGAGGAAGCTCGAGCGGGGACTTTCCACATGCTAAAGCCGCCGCTCTGAGTCTCCTTGGAGCTGTAGGCTACCATCTTCCCCTGCCGGTTGCAAGGTAAGTGATCCCCCACACCCCTGTGTCCTCATCCCCCCAGACCCCATTCTACTTATTTTGCCCTGATCCACTTATCTTGTGCGCCCTCGCCTGCACCATGAACAGTAGTGTTCCTGATGCTTCTCTGACACAATAATGGGCTCTATGGAAAGGGAGATGGGACTACGTGTAGTTCCCTCACCCCTGATCCATTCCGACCATCTTTTTTTATTTTATTTTCAAGTTGCAAAATGGCAAAGACGTATCACAGCTTAAAAACACTTTTAATAATAATATTACTATTAGCAATATTAGCCTCGCAGAGGGGGCATTACCTGACCTGTAATGCCCACCTTGTGAGGGTTACAATGCTTAAGAAGCTCAATCTACAATGCAGGTGTGCTACAGGTGATACTGATTGTAAGAATCCACAAAAAGTCAGATTTGTGATTTACAACCTGTGCATCAAAGGGCGACTCTTAGCTACATGAGACATGCATCATTCTAGACTAATCGTTCACCCTCACCAGTCCTTGACTTCTCCACTACCAGTGGAAGCTAACACCTGCAGGACTTCTCCTCCATTGCATTCCTGGAGGAATGAACATATATATGCTTATGCAGTTGCAAAAAATAAACTATAGGAGCTGAGTAGTCACTTACCATGACTTACCATATAAAACCTGAAGTAGGAACCACTGATGTCGGAGAGGTGTCATGCAACCTGTCCCACAGGGCAATGGTATCTCAAATGCTGACAGTCCTTTACATCCAGCCAATCAAGAACATGCAGCAGGAGCCTAAATATTTCTAAAACTAAATTGATAAAATAGCAAACAGGACATGAAATGTAATCATTTACATTGGAAGGGAATTAAATAAATGGCTTATACTGCAGGACCCAATGCCATAACCTGAGAATGACAGATTCCAGCATTCATAAACAGTTCATGAACCATGAAACAAGACAAACTTGAGTACTGTAAACAAAACAAATATAAAAACGGTCATAAATTCAGTACATGAAAGCAATGTGTGCACCATGAATGATATCCTGCAAAGGAGCACACCGTAAACTGGGCATCTCAAAAGCAAATCACAGCCAACAGATGATCAGTGTGTGCCAAGCAAGAACGGACCAAGTGGGTCCTGCTTCTCAAGCCCTGAATGCCGATCTGGTTCACAGGGGTTGGAAGTGGAAGTGACACTAGGATAGGTGTTTTATATGGAGTGGAGAGCCTAATATCAAAACAATTGCATCAACAGCAAGCATCAGAAGTAAGGTGTGGTAGAATCCAGGAGCAAAATCAAAGAGGGGAGCTGAAAAGCAATGGAGCAAAACTTTGGAACACAATGACAGTGGGGCACCAACAATGAGAAAAATCGTAATGCGGAGCATAGATGCACTGGGGCACATACTAGGAGCAGAATTACAATTGGGCATATAGTAGGAGGAGAATCAGTGAGTACCATAAATGGAGTGAGGCAAAACCTAGGAGAAGATTCACAGTGGGAAGTGTAATATCAATAGAGCCCAACCTGGGATCAAGATCACAGTTGTGAACATAAATGCAGAGAGACACAATATTGCACAAGTCAGAACAAACTCCAAGTGGGGAGCATAATATCAGCGGCTCACAACCTAGGAAAAACTTTACAGAGGAGCACAAACTGGGAGCAAATGTTAAGGATTTCAATCAGGCAATACACTCTGCTCTCAGACTAGTGTACAGCACAATGGAAACACTTATTTGATGTATAGATTCAATTATTTGAAAGATGTACACTCATATCACACCCCTTACTTAAAAATACCCCGGGTCACGCTGGACCAGGAATCAGGCTGGTTTGTAAAAGGTATTATTTATTTATTTAAGATCAAAATCACAATATATATATTAATAGGTAAACAACAATCACAAATCTGGTGACAGAACACAGAATTATATATTTAATACACTAAGACTAAGTAATGAGCAAAACAAATGCAGCACAGAAAATAATACTTTTGTGTTGGTTTCAGATCGGTTAGCACAATGGTTAGAAATTCCCCCAGCAACACCCCTCAACCCACCAATAAGCACATTTAAATAAATGTGAGGAGATAGCAGGTATTCAGAAATAGTACACATCACAGTGTCTCACATCTCCCTTCCCCCCTTACACAGAAAGAGAAAAACAAAGTGGGCTTTTCAACTGTGAGGATGACTTTTAAAGTGGCTGAGCAAGAACTCTTAATGTGCGGAAAAATGCTTAAATTGTTGTAAATTCCTGTGGGAGCCACTTTGAACAGTTGCACACAAGCATAACTAATGATTTAGTCAGCAGAAAACATTTGCAAACTTAAAATCCAAGCCGGAAGCAGTTTAAATCTATTTTACACGTGTAAAATGTCTCAGGATTTTAAAATCGCGGCAAACCTTTCAGTTCTATGGATAGCTATGGATGTTAGGTACAAGTAGGAGTTAGGTACAAGTAGGAGTTGAAATTGCATTTCTATCAAAAAACAGAGTGAGTTATAGAGGTTTTAGTAAAGGCCATTTTTGCGAGAGAGGCACGAGAATGGAAAGAGGCTTCACTTTTAAAATCAGAAAAATATTGACTATGGACTAGAGCATCCCAGCTAAGCCACCAGGATGGCACAACGTAAGAGTCAGGAGTAATTCGCGACTCAGTCCTGGTTCCTCGCGGTCCACCTTGGCGTGCTAGGCTGGTCACTCGAATGAAATTAATAGATCAACGTTGACAAAATGACTAGGAAAAGGATGCTTTTACAGATAGAATAAGATTTCACTACATATTTAGACAGTGTTACTGATTATGGAAGTAAGGATAGTTCAGAGGTTAGGAGAGGACAAGATAATGCATGGGAATCAACAGTTTCTAGCTTCCTGTTAATACTCACAAAACAAAATGGATTTAAGATTTTGAACAGTCAGGATTCTGGACCATCACTATTCTGGACCGTCAGGATTCTGGACCATTGAATCAGATCTATCAGGGACTGACAGCTGGGCACATTGGATTGGACAGGGTCAGCAAGGTGCTCTGGTCACAGCACGGCACAGGACTGGACAGGATCTGCCCTTCTTGGTTCTGAGGATATTTCAATTCAGCAGGCAAGCATTAACAGCACGCCCGGCTGTATTATGGTGCTTCCCCTAGGCTTTTGGGGTTCTGTTCTAGAATTTGAGGCCTAGCTGAGAATGGTTCAGCTATGCAATAGGCCTTTGCTTTGCCAAGTTTCTGGAGTCTGGAACAAGGACGATGTAGATTTCAGCAGCAGGGCACTCCGCCAGCAGTCAGGAGAGTGAGCAGATCTGTCTTTCCCTATGTGTTGTCAACTGTCTCTATTTATGCTATAAAATTACATCATAAAGGAGGTGTGGGGGCCGGCTTAGCTAAGCTTGCCCCTTTGAGCTGGGATAGGGTCAACACTTCATCTCCGCCTTGCATTTGGGGGGATTGGATCAAGGCTGGCTGTTGTCACATTTTATGCTTTGCTTTACAGTCCTCTGAAACTGCCCTTAATCCACTGGTCTCAAAATCTAATTTTATATTCAATGTACATTTCTACATTGGTCACCTTTATACAAATCACACATAAAGATGCCATATTTTACATAGCAGCTATTCCTCAAAACCCTGCAGTGGTGGGAGCTTGTCTCCTCTTTCTACAGAATCTTGCCCTTTTCGCTATGAAGCACATTTCCACAAATATGCGTGTTTAACATGGGGACATGCGTGTACATTTTCATAATTCTAACAGTAATACATTTTTGCATAAAACCACATATCTTGATATTCTTGGCCAGAACATGTCACACAGTTCTGCTGCCTCTTCACACGTGCAGTGAGAAATTAAATTAACAACTCTGTCATTTTTATATTTTTCACTATTTTGAATAGCAAGTTATACGTCTTTTAAAAGTGTTCTTTGTTCAAGTTTAGCAACAGATGGTCTCTTGGCTCCGCCTCTTTTTGTCTCCCTGCAGTCCAAGACCTCCCCCTCCTGACTTCTTCCTTCTGGAGGCCATTTACGACCCTTTTCACACTTCCAATGTCCTGGGCTGCAACTTTGTAATTGTTCCTTTGCTCTCTCTAGACAAGACTCTGTCCCAAGCTGCAATTATTACCTCCCCGTGAATTTCTGCTGAGAGTAAGGCCCCCTTCTGGGAGAAAAAACTCCTTTTCCAGTTCAGGCTAATTAACTTTTAAATCCAGCAAAACCAACTTTGTTGCAGCAAACATACAAATACATTTCTTTCTTGACTTTAAAATCTGTGGAATCAAAAACACAACTAAACTCTGTATTCCTTTTTGGCAACAATCCTGTTTATGTTTGTTAATTCAGCAGACTTTTGAGTTTTAGGTCATTTTAGAGATTTCTCTGTCCTCTCTGACAGCTGTTATTCAGGCGGCCCAGGGTACTGCACCTAGATTTTGGCATATGCTGTCAGTTTATATACAATCCAGTTTTCTGATGACTGGTTTGCTCTTCATATTATGACTTTTTATGTAAACAATGCTTCATTAGATTCTTGAATTTTAGCACCAGGCAAGATTTTAAATGTTGACAAGTGTTGTGTTATAGGCATTTTGGAGTTTTTAGTAACAAAGCAAATGACATTTTTAGGAACATGTTTGGGTTTCATTTGCACAATGCTGCTTCTCTGTCTGCACTCTGTTTGCTGGTCATGGAGCCCACTGGCACCTTTTCTGCAGGGTGTGATCTATTCCCCCGCACATGCACCATGGGTGGCAGGTTGTGCATCCCTCTTTTTATGTGCTGAAGCACACGGTTTTGGTAGGTTTTGTAGGTTTTTGGCAAACCCAAGGGTTTTGCCGCCATTTTTGCTGTTTCTTTCCCCATAACTGGCAGGGTGATTCCCCATAGCACAGCGTAGTGGGTCAATACATCCCACTTAGTGCATGTAGTGGGGAACAACCTAGGAGTAGAATAACAACAGGGAGTATACATGTATTGGGCACATGCTTAAGCAATAAGTCCCGAGCCGTGGGGGCATTACTGAATCAGGTAATTCATCGCGGCCCATAGTTAACGAAGGCCGCAGGGCATTATCTGACTTGGTGAGCTTATTGCTATTAGTACCCCAGCCTGCAAGACAGGTGTACTAATAGCATTTTTTCTATTCTGAAACACTGCAGCATTTCAGAACAGAAAAAAATAAAAAATAAAAATGTCTAACAAAAATGGCAGCTGGGGAAAGGAAAACGGAGTCCATTTTCCCTTTCAATGCCGGCCACCGGGAGCAGACGCGGGAGCAGACGCGCTGGGGACAGAAGTGTTCCAGAGCGTTTGCTCCCAAAAAAGGAGAAAAAAGAAGGCAAGTGGGGTTGGGAGGGCGGGGAGGGGATTGTTTGCAGGGGAGGGGGAGGAAGAAATAATATACTTACCTGACTCCCTGACCTGGGAATCCCTCAGCTGGGATTCCTTTTCTTTGTTCCCCGTGGGGGAGGATGGCAGCTTCCTCATTGGCTGAGGGGCTGCCACGCCCCCCCACCCCCGCCGGGAACAAAGGAAAGGAATCCTGGCTGAGGGATTCCCGGTTGGGTAAAGCCCCGGGGAGGGCCAATCAGAATACATAAGGTGAGTGCATAACCGAAGGGCGATAATCAAACTTAATATAGCAACACCAGGCAGCAGGACACTGTTGGGAAACCAAACCTAGGAACAAAATATAGTAAGCAAAATACAGTGCAAGAACAGCCAGATACACACTTTCTGATAGTACCTACACATAACTGGGAGTCAGCATTACAATTTATGTGAAGTCCTTTACTTGCTTGAAGTGTGCCCTGTGCACAGGGATAGAGGGGTGGAGGGAGTCAAGACAGGGCACTAGCGACATGGCGAATTAGAAAACAGGCATACGCCTTTCCCCTTTGCTGGCTGCCTATGCAAGTTTGCTCTGCATGTCTGGTCCATGCGAGGAGGTCCTTGTCACTTGACCCTCTTCGGGTCCAATTGGTGGTGGGTCAGGCTCCTGGGTTATGCTGGGAAGATATTAGCCTGGGTGGAAAGGGCTTGGGGGAAAGTGACGCAGGACTTTAACTTTAAGAAATCTTTGCAAATACTTGATCAACAGTGGTTCAGAGCTGCTTACTGTGCTTCTGTATTCTCCAGGAGTGTAAAGGAGGGATGTGGTTCGGGTTGGCCACATAGGTCAGACTGTGTTACATAGAAAGATATGAATCTCAAGCAGTATGCATCAGCACATCGTCAACAATCCTTCTCGAGTGGCTCAGGATCTCAAACATCCAGAAAGCAACACCGCTCATATCCTACAAAAATAACTCAACATTTAGCCACAGGCAGAAGATTCTCTAATATTCTCTAATAGAATCCAGTTACATTGCGATGGTCTACTTGCAGGGCAGTGACCGCAATGCATGAGGGCCATGGGTGCTCACATTTCTGAAATCCTGAAAGGAAATTTCTTTGGAAAAACACAAACCCAATTTTGTTACCATGGAGACATTACATAATTTGAATAAACCAAAACCACAGCCTACCTGTTAAGTGTGAAGCCCACACATGACACCCCATGAGTTTGCATGTCTTTGAAACCTGAAAAAAGAAACAATCATTTAGGTTCACAGAAGAACACTACCACTTCAATGATCTAAAAGGTACCATCACGGTCAAGGGCTCTAAGCCCAATCTCCTCCTTCTTGATAGGCATCTCCCACGTCTCATAAATTTCCTCCCTTCTCCTGCCTCTCCTTCTAACACCTTTCTGGCTCCTCAGCCACCTCCTACCTTCTCCGCCATCTCTGTGGCACCCACCTCCTCCTCTGTTCTGGCTCCTATGCCACCTCCGCTTCTGCCCACTCGCTGGCCTTTCTACTGCCTCTGCGGGGCGTACCTCACTCCTGCAACCCAAACCCGGAAGTCTTTCAAATGTGGCAACCTGCTACACGTAGCTACTCTCAACTCTCGCTCTGCTGTCAAACTTTCCTCTGTCATCTGCTACCTACTTGAAACCTTGACCTGGATGGCCTCACTCTCACTGAGACATGGTTAATGGCCAGCTTTGTCACAAGTTTTGACACTCTCCTCCCTGAGGTCTACAAGATCCTTTCTGAGCCCAGAACCAACCGGCCCAGAGGTGGAGTGGCCCTGATCTTTCCGGAGTGGGTCCCTGCTTCTGTCATTCCTCCGCAGGCCTACTCCTCCTTTGAATGCCTAGTCTGCAGGCTCTCTACCTCTCCTTCCCTCTCTCTGACTGTGGCCAAAATCTACAGGCCCCTTGGCTATGCTACCCTCTTCCTCTCAAAATGGGCTGACCTCTCTTCTCCTTTCCTTGCCTCGACCTCTCTACTTCTCCTCCTCAAAGACCTCAACATCCACCTGAGTGTTTCTAATCCCTCCTCTTGGCTCTTAAGCAACCTATGTGATTCTCTCTCAATTCCATCCTACCCTCTGGTCCGACACACTCTGCTCAGATTCCCCTCTCACCACTCCTCTCTCTTGGACTGACCACTTTCTGCTCTCGTCCCACCTGAAGCTTCTTGCCCCTCAAGCAAAGTGTATCCCAGAACTGCCACCTTCCTTCTCAGTCATTCGGCCCATAAAGCGAGTGTCATTGGATGCCTTTGCCTTTACTTTCTCTGCTCCTCCTACTCCTGCAGCTCACTCGCACTCTGACACAGCCCTCTCTAACCTGCATCTCTCTATCTCCAATGCTCTGGACTTCCGTGCCCCTTTCCTGAGAATCCGTCTGAAACCTACAACCAAGTGCAACTCTTGGTAAGACTCTGACCTTGCTGCCCTGAAACAGTAGTGAATGGTAGATGAGAGGAAGTGCTGGATTTTGGGCACATTCTTTGACAAACTGGCTGTTGAGTTCTGTGTTTTAGCAAAATGACTCTGACATCAAGGTGTGGATGAGTAACTTCTTTAATCAGTTTCCAAGCATAACATCCAGTTTCTAGAGTCATCATTCATCAGATGGTAAAGTCCAGATCTCATAGACAAGCACCGGCATCCTCTCTGTCATGCTACATCTCTCAACTTCCTCAATTGAACACCAGTCACACATAAACATTCTAACTAGTAACATTCCATTGCCAATCATGACACTCACTCCAGATTCCATTAGGATGCAGGATAAGACCAGATCCTCCTTAGAGATATCAAAAAGACAACCAGTTAATTCAAGCATAACAGTTATATACAGCACACACATACACAAACAAATACAAGTTTGATGGACCTGCATCATCTCTCCAAACTAAGAACAGTCTGCTAACCACTTGCTATGTGCCATGAACATCCACACCGCCGTGTGACACAATTACAACCAATGTCCCTTCCTCTTTCTACTAAGTGAAGAAGAGGCATCCAACTACTGAAAACCATTACTACACTTTACAAACATAGAGGCACCCATACCTCTCATCCAAATCTTAACTCCAACGTCCCCCAATAGAACACACACACAACTCCCTCACACCCTTCAATCGAAAACCGGTATGTGCCTCAACACATACCACCCCCAACTAGGCTGAGTATCCCTGATACTCGGGTATCTACTTCACTACTCAGTGACTCCATTACCCCAATTGTGCCCATGTTGAAAGTATTCCTCAGTACATCAAGCTCCTTTTTGGGAGAACCCCAAATCATACACCCAAGCAACACACAAACATCAATAACTCTGCTAAAATCCTCATATTATCATGACAACTACTGTAAGGTTTCTAAGCACAACAACCATTAACTTTGCTTAACCATCAGCACATATACACTTTAAGATAACCAAACTCTCATCTGTGGAAGATAATGTGTGTTAGTTAAACATGCCAGTAACACTCTATTCCACTACTAGGCATTTGTTAACCGAGGCCACGACATTTACACTCCATCCGTGCACACCAATCAATATCATGCACCACCACTTGCAACAGCCCCCCATCACAAATGTCCTTAAAACACAAATACTGAGTAACATTTAAAAATAGAACTACGCATGTTTCAATCACTTCCTTCAAAAATGTCACTTTAAACCTCCTTTAAAACCCTTCACATCAGGATGTAAATCCTGCACGCCCCTGGCTGACTGAGCACAAACACCTTTGAAACCTAAACTCAAAACAAAATTTGTAAACAAAAATTGTAAACCTTGTTCTCTGCTCCTCAGCATTCGACCACTTTGATGGAGCACCCAAATATCTGGACAACATATCCCACAAGAAACTACAACCGTCAATTTCAAGCTCACACTCTCACGCACTCACGCTCTTTAAATGTTATACAGGCCTCACATGACATTGATCGCCAAACTAAACTTAATCTGCTATTCCACTAATAAACAAATCTTCAAAAGCAAAGAAAAACGAATAACTCTGTTCCTTGCTCCTCGTGTCCACATCTTTAAACAAACAGTACCTTCGGGGACACGGCCCCTCTTCCGGCTCATTGATGCAGTGCTCTGCATCTTTGCGATATTGCTTTCATAACAATGCGACAGCAGCACACTATAATCTGATCCCTAATTGAGAGTGCAGACTTGAGAGCGCAGACTCTTCCAACTTCTCCTTTTTGCACTCTTCTGCACAAAGAAACCTCCTACACAGAGCAGGCCGCTCCCTGCACTTCTTGCTGGCACACATTTTGCAAGTGTGTCACTCTGCCTGAAAACAGCCGGTTCCAGAGCCTGATATATGCAGCCTTTTCTCCTCAGCAAAGCCAGAATTAAGAGCCCCTTCCAGCGCTGTAATGGGCTCTAACTCCCTTATGGTGTTGCTGCATATTGGCTCCGAGCCCCTTCATAAGCACATTTGTGACTCGGAATACCTCCAACTGTGTCATGGGCTCCAAGCCTCCAAGTGTATTCATGGGCTACAAGTCCCTTAGGTGCAGGTACGGGCTCCAAGCTCTCTCAAATGCTGGAATAGACCCCAGGACTCTTCTCTGCTCCAGGTGCTTTGTACCTTAGCCCAAACTCCTTCAAACAACTTTCCTGTCACTTCTTGGTGCAGCTTAGGTTCACAACCTCTTCTGATGATGCTGCCCTGGGCTGCAAGCCCCCAGCTGTGCAGCATGGCTTCATAATAATCCAGGCGTAACTTAGGCCGCCAGGCCTCTTCAAATCGCTACTGCCTTGGGCACCAAGCCCTCCATGTCGCAGCTTGGGTTACCAGCCTCTTAAAACAGTCTTTGGGCCCGCAGCCCTGCCAAAGTCTCTTGACTTTCTCTGTCCTTGTCCTGTCTAACTACTGACAGACCAGCTGGCCCCTGGCTTTGGCGCATCTCCTTATTTTCTGCACCTTTGCCCTTTGCGCTGGGCCCTTCTGCGCCTATAGCATTAAGTGCTCATCCCACCTGAGAGAGAGGGTCTTCCATGGTTTGGGGGGCGGTGCTTGTCTCTTCTTCTGTGCTGTCCTCCCAGCACAGCCAGCATCCTCTTCGCCATTGTGGAGTTCTGTGTTTTAGCAAAATGACTCAGACATCAAGGTGTGGCTGAGTAACTTCTTTAATCAGTTTCCAAGCATAACATCCAGTTTCGAGAGTCATTATTCATCAGATGGTAAAGTCCAGATCTCATAGACAAGCACCGGCATCCTCTCTCTCAGGCTACATCTCTCAACTCCCTCAAGAGAACACCAGTCACACAAACATTCTAACCAGTAGCATTCCATTGTGAATCATGACACTCACTCCAGATTCCATTAGGATGCAGGATAAGACCAGATCCTTACACTGGCCTGCCGCCTGCTCCAAAGGTAATACAGATTCTCTGTCCTCTCCAAGAAGAGGGTCAATATCCAAACTGGCATCTCTGCAGCCTCTAACAACACAGTCAAACTCTTTAAAATCTACAAGGAGATGGCCAATCATACTGCAGTCTCCATCTCTCCTATTCCCTTCCAGGCCCTCTATACAGCTCTGGCCTCTCATTTCACCACTAAAACTCAGGACATCCTGTCCTCCCTTTCCTCTTTGTCCCCCTCTACCTCTCTCAGGTCCCCTTTGGCCGCTTCTCCCTCTCCTCTTTCTTTTTGCTCCTTTGCATTGACAACACCTGACAATGTTTCTAGATCTATGGAAGAGTCATCCAAACAGGTGCTCTCCTGCTCCTCCAGAACCATCAAGGACCACATTGCCACCCTTGATCCAGCCTTGGTCGATTTCTTCAATAACTCTTTTGCCACTGGAACGTCCCCTCTCTCCTCAAGCACTCCCTTGTGTACACCCTCCTAAAAAGCTTTCTGCCAATCTTAAATGTCCGTAAAAGAATCGCCCAATTTCTATCTCTCCTTTCCTGGGCAAACTCCTTGAAAACCAGGCCATCTCCCAGCATGAATCTGTTGGCTGCCTACACAACGATCAGTCTGGATTCAGAGCAGCCAGAGACAGGAAAACTGCTCTCCTGAACACCCGTGAATATCTTCTCCCTAACCTCGACTTCAGCTCCCCCTCTGTCCTCATACTCCTTGACCTTTCCTCTGCCTTCTACATGGTCAATCATGCCACGCTGATCAACCAACTCTGTCTGAACCTGGGAATCACAGATCAGGCAATGGCTTGGCAAACCTAATTCCTCCTGGACCGTCCCTCCCTGGTCCAACTTGGGTTCTTTCTCTCCACCACCTCTCTCTCCACATGTGGTGTCCCCCAGGGCTCTATCATCTCACTCTGGTTCTTCAATGTCTGTCTGGATTCTTTGGCCCACCTGATCTCCACCTTCTCTTCTAACTTTCAGTGTTATGTGGATGATACTCAGCTCTTTCAGGCTTCTATCAGCCTCCTCTCCTTACTTGCTCATTCCTGGCTGTCTATCTGAAATTCAGGGTTGGTGCGCCGCCAACATTCTTTGCCTTAATGCCAGTAAGATGGAGATCCTTCTCATTGAGAACCCTGCTCCTGCTTACTCTCTCTCACTCGGGCTACCCACCTTGGGTCTGCTCTCCTTGCCTTCCTGTGAGGCAAAAATACTGGCCGTCACCTTCAACTCCACTCTCTCCTTCTCTCCTCACTTCACAGACCTTGCCAAAAAGGCCCACTTCCAGCTGCACCTCCTCAGAGGTATTCTACCTTTCCTCATTTTCCCACAGAAGCTCCCTGTCTCCAGAGCACCAGTTCTCTCTAGGCTGGACTGCTGCAACAACCTTTTTCTCAATCTTTCTACCTCTACTCTTCACCCCCTGCAACTAATCCAGAACAGTAAGACGTATCCTTGGCCTCAAGTCCAGGCACCGTATCTCTCCAGCCCTGAAATATCTCCACTGGCTCCTGGTGGCAGCAAGAATCAAGTTCAAAACCCTCTGTATCATCCGCAAGGCTTTCTGGGGCTGGGACCTGCACTATATCCAACTCTCTCTTCCGAAATACCTTCCTTCTAGAGCCCAGCTACCTCCAACTCTTTGAGCGTCAGACGGTTCTCCAAGCATAGAGTGTGGGGTAGATCTCTCTCCTAGGCAGGTGCCTCCCTCTGGAATGTTCTCCCTGCCCCTCTCAGACATGAGCTGGACCACCTGAAGTTCCGGAAGCAGCTCAAGACCCTCCTTTTCTCCTCTGCCTTCTCTCTCTCGCTCCCTTGCTAATTTACCTGTCTGCTCCACTGACTGGTTGCTTGGTAGCCTCAGAGTCTCACTAGGTACCAATCTCCTCCACGACCAGTCTTCCCTTGCACTGCTGCTTGGCCTACCACACACATAGGGGCTGTAACTGTATTTGTATTTGTATTTGTATTTATTTATTTGTATTGCGCACCTTGCCCGGAGGCTTGCGGGCGCATGTTTAGTAGGCAGTTACAAGTTGCAGAGGAGAAGTTACAGGTTCCAGGAGAAGAGGTTAACAGTTACATAGGTAGTGATACAGTATAACATGAACGGTGAAAATGACAATGATACAGTATAACATAACGGGTGAAAATGACATAGATAATAACAACAAAGTAGCAGTACCCAAGGTTACAGTAGAAGGGTACGCGCTGTGAGCAGTTACAAATTTACAAGATGTCTTGTTCCCGTAACCAAAGTTTAGCTTTGGTTTTGAATACGTGGCAAAGCGGAATGTTCCTTAGTGCATTGGGGAGTGAGTTCCAGAGCTTGGCAGCAAGGACCGGAAAACTTGACCCTCCTGCCGAGCGTAATTTGAAGCTGGGGATGTCCAAAGTGTGCACCTGGGCAGCTCTCAAGGGTCTGGTGGCTGTGTGATGCGAGAAACGTGATATTAAGTAGGCTGGAGCTGCATTGTTCTGTGCCTTGTGTGTGAGCACAAGTGATTTGAGTGATATGCGGTGCAAGATAGGTGACCACTGGATGTTGCGTCTGATAGTGGCTATATGATTCCGTCTAGGTATGTTGAATGCTGCCCTAATGGCGTTGTTTTGTGTGACCTGTAGTTTGTCCAGATTTCTTTGGCTCGTCCCAAGGTATAGGGCATTGCAATAGTCTATTTTGGATAAGATGAGGGTTCTCGCAAGGGTCAGACAATTGTCTGGAGTCAGGAATGGCCTGCAGGCTGTAATCAATTTGCAGGTGTAGGACGATGCAGAGACAACTGCATTGGTTTGTCATGTGAGGGACAGGGTAGAATCAAGGTAGATTCCTAGAGTTTTGGTGACATTGGCCACTTTGATGTCAATCCCGTCAATAGTGAAGGAATTGTAGTTGGCGTCAAGTTTCGCGAGTTTAGTTTGGGAGCCCAGGATGATTAACTCTGTTTTTTCGTCGTTAAGGCAGAGCCCATGATTGGCCATCCAGGCCTGGATGACGGAGTAGACCGTATTAAGAGATTTTGAGTCGGTTACAAAATCACCAGTGATAGGGATGAGTATCTGGGTGTCATCCGCATAATTAGTGTAGGAGACACCCAGATAATCAAGGATATCAAAGAGTGGTTTAGTAAACACATTGTAAAGGGTGGGAGATACACAGGATCCTTGTGGGACTCCACAAGGGACGTGGGAGGGGTCAGCCGCTGCTAGTGGAGAGAAGACCCTCATGGTTCTGTTGGCAAGGAATGAACTGATCCAAGAAGTGGCTGCTTCCGAGAAGTGGGCGGCGATTTTGAGATGATGACAGAGAATTTGGTGGTCAACCAGGTCGAAGGCAGCTGAGAGATCAAGGAGGAGCAGGAGTGCCAATTTGCCCTTGTCTTTCAGGTCCTCGATTTGGGTTTTCAGGTCCAGTAAAGCTGTCTCAGTGCCATGCCTGGGACAGAAACCAGATTGTCTCAGCCCTAGTAGATTGTTGCGTTCGAGATACTCCTGGATTTGGAGATAGGCTGCGCGGTCAAGGATTTTAAGCAGGAAAGGCACAGTGGTGATGGGCCTGTAGTTTGAAGGGTTGCTGGGGTCAAGATTGGATTTTTTAATTAATGGTATGACCCAGGCATCCTTAAGGTTGTCAGGTACGGTGCTTGATTCAAAGGAGGCATTTATGAAGGAGGTAATAAATGGGGCGAGCTTGGGTGCGGCTTCCTTAATGATGACAGCGGGGCATGCATCACCTTGGCAATTGGAAGGTTTTAGTTTAGATATAATGATTTCTACTTCCTTGATGGAGAGGGGAGAGAAGCTGAATGGTTTGAAGTTGTGTTTGAGTGCTTGTATTTTATAATTCAGGGTGGTGCTCGTTGAACTTGAGAGGTAGTTTTTTTTTGCTTTGATTTTAGTTTGGAGAGTGGTGATTTTGTCTAGTAAAGCTTTTTGGATGTTTGTACACCAATCAGTGTCAGGGGTACACTTATTGAGAGGAGCGATAGGGGACTCCAGTTCCTTAAGTATCTTAAACAGTTCCTTAGTGTTAGAGCGGGCTTGGGTGATTCATTTATTATAAGCTTCCTTTTTGGCAGCAAGGATGGCTTCTTTATAGGCCAGGGTGGCTAGCGTAAGATTATTTTTGTTGGCCAGGGAGGGGATACTTTTCCATGAGGCCTCTGCTTTTCTTTTTTCTTTGCGTAGGTCACGTAGTTGCGGAGTGAACCAAGAGTTCAAGTGGGTCCGTGGTTTTTGTTTACGCAGTTTGATAGGGGCGATAGTATTAAGGGCTTTTAGCATAACACGATTATAAGTGTCTACTAATGCTGTGGGGTCAGTGCAGGACTCTGAAGCTGCGTGCAATAATGGGAGGATGAGTGGTAAAAGTTTCTCAACAGTGATGTCTTTTTTATTCCGTGTGCGCGTGGGCGGTGCGAGGTTTTGTGTGTCCTCAGGAGGGCTAGTGTTAATAGAGAACGAAATAAGATGGTGGTCAGACCAAGCGCAGGGGGAAACAGTAATATCATTAAGGGCACAGTTCATGTTGGCAATCCAGCCAAGAGTACGACCTTTGATGTGGGTGGGCTCTGTGACATGTTGTGTGAAGCCGAAATCAGTCAGGACATTTGCAAGATCTGAGGCTTTGGTGTCATTCTTGTCCAAGTAACCCAGGTTGAAGTCACCCAGGATGATGATTTGGGAACTAGGCTTCGCACTGGATGCTAGAATAGAGGAGATGTCTTCAACGAAGGTAGATGTGGGTCCAGGAGGCCTGTAAATTAGGTGAACAGTGGCTGTGTGATTGGGCGAGATAGATAGTTTGAGAGAAAGCGATTCAGCTGAGTGTAACTGAAGGCTGTCCGCAATTCTGATGTTAAGCGTATTCTTGAATATGACGGCTAAGCCGCCGCCCTTAGTTTGGTTGGTATCTCTGTCGCACCTGATTATGGTGTAGTTGTCAGGGATAGCGAGTGTCAGAGAGGGTCCAGAGGCTGCGTGCAGCCAAGTTTCCGTGACTGCAAGTAGGTCCAGGTTGTCTGAGACAATGAGATCAGCAATATCAAGGGCGTGAGCTTGGATAGAACGTGCGTTTATAAGAGCACCTTTGAGCTTAGGGACCGTGGTAACGTTGTCTTGTTGAGTATTCGAGGTAGGAGTAAAAAGGTGTTGTGGTTTGTGAGGGCTGGAGCTGCAGGTGTTGCCTGATGCAGGGCTGGTAGTGTGGTAAGACCAATGTGTGCATCTAGATGCTAATTTGTGGTTCCTGATTGATAAGGCACAAGGTAGGCTAGGTTGGGTAGTAGCAACTGAGGTAGCGTGGTGAGCCTGTATGCTGTCGTTAGAGGGATTGTAGGCTAGAGGTGTGGTGGGGCGCGAATCGTGGTAGCTAGTGCCAGTGGCTGTATTAATTGTGCAGCGAGTGGGTACTGTGATACGAGGCGCAAGCGAGAACCAAGCCTCAAGTTTCTACTGAGAATTGTGCAGGGGTAGGTGTTGATGATATCATGGCAGGTATGCCTGGAGGGCTGGCGAGAGACAGGAGAGGAGGGTGGGCTGGTTCTTGAGTTCAATCTGGTGTTTCTCATAGCAGTTGTACAAGGTTGGTTAGGTGTTGGTCTAGTAGTGAAGTGGCGTATCCAAAGTGCTGGATCATCCAGGTACGGATTCGGAGGTGTCATGGTGCTGAGCCACAAGGAAGGGGTGGTAGTTCCCATAAATGAGCTAGTGTAGGAGTCTTGGTTTGGATGAGGGTTGGGTAGGCTAGTCCAATATCTGCTGTATGTATACAGTAAGTGGAGGAGGGTTGATAAGCACCAATACATGATGTGGGTGTTGCTAGTACACAGGGTAGCAGGTGTGGTTAGTTAGTGACCAGAGGCACAACACACTAATCAATGTGGTCTGTAGGCGACCATAAGGCACAACACACTAATCAATGTGGTCTGTAGGCGACCATAAGGCACAACACACTAATCAATGTGGTCTGTAGGCGACCATAAGGCACAACACACTAATCAATGTGGTCTGTAGGCGACCATAAGGCACAACACACTAATCAATGTGGTCTGTAGGCGACCATAAGGCACAACACACTAATCAATGTGGTCTGTATGCGACCATAAGGCGCAACACACTAATCAATGTGGTCTGTAGGCGACCATAAGGCACAACACACTAATCAATGTGGTCTGTAGGCGACCATAAGGCACAACACACTAATCAATGTGGTCTGTAGGCGACCATAAGGCACAACACACTAATCAATGTGGTCTGTAGGCGACCATAAGGCACAACACACTAATCAATGTGGTCTGTAGGCGACCATAAGGCACAACACACTAATCAATGTGGTCTGTAGGCGACCATAAGGCACAACCTTATGCAAAGTCTTACTAGGGATATGTTGCATTGCCGAGATCATGGGTAGGAGGGTAGAGGTGGCCATAGTAGGCGCAGGGGGCTTCTTCTGCTCCTTGATGCTCCATTGTGCGAACAGGGGGCAAACAGGGGCCTTAGTACGGGCCTTCGTAGGCGGCCGCCGGCGTTTCCGCCTGCCGGCGGATATGGCCACTGCTAAATACAGCAGTAGCTTAGCAACGAGGCGCCAGCCTCGTTATGGTGCCGCGTCGCGCCCGGCATCGCAGGGTCAGGCAAAGATGGTCAGGCGGGCAATTTATGCGCTCCCCCGCTCTGTGGAGAGTGCAGCAAAGGTGCTTTGCGTAGGCCAAGGTGGATAAGGGCAAGGGCCTTACCAGGGCGAAGGAATCGTGTGAAGGGATGAGATGGACTGGAGGCCGTGCGTCCGCGTGCCTCGATCCCCGCTCCGACTTCTGATGCGAGGAGGAGGATGGGCTCCTGCCCTCTCCTCAGGTAGCTGGTAGTGCGCAGACTGGGCTCACTGGGGGCAAACAGGGGCCTTAGTACGGGCCTTCGTAGGCGGCCGCCGGCGTTTCCGCCTGCCGGCGGATATGGCCACTGCTAAATACAGCAGTAGCTTAGCAACGAGGCGCCAGCCTCGTTATGGTGCCGCGTCGCGCCCGGCATCGCAGGGTCAGGCAAAGATGGTCAGGCGGGCAATTTATGCGCTCCCCCGCTCTGTGGAGAGTGCAGCAAAGGTGCTTTGCGTAGGCCAAGGTGGATAAGGGCAAGGGCCTTACCAGGGCGAAGGAATCGTGTGAAGGGATGAGATGGACTGGAGGCCGTGCGTCCGCGTGCCTCGATCCCCGCTCCGACTTCTGATGCGAGGAGGAGGAGGGGCTCCTGCAACCCTTACAGCCCCACAGCCTCCTGGCACTTACCCATAGCAGTGCTGTCCTGGCTGCACTTACTCAGAGCCATGCTGCCCTGATCGCACTTCCCCCTTTTTTCTCCCTTGCACTTTCCCGTCTCTTCCCCATGGCTATAGCAATGCCAGCGTTCATTCTCTTGCTGCCTGCCTGGCCTTCCTGCAGCCTGCCCGGTGAGCCCTGGTTGCTGTCTGACCCTCCCTTTCCTGTCCTGGACCTGCCAGTACCTATTGCCCTGCTGCATGCCATGCAGAGGGAACTGAGCACACCCAGCAGATGAGCAGATGAGCCAGACCAACCCAGCTGAGCGTGAGTGATGGACGAAGTCCTAAGCGTGAGCTGAGTGCACACTGCATAGAGAGAGCACACGTGTGACCGTGTGACATGATGACGAGCATTGAGCAGGTGACTGAGAGAGCCGAGCCCTGAGAGTGATTAGTGTGTGACTTTGAGTCACCGTTTCACTGGTGTCTGGTGACCATGGTGTTGTATAAACTTGCTTAGCGGAGCGCCACGGCCTAACCCATCTTCATAAACCCAAAAGCGGATTAATAGGATCTTGCAGTTACATTGGAATACTTCCTTTATATCTAGTCGTGGCATGCGGGGTGGAAAACTATTTAGGATAGGCAGACATGCTTCTGAAACATCTTAGTTGGTATAACCTCCTGGATACCTTGCACAACTCCTTTGCTATTCATACGCTGTGCTAAACAGGGCTCCCGCATCCAATAGAAAAGGAGTAGCATTGATGTGGCACTGAGTTCAGTTACTGCTTTACATACTATCTTTCACACAGTTTGCCGTTTGCACAGTACTTTATATAAGATGATATCCCTGGTTTGGAGGTTATTCATACGCATGTCATATTTCATTCAGTTTAGCCATCTGCATCAGAGTGGCGTTGTTCGCTAGCAACGTTTGATTTTTCAACAATAATGGAGAAAATATGCATTGTTCACTGGTTCAGAGAAGAAGAGGTAGACCCTGCTGGTGTTTGTGCTTTCTGGCGTGTGGAGTCACGGTATAGTATCCCATAGCCAAATTGTTACAGCTCCTAGACCAAGTCACTGAAATCACAACCACTTCGAAATTTTGAAAGAGTTGAGAACCATTACGTAGAGTAAACATTCCAAGAAAAAGTCAATATTTACACACATTCTGCAACTAAGCACATACAGCATGTTCCTTATATTTGCTCAATATTTCTACTTAAAAATGTATACATTGTATACATTCCCCATGCATATGCCTTCGTTTGCCAGCAAGGGATGCATTTTTTTGGGCTTTATATTTATTTATTTATATCAAATGTTATTCTATGCACATGCCTAAATAAAGTTGATTATAGGCTGTTTCTGTGAGCTCTTCTGGTTTTCAGGCACTTGGAAAGGTTGATGCGACTTGCAAACTTGTAAACATATCAGATGCGTTTTCCTCTTTGCCTTCTTGATGGATAGGCTCAGTAAATTAGTCACTGATAGAATGGCCAGGCCCATGTTGCTGTGGGCAGATTTGAATCCCAGCAGGGTCAACAATGAGAGGCTATCAGATTTATGAACTCAGTTATCTTCAAGGTGGATTATGGTAAAATACATGCAGCATGCTTTGTGACAAAATGACTACTGCCCTGCCTGCAGCAGAGGGCGTAGGTCAGTGCACCTGTGCTCATCTAAATCACTGGTTGTGGCAGGGTTTCTTTCTCCTCTCCAGCTGGGTTCAGCTTTGGTGACGTGTAAGCATGCATTTTGCAACATTAGCAACTGCTGCTCACTTGTAAATTGGAAAGAAGCCTCATTAAGCCTCATTAAGGCCTCATTAAGCCTCATTAATGGACCACCAATGGTCCTCATTAATGGACCACCTGACCCTTGTTTTGGAGATTCTGGGCAGGCCAAATCTGCTTTGCAGTTGCTCCTATTGCAGAATTCTGCAAAGACAACTCAGCTGGTTAGGTGCCCTTTGCTGAGATGTTATATGTTTAGAACTTCATTTAAATGATATGGCTTTTTTCTATTCCTGCTGCGAAATGTGCTGTGCAGAAGTGTCACCCTCATGTTTAAATCACCGCCATTGCAATGGACATGGCTCTGCCCCAGCTCCAAGAGCCTTTTTCATATATAGTTTAACAGGGCAGGAATCAGCCTCCCTATCAACAGTTCGTAGTTATACCCGCAAAAAAAAGGAAATGGTACCCGACCCCTCTTATCAGACCGGTGTGGTGCCTCTTGAGGGCCACTTCGCTCCCCATGGCATCAAAACCTGGCTTTGCCACTGGGAGATAACTTGGTGCCCAAAAGAAGCCGGGACATAGCTAGCTTGGAAGACCTGGATGTTCAAATGCTGTCCAACTTTCGTACAGTATTTGCAGGTATTGGATCTTAAGAGAAGAATTCTTGAACAACACGTTTTCCAAACAGTAAAGAACACCGTTTGCATAGGAATACATGTTTTTTCTCGATACTTGCAATGTCAGTGAACACTTATCAGTGGTTACAGAGAGCAGTATTAATTTCGTAATATTTTTGTAACAGAAAATGACCTATCTTACAAAGAGAAGCGCACCAATATCCATTGTCAATGAAGTACAGTTCAGGGAGCCCCAGTATCTATTTGTCTGCTGACAAACACCAAACATATGCCTTCTTCAGGGCATAAATATTTAATTGTGTTGATACTCACATGTTGCATGGTTGTCCCGGGAGGATAGCTCAGCGGCAACATGTGTGCCTTGGAAACAAGACGACAGAGGCAACACAGGTTCGATCCCGGGTTCCCGAGGTATTAAGCGCGTAGTAAATACACAACTTAGAGACATATTCCTGTAACAGGGCCGTGATGCCACCAGGCTGTGCGAGCACTTTAAAAATGCAGAAAAAGAGGAAAAAAAAAGGAAAGATAGTGGCACACATGGAAATACAGTGGCCTATCAGGTGTTTAATGTCAATTCTCATGGAGAAGCCAGGGCCAGTTTGTCGTCTAACCACTGTGAATGCCATGGGAGGTCCATGTTAATGGATTGCTGGTGGAAGAGATACGGCACCTCAAGTAGCATGCGACTTTGACCCTCCCCCAACTCCATCCTTGTATTAAAGGCAAATTACATGCAACCAATATTACGCTTACTAGTGCCATCCTGCAGAGCAAGCCCAGGGCCACAGCCTAAAATGGTCTTATTGTAGGACTGGTCCTGATCAGTTTTGATTCTTCACAGCATTTCAGGAGCCCATTCTACTATCTTCCTCACATTTTCACCCCAACCTGCCCATGGTTCCGCCGTTGGTCTCCCTCATAAATGTCAGCTCCAGACAAAAATACGATGGCAAGTGTTTGATGTGAAATATGCGACATCTTCTCCATCCAAAAGAAACATGTACTGACCAAAACAGCACGGCCAGCTTCCGGCTTCCCTTCTGCACTCTTCTAAAATGTTAAATCGTGTCATTTTCTACAGTGCTACTACCTAGAGCGCAGCAAACTCTATGCCTCCTTTCTTCTCATGCAGCTTCTTCTTCCACCTATTTCTAGATGGCAAACCTTTCTTCTTCTTCTTCTTCTTCTTCTTCTTCTTCTTCTTCTTCTTCTTCTTCTTCTTCTTCTTCTTCTTCTTCTTCTTCTTCTTCTTCTTCTTCTTCTTCTTCTTCTTCTTCTTCTTCTTCTTCCTCACACCCACCGCTCCTAGTGTCCCATATGTCTCTCTGCCTGCATTCCAATACTGGATGGCACTTCACTACCTAATGCAGAACTCTAAGACAGAAATAGTCTACCTCCCAGCTAACAACACCCCACCCCTTTTTTCACTCCACTATCATCCTCCTCCCCATCCCCTTTCCCGACCTCCCCTACTCTTCAAGGTGTGTCCACATCTATCCTACCACTCGAATTAAAATGTATTTCCACTCCTGTCATCAAAAGACTCAACTTCCTACATACCATACGTGTGGCCCTTCCTCTCCACTCTTGTACCCTCAACAAAATCGTAACCCTTGCTACCTGCACTCTCTGCAACCTCAAACTCTTCACTCTCTGCCCGGACCCCTAATGCAGGAGACTGCACACACATCACCGATCCCTATTCAAACGCCTCCTCCCTTGTTTTTAAATTCATTTATGGGCTACCATCCCGCAACCTGGTGAAAACACCCATTTACTCCCCACCTTGCACCCTGCAATCCCACACTCTTCCGAATCCGTCTGTTTCCTATCCGCCATGCGGCGTCCAGCATCCTTTCCTACACCATTCTTCGTCTATACCATTGGAGCTCTATAAACCCTGACCTTAGACTATTTCCAATGCAGAGGCTTTCAAGACAATCTAAAAAAAGCAACAGCTGGAGACAAAGGGAGTGTGGGGGGATCAAGAACTAGTATGGGATCACATATGACCCTTATCCCAAGCCTTCATGGCACTGGAGTGGAAATAGGTCAACATGAACAATTGAGTGTATTGTCAGTCAGTGATGTCTCCCATTCACGTTCATTCTTCCACCTCCCTAGCTGAATAGTTTTCTGTGTTTTAACCTCTTTGACTAATCATTGAAAAAGGATTGCTCTTTTAATTGTGGCCATTGAAAAATGTAAAAAGAAAGTGAACAAAGAAGATGGGCGGCATGGAATGGGAGAAGGGACTACACGTAGTCCCTTCTCCATTTCCAAGGCGGCCATCTAAAAGATTGAAAAAAAAGTGAACTACAAAAATGCTAATTATGGATGGGGAGAAGGGACTA
Organism: Ambystoma mexicanum; assembly: GCF_040938575.1. Taxonomy (NCBI): domain Eukaryota; kingdom Metazoa; phylum Chordata; class Amphibia; order Caudata; family Ambystomatidae; genus Ambystoma; species Ambystoma mexicanum. Next base: position 364,774,621 of record NC_090934.1, on the reverse strand, counting down.
CACATAGTCCCTTCTCCCTTTTCCTGGCGGTGTGTCGCAGATTGGGAGTGGATGTTCACCGGACAGAAGTGTAGCTCTCGATACGGACCAGAATGAATAAGGTAACTGGGAGGGAGGGATGGAAATATGAGGTCAAGTGGGTGGGGAAGGGAGGGCAGGTGATGCCACTTACCTCATTCCCTGATGGGGAGATGGCGGCCTCCAGCCCTGAGGAGGCTCAGGGCGGCGGGATTACTGTCTGGTAACACCCCTGTTCCGAGCGTCCCCATTGGCTCAGAGGCTGCCATCCCCACCTCTTGCTGGGTACTAATAATTCTGTCAGAATGGGTCACAAAATACTGCGTCAGGATTCTTCTTCTGTTGGGGACATTGGTCTCTAAACTCATAGTCCTAGGGATATTGTGCCCAGTCGTTTCACAAATCAAACTCACAGTCACATGGATTGATCACCTTCCGCTTCTTTGCTAAGGTAGCAGTCACAGAGATTTAGCGCCCAGACACCTCCTCTCCACATTTTCCCTCCACAATGATATAGTATTTAGCTTCATATTTGTAATCTAGCCAGGTAAATACTGCTTTGCTCACTTCATTCTCATCCAGGCCTAAAGTGCCTTGGTTCCGTATTAAGGGATATGGAACACTTACCATGCTCGGTAAGAGATATGGGACCCTTCTCACTCTCTGGGAAGGATTTAATGCCCTTTTCACTGGCAAACAATGTTGGGTACTACCTTGGTCACCATTGAACCCTGCTCCCCCCTTCATCATCTTCCCCTGTCTTCTTCTTTCCTCTCGTGCTACTCTTGCTACCTGCACCTTTACATTAGAATGTGTTGGGTGTTCGAGAAGGGGGACGAGAACGAGCAGTAAGTTTGGTGGAGAGCGAAGCAACAGCAAGCCCTCGGGCTGTTGCTCTCTTGATTTAAGCTCGGGTTTGCTCACAACGACTAAACATTTATTTACAGAGTGCAAAACTCTGGGATCGGCTGTTATGATTACTATGGGTGGTTTTGTGCATTATTAAGACTATATAAACCAGAATGCATTTTGGAATTTTTGCCTCAGCACAAAGAGTGAAATGGTACAGCTGGCCTTGTATAGACTTTGGTGTATTATTGAAAAACTGTTGCCCAAGAATAACTAACAGTGTTTACTCCTTGCATTCTCATTTAATGAATGTTAATTGCTTTACTGCACTGCGCTAACAGTTCCTTTGAACTTTGTAGCTTGTATAGTCAATGATGAATGTTACATTTTTAGTATTTATAGTTTTAAAGATTTAAAAGATATGGAACATGTACAGTCAATCATATTTAATATATTTACCCTTTTCTGTGATGCCCAATTCTATGGAGCCACTATCTGTTGTACACCCTTGGATGAGATAACTTGGCTGGTGTAGTCCTTAACAGTTGAATATGTGGAATTACTTTCTTTTCGGGTGAAGCATATAGTGTACTGTGTATTGTGTATTTGTATCTGTTTGGTTTTATGTGATGTTATAATATATCTTAAGTTTTTAAAGTTTTTTCGAACTGAATACTAGCACATTCATTAAATGAATACATATTTAACTAATAAAGGACATACTTATCTTTTTTATTGTGATTTGGTTTAAAATAAACCTTACACAAAAGATAAAAACATAATACAAATATACATAACATCTTCATAAAAAGAAATTAAAGGAACAAATAACAATTACAGAACTTTAAATATTAGATCATGCACTATATCAGCAATCCAAACGACCCAAAACATCATTTAGGAATTGACATAGAAAAAGCAACGAGGATATATTTTCTCCTGACATAAACCTAGACCATAGTAGTTCCCTTGAAACTTCAGTATCAAAGCATTGCAGGTGTTTAAATGTACCTGCCTCTCTGTGGAACAAGAGTCAGGCACTCCATCACCCAATGCTCCAGAGTTTTCTTAGGATCACATCCAAGAAAGAAACAACATTTTAGGTTTATGTTGGGTAATTCATTCAACCCTCCCCAATGTTTGGTCCGTTCATTGGTAGGTAATTGATAGAGTTTAAAGAACATGTAAAGAGAATACATTTACGTAGATGGAAAATGCGTTAAGTAAATTGAGAAGTATTCCCTTTTCTCAGGAATTATGCATAATCTGTGTATGAGGAGTACAACTTGATAGAGTCCATTTCCAGATACAGTAGCAGGCATTTAGCGACCATAACATGCTATTAGCCAAATGTGCTTTTGCCTCTGAAAATGAAATAGAGAAATAGATGTAAATATGGGTAAAATAACTGTTAATGAAGGAAGAAACCAGATCAGAAAGTTTAGGAGGAATGGTTTCTTCAAGAAAACATCTTCAGCACAACCATGTATATGACAAAAAGACTTCACAAAAGAAAAAAGGCCCTAAGAAAATCCGTTTGATCCGTCAAAGGGGAAAATAACAACCGCTTAGAGTATGTGGCGAAGTTAAAATCTTTAAAGAATGAGTACAGAAATTGGTCAAGAAGCTGCATGCAGGTACAACCTCAGAATGATGGGGAGCTAATGTTGAGCTCTCTTCAAAATAGTGACTCTAGAAACTTCTGGACCGTAGTCAGAAATGTACATTCCCCACAGGTTCTGCTGCAGGGCAATGTTGTTCCAGAGTCTGCCTGGTGCCAGTCTTTGAGAATCTATATAAGAAACCCTCAGATGAAGTATTTAAAGTCGACAGAGACTGCTTTTGGCATGCAACTGCAACAAAAGAAGGAATAGCAGACCTAATTAAGAGGTCTTCATCTTCTTGAGCAGCCGGTCCCAATGGCCTAACCAATAAAATTCTGAAGTCTAACATAGACATGTGGGCCACAATCCTAGAGAGAATGCTCAGGGAAATAATAAGGCTGAAATTCCTTGTAGAGTCATGGAAGAGTGCAGTCGTCATCTCAATATACAAGTAGGACGGCCTGGCGGATCCCAAAAACTACCGTCCGATTGCCCTCTTGGATATGGATAGTAAAATCTTTGTGGGAAACATCCTGAGGGAACTTGAAAGTTGGGCAGAAAGTAATGGAATCCTGTCAAAACACCAACTAGCATTCCGAAAAGGTATCTCCACCTCAGTGAATGGACTAATTTAAATCTTGGGGGAAACCCATGCCATTATTGGCAATCATAATATCACTCTATAACAACTCAAAGTTACAAGTATGACTGAACATGGAAGGGCACCTCTCCAGTGATATTGCCACAGAAGGAGGAATCCGACAGGGTTGTATCATAGCTTCCCTCCTTTGCAACCTATATCTTGCAGACCTGGGAGAAACACTTGGCACATCTGCCCTTACCAGTTCAAAGGTAGGCAGAGAAAGATTAAATTGGATTGCATATGCAGACGACTTGTTCCTCTTAGATTATGCCCCAGTATGACTGAACATGGAAGGGCACCTCTCCAGTGATATTGCCACAGAAGGAGGAATCCGACAAGGTTGTATCATAGCTTCCCTCCTTTGCAACCTATATCTTGCAGACCTGGGAGAAACACTTGGCACATCTGCCTTTACCAGTCCAAAGGTAGGCAGAGAAAGATTAAATTGGATTGCATATGCAGACGACTTGCTCCTCTTAAATTATGCCCCTGTCGGTCTCCAAAGGATGTTGAATGCACTAGAGAAATATGCAATCCTCAATGGCCTGTCCATAAACCATGTCAAATCATACATAGTTACATTCAAAAGGCCCTACAAACAATCTCTGAAATTCCAGTGGACACTGAACAAAGAAACAGCACCAATCACCACCAAAATAACATACTTGGCCTTCAAACTGAGGGCTTTTCCAACACTAGCCGCATTAGAACTTGCACTAACTACCAAGGTGGACCAACTAATTTGTAAATGAAGAAATTGTTTATCCAAGTTGATTCCATCCTTATTGCATGGTGTTGAAATAAACCTGATGACTAGCAATTTCAATTGGTCCCAAATGGAAGGACAAATATGAAAAAAAGTGTTTGGTCTCCCAATGAAACTTCCTATGTATTAGCTGAGATGTAAGTTGGGTCTCCTCTCTATGCAAGCACAGGTGCACTGGAAGGGTCTTTCACTGTTTAGAATTATACGGCTCTCCTGGCCTGGATCGCTGTTGAAAAATATCAATGTAATGTTTAACATGTGCCCAAACAGTTTTCTAATCAACCTTAACAGTGATGCTTGAGAAACGTTGAAACGTTGTGAATGTACAGAGACTGAGCTACTGAGCAATCCTCAGGAACAAAAAACTGCCCTGCATAGAAATGACTGGGTAAATATAGCATACAGGCTCGAATCGAAAAGGTGGTAAGACCATTATCCGATTTAGACAAACCAAGGGGTTTTCTCGCCAAGTACATCAGGACATTTCCAAGTCCTACTGGAAGAACAAACATCCTAAGGTACTGCCTCAATCTTCTACCGACAGGTGAAGTAAGGCTGTATCAAAATCAAGAGATTTCATACACCAGCTCCTCTGTGTACTGTCATATGCCTCTTGTGCAGACTCTCAAACACATCATAATGTATGTCGAGAAACTCAAGATCTATGAACTAAGTTCCTGAAATGTTTTGTGTACAGAGAAGAAGGGTTGTATATGCATGGGTTTAGGGAAAGACTAATTACTGAACATGACATTTTTCTTACTAATCAAATTTACATTTTTTGAAGATATTGGATCTACTGTACTGCTGCTGTCTGCTATTAAGAAAGCATTTCATTTTACTGTTCGTGCTGAAACGCTGCGCACGGCCGTAAGCCTCACCTTTGTTTCCCCATTGAATTTCTTTTGTAGCACTTCTCCTTCCCTTTGCATTTTGCATTTTCCGAGTATTTCAGGAACCATATTGTATGATTGTGTGTGCGAGTGGCAGAGAGCAAAGCACTCTCGTGTTGATTGTTGTGAGGGACTGAACCAAAAGTAGTTTCTGTGAACTACATTTCCCCAGATCCCTAGGGTATATTTCCTTTGTCCAGGCGCTTCAGCGCCGGCACTTCTGGGTCGCGCCGGTCTTCACCGGTCATCGCCGCAGCTCGCCGGCTTGCTGGCAATTCCTGCGTTTACAGGGCCAGTGACTAGCTGGTTCGCACATCGTCTCTCCCACAAAGTAAGTCTTAGAGACTTCCTGCCCCTGCATACTCATGTGTTTAAAGAAAACACTGAGCCAGTCCAACATGAATAGACCCAAGATTCCGCCGTTGCTAGTTTTATCTCTCTCCCTTCTTAACACACGCTCGCTATACAAGCATGGTGTGGAAATCTCCGACCTTACCAATGATCTGAATCCTGATTTTTTTGGTATAACCGAAACCTGGCTCAACCCTGACCTTCCCACCCAGGCCACACTCTCCTTGCCTGACAACTACATTCTCTTCAGAGCAGACCGTTTGGTGGGCAAAGGTGGTGGAGTTGCAATGATGTGCAAGTCAAGCCTCGAATGTCATGAAATTCCCCACACTTCTTCAGAAGGCTGTGAGAGTCTATGAGTGAAAATAAAAACTTCCCCACACACTACACTAAACACACTCACGATTTATCGTCCCCCCAAAATCATGCCCCTTTTTGAAGAACAGTTAAGTGATCTCCTAGCCCAGATCTGTGCCACCAAAGGCCCTGTTATTGTCATGGGTGATTTTAACTATTGGGCTAATGACCAGCATGACAAAGCAGGTACAAACCTTATGGATACCATGACCTCCTTTGGCCTCACCCAGTGGATGGAGTCTCCCACGCAAAGCAAGGGACACACCTTGCACTGGCTTTTGTCCCAAAATACCAACATTTCCAATATTCTGGTCACACCGTGCATTTGGTCGGACCATTTTCTCATCCAGGCCAAGGTTTCACTACCGCCTCCTCCTCCCAAACTTAATACGAATCCACGTATTCAAAAAATGTCTTGCAACCTAAAGAATCTAACAGCCCCAAAACTTACTGAACTACTGTCAACTAAGCTTCAATCCCTAGACAACTTTGATGATCCCACAAAATTGATTAACCATCTGTCTACCAACATCAAAGAAGCAGTTAACGACCTTGCCCCTCTGAAGATGAAGGCAATAAAGACTGAAACCACAAAGAACACGTGGTTCAATAATGAAATTCTTACAGCCAGACAAGAAAAAAGAGCTCTTGAAAGAGACTGGAGGAAAGACCCCAACAATAATACCCTGACAAAATATAAAAAATCCACCCTCAACTATAAAAAGCTAATTACTGAAGCAAAGGCCACACACTATAACGAAAGAAAAGTGAATGCTAAATCTAACACTGGGGAGCTATTTAAAATCTTAGCGGAATTCCAAAATCAGCCTCCTCCCACGAACAATATTATCAAGGATGACAAGTGGTGTCAGGGCATTCATGATGCCTTTCTACTCAAGATTGATTCACAGAAAGAAAACATCAGTAAAGCCCTTGGCAACATAGCCGTTACACAATCCACTACTGATACCACTTCACCCAACACCTGTGAAAATACTATCCCTCCATTCTCTTTCACGCATTATACTGAAGATGAAGTATTCAAAATCATTCAGGACCTCAAAGCCACATCTTGTCCAGCAGATGACTGCCCCACCAGCATTCTTAAGGAGTCCTTAGAGACCCTGGTCCCATGGATTACCAAACTGGTTAACCTCTCCTTTGATGAAAAATAAGGCTTTGACCCAGCCAACAATGACAATTACAGACCCATAACTAACGTGCCATATGGTCTCAAGATACTTGACAAACTGGCCTACTTACAGCTACAGGCCCATGTTGAAAAATACAGCATTTTGGGTACCCGTCAGTCCGGATATAGAGCTTGTCAAGGAACTGAGACAGCTATGCTGGATCTCAAATCTACACTTGCTAGCATAGCTGACAAAAACCAAGCTGCTCTGCTCATGCTATTGGACCTCGCAGGAGCCTTTGACCTAGTTGATCACAGTTTACTAATGTCAAGGCTCGGAGAGGTCACCAATTGCTCTGCAATTGCATCCAAATGGATCGCTTCCTTTCTAGGTCCCAGAATGGTAAGGGTTTGCATGGGTGATAAACAATCTTCTCCTATCTCTCAGACATGCGGAGTCCCTCAGGGCTCCTGTCTGTCGCCGCTGCTCTTCAACCTTTACATCCGGCCCCTTCTCGATCTTTTGAACAAACTAGGAGTGCAATATACAAATTACGCTGATGACACTCAGGTTGTTATTCAGTTGAGTGGCTCATACAGCAGTGATTCAGAAACCATTAACCGAATATATAAGGCCATACAAGATTGGATGGCTTGTAATTCTCTTGCCCTTAATGATAAAAAGAACTCCTTATTGTGGCATCTAAAAACACCCGGGCAAAACTTGAACCTAACTACGCCTCTTTCCATATTGCCAATACCACCATCATAGTTCAAAAGAAAGTCAAGACCTTAGGAGTAATTCTTGATGAAGAACTCTCCGTGAAATCCCATATTTCTAGCATTAAATCTAGTTGTAGTGTTATAAACAAGAGAATTAGATATATTTGACCATTCATATCAGAAGAGAACTGTGCTCTATTGTCCACTGCATTGATAAATTCAAGATTGGACTATTGTAACAGCCTCCTGGCGGGCACCACAGCCTCTAACATCCAATCCTTACAAGTGGCACAGAACAATGCTGTGCGTAACATTTTCAATCAGTCACGTCGCACACACATCTCTACTTTTAGGAAAAAACTCCACTGGCTACCAGTCAAACACCGCATAACGCATAAGATGCTTACTACGACCCATAAATGCCTCCGATTTAGCAGCCCAAACTATCTGTCATCCCGTATAGGCATCAAACCTAACGTGAGGAACCTTTGCTCTTCTTCTGTGGTCACTCTCAATTATCCTAAATTTAGGACAGCCAAATTTGGAGGTACTACATTGGATGCTCAGGGTCCCCCGTTTGTGGAACACGCTTCCAGCTGGTGTACGGCAGATCCAGAGCTATACCGCGTTCAAACGTGCTGTAAAGACTCACTTATTTAATCTGGAATAATCTCCTGACTCGCTTCTCCTTCTGCCTCTTATGCTTGTTTGTCTTTGTCTTGTTCTTGTTCTCTGTGCGCCCTGAGGCCCACGGTCATGTTGGCGTATTACAAAAATTAAAATAAATAAATAAATAAAATATATTGTATTATGAAAAGTCGTTATGCGTCGGCTATCACATAATAATAAAAATAGAGTCAACAGATCTTGCCTAAAAAGTTTTAATTTTGCTCCACCTGGGCGATTAAGTATTTCTTCCCCTGTTGACCCAATCATAGCAAGCAGATCTATCATCTGCCTGCAGCACCCCTTGAGTGTATTTCCCATCAATGCAGCACCAGCCCTTGGCATAACCTTTTATATATTTTTTCACTTTAAAGTGAAAAATGCCAGTTTCGGCACTCGTGTGCCCGTTCCCCTGGCTCCCCAGACCTTCTTCCTAACGCCTTACCCTCCCTCCATCGCACCCATGAATGATGATTGGGCCTTAGGCCCTCCAGGTAATCCCACAAGGGGTTAGTCATCTCACCTTGGAGCATCACAGGCCATTCCTTCTGCCTGCAGCACCCGGTGAGTGCATTTCCCAGCCCTGCATAACTTGGCATAACTTTGTATTTTATTTTCACTTTAAAGTGAAAAATGTTGGTTTTGGCGGTCGTGTGCCTATACCCAGGGCTCCCCAGACCCCATTCCTGACCCCTCCCTTGACCCCTCCTCGCACCCACGAATCCTGATCGGGTCTTAGGCCCTCCAGGTAACCCCACGAGGGGGTATTCAACTCACCTTGGAGCATCACAGGCCATTCCTTTTGCCTGCAGCACCAAATGAGTGCATTCCCCAGCCCTGCAGCCATCATACAGCCCTTGGCATAACTTTGTATATATTTTTTCACTTTAAAGTGAAAAATGCCAGTTTCAGCGCTCGTGTGCCTGTTCTCCTGGCTCCCCAGACCCGCTTCCTGACCCCCCCATCCAGCCCACAAAAGCTGATTGGACCTTAGGCCCTCCAGGTAACCCCATGAGGGGTTAGTCAGCTCAACTTGGAGCATCACAGGCCATTCTTTTTGCCTGCAACACACAGTGAGTGCATGTCCCAGCCCTGCAGCCTCCATCCAGTCCTTGGCGTAGCTTTGTATTTTCTTTCCAATTTAAAGTGAAAAATGACAGTTTTGGCGCTTGTGTGCCCATTCCCCTGGCTCCCCAGACCCTCTTTCTGACCCATTCCAGCCTCCTGGCCTTGATGAGGTAGGTGTTCTGCTTTTGCCCCATGCGCCCACTCCTACATTTTGAAATGTTTCCCCTGCTTTCTTGCACTTTCATGCCTCCATTTCTCTGCCTTTCTGCCTTTTTTGTGGGTTTTTCCTTTTTTTCTAGTGGTCTCTGCTGCACCTGTGTGACCTCTCCCCTGCCTCCTCCCAGTCCAGCTCTTTGCCCAGGAGGTAGGCTCTTACAGGGGTCTGCAACCTGTGGCTCTCCAGATGTTTCGGACTACAACTCCCATGATCTCCTGACATTGACTATGCTGTACAGGCCGGATGGGAATGGTAGTCCAAACACATCTGGGAGCCAAAGGTTGCAGACCCCTGCTAGGCAGTCCACTGCTCGTTGCAAATCTCAGCAAAGGACCCAGAGGCAAAGGACAGCTCCAGAAGAAGCAGCTCTAGATAGTGTCTGTTGGTGTCATCAGGAGAAGCAAGAAGCAGGGAGCCATCCACCAACAGTGACAGAAAAAGTAGGTGTGGTGCTGACAGGGGGTACAGCAAACACTGTGTCCCACTAAACTGGCCCACCTCTCTCTTATCTTATCTTCCCCACCACCCATTAGCTTGTAGCCTGTATGTACAGATCTCTATTTAGAAACTGTTACCCCATTTATATATATATATCCACTGCGTTGTGAACTGTGATGTCTAGTCATCTCTGTCATCTAGGAGAACTGGTGGTTGGAGATATCTCACATCTAGATGAACCACACTCTAACTGTGCTAGCCACTCCAGAAAGGATTGTGAGCATTGACCTGCATCACATTTAGACAGAATTGTGAATATTAGATTTGTGTCACATTTAGACAGAATTGTGAATATTAGCTTGCACCACATCTAGACAGAATTGTGAATATTAGCTTGCATCACATCTAGACAGGAATGTGAATATTAGCTTCCATCACATCTAGACAGAAATGTGAATATTAGCTTGCTTCACATTTAGACAGAATTGTGAATATTAGCTTGAGCCACATCTAGACAGAATTGAGAATATTTGCTTACATTATATCTAGACAGGAATATGATTATTAGCTTGTGTCACATCTAGACAGAAATGTAGAGATATTCATGTGCCACATCTAGTTATAATTTTAAAGATTATCAGGCACCAGATCGGGAAAGAATTGTGAAGATGAGCATGAGTCACATCTAGATAGCGATGCCACTAACCAACCCCACTAAAAAAAAAAAAAATATCACCCCTCTGCATACACCTCTCAAACTCTAACCAAACACAACCACACTTTTAAAGCACACCAAGCCACATGCACTTCACTAACTGCATCAAGAAAAAACAAATCACACATAGCCTTGCACAACAGAACGAACACGATAGCTACCAACCGAAAAAAAGCACACCTAAGCTCAGCGAATGGTATAAACCAAACTGAAGCTGCCAACAACACATCACAGCTCTGAAGAACCTTTCCCACTTGGCCCTACTAACTCACACAACCCCCTTTCATTTTCATATCCGCCTGAGCTCCAGGGGACCACTCCTGTTCTGATAGTGTGCGGTACAAATGTCCTTTAACATTAACATACTTATTAATAGAAGGTATATTTTTTTCCGTCATAAGATTATTCAAGTCAGCATAGAGTGAATTCTCTTCTGGTCTAAGGAACTTGGAGTAGTTCGGCAATTGTCTCCGTAAATATCTTGCTTGTAATGAAGTTAATACCAGCTCATGTCGGATAACTGAGTTAAGGATGGAAATTGCCAATGACAACACGTCTTTCCAAAGCTGATCCTGCAACTTATTCAAATAATCCTCCAGGTCCATAAGTGACAGATCAAGACCATACAGAAGCACAGGTCCAATTTTCATGAGGCAGTAACGAAGGGCAGGTGGAATAGAGAATCTGCATACTTTGTGCATTAACCGTTTCATGTATGAAACAAGTGGCATAGTCTTATCCCTCAGAGACTGTTGTCACATGGTAAGAATGAGAATGAATTTGAGAGGTTATATCTAATATATCTAACAGACGGAACCTGCTCAATTTTTAACCCTCCTAAGACCCAGCTCATAAGCTTAAGCTACCTTTTAGTGGTAAAAATGACAACCCTTGATTTTGAGCCATTGCCCTTGAGGTTGTTATTTGGCACATATTGAAAAAAAAATATCCAATTTGCACGAGAGGCCTACCGGCGTACAATTAAAAAAATGAGATTGTCTGTAAATATGAGCCAGTGACGTCCAAGTTTACCAAGCCTAGCCGGATAGATGTAATTCCTACACCACAGCCTCTCAATGCCACTCAAATAGAGGTTGAGAATATTGGGAGCAAGGGTAAACCCTTGCTTTAGACACACTAAAGTAGGAATTGATCTAGAGAGAGCACCTTCCCTGATTAGGCAGATTCTTTATCTATACGTCTGAGAGCATGTGGATATCCTAAAAAAATACTTGAGCAAGCTAAAAAACGACCTAGACATGACAACCAGGATCTCCTGCTCCACTTGGACACAGAACAAACACAGACAACTGAAAATCGCATGACATGTGTCGTCACCCATGGGATTCACACATCCCAACTAAAGAAAATCATACGGAAGTAGTGGAACCGAGCCCAATTTAACCTACCTGAGGAACCTTTCACTAGGTTTACATACAAATGGGCTAAAAATATACGGGAACATCTAGTACACTCCCTTTACAAACCGGATACATCAAGCAGCAGCCTTTGGAACTTACGCCCCTTGCAAGGCCACTACCCATGTGGCAGTTGTGTTGCATGCCAATTTACTAGGAAAATGACATTTTTCTAAATAGGCAAAAAAGAATGGACCATAAGAGATTTAACCAATTGCTAAACTAGCAGTGTTAGCTACTGTATACGATGCCCATGTGGGTTGAGATACATAGGACAAACAACACGGACGGTGAACACAAGAATATCTACACACCGGTCCAAAATCAGATGAAAGAACCTTACAGCACCTCTAGTTAATCACTATTTGGAAGTAAACTACACACCCAATTATATACTGCGGTGGGTATTTGAGAAGATCAAAGGTGGACCTGATATCCAACAAAGTTTTCTGGAAAAGGAATCTAGGTGGATACATCGCCTAGATACTTATCAACATGGGCTAAACAAAGTGTTCCAACCGGTTACCTTTTGAATCCACATTCAAAAATTGTCTGTCCTATTCCACTAGTCTGCATATGAACATGGGCGAGTGCAGCAATTTGATTAACTCAAACAGTAGTAATTAAGAATACTACCGCAGATCGGAATGTTGTTTTTTTTTTCTCAGGGATCCAACACCATAATATGCAAGTTTATACACTATTGGAACATGCAGTTCTATTATCATGGTGTCCAGTCGGATATATGCAAACTCAACCGACACGTACCAGCTATTCCTAACTACAACACTAATGCACGTAATTCAGCGCTGATGATCTTGCCATGACAAGCGGCCCCCTGAAAATATGAAGGGGTACAACAATTGTTAACAACACCATGTGCAGCCATCACCACAGCGCCACTACAACCGCAACCAAAAACTGCCTGGACATACTTCATGCCTAGGACATTTTTTCGGCACAATCAGACATTCTGACTCATTACCAAGGCATGAAGAAGATTATGAATACCGGCATGCCGTTCGAGTGGTTGCCATGACAACAGGGTTTATACATACTGAAAGTATGCACGCCCTCTTTCCACTCATGGCCATTTCCAGACCAGCTGCCCACGAAGACTGGGACTCAGGACAAACCAGGTGAGTGTTCCTGGTCGTGGTACTGCACAATGGACACATTAAGCGTACCCCTTGCAATCCCTGCCCCTGCCTATACAGTCATACTGAGAGCACCCCCGGAGACACAGTCCCTGCCTTCACTCCACAATCCAGGGCTAGCTGTATGCTAGAAGAGAGGTTGCCATGACAACCAGATATAAACACGCCATGAACACACGTGCACTATTTCCCATCTCTCTGCCGACAGAACGCTGGTTGCTGTCAGCGAGCACAACACTGGACAAGCGAGGTGATTACCTAGGACCTGAATGGTACCCGATAGGCACATCAAGGGTATCCTTTCCTTACAGGGTAAAATCACATCACAAACCGATTGGGCCAAATTGACTATGATAGTAACAAGCAGCACATAACAGTGGATAGCGTTAGCACATAACATGAGACAATTAGACAGGTCTATTTCTTGCGGTTCCCCCTGCATTCTTTTAACCATGGCCACTGGTTATTCCTCTCCTTACAGGACAGAGGGATTAGTACGGTGACAACCCAAGGGGCCTCTAGCTGAAGCGATAAGCAGAACAACAGCAAGCCTTGCGTGAGAAATCACAGGTAACCAATTCAGCACCCATGGAGATTTCTATTCTGCAATTACTAATTTTGATTCTCTTTTACCCATGCACTACTGGTTGCCCATAGAGGTAGTTACCTTCTATGTCAGGATGTTGTGATACATGACCTTTCCAGCTCCAATCATTTATCTTACATACACAGGATTCAAGGCAGGACCCCACGAGGCCTTCCACACGCCAAGAGCAACTGCACCGATTAGGCCCCTCCACTGCAATCCCCAATGGAATAATTCTACAATGGGACCACCATAGCCACATGTGCCATTCCACATGGCCCTTCAGATCCAGGAATTGGGATCGAGCTCCGGTAGGTAAGTGCACTACCGGCGCCCAGAGATAGTTACATATACACAATTTTCTTCAAGTGCTTAGGTCACACAGGCACTCGATGGAGTACGCAGTACTTATATACTATATGTATTTGTTCACAAGATCCTCGACATGGAGCCCTGATGAAGGCGGCATTTGAGGAGCCTGAGACCGCCAAAACATGAAGTTTACAGGGAACTATCACAATTGGATTGGTTCCCCAACTTGAGATCTTGTCAAGTCAGATCTTTCCACGGTTGACTAAGAAAAGATTGGCTATGAACATATTTCAATAATAAGACCCTGACACAACATGTATTTCTTAATTACAATTTCCACTTAGGGTAGTAGGAAGACCCTTACCTCTCCAGTGTCAACAAAGACCCTGGACTCTATTTGTTCACTGACAAATAGCCCATATTCTGAGCAGGTGTTCAAATCGGAATTGCACACAAAAGCGGATACAAAGTAATACTGCAAATTAGTTTCTTCATACTTTCTTTTTATATGCGCTTTTTCCATCCTTTATGGTTCAAAAATAAGTTGAAACAACACATCTTTGTACTCAAATTGTTCATTTACTTTTTTCTCCTTTTTACCAGAATATAAAATCTTCAAGTTTATTTGAGTTTAAATTGAACACTGTACACTTAAATATTGATCAATTTGTAGAAAGTGACACAACTGATTGTTTATCACTCATGATTGTTGTTTTTATGCCTGTATAATGATCATTAATCAATTGTTATTTGTATTTTTTTGTTTAGAAATGTTTTAGAACATTGTTTGGTGAAGTAAATCAAATACATGGATTCATTTCTTCTTCTTTCTCATTGCTTTTTGACTTCTCTGTAATTCTTTGCCTATCAGGATCGATTGTGGGTACTCATAGACCAACACTCGATGATCTCTAAATACAGAGATTGGACAGGGTCTACTGAGTGAACTATTTCCTCCTTGGAGAACTACACAGAGGTACACTTTCCAGTTGACATGCTTACACAGTCCTACACCTTCAATCAACTCAGCAATCAAGTGAATAAACCTTTGGCAGAGCTTGTGATCACACCTACGTGTCTGACCTCCTCCCTCCAGGGAGATACAAGATGCAGGCAAAAAGGAATCACAAGTCCTATGTGGAAGAACAAAGGAAAAGATGAATGCCAAATGTTCCCTCACCTTGAAATCAATAAGTCGACATGGATCAGAGTTTGCTTTAACCATGGAGGACATATAGATAGAATCAATCTGTGAATGATGGGAGACTCTATGCCATGTGCATGTGGGTAAGTCATCCAATGGACACTGTAACAAGAACAATTCCCATTTTGACAAAAAATAATCCCAATCTTTGCTCTTTTTAAACTAATATTAGAGGAATGGGTAACCCCTTTAGCCAGATTCCACCTTCCACCATCTGCACAATTAGCATTGAAGTCACCTCCCAAGATAATTGAATGAGAAAAACCTTCTATAAGCCACCCTCCAATCAATGATGTTAGAGCCATGTGTATGGACTTCATTGGTTGTCTATCAGGGTTCGAATATATATTAATAAAGAGTAACTTAACAATCGAGCAGCTGGTTGAAATATCAACTGCCAAGAGGGAGTCTCCTGAAAGGATCAACTCTGACTTGAGCTGTAGAGAATTGTCAATGGCAATGACCAATCCCCACTCGGCAAATCCCTATCCGCAGCCAAACCAGTGTATGCATAGTAACCATGAAGTTCAAAATATGTGGTCATCATAGTCTCTTGTAGCATAAGAACATTGCAGTCCCTCAGAGTGGCTGAAGTTTAAAATATCCTTTGAAAATTCGCCAAGCCACAAACATTCCATGATAGAGCCTTAGGGTTAGGGTTGAGTCGACCCCTGTCGCAACCCCATCAAGGATTTTAGCGCCATCTTCACCCAAGACCAGTCCTGCTGTATTACATTGGAATCCATGGGATATTGCAATGTCAGCTTGTTTGTGATTCCCCCCTGGGAAGGAATGGACAGAAAAGACTTGGCTTAATCTTCAGTTTTTATATCAAATATCCCATTACCTAAAGAGAGAAAATGATTTTGTTGTTCCCATATTTTAGATGCTATTACCGAGTGGAAATGGAAGATCGTTTGATTATTGTGTACCAGAGGTAAGGAGATAAAGTTAATGTCCTTCAAATGTAAAGATCTCATGGATAGAATCTGCTGAAAAATTCAAAAAATCTTGTTTCGATTCATACGTGTCTGACCATTTCATTTATGTTGCTCTCCCATCCCAACATATGGATGTAAAACATTCTGAATCTGCGAGTTGTGTGGCACTGTTTAGATTATTTTCATCAGTAGCCATCCCATTGTTGGAGTAGTAAGATTATTGAAAAGTCTGATCCTCTCCATTCTGAACATTGGATGGCAGCATAGCAACAGGTTGAGCCACAATTTGTGGCCCACTGGATTGTGTGCTGTTAGTGAGAGCCTTGTTTATATTTTTTTGCATTTGTAGAAACATTGTAATTTTTGCTTGTTGGCACCTTGAGTGTTTCGGAATAGTCAGAGTATCCAAATTGGGAAGACTCATCGTCATATTCAATTCTCTATGTGCCCCTGTCACTGATAGAAAACATGGATCAGTACCAGTCTCCACAGTGTTTGGTAGACTGGAATGTTCTACATTAATTTGAGGGGCAGTAGATCGATGTATCCTTCTTCTTTCCTCCTGAGATGTATCCGAGCAAAACACTGCTGCTCACAAATCCCCATCAGAAATATTCTGTGTCCCAAGTCAATGATACTGTCAGTCACCAGTAGGGTAGACATTTTAGAGAAGAACTCCTATTCTTAGCTGCCGGCATATTTATGGATTTATTCCTCTTTTTGTTGCCACTTGGGGTAGACAACCCAAAACAACATTTGTCAAAGTACTCTCGATCCCCACAGGAGCATTTGTTTACACAGGCTCTGGGCAATCGAAAAGTACAAGAGAAGTGCTTAGTCTGGATGCTAGCTCAACCGGAACAGATGGACTGTTAGGTGTTTGTGTGATAGAGACTGGATTTTCGCCCGGGGAAGCATCCAGTCAAACTGGTAGTAAATTATCTTTGTTATCCAAGAAAACTGGTTGGGCAATTCTGTCCTTAACAACCAAATCATTGAGTTTAGAAATATTAGAAATATTATTAGAAATATTTGCATCCACTGCTGTAAGTTTTACTGCATTCATTATTAAAATATCCTTGAAGTTGTTGTACAGTCTTACCATCGATTCCTATACTAGATGAAGTGCCGAGATGGATGCAGGTCCTAGAATATCAACACTCAGCAGGATATTTAATTGTCTAAGCATCTCAATTTTTTTGGTTGTAAACTGATTGAAATTGATACAATTCTGGGTGATGTTTCCCTCCTGATCAATAATAACTTCCAGAGGCGCCGTGACCACTGGTCTGACATGGTTTCTGAGCATATGTTCCTCATTTAAAATATTTGAAACCTCCATATCGTGACACAGCCACAGAAAGGATTCATCAAGAATAGGGGATTTCTCTTTATTTCCAAAATTGTTTAGCTCAAATCGTTCTGCCTGCACTGCATATGGGTTGGTTTATGCATGGGTCAGTGCTGCCCTGTAGCGATACACATTCAAATGTATAATTTCGTACAATTTCAGTCTCTGATGCTAAAACTTGGGCATAAGTAATTACTTAAGTATTTACCACATTATGAGGCCGACCCTCCGTTTCCCCCCAGCTATCCACCTGTATCATAGAGCCTGACGTCTTAAACGGGAAGCATAACACTGTCTTTAATACAGTCAGTATGTTCATTAGTGGCAGCGGCAGAATGGAAGTCATGTCACCCACACGAGACACTGCGTAGTGCTGTAGCCATAGTCAGCTAACGTTCTATGTTGAGCAGCCAGCAGCTGGTGCTGCGGGAGCCCTGGGAACATGGAACACTCTCCTCACTCCGCTCGCTCCGCTATACAGGTGGTATATGTAGAAGCAGGCTCTGTGGTGTGGCACCTCGCCTTCAATGAAACAGGTACAGAGACTCTGGCAAAGTGGCTGCATAAAACGGAACACTCTCCTTACTCTGTTCGCTCTGCTATACAGCTAGTAGATATTGAAGCAGGCTCTGTAGTGCAGTGCCTCCCCCTTCTATGAAACAGGTAGAGAGACTCTGGCAAAGTGGCTACAGTGCATGGAACACTCTCCTCACACTGCTCGCTCCGATATGCAGGCGGTAGATGAAGAAGCAGGCTCTGTAGTGCAGTGCTTCCCCCTTCAATGAAGCAGGTAGAGAGACTCTGGCAAAGTGACTGCGGAACACGGAACACTCTCCTTACTCAGCTCGCTCCACTATACAGGTGGTAGATGTAGAAGCAGGTTCTGTAGTGCAGTGCTTCCCCCTTCAATGAAGCAGGTAGAGAGACTCTGGCAAAGTGACTGCGGAACACGGAACACTCTCCTCACTCCGCTCGCTCCGCTATACAGGCGGTAGATGTAGAAGCAGGCTCTGTGGTGTGGCATCTCCCCTTCAATGAAACAGGTACAGAGACTCTGGCAAAGTGGCTGCATAAAACGGAACACTCTCCTTACTCTGTTCGCTCTGCTATACAGCTAGTGGATATTGAAGCAGGCTCTGTAGTGCAGTGCCTCCCCCTTCTATGAAACAGGTAGAGACACTCTGGCAAAGTGGCTACAGTACATGGAACACTCTCCTCACGCTGCTCGCTCCGATATACAGGCGGTAGATGAAGAAGCAGGCTCTGTAGTGCAGTGCTTCCCCCTTCAATGAAGCAGGTAGAGAGACTCTGGCCAAGTGACTGCGGAACACGGAACACTCTCCTTACTCAGCTCGCTCCACTATACAGGTGGTAGATGTAGAAGCAGGCTCTGTAGTGCAGTGCTTCCCCCTTCAATGAAGCAGGTAGAGAGACTCTGGCAAAGTGACTGCGGAACACGGAACACTCTCCTTACTCAGCTCGCTCCACTATACAGGTGGTAGATGTAGAAGCAGGCTCTGTAGTGCAGTGCTTCCCCCTTCAATGAAGCAGGTAGAGAGACTCTGGCAAAGTGAGTGCGGAACACGGAACACTCTCCTTACTCAGCTCGCTCCACTATACAGGTGGTAGATGTAGAAGCAGGCTCTGTAGTGCAGTGCTTCCCCCTTCAATGAAGCAGGTAGAGAGACTCTGGCAAAGTGACTGCGGAACACGGAACACTCTCCTTACTCAGCTCGCTCCACTATACAGGTGGTAGATGTAGAAGCAGGCTCTGTAGTGCAGTGCTTCCCCCTTCAATGAAGCAGGTAGAGAGACTCTGGCAAAGTGACTGCGGAACACGGAACACTCTCCTTACTCAGCTCGCTCCACTATACAGGTGGTAGATGTAGAAGCAGGCTCTGTAGTGCGGTGCTTCCCCCTTCAATGAAGCAGGTAGAGAGACTCTGGCAAAGTGACTGCAGAACACGGAACACTCTCCTTACTGAGCTCGCTCCACTATACAGGTGGTAGATGTAGAAGCAGGCTCTGTAGTGTGGTGCTTTCCCCTTCCGCCTCCATACTTATTTCTATGGCTGCCTCCTTTCATTGCTGCATCTACAATAGAGTGTTTTGTCACTTAGGGGAATAAGTGGGTCCAGCTCCTAGGAGCCCTGCTTTGTCCTTGCCATAGCTACAGTGTCCACTTTCCATGTGCCATAGTCCCTCTCCATAGTTCCCTAAGCTTTAAAACAGCCCAGCAGCCATTTCAATGTCGGATGGAAGTCTAGCCTTGAAGCCAGCTTTGCATTCTGCAGCCTTGCCTCCACATGGATTCTTTTCTCTTCCGCTTTAACTCCACTGTCTCTGCACTCCTTATTGTGGGTATATTCTGCGGGGCATGGAACACATGGATCCCTGCTTGTAAGCATAGACCTGCAAGCTCAAACAGCAGTTAATTTCTCTTAGCTTCCTGCTCCCAACATTTCATGTCTGCTTCACTCTTCGCCAGTGGGATCCCAGACCTAAAGGGTCCCAAGTGATAGATATTGAATCTGCATCGGCTGCGAAAGTCTGGTCCGGCCCACTATCCAATTCTGTTCTTTGTTTTTTGGTGGGTCACTGACGGAAGTGTGACACAAGTATTGCAAAACCATATAATGGCCTTTTGTGGATAGCCTCTTCTTGCAACTGCATAGGGGTACTGTGGGCCTGATATTCAGCCAATTTCTAGTCCTATATTCAGCGTCTCTGAATTTTGAGGTCACTTCACTCAGGTGCACGCATGCGCAAAGGTAGGAAGGTAGGCTCTGAGCCTGCCACCCTTAAACACCTGTAGATAACTGTTGGGTGACATTCCTGAGCTACAGAGTCTCCTCCAGGCCTTGGGACAAAGTCTGGGAACATATCTGGGCACATTATTGTGCAATATTTCCGATTGCACCCTCACCACCTCAATGAGTACAGATACACGGCCTGATTCACAGAAGTGTTTTATAATGATGCATTCACATTGGAAATCTCTCTATGAATCAGGCCCACAGAGTACAAATATTCCTCACTTGCAAACCTATTTGTTTTCCCTCCCAGATCCTTATCTTGAGACAAACGCTGGCTGTTCATCGATTGCAGGATTGTTCTGAGAAAGCCCTTCGAGGACCCAGCCCTCAAATATGTGCGTAAGATCAGCGCATCTTGTGCTGATCAATACAAGGTAAAATTACTTCCACAGGATCCTGGGATTAGGATGACAATTAAAGACAAATAGAAAGATGGGAGGTATTGTAGGAGTTGCACATTTGGCAAATTTTAGTGGGACCGTAAGGGACTTCTTAATGCCTGCTATACCATACATTCTGCCAGTCATAACGCTTCAAAATGGTCCATTTTGCATTTAATTGTTAGGTGTGATTCATTGTGTGCTGTGCTGAGGCGAAGATGTGTGTTAGCATTGTAAATATCTGGGGAACATATTATTATTATTATGGCCCGTAGTGCTATTGATTGGCGGGCTTGATTTATGGAGTGGCTCTGCCCTATGCTGAGAGGAGAAACCAGACTGCAGAATAAATTGGCTTAATACAGCGTACTCAGGCTGGACATCGCTCATCTCTGTCCGTCAATCTCTTTATCAAATGTAAAAGTGTAACCCTCTTATCTAAGACCTGTGCAATAATGCTAAGCAGCACAGCAACTGTGTTTTATGTTATGTTATTTGAATTTGTTGAGCACAACTTTTGGCATGATTGGGGAATCTTGGCACTCTATTAAACGAATTTACACGGTAGGCGGTGGACCAAGGTGCTAATAGCACCTTGGTCCATGCCGGTAAAATACCGGCACCGCCTTGGTGGAAAGGGGAATTACCGCCCTATTCCAAGGTTGGCGGGGCAGTAATTCCCCCTTCCACCATTGCCTTCCCCATTCCCATTTCTGCCCCATAGGTCATAATGGGAATGGGGAAGGTGCTAATTACGGTACCGCAAATATGCGGTGCCGTAATTAGCACCAAGGTCCCTTAGAGGGTTGGTTTTTAACGCCTGCTAAAAGCAGGCGTTAAAGTACCAACCCGCTAAGGGACCTCGTAGTAAGGTGGTAAGGGTTAACGGTCACCGGTACCATTACCGGTGACCGTTAACCCTTACCGCCTACCGTGTAATGAGGCCCGAAGTCTTAATGCTTAAAAATCCACAAGTAGTTTTCCGGAATTGTGCTTGCTTTTGATCAGGGGTGTTGCTAGGTCTGGAAAAGATCCGGGGCTACGCTTCTGTCGAGACTGTCGGGACTCGGGGCTAACTAGAGTTTGGTTATAGCACCTGAGATTATATCTAGGGCTACAACCAGAAGACCCAGGGCTATAGCCCCCCAGCCCTCCCTAGCGATGCCTCTGTCTTTAATTAGCCGAAGTTCGAGTGGTAGTGAGTTCCAGAGTGTGTGAGCCACGAACCAGAAAGAGCAGCCTCCTTATGTGTTTGGCAGATCTGGTTTTGGTAACAACAAAAAACCTCTGGATGGCAAAACAGAAAGGGATGTGTTTTCTCTCCAAAAAGCTGGGGCCAGAGGGATACATGTTTTGTGCGCTGGACAGCCGTCATTCCAGACACTTTGCAGCAGTGTGAGTTCAATAAGGGCAAATACAAAATATTCTTTCAAAGCTTTTTTGCACCAGGGCAAAGGACTTCAACTAGGTACACATAGCCCAGTACAAAAATGCATTGTTTTCTGTAATGGTGGATGCCATGTATTGCGGAGAGGACTTTTTGCATTTGATTCAGTGCAAACCATCCTCTTTGCAATATAGCATGGCGACTGAAAGGGTAATGAACAGAACAAGAACGCAGAGAGTTGGAGGTGAGGTAATGGACGCAAGTAGGGAAGGATCACTCGGAGTAGACTGAGGAAAGGAGAGATAAAAGAAAGGTGAGTGGGGCAGTGAGGGGTCCGAAAGCCAGTTGCAGTGGGGGAATGGTGCCTAATGGAAGGGAAGCAGAGGGACAGTAAGGTGGGTGGGGGAAAAAGTGCAAAATGAAATCCATTTCGCAACTCCCATTGCTCGGGAGTCTCGTCTCAAGACAAGCATTGATTTGTTTCGAGAAGGCCACAGAGGACCTTCTGTAATACGCCCCTGAGAAGACCCAGAGCAGCTGTATTATGCACTCTCCATTGGAGTTTTGAGGATAGATCCTGCAGTTGAGTTCTGGATTCTTTGGTGTCGGTTGATGGCAGATGAGGAACACCCAGAATCAACAGCCTTGCAGTACTCATATCGATAGGTACCTTGACTTCATCTCGCAGTTAGCTATTAGGCTACTCTGCATTGTCTCTGCACTTTGCACCCAGTGACCGTCATATTTGTATCTTGACTGCTTTTCACGTCGGCTGCATCTCGTATCTAGCCACTTTCATATTTTGTATTTGTGTCTGCATTTCATGAACAGCCACCCTGATAGCGTGTACCCGAATGCATCTGGCACCTAGATATCCTGCCTCTCTGTATTTTGTACTTTGACTGCATCTCACATTTTGCTACCATGCTACCCTGTATTCTCACTGCATCTCGTATCTAGCCACTTTCCTATTTGTACTTTTGACTGCATTTACTGTACTGCCACCCTGATAGCTTGTACCTGACTGCATCCTACACCTAGTTACCTCACCACCTTGTATTTAGCTGCATGTCGTATCTAGCCTCCTTGATACTTTGAGCCCTGGACATTAACACTCCTACCTTCTTCCAGGCCAACATGAGGCTGAGAGCTGAGAGTCTCACACCCCTATCACTAGCTCAATCCGACCATCAGCTCTGTCATTATTAGCTGCTGCTTAGCCTCCATTATGATCCTCTCTCATACCTCCCAGCCTTCCACACTCAGAATCTCTTCGCACACAGGAACCCCTACTCAACACACCACCATAGAGCACCACA
Organism: Ambystoma mexicanum; assembly: GCF_040938575.1. Taxonomy (NCBI): domain Eukaryota; kingdom Metazoa; phylum Chordata; class Amphibia; order Caudata; family Ambystomatidae; genus Ambystoma; species Ambystoma mexicanum. The sequence goes on along the minus strand of NC_090934.1, from coordinate 364,751,310 downwards.
CCGCCCAATCCATCACTAGGCCTGATTCCTCCAATGATACACAGGCCCCGAGACTCACACAACCACACTTACCATATCAAGCTTCCAGACTCTCTAGACTTACAACAAGTACCCCACCCCCACACACAATCACCTCACACATGCCCACTAAGTCAGGAAACCTCAGACTGGGCTCCCGCACTGCCGCAAGAACTTCTAGTAACATCACTTACCACGCCACACCTATAACTAGGTCCACTACGCATCACAGCTTCAAACCAGCATCACCAACCTGTACATCTACCAAACACATACCGAAAGCCTGTCTACCTAGACTACAAACATGCAAAAACACACAGAAACCACACCTCAAATGCGCCCTACTCAACGCGCACTCTCTCCCCGCTCATGCTCTTGAAATAAATAACCTTATATCCAGCCAAGACCTAGATATACTAGGTATCACAGAAACATGGTTACACTATGCCTCTGGCCCTGCCATCGTCCTCGCTCTACCCCCTAGCTACACAATCCACAGACAGGATAGACACTCCAAAATAGGTGGCAGAGTTGCCCTAATCCACAAAGACTCTATGTCCATCAGACCCATCCCCCATCATTGGGAGGACAACGCAGACATCCTATCTCTCAAACTATCTCTCACCCAATAACACCATCAGCATCAATGTCTTATATTGGCCCTCTGGGCTCCAGGCAGACTTCCAAGGCCACCTCACCCACCTACTCAGCGATAATCTAAAAAAATCTACTAAAACCATGCTCGTAGGTGATCTTAACCTTCTCTACGACGACCCCAAAGACAAACCAGCTACAGCTCTGACCAAAGACTTTCTAAACCTAGGCTTCTTCCAAAAAGTCTCAGGACTCACTCACGCCAAAGGTTGCACCTTAGACTGGGATGTTGACCACAACTGTGACTCGATCATCACATCTAATCTTTCCTACCTGTGGACTGACCACAATTGCATTCAATTCTCCATTCCTTCTGACCATTGCTCCAAAATCCTCACTCAGGCCCCTATAGCACAAACTAGAAGCACTAAAAAACCTACAATAGAAAACCTCCATCCATACCTCAACACCCCATGCCTATCACTCCCTTCCTCACAGGACCCCACCATCCTAGCAGACCTCTTCAAGGACACCCTCACCAATGCAGTAATCTCAATGTAAAAAAGAGAAAAACTCCTTCCACAAGAACTCTTCTGAAGAACTTAAAAGTCTATGTTCTGACAAAAGACTGGCTCTTAAAAATTGGCAGACTAACCCTTGCACCACCTACAAAGACAGCTTTAAGTTGATTGCCATCCAATACAAACAGGCCATCATCACTGCCAAATCCAACTCATACAATCTAACAATAACTAATGCCAATTCCCAAACCAAGGAATTATTCACCATCTTCAATGAACTCACCACTACCCCCACTAGCACCAAAGAAATCATCAAAGACGAAGCCTGGTGTGCAAGCATACAAGCTGCAATGCCCAACAAAATAGACCTCCTTCAGAAGAAAATCCTTGATCACTATAATACACTACCTAGCCAGCTCCAACCTACTCCCACCTCCTCTGAGCTCAAAGTCCCCCACTCGCCCAACATGCATTCAAAGACACCTCAGAACTAGATGTCAAAGACCTCCTCAAACACCTCAAACCATCACCCTGTAAAGGAGACATATGCCTGCCAAAGGTCATTTAGGGCTGTGCTGAAACCCTCGCCCCACTTCTGACAGCCTTCATTAACTCCTCTTTTAAAACAGGCATCATCCCAGACAGCCTCAAAAATGCCTGGGTCCGCCCTCTCTTGAAAAAACCCACCTTAGATCCTGCACAGCCTAACAACTACCAGCCCATAACAACCGTCCGATTCCTTCTCAAAATTCTGGACAAGGCAGCCCACAACCAAATACAATCATACTTAGAGACTAATTCCATCTTAGGTAAAAGACAGTCTGGTTTCCGCAAAGTGCATGGTACATAAACTGCCTTGCTAGACTTAAAAAAACAAATCACGCAAATCATGGACAAAGGCAAGCCTGCCCTCCACCCCCTCCTAGACCTCTCTGCGGCTTTCGATCTTGTAGATCACAAGATCCTCACAGCTCACCTCACCCAAGCAGCTCAATTCTCCAAACAAGCAGCCTCCTGGATCACATCCTTCCTTGAAGGCAGAGTAATGAAAGTATTCTCCAACATAGCTAATGCTGCACCCACCACCATCCACTGTGGAGTCCCAAAGGGCTCTTCCATGGCCCCAACCCTATACAACCTCTTCACAAAGCCCCTCTTTGACAAGCTTCATGCACTCGGTATCGCATACACCAATTATGCTGACAATACGCAAGTCTTGCTACCCCTAACAGGCTCATATGTCCAAAACGCAGAGGCACTGCATCTAATCTACGCTACCATCCAAGCTTGGATGGCAGCAAACGGCTTATGCCTCAATGGGGACAAGACCTAGATTCTGATTCTACGCCAAAAAGCCACACTGGCCAAGCTAGACCCCCTCTACACAAACTTTGACATAGATAACTCCAGCATCCCTGTATCATCGTCAGTAAAGACTTTAGGGGTCCACATTGATTCCACCCTATGAATGGACAAACGTGCATCAGCCTCAGCAGTAAACACGAAACTGATCAATGCCATAAAACCCTTCTTAACCAAATCAAGCTGCGTCTCAATTGCCAGAGCTACGGGGCCACGCTAGACTATTGCAACACCCTTCTAGCAGGCACCTAAAAAACATACAAAAACCAAAGTATTCCTTTAGGTCATGCATTGTAGAACCCTGTGTAGTTTAGTGTCATGGCCAGTGTCCATCATTGCAACATCTAGTCGTGTATAGCCGTTTATCACTAAGCGTGCTGACACCTGTACTCGATACATTTCTATTACAGACAGCAAACCACTTCTACTTTTTTATCAATAAAAAAGATTTTATTCCATCATTTCATTTTTGCAGTTCACAGTTTTATAGAATATTCATGTTATTAAACAGCTAGTAGATAAAGTAGTAGTGTATACAAACAACGGTAGTTTCCAATTAGCTCTCCAACTGGTCTTCTTATTATAATTAAAACATCTTTATACATCCTCTAATGACCTTGTTCATCATTCACTTCCTATAGATTCCGACATGTTTCGCTCCTTCTCATTCTTATTCAAAATAGTTGTTATGGGAGTTTCTTCAGGGGAACACTACAAACAAATAACCACATTGCTGTTACAGATCTACCACAATTACACCATTAAAACATCAATCTTCTGCTTTATCTTGATTCCTGCCACTCCAGTTGACATCTCGAGTTCCAAATTTCAGGATAATTCATAGAATTTCGCACAAAAGTGGCGCACGCGCCTGGCGCACTGTGTCCCCGTGCGATACACTGCGCCAGCCGCGTGCGAAAAAATCCATTTCATCGGACAGCGTATTAATAGATTTTAGCCTCCAAAACCAGCCGTGGGGCAGAGTGGCGCAGCGACCCTGCAGCAGCGCCATTTACGCCCCCAAGAACTCGCTTGCGCAAGGAAAAGCCATCAAAATTCCCAATTCATCGCAAATGTCTGCGCTAACCCTGGACCAGTTCACAGGGCTGCCAAAACAGCAAACGTCAAGCGGGGAATGTGTATTTCAGTGGTTCGCGGGAAGTTTCACACGCGAATGTCCTGGGTACGTGTACATCAGGGGTGTGCGTGAAGTAATACACTCGAATCCATCAGGGCACGTGTATTCCAGTGGTGCGCAGGAAGTATCACACGCAAATTCAGCAGGGTACGTGTATTTCAGGGGTGCACGGGAAGTATCACACGCGATTCCATCAGGGCACGTGTATTTCTGGGGTGCGCAGGGAGTACTACACGTGAATTGGCCATGTGGGTCCTCCCAGGTGTTCCCTCTACACCCTCCACGGCCCCTGCAGCAGCCTACACAACAGGGGACTACCCTGCACCCCTGCTCATGTCCCGCAGGCAGCCTATCCACCATGGGCATGCCCCCCAGCCAACCCACATGTCACCTTGCACCACTGATCAACAACGCATGTCTCCCAGCACCCTCACCCCCTCACCCCCCAGCACTGTGGGGAACCTGCCAGCAGGCCCCCACACATATCCAACTCATGTCCCCCTGCACCCCCACCCCCCAGCACTGTGGTGCACCCTCCACCAGGCCCCCACTCATGTCTCCCAGCACCCCCCCCGCAGTGCAGGGCACCCTCCACCAGGCCCCACTCATGTCCAACTCAAGTCCCCCTGCACCCCCACCCCCCTGCATCCAGGGCCACCCTCCATCAGGCCCCCACACATGTCCAACTCATGTCCCCCTGCACCCCCACTCCCCCAGCATCCAGGGGCACCCTCCACCAGGCACCCACTCCTGTCCTACCAACCCCCACCCCCAAGAACTGCGATTCGCCTGGGTACGTGTATTTCAGGGATGCGCGCGTAGTCTGACACGCAAATTCATCAGGGTACATGTATTATGGGTCCGCGTGAACTTTCACACGCGATATCAGCAGGGTACGTGTATTACGGGGTTCGCGGGAAGTTCCACACGCGATTGCCCTCGGTACGTGTATTCCGGGGTTGCTTGGGAAGTTCCACACGTGATTGCCCTGGGTATGTGTATTTCGGGTTGCTTGGGAGGTTCCACACGCGATTGCCCTTGGTACGTGTATTTCGGGGTGCGCGGGAAGTTCCACACGCGATTTCAGCAGGGTACGTGTATTCCAAGGTGCGCGGGAAATTCCACATGCGATTGTCCATGGTGCGTGTATTTCTGGTTGCGCGTGAAGTTTCACACGTGATTTCAGCAGGGTACGTGTATTCCAAGGTGCGTGAGAAGTTCCACACGCGATTGTCCGTGGTGCGTGTATTTCTGGTTGTGTGAAGTTTCACACACGATTTCAGCAGGGTAAATGTATTCCAAGGTGTGCGGGAAATTCCACACGCGAATCCAGCAGACTACGTGTATTCCTTGGGTGCCCTGGAGTCCTACACATGAATCGGCCGTGTGGGTCCTCCCAGCTGTTCACTCTACACCCTCCACGGCCCCTGCAGGCAGCCCACACCACAGGGGACTACCCTGCACATGTCCCGCAGGCAGCCCATCCACCATGGCCATGCCCCCCAGCCAACCCACATGTCACCTTGCATCACTGCCCACCAACACATGTCTCCCAGCACCCCCACCCCCCAGCACTGTGGGGCACCCTCCACCAGGCCCCCACTCCTGTCTCCCAGCACCCACACCCCCCAGCACTGTTGGGCACCATCCACCAGGCCCCCACTCCTGTCCCCCTGCACCCCCACCCCCAGCACTGTAGGCCACCCTCCACCAGGCCCCCACTCCTGTCCCCCTGCACCCCCACACCCCAGCACTATAGGGCATCCTCCACCAGGCCCCCACTCCTGCCCCCCTGCACCCCACCCCCCAGGACTGTGGGGTACCCTCCACCAGGCCCCCACTCATGTCCAACTCATGTCCCCCTGCACCCACAGCCCCCTGCATCCAGGGGCACCCTCCACCAGACCCCCACTCCTGTCTCCCTGCACCCCCACCCCCAGCACTGTGGGGCACCCTCCACCAAGCCCCGACTCATGTCCCCCAGCCAACACGTCATCACAATCTAGATCCCTGGCCCTTATGGGCAGCCTCCACATGCCAAACCCAGTATTGCATCCACCCACTTAGAAATGCCAATTACATAATACAAACCCAATGGCAAGTATGTAAATGAACACATGTACCTCACATACACACAATGGGTGTCAGTGAATGTCAAAACCCATATCATGACATGCCTGAAACCAATGAGATGATACTACACATTGAAGTATGATGAAAAAATATGTATTAAAAGCAACATAAATGGAATCAAAAATAAACAAACGAAAATGGGAATTTAAAACAAAAAGCAGCATGTCCGTAAAATAATGTAAAACCACAAATCATAATCCAAAGGAAATGTGTCCAAAGTCACAGTTCACAAAAGTAAATCCAATGGAAAATTAAAACCAAAAACCATTGCTCCATGGCTAAAATAAAAAAAAAAAATTCCCAACAGTGAACTATATACAGAAAAACGATCCAGGGTCCATGATCCCAACAGAAGAAATGAAACCTATCTAATAACACTACCTAATAAAAAAAAACTATATACAAAAATGTGGTCCATTGTCCAAAAGGTCCAAAAAATATAAAAAAGCAAAGGAAACCTAACACTAACTACAGAACTATTTACAAGGGCAGCGGGCCAGTCCGACGGCTCACTTTGGGATGTTCCGGTCCAGGGCATCATTGAACTCCTGCTCAATGTCCCGGAGGCGGTCCTCCTTCATGGCCCCGAGGGTCCGAAGGACCGACGACATGTTCACCTCCAACTCCCTGCGGATTGCCTCGAGGCACTCGGCCCGCTTCAGGGCCCTCTGCATGGAGTTCTCCGCCCTGACCATCGTGAGCCGTGCCTCTTCCGCCCGCTGCCGCTCCACATCTATGGCATGGCCCAACCGCTGCCACACGGAAGACACTTCCCGTCCTGGGTCCTCCTGCCCTCCGGCCGATGCCTGCCCCTCTGATGTCGAAGGCCCCGAGCCATCATGGCTCCCACCTCGTTGCTGCTGCTGCTGTGCCTGTGCCCGTGCCCTGGCTCCTGCTGCCTGCACATCCTCCACTGGCTGGGTTGCAGTCGTTGATGTGGCCACCCCTGCTGGACGTCCGACTCCCGACTGTGGCAGGGATGCCTCCTCCAGCAGCCTGGCCGCACCGTCAGAGGCAGCTCCACAGGGCACCCAGGTGACAAATGGGTGGGAAGATGGCACGGAGAACGACTGGCGCATAGGGTGTTCAGTTGAGGAGGGGGTCAGAGCAAGCTGCAGCAAACGGAGGAATCCGGCCTGGGTGACCTGTCCCAGTAGGACGACGCGGTCAATGAGCCATTCGAGATGACGTGCAGTCTCCTCATGAAAAGACTGCAGGTCACCTCATATGGCCCGTTGACGCAACGCCACACCAGTCAGGACAGGCTCAACCCGTACCTGGATAGCCACGTCTGCAGGCAGAGGAAGGCCAGTTGTTGTGAGCTCATCCCCTGCCTGAAAACGGGTCTGGACGTAGGCATACCTGCTGGTGCAAGATGATGCAGTGACAGGATCAGGGACAGGATTGCACACAGGCACCTCCGCGGTGGCCTGTGCTGCCTCCTGTCCCTGGTCCTGCACTGCACTACTAGCACCATTGGAATCCCCAGCTCCAGACCCCGTCTCTGTCGCTTGCACGGCCTCCTCCTCCACCAAACACCCAACCAACCTGGATGACTCCGTGCCATCTTCCCCCGTTGGGCCCTGTGGGGTCCCAGCTGCCCCTTCTGCTGCCGAGGACTCCAACTCCGACCTCCGCCTCTTGGACCTCCCCCCGGCAGCTGCGGCCTGGGACGCGGCACCTGACTCTTCACCCTCCGACGAGAACACAACCTGGGAGGGGAGCCGGGCCTTGCGTCTCTGGCTGGCGGTGTGATCCCTGCCGCTGTGCTCCACAGCACCTTCTCCGCCCTCTTCATCAGTTGACGCTGCAGACAGGGAGAAATAAAACACAGGCATCAGGGCACTGTACAATGGACACATACACACATGACAGTTGTACATGAGTGGCATTGGCAAACCTCATACTAGGGAGGACACAGTTATGTCGAGTGGGGAGGAGTTTGCCAAAAAGCCAAATTAGCTAATTGCGCTTTCCAACTAGTCTCTTGTGCACATGTGTTGTGCTAAAAAACACATGCTCTACCGCCTTGGTTGTTGCATGTGTGAGCTGTCATCCAAATGAAAAATGAACATTAATTTTAATAGGTTTTCTCTGGATGAACAGGTGCAGATTGGAATTGTAAAAACAATGAAGAATTTTTCTTCAGCGATGTTCTCTCTGAAGGTAGTTACAGCAAAGACCCCTAAATACTTGGGCAGGGGGTCCTTAATCCGAACGAGCGTAACCTGTGCAGTTCATGTTGTGCACTAGGTATGGTCGTTCTCTAGCCGACCGGTTTCTGTGGAACAAATTAGTGGGCCACATTCATCAGGGCTTCGCAGGGCATCTGGGTATGTGCCTGCTGGTAATCACGTCTGTATCTCTTCAAAAACACTCCCCGCTCCGTGTGGTCTGGTAACTTAGCACGGTGGGTGAGACGGCCCGGAACCTTGGAGCGATCATCTCTGTTCGCGTAACGGACCGCGCGCGCACATCTCTCTACACATCCAATGACTGCACCTCAGAGTGTCAGCCTCAGAGTGTCAGCTCTTGTAATTGGAGGATGGGGCCTTAGCGCGTACAAGCGGAAGTGACGCTGGACGTGTGGGCATGTTTAAAAGGTACGTGTAGAACGCCATTTCCTTGTACGTGCTTTTCGTGGAGAGCGAGTGGGTGAAATCTGTACTTCTTGTCGGTTCACACGCGATTTACTTCACGGCGTTCCAAGTTCATACTCCCTGTTACCTCTGACAGCTTTTTCTCTTTTTTTCTTATTCCTGGGCCTGTTTCCTCAAACAGCATTCACTTCTCCAGTTGTCCTGTCTCCTCAGACAGCGTACAATTCTTCTTTTGGCGGGGGTGTTGCCAACGCGCACATGCACGTATTTTTCACGCGTTATTTCCTGGCAGACGGTGAGTCGCGCACGTATTTGACATCTGTGCTTGCTCCGTGTGTTGCCTACCCCTTCAGAGGTCAGTCTAGGCTGCGTGTGACACGCATACATTCATTTTTGTGTTTCTGAGTGCCACAGCGTAGTGCAGGTTTATTTTTCCACGCACGTGGTCTAGGAGGGGTTGCGTGCACATTATCTCCCTTTTTTGGAGTGCCTGTGCGTAGCGTGACCCGTCATCTTCCCCCAGGGGTCACATACAGCCTTGCTAGAGCACTAGGGTACGAATTCCATCTAGTACCCTACCCCTTTGACACCCAATTGCCCAGGAAAATAGTTTACTGCAACTCCCATACGCACAACTACATCAGTGCCATGGTTGGGAGGTGAGCACGCGGTAAGGGTGGCAAAGGTGGACGAGCCACAAGAGGTGGCCATGGTGGATACGGTAGGGGATGTGGCCGTGACTTGCAGGGTGCTCCTAGCCCCCCATGTGTGGGTGACCAGTCAGGGACACCCATGCCCCCCCCCGGTTGAGGGTAATGTGGCTGACACCATCCCTGCTCAGCCCTTGTTGGACCACCCCATTGTGGCACCAGACCTGGCACAGGGTGACTCCATGGCTGACTTCCAGGTCAGCAGGTCTAGGCCACATGTGGCGGTGCACGTTGGTGTCACCAGCCCACGTGGATCAGGGGCAGCTATGTCATCTGCTGCCCCGAGTAGGCAGGGTGGGGAGGCTGCAGGGGCAGCTGTGGCTCCATCCACCCCAGCTCTGAGTCTCCCAGCCAGGACAGTGTCGGTCCTAGTCCATCCTGCTGACGTTCCCCCTGACTACATCACACTTCAGCTAATGCCTGCACCAAGTCCCATGGTGAGTGTTCATTCCCACACTCCTGGTCCACAGTCCACCAGGGCTCCTGCCCCTAGTGTCCAGAGCGGCGTAGGACACTCAGTATCACCACCAACTTCCAAGCGGAAGAGGAAGAGTGCTCGTCCAGTACAGGCTGATGCCCCAGACACGGCTACACAGTCCGGCTCACCAAGGAGGTCCAGCTTCAATCAGGCCGAACTTGATGCACTTGTGGATTATGTGTCCGCACATGACAGCGAAATGGTGATTACTGCAGGATGCAAGACCACACCTGCACAACGTCAGGCACACTGGCAGACCATCGCGGAACTCATAAGTGCCCTTGGATTCGTGAGGCGCACAGCTAATGATTGCTACAAGCGCTGGAATGACCTGAAGCGCAGGGCAAAGAAAAAGCTGGCCTCAAGTCATGCCGCAACTCTAGTTGGTGGGAGGTGGGTCTCCAGCAGAGGACATAGAACTCACTCCACATGAATATGTTGCTGGGACCTACGTCACGGAGGAACAGATCCAAGGCATGGGAGACCTGCCAGATTACGAGGCATTGTCCGGTGAGTGCACATGCATGTGTGTGTCATCCATGTGCATGGTGTGTGTGTGAGTGCTTCTGATTGAGTGCCAGGTGAGGGTGTGTGTGCCTGAGTGGTTTGGGTCACCCATGTACTTCATCCAATACATTCTGCGCACCAGGATTTGGGTGCTGCAGTATCCCTTCTGGCAACAGTAGACATTCAGCCCAACCTCACGCCAGTTGCCCTTGAAGTGTCATCTTGCCACAACATAGTTGCATATTATTCTGTGTTCATTCATGCTGATTGTCTGCATTCCACCACTTTCACTAGGCATTTCTCAGTCCTATTGTCACATGTGTGACATGGCTAGGGTATATGCCATCTGTGTGATGGCATGTGTCATGTATGTGTATTGGACATGCCAACCACAGGCCAATGTGTGATGGCACTGCTAGCCAGCATGCAGCAAATGTGTTGGTCTTCCATCTTGGTGTCATCAATGTGTGCCATTTGCCTCCCCTTTACACGCATTGACAGTGCATGCATGGGAGGGTTATAGTCATGTGGGACATGTGTCAATGAAGTAATGTTTCTGTTGCTTCTCAGCCCTAATTGTGTGCCATGGTGCTAATGCCTGTTCAAATTTCTTTTCTTTCATGTCTTTGCAGGGGATGACGCACTTGATACTGCTGGGGTTGTGGAGATGGTGCAGACCCAGGAGGGGTCTCAGGCCCGACCTGGCACCAGTAAGGGACGTGGTGTGGTGGTGGGTGAGAACTCACACTTGCTGCAGACCAACATCTCTAAGGGTGTCTCTGGGTGCACCTCCCCGAGCTCTATTCAGGTGTTGATTGGGATGATGAGACCTACGTGCCGTCGCAGGTAAGTGTTTCTGGGAGGGATTCTGTACTGTCCAACCCACCTGCACAAGGCGTAGAACCCTCAATGGGGATGTCAGTGTTGTTAGGTCTTTTGGTGGTTACGAATGCAGGGTCACACTCCGCTATATCTGATCCTGTTCCTGGGCCAGAAGATCAGAGGGGGAATGCAGTCCTGCAGCCTCAGGCAGTACTGGCACAGCAAGGCGCAGTTCACCTTGCCCCAGACAGGTGTGGTGCCCGCCGACGCGGTGGCCGTACGCCACCTGGCAATACCGCATGGGAGCAATCCATATACGGTATGGCAAACCAACAGGCAGCATCAACTGAGATGATAGCTCAAGCCATGGATAGGGTGGCCACTTCCATTGTCCCCCAAGAAGGGCTGATTGAACAACTACAGCAGGCAACAGACTCCATTAGCCAGTCACACAGGGAGGACATGTTGGCGTCCCACAGGGACAGGCGGGCGGCACTGGGGACTCTGCGGGAAGCCATTTCAATTGAGTCCCAGGGCCAAAGGGAAGCCCTAAGGGTGGAACTCCGTCAGCTCAGGGTAACTCTGGTTGAGCTTGAGGCTTCAGCTAACACAAGGACAGAACAGCAGCTGGAGCGGCTCACACGTACGCTCTCAGCTGAGATGCAGGCAACTAGGGAGGAGGTCCGGGCATCCCGTGAGTTGTTGCATGGGGACCTCCGCACAATTATCCTCCAGAACCAGACCTTCCACACCCGCATGCTTGCAGCCATGGAGGACCAGGCTAGGGCTTTGCGTGGGCTGCCTCCCATAGTGCCACCACCTCCTGATGCAGCTGCAGAGGGTGAAGAGAGCGACAGCAGCGATTCTCCCACAATAGGGTAGCCGTGCAGGCCATGAGCCCATGGAGGTGTTTTTTTTTCGCAAGATCCACACAGGTGGGTTTTGGTGTGCACCCTGTCCTCGGACCTCCTGGGTGGCCTCCCCCACCCCCCGGGCCCATTCATGGCCATTTTTGGTTTTTTGTTTTTTGATTTTTGTTTTTTGGTTTTTGATTTCTGATTTTTTGGACAGTGTGTTGACTTGTGTGGCTCCCGTGGGCATACGCTGTATTGTGGCTGGGCACATGCAGGCTTGTCCTGAATTTGGGTCAGATGCTTGGGTTTGTATGACACACACCACTCCTGCTTCCCGTTTCCATGGGATTGCAAAGGGGGTGCCCAAGTGACATTGACTTACACGGTGACGTTGGACTCCCATTTGATGTGTGGGCAGTCTCTAGTCAATACTGTGTATACATTCCTAGTGCATATTGTTGTTGTATTGTACACTGCATGGTGTATTGAAATGTGCCTCTGCATCCATCTCATCCTCCTAATTTGCAGGTCCATTTGTCATGTCTTCACAAGGCGGTCTACTTTGGAAATGGAGTCCATGTTGTAAGCAGTGCACCTACACTTTTGCGTGGCGCTAACACTGTACAGTTGGAAGTGTTCGAAGTGCTGGCCTTATCAGGTAGTGAGGCTACCAATTTTTTAAGTCTGTACTGTCATGTTTATGGTAGGTTGGAGGTTGTGTAGGTGATTAGTATTATTGGTAAGTATTTGGTAATGTGTGTTGTTGGTCCTGCATTACTGTGAGCATTCCATGTGTGTCCAGTCTCCTTTAGGGACACTGTAGTTTGTGACACTTGGGTAATCTTGTGGGGATTAACTTGTTTTCTCTCACATAGCATGACATGCCTAGGTGTGTTGTGTGGCCGTGCAGGGGAGGGGTTGGGTGACATGGCACTGTTCTCATGTTGTATTTTGCAAGTGGGTATTCATTTTTGCTGCATGGAAGTGTGTCTTTTGATGACACTGCATTGGTGGTGTTTGTGTAGGTAGGGATGCACACATTGTGACACTTCCAGATGAACAATCTCAGGCTGCTATGGTTCTGACAGTTGACTGTCCCTTAATTCATCATAATTGTCAGATTGAGCCATCATTGATTGTCAGATGGAATGTGCCAGGGCTGTGTGCACTCAACAGGGGTGTGATTTCTATGTGAAGTAATTAGCCACCAGCGGCGTACGTACTGCCTCACCCTGTGCCCTTTACCCTCCCATGCGCAGCAGGCGTGCATGTGGTTGGAGATGTGGGAGCACCACCATGTCCACAGCCAGGCCCCGGCGTGTTGCAACATTGTGCAGGACACATGCTGCCACTATGACCATGCACACTACTGGGGGAGCGTATAACAGCTGCCCGCCAGAATGGTCAAGGGAGCGAAAGCGGGACTTGGGCACTCCGAATGTGCGCTCCACTATGCCCCATGTTGCAATATGGGCTGTGTTGTATCTTACCTATGGAGGCGTGATGGGGTTCCGAATTGGCGTCATCATGTGGGTGCTCAGAGGGTAGGCACTGTCCCCTGGGGAGGTGGTGATGGGGATCATTAGTGGGGTATTGACATTACTCTGTATCTGTCATGCATGCGTGTACTGTGGCATTTATACTCACCAAGCAGCCATTCATCGCCATGCCGCCCAGCTTCCATGTCCCAGTTTAGGGTTGACATCCTGTAAATGAAGCTGTCATGGGTGGACCCTGGATAGTTGGCATATACTGAGGTGATGATTCCCTTGGAATCATATACTACCTGGACGTTGATGGAATGCCAGTGCTTGCGGTTGCTGTAGATGTGCTCAGATGCCCTGGGGGGACGTAGAGCCACACGGGTGCAATCAATGGCACCTAGCACTTTGGGGAATTGTGCCAGCCTGTAGACATCCTGGCTGACAGCCTGCCTTTCTGCAGGTGTTCTGGGCAGGTATATGTGCCTGCAGACTGATGGGCGTGCAGTGATGATGGCCAACACCTGGTGTAGGCACCGTGACTGCGTGGCCTGTGACACCCCCCCCACTATGGCACTTGTCCGCTGAAAGGATCCGGTAGCCAAGAAGTGCAGTACATTGAGGACCTTCTCCAGGGGGCTGAGTGCTTGGGAGCACAGGGTAGGTGATGTGAGGTCATCCTCCCACTCACTGACCAGGTCGAGTATTATGTGTGGTGGAAACCTGTACCTCCCATACACCTGGTCATCAGGCATACCAAATAGGCTGGTTCTGGGCGTGAAGATTCTGGCCCTGACTATCCTTCTCCTCCTCCTGCGGTATCCCACGGCCACTGCTGCTAGGAACGGTATATTCATCCTGGCGTCTGAGCTTGTTTGTTGTTTGTGCACTCTTTTATGCTGCGTGGGACGTGCGCCTGCTTCATGCTGGCGTACTTGTTTCCGGATTGGACCTTTTTTTTTTGCGCGTTGTAGGCAACCGTGTAAATCTTCCCACCCACCCCAGGAATACACGTAACACACTCTCCCAGGCCCAGTCGCGAGTAAATATTCCCGCCCACCCCTGAAATACACGTACCCTGCAAATTTGCTTGTGAAACTTCCCGCGCACCCCGAAATACACGTACCCAGGGCAATCACGTGTGGAAATTCCCGCAAACCCCATAATATACGTACCCTGCTGATATCGCGTGTGGAAGTTTACGCTGACCCATAATACACGTACCCTGATGAAATCGCGTGTAAGACTACCCGCGCACCCCTGGAATACACGTACCCTGGCAAATCGCACTTCTGAGGGGTGAGGGGGGTGATAGTCATGAGTTGGACATGAGTGGGGGCCTGGTGGAGGGTGTCCTACAGTGCTGTGGGGTGGGGGTGCCGGGGGACAGGAGTGGGGGCCTGGTGGAGGGTGCCCTACAGTGCTGGGGTGTGGGGGTGCAGGTGGACATGAGTTGGACATGAGTGGGGGCCTGGTAGAGGGTGCCCTACAGTGCTGGGGGTGGGGGTGCAGGGGGACAGGAGTGGGGGCCTGGTGGAGGGTGCCCTACAGTGCTGGGGGGTGGGGGTGCAGGGGGACAGGAGTGGGGGCCTGGTGGAGGGTGCCCTACAGTGCTGGGGTGTGGGGGTGCAGGGGGACAGGAGTGGGGGCCTGGTGGAGGGTGCCCTGCACTGCTGGGGGGTTGGGGTGCAGGGGGACATGAGTTGGACATGAGTGGGGGCCTGCTGGCAGGTTCCCCTGACTGGTGGGGGGTGGGGGTGCAGGGGTACATGATTTGGACATGAGTGGGGGCCTGGTGGAGGGTGCCCTACAGTGCTGGGGGGTGGGGGTGCAGGGGGACAGGAGTGGGGGCCTGGTGGAGGGTGCCCTACAATGCTGGGGGGTGGGGGTGCAGGGGGACATGAGTTGGACATGAGTGGGGGCCAGGTGGAGGGTGCCCTATAGTGCTGGGGGCGGGGGTGCAGGGGGACAGGAGTGGGGGCCTGGTGGAGGGTGCCCTACAGTGCTGGGGGTGGGGGTGCAGGGGGACAGAAGTGGGGGCCTGGTGGAGGGTGCCCTACAGTGCTGGGGGTGGGGGTGCAGGGGGACAGGATTGGGGGCCTGGTGGAGGGTGCCCTGCACTGCTGGGTGTGGGGGTGCAGGAAGACAGGAGTGGGGGCCTGGTGGAGGGTGCCCTACAGTGCTGGGGGGTGTGGGTGCTGGGAGACAGGAGTGGGGGCCTGGTGGAGGGTACCCCTGGATGCACGGGGGTGGGGGTGCAGGGGGACAGGAGTGGGGGCCTGGTGGAGGGTGCCCTACCGTGCTGGGGGGTGTGGGTGCTGGGAGACAGGAGTGGGGACCTGGTGGAGGGTGCCCCTGGATGCAGGGGGTGGGGGTGCAGGGGGACATGAGTGGGGGCCTGGTGGAGGGTGCCGCTGGATGGTGGGGGTGCTGGGAGACTTGCGTTGGTGGGCAGTGGTGCAAGGTGGCATGTGGGTTGGCTGGGGGGCATGGCCATGGTGGATGGGCTGCCTGCGGGACACGTGCAGGGGTGCAGGGTAGTCCCCTGTGGTGTGGGCCGCCTGCAGGGGCCGTGGAGGGTGTAGAGGGAACAGCTGGGAGGACCCACATGGCCAATTCACGTGTGGGACTCCCCGGCACCCCCGAAATACATGTAGGCTGCTGGATTCGCGTGTGGAATTTCCCATGCACCCGGAGTACACGTACCCTGCTGAAATTGCGTGTGGAACTTCACGCACACACCGAAATACACGTACCCTGCAAATTCACGTGTGAAACTTCAGGGCAATCGCGTGTGGAACTTCCCGCAAACCCTGCAATACACATACCCTGCTGATATCGCGTGTGGAAGTTCACGTGGACCCATAATACACATACCCTGATGAAATCGCGTGTAAGACTACCTGCACACCCCTGGAATAGACGTACCCAGGCAAATCGCACTGCTGGGGGGTGGGTGGGTGGGAGACATGAGTGGGGGCCTGGTGGAGGGTGCCCCACAGTGCCGGGGGTGGGGGTGCAGGGAGACAGGAGTGGGGGCCTGGTGGAGGGTGCCCTACAGTGCAGGGGGGTGGGGGTGCAGGGGGACATGAGTTGGACATGAGTGGGGCCTGGTGGAGGGTGCCCCTGACTGCTGGTGGGTGGGGGTGCAGGGGCACAGGAGTGGGGGCCTGGTGGAGGGTGCCCTGCACTGCTGGGGGGTGGGGGTGCTGGGAGACATGCATTGGTGGGCAGTAGTGCAAGGTGACATGTGGGTTGGCTGGGGGGCATGGCCATGGTGGATGGGCTGCCTGCGGGACATGTGCAGTGGTGCAGGGTAGTCCCCTGTGGTTTGGGCTGCCTGCAGGGGCCGTGGAGGGTGTAGAGAGTGTAGAGGGAACAGCTGGGTGGACCCACATGGCCAATTCACGTGTGGGACTCCCCGGCACCCCAGAAATACACGTAGGCTGCTGGATTCGCGTGTGGAATTTCCTGCGCACCCGGAGTACACGTACCCTGCTGAAATTGCATGTGGAACTTCACGCGCACACCGAAATACACATACCCAGGCCAATCGCGTGTGGAACTTCCCGCGAACCCCATAATACACGCACATGATATTTTTCACACAGCGGGTGTCCGTGTTTGTCGGTACCTCTTTGCACCTCATTTGTCCTAGAGGGCCACAGTATGGATCATTCATCATAGCTGTATATGGATGCTTTTTGGTAGCGCACATTTTGGCGCACATTTATTTCAGGCGCAGGGACGCTACCGCCTGCTTTCTTGTGGCGTACTTGTTTGGCCCTGTGCGCGTCTTTGACCGTGCGCTGGTTTGCCCTATTCGATTCCATGAATACGAGTTGTAGGCGAGCGTGTGGGCGTTCCGCGCACTTGACGGCCATATTTTCATGCGTTGTTCCCCATTCCGAGTGTTACGCCCCGTGTTCCGCCTACTTTTGTAATGTGCGCCGCGCTATGTGCGATTTCGCAGCGGTCGTAGTGCACGCCGTTGGATGGCCTGTGCGCCGCACACTTTTTCAGCGCACATCCAATATTTTTCTCGCGCACGGACTACCATGATTCGACGTGCGCTCATTTCACTGCGATTTTCGCACTTTTACTGCGAATCGCACGTTTTGTCACCTCTGCGCCGGAATTTTCGGCGCGCATTAATTCCATGAATCGGCCTGTTAGTGTTGCATGGTCATTCCTGTCTGTATCCACCAACTACCACAGGGTCTAAAATACACAGAAACAGGGGTTTCAATTGCCTGTTTTTTAGCGCCTTCCTAAATTCAGGCTAATGACTGCGTTTAACTACGCATCAAAGAGAATGAATCTCTTGCTCTAGCATCGCATTGCCAGTAATAATAACTGAGCTCACTCACCCATCCGGAACACCCTGGGTTTCGGGTTCTGCCACCTCTGAGTTGGGATAGGTGTGCTCTCTGTGTGGCCCTCCATCGGTACAGATGACTGTTTCCACCACAGTTGACAGTCTCTGTGTGTAGCACCTGTGGAGCTCACAGCCTCCCCGCTGGTGCCTCTCATCGATAGTACTCTCAGCAGTATTCCCTACTATCTGAACAGTAAGATATAAGGAATATATAACTATGCCGCCATTTCAAGACTTGTGGTACACGCTGGCACCTCAGCACAGAGGCATTCTCAATGCAAATAAAACACTTCAAGGGTCATTATGAGTTGGACGGTATACTGTAAAAGTGGCAGTAACATAATTACTGCCACTATTACTGTTCCACCAAATTATGAGTCGGCGGTAACGCTGTTGATGGTATTACCGCCGATAGCACAAAAGCTGTATTACCGTCACATCACAAGTTGGGATAGGGCAGTAATACTGCCAATATTGCGCAGTAATATTACCAAAAGCACAGTGCAGTTACCTCCACCTTTTAGGTGTCACAAATGAAGCCACAGGTGCACCCAATCCACTAAAGAGAGCTATATAAGGAACATGCCTTCCCCAAACACAATTTCAAACACCACTAGCCATTGCAACCAGGGACATGAATCTACTCACACTGTGCATTGACTTACACAGGCAGGAAATCCGGCACAGGGTACAGGGTGAAGAGAGGAGGAGGAGACACCATGTAAGACAAGCGCCCATACCCCAGGTCAGGCCATCACCATGGACCCTCACTGACAACCAGCTGGTCACCCTGTACCGACTCAATCGTGAGTCCACAGGTGAGCTGCTTAAACCAAGAAGACCGAGAGAGTATGATAAACATCAGGACAGCTGTGCCCCTGCTGCTGAACGTAGTGTCTGTTTTGCAATTCCTGGGAACTGGCACCTTCCAGCACTCTGTGTCCATGCTGCATGGCATTGCACAGCCCACATTTTTGAAGGTGCTTGTACAGGTGCTGGGAGCCCTGCTGCGCATTGTGTCTGAGTATATCTCCCTGCCCACCAACCCGGCACAGGAGAAAGCCATGATGGCATGGTTCTATGCAGTTGTCTATATGTTGTCTATATGTCAAATTGCATTGCTGCCCGGGACTGCACTCATGTGGCATTGGTGGCCCCCCATGTACAGCACAGGTATACTGCAACAGAAAGCATTTTCACTCCCTCAACATCCAGGTCACCTTCGATCCTGACCTCTACCCACTGTTGTGCCAGCTTCCCTGGTTGCACCCACAATGCCATGGTCCTGCGCAACAGTGCACTGTCTTCATAATTACTGCCACTATTACTGTTCCACCAAATTATGAGTCGGCGGTAACGCTGTTTATGGTATTACCGCCGATAGCACAAAAGCTGTATTACCGTCACATCACAAGTTGGGATATGGCAGTAATACTGCCAATATTGCGCAGTAATATTACCAAAACCACAGTGCAGTTACCTCAACCTTTTAGGTGTCACAAATGAAGCCACAGGTGCACCCAATCCACTAAAGAGAGCTATATAAGGCACATGCCTTCCCCAAACACAATTTCAAACACCACTAGCCATTGCAACCAGGGACATGCATCTACTCACACTGTGCATTGACCTACACAGGCAGGAAATCCGGCACAGGTTACAGGGTGAAGAGAGGAGGAGGAGACACCATGTAAGACAACCACCCATACCCCAGGTCAGGCCATCACCATGGACCCTCACTGACAACCAGCTGGTCACCCTGTACCGGCTCAACCGTGAGTCCACAGGTGAGCTGCTCACCTTAAACCAAGAAGACCGAGAGAGTATGATAAACATCAGGACAGCTGTGCCCCCGCTGCTGAACGTAGTGTCTGTTTTGCAATTCCTGGGACTGGCACCTTCCAGCACTCTGTGTCCATGCTGCATGGCATTGCACAGCCCACATTTTTTAAGGGTCTTGTACAGGTGCTGGGAGCCCTGCTGCGCATTGTGTCTAAGTATATCTTCCTGCCCACCAACCCGGCACAGGAGAAAGCCATGATGGCATGGTTCTATGCAGTTGTCTATATGTTGTCTAAGTGCATTGCTGCCTGGGACTCCACTCATGTGGCATTGGTGGCCCCCCGTGTACAGCACAGGTATACTGCAACAGAAAGCATTTTCACTCCCTCAACATCCAGGTCACCTTCGATCCTGACCTCTACCCACTATTGTGCCAGTTTCCCTGCTTGCACCCACAATGCCATGGTCCTGCGCAGCAGTGCACTGTCTGCATAATTGGAAAGGTGTAGATGCCAACGAACGTAGATTGTGCAGCACTACAGTACAGCAATGTGAATGGGGGGTTCATAGTCACAACAGAAAAATGCATGCCCTATCAAGCAACTGTACATGCAGGACCTTGTCTCTCACCGCACTAATGCCAACCTACAAATCACAGGACAAGGACATGATGGACAATGTTGTATCACTTTGAAAATGCACATTGCCCCTGCAGAATTGACACACACACACACACACACACACATGCACACACACACACACACCCACACACACATGTCCACAGTTACCACAATGCAATATCATACATCCAAACGCATTGAATCACAAAGTGAAAACACAGCACCAAAGTACAGTAACACTGGCAGTGTGATTCCTTGTAGTAGGTGACGCTGTCACGGAATGGACACAGACAACCGAAACCTGCTGACGTACAACTAAACAACCATAAGGGCACGTGTATGAGAGCAATGCTCAGGCCCCGAACATGCCCCATGGCTCCCTGCCATGACAATGACAGACCCTGTAAGCATTAACTGCTGGCTGTGAACTTGGTGATGGTGCAACTGAGCAATGCAACTACTGAATGATCACACATGCAAGTTCTGTGGATGTAAGACATTTGCAGCGACACCCAGAATGCATGCACAGAATGCCTATCAATATGCTGTAGTAAAATGGCATCACATCCATGATGCATTCTGACTGACACCTCTGACCTTTGTCCTTGCAGGTGACTCTGGATAGCCACAGCTACCATGGGTCATGACACCCATGCAGGATCTACAGATGCCACAAGAGGTGACCTACAATGATGTCCATGTACAGACTAGGCTCTGCATTGAGGCTTTGGCCCCCTGGAGGCTCATTTCTGCTACCTCGACTGGACTGGAGGGGCATTGATGTATAAGCCAGAAACATTTGGGAAATTGTGCTTGCCTGTGCCATGCTGCACAACATGTTCCTCAGGAACAATGTCCCTCTACCCCTGATAAGGACATGCCACCCCTTTAAGAGGCGGATATCCTGCCTGTGGCTAAAGCAGCAGCACGCAGTGGCCATGATGAGGTCAGAGCAGGACGAATGGTTCGTAAGGAACTCACAAACAATTGTTTTTAGAACTTTTCTTTCAACAAGCCATGCACCACTGTATATATTGTCACATTAAGGATAAAACACATGTACTCAAAAAGGCATGCCCTGGCATTGCTTCAGGTAAACTAATGTTTAATGTGAAAATGGTCAGACACCCAACACACCCCCCCCCCACAACACCATCCACAACACACCCTACCGCCCCCTCCACAACACCATTCCTAACAACCCCCCCATTCCCAAAACACCATCCCCAACACACCCTCACCCCTCCCCACAATACCGTCACCCACATACACGTGTGCCTAACAGCACATGTCTGGTCACTATCGTGGCCTCTTCCACGTATTGGTGTCCCCCAGCACCTTTGGGGCTAGCATGTGCACCAAGCAGTGCCTAGGGGTGTTGGCCAATGAGCCCTCTGTGGGGGTGACAGAGATGGATTGCTTAGACCCTATTCCCCGGATGTGCTCCATGGTCAGCTGCATGTTGGCCGGCATGGCCTCGGCGAAGACTAAGATGCCTTCTGTGAGCTCCTGCACCCTCTGACCATAGAGAATCAGAGCGGCAGATAACCAGCCACCTGATTTTGGTCACCGTCCATGGCCCTGACAACCCTGCATGTGGAACCCTATACACAATCCCAGATGGCCTGGAGCTGGAGGACCTTAGCATCTGTGAGCGTCTCCAGGTGCACCTGATGCTCCTCCATCAGGTCCAGCCTCCTCTTGATTGTTTCATCATCTGTGGGTTGCGGAATGGGTTGAGGGCTGTGAAGAGGGCTGGGGGTGAATCACAGTAACCCATAGGCCCTGAGTCACCCTCTGACTCCTGTCCATGGTGTTAGCTGCCTTGATAAGGTGTCAAGTGCCTCACATGGGCATCTTGGTAGTGAGATGTACCATGCCGCCTGCATGCCTGCTAGCAGCTGGTTTGCCCGCCATATCCACATTGGCAGGCTGTTGGGGGGCAGTCACAGATGCCATGGGTGCAGCCCCAGTGGCTGTGTCCCCATCACTGGCAATGGGTGCAGTGGTTACGATGGCACTTGTAGGCATGGTGCAGCTGGACCCCGGTGTCACTTGCCATCCACTTCGCCTGCCCTTCCCATCAGTGGCCAGTGTTGGGTGGTAGCGCAGGTGTGGAGCAGGAGGCACAGTCATGGGAGGTTGACGGCCCTTCACCCTCCTCCTCCTCCTCCTGAGTTGACTGCGACCCTGTTGGGTGTACAATGACATGCAGTCACTCAAAATGAATACTCGTACATTGGCTTGCTAGCCACACATGCTAGACAGTGGAGAGACATCTCACACATGTGGATTATAGTGCATGGTCGTTTGCAGGCCACTGCACATGACCCCAGTGAGGTGGATGTAGTGGCTGCTGAGGGTTTACTTCCCACTGACAGGTGCTCTTTGCCCCTCGTGGTGCCAAGGGCACCATTCCTTGGGGTGGCCTGGAGGTAGCTGCATAGGGCCAGCCATGGCTGTCCCTATGCAGTGCAGCCATCAACCTGGGGTGATGTAACAGTGATTCTGGATCCCTACCCTCCCTGGTGTCAGGGGGAAGCGCAGTGACTTTGCACCTTTCATTGGTGCTACATTTCAGTGTTTGACTCCCCTGTTCCCATGCTGGAGTGGGGAGTTAAACAATTTAATATGGTGCTGTTGCTACACCATCATGGGGCAGCTGCCCCATGGTGGTCTGGCATCAGTACCCTATTGTAAAGTCATGTGCCCTGCTCCCGTGTTGGAACGCCTGGCACCAGCATGAGAGTGGGGTGCATTTCTTTTCAATTGGTCGCCTTTGCCCACCATGCCAGCTTGGAAAAGCCCTTAAATGATTCACCCGAGGTTCCATGGCAGGGGGGCCTATAGGGGACTGATGTTACACCCTGCCCCTGATGCCAGTTCTGGTACTGCACATGGTTGCATGTGATACCCATACACATTAATGCCACTGTGCATGGATAAGTGCATTACCAGGGAAAGGGGGTTCCTAGAGACTGAATTTGGGTGGTTAAACCGTGACGGATATGTTCGCGGCTGAAATGACTATATGTGTTTTGACCAAAAATATGCATTTTTCATGGTCTTTTCTTCTGCAAACAAATCTGTCATGACACAGCCCAACCCCCATCGCCCCCATATCACCCCCCTACTTACACTGTTTAATACACAACACTTGCGCAAGCCGCCCTCCATCTCGTTTCCTGTGGTGTTGGTTTTCTGACGTGAACCGGCGCCACTGGGTCCTTTTTTTAACATTTATTTTAACTGTTTACTTTATTCATGGGTAAGCGGGGGACACCCCCTCAAACCCTGATGCCATTGTAATGAATAAGGGTGCAGTGGACACCCCCACAACACCTGCTGCCCTTATACATTACAATAGCACCATATGGTAAATATGTTCGTAGTTTTGGGCTATATGTCTTTTTCGTAAAGCCGAAATTTGAACATATTTACCATGCAGGATTTTTTATATGGTCTTTTTGCCAAACCCCTTCAGACTCACCAGATTGGTCTTGGCTGCTTGCTCTTTCCTCTGCTTCACCGACTTCCTGTTTCCGTTCCATGTCCAGGACGGAGGAGGTCTTCTCCTCCCACAGAGTCAGGATGAGGCTCTCTGTGGTGCTGCATCCAGTGGCCAATTACTTCTGCCAGTGTTGTGAAAGGAGGCTGCACTGCCTCACTCTGAGGTCATTCCACCTCTTTCTACAGTTCTCCCCATCCCAGGGACTGTGCCCACAGGCATGACTTTCTAGGAGATGGATGCCCAGATGGCTATGGTTTGCTGGCCTGAGGTTGTCCTGTGGCAGCTGCCATATAGTTCATCTGCATGTGCCACCACTTCATCATAAGGACCTCCATCTCTCGCTCAATGAACCTGGATGTTCTGTGCATATGTTCTGACACCTTAGTTAGGCCCTATCCTTGGACATGGTTCCTGTATTCTGTTGCTGCGGATGGCTACAGGTAGTGGTGGATTGAGATTGGATTGAGTTTTTAAAATGGCTGTCGCCGTGCCTCCCATTCTGGCAATGATGATTTTTTCCGCCGGCGCTGATTCCGCTGGTGGATTTAGCGTTGATTGCACGGTGGTAAAGGTAATTCCACTGGATGGCAGACAGTGTAGGCCTGATTTGGCAATAATTCAACCGGGCAGAATTACTGCTTGTGTCGATGGTGGGTGCGCTCTCCGTACAGGTTGTAATGCAGTGGTAATTCTGTCAGACACCACAGCAGTAACAGTAATTCTTCCTGGTGAAATTACTGCCATATTACTGCCCAACTCGTAATGACCCCCTTTTTGTTTGACACATTTCAGAAGCACCTATTTCTTTCAATGAAGGTAGCTCAGAGGGTGAATGCAACTAATGCAGTGATCCATGCAACCTTCAGCTTCACGTTTGAATCCTTGAGTAAATATAATTAGGTTGAGTAAGATAACACCACTTATTAACTGGGTCCAAATTATTATTTTAAATGATACATATTGAAATTCAGATTAATATCCTTGCTGAAAGTTGGTTCTTGAAATGTTTGCAGTATATTCGAATGTTTCCGACTCTGAGCTTGCTTTTAACGAGGTTGGCACCACACAGAAGGGGCTGGGATGGGTATTTTATGAGAGAAGTCGCCTTCTTGATCTCTCAGTAGATGAGGACTGGGCAGCCATTCTCTTCTATGAAGACGAGGAAGCGACTGGGTGCAATTTTGTCTCAAGTGATACATTGTATTTATTTATGTGTTTATTTTAATTATAGGAGGAACAATACTCTTTTGATCACAATGGATAAGAAATCAGATCTAACGGGAAGCAGTGAGCTTCTTACAATGGGGTGAGTTTGAGTGTCATTTGACCAGGTTGTGGAGGGGAGTCACTGGGGACAATACGTAAGTGGACACATATAGATTAAGGACAACCAACATTGGAAATGTTTAAGTGCAGGTAGGTGGCACGGCCAGCTGTGCTAGGGACATGACGATGATGGGAGAAGTGCTAAAATCGAGGCAGAGGAAGTCAGAGAAAGAAGCAGAGATAGAGGCAGAGAAAGAGGCATGTTGGAGGCGAATGAAAGGTATGTTAAGAGGTTAACTCAGAGGTGAGGAAGTAGGCTTTTAGTTTGGTTTTGAACAATTCCATGTGGACTGGTTCTCAGATGTCTGGGTGAAGAAATTTCCATGCAAGTAGAGCAAGACGAGTGAAAGAGCAGAAGCGTGAGGAAGCACAGTGAGGGCGAGGAGCCACAAGGCAGAGCAGAGATTACAAGAAGGCTTATATAATTGGACAAAGGAGCATGGATACATTGGTGCCTTACTGTGGATAGATGGGTGAACCAGGAGAAGACATTTAAACCTGACCCTGTTTGACATCATTAGCCAACTGGCATGGTGACGGTCCAGGAAGTAAATGCAAGAGTTCAAAGAGAGTCCTGGTAGTGAAGTTGATGATCTTGTTGAGAGGACAGAAAGCATTGTTGGGGAAACGAAAGAGGATACTGGCACAGTAGTCCAGTTTAGAGAAGACAAGAGTAGTTAAGAGATGCTTGGTGGTTTTAAAAGGAAGGAGGTGCCTGATTCTTTTTTTTTTTTTTTTTTTTTTTTTTGATGTTTTTAGTTTAGTGGTAAACTTTTACATCATTGTGTATCTTTTACGAGGGCGAAGAGGATGTAAATAGAGCTCTACAATTTTCTTCGCTTAAGGTCAAGAATGTTAGTCAGGAAAAGAACAACTGTGAATATGTATTTGTTACTATTTCCGCTGAGGATAGTATTCCATCTTTCATCTGTATTCATTTGTTGTGAGGCCAGATCGAATTGGGAACCAAATTGCATGCGTTGAGGTGCGAGCACCGGGCACTCCATGACTAGGTGGAATATGGTCTCCGGTATGGTTTCAATTTCGCAGAAACGGCAGTAGTTCTTTGTCATAGGGATCTGGTTTGTTGTGGCTAGGTAGCAGTTTGTCGGCAGGATGTTCAATCTAATTCTCAGAAATGTTGCTCTAATCACTGGATCAGGAAATAATCGCAGGTATGGTTGTGGTTGATTTAGTTTTCTGTTGTCCTTGTTACAGTGTAGCGTCCGTTTATAGGAATTTTTCTGTTCGATGGTTTTAATCCAGTCATTTTGCAAGAGTTTGACTTTGGCATATTGGGGACGCTTCGTTAAAAGTTCTTGAGATATTTCTTCTTGTTCCATCTCCTTGATAATAGATTTTTTCCATTTTGATAGAACTGTGATATTTAAGCTCGCTGTTTTAGTTTTGAGAATTTGGATTGCCGGTGTCTTATCATCGGACAGGAGTTTGCGATAGATGTCCAAACGTTTCCATCGTACCATGGAGCCGATAGATTGAGTTGCGAGTTCGTACCTTATTCGTGGCATAGGGTACGATTTCGGTAGAGATAAGATCTTACGCCAGAATATAGACTCAAATTTCATCCAGTTTACTTCTTGTGCATTCAACATTGCTTCAGAGCCATAAGTTATTATTGGGATGTATTTTTGCCTGTAGTACGCAATTATCGGTTTAAATGAAAACTTTCCAAATTTTCTGTGTAGGATGCAGCCTTGGCGTGCCAATGCTTGCGCTTTCTGTTCAATTTTGTCCAACCATTCTGCTTCTGTATTTGATTGGTTGATCGTGATACCAAGGTACTTGAATGTTGTCACGTTTTCCAACTTGTTTCCATTGATATTGAAGGTAGGTTGATATTTTGCTTTAGGTTGAGGTTTCGTCAGTTGCATAGATTTTGTTTTAGTGATATTGATTGTGAGATCATTTTGAGTCATGTAGTTGCTCAGGGCTGTGAGTGAAAGTTGTAGGCCAAATGGAGTTTTGTCCATTAAGACGATGTCGTCTGCGTATGCCATTATGGAGACAGGGGTTGAATTGATTTTTGGGGGGTTTACTTTATTGTTTTCCAGATGATGTTCAATATCTGATGTATAGAGGTTGTAAAGAGTCGCAGCTAGGGGACATCCTTGCTTTAGTCCGTTAGATGTTGGAATTGCTTCAGTGGTTATTCCTTGTTTTGTGAGCCTGACTTTGATTGAAGTGTCTGAGTAGAGTAGTTTGATGGGCTCAAGAATATTCGGAGGGCAGTTCCATGCCTTGAGCTTCGCCCATAGTTTTTGCCGAGATATCGCGTCGAAGGCCATCTTTAAATCGATGAACGCGGCGTATATCCTGGTCTTGCTGTTAATCGCTTCATGTTTGATTAGATGGAGTAGAAGAAGATTGATGTTCGTTCCAATATTAGGAGTGAATCCAGTTTGTCGTGTTGAAAATCTGCCGGTCAAGTTAGCCCAGGCAGTAAGTTGTTTTAATAGGACTGATGCAAATAGTTTCCCTAAAGGGTCCAGTAAGGCGATGGGGCGAAAGTTTTGTGGGTTGTCGCGCGAGCCTTGCTTGTGTATAGGGACTATTGTTGCCGTTTTCCAGGTAGTAGGAATTTGGTTGTGTAAGTTTATAATGTCAATTATCTTGTGCAGAAAGCTAGCCCATGCCGAGGGGTCTTGTTTGAGCATGGCGTTCGACAGTCCGTCAGGGCCCGGAGCTCTTGAGGTGTTAAGTCGGTTGATCATGAATAGAAGATCTTCATATGAGATGGGTACTGACCATTTTGTGTTATCTTTGATTTCCTCTTGTTTATCTGAACCAGGTAGAGCTGCGTACATGTTTGAAAAATGCCTGACCCATGTCTCCTTTGTTACATTGGCTGTTAACTTTTGTTGTTTTTGATGATTTTCATTCTAGAGATTCCATAGTTCTTTGGTATTATTCGTCCGATATGTTTTCAATATTGTTTCTGCGTCTGTTTGTAGTAATATTGCCTTTTGAGATTTTTTCCAGTTGTTGTATGTTTGTTTTAATTTAGCAATCTGACTGATGTTTTCAGGTTGTCTATCTTTCTTGAGCTGTCTTATCCGTTTCGCTAGCTCCTTTTTTTTTGCTGCTATTTCCTCGTTGTAGCTGTGTAAATGAGTTTTTTGTGGGCGATTTTCGACTGTTTGCTGGAAGGGGAGCAGAATCCATTCATAATTCAATTTTTCCAGGTCTGCCTTTTGAGAGGTTAGTAGTTTCTTTGGAAGCGATGGTAGTGCTGTTTGTGGAATGCGGAGTCTTGATGATGTACCATCCAGTTCAAGTGCAGGTTGAGCCAGAAATGCTTCTTCCTGTCTGGTAGAATGGGACTGAACTGTTAGCTTGTTATGATCACTGTCGTCGCAAACTATGGTTTGAGCAATGTCGACCGAATCTTGCAGAATTTGAGAGAGAAAAATATAGTCGATGATTGCTACAGAGGAGGCTCTACTCCATGTTGGCATAAAGGGCGTAGAATTGTTTTTTGCATGGTTTAGCAGGCTGAGATCTCGAATATGGATTTCTTTCATCCATCTTGACGCTTTAGCCGATAGATGTTCAGGTGATCGTGGAGTACCAGTTTGTGTGATGAGATTGATGTTTAGGTCTCCACAAAGTATTAGTTCCAAGTTTTGATAAGTGTCAGCTAGTTTGTCGACTGTGATGAATACAGCGTCAATGAATTCGTTAGTTGTGATGGCTGCAGGGTTCCAGTAAAGATTCAGTATGGCGATTTTTGTTTCATCGTTTTCTTTTTGGTCTTGATGTGTCTTTGTTGTTATTATGGTCATCTGAATCCAAGGGTTTATGTTTTCGGTGGTCAGTACCCTCCAATAGGGATTTATTTTGATTAGGGTAAGGAGACCTGATGCTGGCCTTCCCTGTTTTTTTTTTATGGCAGGATTTAGGAATGCAAGGAAACCGTCGCATGCTGGTGTGTCAGTGATCCAGGTCTCTTGTAGGCATATAATTTGAAAGTTCTCAAGGTCAGTTGATGGCTGGGTGTATAAGTGCAGATTCCCTCTTGAGTTCCATGAACAGAGTGACCATGTGAAATTTGTGTTGTTTAATTGTTATGAATATGAGTAAACTGAGCTTCTTGAAGAGATGGTTTCTGTGGTTGAAAGCTCTAGATCGTATATCCTTTTAAAGGGTCGCTCCTGATTTTTCCATTGTTCTGCTCTTTTATCTCTGATCGTTTTTTCGTTATTGACGTATTGATTATTTGTGCGAGCGGGCCTATGGTTTCTCGACGAGTGTTTCTTTGTTGTTGTGGTGGCCCAGCACTTGAATCCAAGGTTGAGGAATTGAGCGCCTTTTGATGCAATCAGTTCTTGGTCATCCTGATTCGAGATTTCAGCGACAATTTTGTCTAGGTACTTGTGATCTTTAAAGCTGATTAGGTCAATCTCAGTTGTTGTTATATGTTGTAGTTGAGGTATTGCTCCTAATAGGCGGAGAGTGTTTGTTCTGTTCAGTATAAGAGGTTCTTTTCTGTTTATTCGGTTTTCAATATGGATTTCATAGATTTGACTTTGTTGTAGTGGGTTTATAAACGTAGGCAAATTGCAGTCGGATGTGGTTGCTATGTGTGAGGTGAAAGAATTATCCATGATTTGATCATAGTATTCCACTGATGAGGAGCCATCGCTATCAGACGATGTGATTGAATTTTCCTGTAGTGAACTTTCTGAGATATCTTCGTATGGTAGTCTTGTCTGCTGGTCTCGGTTACTATTATATTCATCGATTATTATGTAGCTTGAGGATGTTGCATGTTGTATATCTGGTGGCGTGTCGTTTGGTACATGATCTTCGTGAGTTGTGTAATTTAGTAGGTCATCCTCTTGCAAAGCGGAGTCTGATGTAAATTGAGGACGTAAGGGTGGTGTTCCGTTCTGTAACTGTATAGCAGTAACATTGATCGTACCTGCTGATTTCTTCTCAGCAGTTCTTGACTGGGTTTTTTCCAGCAGGTCCACTGTTCTTGGTTGTGGGAGTTGTTCAGTGGGTCGGATTGCTCTGAGAAACGCTCTAGAGCCTGTTTGTCGTTTTTTGATAGCTTTTGGCTGTGTTGGTTTTACAGCATTGATTTCTTTTTCTTTCGAGAAGATCTTGTATTGTTCGGTTTTATTCTCTTTTTGATGACCGGCGCCTTGTGTCTCTGGGAGTGGAGTTGCAACAGACACGGTACTCTGCTGTTTAATGTTGACACCAGGTTTTTGTAGTTGTGCCGTACTTTGTCTGAGGTTTTCATTTGATTGTTGAACTAGTATTTGGTTGTTTCTTATGTCCACCAGTTGGTTATGTTGTTGTTCTCGCTGTGCTTTAAGAAGGGTTAGTAGTTCAGAGTTTAAGTTTGTTTTTTCTTGTCGATCGCTTCTAGCCATTTCTGCTAGTCGTTGTTGCCAGCGATTTGATTGCTCTGCTTCTGAGTTCAATCGTACTTCTATTGTATTAAGGAAATTCTCGATGTAGATCTGCTTTGAATGAATCATGGCTAACAGAGTTGCTTGGTCCTTTATGTTATCCTTCATTGATTCTTGGATCTTAATGAAAGGTATCATTGTTTGCGAGAGCACTGCAATCAACGTATTTTGCAGGTCGAGCATCGTGGTTGGAATCCTGGGGATGATGTTTTCATCCTGTTCGTTATGCTCAGGTGGTGGGATTGTAGGTTTGGTTTCTGAAACATATGCTGCCTGTTTTGGCTGCTCATTGTTGTTGAAAATGTCAGGCGTGTAAAATGATTCATCTGTGTCATAGTTAAATTGGTTGGGAAATTTCTGGTTTCCTGGTTGGAGCTTCTCGTGTTCTTTTTTGATTATTCTGTTTCCAAGTTCTTGTAATAGACAGGGCGTTGAGGTCAGCTGCGAGTTGTGGGTTCCTAGTGTTGTGCCGAATATTTCTTTTCGTTTGTCGAGATTTTGCATGATGGATTCGATTTCTGTTATATCCATTGATAATCTTTTTGCCTTGGTTATAGTTTGTTTGTTGGTGTTTTCAGACACTTGTGGATGTTTGGTTGAATTGTGAGTTTGCAGCCATGCAAGCTTAGCTAGTCTTGCTTTCTCCTTTTTCGCTTGTTGAGTTGTATTTGTTTGTGAGTTGCGTGATGTTGTACAAATCCGTTGTTCATCTGGTTGCAGGTTAAAAGGTTCGCGAGGTCCACTTCCGTTGAGAGGTTCATGTGGTCCAATTCCAATGGTGGTTAGATCTGAATGGACTGTGGTAATAGCCTGTGCGTCGTCTGTTATTGGATTGGGCTCTCTTGTGTGTTCGTTTCCTTGGAGCGTATATTGAGAGGCTTTGTATGCTTGTTGTCCTTTTGTTGTGGAACTTGGAGCCTCTTGGCTTTTCTTTTCATCATCGGGAGCTTGCGTATATTCTATGGTGGGCTGATGATTAGCCCCAGCGTTCATGGTAAGTCTGTGTGGTTCTTTGTTGTGCGTCTGTCGTTGGGGAGCCATAGACAGTTCGTGGTGTCGGTCGCCAATTGACGCTTGAAGTGATTTATTTAGTTCCTCAGATTGGCCTCGTCTTAAGCTCATGTTCAAAGGATCATGTGTTTCGTTTGGCTGCTCAACGCATTTTTTTTTTTTTATTTCTTTTTCATCGAAGAGTTCTTCATCAGTTTGGATTGTGTTTTCTATGGTCGGAATGATGTTCGTTCCTAGCGCTTTTTTGCCATTTTCTGCACTGTCAGGCGTGTTTGTTTCAGGCGCTATGGTTTCATTTACTGAAGTTTCAGGTATATTTGGCGATCCTGGGTAGTGTGGTGTATTATAGATGGGCTTTGACAGGGCTGGATCGTCAGAGATTTTAGGTTCAGTTAAGTAGGTTTCCTTTGGGGGTTTGGTTGGGACGGTTTCTGCTTGGGTCGCGCTTGACAATTCATCATAATTGTTGTCAGAGTCGTGAGTAGAATATTCTGGTGTCAGCGTGCTATGATGAAGATGTGCTTTTGGGTTGGTTTGTGCTTGAGGGGTTGGGTGAGCGTTTGTTTGGGTTGTTGTTGCAGTTTCTACTTCGAACAGGTCATCTTCAGTAGGGTGGTGTTCAGTATCGTGAGTGGCGTTCTGTATCTGGTGGTTCTGTATGAGTTTTGCTGGCTGAACTCTCGAAAGTGATTGTTCTAGCGTCAGCTGTGATACGTCAAGGACAGACAAGGCTGCTGTGCTTAGTTTGGTTCTTAGTCTTGTTTTTGGCCGCACAGCTGGTTGTTGTTTAGGTCTAGTTGACGCCATTTCTTCTTTAAGTAAGTCACCCGCGAGAGGAATGAAATTTTGTGTTGGGCGTAGCAGGGTTGCTAGCAGGACGTAAGAGGTATACTGCCTGGTTCTGGATGAATGATACAGTTGTCTTCGCGGATTGCCTGTGAAATGTTAATTTAAGGTTGAAGGGATAATGCAGGATCCAAGGAACACTCCTTTCGGTCTCCTGTGAGTGAAAGGTTTGAGTGGGGTCATATAGGTCAGGCTTGCATAGTTGGAGTGCAAGGAGTTTGCCTTTCTGGTCGCCCGAATTATGAGTTCTTCCATAGAGGTGTTGTCTCCGTTGATGATGCTACTGGGTAGAGGGTCCAGGGGACTAGTCTTTTCGGTCTCCTTTTGACTACCGCGGAATAGTAGTCTATCAGTCTTTCAGCGGTACTTGCTGTTTCCAGGGGAAGGTGAAATCCGTTGATGTTGGAGCCAGCCACAGGATTCAGGGGTCAAAGCTCTTCCGGTCTCTTGTGGATGGGGTGGTTGATGTAGAGCTAGTATCCACTGGATCCAAGGGACAAGCCCTTTCGGTCTCCAGTGGGGGTAATTGAGGCTGGCGATTGGAATCGTATTGGGAGTATTCTTGCAAGCTCTTGGTAGTTGTGGATTACTTCCGGCTAGTGTTGTTCGCCACAAGATCCAAGGGTCGGGCCCTTTCGGTCTCTTGTGGAACGATTGACTGTGAGTCTTTCAGCGGTACTTGCTATTTCCAGGAAAAGGTGAACTCCGTTGATGTTGGAGCCAGCCACAGGATTCAGGAGTCAAAGCTCTTCCGGTCTCTTGTGGATGAGGTGGTTGATGTAGAGCTAGTATCCACTGGATCCAAGGGACAAGCCCTTTCGGTCTCCAGTGGGGGTAGTTGAAGCTGACGATTGGAATCGTATTGGGAGTATTCTTGCAAGCTCTTGGTAGTTGTGGTTACTTCCGGCTAGTGTTGTTCGCCACAAGATCCAAGGGTCGAGCCCTTTCGGTCTCTTGTGACGCGGAAGACGGACTGAGTGGCGACAGCAAAGGATTCCAAGAAGAATGGCGAAACCGCCAAGGGAAAGTTTAGGGATCTGGCGAAAGTGAGAGCAAGGGGGGGTTTCTTGTGCGAACGGACAGATAGGTAGGGTGAAGGTGTGGTTTGGTAGAGGTTACCTCGGCTTAGAAAGCAGTCCAGAAGATCTTTCAGAGGTGGTAGGCAGGCGTCGCGAGAGCGCCGTGGAGCCCGCAGAGCCCAAAGACCAAAAGACTCTGCAGCAGACTCCGCGGCCGCTCCGCGGCTTGCTGGGTAATTTGAGTCCTCGCAGGATAGAGCTAGAAAGAGGACAGAGGGTATGTCCACCCTGACAGGATACTGGAGAAAACGCTGTAGAGTCTCTGCCCAACACTGTCCAAAAGACTCTGCAGCAGACTCCGCGGCCGCTCCGCGGCTTGCTGGGTAATTTGAGTCCTCGCAGGATAGAGCTAGAAAGAGGACAGAGGGTATGTCCACCCTGACTGGATACTGGAGAAAACGCTGTAGAGTCTCTGCCCAACACTGTCCAAAAGACTCTGCAGCAGACTCCGCGGCCGCTCCGCGGCTTGCTGGGTAATTTGAGTCCTCGCAGGATAGAGCTAGAAAGAGGACAGAGGGTATGTCCACCCTGACTGGATACTGGAGAAAACGCTGTAGAGTCTCTGCCCAACACTGTCCAAAAGACTCTGCAGCAGACTCCGCGGCCGCTCCGCGGCTTGCTGGGTAATTTGAGTCCTCGCAGGATAGAGCTAGAAAGAGGACAGAGGGTATGTCCACCCTGACTGGATACTGGAGAAAACGCTGTAGAGTCTCTGCCCAACACTGTCCAAAAGACTCTGCAGCAGACTCCGCGGCCGCTCCGCGGCTTGCTGGGTAATTTGAGTCCTCGCAGGATAGAGCTAGAAAGAGGACAGAGGGTATGTCCACCCTGACTGGATACTGGAGAAAACGCTGTAGAGTCTCTGCCCAACACTGTCCAAAAGACTCTGCAGCAGACTCCGCGGCCGCTCCACGGCTTGCTGGGTAATTTGAGTCCTCGCAGGATAGAGCTAGAAAGAGGACAGAGGGTATGTCCACCCTGACTGGATACTGGAGAAAACGCTGTAGAGTCTCTGCCCAACACTGTCCAAAAGACTCTGCAGCAGACTCCGCGGCCGCTCCGCGGCTTGCTGGGTAATTTGAGTCCTTGCAGGATAGAGCTAGAAAGAGGACAGAGGGTATGTCCACCCTGACTGGATACTGGAGAAAACGCTGTAGAGTCTCTGCCCAACACTGTCCAAAAGACTCTGCAGCAGACTCCGGGGCCGCTCCGCGGCTTGCTGGGTAATTTGAGTCCTCGCAGGATAGAGCTAGAAAGAGGACAGAGGGTATGTCCACCCTGACTGGATACTGGAGAAAACGCTGTAGAGTCTCTGCCCAACACTGTCCAAAAGACTCTGCAGCAGACTCCGCCGTTGCGTTTTCTTTTCTCTCCTTTTCCTGCGTCTGCTGCCAAGTTTATCTGAGGTTTCTTCGCTCTCCCCCTGACTTTTTTTTCGATGATGTTGTTTTCTGCATATTTTCTCTTGTGCTTGATGACCGAATTTATTCACTGAAGTTACAGCGTGTTCTTGACTCTTTGAGTTTTGTCCATTTCTACGCTTCAATGCGTGCAACGCGAAGAGTGCCTGATTCTCCAAATATATAGGAGGTTGAGGTGAGCTGCTGTTCCAGTTTTGGAGATGAAAGTAGTGTAGGTGTGAGAACGGTCATAGATGTTGCTGAGGGTTCAAGCTGAAGAAGAGTAGGGGAGAGAGTCAGGTGGGATTTGGATAGGCAGCGGAAGAGATAATAGAGAGCTTGTGGCAGGGAAGAAGAGTACCTCTGTTCTGGTACAGTTTAACATCAGAGAGTGAAAAGACATCCAATATTTAATGGCAGAGAGACAGTTGGACATCTTGACAGAGAGATCAGTGGACAGTTCAGGAAATGAGAAGATGTGGGTGTCATCCGCAAGAGTTGGTATGAGAACCCAAAGGAGGAGATTAGTGCCCCAGCACTAAAGTGTGGGGTGTAAATAGGAGCAGAGCCAAGCCAGAGCATTATGGACCACCAACAGTTAGATTGAGCTGAGAGCAAAGACAGCCCATTAGGCACCGAGACTAAATAGGAACTTTAATGACATGATCAGACTACATAATTAAACTGAATCGTGGCAACTCCCAACAATTTTCCCCATCTCTAAAAAGGGGGTTTGCTCACTTCCAAAGAGCTATCAACCCAGAACTCCGGTGGACACTTGTTTTGATATCCTAGGCTGTGAAATGTGGGTGAAAGATATTGACATGTTACCGCCCATCCACCTTGTGTTAAGAGAGGTATTAGGGACACAAGAACAAACATTTAATATGCATCTAGTTGTTGCCAACTACGTCCATGCAAGAAGAGAACTAATTTACCCTGCATTCATGGACTTAGCAACAGGTTTTGATTCTGTGACCAGGACAAAACTGTGGTTTATTTAGTCTTAGATCCGGGCCTCCTAGGATCTTCTCACAGTTATCATGAGCTTTCATGCTAATAATAAAGCAGTGATCTGGTTCATTGTGAAAGGAACTACCACACAGCCCTTATCAGTGAATTTAGGATCCAGGCAAGGCTGGGTGTTTGGCTCCTATTGCTCAATTTGTTCACCAATCCTATCGTATTGTATCGTAATTGTCATTTGTATAGTGCATACTCACATTGGTATGGTCTCAAAGTCCTGTAGGTTGAATGCCCTCAGGGGACCAAAGTCCAAAGTATGAGAAGTATGTCAGTGGGTATAGAATACGTGTATGCATTTGGCCAATATAAAAGTGGTTAGGGTGGGCCACGTCCCTATTAGCTATCCATATCGAAGAGGCATGTGGATGGGTGCTGTGAGGTCTTAATCGAGAGAAAGTGTTTGCAAGAAGCTCAGTATGTGTACAGCTAGAGCCAATTTT
Organism: Ambystoma mexicanum; assembly: GCF_040938575.1. Taxonomy (NCBI): domain Eukaryota; kingdom Metazoa; phylum Chordata; class Amphibia; order Caudata; family Ambystomatidae; genus Ambystoma; species Ambystoma mexicanum. Next base: position 364,715,232 of record NC_090934.1, on the reverse strand, counting down.
GTTGTCAGAGATAGCTGCATTCTAATGGCAGAGGTGTGGTGCAATGTCTCTTAAGTGGAGTGTATGATAACAGTTGTGTGCAGGAAGGGGACTTTGCTTTCGGCTTTTTTCCAGAAGCATAGAGTGTGATATGTACCCATGGGTTCTGACAGTTTATTTGGTTTCATGGAGTTAGATTCTCTCTTGAAGACTGCTAGATCACTTACCCAGAGAGACTGTATGTGTACATCACAGTGCAGGGTGGAAGAGGCAGGTCTTGAGGGCCTTACAGAAGGCAAGGCTTTCTTATATGCTTCTGATGCTATGGGGAAGTGAGTTCTAGAGAGTAGGGGCTTGGATGGAGAAGCAGAACTCCTCTATTCTTGTAGATTTGAAGGGCGGTATCACGAGGAGGAGTGCAGTAGCTGAATGAAGGTTTAGGCTGGGTTGGTAGCGGGTATGTTTATGTTGAAGGAATTCTAGGCCATGTTAAGAAGGGCACGGTGTGTGATGCACATGGTTTTGAAAGTGGCCCGTCGCCCTACTGAGAGCCAGTGGAGGACACAGAAGGCAGGTGTGATGTACTCTCTTGGGCCGAGGGCCACGAGGAGACTTGTTGCAGTGTTTTGTACCCATTGTAGCGTTCTGACTTGATAAGCTGCATTGCCTGGGTAGAGAGAGTTGGTGTTGTTGAGGCAGGAGATGACAATGGCCATGATTGCTGTGACTCTGTGAGGGAAGGCTAGGTAAGGGAAGATGCATTTTAGGATGCAGAGGTGAAGATAGCAAGATTCGACACAGAGTTAATGTGGTGTGATAAGGTCAGATATGCATCCATGGTGCATCTCAGATTCTTTACTGAGCTGGAGGTGGTGTGTGGGGGTGGGGTTTTAGGGAGGGTGGCCATGGGGTGAGTTGAGGGAAGAAGGCTGTATTCCTGCAGATCATGATTTCTGTTTTTCCAGGGTTGAGCAGGAGATGGTTTGTCGTCATCCAGCGGTCGATGTCTGAGGTGAAGGCAGTGAGGTTGGGATGGAGTTGGATTTGGGATTATTAAACATTATCTGAGTGTCGTCAGTGTATTTGTAACAAATTAGATCATATGAGCAGTTGAGGGTGGGGAGGGGAGATTGAAGAGGAGGAGGAAAGTGAGGCACCCTATGGTTCCCCATTGGTAACAGGGTTGGGTGCTGAGCAGAACAGAGGCAGGAGGATGATTTGTGAAATATTTGCAAGGAAGGATGAGATCCACGTAAGTGATGTGCCCTTATGCCTAGCGAATGAAACCTGTCACAGAGTGTGCTGTAGTCAAAGGTGTTGAATGCTGCTGAGAGGTTGAGGAGGATGAGGGCAGCACACAATTCTGTCTGTTGAGGTCATCCCAGATGGATAGTAGGGATGATTCAGTACCACCAGACGGATCTGAAGCCAGACTGGGTGAATTTGAGGAGGTGGTTAGATTCAATGAAGAGGCAGAGTTGGGAGTAGGCCATTCAGCCAGTAAGTTTGGCTAGGAAGCAGTTGTTAGAAATTGGTCTGTAGTGTGGTGGAAGGATTGGGTTGAGGGAGGATTTTGTGTGGAGGGGTTTGTTGTGTGAGGTCTTGACTGCTGCTGGGAAGAGATCTGAGGTGGGGGAGGAGTTAATGATGGCTCTCACAATGCTGCCTACGCAGGTTGTGGAGAAGTTTTATTTGAGGAGGGCAGGTGGGCAAGTGTTATTTGGGGATCCTAAAGGACGGCTTCGAGCAAGAAGCTTCTGGTATTCAGGTCTGGTGATGGGAGAGAAAGAGGAGAAGATGGGTGAAGGGGAGAAGGGAGTAAGCATGATGGGCGATGGTGAGGTTTCTTTCTACTGAAATATTGTGAAAATGGTCTGAGAGGGTATTCCAGAGTGCTTGGAAGTTGTGGGAGGGGAGTGCATAGGGGGTCGTGAATTCTGCGATGATCTTGTGGAGTTCCTTGCTGCAGTTGCTGTCATTGGAAATTCTGTTATGGTAGCAAGATTCCATGGCCTTCCGGATTTCAGCCTTGTAGGCATGGGTCTGATAGGCGTAGGCAGCTCTATTGGGCGAAGAAGGGTCTGCCTGTCATCTGCATCCTAGAGTTGGTCTGAGTGATTTGAAGGAGGGGGTGAACCATTGTGGTGAAAGGTCTAGTCTATGGGAGGCCAATCTGGTGGGGGTAAAGGGTTTGAGGGTGTTGGTGAGCCATTGGTCAAAATGGTTAATGAAGGGAAGATCTGCCTTCACTGGCAGATCTGGAATTGTGGAGAACAGGGAGTCTGCTAGTCTGAGTTCATAATGACCATGTTCCACAGTTTGGATCGGGAGGATGGTCTAGTATTAGATGAGCGAGGAGGAGGCGAGGGAGGGGAGAGTGAGAAGGGAATTGCTGCACGGTCCAACCATAGGAGTTGCCGGGGCAGCAGGGTGTAGATAAAATTGGAGGTGCTGAAGATAGGGAGTAGGGTGTGCCATGCATTGTGTGTGGCACCTGATACCAGTTGGAACATGTTGAGTTCTTCCAAGTTGTCACAGATAGGTCATGCCATTGGGTTGTGCGGGGAATCAAACCAGATGTTGAGGTCTCCTCGCATGGTAAGAGTAGGGTGGATAATCAGGATGGCTGCTAGGAGACACTTAGAGCATTGGTGAAGTCTGTGTTGTACCCGGGGCGGTCTGTAGGTGGTGAGGACGCTGTGTGCCGTGAGGTGGTAATGAGGAATTTCATTAGGAGGGATTTGCAGTCTGAGTTGCAGGATTGTTCCTCAGAGTGTGGGGCAGGTACTGTGTTGAGGTGTGATTTATGGAGGATGGTGGTCCTGCCTGCTGTACTTGTTCTATTGTGGGCGATGATTATGTAACCAAAGGGGAAAGCCTTGTGTGGGATGGGGCAAAAGTCACCCGAGAACCAAGTTTCAGGGATGAAAAGGAGGTCAGTGGTTTCAGAGGAAATAAAGTTGAAAATGAATTGTCGGTGCTTGGCGACTGATCTGGCATTCATAAGAATGCATGAGAGCAGACGGGATGGTAAGCTGTGCTGGCTCTTGGGAAGGGGAGCAGTGGTTGCACTGAGTGGTAGGGTGGATGGTTAGGGGATGTAAAAGGGGTGGATGAGATGTGGGTGGAGGGAGTGCATGGAAGGAGTAGCAGAGTGGTCACTGGTGGGGTTTGAGAGAGGCAGGGATTCTGGGCACTACATCGGATTGTGAAAAGAGTGCTTGTGATGTCTGGTGATGTAGAGGGGGTTCTGCTGAGTTAGACAGATGACAGGCAGGGAAGCAGCCAGCAGGGTATAAGGGATATGATAGCTTCATGGAGCGGTGGCCTAGATGGAACGTTGATGGAATGCGGTTGAAAGGTGGTGAGGCTTTGAGATCCTAGGAGCTGCCTTGGTTCTCAATTCCCGGGGGGGAGTTGAGGTAGAAGGGTGGTGATAGTCCATAGGGGATTATTGGTAGAGGTGATGGGGAAGAGTTAAAGAGAGATTTTAGAGTGTTGAGAGAAGGGGAGACGTCATAATTGAGTAAAGGAGGGGTGCAGACACAGTTCTGGGAGGCAGAGAGGGTGAGGTGTGTAGCGAGGTGAAGGTCCTGGCGCTCTGGGTTCTGTGGCAGGGGGGGTTCTTGACTGCTAGTGATGTGTGTGTGACGGTCAGTGGGTCAGCAGAGGAAGGGGTGTTTGGCAAGGGATGTCGGACTGACACTTAGGGATACAAAGACTGAAGAGGTAGGGTGACGGAGAGTTGCACTCTAGGAAGAGTGACAAAGCGGAAGGTTTGTGGGGAGGTGGGGTGTTGCATCTGCAGAGGGTAGTGCTTCTTCTGAGGGATAGGTGTGTGTAGGGAGTAGAGGAGCGGGGCTGAGGTGATAGCTGTGCTTCTGGAGCACCACAGTGCCCCTTTTACCTGGGAGTTGGTTGGCATGCGCGAAGGTCTGGTGAGTATGTTCTTGATGAGTGTATGTGCTAAGGGGGTCAGTCATGCTATTTGCTTCCCAAAGGACGCTTACCACTCAGATATCGAAGCTGCAAGGTCGGTGCTCAAATAGAGGCAGTGACCAGGACCCATGGAGAAAACTCCCTGATACTTTCTGCAGTTGCGTGCAGATCACCATAGCACCATCCAATCAGGATTTAGTGTGGGTGGGCAAGGAGAAGTAGGGCGAGGAGGTTCTGTGAGGGGGTGGAAGGAGAGCAGAGGAGCAAAATGGAGTTTCTAAAGGTGGATGGCAACAGAAAACACAAGGCGCCTACCATGCTGATGTAGAAGCTGTAAAGTCGGTGTTCAAATGGGTGCCAGTGACGGAGACTCACAGAGAAAACTGATAATTTCAGCAGTTCTCTGCATGTCATCATAGCACCAACCAATCAGTATGTTTGTGAGCAGGCAAGGAGGAGTGGCGAGCGGAGGGGCTGTGAAGGAGCTGGAGGAAAGAGAGAAGGGGAGAGAAGGGGAACAAAATGGAGACGCTTACCACCGAGATGTAAAACCTGCAAGGCTGGTATTCAATGGTCTACTTAAGGTTGGAGTCAATGGCCCTTTCTTCAGCAGGTTTATAAAACCTCTCTTATCTTATGCTGATGACTCGGTCTTGATTGCCTGGACTCCACAGGCTTTACAAACGTTATTATCAGGATACACTGAGTTCATGTATTACATGCCCCTGAAAATTCATTTGCAAATATGGGAGGTCCTGCCAATGTTTCTTTTGCATAACTAATGGGGAGAAAATACTCAATTACTCACTATTTCTTCTTATGTATACTTTGGCGTTACTTTCTCAACTAATCTAGCAGGTCAGCTAATGAGGCCTCTGATGTGTAACAGGCCATTGGATGCAACATTCACTTCTGTGAGAGATTTCACACACAGCCTGCCAGGGCTATGCTAGGAGCAAATGAAGCCAACACCAAAGTGCTTGCTCGCAATGGCGAGGAAGTCTATGGCTTGTCTAACTCAACTCCTTCTTAAATCTTGGAAATAAACACTGTAAATAACTGCTAGAGTTGCCATTATTTTCCGTTTCATGGGACAAGGTGTTTTTTGGGTCGCAAACATTTGTCAGATCACCTATCGATGCCTCCAACTAATTTATTTCTGACGACCTGTTCTATTAGAAAAACAACTCTCACTCTGATTTTCCTTTCTGGCATGTTGGTGCTCCAGGGCTGTAACGACCTTACATGGTTAAAATATACTGTAGGGGATACAGCAGAAATCTCGGAGTTTATTCCTGTATATGATTTCAAAGGCATAGACGTGAAATTGTCCAAAAAGATGTTGCCGTGGTGACATGGTATGAATGACACCGCTATCTGGTCCAATCATCACTGCATCAAATAAGGCACCAAAGTTTATTACAGTGCTCGATGTCATTCAACCATATTTAATGCACACATTTCTTTAGTTTACGCCACCTTTTTACCAAGCTAAGATTTAACAGTTTACTGCTCAATTCAGTAGTTTGGAAACTGGCTGATTCGAAATATTAGTGATACTTTCTGCCCTTTCTGCAAATATACTTTTACTAAACAAGCAAGGCTTCAGACAGTGGTGTCCAGCCTTTCCCCACTTAACATCTATTGGAACTGTTCAGGTAAATTTGTTTGTGTTGTCCTCTTTGAAAGTAGCTATCAACAGGAGGAAACACACTTTAGCCTCAAGCTGGGACTTACATGATGAGCTGATTTGTGTGGTTAAGTGCAAAGTGGTAACCATGTTATCTTTACACAGTTTGTGTGCACTTGTATACGGTTTGTTTACCTTTGATTCTATAGACACAATCAATATTCAGTTCTGGAGCTAAATATTGAGTAGTTGGTATTAATATTGCTTAACAGGATATTACTGTAACCATGTTTTATACATTTTATGAGACATTAGAAGATTATCGCTATACTTGTTGGTTATCATGATTTTGTTTATTTATTGATCAATGTATTGTTGTTATAGATTTGTACTTTGGTGGGATACATATTTAGACTCAATAAAGTTTATGATGACGGTGATGACTTTTTGTGAACAATTGTAATGTGCATTGTATTCAAATTCAAATATTTACCATTACAGTCTCTACACACGTTTTCCTCCTATGCATACACGTTTCAAATTAGATAGTATACACATTTTAGGGTATCTTAAAAAATGTACCATACAAATTTACAAATGTGAACAATGGCAGAAAATATAAGATTCATCAAAGGAGAAAAATAACATTTGCAATAGCATCGTTGTTCATAAAGAGCCACTTAGAGAAGATGATAGATTAAGTATCGAGGCCACCAGCAATGAGGAATAAAAGATAGTAAGATAATGAGTTAGAGGTGTGGGTAGCCAACATACCTAAGGGAGGAATAACAACTATAAAGGTGTTTTACATGTTTTTCAGTTGTACATGTTGCTAAGAACATGAATGATAATTCACTATTCCTTGACCAGGTAACTCTGATGGCAAGAGACGCAACGCTATCCCACAGAGTTCCTTGGGGTGAATTTCCCCAAAGGAGAGCTGGTTCAACAAATGACCCTTTTCAGGTGTAGTAGGTCAACTGGATATTGGTCGGAGTAAATTAATTTTGGCCAGAGTGAGTGGGGGAGTGTTTTATGAGTTAATGTAGGATCTCTGATTGTTGAGATAGCGAGATATACAAAGTTTGGGGCAACAAAATCTCTCCAATTACATCACTTTATATGTTAGGGTGTCCATGATCAGAGGCTGTAGTACACTCTTCTTTTGTTCCGGGTTTAGCGGTGCATTCATGCTTTTCTATGTAGATACTGTGGACGACCTTACTGTTAAGAGCACGCTACAAGTCATTGGAGAGGAAATGAGGACCTCAGTGTCTAGGGTGGGGCATCCCAAGAGAAGGAACTCAGGTCTCCTGAGCACTTTAGGACATGTACATTCCTTAATCAAGCTTGCGACCTCGTTGGATCTCTTTGGATCACTAAGCAGGACCCCCATATGCGGATTGTCTCCATGTCAGCACATAATGTCCAGTATCTGTTGGAAGCAGCATGGAATAGTTTAGCTAAGTGGGCTTGTGTTGGGTGCAATCTACAAAAGATTTGGAACAACCAACCAGAGTATTGCACCTCCATTGAGAACAGGGAAATCCTGGCAAGTGTAGTTATCTAGAAATCATCTTCTCGTGGTGCATTTGGAATTTTTGACAATGTCTTCCTTGAGCTTGTGGGAAACTGATTCATTATTTTCTGTGGTGAGGCGTTTACATGAAGCACTGCATAACATGAGGTAAAAATAGGCCATCCAACCCTTGAAGCATATGGTGAGGAGGGTCTGCATATTTTCTAAACAGCGCCTGAGATAAGCAGCCAGAATTGCTTACTGGGTTCAGCACATGCAACAGAGAGGTTCTAAATCAATTGGCTGCTGTAGCTAGGTTGAATGATTTATTTATTTATTTATTTATTTATGCATTTATTTATTTATTTATTTATTACATGTGTTACACGCCCAAACCCTGGGGTATCACGGCATGGTTACGTACATCTTAATAATTAGTCTTACAGGAAAGGAAAGGCTTGTAGAAGGAAAACAGAAAGCATGTCAAGCAGGCAGACGTGTCATACATTACATCAGTACATACATCATACAGGTTAGGTACAATCGGGGTTGCTGATTTAGAAGGCTAATAATTGGGCTGGTACAGGTGAGAGACGGGTGTTAGTATTGGTTGAATAACCAGGTTTTCAATTGCTTTTTGAAGCTGGGGAATGTGGTATCTTTTTTGATGTGGATAGGGAGAGAGTTCCAGTGATGCGGTGCTAGTTCACGGAAACTGTGTGTTGTTGTAGCAGGGTACCATAAGGTGGTGGTTGTCATTAGAACGTAGTGTTCTGATACTTTTTTGTCTCTGTACTACATTAATCAGATACATGGGTGCTTTTTTAGTCAGGCATTTGTATGTCATACATAGGGTTTTGAAGATTATTCTTGCTTCAATCATTAACCGATGTGCATTATTCCTAATCTGTGAGATGCGATCAGATTTTTTTATTCCTAATGCTGCTCTTAGAACTTTATTTTTGCATAAATTGCAATTTCCTGATGTTAGCCTTAGAGCTACCTAGCAGAAGTACATTGCAGTAATCCAATTTAGATAATACCAGTGCTCTGGCTAAGGTAAGGCAGTTGGTTGGGGTCAGGAATTGGCGGCTTAATGCAATCAGTTTGGACGTGTATGCTGTGGATGAAGAGAGGGTGCTGATGGATTTGATCATTGCGAGGTTAGCGTCTAGGTGGACACCTAAAGTTTTGACTTGCTTGAGTACTGGGATTGGGGATCCGTCTATGTTGATGGAGGTGGAGTCCGGTAATGATATCTGATGAATATATATCTGATAAATGATATCTTTACAGCACTGCATAATCTGTAAGTCATGTGTTCAAATGCTTGTGGAGTAGATAACTGGTCAAACCGTGATCCAGCATTAATACCGCCGGACGGGTGGGCGGTAACGCAAATAAATGTCAGGGTGTAATGTACCCTGCCCCCTATGCAAAAAACAAAAATGACACGTTCCATTTTGTGTTTGTTACTTTTTTGTCCCAGGACTATAGGAAGAAAGCAGGAAGAAAGCACAGTTTAGGCGTCAAGAGTGAACACACAAAGCAACACAGGTTCGATCCCCGGGTCCGTGCTTAGAAATTTTGGGGTATTAAGTGTGTTACAAATATGCAACTAAGACATGTTTCTGTAACAGCGCCTCAATGCCCCCGGGCTGTGTCAGTGCTTTAAAAATGCAAATAAATAAAGATTAAATAATTCATAAACTCCATAAACTCCATTGAGTCCCCAAAAACTACCACTGTTTTTGATGGCACACTTGCACCTTCTCTTATCTCAGCATAACGCCTCCTGCAGCACATAACTAAAATGTGCAGACTGGCTCTGAGTGGGCTCTGAACCCCCACCCTCAGGACACCTCTGCTAATGATGCATCCATCACATGTGCAGTTCTGAAAGCACAGATGCCGGGGGCCTTCGCTCCAGAGTGACTACTGCTTTCAATTTTCCACTCACAAATTACATTACATTCAAAATTATGCATCTTACAATGTGAGCAAAATATTGAAAGACAACAGACACCACTTTGTCATGCAAATCTGATATAATTAAAAGAAGATGTCTCAGAGTCTGTCACGCATTAACTAGAATCAGTTGAAAAATTCCATTAGGAAATGAATGGTACAGAACATTTCCTACGCAAGCGAAATGACGCGTTACTGCGAGTCCTGCACAGGGGAAAAGGACCCGCATGTTAGGCTGCCAGAACAGTGTGCGCTCTCAGGGAGGCCGGAGAGACATTGAGCCTCCTGCACGAGAGGCACGAGACATCTCTGACTTCCAGGTCCAACACGCTTCTTCTTCTCCCCTTAATTCCTCCATATGTGATGTTTTATAGCATCCAAAACCGCCATAAGTCTACATATTTTAAAAGGTCAGTAAAGCGCGTCGCACATAGCCGTAAGTATCACTCAAATTCTGAAAGGAGGGTGAAAGGGAGACGCCTGGGGACATTGCTGCTGAAAGCACCCACCACAGCACAACCCACTTTTCTGCATTTCTGAGTGCCACAGCCTTTAGAAACACTTAAAGGAGTGCATTGATAGTTTTAGGAAGCACACACTGATGCCAAGTTTGCCAACAGACTCAAGTGACTCACTGTTTGTTTGCATATCAAGCATTGGGAAGGACAGCGCGGATGACAAAAAACACGTGTTTATCGATGGATGAAAAGCTGCTTCATTTAAGACAGTTTCTGATACATACCCAGCACCTTATGCACCAGAGATCGATGGGCGTTGCAGCTGTTGAAGATGTCATTGCTAGTGTGTCTGAAGGGGAAGATTGCTTTTCAGGTTGGGCATGTACCTGGTGTACATACTAGCAAAGAGGGTTCCCCACTTATTCACAGTGGTCACGGATGCTTGTGTGAGCATTGGAAGCAGGAGAAGGGCTGACACCAGTACTGGAGCAGTTCTGCATTCCTACCATGGCTGACATAAGTGTTTCATCTGCATTCATGACAGGAATGTCAGGAAAGCTTGGCGAGGATCGGGAAAGGGGTAATGCAGGGAGGCAGAAGAGAGGACATTGTATGATATATCTTGAGGTTGACGGACAAAGGTTTGTCCCTTCTGGCTATCAGCCAAACTGGTTGGTGTATCAATTTAAGGAAAGTACTTTTGGGATTGTGAGCCATCGGCTGGTGAGTTGGGAAACAGGATGATTGATAAAAGTAATGTGTCAAGGGTTTTGACCCATGTTGAATTATTAGACGGGGTAGATGTGGGGATGAGCTGTCGCCGCCCATCATTCTATCCCAGAACAAAACTAAATCAATAGACTGGGTGGATGTGGGGATGAGCTGTCGCCGCCCATCATTCCATCCCAGAACCAGGAAAACTGCGCGGTTGCCGCACACCAAAATGGTTGTCTAACCTGCCACCCACCAGTGCCAGCATGATGGACCGGAAGCGCCAGGGGTGAAAGGTGGTGTCAAAGGAAAAATAACAGTGTTGTTAGACCAGAAGCGCCTTAAAATCACCTTTGTTTTCCTGAAGGCAAGCTCAAAGTGCCTATTTCGAACATTGCAGGATATTCAAAAATCTTACTGAACACCAGCAGACATCTGGCAGAATGAAGTGTTGTGTGCATACAAAATCTGGGAAGATGAAGAGCCCAAAACAATGTTTATAACAAAACTGGCTGAGCTGTGGATGTCAGCAGCTTAATTGAAATTGGATTTAAAACCACTAAAATCGAAATGTTTAAATTAAATGAGTGACCTACTTTTGAGTGTCACATAGTTGCAACTGTTAAATGTCATGGTTTTGAACTTAGAATCAGCATTCTAGCTGCATGTAAGTTGGATTTGAATGTAGAAAACTGGGAACTAAAGTGACATTTAGCTGAATTCTGCCTGACAACTACCCCCGACAGGAGAAACCGGCTCAGCCACTCTTCCCAGGCCTAGCTGCATCCTGCTACCCCTGCCAAAAGGAGATGACACCTCTCTGATTGGGTTAGGGGGGGAGCACCTGGGGACTGCAGGAAGTTGAACAAAGCCCTGTCCTGGATTCAGGCAAATGTTATATTGGGGGGGCCGTAAAGTGGCTTCCTCTTGGGAGAAACTGGGAGGGGCAGTGCCTCTGCTAGCAAGCTGAGCTTGGGGGAAGTGGATAAACCAGTTATTCCACCATGTGATGTGGGAGAGGGGAGAATTGGGCCAATGACAAGTAGAGAGGGGCAGGCTCAGTTATGCCATGCACACACCCACTTTCTAAAGACATAAAAGCAGACAGTGCAGGACAGGTAGGGACATTCACTTTCCACTTTCTTGCGGGAGGCTTTGCCGGGAGACTTCAGACTTCACATCCAGAGATCCAGACTTAAATCCATCAATCTCCAGAACCTGTAGCAGAAATTAACTCCAGAATTTGTAGCAGAGAGGCCTGAATCCACAAGCTGAATCCTCTTCAGCAGGCCTCAAAACCAACCAAACTATTCAACAGCCGAGCGAGCTGTTAGAATTTTTTGCCAAGAATTTTTGCAAGAACCTGTAGCAGTATCCAGAAAGCAGTGCTGTATCCGGAACCACAGAGAACCACAAACCAGACCGTTGTGAGCAGAACCGGTGCTTGACAGACCCAGAGAGCAGAGCTGACCCAGATAGCCGGGACTTCAGAACCACCCGCCGGAAGTCCCGTCCAACCTGACCAGACCTTGACTGCTTATTTCAAAAATATAGTGTGAGTACTCACCGTGCCAAAACCAATCTCTTAGTTTAAAATAATCTAATCCAAACTACTTTAGCCTATTAGAACTGCCTCCTAGAATTGTGTCATTCTGTCATCTTTAAAACTGAAAACTGTCATCTGTCATTCTGAGCTTTAAAATTTCAAATCCAAAAACTACCTTGACTAAATCGGCCGTATCTCCGGACCCGTTTGTGCTAGGAGTAAAATTTAACTTTTATCTTAAAGCTAAGATTCTAGGCTTTCCAACGAACATTGAACCGACTTGTAGGGCCTCTGTAATTATGCTTGACGCACGCGATTAAATTTGCAGCGATTTCACATTTTGCACAATTTCAGCCACGTGTAAAAATCAGCAGCTCCTTGCTTTCCTTTGCTAAAATTTGTTTAAACCTGCTAGTCACTCAAAGAGCATTGCTAAAGTGACCCTGAACTAATATAAACTAGATATCACTCACCCTCAACCTCCTACAGGGAATTAAAATCAATTTTAGCATCATTTCACTTCTTTGCCACCACATTCAAAGCATTTTGGGCCTGTGTTTTAAAATCATACCTGTTTTTCTCTAAGCTTGCTAAGGGGGAACTGCATTTCGTATTGCATTTTGTTGGGATTCTTGAAGACTGTGTGCTCTCCTTCCATTTCTTACATTGCAAAGGAGGGTGGGGGGCGAATTGCCAGAGAAAAAGTGATTATATTATCTTTTGCTAAATCATATCAAGTTATTTCTGTACTGCATTTTATTCATCATTGCATTGTCCTTGAAGCCATAAAAGCATTCTCAGCTACTTCATCCTCTCTATATCACTTCTAAGCCATCAAAAAGAGTGTACCACTGTAATATTATCCATTCTTGATAACTATCATCCTCACAAGTGTGCTATCAAATATTAATTTACTATAGAAGTGTGATATATATATATATTGTTTAATTTTTCGAATAAAACCTTTTAATTTGCGAAACAAACCTACTTCTTGGCTCAGTGGGGTCAGGGGGATTCTAAGAGAGGGGTGTGATATAAGGGTTGTCATCCAGAGTACATGAACTGGACATAAAAATATATCAATAAGGGTTTCCATCAGCATCCCAGACTAGGCCTTGACTTAGCTGTAGTGTTGAATTGAATACGCTTACAAAGTGGGGGCTCGTGCCGGGAAATTCTGGGCTAGAATTCCCACTTGTGCAGCTTAATACAGTGTGCTAACTGATGGGATACATACATCCGGTCGGATCACCACGCTGTGGTACGCTGTAAAGCACTCCTCAAAGGAACGCTCTAAGGAGAAGATCTGTTTTGCAAAATAAAATACAAACTTCAGTAAGTCAGGAAGGAACTCAAATATCCAGAATGACGACACTGGTAGACATCAAAATAGCCAGAGAGCACTTCTTACATAAGCTATTTGTGAGAGGTGAGTGGACTCATCAGGACCAAACGGTCTGGTTGCAGGCAATCGCGCAACAGGTCACTGAAACAGGGTCAGATAAATGGAGAGATCAAGGTCCATTACATGTGGCCCTGAGTGAATTATATATGGCCCCTAAAGCCAAAGATGAACACAATAAGATTGTTAGGATAGCGGCATATTTGTATCTATATATGGGAGCCATGCAGGATAAATGTGCTGAATGCCAAGATCTGGCAAATAGGCGACAGATTGCACTAGAGAAGGCCCAATCTGATCTGGATTCTTCTGAGCAGAGGCTGCTCAGGAGCCAGGAGTTGTTAAGAGGGATTTCGGAACTCTGTCCTGGAGGCGCAGAGGTTCAGAAGGCCAAACTAATTACTTGGAACAGGGTAACCTCTGGACAAGCCAGACCAATCAGGATAGCGATCGCGGCGGTCAAGACTAGGTCTCAGGAGGGGTGAGGGTGACTGAAAGCCCACAATGAGCACACAAAGCAAGGACACTTACAAATTACTCCAAACAGGTGTTATATTAAAAATATATACATATTTATTCCAAGGCCTTTGCAACAATGACCGTAGCGAGAAATCACGATAAAACTCTAGTAAACCAACACATACCAACCCAATACAATATATATACAAATACAAACAAGTCTAAAGCGTTAGATGCACGAAATGGGTAGTCCACCTAGAATGAGAGGAAAACAGGCAGTGCGAAATAATGATTAGACCCAGTCCGCCTTCCGAGGCACCTATCTAAAAGGAAGTCCAAGCCCTACGAAGAGTGGAGCCTTGTGCTCAAAAGTACCTGCACACGCTTGTGCCAACGGGCAAAAAGGGGAGTCTCTTCGAGGGAATCAGGCAGTTCAGTTCGGTGGAAAAAATCAGATGAACAGAGTTCCGCGACTCAAGCGCAACCTCCACTGTGGACAGAAGCAGAGTGCGAGTATGGAAAGGCGTGCTGTTTGACACAGCGGGGAAAAGCTATGGGCTCCTGCAGGAGGGCGACCAGTTCCTAGCTATGCTACTCACCGGTCCCCGATGCAAGCAGACCCAGGCTTCTCCGCATCAGTTTCAGTGCTGGCAGGTTCAGGGGAGCAGGGGACGTCTCGTCGTCATGTAGATTCTGCAGCAGCAGAGTTGAGTTAAAGATGTCCCAAACGAAGTGAACCCACACAGTTTGTTACCACAGCAGGGCAACGGAGCGGCCGTGTGTATCTCAGCCAAATGTACACTACTCACTTCAGACCTGGGAATGCCAAGTGTACGAATCGTGTGAGAGTGACAAGGACTCGAAATACAACACAACCTGGCGGCGGTTACAGAGCAAGACTCCTGGGTAGGCTGGTCAGTCTGCTGGATGGCCCAGAGCCACTTCCGAAGGCTTACGTGCAGGAGATGGTGAAGATGCCGAGAATAGCTCTCCCCGCTATTCCAAGGGTCGAAGTACCAGTACAGGCCTTCTGGTTCGATCAGAGGTAGAAAGGGTTTCACAAAGTGACAGCAGTGCAGAGGAGCAATCCTTCAACGGGTCACCAGCGATTCCTCGTTTCAGCCTCCTAGTTGCAGGATACTTGGCTCCTGTATTCCCTTGTTTGTGAGAACTCAGGAGATCGACATGGTAGTGGCGTTTCCAGCCCCCTCTTATCCACAGTTCCCTTCGCGCCAAAACGGAGGGTACCCAATGGGAGATCCGCTCATCAAACACCCACACCATACGTGGACCTATCACGGACCACGGTGGTCCCAGGCATTCATACCACACTAGACTCTCTGGCACCCAGGATGTGTATTGGGACCAGACATCCCAGCCCACATCCTGGAGGCACACACAAGGCCTGTAGAAGCCCACAAAAGCATCTGTGTTTCGCGGGAAAGTACATGCCCAAATAAGGAAGGCCCCGGGTCGGCTCGACCTGGGGAAGGTGAATGGGGCAAGACGGTCAGCGGACAGGACAAAGGAGCCTCGTGGTCTGGCCATTTTGGGAGCCAGGCCACCATTTTGGGCTAAGTGCGAGAAACGCGCTTAAAACGCCAAAAGGAGCTCAAAAACACAAGAAACGATCGCTGCCACCATTCCCGTCCGTGATTCACTTGCACCGATCATTTACAATCCAAACAGAGAATCTAGGGTCTGTAGAAGACTAGAGACCCAAGAGAGCAGTAACTTAGCTTACAGTGCCCTCTTGTGTCATGTTGCACGAAAGCTGCAACATGATAAAGAAACTACGGAAAACAGCGTTTCCCGGTACTGACTGTCTTAAGGGCATGTCAGTTTCCCCGTAAGAATGGAGCGAAAGCCCAGAGGAGTGCGGCAGAAGGCTGTACTTCTCTGGCAAAGTCTAGATCATGGTGAAAACAACAGCAAAAAGTTTAGGGGTTGCCACATGGAAGGAAAATTACCCACAATTAAGAAATCTTTCCTAACACTCGCCCCTCCCAGACTAGGGACAGGGGGAACTAATCCACCCCTGGATGAGTCTCTTGTTCAGGTCGGTTAAACATTCTGGACAACCCATCAGCATTGCTATGTTGGACACCTGGCCTATGCTCAATAGTGAAGTCGAAGCCTTGTAGACTTATGGACCACCTAAGCAACTTTGGATTCTCTCCCTTCATGTTCATTAGCCACTTTAAGGGCTTTGCACAGTGAAGTGGGTCCCATAGAGGTAGGGCCTCAGCTTCCGTAGGGCCCACACAACAGAGAAACATTCTTTCTCCTCTGTGGACCATCTGAGCTCTCTGTCCTTAAGCTGGCGACTAATAAAACCAATAGGGTGTTCCTTACCCTTCTCATCTACTTGCGATAGTACAGCTCCTATCCCAGTGTCAGATGCGTCCGTCTGCACAATAAAAGGTCTTTGATAATCAGGGGCCCTGAGGACAGGGGCCTGGCACAAGGAGTCTTTTAAGCCATTGAAGGCCTTCTCACACTCGTCGGTCCAAGTTACCTTCTTGGGTTTCTTCGGAGTGGTGAGGGCAGTCAGAGGGGCAGCTATGGTGCCATAGTCTGCCACAAAGTTGCGGTAATACCCTGTGAGTCCTAAGAAGGCTCTCACTTGGGTCTGTGTAGTGGGGGTAGGCCAGTCTTGTACTGCTTGTACTTTACTGGGAAGAGGCTGTATCCTCCCTCCACCTACTTCATGTCCAAGGTAAACCACTGAGCCTTGTCCAATCTGGCATTTACTAGCCTTTATGGTCAAGTGTGCTTTCTGAAGAGCCTGGAGCACAATCCCGAGGTGTTTCACATGGTCTTCCCAGGTGGCACTGAAAACTGCTATATCGTCCAGATATGCAAGACAGAATTCCTCCAACCCATTCAACACATGATTCACAAGCCTCTGGAAAGTGGCAGGTGCATTTTTCAACCCGAACGGCATTACCCTGAATTGGTAAAGGCCGTCTGGAGTAGAAAACGCTGTCTTCTCCTTGGCATGTTCTGCTAACGCTATGTGCCAATAGCCAGCAGTGAGGTCAAATGTGCTGAGGTACTTGGAGGCACCCAAAGTATCCATCAGCTCATCTGTTCGAGGCAATGGGTGTGCATGTGTCTTGGTGACAGCATTCAGAGCCCTGTAATCCACGCAGAACCTCAATTCAGAAGTGCTTGCCTTTGGAACCAAAACCACAGGGCTGGACCAAGGACTACTAGAGGGTTCAATCACCCCAAGGTCAAACATCTTGTTGACCTCGGTCTTAATATAAGACCGTACTTTGTCTGACATCCTGTATCCCCTACTTTTGGTAGGTACACTGTCTCCTGTGTCTATGTTATGTTTGCACCAAGGTGTCAAACCAGGCGACTGTGAAAACAGGGGGGAAAACTGCCTAAGCAAACTTTTCACCTCAGCCTGCTGATTAGAAGTCAGGTGAGGTGCCACTCGGACACCCTCGAAGGAGCTATCTGAAGGACCGCTTTGGAACAGGTCAGGGAGAGGTTCAGACTCCTCTTCCTCAAAATCTGAAGCCAGTAGCAGTGCTGCGATTTCAACTCTTGGGATGAAAGCCTTCAGCCTATTTACGTGAAACACTTTTGGAGCCTGTCCAGGCCTTCCAAGGTCCACTAAATAGTTAACCTCACCCATGGGCTCCACCACTGTGTAAGGGCCTGACCATTTGTCCTGTAAAGCTCGAGGCCTTATGGGATTCATGATCCGGACTTGCTGATCAGGTGTAATGTTGATGAGGGAAGCTTTCTGGTCGTACCAATGTTTCACCAGCGCTTGTCCTGCCTTCAATTTATCACTAGCCAAGCCCATCAGAAGTACCATCCGTTTTCTGAGCACCAGCACATAATCTACTACGTTGGTAGTAACAGGGGAAGGGGGCATCTCCCATCCCTCTTTCGCTATGGCTAAGGGTCCCCGTACAGGATGACCGAACAGAAGTTCGAAGGGGCTGAAGCCAACACCCTCCTGTGGTACCTCTTGGTAGGCAAACAGTAAGCATGGTAAAAGAAGATCCCATTTTCTTCTCTGAGGTTCTTCCAGAGCCCCAATCATGCTCTTTAACGTTCTGTTGAAATGTTCCACCAGACCATTGGTCTGGGGGTGGTATGCAGAAGAGAACTTGTAGGTGACCCCACATTCTTTCCACATAGCCTGCATATACTTCAACATAAAGTTGCTGCCACGATCCGACACAAATTCTTTAGGGAAGGTAACCCTAGTAAATATGCTAAGTGAGGCTTTTGCAACTGACTTGGCAGTTACAGTTTTCAATGGGATGGCCTCAGGATATTTGGTTGCATGGTCGACCAGCACCAGGATAAACCTATTGCCTGAGGATGTTTGCGGGTCAAGGGGACCAACGATGTCGATCCCTACCCTTTCGAATGGTATTCCCACAACTGGGAGTGGTACCAATGGAGCTTGGATTGTCAAGCCAACCTTACCAGATAACTGGCAGGAGGCACAACTCCTGCAGTGACTTTCTACTTGCACCCCCATCTTGGGCCAGTAGAAGTGCATGGATAACCTTTGCTTGGTCCTCTTAATAAAAAGGTGACCAGCAAGGGGCACTTCATGCGCCAACTGCAGGAGGAAGGGTCTTACAGCAAGGGGAACCACCAACCTCCTATGGTCTCCTTCTGTAGACTATGTGGGCTCACTATACAGGAGTCCACCTTCCCAATAAATCCGATGCGTCCCAGGAGATTCACCCTCAAGCTGGGAGCAGGCCTGTCTCCTTAGGCCTTCCAGAGATGGGCACTCACGTTGGCCTTTACTGAATTCTTCCCTGTCAGGACCACCTTCTACTAACAAGTCTTTTAGTTCAGGATGGTCGTTGGGGTCAAATACTTCAGGCATCGCCACCTCCTCGTCAGGCCCGGGCGATTGACCAACTTCCTCCACCGCAGTGGTAGGCAAGCTTGGGGGAATGTTCTCTTTCCCTCGTCTTGACTTGTTTACTCCTTTCGCCTTGGGTTTCCCCTTCGGCTGGGGCGGTGTATTGGTCTTGGCCAATGCTGCCCGTGTTTGAGACTGTGTGCAGGGTCTGTCGGCAGTGTCTCCTACGAGCCCTAAAGCTCTGAGATCATTGCATAACAGGACCTTTCCTGGGATGTTTCTCTGAATGCTCACTGGAATCCTGACTGCTGTACCATTCAAAGTAAGATTTACAGGTATTACTGGAAACATGCGAGGTGGGCCGTCAGCCAACTTAGTGGGCATCAGAGTAGCTCTGGCAACTTCCTCTGAGTCTACCAAGGTAGAATCCACAACAGTCCGACTGCACCCACTATCCCTAAGAGCTGGAGTATCCACTCCATTGATCAGAACACTGTCTTTAAAGTAGTGCTTGGTATTATCTGGAATCCTAGCATAAGCCTCTGCTACTTTAGGCTCCCAGGAACCCAGGGAAACTAAAACTACCTCAGCTTCTATCCCGCTGTGGAAGGAGTCTGAGGAGAAGGATGCTCCTGTAATCTCTTCTTCCTCGTAGGAGGAGAAGGCCAGATTAGCGGAGTGGACCCCCAAAGGTTTAACCTTACACCGGGGATCCCCCTTCACGTGGTCAGTTTCTCCACAAGCAAAACAAGATCCATTGGGTCTGTTTACATAGGGAGGCTTATTGTAACCAGAGTTCTGTTTCGGAGGCTGACCTCCACTACCCTGTGAGTTCTCTTGTGTCTTACCCTTATTTTTCTTTTTGTGGCCCTTTTGAGAAGAAGATGTATCAGATTCTCCACCCTCCTTATCTTTGGACTTTTTCCCTTCCTCCTGCTTACCAGGATGAGTTTTGTCCTTATGGGACACTCGATGTGACACCCATAAGTCTGCTGCAATGGCCAGCTTCTTAGGATCTATCTCCTTAGAATCGGCCAAATGCTGCTTAAGCTCCGGGGAAGAAGATGCAAAAATGTGTTCCAGCATGACAAGATTTATCATGCCTTCAAAGGTAGAAACCTTATAACCTTCGACCCAGCCAGTCAAGTTTTTTAAGGATTCAGTTACAAAAGATACCCAAGTACCACCTTCTTTTTTCTTGTACTCTCGGAATCGTTTTAAATATTGGGCAGGAGTCTTTCCAAACTTTAAAATGAGAGTTTGCTTTAACATTGCGAAATCAGCTCGCTCAGCCTTCGACATTTCCATAATGGCACTACAGCCAGAATGGGGCAGTCTGCTGAGTAACCAGGAAATCTTATCAGCATTGTCAACTTGTTGAACTTCACATGCATACTCAAACGTATTCAGCCAGTCCATAATGTCATTCCTTTCCTCGTACACACCGAGCAGATCTTTTGGAAATCGTGGATGAGAGGAGGCCCCAGACCCATGTCCAAGACCCTTGGATCCATTTGCAACCTGAAGCTTGGCCAGTTCCAACTGGTGATCCCTGTCTTTCTGTTTTTCTGCCTGTTCGATTTTTAGCTTGACCCTATTGAACTCAAGCTCTCCCTGTAGTTTGGCCATATTGAACTCAAGCTCCTTCTGCCTAAACAGCAGCTCTTGTTTCTTGAATTCAAGCATGGCCTCCCCATCGACACTGGCAGAGGAAACATTAGACATCACATCCTCCCTGTCCTCGTGGTCGCGGTGGATCAGTGCAGCGGCAGAACCGTCGGTTCTACCAGTGAGAGCAGCCCCACCTTCTTCCGCACTGTCCTCAGAAGTTATAGCGTCAAGCTGCGCTTCTTGCCACGCCACGATTCTTTGGATCATATCCAATTTGGTGCCTTGAGAGGAAACACCTCTTTCCGCACACATCTTTTTCAATGTTTCGGTTTTGGAAGCATTTAAAGTTAACAAGGTATTTGTTTACATACTGTTAGATAGGACTATGGCCTTTTTAAAGTTAAACTACAATTTACTACGTGTCGTGGTAGCAATAACTTGAAATGCCTTAGTTCGTGCGCAACACTGGATACCTTCAGTCGTATCCCACCGCTGTACACCAATTTGTTAAGACGGATTTCTGAACTCTGTCCTGGAGGCGCAGAAGTTCAGAAGGCCAACCTAATTACTTGGAACAGGGTAACCTCTGGACAAGCCAGACCAATCAGGGTAGCGATCGCGGCGGTCAAGACTAGGTCTCAGGAGGGGTGAGGGTGACTGAAAGCCCGCAATGAGCACACAAAGCAAGGACACTTACAAATTACTCCAAACAGGTCTTATATTAAAAATATATACACATTTATTCCAAGGCCTTTGCAACAATTACCCTAGCGAGAAATCACGATAAAACTCTAGTAAACCAACACATACCAACCCAATACAATATATATACAAATGCAAACAAGTCTAAAGCGTTAGATGCACGAAATGGGTAGTCCACCTAGAAGGGGAGGAAAACAGGCAGTGCAAAATAATGATTAGACCCAGTCCGCCTTCAGAGGCACCTAACTAAAAGGAAGTCCAAGCTCTACGAAGAGTGGAGCCTTGTGCTCAAAAGTACCTGCACACGCTTGTGCCAACGGGCAAAAAGGGGAGTCTCTTTGAGGGAATCAGGCAGTTCAGTTCGGTGCACAAAAGCAGATGAACAGAGTTCCGCGACTCAAGCGCAGCCTCCACTGTGGGCAGAAGCAGAGCGCGAGTACGGAAAGGCGTGCTGTTTGACACAGCGGGGAAAAGCTATGGGCTCCTGCAGGAGGGCGACCAGTTCCTAGCTATGCTACTCTCCGGTCCCCGATGCAAGCAGACCCAGGCTTCGCCGCGTCAGTTTCAGTGCTGGCAGGTTCAGGGGAGCAGGGGACATCTCGTCGTCATGTAGATTCTGCAGCAGCAGAGTTGAGTAAAAGATGTCCCAAACGAAGTGAACCCGCACAGTTTGTTACCACAGCAGGGCAATGGAGCGGCCGTGTGTATCTCAGCCAAATGTACACTACTCACTTCAGCCCTGGGAATGCCAAGTGTACGAATCGTGTGAGAGTGACAAGGACTCGAAATACAACACAACCTGGCGGCGGTTACAGAGCAAGACTCCTGGGTAGGCTGGTCAGTCTGCTGGATGGCCCACAGACACTTCCGAAGGCTTACGTGCAGGAGACGGTGAAGATGCCGAGAATAGCTGTCCCCGCTATTCCAAGGGTCGAAGTACCAGTACAGGCCTTCTGGTTCGAACAGAGGTAGAAAGGGTTTCACAAAGCGACAGCAGTGCAGAGGAGCAGTCCTTCAGCGGGTCACCAGCGATCCCTCAGTTCAGCCTCCTGGTTGCAGGATACTTGGCTCCTGTATTCCCTTGTTCGTGAGAACTCAGGAGATTGATATGGTAGTGGCGTTTCCAGCCCCCTCTTATCCACGGTTCCCTTCGCGCCAAAACGGGGGGGACCCAATGGGAGATCTGCTCATCAAACACTCACACCATATGTGGACCTATCACGGACCACGGTGGTCCCAGGCATTCATACCACACTAGACTCTCTGGCACCCAGGATGTGTATTGGGACCAGACTCCCAGCCCTTATCCTGGAGGCACACACAAGGCCTGTAGAAGCCCGGGAAACCATCTGTGTTTCGCGGGAAAGTACATGCCCAAATAAGGAAGGCCCGGGTCGGCTCGACCTGGGGAAGGTGAAGGGGGCAAGACGGTCAGCGGACAGGACAAAGGAGCCTTGTGGTCTGGCCATTTTGGGAGCCAGGCCACCATTTTGGGCTAAGCGCGAGAAACGCGCTTAAAACGCCAAAAGGAGCTCAAAAACACAAGAAATGATCGCTGCCACCATTCCCGTGGGTGATTCACTTGCACCGATCATTTACAATCCAAACAGAGTATCTAGGGTCTGTAGAAGACTAGAGACCCAAGAGAGCAGTAACTTAGCTTACAGTGCCCTCTTGTGTCATGTTGCACGAAAGCTGCAACATGATAAAGAAACTATGGAAAACAGCGTTTCCCGGTACTGACTGTCTTAAGGGCATGTCAGCTTCCCCGTAAGAATGGAGCGAAAGCCCAGAGGAGTGCGGCAGAAGGCTGTACTTCTCTGGCAATGTCTAGATCATGGTGAAAACAACAGCAAAAAGTTTAGGGGTTGCCACATGGAAGGAAAATTACCCACAATTAATAAATCTTTCCTAACAGGAGTCAGAAAATGACATCAGACAGTACATCACTAAAATAAAGGAGGATATGGATATGCTGCAACAGGAAAAGGCTGACCAGGATACCAGATTTCTGGCCTTGCAGAAGGAGTACCAAGAAGGTTTGGACTCCCTACTGCAGAGCCAGAAAAAGCTGGAGCAACAACTGGACTTCAACAGGGCATGCACAGAGCAGGTAGCCACCCTGCAAATTCGATTGGACAGAGAGAAAGAGGAAAGCAATAAATTGATTCTGAAAGTCCTGGATACCCAGGCAGAGTTTGATCAGGAGCACCAGAAAGCTGGTGCCTTCCAAAGGCAAAGGGACGACCTGGCGGCACAGATGCAGACTCTTAGTCGGGAAAGGGACACCTTAGGCCAGGAAGTCTGCCATTTAAAAAGAAAAACTGCAGAAAATCACGTGGCCCTCCAGGGGCTGGGTGACCTCCAAAAAGAGCATCAGAACTTGTTAGAGCACACCAGGAGGGTGGAAGAGGCTCTGGCAAGAAAGGAGCACGCCAGTAGGGATGGGACTCAGGAGGTAACCCTCCTGCAGCAAAGACTGGCCCAGTACTCTAGGACCAATCAGGAGGCACAGAGAGAGAATGAGGCTCTCTGCCAGCACAATGATAGGCTCCAGCAACAGGTAGCGATGCAGGAGAGACTGATAGAGTCTAGTAAGGCCTTAACTGAGGAACTGAAGGCGCAGGCTCTTGCATTGCAACAGGGAGCAGGGGCTGACAGAGATGAAGTTCGCTGGGAAAGGGAAACGCCTGAGCATAACCTCAGGAGCCCTAGTACCAGAGGCCTTCATCTCTCTCAGTCCCTGGACTCTGCCACCCCCATGTCCCCTGGCGCACATGAGCACAGGGCCACAGGGATGGCAGATTACTATCCAGCCAAAAGTATGGGGCTTATAGCCAGTACCACCCAGGAATGGATGGGCGGGCATCCGGGTATGGGCACCCAAGCACAGTGCAATTTAGTGGGGAACCCCAGGAGAGTAGGCCCATTAAGGGCATCCTGAAAACCTCTGCCCAGTTAGGTCAGTGGGGGGGGGGTACCTATCAAATCCTGGCAGCAAGGAGGGATCTGAAGACTCCTCTGAATGTTACAGGACACAGGAGACCAGGTCCCCACATTCTGCCAGCCATTTCCAGGCTCACAGAATCCGGGAAAACCTGGAAGATCAGACGGGCACCTCTGGGAGCAGTGCTTCGGAGTCAGAGGATGAATGGACCAGGGTTACCTGAACCAAAAAGGCCAATAAGGCAAAAAGGGCCTTGCTTAAGGACCCATTGAAACAAATAAAGGCAATAAGGAGTGTCATCACGCCTTATCATAAGAACGCCAAGTATTCTGTTTGGGAACACTTGGAGCTCTATGAGCAAATGATGGAGACTTTCAATTTGAAGGACAGCAGTAGCTGCATCCAGTACGTCAAATGGACATTCTCCCCGGAATACTCCAGTTTCTTTGCAGGGCTGGAGGACCAAAACCATTCAAGATGGTCCGCATATAGGGCGGCCATCTTGAAACATTTTTCTGTTCATAGAAATCCTCAAGAGGCTCGCAAGGCAGCCTACAATTTGCAATGTGGGGAGGATCAGGCCCCACAAGAATTCGTGCAAGAATTGAAGCGTGCCTTTGCGCAGACCACCAGAAGGGTGCGCACGGACAGCAGAGAATTTGTAAATACTTTTTTCCATGCCTTGCCCAAATACATCATGACCCAGTGAGAGATTTTCACGAGAAGAGGTCACTGGACTGGGCCATTGAACAGGCTACCAGGATCTATGAGGTGCAGAAGCCCATAGAAAATAAAAGTAATGCGCAGAAAACCCCCAAAACCAACAGCACCCCTGCTGCTGCCAAGGTGGCGGAGGTAAAGGTTGCCCCCGTTTTAGATTTGGAGATGGGGGGGGCCTAAAAACCTGCCTGCACCAAATAATTCACAGCCCAGAAGGCCCTTGGGCCAGTCACAGTCAGGGAGTCGAGGAGGTAGTCCCACAAATGGGGTCCCCCGCTTCCCTGATTATGTAAGTCCCCGCTACAAGGGACTCTGACCCATCCTGGGTTATGTGTAGACTCCTCCAGCCCAAGGGTGGGGATCCAGCCAAGCACCTGACCCAGGGAACTTCCCTCCTAACTTCCCCCAGGAGGGCAGAAATTCACCAAATCCTGGGCAGAACTTTTTTCCCAGGTATCCACCCAATTTCCAGCCCCAAAATCATTCATCCTTCTTTCCCCAATTCCCTGAGCCCAGACAACCTAATCCGGGAGAGGGGAGGCCAAGGGTGGAGGGTTACCAAAATCTTCCCAATCCGGGGTATTACCAGAGAAGGGATAGCTACCCTTCCCGGGATCAGCCCAGGGGAGAAAATAGAGCCCCGTATCAGCCTGAGCGGGTTTCACAACTTGAGCGCCAGGTCCAAAATATGGCACGAGATCTGGGTCACATACTGAGGGCTCAACAGAACCCTCAGATGAGCATGCCAACGCAGAATGCCCCAAACTCTGGGCCTGGTGCTCCAGAACAATGACGGGGGCAGCACCCCAATAACCCACCCGTTCCCAGGGAGGAGGCACAAGAGGAAGGGGGGTGTAAAGCCTTGGAGGAAGCTTCCTTCCCAACTTGTAAACAGCCCCTGAAACAAAATCTCCTACCCCTGAAAGTCTGCCACCCAAGGAGCAGAGAGGGGGTAGGAGAAACAAAGGGACCAAACAGACCCACGTTGTGGAGAAGGTACAGGTCTTCCAATTTGATGGAGAGGGATCCTCAGAGGATCCTGGGAAAAGGATCTTCTCCTTCAGAGATGGGGAAACTCCTCCCAAGGAAAAATGGGTCCCAAGAGATTGGGATCCAAACTGGGTAGATGTGGGGATTGAGCTTTCGCCACCCATCATCCTATCCCAGAACCAACAAAACCAAAAAGCCCTGGTTCAAACCCATCCTGGTGACTGCCTCCCAAAAGGCAGGGGCGGCCCAGAACCGGAACCAGGGGAACCTAAAACTGAATCAACAGACTGGGTAGATATGGAGATTTAGCTGTCGCCGCCCATCATTCTATCCCAGAACCAACAATTCCAAAATCCCATGGGTCAAACCCATCCTGAGGACTGCCTCCAAAAAGGGGGGGGCGGCCCAGAACCCAAAACCATTTCCAGTTGCCAACTTTTTCTTTCAGATTCCCCAGGCTCTTCACAGAATTCTGCCCAAATCTCTTCTCTCGCCATGTCAAAAACCAGAAAGTTAGCCCACCAGTTGTCCAAAAATGTGCATTATCTGTGCCCCCTTGAGGAGAAGGAGGGAAGATACTATGCCCCGGTACAAGTACAGGGGCAGGCTACAATTTTGGCACTGGTGGACACTGGATGCCAAGCTACCCTTCTGTCCAAAAGGGCCTTTGATGAACTAAATGCAGTAAGGGGGAGAATTACCATATTCCTCTCACCTCTCTTCCTGGACAACTGCAGAACTTTGACGGGAAGGAAATTCCGGTCGAGGAGACTGCAGATTTGGACATCAAAATTGGGTGACACAAGGTGAAACACCCGTTCATAGTAGTGACTCCAGAGGGCACCCCTTGTTTACTAGGGAATGACCTCCTGAGAAGGTTGTCGCCCCTAATAGATTGCGTAAACAAGGTCTTCTGGACCCAGATTAGCCGACCAATAAAATTAAAACAGAGTGTCAAACATGTTAGTTTAAATGGCACCTGCCACATGGTTGAACAAAAATCTGACCAAGTAGAATTTCACTTCCAGAACAACCAAATTCCAGACGTGACAGTAATAGCAGTAGGACAACAGACTGGTGATGGGGGGGTCCTCTCTATTTCTGAAAATCAACCTTCCTTCCAGTTTAAGGTGGTATTCCACACTGGAAGGAAACAATCTGAAATTCTTTACCAATCCACAATCAGACACTCCCCCTCCTATAGTCCAGAAAGATGTGAAATCAGCTCAGAGCCTGGCTGATATTCAGCAAATTGGAGAGCAGTTGTTCATCCCTGTTCAGTTAAATGATGGGAAAGACTCTGTTCTCGCCCGAGTGTGTGTGAACAACTGTAAGAGCTTCATCAGCGAAGCCATGTTCCGCCAACTCCCAAAAGATCCAGCCATTCCCACATTCAAACTAATAGACAAATGGGAAATGGACCTGGAAGCACCCAATTCCAAACATCTCCTGCCAAGCAGGTGTATGCTCACAATCTCCATTGGCAACAAGAGCATAGTCCATAATTGTTGGGTCGTGCGAGACATCACTGCCGCCTTTTACTTAGGCAGTGACATTCTCAATCGCTTCGCCATTAGTTTGGACCTAATAAACTTCAAAGCTTGGTCCCGAATAGCGGATAATCCCATGGGCTTTGATGATTCAGAAATAGCATTTAGGTCAGCTCAATTGCTACCTTATGCAGTTGAAATTCAGATTAAAGAGGAAGTCACCCTCCCGGAAAGGACCCGACAATTCTCCCTGGAAGTGAAAGTTAAAAGAGGACAAAAATTGAAAAACCCTGATGCTTATATTCATCTAAATGCTTCTCTCCCACAGCAAGAGTTAGGGGTAAACCCAACACCATTAGTCAACATAGAACATGACACCATTCCAATAGAGGTGGATAACAGCGACTTAAAGAGTATTACTCTAGCCGCAGGCACCATTATTGGAATGGCGGTTGATGACCGACATTTCTCCATTGATTTAGGAAATGAACTGTTAGGACCAATCCCCAAGGACTGTTTTGACAGTGACAGTGATGACAATACAACACCAGACAGGATTTTCACCCGGCATGGGGGGAACCTCCTGGTGTACACTTCTTGCCCTTATGGTAAGGAAGATGTGACTTGTGACTTCAGGAGGGATGAGGTGATTTTCCAGGTCCATGAAGGCTGCCTTTCCCACCTGAAGCCTCCAGTCCAAATCAACACCCTGACCAGGGACTTCTCCACCCAGCTGGAGGAGGCTGCTGAGATAGCTAAACCAGAAGTCTTTCCAGGCTTCAGGCAGATGGTGGAAGAGAGAGTCAACCTAGCTGATGCCTGTGTGACTCTGGAACAGAAGCAAAAGTTGAAACAAGTTTTCTTGGATTTCCAAGATCTCTTTGTGGTAGACACATATGACTGTGGTCGCACCGACATCCACAAAACAACAATTCCCACTGACCCTGGAATGACTCCAGTGTTTGTGAAGCAATATCGTTTGCCTCTCACATCCATGGAGTCCCTTACTGAAATAATTAAGAACCTTGAGTCCCGGGGAATAATACGTCCAGTACACAGCACCTTCAATAATCCGGTGCTGGGAATATTGATGCCAAACGGCCAGTGGAGACTCTGTGCCGACCTTAGGGAGCTCAACAAATGGGTCCATACTTCCCGATGGCCTCTGCCCTACATCGACCAAGGGCTGGCCCAGATCCAGGGGTCACAGGTATTCACAGCAATAGACCTGACCAATGGATACTGGACTGTGCCTGTCAGTAGGGAGGACCAATACAAACTGCCTTTTACCTTTGGGGGCCAGCAGTACAAATGGACCCGGACTCCCTTTGGATACCTCAACTCCGGCAATGAATTCAACATTTTCCTACATAAGGCCATGCCCGACCTGGGTGTGAGGGGTAACCTGGATTATGTAGATGATGTCCTCATCAAAAGTTCATCGGTGGAAGAACACATAGTGGAGATCCGTTATGTTCTGACACAGTTGAGGACCGCAGGAGCAAAACTTTCCTTTCAGAAAGCACAGTGGTGTAGAACCCGTGTTAATTTCTTGGGGCATGAGATTACTCCTCAGGGTCTCTTTCCCCAGGAAAAGAAAGTGGAAGCACTTCAGAAATTGAAAGACCCCACCACTCTGCGGGAACTAAGGAGCCTCCTTGGACTGACTAATTACAGCAGAAAGTTCATTGAGGGCTACGCAGAGATCACCAGACCCCTGATTCATCTCTTGAAGGGGGGGGGGTCAAGTGGGAATGGGGTCCAGAACAATCCGAGGCAGTAAGACAACTCAAGAGAAGCCTCTCACAAGCGCCTTGCCTAGCTTACCCTGTCAGAAACAAGGAGTTCTTCCTGGAGACAGGGTTCTCTAATACGTGCTTGATGGCAGTATTATATCAAAAGCATGACAAGGTCAATAAAGTAATCTCCTATGCGAGCAAAACTTTATCCTCTGTGGAGGAAAAATTCAACGATTGTGAGAAGGCACTCCTGGCAACGGTGTGGGCATTGAAGAATTACCGCCCGTTTATCCAGGGGGAACACATCATAGTGGAGACTCCACACCAGCCTCTGCAATATCTGCAAAGTGACAGAATCCGGGCCGGAAATGTGAGTAATTCCCGAATTACTTCCTGGATTCTGTCAATGCAAGGCTTTCTTGTGGAGGTCAGATATGGCCAAAACAAGAATAGTCCCCTCGCACAAGGTCTGGCTGACTTGCATGATTGTGCCAGAGAAAACTGTCTCAGGACAAAAGTCTAAAAATCAAGGACAACATGGAGGCATACCTTAATTCCCCACACAACGTCTTTGAAGAAGACAAGTGTGAGGGAATGCCCACTGTCTATGTGGATGGATGCTCTTACCATGTTGACAACAACGGGGAAAAATAACTCGTGGCCGGCGTAGGGAACGCATGGGTGGATGAGTTTCCAGAACCCTCCGCTGGATACAAAATTGGTCCCCGAAGTAGGCAGGTGGCAGAATTGATGGCTGTGCATCAGGCCATCCTCACTGCTGTCCAATATCAACTCCACGAACTGGTCATAATCACAGATTCGGATTATCTACGGAACGGGTTTGTGGAGCACCTGGTCAATTGGAAAACCAGAGCATGTTATGTGCTAATAACAAAACCCTGAAACATGGGAAGCTAATCCAAAATATTGATGATCTGGTCACAGGGAATGGGATGACCATCTACTGGATAAAGATCAAGGGTCATTCCAAAGTAGAGGGACCAGACAAAACTGGAAATGACTTAGCTGATCAGCTGGCCAAAACCGGGGCCATCCAAGGGGATCTAATAGAAACAGAGTCCCTATTGGGGGAAATCCAGGTCACTGCTATCACTAAGTCCCAGACAAATGCTCACAATGATCTTTCAACCGCACAATGGAGTAAGGAGACCCCTGATGCTGATTTGATTACAGCTCAGAAGGGGGATCCAATGATTGGTAAGTTTTACCAACATATTGAGGACCCTGAGAACTTTCCCCTGACGTATACCGATTACATTGGGAAAGAGGACCTTAGAGTGTTGATGAAATGTCCAAAAATGTTCCGAATCGAAGACGGTTTGTTGGTAAGGAAATCCCAAGCTGGCCATGATCAGTGGGTGGTTCCTACCTCATTCTGAAGGCTGATGTTAAGTCACGGCCATGATGCGGCCACCGCCGGTCATAGGGGGTTTCATACAACACTTGAAATCTTAAGAGAGGTTGCATACTGGCTACACATGGGGCAGGACCTCGACCAATACTTGAAGGGGTGTCTTGTGTGGGCACAATTTCAGCCATCATCCCTCACGCACCGTGCACCTCTCCAAGAGAGGGGATGACACTGCCATGGTCAGATTTGCAAATCGACTTTGTAGGCCCTGTAATTCGCCCGTCTAGAGGAAACAAGTACATGTTGACCGTTACATGCCTGTTTACCAAGTGGGTGGAATGTCTCCCGGCCCCAAACTGCAAGGCAGAAACAGCAGCCGCCCTGATGATTAACCACATCTTTTCCCGTTTTGGTCTACCTCAAAGGATTGAGTCGGACAGAGGTAGCCACTTCACCAGTGAAGTAATGACAAAGATGTGGGAGATACTGGGGGTTAAAAGGAAGCTACACATTGCTTACCAGCCAGCTTCTTCTGGGGCAGTGGAGAGATACAACCGAACCATTGTGAGCATCTTAAAAAAGTTTGTGTCAGATTCTGGGCCAAGTTGGGATATCCGATTACCTCTGGTCCTAATGGCCATCAGATCTACCTCTTCATCTGCAACTAAAATGTCACCATTTGAGTTGATGACCGGACGCAAGATGGTCCCCCAGCATTTGCTCTACAGGACCCAAGAGCAGACAATGATAAATGCCTCCACAACTCATGAGTATGTGGAGAATTTAAGGAAACACCTCCAACAGGCTTTTGCCTATGCTCAGCAGAATCTAGAAAGATCAGCTGAGAGTATGAAAACGCACTATGATTTGAAAACCACCAGGAAGGAATATGATGTGGGAGACCGGGTCTATCTATACAATTTCCAAAGGAACCAGGCCAAACAGCGAAAATCTTTGCCTACATGGAAGGGACCCTTTGAAATTATAGACAAGATCTCCCCTGTTGCCTACAAAATCCGCATCCCCAAAGGTAATTTGGCGGAAGGGGAAGATAAGTGGGTCCATATTAATCAGCTGAAGTGTTGCCATCCCAGGCACAATCTGCAACAACTGGAGGAATCCACTGGAATCCCAGAGGGGGCCGCTCCAGAGTAATTCAGTTCCAACCCTAAAATATTCCACATATAGCATATAAAATTCTGTGATTCTTGAGTACATGTGTTCTTGTCTCCTAATTTAAAAAATGAAAAATGTATATGTTCATATCTTCTGATTTATAAAATGTATATGTTCGCCACACCATTAATAGTGGTGGAAAAATGTCTAGGAATGTGTATTGCCGCTTTGCTTTATCATCCTAGGAGAGATGAAACCATGGAGACTGACCAAGGAGAACGACCCAGGGACCGGGAGCAAAGATCCGAGAGGCCCGGGGTACCGCCCGATATTCCCATCAGGACCGGTGAGGAGAACCGATCGATCCTACCGGATGGAGGAAAAGATGCAGAACTGTGCCATCTACAGAATTGGGAGAAGATGATGCGGACATACCAGCGTGAGGATCAAAACATTCTTTGCACCAGACTCCCCCTCGACTCAAATTCAAAGTGCAGTGGGGCGGGGGGGGGGTTTGTCTAGGTTTTTGACCCATGTTGAATTATTAGACGGGGTAGATGTGGGGATGAGCTGTCGCCACCCATCATTCTATCCCAGAACAAAACTAAATCAATAGACTGGGTGGATGTGGGGATGAGCTGTCGCCGCCCATCATTCCATCCCAGAACCAGGAAAACCGCGCGGTTGTGCGCACACCAAAATGGTTGTCTAACCTGCCACCCACCAGTGCCAGCATGATGGACCGGAAGCGCCAGGGGTGAAAGGTGGTGTCAAAGGAAAAATAACAGTGTTGTTAGACCAAAAGCGCCTTAAAATCACCTTTGTTTTCCTGAAGGCAAGCTCAAAGTGCCTATTTCGAACATTGCAGGATATTCAAAAATCTTACTGAACACCAGCAGACATCTGGCAGAATGAAGTGTTGTGTGCATACAAAATCTGGGAAGATGAAGAGCCCAAAACAATGTTTATAACAAAACTGGCTGAGCTGTGGATGTCAGCAGTTTAATTGAAATTGAATTTAAAACCATTAAAATCGAAATGTTTAAATTAAATGAGTGACCTACTTTTGAGTGTCACATAGTTGCAACTGTTAAATGTCATGGTTTTGAACTTAGGATCAGCATTCTAGCTGCATGTAAGTTGGATTTGAATGTAGAAAACTGGGAACTAAAGTGACATTTAGCTGAATTCTGCCTGACAACTACCCCCGACAGGAGAAACCGGCTCAGCCACTCTTCCCAGGTCTAGCTGCATCCTGCTGCCCCTGCCAAAAAGAGATGACACCTCTCTGATTGGGTTAGGGGAGGAGCACCTCGGGACTGCAGGAAGTTGAACAAAGCCCTGTCCTGGACTCAGGCAAATGTTAAATTGGGGGGGCCGTAAAGTGGCTTCCTCTTGGGAGAAAATGGGAGGGGCAGTGCCTCTGCTAGCAAGCTGAGCTTGGGGGAAGTGGATAAACCAGTTATTCCACCATGTGATGTGGGAAGCCCCACCCCTTTTTGACCAGGGCATAATTTTAAAAAGATAGATAACTCATAGTGCGGACTGGTCAAAATTATATAAGTAATATCATTATTCTTTTGATTTTTCTGTGCACGTTTTAAGAGGTGTTAGGACCCTGTGGTGTATTCTGCAGGGTTGCTAGCAGAAAATAGGGTCTTACTCCAAATGTCTGCATGTTAAAAATCTGACACTACATCAATTAATGTCCATACTCCTTGCGCACATTTGTGTAATTTTTGGTAAATGTCCGATATTGGTAAACCGACCAAAAAGCGCAAAATGTTGTCATTTCTGAATCCCAGCTCGCAGGAACATGGGGCTTGAACAGAGACTTGTCTTAATTCATCTGTAATATGTACATGTAATGTCAACCACTTGTGTATCTGGGAAACATGTATTTGAATAAAATATAGATTTGTGGGCAAATTGACCAGGGGAGGATCCTCTGACCCATAAATAGACGTCATCATGATAACAATCCATTTCCTTCCCCCAATCATGGGAGAGGGGAGAATTGGGCCAATGACAAGTAGAGAGGGGCAGGCTCAGTTATGCCACACACACACCCACTTTCTAAACACATAAAAGCAGACAGTGCAGGACAGGTAGGGACATTCACTTTCCACTTTCTTGCGGGACGCTTTGCCGGGAGACTTCAGACTTCACATCCAGAAATCCAGACTTCAATCCATCAATCTCCAGAACCTGTAGCAGAAATTAACTCCAGAATTTGTAGCAGAGAGGCCTGAATCCACAAGCTGAATCCTCTTCAGCAGGCCTCAAAACCAACCAAACTATTCAACAGCCGGGCGAGCTGTTTGAATTTTTTGCCAAGAATTTTTGCAAGAACCTGTAGCAGTATCCAGAAAGCAGTGCTGTATCTGGAACCAGAGAGAACCACAAACCAGACCGTTGTGAGCAGAACCGGTGCTTGACAGACCCAGAGAGCAGAGCTGACCCAGATAGCCGGGACTTCAGAACCACCCGCCGCAAGTCCCGTCCAACCTGACCAGACCTTGACGGCTTATTTCAAAAATATAGTGTGAGTACTCACTGTGCCAAAACCTCTCTTAGTTTAAAATAATCTAATCCAAACTACTTTAGCCTATTAGAACTGCCTCCTAGAATTGTGTCATTCTGTCATCTTTAAAACTGAAAACTGTCATCTGTCATTCTGAGCTTTAAAATTTTAAATCCGAAAAACGACCTTGACTAAATCGGCCGTATCTCCGAACCGTTTGTGCTAGGAGCGAAATTTGCTACTCCTTATAGGGCCTCCGTAATTACGCTCGACGCACGCGATTAAATTTGCTGCGATTTGACATTTTGCACAATTTCAGCCACGTGTAAAAATCAGCAGCTCCTTGCTTTCCTTTGCTAAAATTCGTTTTAACCTGCTAGTTACTCATAGAGCATTGCTAAAGTGCGCCTGAACTAATATAAACTAGATATCACTCACCCTGAACCTCCTACAGGGAGTTAAAATCAATTTTAGCCTCATTTCACTTCATTGCCACCACATTCAAAGCATTTTGGGCCTGTGCTTATACCTGTTTTTCACTAAGCTTGCTAGGGGGGAACTGCATTTCGTATTGTTGGGATTCTTGAAGACTGTGTGCTCTCCTTCCATTTCTTACATTGCAAGGGGGGGTGAATTGCCAGAGAAAAAGTGATTATATTATCTTTTGCTAAATCATATCAAGTTATTTCTGTACTGCATTTTATTCATCATTGCATTGTCCTTGAAGCCATAAAAGCATTCTCAGCTACTTCATCCTCTCTAGATCACTTCTAAGCCATCAAAAAGAGTGTACCACTGTAACATTATTCATGGTTGATCACTATCATCCTCACAAGTGTGCTATCAAATATTAATTTACTATAGAAGTGTGATATATATATATATTGTTTAATTTTTCAAATAAAACCTTTTAATTTGCAAAACAAACCTATTTCTTGGCTCAGTGGGGTCAGGGGGTTCTAAGAGAGGGGTGTGATATAAGGGTTGTCATCCAGAGTACATGAACTGGACATAAAAATATATCAATAAGGGTTTCCATCAGCATCCCAGACTAGGCATTGACTTAGCTGTAGTGTTGAATTGAATCCGCTTACAAAGGGATGGTGAGGGGTAACTAGGTGCAAGCAGAGACTGGTGCATAGAGAGACAATAGAAGGCATGAACCACAAGCTGGGTAGTGTGTGTTTGGTGATTCTGGAACAACTCATGTTTCAAGTGTTGATATTTTTGGGGACTTTTCAGGTGTCTGAAATCTAGGATTTTAAGGGTCTGTCATGCCTAAGTTCCAGGGAACTGGTTGAGTGAGAAGTAAGGCTTTGGTTGCATACATGCAAGAAATATCGGATGAGTCCTGGCAGCATGGCAATGTTGGAAAGGTCTGGGGTGTCTTATCGCTTCCCTGGTGAAAGCTTTCTAGTTTTTAACAGAACCTAGGTTTGGGGTCCGAAAGGTGGTATTTATCTCAAAAACATGGCTACATAATGCACAGACGACATGTGTTTTTCCTGATGACAACATTTTTGATGGGAGTGGGATTGGATCCTAAGGAGTTGGGCACATGTTCATTTTGTATCTGGGCTGCAGAAAAGGGGACAATGTTGAGCATTAATGGTAGTACCTTGAAGATGTTGGGTAGGTAGGTGACAGAGAGTTACCGGAGATGTACCAACTATGCGCATCCATTTGTGTGACGTTTTGTCTGTATAATTGTGGTTAATGGTTTATGTTTTTGAGTTGTCGAATGACTACACAACATGTTGCCATTCCATCATGAAGTGGTCAGGAAACCAAACCAAAAAAAGACCACACAGTAGGCAGATGGGTGTCCATGTCCTGAATCTTATCTGGATGGTCAGAGCCAAGTTGGATGAGGAGCAGTCAACTGTTCTCTATGTTGTTTGAGATAGTAATGGTTGGTGAAGGACAGGGTTGACTTGTCCATAATGGGCAAGGGGATGTCAACCCATCAAACGCTCCCTTGTTGCAGCTGAGGTAGTGCTCCAGGGCTGGAATTGGACTTCCATGGGGAAACACAGTTTCCCCTTCACAGTTTGTACTCCAACTGCACATCTCCAATGGGCCATTTGAAATGCAGGTTGGGTTATTGCATGTTTGTATGTGCAAGGGGGAGCTTCAGCGCCTCCCTTCACATACAAACGGAACTGGGCAGTGCATGATCATGTCCCTGGTTCCTGCTAATGCAAGAGCAGGGACCAGGAACCACTCTGCTTCCTCTTCATGCGCAAGTAGGAGCTGGGAGAGGAGGTTCCACAGAGCTGATTCCAGACCGGAGCTGAGGGTAGGTAAAATTTGTATTTTGTATGGAAAATGTGTGTGAATGACTGAGTGAATGGTGTGTGTGTTTGTGTTGTGTGAATGTGTGTATGTGTATGTATGTTTGTGTGTGTGTGTTTGTGTTGGGCTAGGGGAACAGGTGGGGCTGCGAGTTGGGGTGCAGCATTAATGCATGTTTTACTGGGCATCTAAAATAGATGCCTAGTAAAAAAAAAAAAAAACAATCTTCCTTTTATCAACCTTGATAAAAGAAAGGTTGATGTTTTATTATGTGGCTAGACAGGCATTTTGAGGCAGCCAGCCTAGCCCTCTCTTACGCTGGCATGACATATTACAGCAAGCATGCTAAGTGTTATTACTTGGCTAGACTGGAATTTTGGAGCAACCAGTCTATCAGTTATTTCCTACTGTGGCAAGCCCCAGAGGATGTCATCGGAGGGGCTGGCGGTGCACGTCTTCCGCACTGCCTCAGAGGTACGTGTGTTGATGCTGGCCGCTCTGCTGCTGCACCCGTCGGAGCGCAAGAGCCGCAAGCTCCTGTCGCAGGTGAGCGCGGGCGGCGGGCAGCGCAGCACCCCGCTCATCATCGCCGCCAGGAACAGCCATAGCAAAGTGGTGCAGCTGCTTCTCGAGCACTAACGTGTGGACACGCAGAAGAGCAGCACCGTGCGCTTCGACAGTTACGTCATTGATGGAGCCACAGCTCTCTGGTGTGCTGCAGGAGCCAGACACTTAGAAGTAGTGAAGCTGCTGGTTAGCCATGGGGCCAACGTGAACCACACCACAGTTACAAACTCAACTCCTCTGAGAGCTGCTTGCTTTGACGGCAGGCTTGACACAGTCAAGTACCTTGTGGAGAATAATGCCAACATTAGCATTGCCAACAAATATGATAACACTTGCCATATGATTGTGGCATACAAGGGGCACACCAATGTGGTCCAATACCTCCTGGAGCAGAATGCAGATCCCAACTGCAAAGATCACTGGGCGCTACTGCCCTGCACTTTGCAGCTGAAGCTGGGCACTTGGAAATTGTCAGGAAGCTGGTGCGCTGCAAAGCAGCCATGGTCACGAATGGCCATGGCATGACCCCCTTGAAAGTTGCTGCAGAGAGCTGTAAGGCAGATGAGGTGGAGTTGCTGCTTTCTCATGCTGACTGCGACACACACAGCAGGATTGAGGCACTGGAACTCCTTGGAG
This sequence comes from Ambystoma mexicanum, assembly GCF_040938575.1. Lineage (NCBI taxonomy): Eukaryota > Metazoa > Chordata > Amphibia > Caudata > Ambystomatidae > Ambystoma > Ambystoma mexicanum. Next base: position 364,678,057 of record NC_090934.1, on the reverse strand, counting down.
CCTCGTTTGCAAATGATCATGAGAATTGTGATATCATGAAGACGTACCAGTACCTCTAGTTGGCTATGCTTGAAAAATATAGAGACTCCAGTAACATCCCCTTGAAAGAAGTCGTTCCTCCCATAGAGGCCTCCTGGAGGAGAACTGAATGTTGCACTCCCAAGGAACTAGATGCAATAAGGCACGACACAAATGCATTGACATGGAAGGCCTTCTAGTTAGGGAACGGATTCTGGGCTCTGATAATATAGATGTTTTGCATCCCATTATTTATCGCGGTGCTGTCTATGCAGACAACATGGAGTTTGAGCACTGTATAAAGCTATGGATTCATGCGTTGCACTTGAGACAGAAAGGGAATCAAAATACACATAAGATCTCTTAAGGTTTGCTCAAGTATTCACCCAGATGATCCACTTAAATGAGCCTGTCAAAGCTAAGGATATTGAAAGTGTATTAAGGTGCAGTGTCTTGGAAATCGAAAGGGGAACCCTCAAGACACAGACCTGCACACTGCCCCTTACTGTGGCAAGACTCTTTGATTATTCTGGGCATATATGATAAACCCAGCATGATATGTCTTATTACTTGGCTAGACTGGCATTATGGGGGAAGCCAGTCTAGCCCTTTCTAACTGTGATATGATTTTGATTTTAGTGGGCATCTATGATAAAGCAAGCCTGTCGAGTTTTATTATATGACTAGACAGCATTTTGGTGCAGCCGGTTCAACTATTTCTTTCTGTGGAATAGCAATTTATACTGGGTATTAAGGATAAAGCATACATGATTTGTGTTATTATGTGTCTAAAGTGGACTACACTGTGCAGCCAGTTTAGACATATTTTCTGTGTTGTGGTATGGCATTTTTAAAGGTTACACCAACAGAGGCATGTCCTTATCTGGGGATACCATCATATATTGGCGGATCCAGTGTGGACATGTTTCCTTTTTGTATGATTACTGACATTATGTACAAAGCAATCATGAGAATGTTCTTATATAGGAATTATGTCATATATTGGTGAAACCAGCATTTAAATGTATGGGCCCAGCCAGTGTGAAAATGTTTTTATAGCTGTAAGTGATTTCAATCCGGCACTCACCCAAGTCAGCGCCTTGCATGTAATGCACAACTGAAATCCTTATTTATTTTTGTTTGAAAGTTCTTTATTCTGAACAATATAACACTCATATCACGCCCCTCTCCTGGAAACCCTCCCCCTTCCCCCTGGTCACACTGAACCAGGAATCAGGCTGGTTTGCAAAGTTAAAATATTTATTTATGTATTTACAATTTAATCACACTATGTTTTAATGGGTACACAATAATCACCAATGGGGTGATGTAACACTGAATGATCTCTTTAATACACCAGGGAGTAATAGTGAGCAAAACAATCAGCACAGAAATAATACTTGTGTGGGTGTGTGCAGATCAGATAGCACTGTGGTTAAACCCCCAATAGGCAATGTAAAGAGATAGGAGGAGAGAGAGCAGGTATTTAGGAATGGCAGAATTCAAACAGAATATCAATCCCAATTTCCCCCAGCAACACAAAAGAAAAACAGAATTGAGTGGCAAGCTGTCAGAATAGTTTTGGGATGGATTGGCAAAAACACTTAATATGGTCTAAATTGCTGAAATTGTAATTCTTATGGGAGCTGCTTTGGATAGTTGCACACACACACTAGCACTGATTTAATACTAAGAAACAATTTGAAATCTGAAAATTGAAGTTGGAAGCACTCAAAAACTGTTTTACACGTGTCAGAATTTCCCCAAACAAGGAAGTTATGGATGGATGTTTTAGTGGAGGTCGTTTTTTCGAGATAGGCGCAAGAATGGAAAACAGGAATGCACTTTTAAAATGACAAATGGGATTTCTTACACTAGAGGATGACTATGAATAAATGAATACCACACAAGAACACAGCCACTTGATCAGAATGACTACCTGCAGAGGAGATCGCCTTCTTCAGATGGAAAACTATTAGTGCAAATATAGTTTTAACAATACTAGTACAGGAGGAAGATAGGATGGTTTGGATGGAGAGTTCAGACAATTCAAAATACTCCTAACAACACAGGTTCTGAATACAAGATAGAAGGGGTTTAAGATAGGGATTGACTATGGACAGTACATATGCTAGTGACGCAGTTCTTTCTATAGATACTCACTAGATACGTTTTTAAACGGACCCGTCAGGATTCTGGTCCATCAAAATTCTGGTCAGGGAACTGGATCTGGTTTTAAGACAGACAGCTGGGCACATCGGATTGGGCAGCGTCAAGGCACTCTGGTCACCACCCCGGACTGGATTGGATCGTCAAGGCACTCTGGTCACAGCATGGCACAGGATTGGATAGGATCTGCTCTTCTTGGTTATAATGGAATTTATTTTCAGCAGGCAAGCAGTACAGCGCAGCCCGGCTGTCTTTTGGTTCCCCTTATAATTCTGGGATTTTGGTTCTGGAGTTTGAGGCCTAGCTGAAAATGGTTTAGCTATGCAATGGCCCTTTCTGCTTTGCCAAGATTCTGGAGTCTGGAGCAAGGAAGATGGAAAGCTCAGCAGCAGGGTGCTCCGCCAGCATCAGGATAGCGAGTGAATCTGTCTGTCCTTATCTGCCCTCTGCTGTCTATATTTATGCTTTGATAAAGGGGATGTGTGTGCTGGTTTAGCCTAAGCTCGCCTCTTTGACAAGCAATTGGTCAGAGTCTCCTCTCTGCCTTGATAGGAGGAGATAAATAGTGTGTCACCTTTATGGTGTGGGTTTATGAGGCTTAGAGTCCAACCCTTGCCTCTTGAACACAAAATCTACTTTTGACACAAGACATATTTACACGTGAGTAACCTCTATAACAATCACATATACAGATTACATATTTTGTGTAGCAGCTGCTCCACAAAACCCCATTGCTGTGGGATCCTGTGTCTGCTTTTCACTGAATTTCGCCCTTTTCATCAGGAACACAATTTCCAATTTATCAGCAAATTTCTATAATTGTGCGCGTATAACATGTGCATACGTGTATAAAGTGTCATTCTTCTAGCAGAAATACATTTGGTGTAAAATCACATTTTCTGCCGTTTCTTTCCAGAACATTTCACATGATCTTTCTGCCTCTTGAAATGTGCAACCAAAATTTATATTTACTATTCTGTTACTTTTGTATTTTTGACAATTTTAAGTGATAAGTTGGAAGTCTTTAAACAAAATGTGCTTTGTGAATGTTCAGCCACAGATAGCTGTTCAGGTCTGCCTCTTTTTGTCTCCCTTCAGTTCAAAAGCAGTCTCCCCCTGTTCTCTTGGCAGAGGCCATTTTACGACTGTCCTCACACCTAGCATTTCCTGCTTTGCAGTTTGCCATTGTTTTCTTCCCCACTGCAGACCAGGTTCTTCCCAAACCCTATAATTATCGCTTTGGTGTGATTTACTGATGGAAGGAGAGGCCTTGCCTCTGTGAGGAAAGCTGTTATTCCAGTTTGGTAGCTTTAGCCAGCTTACTTTAATTGTTACTTCTGTTGAATTTTCCCTTAGCATAAAAAAAAAACTTGTCGGATCAAATCACTGCTAAATACTTATTCAAGATTATAACCATTGAATTAAAACAATTACAAGATGGGTTACTCTCAACAACAGGCCTCTTAGATTGCAAACATTTGATTTCAGTTTATACATGTTTAAAGTTTAATCAGGCAGGCTACTGACAGCTGTCATTCAGGCGGCCCAGGGTACTGCACCCAGATTTTGACAGATTCACAGACAGGCCACTTTTGCTGTGGAAATCCCTTGATGCTTTCAGCTTTCATGACATTGTAAATTCACAATGATTTCTTACACTAAGTGAATTGTACCACCCAGCAAGAATTTTGGATGTTTGATGGTGTTTTGTACCGGCATTCTGCAGTTTCAAGAACAACGAAACATTGAGTTAAAGCAAGATTTTGGGGTTTCCTTTAGCAAAGCACTGCTTTTTCCTTCTGTGCTCCATTTTCACATGTTTTGGCACCCAGTGACATGTTTCAGGAGTGAGATCTCTGTTCCACCACTGACAACATGCATGGCAGATTGGGCAGCCATTTTTTTGTGCTTTACAAAGAGAGATTTTCAGAGGTTTTCGCGTGCACAAAGCTTTTGCGGCCATTTTACTATTTTTGGCACCATCAGTACACAGGTATGCCGCATGGCAGAGCAAAAGTGGGTTGAAACATCCCACATACCGGCATATATTGTGGACAAAGGCATAATGGAAATGTGTTGGGAAATTATCCTGTGCACTGTTTGTGACTAGTCATCTGTTGCATTTTGACAAAACCAATTGCAACTGTCTGGCATTTTTACCCAGTTTTTCATAGAAAGTGTTATGTATAATGAACCTGTTGTAACCCAATATTAACACACTATCTCAGGGGAAAATCACCTAAACTTCCTTTGGTTGATCTGGGCTCCCTTGCTATCCTCGATCACTTTGCCATATTTGTGGGAAATATGTACACCCTTCCCATTAAAGAATTCCCCAACCGCCACAGGCGATGGCAGATCTGTTGGTAATACAGCGGTACTGGAATACCTGCTTGACTACCAACTTGTATTTGAGAGTGCCTGGTCATCAATAACTGGTCAAAAGGCTTGAATGGTCAACATGTTAAATGTGGCTGACTAGTCCACCTGATTGCCCAGTTTCTGATGAGCAGGGACCAAATGATGCAAGGTAATGTGGGGGGAAGTGATTGGGAGGGATAGGGATTGGAGTCTGGGGTGAAGAGATGGGATTTGGAAAGTGGGGTTCAAAGAGGGGAACCCACTGACAAGCAGAGAACAGTGAAGGTGAGGGTAGAGAGATGGTGGGAAAGAAGGAGGAGTGGGAGGTATGGGGCCTAAAGCCATCAGGGTAAGGTGGGACAGGGGGAGAATGCTGGTTTCTGGGGGAAGTCCAGGTTGAGGGGAAGGGGTGGGGAAAGGGAATTATCAGGAGGTGGCAGAAAGGGAGTATTAGGGGGATCCCCCTAAAAAGAAGAGAGCAGTGAGGGTAGAGCTTATAGGTGGGAGGACAGAGGAAGCTCCGGGAAGGCTAGTATATAAGAACAGTCAAGCAGTTGCATAGGTTGACCACCAGGGGTCGACCAATATGAAACTGCTCATTAGAGTTAAAGGGTGTTTATCATATTAGTGGGGGAGGAGTTGAGGTGTAGCAAAACCAGTCAATCACCAGGACGCACTACTTTGATATACAAACGATACATTACAAAGAGGTGGATTGGTCTAGATGATTGATTTGAGACAATTAAGTTGGTTAGCAAAAAAAAGTGTTAGTTACAATTAATTCATGGGATTTTGCCTAGCAGGATGTTAATGTTAATGTTAATGTTAAAGGGCATTTTTACCGTGCACTATCACCACCGGAGTGATCCCCTGGTGCTCTGGCGGCTCTGAAAAAGGGAGAAGGGCGTTAGTTAGTGGGAATAAGCTGCAAAAGTGCAAGAAAGTGCAAGAAAGCAGTGATGGGTCCGTTGGCTGGGATTGGGGTGTTTTACGGTCGGTAGTCATCGTGTACTGTTGTGCAGGTCTATGTGTGGTTTGTTTTGTTGTTGCAATGTAGTGAAGTTATTGCGGATTGCTATTTTTAGGCTTGTGGATGTGTTTGGTTAGAGTTTGAGAGGTGTATGCAGAGGGCAGAAGTTGTTTGGACTCACTTATTAACTAGGAGGATCTTGAGTGGGGCATGGAAGTCAAAAACACTGAGCAAGGCTATGAAAGAGATTAAAAGAGAGGTCTCAGGTTTTGTAGAGGTGAAGTTATCACACATTGGGACATAACGAATGAGGGGCCAGTGAATTTCAGGTACGATGGGATTCATGTTCGATTCCTGGGTACTCAAATTTACCATTGAAGATGATGGAGGAAGTGGAAGAGTTCATGAGGGAAGTGTGCATAAAATGAGGGCTGCAGGGATACACCATTTGGGGAAGGTCCTTTGGGAGCAGATGGAAGAATGCAGAAAATTCCATGTATGTGTACATATTTGAAATGTTGCATATGGTTGGTTGCTCTTAGGGGTATGGGGAAGGGCAATAATTGGGTCTGTCTTGTCCAGAAGTGAAAAGGTAAGAGAAGGGGACACAAAAACATGGCCCAGGGCTACCAGGTTGTGGGACACAACGATTAAGTAAGATTAAAGCTGTGAAACCAGCATGGCTGGAGAAGGATCGTACAAACAATCAAAGATTTTAATGTTCAAAAATGGGTAACAATAATTAGGTATCAAGACATTAATGGGTTATATCTGGTAGGGGAGGTAGATGTAAAGAATGTGATCCACGAACCATGAATAAATCTGCTATTCATCTGTCAATAAGCAGGCATTTGTAGTAAGTTGTACCATGCTTATCAAAGTAGCTCAATTGGGGTGAGAGGCACCCTTAGGGGCGATGGGACTTTGAAAGGGATGCTAATGTCCCTAAAGAACAGTGGCATCACCACCAGCTGATTGGGTGTTAGGAGACGCCCTGTTTGGGGAAAGAGTGTGAACAAAATACAAGAGAAGTCTTTCTCGCAGAACGAGATGGTTCACCCATAATTTGTTATAATATAGGGAAATTGCTAAGAAGACGGCATGCTGGTCAAGGCAGATTTATTTCAGACAGATTACGGTGTTGCTCATGTCACTTGGTTGTCGTGATGGCAGGTTCGTTAGAATGCAGAAAATTAAGTTTAATTTGTAAATATCTGAAATGTCAAATGTTAAATTTAGTAGAAAGAGGAGGAAGCATGTCTACCTGATCAAAGAGTGGGCAGGCAAGGCAGGTTGGAGGAAGGAAAGATGACATGGGGAGACGAGCAGAGACAATTAAACATTTTCTGCTAAATTAAGGCTGAGGAAGTAGCAAGGGTATAAAAGGATCGAACAACCTTCACATTTTGAAATGTTCACGAGAGGGGGACATGCAAGAACAGTCATGCATCAAGACATCCTTGGGGCATGTCTGGCATGGGAAACATAAGGAGCTGGGGATATAAAATATGGTGTAAGCGAAACCTGTCTTTGATAAAGCTGCCTTTCACCAATCCTTCACACTGTCCTTCCCAGAGAGGTCCGGTAGGAGTGCAAGATATCTATTTCTAGTCCACTGGGATTTGGGGAGAGCATGATGTAGAATGCACACACTGCTCACCAGTCTCACCACTGGCTGATCGGCCGGAAGAGTCACTCTGCGACTGGCATCATCACATCAGAGGCCATCTTTCCAACAGAGGAGAAAGAGTATAATTACTAGTAGCAAACAGTACAATGGAAATGCACAGTGGTCAGAGCAGCTTTAATTTGTCCAGGATACAGTGCTTTGCGAGTTGCTTGATTGTGGTTAAAGCAGGTTCTCAGCGGACTCAGACATAGACACCTTGAATTCCAATCCCCTAAGATCCAAGGAATATATCAAGAGAAGAGACTGGATCAGGACAATTGGTAGGATAAGAACAGCAAAGCTATGCACAAACTTCTCAGCCTATGACAAACCCAGAGCTGTTCTACCCACCTATCTACAAAAATTTCCTGATCCTAAGGCCAGGATGGATTTCCTTCGATTTAAACAAAATGTTTTATCGACCTTGGAAATACTACATATTCAGGATAAGATTGGCTTCCCGTCTGACATATGTCAGGAGTGTGATATAAACATTAAACACGCAACAAAACATCTTTTGTTATCCTGCCCTGGGAAAAGGGAATTAAGACGGGGAAGATTGCAGAAGTTTTCTGACAAGGTGATATGGCCGAACTTTGATGGTCGATGGGAGAGAATTATTTCAAGCAACAACGTTTTTTTGACAATGCAAGTGGTCGAACCTCTCAAGGATCTAAAACTGGTTGATCATGTTGTCATTTAAATTGGTGAGGTGAGCTAATGCTTGGCCTGAAAGAGGAGATTATACTTTTGTTATGCTTCCTCCTCGCCTTGTCTTTCTCATATTTCTTGGTACATATCTTGATAATTTTCTGTTGAGAGAATGGTAATTTTTAATTTTCTTTCTAATCAGAATTGTTTGTTTTATTTTGTTTGCTGTATTTATTGTGGTGTAGTTGAGTAAAATGTTATGTAGTTATCTTTTAATTGCTCTAAATGATGTTATCTAGTTTTATATGTCTTGATGATTTTTGTACTTTGTGTAAAAAGTTGAAATTTGTTTGGCTAATATGCACAATAAAAAATAAAAAAAGTAAAAAACTAAAGCAGGTTCCAGGATCACAGATAATGTCTTTGTGCAACTATTTAAAATGTTAATGACAACTGTTGATGTTTCGGGTTGGAGAAAGGTTAAGAAGCAATACTATCAGGGCGATGAGCCGGCAGGTAAGCCGGAGAAGGGGAGAGCTGTGTAGAGGAGAAAAGATTCCCATGGACTGGAGCAGAGGGAGCCAAATGTGGTTATCCTAGGTTTCAATGCTACTGGAAATACAAAGAATTTAAAGAATGCCATACATTGACTCCTCTGCTTCCAGGATTCTAGACAGCATTCTGTGCACCATTTTTTCCAGTATATGGCCATCTCAATCACCTCTGCTGCATCAGAACATTTCTCAGCCTCTGTGCACTAGATTCACAGGGATCCACCACTGCAACCTTGTAAAAACACAAGCCACCCTGCCAGGTTGGGCTGCAACTTGGCTGTCCCTTGTACTGTGTACATTTGTAGTCTTGTCACATGACAAAATTCCCACTGGTTCCAACGCTCCAGGACTTGGAGTCATTGTTTATTTCTACTTTTGTCCATTTGCAACACACAACTATCAGTATTACTGCTATCTAGTAGACAAGAAAAGCTTTAGAAGCGAGCTGCAGTCAGTTGAGAGCCATGCCATGATTATGGAGTCCATGTTATCTATGGAAACACAATTGATTCTGTGGACTCCTTGGATTTCCCTGCTCTGAAAGACCTGTTGAGTAGCAGACATTTTTTCCTTTCTGAACAATGTCCCTCAACAACTCTTCAGATTTGGATATCAGTCGAATTGCACTACTGTAATCCATTGCCCCAACTACAAATGACAGGTATTTCCCTAACAGCAAATCAGTTCTAGAACCTTCAGCTTCATAGATGGCAGCCAGAAGGCCAATCTCCTGCTCTCCAACTCTGTATTATTATCAACTCACTACATTTTAAGCTATGGCAGATCTAGAAACCGCATAACCATCTCAACCAGAAAAACGTCCAAAAGGAGAATACGTGGACAAAACATCCAGTAAAGAAGACAGATAAAATAGGATTTTGGAAATGCTCACAAGAGACGTATGCCGTGAGGAATTGGTATCTAGAGTGAACACACTGGAAGAAAATGCAATCAGTATTGATGTGAAAATAACCATGATGTCTGAGCAAAGCAAAGAAATACAACTTCTCAATGAAAATCTGTCTTTAAAACTGTCTGAACAGGAGAATTTTACCAGATGGAACAATCACCCTCATTCTGAGTCAGCCCGGTCTGGTAAAAAAGTGCCAGTATTCATGAATATCGGCACTTTACCGCATCGGCCGACTCCGGGTTTGCTGGTGGGGCACCTGGGTTACCTCCAGCTAAGAGTGAGAGGTTGGTGATCTCACTTGGCGAGGACACGCGATCACGTATTTGCCAATCTCAACAAAAATGTAGTGGAGAAGCTAAAGTTACCTGCCAAGGCAAAGAAAAAAAAGCAAGAAAGAAAATCATTGGTATTACATGTTGAATTCTCCAAAATTTAGAGTGGTATTAGATGGACCAATTCAATCCTTTATGGATCTGAGGGCTGAGACCTTTTTAACAGATCTGGATCGAGGCCTTATTAACAGATCTTGATCGTGAACCCATGGCAGAGTCGAGCTTACCCACCAAGAGCAGTAAAACCGAGGAGGGAGAAGATTTCAACTGAACACATAGATAGCATTGAAGAAAATGTTGCTTTGTACAATGTGAGCAAGTTACATTTCATGTATTACTGTTTATTTTGGCTTCATCAGGGGTTTAACGTCATTTATTTGAATTGTCTTGTATCTCGTTTTGTTTTTGGGCTAACACTTTATTGTAATTTCTTTTTAATGTGGTTAACCACTACTTACATGTCTCGAGGAACTCAGATGCTCGCGCACAGATAGAAATCCCTTGTGCCAATATTAGAAGAAAGGGCCTTTCGACATTCATGAATGGTGGACATATCTGGAACTATGAAGACAATGCATTCCTAGATGTATTAACCCCGGAGCACGTTGGGTATGCGCGAAGTGTGTGCACAGTCAAGAAAGGGAAAAATACAGAGACGAGACTGGAAAAATTATTTCTTTAGAATTGTCTCTCAGTTTGCAATGCGATAGGTGCGCAATGTATGGGAATGGAGGTTTGGACAATAGGGAACAGGGAGAAATTTAAACATGTTTGGGGGTATTTGGGAAATACACGTGGGAGGGGAAGGTTATCATAATTAAACAAAAGAACATGTTTGGGAGGAGTGAATATTTGAAGCGAATGGTCTGGATTGGATTGACTATTGTATATAATGATATTAGATTAGGGTATGCAGTAAGACACACCAGCCATTATTAGACATTATTTCTATGTGTCCTTTATGTAAAGTGTGTGTGATGTGCTGTTTTTGTTTGTTGTTTGGACACAGTCAGCTACTAGGAATAGTTCATTCACTGGAGAGGTTCACGATGGATAACGGCTGTCTATGCAAATGGAATTCAGTTCTGAGACCAGCTGCGAAAATTGTGTTAACAAGCCCTGTTTCAACTTACAGATGGTCATCTGGAAGGAGGCGATCATCCAGGTTTAGATTTCTGATACTCAGAAAAATACACTCTTCCCATCCATTCTAAATTCAACCTATATTGCCTTTTAGAAATACACGTCAGCTACAGCTTTTTAACACACCTATTATGTAATTATATGTGCTATGTTAGACTCTCTAAAAACTCATTGAGCTCCTTGAGGGTTCAATGCTTAAATGGCACACTAATGCCCAGTCCAGTGCAAACGTCCTTAGACTAATTGAGTTAGAGTCTGGGGGACTGCTTGTGCATCTGGTTCTGGCTCAATGAAATATAGTATAACATGGACATGTAGATGAAGATAAAGAAGGGAATACTAGTGGCCACAGCAGATCAGTACAATAGCGACACTACTCCACATGTCTCAACTGTGCAAGGCCATATGGAGCACAGTCTTCCTCCGACCAGATATTGCAATACAGTAGAACATCTCTGAAAGAATATGATTCCGACTTGGCCACACATTAGAGATTAATCAGTGGAAATGGATGGTCTGTCTTGGGAAATGTAGTCCCAAGGGTAGAAGATGTATAGACTTTAAGAGATGGAGAACTCTGGTATAGAGGAAGCCCTGGTGCCCTGGGTTCTTCTGCAGGGCACCCATGTCCCCTTTCTCCTCGGTCTTTGGACTAATTGCCTGAAAATGGAAAAGACGAATAGTGAAACAATGTGAGCAATGTGAAAAGTCTATTTGAATAAAGTTGGCAATGTCTATATCATTTGTCTTGGTATGTCAGTGTAGCTCACTCAATTTTACCAACATAGTATTTTCCTTTGCTTGCATGTAACATTGCAAGTGGTATTGCACCAAGGCAAAGGGTAAAGGAGCAATTTTATTTATTTTTTAATTTTATTTTTATTGGTTTATGTACACCTTTAAAAGTAAAGACAAACAAAAACACAAAACAATACAAAACAATGTTTACATATGTTCCAGTCCACATCCATATTCAACATATATTTCGATACTTGTCATTTCCAAATTATATACATAAATTATTGTTTCTTTAAAAAAAATGTATGGCCACGTATCTAACTTTAATGTGCTTGCTCTCATCTCATTCAATTACACAAATGTACTGGGAATTCCAGTGTTCAAGTATGTATTATTCAGTCCGATGTCTTTAACTTCCAAGCTGCTTTTCAACTTTTTCAGAAGCGTTGTTGTGCCAAATATATGTTTTTGGTCAGTCCCAATGAACATCAACTCCCACCAATCTTCAGCATTATGAGTTTGATAGTTACAAGCGATTGGTCGTAGGAGCTGTGTTGTTATGTCTCAAAAGCTGCTGCAGAATAACACTAGATATTTTGAGGTTTCCTTATGAAGTTCAAAGAACCGGCAGGTTTGTTCTAAGTCAACATATTGAGACCAAGTGCTGAGACGCTCTTTCGTTCTTAAGACATTAAGTCTAAAGTACATGTACAAAGATCTTGTCCGCGGATCTGGGAACCACAAAACATATTTGTGCGGCTGCTCGAATGCTCTTGCTTCACTCGGGACGTCTTTCATTAGTCTTAGTATCTTACGTCATAAGTCTTTATCCAATGCAATTGCCATAATTTTTTTTTGCAAGGTTTGGATTTTCTTGTAAACTGACTTGGTCTATGTCATATTCTTTCAAGACTTCCAGACAACACTTGTTCCATGTTGACAACATAGACATCGGGTTGCTGTTCCTGGGATTGTGTAAAATTTTAACATGAGGAGCAGGCGTTGGTGATATGCTTTTTCTATAGATGCTTAACAGGCTCCACTTTACGCATACTTCAATTGATATGAGCCCAAGTTCGTATTGTATGCCTACAGTTGGGGTTCCGTTTGGTAATTGGAGCACTCTTGTCCAAAAGATGTTTGCAAGAGTCGCCCACAGGTTCCCTGGGCACCCAAAGGCATTTTCTGCACCATAAATTGGTGACGGTACAGCTTTTTGTTTGTAAAAAGCAATGACATGTCTTAGGGAGTATTTCCCATATTGCTTATTTATAATTGCGGCTTGACAAGCCAGCTGCCGACATTTGCTGTAGTAACCCAGGGACCATCGTTTAGGTTCGAGTTCAATCTCATGCCCAAGTATCTTGTATTAGTCATAGTCCTTAACATTTCTTTTTCAAGATACCACATAAACTTCTGATGTTTGTTCGTGTTCTCAGATACGAGATTTTGTAGTGTCATTATCTCACATTTCTGTTTATTAATGTGTAGACCATTTTTTGCTACGTTTGTTTCCAAGATGTTTAATTTACTCTGTAATCCAATTGGGGTCACATCTAACAAAATTAGGTCATCAGCGTATACAAGCCAACTAACATGAGGCTCACGTATTTTCGGTGGAAAAGAGTGACCTTCTTTCCACATTTTTTCACGCCTTTATATGTATTGATCGGCGTTGACAAGGTTCCATTTAAGACAAGTCTGATTACGATGGAAGTATCAGTATGAAGTTCCCTAATGGCGTCCAGAAGACTTGGTGGGCAGTTCCAATTTGATAGCATTGACCGTGACAAGCTTTGGGAAAAACTATCAAAGGCATGCGAGAAGTCTATAAGCGCTATGTACACTTTTGTTTTTGTTCAGAGAGCTCCCATTTTAAACAGATTTAGCAATAGGATATTTAGAGCACAACCTACCCCCTTCACGAAACCTGCCTGTCTTATTTCCACATGGTTATTCTCTGTAGCCCATTTCAGAAGTTTTTGCTGTCAAATTGTTGCATAGACTTTTCTCAGGACATTGAGAAGGGCTATTGGTCTATAATCTTTACGGTTGGCTCTGTCTCCCTTTTTATAAATTGGTACAATTACCGTCCTCTTCCATGACTTTGGGGTAGCATATCTGATGACAATTCTCCGAAACAAGGTTACACAAATGTCAGCCCAAATTTCTGGATTTTGCTTCAGTGTGTAGTTAGCCAGCCCATCAGGGCCTGATTCTCTTGGGGTGCGAGCTTTGCTGATTATTGTTAAGATGTCATCTCTTTCGAACTCGAGGTCCCATTGAGTAAGTAGTGAAGACTTCCATTCAACAGTGTCAGAGTTCTTTTTGAATAGCTCAGTATAGAATGACACCCATAATGCTTCAGAGACCATGTTAGTTTGTAAAGCGGCCTGAGGTGCAGAGTTGTTGTTAATGAGCCTCCAATACTCTGCTGAGTTTTTGTTTTCCATTTTTTCCATCATAAGTTCGGAATCAAGTTGCAACATAATAGCTTTATGTGATAGAATCAAAGTTTTATATTTTTGTTTAATTTGTCTCTTCGTGTTGGAAAAATCTCTGGTGTCAATTCTTGGGATATTTCGTAGTTCTGTGCGCATCAATTGTTTATGCTGTTGAATCTCAAGGTCGAATTTATGTTTAGCCACAAATTTCCATTGTTTCAGCCCCTGTTTTTTTCTGTGAATTGTTTAAGCAAATGTTGATATTCAATCATATTTTGCTCAAGGGACAACCAATGGACAATGGTTTTAACCTCAGTTTCCTGGAGGTTCAACCTTATTCTACTAGAATCTACTCTCATGATGTGTGACCACACTGAAGGCTTCTCTTCACATGTTTTGTGAATCCTCAGTTTGATCATTTCATGGTCACTATGAAGCATTGGTTTAACCTCTAAGTATTTAGCTTTTAGGTGGACAGTCTCAGAGATGAAAATATAGTCAAGAATGGAGCTTTGATCCAGCCGTATCCACGTCAGACTCGGCAGAATATCACCAGTTATGTTGCCATTTAACATGGATAACTTTCTGAGATCCATTTTGAGTTGCCATTGGTTTACAACTGAGTTTTTGGCATAAGGGCCACTCTTCTTTTGTTGTTTTTTCTGTGTATTCACACAGTCGATGTTTAAGTCACCACAAATAATTAGATCTAGAGTGCTGGATTCTTCTAGTAGAGCATCAATGGTCGTTGTTACCTGGTCTATAAATGAAGTTCCTGCCATCAAATGGTTCCAATGTAGATTAATGATGTGCAGGAGTTCTGCATCGTCCTTAGAGTGTGTTACAGTCATTACAATGCAAACCTGAATAAAAGGCAAAATGTTGACCGATTTCATGATTCAAAGGCTGGACACTTGTTTGAGCGCAATCAGAAGACCAGCCATTGGTCTTCCCTTTGCTTGTCTTATGGCGGGATTGACTGCAATCTCAAAACCTTCAAGAGTCGGGCAATCAGTTAGCCAGGTTTCTTGTAAACAGACTATGTCTAGGTCAGCCAGCCACTGAGTCTGAAAAAGATGCATACATCCTCTAGTGTTCCAGCATCGCAAGGTGCAAGGAGAGGCAGCTGATGGGGCCTGGCATTAGGTTTCCTGTTTGGAGCTTAAAGCTGTTGCAATCCAAGACCAATCATTCTGGTTTTCCAGATTTTTAAAGTCTTTTTTGGTGGTGGACGTAGATGTTCTGGTGCCGCATAGGCCTTCAATTGTGATTTTTATTTCGTCTCCCAGATTGATTGTTTGAGGTTCAGTATTCATACAAAGTCCGTTGTTGATTCTCTTGATAATGCTTCAGTTCCAGCAATGCAGGGGAGTACAGATTCCGAGAATTTGACAGTTGAGCTGAGACACGATGCTTGACCATCGTAAACTTCTGTGTCATCTTGAAAGTTCACCGATGGTTCACAGGCCTTTTAGATGTCAACTCCCAAAGACATCAATACCGCAGTAGCATCCAGCAATATGTCAGATATTATTTTAGCCTGTAAGTGTAGTATCACTCTGTCGTTTCTGGTCTCATCAGGGAACTCCACAGTTTGAATGTCGTTAGATTCAATTAAGCTTAGACTTGGCACAAGATGAAGCAATTATAGCACGTTGTGACGATTTAGGATTAAAGCATCACTAGTCTCATCTCGTTCTAAACCTATTCTGTGGAGGCTTCGTAATTTGGACACACTTTTTGTTGAATCATTCCGATGTACAGTACGAGAGTAGTTTTGGGTCATTTTGTGGCCCCTTCTGTACTCCGAGATACGTTTTATGAGAGCAGCAGCACACCGGTGCTGGTGTTAGTGTAAGGTTGAACAGAAGAGACTTTTGCTAAGTCTTTTCCAAAGTGAGTCAAGACTGAAGGTTGAGAACACAAGGCCATCTGTTTCCATTTGTCATTCAGTGTCAAAAAAGGCACATAAGAGATGTTCTAAGTATCTACTCCAATTGAGGCTCCTTGTGCAAACATGCAAGTTCTCTTTGGTTTATCGGCCTTGCCTTCACATTGAGTGATCGTTGTATCTGAGACGGGAGAAGTTATGATGGGTCCAGTTGACGGCCCACAAGGGATCCGAATTTCAACTTCTCTGATGTTTTCAATACATGCTAGTTCACCAGCAATCCCATTTTCAGGTACGTCCGACACAGTACGATTTGTTGTTAGAACCTGCTTAGGCAGGTCTTGTGCATTTTTCGTAGCCATTTCACTCATGTTAGATCAATCGTTATCTTAGACATCTTCATAGGTAGACAAATTCAACAAGTTGATTATTATCTCGTTTGTGGCAGCATTTTTAGAACCGTGATTCAAGCAGTCATTCACATTACCAAATTTTTTAGCTTTTGGGAGTCTGTTGTTACAACTTGAACTGTTGACAGTCAAGATGACAGTTTTTATGTTTCGTAGAAACTTCCTGGAGCTGTTGCCGTGCCTCGTCTTCTTCATCACTTGGTTCTTTGATTTTTTTGATGGTCCAGTTGAAACTTGAGGTTGAAGTATTTTCACACAGTTATTTTTGACTCAACCCTTAAATATGTCAAACACTTCTTTTGGTTTGATTTTGTCAATTACTTCATTGTCAAGAATGACTGTAGTCACTGGTGTACATTCTGGCAATTTGGTTGAAGTAGAGGCCGATTGCAAGTTTTGCAGGGCCAAATTTTCCGTTCCCAGTGAGTTTTTGAAAGCTGTAATGAATGATATATTTAACTCATTGTAATTCAGGAACGATTACAAGGATACCTTTTTCCTGACTCTGAATTAGAGACTTTGTTTTTGTGCTATTAGAGTATTTTAATGTTTTATTTATGTCAAGTATGTCCAGTGACGGTAGCTTCTTTGGCTAGGCTAAGCCGGCGTCGTTCGGAAGAACCTCAACAGCCAATTTGTTAATCTTGCCCGTATTTAAAGTAAAAAAAAATGGTGGGCATGGCATCCACAGGACTGTTCATTTTGTTGACTTTGGTGTGATCTAAAGACTCGCTGAGCGAGGATTTGTTGCTGTCCAAAGTCACACTGTCATTTGCAGTGTGACAGTTAGAAACGTCACAATTAAATTGCACAGGACCTAAAACAGGTTCTTTACTTCTAAAAAGCGGCAATGCTTCTTTCGCTACTTCAGCCAGTAGTTTGTTGTCCAGGATGCTGTTTTTCATTTGTTCAGTCATTTTGCTCAGCGAAGCGCCTATTTTTTTAGTCAGTTCCTGATAAGCACCTTTAAAGTGAATATTGTCATTCTCAACGTTGTGTAATATATTGTTTTGGACAGCAACCAGTGTAGAGAGATCCTTGATGTTGTCATTTAAATGTTCATACGCTTTAATGAACGGTGCAATGGTTATAGCCATTGATGAGATGATGGTTGTTTGGATTTCTCTTGTCCATTTTTCATCTATTACGCCGGGTTCCATGGAAAGGCTGTCACACACGTGAGTTTTCATACGACTCTTACCACGACACATTTTTGGATATGGGCGTTTCATTATTGATGAGTCGCTTGTTGAGTTGTCAGAGGATAATGATCTGTTAGAAACTTGAGTTGGATAAACGACTTGATCCTCAAGGTCATTAGTGGTCACCTTTTTTGGTATAATTTCCTTTTAGTCTTTTTCTGCTGTGAGCAGTTAACACCGGGAGAGACACTTGTCTTCGTTTCGCTTGGCCACACGACTGAGTATTTGTCAAAAAGCATGCCTCGATAGAAGAACATTCAGTATTCATAGTGCAATTACTTTTGTCACCATTGGCTAACTCATCGCACGGTCGATGACTATGAACTCCTGCCTTGTTCATCTGAGTTAAGTCAGATAGGAGTTTCTTGACAAGATCTACGGAATTGCGTCTGTTTTTATCCAATGGCTAGTCATGTAAGGGTTCTTTAAAGACTCCTTTAGAGGACTCTGGTTCAGTGCACTTCGATTTAGAATGATCAGTCTCGAGAAATACATCGGGCCTCATTACGAGTGAGGCGGAACGGGTTAACGGGCTCCGCTAAAGGAGGCGGACCCGTTCAACCCGTTCCGCCTCATTACAAGCTCCCCTAGCGGGACCCGGTAAATAACGCCTGGTCAAACCAGGCATCCTTACCGGGTCCTGCGAGGGGAAGAGGGAGCAAACAACGGGCCGCTCATAATCAGCCGTTGTTTGCACCCTCTCCCATTCCCACTGAGACCTATGGGGGCTCAGATGGGAATGGGGAAGGTCCGGGCCTGGGTTCCTTGAGGGAGGAATTACCGGGCCCTCCAAACTCAGAATAGCCCGGTAATTCCCCATTCTGGGAACCCGGACCCGATTTCGGCGGCAGCCATGCCGCCAATAGCGGCATGGCTACCGCCGAAGTCGTAATGAAGCCCATCCTCTTCCAAGTTAATAATGGCGCTCTTTTGGAAGGCAGACTCAAAGTCAGTAATAAGGTCAATGTTGTTAGGTGAAGTGACTGCACTATAAAATTCCGATTGTCTTTCTTTCGGTTCTGGTGAGACAAACTGTCTTAAATTGTTCGACAGATTCAAAGAGTTAGGAGTTGTGCTGAATTGGTGGTCATGTGTGTTGTAAGATTTCTCTGACTCTACTGACTCTGTGTCTTTTGTTTGTTGTTGAGTCATTTATGGCAGTCATATTGGTGCATTCAAGTGCTCTCCACGCCAGCACACGCAAGTGTGGTACAATTTGCAAGCCACATTCAAGAAGTGGCAGGCCAGTTCAAGAGCTACAGGTACATTGGTCAAAGGTAGAGACGGTTGAAGCTAAGTCTTTTGGGCACTTTACAGCAATAGCTTTTGAACTACAACCAGTTAGAGGAGCACTTTCGAGTAAACAAGTTGTTTTTAGAGACATTACTTTTAATAGAGCATTTTGTGATGTTGTTGAAACACATGGTACATTGAGTGTATTTATTACCGTCTTGCTGAGGCTCAAAGGGGCTGTGTTTAGGTTCACTCGTTGAGCGATTGAAGTCAAAGCTGTAAGCAGGCAAACAGACATCAGTGCATCGCTCTCATAAACAGTATACTTTTTTTACGCTGCACTGGGTGTCAAAAGCTGGGAGGTATTGAGTCTCCGAATGGGCACCACGCCTTTCACCACACACACATCCTTTAGCACTGACAAACTTACTTGGGGTTCGATGGAAAGTACTTCAGTATGGAGGTCATCCAGAGATTTGAGGCGTCGCTGGCGTCTAGTTTTCAGAGGTGAGACAGCGGTCGGTTTCAAGCGGGCATTAACGTTGGTGTAGCTCATAATAGAGTGTGCAGGTGATCCTTACAGCCAGACATCACGGACACCACGGACCTCCACGGACTCCACAGACTCTGCTCGACTCCGCCACCGCTCTGCGGTGCGAGGCGGTTTTTAGCAGAGAGCACGCCCACAGCTGATTGTAGACACGAAAAAGTGTACTCCAAAACGGCAGCAGCAAGGAAAAAGCAAGGAGCAGTAAACACCTTCAGTCACCTCCACAGACTCTGCTCGACTCCGCCAGGTTTAGATTTCTGATACTCAGAAATGGCCACTCTTCCCATCCGTTCTAAATTCAAGGTATATTTCCTTTATGTAATTATATGTGCTATGTTAGACTCTCTAAAAACTCCTTGAACTCCTTGAGGGTTCAATGCTTTAATGGCACACTAATGTCAGTCCAATACAAATGTCCCTAGACTAATTGAGTTAGAGTCTGGGGGACTGCTTGTGCATCTGGTTCTGGCTCAATGAAATATAGTATAACATTGAAATGTAGATGAAGATAAAGAAGGGCATACTAGTGGCCATAGCAGATCAGTACAATAGCAACACTACTCCAAATTTCTCAACTGTGCAAGGCCATATGGAACACAGTCTTCCTCCGAGCAGATATTGCAATACAGTAGAACATCTCTAAAACAATATGATTCAGACTTGGCCACACATTAGAGATTAATCAGTGGAAATGGATGGTCTGCCTTGGGATATGTAGTCCCAAAGGTAGAAGATGTATAGACTTTAAGAGATGGAGAACTCTGGTATAGAGGAAGACCCAAGGAGTGGCAACATCATCATAAAAGGATGAGACACAAGGTGGGTTCTTCTGCAGGGCACCCATGTCCCCTTTCTCCTCGGTCTTTGGACTAATTGCCTGAAAATGGAAAAGACGAATAGTGAAACAATGTGAGCAATGTGAAAAGTCTATTTGAACAAAGTTGGCAATGTCTATATAATTTGTCTTGGTATGTCAGTGTAGCTCACTCAATTTTAACAACATAGTATTTTCCTTTGCATCCATGTAACATTGTAAGTGGTATTGCACCAAGGCAAAGGGTAAAGGAGCATTTATAATCCACGGAATGCCTTCCAATGATGTTGCTGACATGCATTCTTTTCTAAATAACAATCAATTACAAAGTTAAAATATACCACATCATCGACACCAGAACACCACAACCCCTTATTCATACATCGTACATCATATTACAAATCATCTTAAAAAGCTTCAATTCATCAATTCCAAGAGTAACCTTTATGAGGTTAAAACCGCCTTTAAAAAATGCACTGCTGCCGTTAACCATCGATTATGTCCTTATGATACTATAATAAGCTGCCACACCACTTCACTTGACAACAATTTGTACTGATGAAGTAAGACGCCAAAGTAATAATTACATCGGTCATTTAGTGCCTGGCAGTGTAACAAGATATGACACAGCAATTCCAAACAACCAGACCCATTGTAGAATCTACAAGTTCTTTGGTCTCTAGGTGTCTTGTTTGTGGCACCCATGATTTCCTGAGTTGGTAGTTTGTTTGTTTGTTTATTTTATTTGTATAGCACTCCAGACCCGTGGGTAGATGTGCGCATAGAGAGTTCAGTTACAGGCATGAGGTATGCATTATACATGGTGCAACAATTACAAATTACAGCAATTTACAAAACTTCAGCAGTTTTGTAAATTTAACCTTAACTGCATCACCTGCGCATGCCATTGGAAACTCAGGGACTTATTCAGATAGGCGGGGCAGACGCCTACAGTTCTTACATCGGCTAGCAAGCCGACATGCAAATGGTGAGCTCTCACCCTATCAATTGTTTGAACCCAATTAATTTCTCTCAGATTCTTCTTTGCTTTCACAGGGAATTGCAGAACCAGATCTTTCGATATGTTTAGGTCCTCACACATTTTTTCACATTGTTTTACCCATTCATTCAAGGAAGCCCAATACTTCCTCTCCATTAGCCATTTAATTTCCCACCAAATCGAGCCCTCTTCCGCACACGATAACCTATTCAATAGCGAAAGATGTTTCCATACTATGAAAAATCTCGTTGAGGATAGGCCCAATTCATAGCGGATAACCGCTGCTGGTACTCCATTAGGGAATTTTAATAACTTGTGCCAGAGTATACCCTCCATCGCATGCCAATTCAATTGAATTGGGAGTCCCAGACTCCCAGCTTGTACGTAAATAAGGGTACCAACTTTATTTTATAAAAAAATTGACATTGGTATCAAAGAGTACAGACCAAATCTGTGGTGAAAACTACTGCTTGTGCAGCTAGTGCTACCATTAGAGTGATAAAGACTCTGCATCTCGATTTTGCTTCCAAGGTCAAATGAGCAAATACCCAAGATCAAAAGGTTTGCCACAGGCTCCAACAGTTCTAGTCCCAGTGACCAATTGAAGCTCTTATATTTCCGCTCCATCCCCGGGCCACAGCACAAGAACCTTCAATTTATGGGTGTTTACGTCAAACTGTTCTTAAGTGCATACACATGTAAAGCCTCCAGTTTGCGCTGCTGTCGAACTGGTGTAAAGTCGAACAACGCTAGATCGTCTAAATATAGGAGGTAATGTAATTGGGACACAACTAAACGGGGAGAGAAACAATGGACCTTCTCAAATACTTCATTGATATCTAAGATAAAAAAAAACTGAAAAGTAGAGGAGCCAAAATGCAGTGACGATGGTACTAAATAATTTACCCTTGCCATTTGGATGGACTTTCACTGATGTATGCGAGTGCAGAGCCAGAATGTACCCAAGAAGATGATCTCGGCAGACCCATGTAGGAAGCTTGTTCCAATTGTAAAACTTTGGGAGCCAGAAAACCAGTCCCAACTTCACCCACGTAAGCACAGTATGTGATCTTGGGGAAGTCACGTTGCCTCCCTGGGCCTTACTTTCCTTAATTAGGATCATGTAACACTGTCTCACTTCAGTGTGTGCTATCGAAACAGTATCACTCATACATGGTTAACACATGTTAGTGATGCGCCGTACATAGTGGCAAGATGGCATTTGTGGCATATCTTTGCACTTTACAAATTAATCATACCCACCATAAGATAAATAGTGACCACTTCTAAACAGCACACTGCAATCTGATTTTTGCTTTTTTAATGCACCCAGTGCATTGTCAATGGCAATTGTCAATGTCAATTGTTGGCATGCTTCTCACTGCCCTAAAAGGTGACATAACTGATCAATTATGTTTTTAGTTGGATACATAATTGTGAATACCGTTTGAAATAAGCAAAGCTTTGGTGGTGCCAGCAATGATTTGTTGAGACACGGTTGAGCATGGGGAACAGGGAGCGGTTTCTATTTTCCTTGCATCTGTCAGCAACTTAACTTGTTGGAAGAGGACAGTCTACTTTTTGGTTTCATTTTTTAACCCCAACCAATATCTCTGCTCACTGTGCACAAGCAAAGCCACCATGCAGCATGCATATCGGTCCGTCGTGCAACTAATTGTGTAACCTATGTAATGCGCCCAGATACCTCAGGATTAGGTGCGCTATATAAATGAATACATAAACAAGAAACAAATGAAAAATAAATGTCACAGTCTTTCTTACCCCTCTTTATCAGAAAATATGAGCGTGGAGAGAATTGGGTGTAAAAATGACATTTTAGTTCTGCAACGAAGGGTCATTTTGAAAGCCGCTGCCCAAATGTGATTGATACTGACTGCAGTTTCTACGCTTTCACTAACCTCGCATAGCTGAGAAACGTTTTCTGCAAGTGAACGCATTTTGATCCTTGCAATCTAGCTTTCTGTTGGGGAGAAGCTGGACCCCCACCAGGGCTGTGGGGGGCCAGCAGCCATACCCTCACCAGCTATGGGAGACCCCAACACCTCCCATATGGCCCACAGAAATGCAACAGAGACCCCAGCAGGCAGCCACATGTTCCAAACTGCGTTTATTTCTGGGCAGCAAAAAAAGAAAAAAACACGCAGAGCATCGTGCACATCGAGAGTTCAGGCGCCGTCTCCCCCGGGGCTCTCTTGCAAGCCAGCTTTGTAATCACACTGCAGGCTGACCTCTCAGAATTGGATCAGCTCCCAGAAACCTATCTTCTCCTGCTATTGGCTGCTAAGTGATAGGTTACCTATGTAGCCCTTATAGAGAGCCTGACAATTGGATGTTAGCCTTTTGCGTCAGTGGGTTGGTTTAGCTCTGCCAGCCCCCCATTACCTAATTCTAACTTGTTGCATTATGACTTTGTTCCCATAACTTTTTAGCTGAAGCAAGCAGTTTGCATCTGAGCTCTGAGCGCTCATTGGCTGGGCTGAGCCATTCTTGTTACAATTATGTTTCAAATGTTGTGCGAGTCTGTGCGAAAATGTCTTTCTTTCCCAAAAAGAAAAGAAAAAAACACACTGGGTTACCGTGGGTTATTCGCATTTGTGGAGAATTAAAAATGTTTGTCTGCAGAAAGCAATCTTATCTTGAATGCGCGACCTTGGCTGCTCGTGGGTTTTGCGAGGAGCATTGCTGAAGGCTTCTGCAGCCAGTGTTCAGTGAGAGAAATGAACTTGGCTGTAATTTTCCTGAAACATGGCTTTACACTGTGCAATTAGACCATGTTAATTCATATAGGCATTTGCAAGCCTTTAAACAGGGATTTTTGTGTTTGTAGATTCTGATATTGCAGCATTGATTCTAATGTAGCATGGAAGTTGCACTGTTGGTGAAGTGGGTGTGTTTCAGCATATTTGTCACCCATGGGTGCGCTGGGGCCTGGTTCAAATGATAAGTGCGCTCCTTGTTCTTCCTGCTGTTCTACTGTATATGCGCCTGGGGTGAGGGGGCATGGGTTTGATCTCGATTTTCCCTCTTCAGTCCCCCCTCTGGTCGACTTTGTCGACCACACCACCAAGCAACATTCTTAATATCTTTGTCAATTCCTTGAAGTGTCCATAATTTTTTGCATTGTTGTTGATGAACAGTACATATAGCAGTGTTCTCCTTCTGTGTTCCACCACACTCACTTCCCTTCGTACTTCCTCTGATCACAGGGAGTGGCCACCTTTATTACTGCTGGAACCATGTCGCACACCGCTATCTTCTCCCTTAGTCCGGCTCTCCCTTTCACCATGTCTCTTATTTGCATTCCGATGTCTTCTTCTGTTGTTCTCTTACATCTTGCAATGTATCTCTATCTTGCACAATGATGCTGTGCTCGGTACTAGTCCTTCCGTTATCACCTTCGATCAACCAGGCAGTCATGATGTCATCCATTACCATGCAAGCACTAGCTAGTTATTTGCTTTCTCTTTTCAGATGCATTTTTTGCTGATCATTCTTTAGTATGCTGGTACTTCACCCAATCATTCTTCTGTCTCGCTCGAGAAGTAATTCCCCCCTCTTTTTACTCCTCTGTCTGTTTCTCTTCTTCCGTTGTTTTCCATCATGGTGAATGTGTCATTCTTCACATCTTCCTTGGTCATCACCAACAAGGGCATGCTGATGTGCACCAATGAACAGTCTCCTCCCCAATTCAGTGGTAGTTTCTCTTGATCTTTGGATGCATGTGCTCAATAGTAGTCCATAAGCAGTGATGTTCCTGCTCTCATCTCGCAACTTCTCTCAACCTTCTTGCATCCAGCATGATTGTCCACTTCTTGTCACTGTTGTGCTGGTAACATAACGCTGGTACCTTAACAGTATACGTCCTTCTTCATTCTCCACCCAAGTGACTATCTTCGCTCTTTTGTCTCACTCCGTTAGGCACTTATCATATTTTTGTCTCTTGTATTTTATTTTTTCTTCTCTCTTTTTGTTTTTCTTTCTTCTTTTATTATTTATTTATTTATTTTTTCTTTTGTTTTTTTTCTCTTGCAGCTTGCTCACTTGTGCATTTGCTCGTTGTTTCTTCTCTCTCTGGTCACTTTCCACATACAGTTGTTCTCCAATTAGCTGCTTTATGTAATCATCTTCCATAGGGGATTACCCCCCTTTTTTTTATCAATCTCAATGTTGCTGTCTTCCCTTGCAATCTTCTTCACGCCTTGGGATACACGGGCGTCGTGCTCTGCTGTAGTAATTTCTGTTGTAATCAATTCTCTCACGGCATATGTTAAAGAGCAGTCAGGACAGCTCTCTCCAGTGGTGTCCCTACCAATTTTGTACATGTACATGTATGTATGTACATGTGTGCATGTTGTTGATCACTTCTGCTATGTGTGTTATGTGTATGTTTTACTCCCTTTGTGTCTGCCCTTACCTCTCCTTACTTTAGCAGCAGCTTTTCCTCACCCACTGACGTCGTAACTCTTCCTGCTTAGGTTAGGGAATGTTACAGGGGATACAGCGGTAATGCTCACTATTACATATAATTTTCAAATTACCACCCCCATTATTTCGTTCATCATTAATAGTCCCATCGTGAAGGTAAAAGTCCTTATTTGCTTGCCCATAACCACTTACACTGCTGGGTCCTTGCAGCTGATGAGATGATAAAGTTGCCCGCCTGAAAATCGCAAGAAAGGCGTTAATGCGTTAGTACTTGTTAGTAACCACAAGCTCCACGAACTAAACAATAACTAAGGGTAAAAATGAAACCTCCCCCTGGACATTTCGTGTTTTCAAAATTTCTGAATATGGCTAGGGAAAATCTTGGGCTGTTTATTCAATGGAAGCAAGGAAATATACTTCAGGGTAACGTGCTCTAAGGGGTCTGAGGTTCCTGATAGGGTGGGCAATTGAGTCGGGAATGCTTCACGATGGTTTAATTAGTAGTCCTCAGTGTTACTAATGGAATATAACATTAAGGAAATTTCCTACACATTTCTAACAGCATACATACGCAACAACCTGCATGTGCGGGGAAAAGAGAAGGAACAAAACAGTGTTACAGCTTTAAGTGCACAAAATGTAACATGAAACTCAATTAAACTTTGGACATGCATGTGTCGGTCCCTATTCTAGTTGCTAGTGTGCGTTGGACCATAGGATGGCCATGTTTCCCTAACTCGGGAGTGTTCGTGCTATTTTGCAGTTAATGAAAATCTCTTGCGTTGGCCCTGTTGATCGTTGCTCCCTCGTTGCCAGGGTGGCCACCGCTTTGTAGGGCTTGACGCCTCACACATCTAACAAAGTCTGTCAGGAGGGGAAAATGTCCCACTGTAGTCCATAGCCATTTGGTGTTGGTTGTCGTTGTCTTCAGGCCTGCCCTGGGTCCTTTATAACTGGCGAGAAATTAAATGGAAGCGCTTGAGACCTGAGCATTTACAAATTCTTCAATTTCTTGACCTAACCTCTCTGCACTACTCTTGCACTATTCAGTGTCCTAGTGGGAGGAGCCAATGGTACATTTATGCACTATCCTGTCACCACCTGGTGGTGTTCAATGACAGTCTGACCGTAACTTGTTGCGCTATTCGAAATGTACCCAGAAAATGGGTAGGCACTTAATTTATGTGAAGATACTCATTACACACTTGGATCATATATACGCAATTTAGGTGCTAGTGTACAAATGGGCCTTTGGATCTTTATATTTACTGTGCTTTTGTTGTAAGCTATTTATAGTGTGTGCCTTTGTCCCGTGGGGCATCAGGCACTGACAAGCTAAACAGGGAAACATCAGGGTGGTAAATTTGTCATATAGGGTGGCTGCGTTTCTAAATTAAGTGGGCCATGTTACTTAGTTAAGATAATCGCAGGGTTTTTAAATCTTTTTTTCTATGGCTCCTCTCTCAACTTCTCAGGGCGTGTCTCACAGTGAACTGCAGGCACTTTAAGCTGGTACTAATGAAATTCGCTGCCAATTATTCGCTACCTGTCCCTCCCCCCTCTTTGTATTTATTTATTTATTTATTTATTTATTTATTTATTTATTTCCTCTTTTCTTTCAAACCCAACCCTCACAATTTACTCCCATTCTCTCTATCCCACCCCATGTCCACTTTTTAAACCCTACCTACTCTGATAATTACTCATTTAGTCTAGTATTTTATTACTCCACTACTGTAATTACTGTTACATTTAAACAATATATTTCTCCCCCCAATATCTGCTCTCAAATTTTAATACAACCATTATTCTCCAGTTCATGCAGCAATGACCTCTTTCCCTATGTGTGTTGGCTAATGCATTTGTGACAGTGCTGTGTTCAAAAGCGCTAGTGGCATTACTACTTGCACTGTGTTATTTAGTCACCAAATTGAGTCTGTTGGGAACATTGATCATCCACCCTTTACCTCTATTTCTCTCCTCCCGTGGTGAACTGTCAATGAAATGTACGCCCCCCCTCAAATGCACCTTCCTCCACCTTGTGTGTCTCATTTAATTGTTCTGTGTTATTCGTGTATTCATGAGCCCAGTCTCCTCGCTGAAAGATGTGTGCTCAAAATGTAGCTAAATGTACTCTCTTGTGATATGCTATCATTATGCACCCCCCTCTGTACCGTGCACCCCCATTATGCT
The DNA here is from genome assembly GCF_040938575.1 of Ambystoma mexicanum. NCBI lineage: Eukaryota > Metazoa > Chordata > Amphibia > Caudata > Ambystomatidae > Ambystoma > Ambystoma mexicanum. Next base: position 364,650,356 of record NC_090934.1, on the reverse strand, counting down.
TAAACAATCTTCCTTACTTTCAACATGTGTATGCCTGGTGTTTAACAAGTTATGGATTTCTCTGTTAATAAGGTGGTCATATCCACATCGCTCATGATGTCACAAATGTCTCTTCCCTAATCCATGGCCTAGTCGCCCCACTGTCACCCAGAAAAGAAAATGTTTTGATACCTATCACCACCCCTATGCAATTGTCCTCTGCATTATTGAGTGTGCGTGAGTGTGTGTGTCGGCGTGCGTTTCGCCCGCTCTGTCGGGGAGGTGGAGCATGAGTGTGTGTGGCAGAGTAAGTCAAATCAAGTTTGTCTTGGGCTGTCCTATTAGGTGTATAATGTCAATCTATGTCCTTTGAAAGGTTTGTTCCCCATCAGGAAGACCCCTCCCAGTCATGTAACCGGTACCGTTGCTATTGTGTCAGTGTTCTGTATGGGTGCTTACTGCTGTGCAGTGCCCCAGGGTTGTTATTCTTGTCAGTCCTGGTGTAGTGGTGCTGTCATTTGTTGTGTCTGTACATGTAGTCGTGACAGTGCCTGCGTTGGTGCTTGTGGTGTCTGCTGAAATGATCCCGTCCTGCCCCATGTATCCTCCCCACATGGGCGGTGCATATTGTGGTGGTTGTTGACACTGCTATTGTGATGCTTGTGCGTGTGTGTTGAGGCTGTTTTTAACTGCCCCTCCCCCTGCATACTTTAACAATTTATTTTGTGCCTGCTTGTCCTCATCTGCCTTTCTCTGCCTCCGCTGTTCTCTTGCCACAATCTACAATGCACACAGTCAATGTCTAGCGCTCTATCCTTCCTTCCTCCCTTCCATAACCCCATGCATGCTGCACCACCCCTTACTGATCCTCTATCATGTTTGGCTGTGCTGTCTCGTTCAGTCCTTCTCTCCTCCTCCAATCCCTTTCTTCCCTTTCCAGTTCCCCCTCTCTGTTGCTATTGTTACTCCTTGCACCTCCCCCGTTATCTTCCCTTTAAATTTAATTCCTCTGTACCTGTGCCTTCAAATCTGCTTCCATGCACTGCAGCCCTCCCTTGCTCGCTCCTGTGCTTCTAGTGGGTTGTTCTGCACCTTCCTGTTTGTTCTCTTTAGTGTATTGTTATTGTGTGTGTGCGTGGTGTTTAAATGTCCTTCTGCTGTTTTCAGTTCTCTCATGCAATTCATTCCTTTCTTACCATCTGTGTCATCAAATATTACACTCCCGGAGGTTCAGAAGGGTGAGTCCCCTCTTCCCTCTGCTTGTGCTGGTTCAGCATCAGCTGACCCCTCGCATCTTCCCTTTCCTTCGTGCACACAGTTCAACTGTAGCCATGTGCTTTTAAAGCTATTCCCGTGTAAGTGCTGTGTATGTGTGTCCTTAGCGATTGCTGCACGCTTCTGGAGAAGCCGCCTATGAGCAGCCATGGTTTTTTTTAATTTACCTTCAGTACTTTTGAATCTTTGCACACTATGTTTTACTGACTTATTTTGGCATGGAAGCTGTGTGCTACACAACAGGTGAAGGGGAGTCATTTCTGTATTGTGTGATACATTTTACCTCTATTTAATTTGAAAATTTTGATAGTCCGCTGTTCAGGGAGCAAAAGTTAGAAGATAATTGAACATTTTTCAACTTCTGTGAGCCTTCTTGGCTCCGCACCTTAGCCAGTGCACTCCACATGCAGCCCATCTTCACCAAACCATTGCCTTCTCCGGCACACCCCCACAATCTTGCGCATGTGTCTTCCACACACCGCCTCTGGGACACCTATTCTCCAAATCCAAAACCACACCACTATCTCCTCACCATCAAAACTCTGTGTCCTATGCATCAATCTGAAGGTGACGTCACCAAACTAAAAACACAGTGCAAATGAACAGACAAATGTACATACACAGAACAATAACCCATTTCTCCCAACCCCACACAAATCCCAAAATAAAACCCCACAATCCCCACAGCTGTCTTCCTGTCTCAACTGGAACAAGGTAAACCACAATAAAAACTCTTATAATTGGACTGTGCACACTGCGTCGCCTCACGTGTGACACGCCCCTCACCAGGGGAGCTTAACCAGTCAATTATCTTCCGCACTCGGGAACAATCTAGCTACCTCCTGCGGGGAAATATCATCCATTCACTGAACTAAAACGCTCAATTAGCAGGGAACCTCATCTACTCATTGATCTATAACATCAATTCATAGGAAATCCAGACCCCCATACATGAAATCGCCATCCGGACTAACCAGCGTGGCACTCCTTTCTATATGTGGGGAGTCACTACCCCACCCAATATCCTCATAAACACAAGAAGGGACCACTGCCAGCGCTCCAGTCCCAACTACAATTTTCGTGCCGATCACCACCAATGCGCGAATTTTGCGACAATGTACAACCTCCCACCACCCAATTTACAGTGCCTCCCCCCAGTTTCTACCCAAATAAAAGAACTTAACATTTCTGCAACATACTGATCAACAATACATTATAATACTTGAAACATTTCCCCCCCTCAAAGCCCATGTTGCTGGTTGACTTACATTTCCTATGCTGCACTGGCACTTGCTCTGCTACTGGACACACCCTCAAGGCGCTTCACCGGACCCCTTCTTCTGCAGGGCTCTCACCTGCCCTCAAGCGGGGTATTCCCAAGTGGCCCCCGATGCCTTTAGCCGGGTACGCATTTTCCGGTGGTCTTCGGGTGCAGGTGAGGGTCCCACAGCTTCCTTGAGTCGGCGGCAGGGAGTGCAGTTCAACGCAGGGCTTGCGCAGGCAGTGCTCATTCACCCATGTTACAATGAGCAATGAGCCTCACAGAGGGCACCAACTTGTTGGGGAGAAGCTGGACCCCCACCAGGGCTGTGGGGGGCCAGCAGCCATACCCTCACCAGCTATGGGAGACCCCAACACCTCCCATATGGCCCACAGAAATGCAACAGAGACCCCAGCAGGCAGCCACATGTTCCAAACTGCGTTTATTTCTGGGCAGAAAAAAAAGAAAAAAACACGCAGAGCATCGTGCACATCGAGAGTTCAGGCGCTGTCTCCCCCGGGGCTGGCTTGCAAGCCAGCTTTGTAATCACACTGCAGGCTGACCTCACAGAATTGGATCAGCTCCCAGAAACCTATATTCTCCTTCTATTGTCTGCTAAGTGATAGGTTACCTATGTAGCCCTTATAGAGAGCCTGACAATTGGATGTTAGCCTTTTGCGTCAGTGGGTTGGTTTAGCTGTGCCAGCCCCCCATTACCTAATTCTAACTTGATGCATTATGACTTTGTTCCCATAACTTTTTAGCTGAAGCAAGTAATTTGCACCTGAGCTCTGAGCGCTCATTGGCTGGGCTGAGCCATTCTTGTTACAATTATGTTTCAAATGTTGTGCAAGTCTTTGCGAAAATGTCTTTCTTTCCCAAAAAGAAAAAAAACACACTGGGTTGCCGTGGCTTATTCGCATTTGTGGAGAATTAAAAATGTTTGTCTGCAGAAAGCAAACTTATCTTGAATGCGCGACCTTGGCTGCTCGTGGGTTTTGCGAGGAGCATTGCTGAAGGCTTCTGCAGCCAGTGTTCAGTGAGAGAAATGAACTTGGCTGTAATTTTCCTGAAACATGGCTTTACACTGTGCAATTAGACCATGTTAATTCATATAGGTATTTGCAAGCCTTTAAACAGGGATTTTTGTGTTTGTAGATTCTGATATTGCAGCATTGATTCTAATGTAGCATGGAAGTTGCACTGTTGGTGAAGTGGGTGTGTTTCAGCATATTTGTCACCCATGGGTGCACTGGGGCCTAGTTCAAATGATAAGTGCGCTCCTTGTTCTTCCTGCTGTTCTTCTGTATATGCGCCTGGGTTGAGGGGGCATGGGTTTGATCTCGATTTTCCCTCTTCATTTCCATTATTATTTGCAGGCTTGATGGGCAAGATGGCACCCACCAAAAACAAATCCATCATCAGCTCGCCTTCAAAGGAAGAGAAGGGGCCTCAGAAAGAGTTTGGCTGTACGAGCAGTAAAACAGCAGTGATGGATTTACTGCCCCTTGACCGCCACTTTACTGTACCTGTAAATTCCAAGTTTTGGAGTAAAGTGGAGGAAAAACATTTAGAGCTGGAATTTGTTAGCTGCATTTTACTTAAATAAATGGAGGATTTACTGCAGACGGTGTTACTGCCTGCAGTTAATGCTTCAAATACCCCTGGAGTGATACAGTCTTCATGAACCTATTGAACCTAGCCCCCAAATCACCATGAACATCATCCTAATCTATTGCCAACCCAACAACCTTAACACACCTGAAACTGGCATCCCATCGCTCATTGCACCGATCCTCAAACCCAATAGTAAGATCGTACTCCTGGGAGACTTCAATTTAGGGTTTAATGACCCCTCTGACCAAAAGTCCACAGCCCTCCGTGCCACTCTCCTTGAGATGAACCTTACTCAATCCGTCACAGTCCCCACACATTCTAAAGGGAGGATCCTTGACTGGATCCTGAACTGCAACCTGCCCTCTTTACCACACCCACCAACCCCAAACACACCACACATAACCAGCATACACCCCATTATCACTGCAAGACACAACCAAAAACTTACCAAAGAAATGATGGAATCCACCATCAGTGCTTCCCTAGTTCTGATACCTAAAAGCACGGATCCAAACACTTTCCTCGCTGCTTACAACTCCTCCCTCCTCAATGACCTTGACCTGCATGCCCCCTTGAAAACTACAACATAAAAGACAATTAACAACCACAACTGGTTTACAGAGGAACTTATCACCCTCTGTAAACCATCCACTCCCCAAAAGGAGGCCTTTCTTACAACTGCCACATCCTATAAAAAGGCCATTGTTACCACCATAGCCAGTATTTACAACACCAGAATCAATGAGGCCAGCTCCAATACCCGGGAACTTTTTAAAATCTTCAAAGAACTCGAATCCCCAGTGCAGCCCAAAGAAAGCTTTCCTAAAGAAAAAGCCTGGTGCTCCCTGGTCCAGTCCGCACTCGCCAACAAGACCCATAACCTGAGAGCGAAAACTATCCTAAAAAATGCTTGCTTCCATGCAGTGTTGTGCGCGCCAAAGGCCCACTGGCTCACCCTGAGCCATCCCTGCCTCCCTTCCATTTCTCCACTATATCTCGACTAAAATCCTCCAATTGCAAAGGAGACCTCTGCCCATCCCATATCATTAAAATGCGTGCATTACCCTTTGCTCCTATCATTGCAAAATGTATCAGCACCTCTTTCACCTCCAGTACTGTGCCAAACTCCATTAAAGAAGCATGGGTCACCCCATCCTCAAAAAAATGTAGTTCAACCCCATCCTCCACATGAATTACCGGCCTATCATGACAGTACCCTATCTACTTAAAATACTGGACCGCATAGCCTACACACAACTCCAATCCTACCTTGAAGCCCATAACCTTTGGGCACACACCTATCTCGCTTTAGACCAAGACATAGCACCGAGTCTGTTCTGCTTGACCTCAAGATTCAGATTGACGTCATTCTGGATGCAGGTGACCTCACCCTCCTCCTCCTACTAGACCTCTCTGCTACCTTTGCTATTGCTGAGTACAATATCCTGTGCCACCATCTCTCTTCCACCTTCAACCTTTCCAATGAAGAAACCAACTGGATAAACACTTTTCTGAGTGAACAATCCTCCAGGATCTTCACCGGATCAGAAGTGGCTGACCCTATATCCGTTCCCCATGGGGTCCCACAAGGATCATGCCGATCTCCCACCCTGTATAATATGTATACTAAACTGCTCTTTGACCACTCAGACAGCCTGGAATCCCCTAAACCAACTTCGCAGCTGACAACCAAATTCTCCTCAAACTCACCGGTAACCACTGCTTCGACTCAACTAACATTAACCGGATTTACAGCATCATTCAGGACTGGATGGCTACCCACCGCCTATGCCTGAATGATGACAAGACAGAGCTCCTCATAATAGGCTCCCCACACCATCTCAAACACTTAGACCCTGCCTTCACTTCCTTCTCCATTGATGGAAATATCACCCATGTGTCCAGCTATGCCAAAACCCTGGGAGTCCACCTAGATGCTGAACTAGATGCTAAAAGCTGTTGCCTCCTCCATCACCTAATACACTAAACTTATCAACCACTCCAAAAAATTCCTCTACCCAAAAAGCTGCCTTACTTCAGCAAGAGCCTTTATCAGCAGCAAACTGGAGTATTGCAATGCCATAATCGCTGGAACTTACAAAAAATCTAACTAAACTACAATTGATCCAAAATAACGCCCTTTGTGCTGTCTGAGGCATAACAAAGATCCAACCACATCTCTCTAGTGAGACGTGAAGCTCACTGGCTGCTTATCAAGGCACGTATTGAGTTTAAAATTATCTCAATCACCCACTGCTGTATCCACAATACTGCACCAACTTACCTCACTGCACGCATCTCACACTATCGCCACAGCCTGATATTCTCCTCTTCCTCCTCTCTTAAAATGCCCAGATTCACCAGACAAAGTGTGGGAGGAGCCAGGTTCACATTTATTGCTCCCATTCTTTGAAATGCTCGCCCTCCATCGATCACAAATGAGTCATCTAACCTGATCATCCGCAAACAATTCAAAAACATTCTGTCCAACAAATACACCTAACTGTATCCTACTTACCATTACTGCTGCAACTGTACTAATAATGTAACCCTGCAACGTTCTACGTCAGTTGCCTTTTTCCTACCAATGAAACCTAGAGCTGTGATACTTTCAGGATCAGGAGCTATCAACAAATGAAACAAATAAATAAATAAATAAACAAAAGGGTTAACACTGACAATCCTCCACTTGTAACCTTGCAGATTTACATCCTAACTAAGTGGCGGTAAAAGTACCATAGTTTGGGTTGTTCAATGGGAAATACCACCAAACTTGTATTGAGGCCAGACAGGAATTAAAAGAGATAATTAAAAAATCAACAGATTGAAACATTTACCCATTAAAAGACAATATGGCACTGCTGGCACTTAAGGCATACTCAAACCAGCTGAAGACACCAAGTTGTTCTATCACATCAGCCTCTCTGAGAGCTACATTCATGCTTAGGCTTCGCTTGCCAATTCCAATATACCTTCCTTAGTGAAGATCTTGGAGGGATTAGCCACCTCATATCTACAGAACCAGGGTGAAACAGACAATCTCTTCCAAATGCACAGACACAACAATGCTAATTATGAAAGACACACCTCAAATGTTTAAACAAAAGCCAAAATTCAGTTCTCACCTCCTTGATCCTGCAGCGGCTTGTGATAGGAGACCCGCACCTCCAAGAAACGCGGACAGCCAGAATCTGCAAAGAGAGAGCTCACAAAGCCTCAACAGGTGAGTCAACAATCAAGTTGTGACATTTTGACACACCAACTGTCTGACAAGGCTACAGAGATGGATCCTAATGTTCAAGACCACTTACGAGGGATGCAAGAACTTTCCACTGAGGTACAGAATCTAAAGGCAGAAAATGCTGCCTTGAAACAACTGGTTTTGTCCCAAGATTCGGCCTATCAGGAAAGCGCTTCTACGAGTGAAGCAGTGGATAAATACGATGGTTCCCCTAAGGCGCTCCGCTCCTTCCTGGACTCCTGTCTAGTACACTTCACCTTCAAGCCATACTACTTTTCCACTCCTAGAGCCAAGGTGGGATTTGTGATAGCCCATCTTAACGGCAATGCCCTGGCCTGGGCTACCCCAATAGTCTCTGCGGGAGGTACCCTGTTGGATAATTATGATGGTTTCATTAAAGCCTTTAAGGAGATGTTTGATCGCCTGACCAGGTGTATACCGCACAAGAAAGACTGCTGGAGTTCCGTCAAGGATCACAGGATATGTTATCCTACGTTACCAGATTTAACCAACTTGCCAAAAAGGCTGACTGGTCTAATGAGGCATGTTTCACCTTGTTCGATGTGGCCTTAATGATGAAATAAAATACGAGCTAGCCAGAATAGCACGTCCAAACTCCTTCCAGGCCCTCATGGATTTATCCTTGCAAATTGACTTCAGAATTCAAGAAAGAAGGGAAAAGAACCCGAAGCTCCCCTCCCAAGATGTCTCCGTTTGCTCCTACTGCAAAGGAAAGCCCTCCTGTTGAACCTCAACCCATGCAACTGGGAACTATGAGGGGCCCAATTTCAACTCAGGAGAGAAACCGTAGATTTGACAGTGGATTGTGCATGTACTGTGCTTCGGATAAACATTTGGTCAGGAACTGTCCCATAGCACCACCAAGGTGTTCGGGAAACGCCAGCTCCTGATCCTGAATGGAGCCCAGTTTCGGGAGATCCAAGACCGCTCCATCCCTCCAATCCTGGACCCTGCATCAAGATGCAACCTGTTGGTTCTTGAGGTTACTCTACTCCCTTCGAATGGAGGACCACAGACAGTTCTAGCCTTGGTAGACTGTGGTGCTATGGAGATATTCATGGATGATCAATGGGCATTTAAACACGATATTCCCAGAGAAACTAAGGATGTCATTCAGACAGTCGAAGTAATCGACGGTTCCCATCTTCTGGACCCATCACCCAACAAACCAGGAAGATCATGCTCTCAATCCACCACCAACAAGAAACCATACAGTTCGACATAATCAGAGCCGCACATTATCCAGTGGTCCTTGGCATGCCCTGGTTAAAGAAACACAATCCTTATATCAACTGGGCTAGCGGTTCTTTGTTTTTGGGCTCAGAGTTCTGCCTCTCGAACTGTCTGACGTCTGTCACCAAATCAAAAGTATCCAAGGCAGAAAGAGGGATGCATTCTTCTCTTACCATTTCCAATGTCAATCAAATACCAGATATTTACCAACAGTTCTCTGACGTCTTCTCCTCTGCCATTGTGCAGACCCTGCCTCCACACAGACCAGAAGATTGCGCTATCAACACTGAGGAAAATGCCATAATACCCTTTGGTAGGATGTTTATCCTATCAGAACCTGAAAAGAAGGCCCTGCAACAATATTTGGATATCAACCTTGCTAACGGCACCACCCATCCTTCCAAGTCCCCTGCAGGAGCATCCTTATATTTTGTACCTAAGAAAGACACAAAGGAGTTACGACCTTGTCTGGATTACAGGGGTCTAAACCAATGTACCCGGAAGGATAGATATCCCTTACCACTGATATCAGACATTTTGAAAGCACTCCGAGGCGCAGTAATTTTTACTAAGTTGGACTATAGAGGAGCCTACCATCTGATCCGAATAAAGGAAGGCGACGAATGGAAGACTGCCTTTCGAACACCATTTGGACATTTCGAGTATCTGGTCATGCCATTTGGACTTGCCAATGCTCCAACTGTTTCCAGCGATTTATGGATCAGGTTTTTTCTGACATGTTGTTCCTCTATGTAATTGTGTATTTAGACAACATCCTGGTATACTCAAGGAACCCAACACAGCATCAAGATCACGTCCCTGCCATGTTACAACGACTCAGGGAACATCATCTATTAGCCAAACCCGAAAAGTGCACCTTCCATGTTTCAACTGTACGTTACCTGGGATTTGTTTTGAACTCCCAAGGGGTGGCTATGGTCCCAACCAAGATTAAAGCTATAACATCCTGTTCCAGGATGGCCAGTTCCCAGTCCCGTTAAACAAGTGCAATCCTTCCTGAACCTTGCAAACTTTTACAGGAAATTCATTCCTTCCTTCTCAGCCATTGTTCAGACAATCGTGGCCTTACTCAAAAAGATGACACCCTTTCTGTGGACCTCTTCTCAAGAAGCCTCCTTTAAAAGACTTAAGAAAATGTTCACCCAAGAACCCATCTTGATACAGTGTGATACTACAAAACCCTTGCTGGTAGAGACAGACGCCTCTGAATATGCTATAGGTGCGGTTCTGAAACAACAAGCCAACTATGGACTCGAACACCCTGTGGCTTACATATCCCAGACCTTGCTCCCATGTGAGATACACTATTCAGTTCTAGAAAAGGAACTGCTTGCCATTCGCCAAGCTTTTAAAGACTGGCGTCATCTCCTCCTGGGTGCCACTCATCCTATACAAGTGCGAACAGATCACAGGAATCTACAGGTCCTTCGATCCCTGGAGTGCAGGAACAGTCGACAAGCATGTTGGGCCTTCTTCTTTGATCAATAACAATTCCAGATTTTTCACATTCCAGGAACCTCAAATGTCATAGCAGACACCTTGTCCAGACGTCCTGACTATCCCACTCAAGAAATATCAGGCCTACCTAAGATGTTTCCCAGCACTGTGCTCATCGCTCAAGCTTCTGACATCCTGGAATCCATAAAGAACAAAACTACATCCTCAGATCTTTGGAAGGACTTTCAAGGACGCAATTCCTGGGGCCTTAAGCATAAGGATGGGTTCCTTTTTCAGGGATCCCAACTAGTCATACCTACCCAGTCGTTACAGGAACGGATAATGCATCTATGTCATGACACCTTCCACTCCGGACACCATGGGGTTAGATGTACCCTCCTTTTCGTTCAAAGAAGTTTCTGGTGGCCTAAGATGCTGACAGACGTCCGGGACTATATCCGGGCATGTGCGGTCTGTACCCAGAATAAGACAGATAGCAACAAACTAGCAGGATTACTCCTTCAACTTGCTCCTCCGGCCAGACCCTGGGAAGTCATAGCTACGGATTTCATCGTCGATCTGCCTCCTTCCAGGGGACACACAGTCGTAATGGTAACCATCTATCTCTTTTCTCATATGGCCCACTTTACACCCTTATCAAAGCTACCTTCTGCAACAGAAATGGCCGGACCCTTTATTAAACACGTTTTCCGACTACATGGGCTACCATCTAAGGTCATCTCTGATCGTGGGCCTCAGTATATGTCTAAGATTTGGAAGAACCTCTGTAAGGTCTTAGGAATCCAATGAGCCCTTTCATCTGGATATCATCCCCAGACCAATGGGCTTAAAGAAAGAGTAAATCAGACCCTTGATCAGTATCTACAATGCTTTTCCACCCAGGTCCAAGATGATTGGTCTGTTCTGATACCAGTCGCAGAATTTGCCTACAACAATTCTGAACATTCCACGATAAGGACCAGTCCCTTCTTTTGCAACCTAGGTTTTCATCCCTCAGTACTCCCTTCGGTTCTTCCTTCTCCTAGTCCTGTTCCCACTGTTGATTCCTGGACTGCTCAATTGGTATCAATCCACCAAGAGGCACAGAATCATTTATTCCGGGCTAGGGAAAGCGGAAAAGATTTTTAGATGCCAAGAGACGTCATGCTCCAGCCTATGATGTTGGGGACAAGGTCTGGTTGTCCTCCCAATATTTACCCAGACACTTAAGGCCAAACAAGTTGGCACCCCTATACTATGGCCCCTTCATAATATCCAAGAAAATCAATCCAGTGGCCTACCAACTACAACTGCCTCCAACTTGGAACATAATTCATTCTGTCTTCCATACCTCCTTGCTAAAACCTTATCACCACTCTACTAGGAACACTCTACGTCCTCCTCCTCTGCTCGTCCAGGGCCAAATTGAATATGAAGTTTCCCGGATTTGCGATTCCAGGTATAGAAGAGGACATTTACAATACTTGGTGGATTGGAAAGGATATCCGTCCAGTGATCGTACCTGGGAACCAGTTTTTAACCTCAATGCCCCTAGACTAGTACTACGATTCCATCGGTTACATCCTCGCAAACCTGGGGGTGCAATGCTTCGGAGGGGGTATACTGTCATGAAATCACACCACGCCCCCTTTGGACCTCCTGGTCCATACAACGATGTGCCAGAATGCCTTCCACCCCCTCCCAATATGGTGGACGCCGCTCTCTGATCAGCGGTGTAGTTTTCTAGCTAGGCTAGATAAGCGCCCAGCCCATGCGGTTTGGCGCGCGTCAATCCGCTCACAGTCCTAGTCTAATTGCTGTTTCCCATTGTTCGTTCAGAGAAACTATCCTTGTTTCCATTGTGCCTCTGCAGTACTCCTTCCAGTACTGCTCTGCGGTTGCCATTAGACCGCTTACCTCCGCTCCAGGATATCTGAAGTCTTCCGGATCCTTAGACGCGGTGTGTTCCACTGCCTCTGCTCTCTGCCGCCGCTCTCTGATCAGCGGTGTAGTTTTCTAGCTAGGCTAGATAAGCGCCCAGCCCCTGCGGTTTGGCGCGCGTCAATCCGCTCACAGTCCTAGTCTGATTGCTGTTTCCCAGTGTTCGTTCAGAGAAACTATCCTTGTTTCCATTGTGCCTCTGCAGTACTCCTTCCAGTACTGCTCTGCGGTTGCCATTAGACCGCTTACCTCCGCTCCAGGATATCTGAAGTCTTCCGGATCCTTAGACGCGGTGTGTTCCACTGCCTCTGCTCTCTGCCGCCGCTCTCTGATCAGCGGTGTAGTTTTCTAGCTAGGCTAGATAAGCGCCCAGCCCCTGCGGTTTGGCGCGCGTCAATCCGCTCACAGTCCTAGTCTGATTGCTGTTTCCCAGTGTTCGTTCAGAGAAACTATCCTTGTTTCCATTGTGCCTCTGCAGTACTCCTTCCAGTACTGCTCTGCGGTTGCCATTAGACTGCTTACCTCCGCTCCAGGATATCTGAAGTCTTCGGGATCCTTAGACGCGGTGTGTTCCACTGCCTCCGCGGTACTCCTTCCAGGACTGCTCCGCGGTTGCCATTAGACCGCTTACCTCTGCTCCAGGATATCCGAAGTCTTCCGGATCCTTAACCGCGGTGTGTTCCACTGCCTCTGTGGTACTCCTTCCAGGACTGCTCCCGCGGTTGCCCTTAGATCGCTTAGCTCTGCTCCAGGATATCCAAAGTCTTCCGGATCCTTGACCTCAGCAGCTTCACGCCTCCTCCCCTGATACTCCTTCCAGGACTGATCTTCCACGGTTGCCCTTGCACTGCCCCTGAACTTCGTATTTCTGGCCATTACTACTGTCAGAGTGGTGTCAAAAGCCTGTCCTTACCTTCACGAGACCCGCACTTCCAAGAAACACGGACAGCAGAATCTGCAAAGAGAAAGCTATCAAAGCCTCAACAGGTGAATCCACAATCAAGCTGTGACAGATTCCAACTCTACACTGGTAAAACTGAACTACTGTTTATGGTACACAAAAATGATGGGACCATACTTACAATCCAACCTGTCTAGTCTCATTCCACAACTCGTTGACGAAGAACATGCTCAGCATCAATATTGGACCCAAAATGTTTTCTCATCTTCCCTTTAACTGGTGAACCAATTGAAGTTCACAACCCATGCAATTGACATGGTATCCAGAGATAAAGTCCCTTCTGAAAATATCACCAGGGGGCAATTTCACCAAATGTGCACCCTGATTAAAATGCAGCACTTTGTCCAAATATTCTAGGACTGGAGTTTAGAATAGTAGTGTGCTAGAATATATTGGGGAAGGCTCTTGAAGGTTGGGTAAAAAAATGCCTTACCCACAGCATTTTCCCTTGCAACATTTTCACATAGCACCCTCAAGAAGTCTCAAACCAAACCCTGGGGGGCAATTTGAGATGTTTTCATCGTTCATCATGCAAATCAATCCCGTGACCAAAGTGTTCAACCTGCTATTGCACCTGTTGAAAAAAAGACTGTCTTATCTGGGCACAAATCATATGATAGAACGAATTTAGTCAGAAGTATTTAGCAAACTCCACTACTGCAACAACCTTTACTTGTGAGGCAAGTACCCTCAAGGGACATCAATGTGTTGCATGTAACTGTGTTAGTCAGGCACAGCACAAACAACAAGTCCTGTCCAGATGATGGACCTTCGGGTTCACTGAGTGCCAGCCAACATATGTAGGATGTACTCGTACGTCCGTTAATACAGAACTTGATGCAACAGCACACAGAGAAGGTGCCACCAACAAGCAATTGCAGATGCAGCAAGACACAGGGATGACCATAGATGCTGATGCTGGACCGAGCTCAAGCGCACCAGTCATCAATTCTAGGATGTAGTGGTAGGACTGATTGAACTAAACTGGATGCAGTGGTACTCGAATAAGCAATTGCAGATCCAACAAGACACAGGGATGGCATTAGCCTAATAGCCCAGAACCCCAAAGTGAGATACTGTTACCACTAGAGGCACTGACTGGTAGGTCATCAGGAACAGGGTCACCATCCAATGCACACAGACACTCGAATACACCAATATGCTAACTCTCTCCTCTGCACCAACAAACAGTAGAATGCAGCTATACCTCTAAAATAATTCAGTCTAGATGCACACATAATCCCATTCACAAACTCCACTGCTGCCATAATGCAGCTCCCGAGTCCAAATGACCTTGCTGCAAAAATTCTACTGATCTCACACAACCACTAACTACGCCTAGCACTAGAATGCAGCTACACACCACCCAATCCACCCTGGCTGCACACATATCAAGTGCACCCAAGCACTATTTACTACACTACTCTCTCTACTGACCTGGCTACGGTACCAGAGGGCTTTTAACCACAGCTCTTTGGAATCACACCAATGGCAAAAGGTGATATACAAATGTCCAATAACATAACAGTCTCCATAAATGCCCGATAAAACAACTACAGTAGGTCATGAACAGGGCATCCAGACTCATTACAAGTACAATCATATCTCTGCAGCCTTAAAAGTACTGCAGTATGTTCCCATTGATAAGAGTCTCCTTGAAAACTCTTAGAATGACCCATAATATCTTTTGGAAAAAAAACTGCTGGGATACTTGTCCTGTGTTTAGATATGAACCAAGTGAGGTCGCAAAACATCCTGTGGATGCTTTCTTTCAGGTGGAGGCTCCTGGGTCTGAATTCTCACAGGGTTGGGGGGTATTGCTGGTATGTTGTACTGGAGCGATGCTTATGTATTTGTATGGCCATTTGGGTGTCTCAGCAAAGCAGTGTAGAGAGTGGCATCTTGCGTGTCTTTGTGTATACTGTGGTGAAACGTACATGCAGGTGTTTAGCTGAAATGTACTGCATCTTGATAATCAGCTGAACCCTTGGCAATCTTGAATCCGTGTCATCAACAACCGTGGACTAACCCTTAGGCTCACACACCTTTCAGGAGGTAGAATCGGTTGAGGATTGTAAAAGGTGCATGGAGCGTGTTTATGATATTTAGCAGGCACATCAGATTGTCATGAGTTTGACCTTTAGCAGGCACAGCTCCAACTGGCAAAGTACAACTATTTGTAAAATCAAAAGGGATCGAGCAAGTATAACACGAACGCACTCACTCTTGTTTGAACTCTCCCTGTGTTCCATTAATGGTTGTACTCCTAAAAAAAGCTCTATTTAATGAGGGATTTAGATTGCTACGCAGCACAGAGGATCTACCGAATGAAATAGCATCTTCGAACAGCAAACTCTATCTCAGGCATGCTTGAGTGGTGGTGGGAAATTTGGAACCATAGCACTATAGAACTATGTCTAGCAACTACTACCACTTCTACCACTATATTTCAGGATCCAGCTGAAAATCTTTTGCAAAGAACTCCTCACACACAATCTCTACCCTTACGTCAATGCCTTTAATTTGCCCACGAGAGCTGTTCACAAATTCTAGTTGAATTGCAGATCTGCAGCTCTTTCTTGTTCCCTGAATTTTCAATAAATGCACCACATGAGCCACTACATACTCTTGACTGAAAACCCTTTGAACATCCCATAGCCATCATCATGGCCCTTCTGCTTTCATTTAAAGTGCCTTCACAGTCTCAAAAAAGTTTCCTTCCATGATTCTTCGTGTTAATTCTAGAGTCTTCAATTGAATATTTTGTTATAAGAATAGTGCATGTGTTAATATTCTCAAAGTTAATACTCACCAGTGTTCAGTTTATATATGTCATATGTCCATATTATATATTCTTCCCTTGACGGGACAAGTGGCTGGCTCGGGTGTTCACTAAAAAGGACAGAGCTCATTTAAAATGGAGCAAAAGAGACCCTCCTCTTCTTTTGGACACTGAAGTCAGATAAGTCTTGGAAGAGGGTGTTATTCGAAGTGGTGTGCAAAGAATGCAGACACCATTGCAGTTTCACCTGTATTGTGGCCTGGAAAGCTCTGAGCAACGCGCCCGACCAAACAGATGCTTCTTGAACTGTGCCCTACAGGTCCTGTGGCACCTGGATATTTTCAGTAAGGGTATCCACCGCATTCGTGGTTCCTCCAACCGCCCTCCATGTATCCAAATAGTGTATTACATCACCATCACGCCACTCTGCAAGCAGGCAATAGGTATGCTGGAGGGACGAATGAAGCTTAGCCTGGACATATTCAGAGAGTGCTTCAGGAGGCCAGCGCTGTGGGAGACCTGCAGAACTGTCCACGAGACAGAGGAGGGACAGTCCAAATCTGCTGCGTGGCAATCAACTGCTCCCAGATTATTACCATTGCTCAGTTTGGGATTCTGACCACGCTGCTCTAGCCTCTCTAGCCAAGGAGGTCGTTCACATTGGCATCCGATGACCAGGCAAAAGAGTCTGAGCTGTACTTGGATTGCGGTAACACTGATACACAACTACACAGACAACTAACCACCTTATAGGCATCCAATCACAGATGCCCACACACACACATGCAATCAGCATTACGTGAAAACATACCCCAAATCACACATCTTGCATTCTCCATCAATATATGCCTCTGTACAACACCACACCACATCTTAAGAAAAGCCAGGCATATTGGCTTTGCCAATGCTGGGTTTAATAGGTTCTCTACACGGCCTCTGCCTCAAAGAAAGCCCCCACCCGTGCAAAGTGTGTGCCAATGAAGACCATCTCTCAGGATTAACCAGAGACGATGTGTGACGGCCATGTGCCAGGCTAAGGAGGCTCACACTTGCATCACTATCTATCAGTAATAAGCTATCACAGATAGCTGGTGATGTGATTTTCATATTAGAAGTGAGAAGTATCATCAGAACTTCCCTGTACTGAAACAGTGCAGTATAGGCAGATTCCATTCGCCTATTATTTGTAAGAAAATAAAAGACAGGCATTCATATAATTCGCACCCTATCCGGCACACACTGTTTTCAGATCCTTTGTTGGAATGCATGCTTGCACGATTCTGTATTCGCATTCGCCATGTTCCTGATACTGTTCACGTTGTTTTTCTGCAGACACACATAGCCCACTGTCGCTGCAGGGTGTGTTTATGTTAATGTCTATGGTAGAAAGATGGCAATTATTGCACACATCAGAAGGCAGCCTGTGCCTCCTCTGGGAGTTCCGATCAAGGGGCGCCACACTTACAAGCAATTTCCATTCAGTGAATATTTAATGGTGGAAGAGCTGAAGAGCCTGGGGCAGGAACGAGCCAGCGATGACACGGGGGAAACATGGTGCAAAGATGCCGGCGCCCAGTCTCACAGCCAGCAAGACCCTCACCAAGGTGTCTAGAAGCATTACGTTCATGGGGACTGAGCAATCTTGAAATGAGGGGGCTGTCCTTTTGCAGTGTTCCTGAATCCACCCGCAGTTTCAGGGTCTGTTTGCATGGCCTTGATGTTCATAGTACCATATCTGACGGGGTTCCGTTTTAAGGGGCGTTAGCCTAGTGTGCAGGATAAATTCAGATTAAATACACTCTTGTCATAGTGACAATGCCATATTGGTGACTATGGGCCTCATTCCGAGATTGGAGGTAGTCATGGCGCTATTTGTGCTATGACTGCCTCCAATAACGGTTCCGGCACCGGTCTCGTTCAATGGGGACTTACCGGTGTAGTCCGACCTTTGCAGGACCGGTAAGTCCATATTGAAAAAAACATTCCCCATTCCCATTTGAGCCCCCATAGGGCTCAATGGGAATGGGGAAGTAGCTAATAACGGTACCGCAATTTGCGGTACCGTTATTAGCTCTGAAGTCCCTTAGCGGGTCCCGTTCATAACGACTGGTAAAACCAGACGTTGAAGGAGGGACCCGCTAAGGAAACTCGTAATACGGCGGTAAGGGATTACCGGCACCGGTCTCCTTAAGGGTGCCCGGTATCCCTTACTGCCCCACTCGGAATGAGGCCATATATCCCTTGGCCTTCTATTAAGCTAAAAACTGACCTCAGGACTGGGGTAATTTTTCAACTAATTCATAATTTTAGAAACATGCAATTTGATGGTGTATAATGACCAGATGTGCTACCTGGCCTTCCCATCTTGTGCCTGTTGTTAACAAAAAGCCTAGTTTTCAAATCTCCAGATCCATCTCTCCGATCGTGGGCCCAGGGCTTGTTGGTCACCCATGTTGAACGGTCCAGGCCAGCGAAAGGCTGCTGCGCCACCTGCATCTTCAACCTCTGACATTTCGCCGGTCGGGTGTCTTTGGCAGCACTTCGTAACCTCGTTTGCAGCATGTGTCACTATGAGGGCCTCAGAGGGAATATCCCATACTCATTGGCATTTTTGAGTCTTTCTGGGTTCTTTTGCAATTATCCCTCCTTCAGAGAAGATATGCCGGGAGAATGCAGCCACACCCATATACACAAGCAGGCCCAGGCCTGCAATAATGACAGTAGCCTCTGGCAACTTAAAGTTAAACCTTCTTTATTCTTCTCTGCTGTGAACTGCCACTTCACGGGCTCCCTACTGCGCATGCGTGTGAATCGTGCATTATAATTGGTTCCGAGGCTCCGTTAACTGTGTCCTTGCCAGGACACGCCATATGGTCTTAAGCCATTTGCATGCTTCTTTGGTACTTTTAGACACCCTGCATATTACCCTGGACTTTTTTATTTTGTTATTTTAGTGCTTGTATCTCCACCACCATGGCAGATGTGCTTCTTCTGTGCATTCATAGCAAAATAGCAAAACATATTATTTCCTTATGTTACTTTTGACCCTCTGAAGGAGGCTCAGGACTAACACAACTGCACATGTTCAGACTCATACCATGATCTCTGGTGCTCGTGCTAGTCTCCGGCTGAGAAGTGTGTGAGTCCACCCTACTGTGTTGCTGCTGTTTGAAGTAGGAATGCCTGCTCAGACAAACGAACCTCGAAAAGAAAGCAGCAAGATTACAAAAAGGACCGAAAGAAAGTCAGGAACTGACATTGTCAAGCTTCAGAACAGCTATGTCTTCAAGATTTGGTAATGTGCACATGTCAGTGATCTACCACGGATGGCTCTCTCTAGCCCTGAGCATCTCGCTATTGGTAATCGTAAACCTACACAGCATCCTTACCCTTTATCTCTAATCACTTTCACCCACGTATATTTCTCTTTGCTCCAATCAAACTACCATGCGTGTATATGTGTCCTACCTATGTACAACAAGCCTGTAATACAATTTATGAAATTATAAAAAGAAATATGGTTGTTTTTACCATCACCCTTCATGCCTAACTTCCTTCAGTGTATACGATTAGCTTTTAAAGTTCACACCATTTTGGTTGCTTATTGCCGGACCGACTCCAGGCTGTCTTTTATGATTTTCTGGAACTGGCTCTCCAGATGTTTGCCTGCCTTGTTGTAGCACGTGAATCTAGGCTGTTGTGTGTCCTATACCACCCCACTGTCAGAGCATTGGACATTTCCCGTGCTGAAGAGTTCAATTATTTCATTATCTGCTTCAAGTCCGTGCTCAGCCAACCACTGATGTCTATTTAGTAGTTTTCCTTTTGTCCTACTTCAAAGACTGCATGTTCCATAGCTACATAGCTTTTATTTACAGTATTATTATTATTATTATTATGTGTATTATTGTATTTATTGGGCACAGACCTAGATTTGGGATGCAACAGAGCTCTTTACAGTCATAGGGGGAAGTACACAGTGAGGAAATCAGAGATACAAGCAGGCGGGTCTCTAACAATGGGGGAGGAGGGTGGGTAATTTGACAGCAAGGGGTCTGCAAGCTACCAGCGAAGGAGCAGATCACTCTGTCTGAGGTTAGGTGGGGAGTGGAGGGTATGTTGACTTTCAGAGAGTAGCCATTTCTTGAAGAGGAGGGTCTTGAGCTCCTTCTTGATATGTAGAAGAGAAGGGGTGAGTCTTGTGTTGATGGGTATTAGGTTTCAGAGTCTGTGGCCGAAGACAGAGAAGGCTTGTGTTCTGTTTCCTTCCTGCACTGGTGGAGTTCAAGTCTGTGCATGTCTTTACTTCTGGTGGTTCATACTCCTGTGGAGATGCTGAGCTTCTCAGCAAGGTATACTGTGGCCTTGAGGGAGATGGCCTTGTATATAATACAGGCTTTGTAAGTGATTTCTGCTTCCAGCGGGAGCCAGTGCAGATCGATCAGGGTGGGTGTAATGTGGTCAAATTTGCAGAGCCCTTTGATGAGTCGTGCTCTAGCATGTAGGACACATCTCATGGGTAAAGTAGAGAGCGTGTTGTTGCAAACGGGTGACCACAAATGCACTCCAACGAGACTGATCCCCAAATAAATTTCAAGTTCTAGATCTCACAAACAAGCGTAGGAAAAATGTAGAATAAAAGGACTCAATTGTTCAAAAGAACAAAAAGAAACTGACTCGATTTCAAACAGTAACAAATTACTTCATTAAACTAAGAATATTTCTTGCATATAGAGCAACTTTATCAGCGTGATTTCAAGTATCACACTCTATTAACATAAAAATAAACATTTTGCATCTGATTTCTGTCATACAAACAAATGAAAACCAATAAGACATTTCATGGCAGCTTGATTCAGCAGACAAACCATAATCTACCATTTACATACATATATTCAAAACACCAAACAGTTATAACAAGAAGTTTCCAGTTTAAATGATGAACGTCGCTTGCTCTTTAGACTAGCCGACGCATTTTGGATTCTAAATTCGTTTTCAAGGATGTTAAACTGTTGTTTTCTTAAGATTTACAAACATCTGGAACCCAAACAATTAAAATATATATGTAAACACACATAACTTCTTGCTTAGACCGAACCAACTGTTAGCACATTGTCATGTCAATTACTGACCTCTCTGATGAAATTCCCATCATGCAGGATCAAACCTAATATCAAGTAATGAGAGGACTAGTCTGACTACTGAACTCCTAATAAAATAATAAAATAACACACTAGTTCCAGACATCAAAGAATACACTTACCCACATCTGGGTTGCACGTTGCGTAATAAGGTAATGTCCTCCCATGGTCTCTCTCTGCAAAAACTGCAAGGAGCAAAGTCCAAGTGAATAAACTGTCCCTCCCAATACAGTGAGAAGAGAATAGTTCATACGTGCCCTGTTCATCCTTCCTGTCAAATCAGGAATCAAAACCATCAAGCGGACCGCGGGAGAACAGACCGGTGAAACCGGTCGGGTGCCCTGTGTACATAATATAAGGTAAGATACATTGTGGACACAAGTATCAGTGTTCGGTGCTGCAAGGTTGCACGCAGAGGCCATATTGGACTAACTGAATTACTTTAAAAACTAACCATGCCCACGTGGATTCTGGCCATCCAGGTGTAGTAAGAGCAAAATAAAGGTAATGGGTAGTTCCCCAACAATTGGTAAATCAACTGAGGCCAATATCAAAGCTCAATTCCTCACATCATCGCGGTTAACACATCGCCAGTTGAAATGCACTTTGTAGAGGCAAGACACACCATAGCCCAAATGAGATGCACCATTTTGGAACAGGTTGACACACCAGAAAGGGGAGGTGATTGAACGGAAACATTACTGCTAAAAGAAATTGTTTGGATAGAACATTTGGACTTTATGATGCCTAGGGGTATGACCAGTGATTGGGATTTGACATGCTATTTGTAGTTCTTTGTTAGGGTCATAGTTGGATTGTATGTTGACTAAACCATGCCAGCAATTAATTATCTGGTACTAGTTTGGGTCACTCGAGGGTAACAACAATTGGGAGCAGCCATTTATGATAACACCAAGCAAAGGTTGTATGTTTAATCTGTTTAGAGTGTGAACAGGCCTGCTTGTGAGGTTTGACCACATGTAAATAATCTCGCAATTGAGCTTGGTTGCTGTTGCTAAAAGATATTTGCTGGATCTGTTGTGTTGTATATTGATACTATTCTGGTGGTTTGTCCCTGCCACACCCGAGATATTCAACATGTTGTGGTGAGTTAGCATTTAACACTTGGCCTTTTGATAAATGCTTGAAGAATGTGAACAGGCATGCCTGAGAGGGGCATTTTCACATCTCTCCGACTGGTGAGTTCCCCATGTTGTGGGGAGCTCACACTTGGCACTGGACCTTTTCATAAATGCTTGAAGAATGTGAGCTGGAATGCCTGAGAGGGGCGTTTTCACATCTCACCAATTGGCGAGTTTGAAATTCTGAAGGTATGTATTTTGAGAAGTGCTTGTCATTCCATGTAATGGCGGGTATTTAGATGTAGTACATTGCCATCTTGTTCACATGAGGATTATATGTATAAGAGACATTCCACCACATGTACCATACTAAGAGTCTGTGACTTGAGGGACACGTTAAAGGGCACAGATTGCTTGAGTAACATATGACAACATAGGCCCTATTTTCCCTTCTCCCCTTAGACATCCCATTGGTTATGGGGAACTGTGTCAAGGACCATTAGGACGGCGCGAGCAGGAACAGATTACTGTTTGATGCACTCTATAATGTACTTAGACAGACTCCTGGAGAAACAGCCTGTCCTGTTTTTTGGGATAACTTGGATGACTATTGTCAGATCTGAGTCACCGCGCGTTGGAGATTAATTTTGCATGATGCCAAAGTGGTTTTTGTTAACCGCAATAACATGAGGAATTTAGCTTTGATATTGGCCTCAGTTGATTTACCAATTGTTGGGGAAGCACACATTACCTTTATTTTGCTCTTATGACACCTGGATGCACATAATCTGCATAGATGCAGTTAGTTTTTAAAGTAATTTAGTAAATCTAATATGGCCGCCACGTGCGACCTTGCAGTCCCTAACACTGATACTGGTGTCCACAATGTATCTTGCCTTATATTACAGATGCAGGGCACCAGACCGTTTGACAGGCAGTGTGAGCAGTGCATGTATCAGATATACTCTTTGCACTCTATTGGGAGGCACAGTTTATTTACTTAATCTTCACTCCTTACAGTTTTTGCAGAGCGAGACCACGAGAGGACATTATGCTGTTGAGAGGTTGAGAAGAACGAGGAGGCAAGGATGGCCATCCTTAAGGATTTTAGGTGAATCTTAGATCACCTTGATGTTAGCCATTTATGTGCTGCATTTGGGTCTTAAGTGAGATTGGAAGGACTGAAAGAGGTTGCTGCCATTGATGTGTTTCATGATTATGATTGGTTATTCATAATGCCCTTAATAGTCAGAGGTTTCTTAGCATGGACCCAGGGATAGAACCTTTGTTGCTCCGCGTCATCTTGCTTCCAAGGTGAGCGTGTTGCCCCTGAGCTATCCTCCTGAGACAATGACTGCTGCTTTCTCAAGGATCGTATGTAGGGAGAGGAGATGGATGATGGTGTGGTAGTTGCTAAGGTTGTTGGGGTCCAGTATTGGCTTCCTGAGTGGAGAATTTGTCCAGTCTTGAGGGTTAAGGGTAATGGTCCTTGCGTGAGGGAGCTTTTTAAGATTTCCAGGTATCGAGCGAGTGATTCATTGAGATGTTTCTTGAGTATGGAGGTGGGATAATGTCCACACATGATGTAGTCTTGAGGTATTCTAGGGTGTAAGCAAGGTCTTCCATTGTGGGTGTCTTAAAAGTTGTTTAGGTAGTGGTGGTTTAACAAGATGACGAAACAAAGGCATAGGAAACAAATACAGTAGTCCAATATAGGAAAAACAGATGCCAGCATGCACTGTACCGGCAGGCTAGGGTAAAAAGGACTCAATGTCACAGTGACATATGTCTTCTATTGTAATGAGCAGGGTTTTCTTTTTGTAAAGTAAAGGTTTGTTCAGAAAGGGGGCACAAAATAACCACATTAATATAATTAAGGTGAATATAGCAATGGGTAAAGTATATTAATTAATAACAAGTACAGCTGGATGTGATCATGAGTGCACCCTTCCTTGTTTTTATTGGGGGTGAACGAAGGGGAGGTGAGACGCAAAAAGAGGGGATGCAGGCCGGTAAAACAATACACAAATGAAGGACCCCAACCATGTGGCAACAAGCACTAGCACATATTTCTCAAGAAAGACCCCCACACAGCTGCATATTCCTCCAAGGTAGCACACTTTTCAAACTATAACTTCCCTCTCCTGAACCGCTGTAGTAAGGCATGTATCCACTTCTCGGACCTAAATCTAAATCTTTTTCCTCACAAACCAAAGCCTGTGCACCTGCTTCATCTGATACTCAGTCGATCATGGAGGTGCAAAATGATAATCACTTGGCTACGAGGCAGATCTTTATTAAGCTCTGGGTCGATTCTTTCTAACACATCAACTCAGAAGAATTCCAGTCTCGAGCAGCCCTGCAAGATATGGTAGAGAGATGCTTCTGTCCTCTTCCCGCATACCCTTCCGGCATAAACCCTTGCTCCTGAGATTTAGATAATGTATCCACACCACAGAACGATAGCCCCTACACACTCTACACTGCTGAATATACCTCAAGTGTAGGTCTAACTTCACTCTATTAGCAAACTTCAATCGTTTTCTAAGCGCACATCCAGCTCTACCAGCAACTCATCATTCCTCATTTTTTCTTCCTCTGATTCTGAGCAGCTCCCCTTATTCATAGTTAATAGTCCAGATGGCTGAGGCAGGCGCAGCCCTAAGGAACCTTAGGCAGGGTCGGACTGGCCTATCGGGCAATAGGCCCATGGGCGAACCAAAAATGCAAAATGCTGGTGTGGACCAGTTTTTTTTGGTCATAGTGGGCCACTTTTCTGGCCAATGTGGGCCAGTTTTTTTTTATTTCTTTATTTTTTTATTGTTTTTGGTGCGTGCACCTTTACAACAATTTAATAAAAATCATAATAAAACAATCAATTACATCTAATAAATTCAAGACATTTAAACATTTACATTACAATTCATTAATCAAAACCAGTGAAAAAATAAAATAAGAACAACCAGGGAACATTTACCAAGAAAATCATTTGCGCACAATTTGAGAATAAAAAAAACAATTAAAATTAAAACTAGCATCTTAGCAGAGTCTTATGGTCATTATTTCACCTCTAAACCTTGAATATCTCTAGCATACATTAGATGTTGCTAGGCATAATGATCAATTAATCTAAGATTGAGTAGAGCTACATACCCTACCCAAAGCTTTCATCTTCCAAAGTTTACCACAATAAGATGTCTCCAAAAAGTTCCTCTTCTATAAAGACAATTCATCATACCATTCCCCAACATTGATTACAATATGATAAGCAAGTAAACCAGCTTTGAGACAATACAATTTCTACACATCTGAGTAAACTGATGTTAAAAAGGGTGGTAATTAAGATTGTTCAGAGGAGAATTGCCTAGCATTTCAGTGCTGGACTGCCCCAGGGCAGGACAAAGACTGATATGTTTGGGATATTTCTTCTCTGTGAAAGATAGTGAGCTAAAGACTCTGTGTAAGTCTCTCGTAACCAGGACTAATGTCTGGCAGAGAGACTCTCAGGACCCCTCCTTGTCAATTTGCATATTCAAGTAACTTTGGGTCGCACCCTAAGGGGAATCCAGACGTGGACCCTTGCTCACTTTTCTTGGAGAGGCACATCTCCTCCCTGCTGATGAGGTCCAACCAGGCTGGAACACGTGTCTGGGGATGCTGTTGGTACTCTTGATCAGAGAGAATTGCCTAGCATTTCAGTGCTGGACTGCCCCAGGGCAGGACAAAGACTGATATGTTTGGGATATTTCTTTTCTGTGAAAGATAGTGAGCTAAAGATTCTGGGTAAGTCTCTCGTAACCAGGACTAATGTCTGGCAGAGAGACTCCCAGGACCCCCCTTTTCAATTTGCATATTCAAGTAATTTTGGGACTCACCCTAAGTTACTAGGGGAATCCAGACGTGGACCCCTTGCTCGCTTTTCTTAGAGAGGCACAGCTCCTCTCTACTAATGAGGTCCAACCAGACCAAAACACGTGTCTGGGGATGCTGTTGGTACTCTTGTTCAGAGGAGAATTGCTTAGCATACCACCCCTCTGACAGATACACCAAGTACAGCTGTACCAAGTAGCTTTAAACCATTTAGGTTTACCAGCATTTCCATACTGGAAACCGAAAAGGTTATTTCATCTCTGAAACCATCGAACTGCCAGGGTGACAGTTGCCCGGCACAAGTAATCAAGGACGCAGCTAGAGATTTAGCACCCTTCATCTCTAAGCTAATTAATGCCTCCTTTAGATCAAGTACTGTGCCCACCAACCTCAAAGAATCATGGGTACTGCCTCTCCTCAAAAAACAGACCCTTGACCCAGCTATCCCTACTAATTATAGGCCCATTACTACGGTCCCGTTCCTCCTTAAAATCATTGACAGAGTAGCCTACCTCCAGATCCAAAACTACCTGGAGACGAACCAACTACTAGGATCACGCCAATCTGGATTCAGACCACAACACGGTACTGAAACGGCCTTAATTGACCTCAAGACACAAATGGACAAGTTGAAGGATAAAGGTAAAACAGCTATGCTCCTCCTCCTCGACTTATCGGCGGCCTTCGACCTGGTTGACCATGCAGTGTTATGCAAGCATCTAGCGTCTGCTGTCCATTTCTCAAGTGAAGCTATAGCCTAGGTACAATCCTTCCTAGCCAACTGTACGATGAGAGTGTGCTCCCCCTTAGCTTCAGCGGACCCAATACAAATCACCTGTGGTGTCCCACAAGGTTCATGTGTCTCCCTTACAATGTACAACATCTTCACTAAGCCACTCTTCGACAAACTTGACAGACTGTGGGTAACTTATACTAATTACGCAGACGACACGCAGATCCTCATTCCACTATCTGGCAACTTTGTCGCAGACACAGCTCTAGTAAACAAGATTTACCTCCTCATTCAGGCATGGATGGCCTCCCACAGCCTCTGCCTGAATGACGACAAAACAGAGATACTGATCCTGGGCCCCGACTCTAACCTCAAAAAACTCAGCCCCAGCTACACGGCCTTCAATATAGATGGTAATGTAATCAAGGTGGTAACCGAGGTTAAAACACTAGGTTTCTACCTTGATTACACACTATCTCTTAAAAAACAAGTCAACTCTTTGGCTACATCTACAGCCTACACCTGTAAATTAATCAGGGCCTGTAGACCCTACCTCTCCAAAACTAACTGTATCACACTAGCCAACGCCTTAATACTGTCTAAATTAGATTACTGCAACGCCCTCTATGCAGGTGCCAATAAAACTGTCATAAACAAAATGCAAATACTGCAGAACAATGCTCTCAGAGTAGCCTTGGACATACCCCTAAGAGAGCATATATCTAATATCAGGAAAGACCACCACTGGTTAAAAATTAGTGACAGAATTCTTCTCAAGACGCTATCTATCACCTAGAAAGGACTGAACAATACTGTGCCACCATATATTTCGGCTAGACTGACTAGAAAATCTTTCAGTCACCACACCAGAGCTTCTAACCATCTTCTGCTAGAAACCCCCAGATTCAGACTCACAAAAACGGATGGTGCGAGCTTCTCTGTTAGAGCTGCCCATGCTTTGAATGCACTGCCTTCTGCATTAAGAGATGATCAGCCCTACTCTAGATTCAGATATGAAGTAAAAAGTTGGCTCTGGACCAATGACACCCACCAAACTGTTCCCCGGCATTAGACCCTGGATTTCTGCATGTGAATATCTTGAAACCTGTACTATCCTGAAACTTGTACTATAGACTATCTCTTTTCCCCCTGTGTGATGTGATGTACTGACAGCTCATATATTTGTACCGTAATAACATGTAATGCAACCACTGTATGTAACCAAGCTTAAGTATTCTTGTTACCGCTGCGCCCGGCTACCCCAGGGTTTGGAGCGCATTATCAAATAATAAACTAAACTAAACTAAACTAACGTTTTCTTATCATTAATATAGTGTGTTAGCTGAAATGTTCTTGCATTGTCATAATGTGAACAATACACTGTCAAGTGTTTAAGAGTTTCAAGCTCTTTGTGACAAAATCGACAATTTAGATTGTTATCAATCTCAGGTCTATTCTTCCAATTCCTCATCCTTTGTTTATTTGGGAATAGATTCAATCTGAATCTCATGTACATTTTCCTCAACTGTGTACAGGGGAAAAGAATAATGTAAGGAAGACGAGGCTTCTGATTATGCCTAAAGATTGCATATTCTGAGTAGGATTTTAGCATACCGATCAAGTCACGAGTTCTCGTCCAGTCCCACTGATAACGTTTTTTTTTTCACTATTTGGGGACAGAGGTTTAAGTCAACTGGATGAAGAGCCAAAATCTGTAGAATCTCACACATTTGTTTGCCAAACATAATAACCGAGGCTGGGTTTCCCGTTGCAATCATAGAAGCTAAATCTTCGTACAAAGAATTGCTTGGCGGTTGAAGCATTTTTGCAAAATTCCCCAATCTTCTCCCCATCAACGTGGATGCCAAAGAGTTCAAACCCAGTTCATGTAGTATAATTGGGTTAGGGAGAGAGTTGGGCAAGTGCAAGACTGTCTTCCAGATCATGCCTTGTATCCTGTTCAGAACTCCATCGATTGGTAGGAGACACAAATCGAGCCCATATAATATAATTGCTTCTACCTTTAACAGATAGAAATCAATTAAGGGTATAAGTGAAAAACAACATTGTTTTTTGCAGGATCACCTTCATCTGGGCAATAAGAGGGACCGCTTTTAAATTGATAGATAGTTGCCATTTCAAGATTGCATTAGTATTAGTAAGATTGTATCCCAAATATACCACATTCCGGGTGCGATGAATAGGATTGTGGGCCAGTTTGATGAGTCATTCCCTATGCAGCTAATAGTTTTGACAAGTGTTGTTCAATGAATATTCTTTTAAATGCACAATTTGCATCACATTATTTTTTTGAAAAACCTTGGATACTATTCAAAACAGTGTCACAAAAGGAATGAATAGTCATTTGCAACTGTGCGCCACGTATTCACTGGAGCCTAAGACAATGTTATGGGCCAGTCCGACCCTGAATGTAGGATTGACAGAGCCCCACTAAGCCCTCTCTGTAACATATTCACTCTGTTCTCGCGGAACTGCCAAATCAGCCCATACGGTCTTGTTTCCCTCTCTGCCAGCGAATACTTGCATTTCGGGTATTCAAAATCAACCATACCTTGTTCTTTGCATACATTGTGCATGTTTACAATGCCTGCCATGAGCCAGCTACACCAGTGAAGTTGGCTATTTCTTTGCCTTAAGGCTGTATTCACCCATATGGATGCCACTTCATATGGATAGAGTTCGATGGAGTTCATCAGGAAAGGCTAGAAAATAATTCTTCTGTGCTTTAACTGCAAGTGTCACAATCAGTACATGATTTGCTTTACCTGACACCTAACTCAGAGACAGCCACATGTCCGGGGCACGTAGGGGGCCAACAGACAACTTCACGAGAGGCAATCAACGTGATGAGTGATCCCCTATTGGCAGAACCAGTATCTGCAAAATCGCAGGCCAAAACTTCTGTAAGGTCTATAAAATCTTCATTGGGAGTAGCCAAATATTCCTTCATTGCCTTGTTTGCGAACAATCCATTCTGGGACCATAAGGTGCTTTTTTTATCACCCCACAAAAAGACTGTGAATACCCAATCTATGCTGTCTTCATATTTATTTTTTTAACAAATTTATTTATATTTGCTCACAGGTTGTGCACATACATTAGTAACATTCGGTTATACAGGCATACAACATATACAGTTCAGTTTTCTTCTGTATTCAGGTTCATATTTTTTAAATGGTAGGAGAAATGCTTGTATGAGCTATGGAAGGAGGCACATATCCGTCAATCTTTCTCAGTAGTGTCATATACGTCATGTCCCACTTTGACTCATAGATCGCAAAGTGAGCACAAAGTTCTGTCCCTGACTACTTCAATGACTAATCCTCAGAGTGACCGCTGTATTAATACCTGAATATGGAGAATGCTTCCAATTTACCCCAATTATTTTTATAGCCCGATATCACAGAGTATATTTGCATCAAGGCGATTAACGGATCCTTGGTTACTGACGGGTCCTCAACTAAAACAATGACGTTGTCTGCATGATTACAGGACTTTCTTCTCTCCATTGCTTACCTTCAAACCTGCCTAATTGATTTTGCCAGGGGTTCCATGGCCAGATTAAACAGCAAAGCCAACAACGGGAAACGTCCCTGGTACCCCTCTCCAACTTAAAGCAATCCAGTAGCAGCTCATGGGTTAATACCCTCAATCTGGTATCAGAGTACAGCCTCTTATAGGCCTTAACAAATCAGTCCTCAAATCCAAATCCTCCAAGGGTGTATTTCTGGCAAGCTCAATCGACTTGATTGAAGGCCTTCTCAGCATTGATGCTTCATATTGCTACAGGAAAAGGGTAGCTCCTATAAAAAACTGATTATTTGTAGCAGGTCAGGAGTCTTCACATTACTTTGCCTGCCTGGTATATAGGCCATCTGGGAACCATCAAAGCCCACTACTGTGTTTAAATGCTCTTCCAAGATCTTTTCAAATATCTTCATATCACTTGTTCATTAGGAACATACATGACCGGTGCTCGCTTTGTCCAGTTGATGATCTCTGCTTCTGCATTTAACTCCGACAGTCTCCCCACTTGAACGCAGTCTTTCAACAGTGTAGTCATGTAGGGGGCTAGGGCTTGCTTGCACATTCTGTACAATTCTTCCATAAGCTCGTTGGGTCATGACATCTTGTCTCAATGAATGCAGTCAATGGCTGAACAGACCTCTTTCAGACTAAAGGATCTCTCCAGGGTTTCTCTGTGCAAGTCATTAAGAAAAAGTAGCCAAAGCTTCTCAGAGAAACAATTCATGGTCTAAGACAAGAGACCCATATAGAGATCGTTGCTAAAGTGAAGAAATGTTAAATTAAGAGACTAATTTAAATACAATTAGCAATGTAAATGGCCTCTACATTTTGGTCATTGGCTGTCTATGGTAGATACCTAACCAGTAGCTTTCCACATGTATCTGCACGTTCCTTTTAAATTCTGCGCATGAAGAAGACAGACTTTTTGGCATTAATAGCAAACAGAGTGTTACATTTATCCCTCAACATATTCGAAGTTCTTATCAATTAAGTCATGCGTCTATGCATGTCAAGGTTCTCCACCTTCGATTTATCACTCAGCCATTGGATCTAAGCTATAGTCATATTTCCAGTATGTGCTGCATAGCTAATAAACTCACCTCTAAATATGGTCTTTATGGTGCCCCAGACCGCTTGCCTTCATGATGATCCCTCGTCTTCCAGGATAAAGAGCTTTGTTTTTTCTGTGTTTCCGCTCTCCAGCACTGTATCTCTCAGCATGAACAGTGGAAATGCTCAGGGGTTTCTTACTTTCTGGTCACAGCCAATATTGATTGATACATTTATGTTTTCATGATTAAACATTGTTCAGATATTGATGGGATGTTGATGGGTGGTGCAGGGTCCAGGTGGTTGTGTAGTCCCACCTATGTCCGCAGACAAATGCTTGCTCCATCTAGGCTTGTTCGTTCCCCCAGAGGATGATCTATTATATGACGTCCCGTATGCATCTGCATTACAGCATCGGTTCCGGCACCTTTGAAGGACGCAGCGCACCTGGATCACATGAGCCTGCAGGGCTTTTTATCAGTGCACAGTTTATTAACTGGAATATGGAGGATGCAATAATATAAAAGTATCCCTGCCTGATCTGCATTTTAGATGGCAACTAGTCTACCTTATAAAAGATAGAAGCAAAACCACGAACGTCACAATAAAGCACATCTCCTATCCCGAGATATACCCTCCAAAGCAATCTACCCAGGCCAGGCCTGTCAATAACATAGCCAAAAAGCATGCCTCAACAAAACAAACAAGAAACAACTATACTTGCAAGCAGAGAAAAACGTGAGATTACAGTGTGATAAAATCAAGGGCATACTGGATTGCCTGGGGCTTTTCTGCCATGCTTCCAATCTTTGGACTTGGTACTGTCTGGTCTTTTGAGAAATTTTCTTTAGATGCTCCATGGGTTACACCACCAAACCAAGCAGTAATTCTCAGCAACTTACCATGTGCTCTTTCAGATTCGATCATACTATCTAGAACATTTTTCAATCGTTGTTGTTTCCAGAACTGTGGCCTGATATTATCACATGATAATCCCTGTTGCGTAAATGG
Organism: Ambystoma mexicanum; assembly: GCF_040938575.1. Classification (NCBI taxonomy): domain Eukaryota; kingdom Metazoa; phylum Chordata; class Amphibia; order Caudata; family Ambystomatidae; genus Ambystoma; species Ambystoma mexicanum. Next base: position 364,618,151 of record NC_090934.1, on the reverse strand, counting down.
ACTTGCCTAAGTAGACTTTCTCAGGAAAATATGGGTACTTATCGCATCAGGCAATAGAAGAGCCAGTCTGGAATGCCATTGAACATACAGCTCTTGTTCGTCCCATGCATGGTTTAGTAGAATTATAATGCTTAAATGAAACTTGTAATATACTACACCAGGGTTCCTGGAATACCTATGAAGATCAGTACAAGGAAATATAATCAACAAACACTCTTCATAGGTCAGCAATACCTACTGCCACATGCACAATACAAATGCCCGCTGGGAACCAAATTCCTCATATTTTCAATGTGTTGGGCCAAAATATGCAAAAACATCAATAGTCTTTAATTCATTCCCAATGGTATAAACAATCATATTCATCATAGAAAATTAGTTCTCCATTATTGATACATACACAACAACACACAGAAATTCTGAGACATCACAGGGACATTAACAACAACTAAAAAATGCCAATACTTTGCATAAAAGCTCAACATGTGTTGCATATAACCATAGTATTGTGGGTGACATCGTAAGATGGCACACTCCCACCCCATGTCTATGCACCTGGACCATAGGCTAAGGAAACGTGTAGACATAGCACTGACCATGCAAGTGCTTAGATCAGGAACACGTATGGCAAATTGACGCAAGGACTCTTGAATCAAAATGATCAGGAGTAGAAGAAAACATTGGAGAAAAAAAAATGATCAGGACCAGATTGGGACTAAGCAACACGACTAAACTGCAGCACAAAAACAGTGGACACAGTGGGGAATTAATTCAGTCATGATTGTGGAATGGAACCTGATGCATGAATGATCAAATGATCAGAAATGCTAAACAGAGTGTCCTAGTGATGGAATGAAAAGCACATGATTTAAGGGCAGAGGAGTAACACTCAAGAGATTAAGGCATCCAAGCAGAAGATGCCTCCAAAGCCAGATCGGACCAAAATCAACATGGCAAGGCTATTAGGAGTACAACGTGTGATCAGGACACCATCGCGGCAACCAGGAACAACTCTCGGGTAATGAAAAGATCCAGACAGAAGAAGACTCGGGGGACATATTGGATCAGTACAGAGTGATAGACAAGGAAAAAAATGCACACAGAGCCATGAAGCATGGGGAAGGTAAAAGGTGGGCGTTCCCCTAAATGGCCAATCAATACAGTCCATTCAATCATCAGGGTTGGAATGCTTCTCCCATTCGGGTCGTACAGGTCGACTATGCATTTGCCAATGCAGCTGTTTGGGTGGGGAGTAAAAGCCATTTGTTAATTGAAGTCCCCCTCGCTTCCTCCAGTTCACTTCCACTCCACGCTGGGAGGGCTTCTGAGATCATTGTCAGAAGACTAGGGCACTCAAGCCCCATTCTGCTATCAGCGAGCGTTGTGCTTACTTTATCGATATGCGTTCCAAATGCAGGTCATGCATAAGACACCTGGCATGGCTAACTTAGCCTGTTATCCTTTCATGGCTGATTCTTTTGTCTAATTACATTGTGTAACATGAACAGCTATTATTGACATTTGACGCGACTGCAAATGCTGCAGTAGGAAGGACTTCAATTTTTTTTAAAACAAGCTATTATTATGGACACGCATATTGAGTCAATTTGTGAAATTCCAATCAGAATTTTATGTTGTCTCTGGAGACTGCAATGTGCTTGGATGTAGAACTTTGCTGGCAGTGGGCCCTCTTTGCCTATTCCAACCAGCCACTCAATTACCGGTAGAACAGTAAACACTGTTACCACATGTTCTACTTCTTGAACTGTACCAGATTATCTGAAACCCGCCTTGTTAGCTGGAACAAGTGTGTGTTTCGCGAAAAACTGCATGTAATACTTATGATAATGCACATGCATTCATTTTAACATATTTTGTATTCATTTGTGTATGTCTTTCCACCCTCATTGTGAATATGATAATGGGTTATATTGCAGCAGTGGAAAATATACTTGCTCGCATTTTGTATAATACAGAGGGTCATTTTTACACTCCTCTTCATTTGTCCCTCCTCTGCATTACGTTGCAAAAGTGGGAAGAAATTCAGCATTAGAGCGAGGTTCACTTTTTCACACCGTCTAAGGCAGGGGTGCACAACTGATTTTGACAGAGGGCCGAAAGTACCTTACATGAGGGCTGTAGTGGGCCGAAAAGTAAATGTGGGCAGGGCGGTAGGCGGGGCGTGGCAGGAGGCTTTTTAAACCCCCAATTTGTATTAAACACATGGAAAAAGAATATGTTTTTGAGGGGTAACGATTTTTATTTGCATTTCAAACATTTTGTACTACACATTTTCCATTGTTATAATTTATTTCTATTTAGTTATTGTATCTCGTCTGTTTAATTAGCTTATATATATATTATATTGACCCTAGATTGGACATTCCGTTATTTTGGACTGATATAGTTTGCTGTTTGGGTTGCCCAAGAGGAGTATGCCTTTGTTGAGTCAGGTTTCCTCAAAAAGCAAAGGATGTACATCTCCTAACTGTGCCTGTTTTAGCTTTATTATTGAGCTCACTCTTGGAGTGCAACACTATGCCCCATGGCCCCCTCACTCCCAACCAAACACTATGCCCCATGGCTCCCTCAGCCCTAACCAAACACTATGCCCCATGGCTCCCTCAACCCCCAACCAAACACTATGCCCCATGTCCCTCACCCCCAACCAAACACGATGCCCCATGGCTCCCTTAACCCCCAACCAAACACTATGCTCATGGCTCCCACACTCAACCAAACACTATGCCCCATGGCCCCCTCACCCCCAACCAAACACTATGCCCCCTGTCCCTCACCCCCAACCAAACACTATGCCCCATGGCTCCCTCAACCCCTAACCAAACACTATGCCCCATGGCCCCTTCACCCCCAACAAAACACTATGCCCCATGGCCCCCTCACCCCCAACAAAACACTATGCCCCATGGATCCCTCACCCCCAACCAAACACTATGCCCCATGGCACCCATACAGACCCAAACCCCCCACTCCCAAATCAGCACACTTTCAAACAAGCACCCATACAGACCCGAACCTCCAACCCAGCACACACACAAACATGCACCCATACAGACCCAACCCCCCACCCCTAAATCAGCACACTCTCAAACATGCACCCATACAGACCCGAATCCCCACCACCCAACTCAGCACACTCTCAAAAATGCAAACATACAGACCTGAACCCCCCACTCACCAACTTCGAACCCCCAACCCCCCAAATCAGCACACTCTCAAACAAGCACCCATACACACCCGAACCCCCCATCCCCCAACTCCGAACCCCCCACCCCCCAAATCAGCACACACTCAAACCAGCACCCATACAGACCCGAACCCCCCACCCCCCAGCTCCAAACCCCCCACCCCCAACTCAGCACACACACAAACATGCACCCATACAGACCCGAACCCCAACCCCCAAAATCAGCACACTCTCAAACAAGCACCCATACAGACCCAAACCCCCCACCGCCCAAATCAGCACACACACAAACCAGCACCCATACAGACCCGAACCCCCAACTCCAAAACCCCCACCCCCAAATCAGCACCCATACAGACCCGAACCGTCCACCCCCCAACCCAGAACCCCCCACCCCCGAGCCCCCCACCCCCAACTCAGCACACACACAAACATGCACCCATACAGACCCGAACCCCCCACCCCAACTCAGCACACTCTCAAACATGCAAACATACAGACCCAAACCCCCACCCCCCAACTCAGCACACACACTCTCAAGCATGCACCCATACAGACCCGAACACTCGACCCCCCAACTGAGCACACACACAAACATGCACCCATACAGACCCGAACCCCCCACCTCCAAATGAGCACACTCTCAAACATGCAAACGTACAGACCCAAACCCCCACCCCCCAACTCAGCACACACACTCTCAAGCATGCACCCATACAGACCCGAACACTCGACCCCCCAACTGAGCACACACACAAACATGCACCCATACAGACCCGAACCCCCCACCTCCAAATGAGCACACTCTCAAACATGCACCCATACAGACCCGAACCCCCACCCCCCAAATCAGCACACTCTCAAACAAGCACTCATACAGACCGGAACCCCCCACCCCCCAACTCAGCACACACACAAACATGCACCCATACAGACCCAAACCCCCCACCCCCCAACTCCGAACCCCCACACCCCAAATCAGCACACACATAAACCAGCACCCATACAGACCCGAACCCCCACCTCCAAACCCCCCACCCCCCAACTCAGCACACACACAAACATGCACCCATATAGACCCGAACCCCCCAACTCAGCACACACACAAGCATGCACCCATACAGACCCAAACCCCCACCCCCAAATCAGCACACTCTCAAACATGCACCCATACAGACCCGAACCCCCACCCCCCAAATCAGCACACTTTCAAACAAGCACCCATACAGACCCAAACCTCCATTCCCCAACTCAGCACACACTCTCAAACATGCACCCACACAGACCAGAACCCCCGACCTCCCAAATCAGCATACAACTAGCAAGCATGCACACATACAGACCCTGCATCTCAACATACACTGCACTTACACTCCAAAACAAACATTCATGCACACCCGACACCCACCCACCCCCGCATCTCAACATACACAAAACAAACATTCAAAAACAAACATTCATGCACATCCAACACCCCCACACCCCATCTCAACATACACAACACAAACATTCAAAAACAAACATTCATGCACATTCAACGCCCCCCCCCACCCCCGATCTCAACCTACACAACACAAACATTCAAAAACAAACATTCATGCACATCCGACACCACCCACCCCCGCATCTCAACATACACACAAAAAACATTCAAATCCAAACATTCATACACATCTGACACCCCCCCACACACCCCCACCCCCGCATCTCAACATACACACAAAAAACATTCAAATCAAAACATTCATACACATCCGACACCCCCACCACCGCATCTCAACATACACACAAAAAACATTCAAATCAAAACATTCATACACATCCGACACCCCCCCACAAACCCCCACCCCTGCATCTCAACATACACACAAAAAACATTCAAATCAAAACATTCATACCCATCCGACACCCCCCCACCCCCGCATCTCAACATACCCACAAAAAACATTCAAATCAAAACATTCATACACATCCGACACCCCCAACCCCGCATCTCAACATACACACAAAAAACATTCAAATCCAAACATTCATACCCATCCGACACCCCCCCAACCCCGCATCTCAACATACACACAAAAAACATTCAAATCCAAACATTCATACACATCCGCATCTCAACATACACACAAAAAACATTCAAATCCAAACATTCATACACATCCGACACCCCCCCACCAACGCATCTCAACATATACACAAAAAACATTCAAATCCAAATATTCATACACATCCGACACCCCCCTACCCCTGCATCTCACAATACACACAAAAAACATTCAAATCCAAACATTCATACACATCCGACACCCCCCCACCCCTGCATCTCAACATGCACACAAAAAACATTCAAATCCAAACATTCATACACATCCGACAAACCCCCCAACCCCGCATCTCAACATACACACAAAAAAATTCAAATCCAAACATTCATACACATCCGACACCCCCCCACCCCTGCATCTCAACATACACACAAAACACATTCAAATCCAAACATTCATACATATCCGACACCCCCGCATCTCAAAATACACACAAAAAACATTCAAATACAATCATTCATACACATCCGACACCCCCCACCCCTGCATCTCACAATACACAAAAAAAACATTCAAATCCAAACATTCATACACATCCGACACCCCCCCACCCCCGCATCTCAACATGCACACAAAAAACATTCAAATCCAAACATTCATACACATTCGACAACCCCCCCAACCCCGCATCTGAACATACACACAAAAAAATTCAAATCCAAACATTCATACACATCCGACACCCCCCCACCCCCGCATCTCAACATACACACAAAAAACATTCAAATCCAAACATTCATACACATCCGCCACCCCCTGACCCTCGCATCTCAACATACACACAAAAAACATTCAAATCCAAACATTCATACACATCCGAAACCCCCCACCCCCGCATCTCAACATACACACAAAAAACATTCATATCCAAACATTCATACACATCCCACACCCCCCCACCCCGCATCTCAACATACATACACAAACATACAGCAAAACCCGACCCGACACACAAACACAAACAGACCACTTACCGGAGACGTACTGGAAGGCAGGTAAGCTGGATTTCGCTGGATTCGTACTACGGCTGGCGTGGTCCAGGGCTGAAATGCCTTCCGGCATCAAGCCTTATGGACCACGCCAGCCGTAGTGCTGGCCCTCCATTGGTGCAGTACACACGCACTACGTGGCTCGTAGGAGCAACGTGGTGCTTGTGTGCTGAGCCAATGAGGGCCAGTGTTTTGTCCGGCCCGGAAGACAACAAAGACTTTCCTAATGGAGGGCGACCGATGCTGCTTGCGGGCCGCCCTCCATTAGGAAAGTCGTTGTGCCTCGCGGGCCGGACATAAGAGCATGGTGGGCCGCAACTGGTCCGCGGGCCGTATGTTGCGCACCCATGGTCTAAGGCTTTCCCTGCACTTTTTCTTACTGCTTCCCTTTATTCCATCTAAGCAGAGAGCTTCGGTACACCCTTCGTGACACGTAGCAGACTCGGGCAAAGGAAATACAGGAACCAAGAAGAGTTAGTACTGCTACTGACCAGGTGTGTTCCCATATGTTATTAATAAATGAAACAATTATATCCTAGTGATGGGAATCCTGGTATTTGTGGTACTAATGGGAAAAAAAACTCTAAGTTAAAACTTAGAGGTTTTGTTCCCATTAGTCCCACAAATACCAGGATTTCCATCACTAGGATATAATTGTTTCATTTATTGATAACATATGGGAACACACCTGATCAGTAGCAGTACTAACTCTTCTTGGTCCCTTTACTCCATAACAATCTTTTGAAATGATCAGGGGACTTTTTTTAAATGTTTAAAAAAAAAAACTGGACCAAACTATAAAAGTGTTGTCAGCTCAAAGTAATGCAATTTAATGAGAAGTGGTCCGGACGATCTACGCTTATCACAACAGAGTTGACTTTGTTCTACTTTTTTGGCTTGCAATTTGTAGTGTTCTGTGTTAAGCACTTTGCCGATTGTTATCACGTATACCTGGTTCTCTTAAGATAGCTCAGCGGGTCGAGCACTCACTGTTGAGACCTGTGTGTGATCTGCAGGTCACAGTTGCAAACCCAGGCCATACAAATGCAGCCTTTCATCCTTCTTAGGATCATAAATGAGTCCCAACTTTAGTGGGGCAATATTCAAGCGTCTGGGAAAGGGTGCAGTGTTTGGTGCAGCTGGTGTTCGGTGTTGCAGGAGTGAGGGCCAGCTGGGAGGACCCTCTGAGGACCACGAGTGGAAGGACCAGTGGTGACATATTACTGGTTTTCCCTGGAAGGACTACACTGGTTGGTGGCGGCGACGGGTAGTAAGGAGCTCAGGTCTCTCCTCCGAGGTGAGAGCGAGGTGAGAGCAAGTTGGCCCAGGTCTGGGTATCTGACTGAGCAATCGATTGACTGTTTAGCCTGTTTAGCCGAGTTTCTCCTAATGGATGTGTTGGAGTCTTCGTCCACCTCTCCCTACCCACATTCCTTGGCTGCAAACAGTTTAACTCCCAGTCTGCCACCCAAATCTACTCCGTATCTAAGACTGAGCTCAAGACACTAGTTGTGCGGAGAAGATGGGTGGTCCATCCAACAAGCATGGATAAGGATTGTATCACCGGTATTGATCTCGTCTCACGGAAAAAAATTGGGGGAAAACCAATAACCCTAACAACTCTAAGGGGGAGGCACTTTTGCAGATTTGTCCCAGGAGGATAGCTCAGCGGCAGCGTGCTCATCTAGGAAACAAGACGACACGGAGCAACACGGGTTCGATCCCTGGGTCCGCGCTTAGAAACCTCAGGGTATTAAACGCGTTATAAATAACCTATCATATCATATCATACTCATCCATCTGTAACGTAAATCCCCGTTTCACGACCGCTTTGCTGTTTATACCCTTGGTTCCAACTGTACCGATTCAGTATCCGCTACTTGATTTAGCAAGTACCAGGATGGAGGGTATCTCAATATTAGTGGAGGACAATGTTACTTCATCCGCCCCTGCTTGTGCCTCTCCCCTAAGTGCCCACGGGGGTGGGGACATATCAAAATCCCCTCTTGCAAACATGTTCCTAGCCATTGATCCCATGCTTGTCCGTGGCCCCACTACTGACTACATGCCGCTCGCCCTTGGGTCATGCTCCATGGACTTGATGGACCCAATGGATACAGACTACTCCGCCAGACTACTTACTTACCAGATTTGTCTATTACATTTATGTATACCCGATGTAGCCCCCCTACCATGGGGCTCATCTCCACCAGACTAAATTCTTAGTGGATTTCACTATTGTATTTATGTACATCTGATGCAAACCCCCGTACAATGAAGTGAGGCTGTGTCCGTTCATGCCTACAATACCACCTGCATGTATGTGTTACACTAATATGAGTTTGCTTAATGCAGAATGACACTTGCACTTTCTGTAACTAGAGCCCTGATGCCCGAAGGGTTTGGTGCGCTGCTATAAATGTTAAATAAATAAATAAATACATGCATGTTGGGGTGTTTAAGGCAGAACTTAGCATATGGTGGCAGTGTTTTACCTTAGTATATGGTCACGATACCAGCAACATGATGGCATTAATGGGGAATTAGAAACTGCACTGCACAACCAAAACAAACTGCCTTTTTCAATGCTTGTTTTAAACATGCATTGAACTGCTCCTGAGAAAATATCGAAAATATCAGGTTTTTGACAGCTAGTGGCCTTTCTTTTTTATCAGTTGATGTTTTTATTTAACCATTAATTTCTCTTTGTGGGTTCTGCTGGGCACATGCAGTCAGATATGCAAAAACCTCCATGCCACAACTGGCTTCTAAAGAAATCTAATGAAAATGTCCTAATGAAAGGCGAGACCCCATAACGTACAGTAACATGGCATTGGTCTACATTATAAGGGATATGGGCTCTTAGTAAAGCACAGTCTGGACCAGGTGCCTTGTGGCAAACGCTGCCAGGGGCAATGGTGATTCCTTTCAGTAAAGGGGAGCACCTGCCACTCACTTCCTGAGTTTAGGACTGCAACTCATTGGAGTCATCAGGCGACAAGGCCTTCTGATGACTACTTAGCTGCAGTGGCAGTAATCCAGAGGGGGCTGGAGTGAAAGGTGTTCTCCCTTTGTGCCAATCAAGGCATGTGCTTTCATTAGCTTTTCATGTTTTCCAATCATCCATAATCCGCTACAGCAACGCTCTGTGTTTTGCTACTGCGAAGTCTGTGAATCATTTGTTCCTTGTGACAAGTTTAGAGTTTTTTTTTCTTCAGGCAAACTGAGGAATCACATTTTTTTTTTCACCAATTCTGCCTTCATTAATATTTCAAACTAATAATAAAAGCAGTGGGGGAGAAGATGAGCAGAGAAAAATAATTGTGAGCTCATTTGATGTTATAGTTGACGGATGGGTACAGGATGTTGTGTGTCTAGAATAAGCTTACACTGAACAAACTTATAAATAAATGTACCTCTCTACACCAGTGCACCGTGTGCTGCTCTTCAAATAATAACTTCATAATAACACAAACAAGCATTGGCAAAGGCAACAGTTTGGCGTTTGCGTAGGCATTTGTCAGGCATTGCCACAATGCTACTACCTCACCATAAAATGGCAACAGCGAGAAAATTGTCTGATTACCTTGGTGTATGATGGCAGTCCCTGGCAAATGCCTATTTCACACCAATGCAGGAGCCAAAACTGTTACCTTTGCCAGTCCTTGCTTTTAATAGGCATTTAATTCAAGAAACAGATGTGAGGTCTGACATAATGCTTATACATCACGTGTTTGAAAGCAAATTTGGTTAAGACATTGTTATGGTGTCCAGTTAAAGTTTCAAAAACAAAAGGATCGAATTGAAAAGATGAGAGTGCATTCGACCGAAAACCAAAGGATCGAAATTTTGTTTTAAATGTATTTTTTTTGTTGCTCTAGTTTAGCTTTAAAAGGGTGTTTTTACACCAAAAACGGGGGTTTGAGTGGGGGACCCGCCCCCCCCAAAAAAATAAAAAAATAAAATTGAAATGTAGATTCTTTTTTTCGGTCGAATTGACTCGACCCTTTTGTCATTCGATCCTTTTGATTCGGTACTATGACCTATAACCGATTTTTATTACACCAGGAACTGATTTACAGCTGCAAATAAGCCATGGACTTTCAGAAGGCTTCTAAGAAATTACAATGACAGCCTTATACAAGCAAATAGTTTGTGGCTACTGTGTGAAAGACTTAGCTCTAAGAGATCCTGTGAGGTGTATTGAGTAGGGACAGAAGGGTAGTGGATGAGCATGGCCATGGATGGTTAATGGGTGGGTAGGAGCCTAAGGTCCACTGTAGAAAGGAGCCCGAATACCCGCTGAGAAGTCGCAGGATGCTCCGTTTGCCGGAAGAAAACCCACGCTAAGGAAAACGGTGCATGATGAAGGGGAGTGGCATGGGCACTGGCACTAGCATTGAGCATTGTGGAGGCACAGGAGAGCCCAGACAAAACTGGGCAAGCAAGCAATCTAGCGTTCAACTCAATGACCAATTTAACAGTTGTACCACACTCACCACCCGCCCTTTTGGGGAAGAGCGGAGAGCATGCAAACGGGGTAATTCAAGCTCCAGTAAGTGCTGCAATGCTGGTGCCATTGCCAATGTCTACATCTAGCAGAATGATTGTGGAAAGAGTGGAAGATTTTTATATTGCATCTCTGCCAATTGTATCCAATTGTAACATCATCAGTAAAATTCGGAAAGCCAACAAAGTTAATGATTCTAACGTCATGGGTGAGCTGTGGCGGGGTGCACGTGGTGATCTGCCTGCTCAGCCCTTGAAAGTGGGGGATGAAAAACAGAGATTTTTTGATCGAGCACGAATGTGAGAGGTTGTTAACCAAACTCCAAACCGGACCCCAAACCTGACTCCAAAAAAGAGACCACTAGATGAGATACCGGAAGCAGAGTTATTGATAGGTGCAGTGATGCTAGACCAGATCCTTGTGCAGAGAGACTGGCAGACACATGTTGGGATCTCAGCACCAATGGCCATGTACATGTCTATGTCAGTGGCTACCATGATGGGGAGTGCCTGTTAGAGATATTGTGGTGGATGCAGTAGACCCCTCCGCCTCTGAGTGAGCACACACTGGTTGACCGGCTGTCACGCAATATCTCAAGGATTTCTAGTATGATGACTAACGTGAGAAGGGGGTCAACACCATTAAATGAAAGAAAAGTGCCCATTGACGCGGTGGAGATTTCTGAGGTGATTAACAGGAGTGAAAACAGTATAGGCAAATTTAGCCCTCCAGTACAGCATTTAGCAACAACTAACTTAATAGAGTTAGCTGAGACAACTTATAATTATTAAAACCAGGTAACAAGTTTGAATCCTATAGGAGGTGCGCAAATCAAACACACTTACATGAGAAAGAAAAGAGACCTGGGGTTATCCACTAGAGAAGTCTTTAACACTAACGGCATGTCAGAATGAACAATCACTCTGTCTCCATTTTTAAAATTGTATGAGTTCATAAATGACAGCCTTAAATTTCAAGCTACATTAATAGCAATGCTCGACTCAAATATGATCTTCATCCAGGGGCTTGTCACAGCTGGACAGGGTAATCTTGACAAGAATGCTGAGAAGAAGTTGACTTTGTTTCAACAAGTTTTTGACCCTATTATTAATGAACAAAATGAAAGGAGAGACTTCAGGGCTCACACCGAACCCCAAGGGGATATATGAGAGCTTTTTAAAGTAACTTTGCTGATGCTAGTAATTTTAGAAAACATCACTAACATCAGCTCCCATGGGGAACAGGAGGTAGTGACAGTGGCCCAAAAGTGGAACAGGGGACTACGTGAAGAAAACAAGGGGTTTCACAATGCACGCCCATTAGATGGTGTCCAAAGTACAGAACCTCCCAGGCCAGGTTTTCTAGGAGCTAGAAGAAGCATCAGAGGACATTTATTGCGATGACCCACCAAAATGTGATCAAGATCCATCACCAAAGAGGTACTTATTTAGTTGCTGAAAATAGTCCTGCAATAGAGAATTCTATTTTTGCACGCAAAAAAAGAAGCAGGGTCGCAACTCACAGCAAAAAAAGTCAAAAAACCTGGGCCACAGGAAAAATCCTGGATTGACTGATTTGAGAACGTGTTTAAGAAGCAATGAGATTCTATTAGTCCGAAAGGCTCTCCTAAGCCTAATGCAAAAGCCACTAAAGGAAATTGTGTTGTAAACCACCCAGCTCATACATCTGAGACTTCCGAAGCAAATATGGATTCACACCTACAGGTTGAACGGCCAAATTTACAAGAAGAGTTTATGGAAGAATTGATAAAAATGTCAACATACTCAATGGAAGACAAATTAGAGTCTTTTCAGCAAAGTTCCTCAGAACAAAGGATAACTGTCGAAATGTAGGCTATAGAACAGATTGGAAGACTTGTTGGCCCAATGAAGGCAGTGGCAGTGCGCTAACAATTTCAACAGCTAAGCCTGATCAAAGCGTCTTAAAATCAAAACCAAAAAGACTAGCTGTGAACAAAAAGCATGTGTCAGTGATATAAGAGCATTTGGAGAAAACATTTTGTGGTGATGTGGAGACTAGACGACCACCACTCAATTATGATGAAAAGTATTAACATTCAGAGTCTTTTCGGCAAAGTTCCTCAGAACAAAGGATAACTGTCGAAATGTAGGCTATAGAACAGATTGGAAGACTTGTTGGCCCAATGAAGGCAGTGGGTGCGCTAACAATTTCAACAGCTAAGCCTGATCAAAGCGTCTTAAAATCAAAACCAAAAAGACTAGCTGCGAACAAAAAGCATGTGTCAGTGATATAAGAGCATTTGGAGAAAACATTTTGTGGTGATGTGGAGACTAGACGACCACCACTCAATTATGATGAAAAAGTATTAACATTAGAACAAAAAAGGTTAGCTGCAACTGTAAAGCATATGTCAGTGAAAAACGAGAAACTGGACAGAACATCTTTGAGGGATGTGGAGGCTAGACGATCATCACCGGACTATGATTAAAAAAGAGCAGTTCTTGCCAAATGCATTCAGTTGGAAAGAGTGCTTTATTTGGAAGAAGCTTTGATAATGAATCGCAGTAATGTTTTGAGACTATTACATCAGATTCCAAAGCTGATATCAATTGGCTTAAAGACATAGAATTGGTAGAGTTTACGAATGACTACCATCTAGATAGTGTGTTGATTCACCTGAATTCGAATTTGATCTAGCAAACTATACTAGATGCAGCACCATGTTTGCTGCCATTGGGCTTTGATCTAACAGATGCAACTACAGAAAACTTTTCTGTAGCGAAGCGGGTTGAAGGAGTAATGTGTCATAATTTAATTGATGATAATACCCCAATACTACAGAATGTATGGGATGTCAATATGGATGTGGGCAAAGAACCTCCAGTTAATAAGAGATGAAAGACAGGATTCTTTTACAGTTTGAGAATGCATGTTACTGTAACAATTAGAGGGAAGGAATGTTTGGAAAGGAGGAAATGGGTGAGGTGGCCCAGGAAAATTCATGGGCCTGGCTGACAGATGTCTTGGTGATACATAAACAAGGGGATTAACTTAATGACACTGCCTCACAAAAATAAGTATTACTGGTATCCTGTAATACACAGGGTTTCATGAATTTATTTGGGTGTGGCCACATCATGTTTGGAGATTCTGACATATTATGTCTACAGGATATGTGAATATGTGGTTGTCTACAGCCCCAAGCTTGGATTACTACTCAATTTACCTTAATCCCGAAGTAAAGGGTCTTAAGGGAAGGCCAGCATTGGGCCTTCTGTCAGCTGTTAGAAGTGGAAATCGAATTAAAATTGTGATGATTCAGGCCCCAAACCCTTACATTCAGATGGTAACAATACAGTGGAGCATGTAAGAACTATGGGACATAAAAGGCTTGGCATTTTTAATTTATATTGGAATCCAGCAGGAATTGGAGATTGTGAGTTTGTGGAATGTGTAATGGAAATGATAGATGAATGTTATGCAACCTTACTTGACCAGGTAATTATGATTTGTGGCAATTTAAATATTACATCTTTGGATGAAAAGAACCAAATCCAGAAAGAGGAGAATCCTGTGTCCAAACCATCAAAAAAAGGGGGATTTGGTGGCTAAGAGAAACTAATCTTAGGAAACTCTACCTTTTAAATGGGCAGGCCCAGGGTCATATCCTGGGATGACCAACTTGCAAGAGAGGCCCCCCAGGTGGGAATCTTGCATTACATCTTTGTGTCAGGTAACATATTTCCTTTGGTGATAACATCTGAGGTCATTATTATCCACTTATAGTGCCCACAACATTTTAGAAATGATCTGGGGTTTACTAGCTGTGCCTTGTATGTTGTCAAAACAGACAGTTCTCAAGGTAGGAATCATCATGAGCTCAACCAAAGTTGGTTTACTTAATGGAAGATTTTCTGAGCATATAAATAACTCTAAGGGATTAATATCACAAAAAATAATAGATTACTTGGCATACTTGCTGAGTTTTGTAGAAATAACTAACAAAGAGGGTAAACAAACCTTTTGCCAAAAGCATTCTTGTGATAAATGTTTAGTAGAGTTAAAGAGAATATTCAAGGCTGAGGTCAGGCAAATAAAAATGCGATCTGGTCCTGAGATGTTAGGTTGACTAAAAAAACAAAAGCAGAGGTATAAGAATTGGGTATGGCCGCAGAAAGCGCTGAGGTTCCAACGAGACGCTAAGAATATGCTGGAGAAGATTTGTATACAATCAAACATGGGAGTTCTGGCAATTTATGACCTCTATAGTTACTCCTCAACTTGCCATGCAAGCCAATGCGGTGTCAGAAGAGTGTCGGGTGGAGCATTTTACCAGCCTTGTTTATACAGCTAACAAAAATCGAGAGGCAGAAGTATAAATTACATTGTTGGAATGGTCGATCAACTTTGATAGGGAAGAAAATGTTGCTGTTAGAAAAAAAAAGTCAGCAGATCTTGAGCACCAAATCCAAATGGGCTCACAAATGCTATGCTCAAGCAGGAGCCGCAATTATGGGCAGACTTTCTAATGGTGTTGTTTTGGCAAGTCAAGAAATTGAAGGCGGTGCCACAAACCTGGAAGTCAGCAATAATCGTCCAAATATTCAAGACGGGCAATAGGGCTGATCCGAAAAACTATCGCCCTTTTGTCCTTCCTGTTGTTGCGGGAAAATTGTTTGCAATGTTAGTCCTGGATGGGTTGTCAAAGTGGGCGTTGTCAGTTGGCCGCTATGATTTCTATCAACGGGTTTGAATGTATTCTTACTAAATATCCTGAAATTCTGCATGTATATAAACAACACAAAGCTATAATTAGCATTTATTGGCCTATCCCAGGCATTCAACACTATTGATAGAGAAACGTTTTGGGTAAAATGAGCAAATTGGGGAATTACAGGCCACCTATTACAAGCAATTAAGGTTTCTTATTCAGATACCTCACTGAGGGTGAGATTAGACTCAGCTGGTTGTCTATCTACATTAACTAAAACTGACAAAGGCCTCAAACTGAGGTGCTCATTAGCTCCAGCCTTGCTTAACCTATTCATCTTCTCAGATATGGAGGCGTCTCTAGGTTGTGTTTGATGCTTTCCGTCTAGAATTAATGTCGGGGCATTAGGCCAGTTGCTGTATGCAGACAATCTGGTCTTTTTAGACACTGAACAGCTTGTAGCACCAGCTCAACACACGGTAGTTGTATGAAGAGTGGAATGGACATAAATGTGGTAAAGTTGAGAGTCCTGGTATGGCGTTCTCTACTTGGCAGGCATTATATACGTTAGAGAATGGCGGTTAAAGCAAGAGATTTTGGAGAAGGTGGATACCTTCACTTACTCAGGCATGTGTTTCAACATTAGTCTGAGAGACAAACCAAGTGAAAAAGTGCTGAGAGCAAAAGCAAAAGAACTGGTGTATCAAGATTGTGTTTTGCTGAGGCTGTATGGGTGATATTCGCTACTCCCTGTTTTGAAATTCTATCAATTAAAAGCTGTGTCTGTACTGACGTATGATATGATATATGATATGATATGGCAATTATAATGCACCTACACAAGTGTTTCAAGGCACGACGAGGCAAGGGAGGGTGAATAGAGGGAAGACAGAGACAGTGATCTGTAAGGATACTTGTGCAGTATTAATATCCTTACAGATCTTACTTGGCCAGGTAACATTGAGATTATGCAAGTGCAGGGGAGGGGGAAAGGGGAGAAGTGCGGGGAAAGTGGGGTGGGCAGTGCAGTACATAAGATAACTGTAAAAAATTAATACATATAAATAAATAAATAAAATAAACACAAATATAATAAATAAAAAGTGTGGCCAGCTTGTGGCAAGTGCAGCCAGCTGGTGGCAAGTGCAACAGTAAAGGCAGACATCAGGTGTCAAGTGTTGGCAAGGGGCTGTAGGATACAGAAACAGTCCCCGAGTGCAAGGGTTGCCAGGGGGGCAGTGCAGGTGTGCAACTGGTGAGGAGGGGACCGGGCACGAGATCAGAGGGTCGACAGGTAAACAAGAGCAGTTTCAATTTCAACCAGGAGATCAGCAAGGGAGCAGAGGAGAAAGAGCAGAAGCAAAGAGGAAGGTCTTGAGGTGCTTCCTGAACCGGAGATGGTTCTCCTCAAGTTTCAGAGAGGCAGAGAGACTGTTCCAGAGGGATGCCCTGGCAGAAGAAAGAGATCTACCACCTATTTGTTGCTTAGAGAAGCGACTGACCCTGAGGGAGTTGGAGGTGGATGAGCGAAGAGCTTGAGAAGGAAGATATTTAGGAAGAGAGAGTTGAAGCTATTGAGGCCCCAAGCCCCAGAGGGCATGGTGCGGTAGCATTTTATGCTTTACCATTCAGACTTTGGCTGGTGCTGGAGGCCTCTTTTGGAGAAGAATCCTTTTGTTGCCTACGGGAATGGCAGTTCTGGGGCTTATTTTTCTCTATGTAATGGTGGTATGGAAATCGTTGTCACTCTATCGTAAATGCATTGTCAAAGATGCTCCAAGAGGATGTCAGCTAACAAGGGGATCTCTAATGAAGCATAATGAGCTGATCCTTGAAGAGTGGAAACATGCTTTTTGTAAGATTCTGGTGAACCCAGATACAAATGAGGAGCCATTACAAGCAAATCCAGTGGCAGTGAAAATAAAATGATGGAGCAAGACCCAATCTTTCTTAGAATGTAGATTGTATAATGTTCTCCCAATGTATTTGATGAAATTCCTGAGCAGTTTTTACCGGCCAAAGTTTTTATGTTTCTGCATGATTTTATACCCGACCAAGGACATTTTAGCTTCTAAAAGGCAAGGGGAGGCAATGGATTGGATATGCAGGTTTTGCACAAAAAAGAACACTAATGAGACACTACATCAGATTTTTGCTAATTTGCACAGGCTTGACAGAGTTAAGAACACAATGCTAAGGAACGTTTTTAAATGAATCCAATACTTTAACATCTGAAGTGTGTTGGGGTAGTTTCATGTTTGGGGAGCGGGGGTCATTGGTTATAGCCCTGATGAAATATTTAGAAGAAGTGTTTAATTATTTTATTATATTTAGTGCAAGGCATAATTAAGGAAATGTTATGTTTTTATCTTGTTGCGAAGCTGATGAATGGTAAACGGTTCATAATAAGCCAACCACCTAAATAAATAGAAAGAAATAAATAGGCTTTTCAATATTTTCCTCCAAATCAAACTGCTGTTATACCAGCATAATCACTGGAGAGAACAAAGGCCTTACACTTACAGAAATGTGCAGACTACAACTACAGCTATTCTGGATACTGAAACAGGAAGGAACACACTTGAGGAAAAGCAGTAAGCTCGCCAGTATGAATGACCATTTCCAACTAATAGAGGATTGAGATTGTGTCATTGCTCTGATCCAATCGAAACTTGTAGCAGCTTTCGATGGTCTAGCCCACTTTCATCGAATGCATTTTTGCATTTTTGTTTACCTATCCTGCTGCTAAAATGCATATCATAATTGGGGGAAGGTATATATGGGGTTGGGAGTTTATTTACTAGTCGTTACTTGCATAACATACACAGTTCTAGCAGATCTTCGGGTCAATATTGGTCAGTAATTCACAGGGTCACGTCAGTCCCCCTTCTAAAATATCAGAATTAACACTGATCGCTTCCAGGATGAGGGCGTAGGTCCCTGTGACTTATTAATGGTCATTGAAAAGGCTAACTGTATAGGTAACTGTCTTCTTTTGAATTTTAAAGGCATATTTGTATCAGATGGAATGAGAAGTGTGTGCAGTATGAGAACAGTATCATAGTTCCACTGATTACACTGGTCTCTTTGATGTGTCTTTGTAGACATGTAATTGTCAACCTTGTTCCATTGCAGTGTCCCCATAATGGCATACGATTGCACAGTAGCATCATTACAGCACCTACTTTCAGTGTTAGATTGTGAGGAGTCATTCGTACTACATCGTTTTGCACTTTATAAACTGCAACGTTGAGCCAGTAATCATCTGTTCATTGACACTGGAACCGCTGTGTCCTGTGTGAAGAGAAGTGGGGGTGGAAAGAAGTAACTTGAAATTATTCGGAATGTTTGTGATAGTGGAAAGTGAAGGTGACTGTGTAAAACATGCTCATTCTGTCTGCTAAAATGGTAGCTGTTGTTGAAGTGGAAGGGCACACAGAGGTGCACGTTGTCATTTGGACAGCAGAGGGCAACTTAACATTGATGAATTGCATCAACTGAGTAGGGAAACATACCTAAGTTTTTTATATACATATAGATGCTGAAAAATTGTAAACTTTGAAATTGTCTAAGTTGTATAATTGAAACATATTTATTTATTATTTATTTGTACAGCGCTTATACACAAGTGAAGTGTTTCAAATCGCTTCAAGGTGGGAAGGGAGCAAGGGAATACAGTATTCATTTGTAGGCCTTGAAGTTCCGAATGATCTAACAAAAGAGTAACTAGTGTACTAGGCCTGATGGCATTTCTACTAGTGCAAGTGCATGCAGTGTTTCAGGAGCAACCAAACTAGGCAGTTAAGACAAAGGGGGGACAAGACCGAGCTTACTAGTCATAGTAAATTAGGGTTATGTAAGTGAACAGACAGAGGTGGAGGGGGGGTAAGTGCGATCTGACCAGCAGGGCCATGGGTTAAGTGCAAAGAGGTTACACCTCTCATGGAGCGTATACTGCAAGTGCAGTAGTCTGAGCATAGTGCATAGGCCTGGAGTCAAGTGCAAATGCTATATACTTCATATCACATGCCTATTGAGGCAATCACTGATTGAAAACTGGAGCAAAGTACATTTGGAACTCTAGTACATTTCTTTCTGAATGCTTAGTTAATCGGTTTTAGCATCACTAATATATCAATTTCCAACAAATGCTTATTTTATTTATGCTTATAAATGCTTTGATTGCGCATATGCCATGAGCACCATGAGCGCTACAGAAACTCAACCATGAGTATACCGACTTTGTGGACGACCTTGATCCTAAGGTGAATGCCTACAAATCAGCGGTTATGGTTTGTTATAAAGGGAGACGTGCACCCAAAGTCCCACATTTGTGCAGTAAGGGTATCACCATTCCAAGTGTGAAAGAATTTGAATATCGGGGGTAAGTGAAGTTGAAATTCTCTCAGGAGGCACATGTCAAAGAACAATCCATGAGATTTAGGCAGGCCTTTGGGGGTGGGGGTTATTCATTTCATGGCATCGCTCACGTTAATACCTGTGAGCCTCATCCTGAAAGTATATCAACACAGAGAGGCCTTGGTTGCCAGGTATGGGATGGAGCTGTGGGGTTACAAGGGCATAAACCTGATCCAAGAAATAGAACATTATTTTCTTAAACAAGTCCTGGATCTCCCTTGTTCGGCCTCAAACCATTTATTGATGCACAATCTAATCAGGTTTCTGGTTTCAAAAGATGACAATGCTGCAATACCCTGGCTGACATTCATAGAAATCAAGCTCATGGAAATGTATGCCCTTCCATATTTTATTTCACCAGACACTTTATCAATTCGGGTAGCAACGGTGCTAAAAACGTCCCATCTATAGGTAAAAAGAGAATTGCAAGAGTTACTAAAACTTTTTAATTGGAGGCATTCAATCATAGCGGCAGCTAGTGTCCAAAAATATTTATTATGTGTTGCCAAACCCACTCAGAGGATTTTACTTACCAGGGCACGTTTTGACTGTCTCCCTTTGAGAGCCAATGTGGCTCTATGGAAGAGTACTAGCAATAATGCAAATAAGGCATGTTTTTATGCAGTTTGTCTCTGGAGGATCTGGCCCATTTTTGTTGTTTTGTACCGCGTACCATGTGATAAGAGCTGGGACTATTAGGCCACAATTGCGTGAATTATGAATCAAACCAAAATGTCGCCATGATTGTGCTGACATTACCAATACTGCGCCTGAGCGTAGTACAACAATCCCAACCTCCATTACACTGACTAAGGTAAGCAGGTATTGCAGGGTGTCCCCCATTCCCCTTAGTTGGTGTAATGGGGGTCGGAGGTTGCAGGGGTGTCCCCCGCTTACCATTACGGTAAGCAGTGGATTGGAAATACAAAAATTAAAAAAGAACCCAACGGCTTCAGCACCACCACACAAAAGTGGGAGGAACTGACGCTGCAGGGGTAGAAGGCAGTCGGTTGCGCACACAGCGGTGTGCCACAGTAAAAGTAGGTGGAGGGGTGGGAGTTGGAGGATTGCAGGCCTGGGCATGCAGGCAAAATTTCTCTGATCACTGCAGCGCGCCGTAATTAGAGTTGACATTTTCATCAGTGGAATTACGGGATCACATAGATTCCATGAATTACAGTTTGACCAATTCTGCCCGGCATTGTTGCATCTATTGTGGGCTGATACTCCCAGAGTGGGATTCTTTGAAGCATGCCTTGAATAAAGGGAAAACCTTAATGAATTCCTAGATGTTAGCATACTTGTTAGATATGTATCTGCGTGTCGGTTACCTGTGAAAAGGATTATTGTGTTTTTAAACTGTGTTTCTATAATTTTATTAATATGCTGTATTTTAAAAATGTTTTTATTGTATTTTGTATGAATGTATATTTTTATGGAAATATTTTACTTCTGCGAAATAAACTTTACTGATGATGATGAAATATTCTCAGAATAGAGAGGCCCTCCTCGAACTTTTCCGGTGCTGTAATAACGTGCTGCTAATTCCATTTACTGGCGTGTTACCACACTGACAAAGTACAAGGTTGCCGGTGGGGTGGCTGGAATTACCTCCAGCAAAAAGCTGGAGGTAATTCCACCACCCTACTGTTAAAAATAACTGGTTTTACTGGCACTGGTATTACTGGTGCTGGTAATACCGGCAAATTCCCCCATGGAGTCCCATGGAATAGAGATTTACTGCCCTTACCGCCACTTGTAATCTGCCGGTAATTCCGCCAGACCAAGTGACGGTAACTGTGTTACTGGTTGTCTGGAGGCAATTCCGCCAGGATACCGGCAACCTTGTAATGAGGCTGAATTGTGTTGTGCAGAAATCAGTTATCACAATATGGCTTAAATATGGCTTAAATTCATACATTGAAAGATTGATTAACTAGATTGAAATTAGTCCGTCATATCTCAGGTTTATCAAGTTTTAGTATTGAGTAAACATGAAAATTTAAAAAAGCGGCTAGGATGGAACAGAAAACTCTCTGATAAGATTTCATAAACATTTCTTAAGAAATCGTTGCAATACATGCATAGCATTTTGATTGGGGAATTGATGAGTTCAGCTATATACAACTGTAATCATACATATTCGATGGGGCATGTGTGTACATCTGAATTGTGTTGTTCCAAATGCTCTCTATGTCAGACTACGACCTTTCATATATTTTTTCGATTGTTCTATATTGGTAACCTTGTGGGTGCAAATATTTATATTGATAGATAAGCTAAATGTAAAAAAAAAAAACATGTTTACTGGCATGGTGCTAGACAGATTCATAACTGGTGGAGGAATAGAACCACCCTGAATTCACCAACCGGAAAACAATATTTGAAAACATGCACACAGATGAAAAGATAAATAAATATGATATGTTATATTCTTGACATGCAATGGAATCTCTATTTTTATTTAAGTTTACTTGGCATAATTGTTCTATTTGTGTCTAACACAATAATTTAAAAAAGAGTTTGTCCTTGGAAAAAAAGAAAGTAAGAAAGAGCCAATTGGGTGAATCATCCAGAGAACAGGAAGATGTCACTGAGTTGTAAACCTGGTAATATAGACATCCATCTCTGGAGTACTGATATCAACACGTTATTATATCCATAATAATACACCAAAATGAACACCTTACCAGGGGGAGGAATTCACAAGGAAACACATTGAAGAAGTAATATCGGGAAAACTGTCAACAGGTTCAACAACGGATACTTACAACAATAATCCAATATAATTAGAGACCTACAAAATCATATTGTACTGCTAATACAAATAAACACCCTGGAAATTTCGACCAATAAACCAAAACAAATGATGTTTCCTGCGGAACAGGGGTCTGCAACCGTTGGCTCTTCACATGGTCTGGACGGCAACTCCCATGACCCTTCGGCAGATTTGTCACTGGTGACATATAATATATGTCAAAGTCCAAAACCTCTAGAGGTTGCAGACTCCCACTGTCCAGCCTATGCAGGGATATGGGTACCACGTGCACCCGGTGGTATTGGCCAGAGTTAACTAATATTCAACGTCAAGTGATAGTCATTACGTTGGTTCCCTTTGGGTTTATTGAATAACTGAGACGATTGTCTGACGCTCACGTGCGTTTTCCTTTTACTAGGCAGCAAACCATCTTTAAACCAAGGGAGCACGCAATCCGTAAATGGCCAGTTTTATTTCCAATCTGACCTGCAGATATGATAACATTATGCTATGGAGGGAATCTTCACTCTTTCTTGGCAAACTTCTCCTGTCCCCCTTTTACGTGACTAAGTTCTCTTCCCCATCATTGAGGTTCTGGAATGCCCATTCCCCTGGATCTGGGCCTCATCATACCACTTCGAATACGAGACAACTTCCCAAAATGAATGACAAAAATCAGATACAGTGGACGCAATGTTGTGAAAAATGGTCACAGACATTAAATTAGTAGTAACCATCCCAAAATAGAAAAAAGATTGTGACATTTTCAGTGAACCATTCTACGGAAACAGCCACAATGGAAGATGTGCAGAGCAAAGGTGCTTGTTTAGGTAGGCAGTGATACAGCAGTTGACAACACATTGTTACTATGCCTTTATTCCTGAGAACTAATAATAATTGTTTAAACATGGTTCCTCCGTTGGCATGTAAGATTCCAGAGCACAAGAGCAGGGGTCGCGCTCCCAAAAGAGGACAATTACAGTGGGTATTACAGAAGCCACAGTGAACGATTTGTTTACTGTCTGAATCTGCATGGACACTTCAATCACTGCACAGATACATTAAACGTCGAACTGTTTCTTTTACTGTCAGTGACCTACTGACATGCTCCCAAGTTAGTATCTTGTGAGCTTGACTCTTCCACAAGGCAGAGCTGGCCTGCCATGGGTAAACCAATGGATAGGCATCAATGTGTGTCCTTGGGGGGAGGGTGTGTGACCGAATTGGACGGCACAGTCACAATGCTGCTATGTCAAAAGCTGATACTGACCAGCAGAATGAAACAGCAGAGCACATTTCTGCATACTATGCACAACCCTGACTTGTCCGACAACTTAGCTCAGTAGTCTTTCTGGTATTATGGTAAAAAAGGGAGAAAGGGAATAGTATACCTCGTTCACCTGTATATTGGTAGAATGAGTTGATATGCGAGATATGAGTTCACAGTGGAAGCCTCCAATAATGTGGCAATAAGACCCGAGGTGGCAGGCCAATACCGTGGGTGGTATTGGCCCGCCGCCAAGGGTCTTATAGCCATGAGTACCCCGGCCCGTTAGACCCGGGTACTAATGGCATTTTTTTCTGTTTCAAAACGCTGCCGAGATTCGGTACAAAAAAAAGAATGAAAAGCCAGCTGGGAAAGGGAAAACGCAGTCCGTTTTCCCTTTCCATGGCGGCCATCGGGACCAGACGTGCTGGGAACAGAAGTGTTTCCAGCGCATTCGCTCCCAATAAAAGAAGAAAAAAGAAGGTAAGTGGGGTTGGGAGGGTGGGGAGAGTGGTGCTGCCCGTAATGACGGGCTTACGCGGCGGTGTGACGTTGCACGCCGCTGCATAGATTATAAATAAAGGGGCGTTCTCGGCCGCGAGCAGAGCGACCGTAAAGCCCGAACCGAAAGGCTGTGTGCGTGTGTGTCC
This sequence comes from Ambystoma mexicanum, assembly GCF_040938575.1. Lineage (NCBI taxonomy): Eukaryota > Metazoa > Chordata > Amphibia > Caudata > Ambystomatidae > Ambystoma > Ambystoma mexicanum. The sequence goes on along the minus strand of NC_090934.1, from coordinate 364,593,549 downwards.
TTTCGGAGGGGGGGGCTTGTGGGCACGCATTGGGGGCTCAGGACCGCCCCCCAACAGTGGCGACGAGCGAGTGCGGATGCCCGGGCCAGGCGGTGCAGACTTCCGAATTTTTTTCTGCATGTACGGAGCGGCTGGATGCTCCGTCGTACGCCGTGGCTGCGGCTCATACACGCGGCCGGCGGCCATTTTTGTCTGGTAGGCCGCGGATGTTCTCCGAGCTCCGGTTTGGAGGGGGAAGTGAATCCGGGCCAAATTTTTGGAAATTCTGCGTGCAGGCAGCATGATCTGCACACCCATGGTTGGATTGTGAATTTTCATGTAGTTTTGGGGCTACTACGTCGTGTGAAAGCCAGGAGAAGGGTTAACATGGCTGGACCTGCTTAGCCTACTCCATGCTTATGGCTTAATTTTTGGAACACCTATACATTGGTGGATGCCAGCGGATGGAGACAGCATTTTTCTTCGTCCCCTTCATCATCAAGTGGCTGTGGTATCTTCTTCGTCCTCTTCATCATCAGAGAAGGCTGTGATTGAGAGACATTCACACCAGCACGCTTTGTTCCTGGTCCTTGGAGCTGGTGCCCGTCCCCGGTGAGCTGTCAGGCTCGTAGTGTGTATCTGGGATCGGATTTGACTGTTATAGACACTCACACTGTGGATGGTGAAGGGTGGCTGAGTTGCGGCCTCCAGGACAACTGGTGGGGGTGCCTGTGCGCTCAGACCTATGTTTGACTCTGAAGATTCGGATGACGGGGCAGGAGCTGCGCCGATTCCTCAACAGGCTGGGCAGCCTCCAGTAATTCCAATGCAACAGCCGATACTGGCTCCACAGTTGCCCCTGCAAAGACCTCCAGCAGTTCTGCCAGCTGCACTACCTGGACACCCCATCATGGCTCAGGCAAGAGCACCTGTGGCCCACGCTGCTCTGCAGCCCATTCCGGAATTTGACGCATCGGGGCCACCTTCGAGCATGGGCCCCCGGTGGAGGAGATGGATGAGTTGCCTTGATATGTATTTCAGGCCCTCTCAGGTGACGGACGATGACAGCAGAGTGGCCACCAAGCTGTACTCGGCAGGGCCTGCGGTCCAGGAAATATTTGAATCCCTCACACCTGCCAATGCCTCCTATGATGCGGCCAAGGCGGCACTCCTTGCACATTTCCTCCCCCTTGCTAATATGGACTATGAGAGATTTGTTATGCTGTCGGCCAAACAGAAGGATGATGAGACGCTGGACACCTTCTATGGTGTTTGCGCCGCCTCTCCTTAGGATGTGGGTGGACGGATGCGGAAGACATGATGCGCACAATGTTAATCCAGGCATGCTCCTCCGGCAAACTTAGGAGGCAGGTCCTGAGAGAGCCAGGCATCACTCTGCCCCGCATACTGGAGCTCGGCCGTTGCCATGAGGTGGCGGAGGCTCGGGCCAATAAGATGGAGGCAGGATCCCGGTCAGTGAGATCGGAGGAGGTGTGCGTCATGTGGCGAGGTGGCAGAGGCATGAGATGTCCTGGTGGAGGACCCCACGACAGGGCAGGCAGAGCTGGGGAGTCGTGCCAGAAATGCGGGTACGACCTTCCTCACCCGACAGAATGTCCGGCGGTGGGAAAGACCTGTGGCAGATGTGGACTGGCCGATCACTTTTCAAGGGTATGCCGTGCTGCCCTGCCGGTGATGGTGCCGAGAGGCCAGGCACGGACGTGGAATCCACGCCAGAACCCGCCGCCGAATGTGGCCCAGGTAGATCAGGGCGAAGTGGATCCCCAGGTAGAGGGTGCCGAGGAGGAGGACGAGGAGAACATCTTTTTCGTCTCGAGCGTGGAAATCCTGAAAAGAAAGAGCCGGAGGCAGCCCAGATGTGTGGTGGCGGTCAATCACTCCCCAGTCCCGGTGCTTGTGGATACGGGGGCCTCCGTCAATGTAATGGCCAGAGGACATTATGACACGCTTGAACCCCTCCCAGGTCTGGACACGCCGAAGGCTCGCATATTTGCGTTTGGAGGGCTGGAACCGATAATACTGGATGGTGCCTTTATAGCCAGTGTTGAACATGACGGCTCACAGATCAAGGCTCGCTTCTATGTAACTCCTGTGAGTGACAACACCCTGCTCAGCTGTGCCGCTGCCGAGGCCTTGGGGATTGTCAGTTTCACCTGTTCAGTCTACATGGAAGACATCAATGACCTCCTAGACAAGTACGCAGCACTGTTCAGTGGGATTGGAAAGATGACCGGTGAACCGGTTCGGCTTCACATTGATGAGTCGGTCCAACCTATTGCCCTGAAACACTGTAGGGTACAGTTTCATCTAAGAGAGCAGGTGGACAAGGAGCTGGACAGTTTGGTAAACTTGGACATCATCGAAAAGGTGGAGGGCCCGACCCCCTGGGTGTCTCCGATTGTGGTGGCCAGAAAACCTAAGCAACCTGATTCTGTCCGCATCTGTGTCGACATGCGGCTCCCTAACAAGGCAATAAAGAGGGAACGGCATCTCACACCCACGATTGACGACATAATTGCGGAGGTACAAGGGGCTCGGTTCTTTTCGAAACTGGATCTCCGAGCAGGTTACCACCAGTTCGTTCTCCACCCCGAGTCCAGGTACATAACAACGTTTACCACCCACTGGGGATTGTACCGATATAAGAGGTTGAGTTTTGGAGTGTCATCTGCCGCCGAGGTGTTCCAGAACATCATTAGGGGTGCCCTGGCAGACCTCGAGATCGTCCTCAACATCAGCGATGACATTCTGGTGTTCGCGAAAACAGAGGTGGCCCATATGAGGAGGTTGGGAAAGACCCTGGAACGGCTCCAGTCACTGGGCCTTACCCTACATAAGGAAAAATGCGAGTTCATGCGCACCTCCATTGAATTCTTCGGTTTTGTGTTCAAGGAGGGAGGGGTATCGCCCGATCCAAGAAAGGTCCAGGACATCAAATCGGCACAACCTCCCGAATCGGTGTCTGATGTGAGGAGTTTTCTGGGGATGGTGACCTACTGTGGGCGTTTCATCCAAAACCTCGCCTCAAGATCGGAACCACTCCGGGCCCTGACGAAGAAGGAGTCAACGTGGCACTGGGGCCCACTTGAGCAGGCTGCTTTTGAGGACATTAAAGCTGCCCTCATGATGGAAGACACCATGGCTTTCTTCGACCCCACCCTGGAATCAGAGATCGTTGTTGATGCAAGCCCTTTTGGCCTGGGGGCCGTGCTAACTCAGGTGGATCGCAACGGGGGAGTTCGCCCTGTGGCATATGCCACCAAGGCACTCTCAGAGACTGAGCAGAGGTACTCCCAGATCGAGCGGGAGGCTCTTGCGGTGCTGTGGGGCTGCAGACATTTTCGACTCTATGTCTTGGGTTGTCCGGTGACGGTGGTAACCGATCACAAACCGTTGCTTCCAATCCTGGTTGGGTCATCATCTAAGCCCCCGGCCAGGATTGAGAGGTGGATGCTCACCCTCCATGAGTACTCCGTTACCTTGGTATACAGGCCCGGGGCCAAAAATGCGGCGGACTACCTCTCCCGCCACCCGGGGGTGTGCGGGGGAGAGGGGCATGATATCTGCGAAGTAGAGGCTGACAGCCATGTACGGATGGTGGTGGAGGCGGCCACACCAAACGCGATGCCACTGGCGGAGCTGGAGGCCACGGCGGCCCAAGACGAATGCTTTCAAATACTGAGGCACTCGATGCAACACTGCTCCTGGAAGTCAGTCCTCGAGGCTGTGGCCGGGCGGACACAAGAGGCCCGAACAACACTTGAACAGCTGTGGAAAGTGAAGGACGAGTTGTCGTTTTCGGAGTCGGGCCTGCTGCTCCGGGGTGACCGGATTGTCGTCCCCCTGTCAAAAGTGAAGGAGGTCATCACTTTAGCCCACCATGGACATCAAGGCGCAGCCAAGACCAAGGCGCGGCTCCGGTTGAAGGTCTGGTTTCCTGAACTAGAGAAGAGGGTTGATGACTTTATAGCGGCATGCGTGTGGTGTCAGGCAGCCTCTCCTCTGCAACGGGAGCCGGCAATAGAAGCGATGCCCCGAGGCACACGGCCTTGGGAGGTCGTCCACGCGGACTTTGGATCGACGTCGGTGTGCACCCACTTCCTGGCAATTGTCGATGAGTATTCTAGATATCCAGAGGTGGAGTTCATCGAATCTGTGGCGTTTGAGCATGTGGTGGTGGCGAAGATCTTTGCAACCCACGGGTTTCCCCACACTCTATGCTCAGACAATGGGGCTCCTTTCCAAAGTGAGCGGTTCTCCGAGCTCATGGAGAGCTGCGGGGTGCAGCACAGGAAGGTGTCACCGCTGTGGCCCCGAGCCAATGGCGATGCGGAGAGACTCATGCAGACTCTTAACACCACCCCGCATGCCTCAACTGGAGTGGCTCCCGCAGAAGCGCTGTTCAAGAGATGCCCCAGGGGCCTGCTACCCGAGGATGTGGAGAAAGAGCCTGGAGTGATTGATAACCAGCGGGTTGAAATGGAAAGGCGAGTGAGAATTGACCAAGAAAACCTGCGAAGGGGTCTCTGGCCTCAACGGCTTGAGCCGGGAGACGAAGTTCTAATCCGCAACCGACCCCCCCATGGGAAACTCTCACTCCCCTATGAACCCGAGCCCTTGGATGTGGTGGCGGTCAAGGGATCCATGGTGACGGCCTCGGATGGGCGATCTGCCGTCACCCGGAATGTGAGCTTCTTCAAGAAACTGGGTGATCCATGGACTGAAACTCCGCCTGAACCTGACCCACCAGAGGACCCCGATGATGGAGATCTCCGGGAGGATGTCCCAGACTCCCCAATCCGGGGAGCCGCGGCTGAGGGACATCACGGGCCGGAGGTAGGCAGGAGGTACCCCCAGAGGGCTGGGCGAGGGAAACCTGCTTACTTCAGCGAGTATATTCTTGCACACTTAGCCAGTAAACTGTGATGAAGGGATCCGGGTGGTTGACAATAAAGGGGTGTTGGGTGTGCAGTGGTGGTTTGTAGTGTAGCGGTGTGTTAAAAGTTATTATAGTTAAAAATGCAGTTGTTGTGGTTCCTCCCGAAAAAGGAGGAGTGTGTCGCTGCCCGTAATGACGGGCTCACGCGGCGGCGTGACGTTGCACGCCGCCGCGTAGATTATAAATAAAGGGGCATTCCCGGCTGCGAGCAGAGCGACCGGGAAGCCCGAACCGAAAGGATGTGTGCATGTGTGTCCTTTCGGAGGGGGGGCTTGCGGGCACGCATTGGGGGCTCAGGACCGCCCCCCAACAGGGAGGGCAAAGTTTGCGGGGGAGGAGGGTGGAGGAAAAGAAAAACTTACCTGTGTCCCCGGCAGAGGACGAAGGCAGAGTCCAGCCATGGGGAGGCTCAAAGCAGGGATTGCCCTCTTTCGAGCCTCCTCATTGGCTAAGGGGCTGCCACGCCCCCTCGCCGGGAACAGAGTACCCGGCACGCGCGGGACGCACTAATAAACGAGAATACTGTGTGGTATGGCTTGGAAAAGAGCCAATCCACATGTAGTATTCCCGGTGTACAGCGCGCGCCGGGTACTAATAGTACATCAATTACTCAAATAAACGGAATGTCAAAGCAAGGTTTTATAAACATATGTGCTTGACTGAATCACAGACAACTATCACAAATACATAAAAAAACTCCCATGTAAGGAAACCCATAATGCATGCTGCATGTATTTAGACTGTACACTTTGGGTATGACGGTGCTGGAGGGGAAATATGTAGGCAACGCTGAATACAATGAATAATATGGAAAGCACAAATGGGTTCTTGTCATAGACAGAGTAAATAATGGAGACCCCACTAGTCTTTAGGCCTTAGAGTAAAAATTGGGGTCTCAGAGTATCTAGAACAGTTTGGGAAAGGGATCCCCTATTCCATAAGCTGCTTCCTTAGTCTATTAAGAAGGCACATCAGCAGTGAATAGGGACTTTGCCCATCACTCTGCATGCAAAACTCCCCTTCGTTGATTAATGGAATCGAGTTTGCTGGACTTTTCCGGACCTTGCAGGAACTCCACACTGATCCGGCACGTCACTGCATGCAGTCGAGCCCATTACACGAGACTCGACGCAGGGCATGGGTGGGGGCTGCACATAGATTAAAATAGGGGGAGGAGCATGCATATACCCCATTTTCCACGCCGAATGAGGAATAATGCAGGCATGTTGAGGGACAGGACACGCTAAGCAATGGAATACCCGATCCGCTGCAGACCCAACCAAATTCATGTATTCCAACGCGCAATCTCACATTGGGAAAAGTCACATGCAAACCCTGTGATCCAACCACCACATGATAGCAGACTTAAAGTTCGATGCGCAAAGGATCGATTGTGTATAAAGCATGCAATGCACCCATACAAATGTCGCGCAGCCACAATGAATGCTGCAATCGTACATGGACACAGAAGGAATAGGAGGATGCTCAGGCTCTGGATTTTTGCAACTCACACAACACTGTTCGGGATGCCTGACGGACAGGTGTATTCTAGGTACCTGTTCCCACCTCATGTCATCCTAGACCTTGTCAGGGAGTGGGAGCAAGACCTAGCATCACCCACCGTCTGCTCCCAGGCTCTTACCCCCCTTGAAAAGGTTCACAGCACACAATTTCAATGCCACAGGCTCCTTTCAGTGCACCACAGTCATAATTGGAGGGATATCTCAGGCCACACAATCCTGCTGTTTCCACCAGGTCTTGGCTTGCATAACATCACAAGTGTGTCTGCGTAGGCATATATATGCCGAGAACATTGGAGGAATGGCAGAGTGTGCCAGGATTTCTGTGGTTGAACACTTTCCATGTGTACTTCGAGCCATCTCCAGTACACATGTTGCTTTAAGGCCCCCCTCGACTGATGGAGCACATATACTGCAATCACAAGCACTGGCATTCCATCAATATTCATGTTGTCTATGACACAAAACGGGTGATCATGTAAGTCAGTGCCAATTTCCCTGGCAGCACGCATGACAGCTACATTTACTGCCAGTCATTACTATACCGGTCCCTGGCATAGGGAAAATGTGGCACACCTAGCTCATTGGTAAGTATGAACTGTCACACACATTCATGCATACATGCTTGTGACATACTGAACAACAGACCATGACAATAAGTGCCAATAACAACCATGTGCACATTTGCAGGGGAGAGTGCCGACCCGCTATCACCGTTCATGATGACGTCATGCAGGAATCCTGCCACACCAGCATGAGGCAAGATACAATGCAGCACATGTAGGCACCATGGGCATAGTGGAGGGCACATTTGGGGTGCTCAAGTCACATTTACGCTTCCTAGACCACTCTGGTGGGGTTTTGATATATGCCCCATCAGTAGTCTGTAAAATAATTGTTTCATCATTTGTACTGTACAATGTAGTCACACGGCATGGAATATCAGTTGATATTCACGTGGGACATCGCCCTTAGCCACAAGGTACCACCCCTGCCCTTGGTTTGCCAAAGGGCAGAGGCAGAGGATGCATGCAACCAGCTGGTGCAAACATACTTTACCTGAAAACCAGCCCCTATGGAACAGACACAGTGAGGCCACAGCCCTGGTGCCGTTCAATGTTTTGCGCCTATCGTCTGTGCACATAACAATACCCTGAGAATGTGTGTCAGAGAGAGGCAAAATGTGTGTGTCCCTTAGACTTAAAATAACATGCACTAAACACTGATGGAGTCATGGCAAATGGAAACAACATTAGCCATTCTGTTGCTGGGATGCACGTTCACATGTCAGCCCCTCCCACTCCATCTAGATATCGGAAAGTATACTAACATGTGGGAAATACGTATAAGTGGGTATACGTGGAAGGGGGAGCATGTGGGAAGAGGTGAATGGCGGTAGATACTTGTATTGTAGAAGCACATCCATATTCAAGGGAAACTAACCACTTGATTTGCAGAAGTGTCACATAGAATACATTGTATGCTTGATATCCATAACACAAACTAATGCAGTAATCAAGAGTAGGCCTGAATCCTTGCAGGCTGATTTCGAAACACAGAAGAACGAGGCCTCTTCTCTTGCATGACTATCACATCCCAACCCCCAGGCAATGCAGTGAATGTGCACATACACACACATACAAATGTATCCAGTTGGAACTTTGTACAATTACACAGGAATGCAAGCAGTCAAATTGGAGGAGAGCTGCAGCCATTTGTGAAGGCCATACCCATGGGAGCCAGGGCAGAGGATTTGAGCTGCCAAAACACGAGCTGAGATCCAGGACACATGCGGCCCCCAGAATAATGCTCATCCCATTTTAACTGCCAGATGCCCAGGGATAAAGCTCCTAAATCCTTCATGATTTAGAAGGATTAGTGGGACATGCAGGAACTCATGGCCTACCCCTTGGGAAGAGTAGCTGATAAAGGGGGAGCAGAGAACAACATGATCTGTGATTTGTACCAGGGAGAGCAAAAGGGGATGCCAACATTTATAAGATTTTGGGGGGGAGGCATGGTGGGGGCGCCTGCATATCTGGGATGAGAAAAGAGTTGTTTTGTTTCTAAGGACCAGACTGAACTCAAAGTTGTCTTTTAAGCCCATGTTGACAGCCAGATGCACATCAAGATTGGGGGCCATATATGAAAGCCTAACCAATCATTGTACAGTGACCCAAGGAGCAGAAGATGATATGGCCAATGGGAGACGGGTCTATCTGTGAATAGTTGCATGCAAATAGCTAGTAGCCAATGAGGGTGGGGGATGAACACTGTATATCAAATGCGTCACACATGACGATTGTCATGGTAATAACGTGCTGGTTGCTTTAATGAAAACAGGGTTCTGTGCCAGTGGACTAATAATACCCTATTGGGGAAAAGGGGCATGTATCCTAGGGGAATTATATCCCAAGTTCGTTAATGTTGCAGGCACAAGGGGTCTGATAGAGGTCCCACTGCTTGCTAGTCAATAATTAATTGTGTCTCTCGTTATTACAGTTTAGATTTAATCTAATAAGGTTGTGGAGAGTTTAGATGAGCGTCTAACAACAGATTCGATATTGATTTAACTCAAATAATATGACATAGGCTTAGTTCCGTAACATAGCGTATGCAGATTCATAGATCCTAAAACATGTCTGTCAACCCAATTTTCTGACACAAAGTTTTCGAAATTTGAAAAGTAGGAAAAAACCCTCTATGGCTTATTTTAATTGGTAAAGATACACAATTTTTATCAAAGTGTTTCACAAAAACAAGGTTAAAGCAAAACTAGTTCACATCACAAATTCTGTTTAACAAACTTTCATTCGTAAAACTTCAATCCATATACTAGCAAAGTCCTTTCGTAAATTGTAGCAAGATGAAATCATAAAAGTTCTTTGGTTTAAAGTCACCAATCCAAAAAATAGCCTCAGGGTTTTCTTAGTGTATTGCCAACGCGTTTCGGACTTTACAACAGTCCATCTTCAGGGACAATGATGCTATTTGTTCCAAAAATATATATGTTCTTAATCTCAATTCCTAAGGCAAAGAAATGGAGAGTATTATACTGTTAGTGTTTCTTTTAACTGACTTAATATTAGCAATCTCAACTCTAGAGAGTTAAACCTCAAAATCTTACATAAAATACGACTAGCACAACATATTTATGAAAATTAGACTGAACACACCTCCTTCTTGGTGCCATGAGCACCTCTATTTTTGTCTTGAACACCCTTTGTAGGTAGGTTTGACTGCGCATCAACCGTTGTGTGAGTGATCCGTTTCACCTCACGAAGACTCTCACAAAAAGAACTTCTAGAGTAGAAACAGAGAGTATATGAGTATATGCTTATTAGAGGTTCTGGACAGACATTCAGACATCCCCTATGTATGTGGTTCCTATGGTGAACTCCTATATGTCACTAGGGTAAATGGAAGCCTCTTACCCGCCCTCCTAAGATGGCAAGAAGAGCCATATGTATTCTGGCAAATGGTGGTTCTATCCTCAGCAGTATTTTAAATTAAAATTTCAAAATAGGGGGTAAGGTGCTGGGTTCATTCTGTGGTGCTCGCATTGCCGTTTCCATACGGATCTCTCTCTCACCTCTGCGCTTGGTGCTTGTGTGTAGCAGGAATCCTTTGCTGTCCGGGATTCGAGTAGATCACTGCCATTCGTGACTCGTTAAATGTTAGCAGTTCACGTTCCATATGCTAGTGCGCATGCGTAAGTGCGGGTCGGGCCGCTATCTCTTGGCGCATGCGCACAATTAACACTCAGTCTACAGATCGTGGTCTCATTGGTGTTTGCGATTGAAGTTCCATATGTTTGTGCGCATGCGCACAAAGAACCCTACGGGACTCAAAATCTTTCTGTGGTTGTCCCGCAAATGTGCTGCTTCTCCCTTGCGCAGGCGCAAAATGCAACAAACAAACTCTTAGGTTCGCCCGCCGTTAGTTCTGCGCATGCGTGTGTGTATTAACAACGTTCCCATAGGGGAACCTAAACGTGTTGGGGTACATCATTTCAAATGGAATTGCAGCTACAGGTACCAATACTTTATCAAGGACAATAGTAGTAATTTCACTAAGTCATTTGGAGCTCCACATGATCGTATAGATATACCAAAAGGTAATCACTAGTATTCCAGAGTTTTGTTTATATATGCCTGTAAATCATATATCTTACCCACTTAAAATAATCAAAGGCCGAGGTGCCAATTGAGTTATACTTGCTGTGAAAGGTTTTAGGGTTTTAGTTCCTCGTGAAGAGTCATGCCGCTGAGCCACTGCTCGGGTGAGTGGGGAATGGCGCAGACTCAAAGCCTGCTTGGGTCCCCGTCTGTCCCATGCTGTGGTTATCCTGCGGCACGACACTGCATCCCTTCACTATGACCTCGCAAAGGATTTACCTCATTCACTTTACCTTTCGTGCACATACATGGCTAACTCTTGTGTGGTATAATCATATAATCAGGTAGGTAGCTTAGCATTTCTGTCTCCCTCTTTTCCATGTGTTGTCTGCTAGAGCTCAGTGTTGTTATTTATACTGATCACACTTCACATTAGTCTCTGCCGGCTCCATGGCTCACATTCTGTATGTACATACTCCCTTGGTTTCTGCCGACTTGACGGCTCACATTCTGCATGTACATATATCTTTGGACTCTGCCGACCTGACGGCTCACATTCTAGAGTGTACTCTGGTATCACAATCTGTCCTGTATATTGTCATGATGCCTACCTCTAAGGAGCCAGGTCCGACCCAGCAACCCCAGAGGCAGGCATCATTCCCCCCAGGGAAGTGCCAGCGGGCCCAAGCTGGGGCCCTTTGGAAACAGTCCTGGCGCCTTAGGCGCCAGGCTCATGTTGGACCCCTGTCCTGGCGCCTTAGGCGCCAGGCTCATAAAGCTAGACATGTGTTCAAGTGTTTTAATGTACACTTACCTGATGCAGACCATGCTGCTACATCCAGGCCCTCTTGAGGCCTGAATGGAACTACTTTACCTGTGGGACTACTTTCCACCTGGGTGTGGTCGGGGAAGGATACATACCTGATCGGTGGAAGGATACATACCTGGAACTTCTTCCAAAGCTATTTAAACCACGCCCGATAAGCAACTCACGCTTCACGTTGTTCTGCTCCTCGCAGCTGGACGCTCACCGTGTCAGTTCCTGCATCTGGACTTCAGTCACGCCTGTCAGCATCCTGGGTCACCTGCTAAGAGAGAATTGGAGAGAAAGAAGACCTTACCTGCTAAAGCTGCATCACTGAAACATCACACCGACGATCCTGAAAGGGAAGACATCATTTTTGAAAGCATTTCGCTTCGATCGCTGCAGCGCTGCATTTCACTCACCTTTCCTGGGCACCTCCATCTTCAGCAGCGATCATCCGGATCCGCAGCCACTTCCCAGAGCCTAGAGAGAAAAAGACAAGAACACAAGGTGAGAGAAGGAAGGGAATAGGAAAAGCTCAGTTTCCTTCTAAGACTTACCTGTTGGGTCATTCCCATTTCATTTCGGGTCCTGCCGCTTCCTGGCATTCCGGACCCCGGCCCCTATGGGGAAAAAAGACAAAGACATTGAATGAGTGAATGCAAAGACATTACCCGAACGCTCATCCAGAACTTACCTGTCATTTACTGGAACTGCACGTTTCACTTCGGGTCGGCGCCACATCTCCGGCATTCCGAACCCCGGCCCCTAAGGGGAAAAAGACATAAGCGTTAGCGCTTGCTGCAATAAGACAATGAACATTATTATTAAGCTTGAACTTTTGAACTTGCTACAGAACTCTTACAGTGCCTTACCTGAATAGTCAAGCTTATTTGAACTCCCATCAAACCTCAATCCAGTGAAGTAACTGGGTTTCAACGCGCCCCTGCATCAGAAGCAGGATGGAGAACTCATCCTTCCAGACCCTAAGGTGAGACTTCACGGGGAATCGTGGAAGGGTATCGTGGAGGGTTCCGTCAGTAGGTAATACTCCCTTTTCACGCACAGGGGAATATTCCTGCGAGCCAGAGAAGCCAGAGTAGAGGGGCCCTACCTGTCCATCCTCAGAGTCCTGCGCTTCACCATTTAAGAAGCATCAGCACTCGAAGCCAGACCTGCGCCTCCGTGGGAATCAGGTGAGCGTGACAGAACGCGAAGCCTACCCACAATTTCCCACCCGGGCGCTATGGAGACTTCCGAGACAGATCAGCTGGCCCAGCTTTTGGGGGAATTATGGGCAGAAGTGCACTCAGCCCGCCAGGAGACTAACGCTCTCAAAAGAGAACTGATCCTATCCAAGGAAAGAACAGATGACCTGGCCAAAAGGTTATTGCAGGCCCAGGCAGGGCACACTCCTTTATCTAATTCCGGAGGTACTTCCACATCAATGGGTTTGAATAACCCGGTACAAATCAATCTACCTGGACACATGCCTTTGGCCCCGCCTGAACGTTTTGCGGGGGATCCCAAGAAATATGCCGTCTTTATGAACCAATGTCATTTACACTTTCTATGCAGACCCGGGATCTTCCCTAACGACCAGACCAAGGTAGCCTTTATACTATCTTACCTCAGTGGCAGTGCTGCCGATTGGTCTATTCAATTGGTAATTCAGGATGATCCCATTCTCCAGAATTTTCAGGGTTTCCAGGCCAGCATGGAAAGATTGATTGCTCGACACTCTCAAGGACAGGCCCTTGATAACAAACTGCTATCCTTACGACAAGGTAATCAGGATCTCCTGTCCTACGTTGCCACCTTTAATAGACTGGTTGTGGAAACTGGATGGCCAGAAAACAAAAGGATCACATTTTTTCATCGAGGCCTGCGCGGAGAGCTTAAGGATGTTCTAGCTCAGATAGTAGATCCACCCCAGGTCTGCGCAGAATACATAGACTTGGCGGTTCAACTTGATCACAGACTTCAAAATTGAAAAGCAGATCGGTTCAAGTACGAAACCCGAGTACCGATCAAAACCCACGCTAACTCCAAGAGTACTGACGTATCCGAACCTATGCAAATCGGCGGTGTTAAAGGACCATTAACGCAGAAGGAACGAGAGAGAAGGCGGCAAATGCAACTTTGTCTGTATTGCGGGACTTCCGGTCACTTTCTTCGAAATTGTCCGGTTAAACCACCTAAGAAGGTGGTTGGAGCCACTGATAATGATTTATTGACACCTGATTCCGGAAACAACCTAGCCCGACAAGCGTAGGGGTCCGCTTGCTGAGCTTGAAAACAAACTCTTTGACCTCGCATTTTGTCATGCCAATGGTGCTCGTGGACCCAAAACAGCCTCAGCAGTTGCATGCTATAAAAGCATACATCGACAGTGGAGCTATTGGAAATTACATAGACCGTGAATTGGCTTCCAGGATTAAGCTCCCTCTCCGCCCGAAAGTAACCCAAGATGTCATTACTACAGTAGATGGAACCGAAATAGCCTCAGGGCCTGTAACGCATTCCACAGTTGAAATGACACTGGTGGGTCAGGATGGACATCGGGAAGCAATCGTGTTTGATGTGATCAAGGCCCCACAATTTCAAGTAATTCTTGGAATTCCTTGGTTAGAAACACATAATCCCAGAATTGACTGGCGAGCAAAGAAGATAGGTTTTCCTGATTGTGAACCAACTTGTTATCCAAGAAATCCAGTTATGGGTCTAGCCTCAGCAACTTCCACCCCTGTACAGCTACCGTCAGAATACCAAGAATTCCAAGACGTTTTTCAGAAGGAACAGGCTAACACGTTACCTCCCCATCGGTCTTATGATTGCCAAATCGATCTGGTACCCAATGCTCAACTACCTTGTAGTAGGATTTATGCTCTTACGGAACCTGAGAACCTGCATTTGCGTCAGTATTTAGATCAGTACCTAGCCAATGGTTTTATTCACCCGTCCAAGTCTCCTGTCTCCTCAGCTCTGTTCTTCGTGCCGAAAAAAGAGGGCGACCTTAGAACATGTATAGACTATTGCGCCCTAAATCAAATAACGATTAAGAATCGTTATCCTCTGCCCCTGATCCCTGAGCTTATCGACCAGGTGAAAGACGCTTGTGTGTACACCAAGTTAGATCTCCGAGGAACTTATCACCTGGTGCGTATAAAAGAAGGCAACGGATGGAAGACTGCATTCCGCACCAAATTCGGGCTCTTCGAATATCAGGTGATGCCCTTCGGTTTGTGCAATGCACCTGCCGCCTTTCAGTACTTTATGAATGATGTTCTTCGGGAACTTATCGATGTCTGTGTCATTGTTTATGTTGACGACATCCTGGTGTACTCTTCTTCAGCATCCGATCACAGAAAACATGTTAGGGCAGTTCTTGAGAAATTGCGCCAGCACAGACTATTTGCAAAGCTCGAAAAATGTGTTTTTCATACCACAGAAGTTGAGTTTCTCGGATTCATCCTGACACCTCAAGGAGTCCGAATGGACTCGCGAAAGGTGGACGCCATCCTCAAATGGCCATCTCCTAGCTCGGGGAAGGGAGTTCAGAGCATGCTCGGCTTCGCCAATTTCTATCGAAGATTCATCCCGGAATTTTCCCGAACAGTCCAGCCCATCACAGCTCTCCTAAAGAAAAACAAACGCTTTGAATGGACTCTTGAGGCCGAACAAGCCTTTCAGGACCTGAAAACCAAATTCACCTCTGCACCTGTATTGGAGCACCCGCACCCAGATCTCCCTTACATTGTGGAAACCGACGCATCCAGTTCGGCCATGGGAGCTGTCCTGTCGCAAAGAGACCCAGAAACTAACCAACTACACCCTGTGGCCTTTTGGTCCAGGAAATTTTCTCCTCCTGAAATCAACTACGCAGTTACCGACAAAGAGTTACTGGCTATTAAATCTGCTTTCAAGGCTTGGCGTCACTACCTTCTTGGGGCAAGACACACCATCACCGTAATTACGGACCACAGAAATTTACAGTATTTAAAGACGGCCAAAGCTCAATCTTCACGACAACTCCGATGGGCTCTATTCTTTGCGGAATTTGATTTTGTAATTACCTATCACCCTGGCTGCAAGAATGGTAAAGCGGACACCTTATCCCGGATTGGCATGGAAGAACCCAATTCGAGTTTAGAATCTGTGCCAATCATACCTGAACAAAGAATCTTAGGCCTAACTTCATTGCAAACTATTGAGGACATCCAAACGCAAGTAAAACAACTTCTAGACTCTTCAGCCTTACTGGAATGGAGTCAAAAGGGTCCTCATTACACCGTTAAGGATGATTTACCCTACTTCCAGGAGGGGTTGTTTCTGCCAAGTAAAGAATTGCAAGAACTTGTTATTGCCCATCATCATGAATCATTAATGGAAGGACACCCTGGTATCGCTAAAACGGAGGAAAAAAATCAAACGCCACTTCTGGTGGCCTTCTTGGAGAAAAGACATAAAGTCTTTTGTATTGTCTTGCGGAATTTGCGCCCAAAACAAGGGTCAAAAGAAAAGGCCAGCAGGCCTACTTCAACCCTTGGATATTCCACCGGCACCGTGGCACACCTTGTCAATGGACTTTATAACTGACCTGCCTCCTTGTGCTGGTTACAACACTATCCTTGTAATTGTGGATCTATTCTCCAAAATTGCCCACTTTATCCCTCTAAAAGGTTTGCCTTCAGCTTCCACCTTGGCCCAGGAATTTCTGGAGAATATAGTTTGCATACATGGTTTCCCTTCCGTATTAGTCTCGTATCGTGGAAGTCAATTTATCTCCCATTTTTGGAAGAAGTGTTGCCAACTAGCACAAATAGATGTGCTGTTATCCACCAGCCACCACCCCCAGACCGACGGACAAACTGAGAGAACCAATCAGACTCTCGAGCAATATCTTTGGTGCATGTTACACCAATCCGAGTTAAATTGGAAAGACCTCCTTTGGATCGCAGAATATGCATACAACAATTCAGTGCATTCTGGAACCGGACAAACTCCTTTTTATACTTTGTATGGTCACCATCCTCGGACCTCTGACCTAGATCCACCTCTGACCCTGGAAATGCCCGCAGTAAATCATCTGCATTCCACAATAACCCGAGCCTTCAAAGAAGCTGCAACTCATTTACAGCAAGCCAAGAAAAAGTATAAAGAAAACGCTGATTTGCACCGAAGTAAAACTCCTCCTTACCAAGTAGGAGACCAGGTATGGCTAGCAACGAAACATTTACCCCTCAAGGGCCCGCGAACCTTCAATCCCAGATTCATAGGACCTTATCCCATCAAGGCTATAATCAATCTTGTGGCCTTTAAACTGGATTTACCGTCTAACATGCGTATTCATCCAGTTTTTCATGCATCACTTTTGAAGCCAGTACAACCAGGGACCCGACTGTCCAAGCCTCCAGACCCAGTTCAAATTGAAGGGGAATTAGAATTCGAAGTTAAAGACATTTTAGACTCCAAGGTGTTAAAGTCAAAACTCTTCTATCTTGTTGACTGGAAGGGATATGGACCTCAGGAGAGATCGTGAGAGCCTAGTAACCATGTTCACGCACCTCGATTAATACAAAGGTTCCACCGGAGATTTCCGAACAAGCCAAAACCCCCGGAGGGAACAAACTTGGGAGGGCCTTGAGGGAGGGTACTGTCATGATGCCTACCTCCAAGGAGCCAGGTCCGACCCAGCAACCCCAGAGGCAGGCATCATTCCCCCCAGGGAAGTGCCAGCAGGCCCAAGCTGGGGCCCTTTGGACACAGTCCTGGCGCCTTAGGCACCAGGCTCATGTTGGACCCCTGTCCTGGCGCCTTAGGCGCCAGGCTCATAAAGCTAGACCTGTGTTCAAGTGTTTTAATGTGCACTTACCTGATGCAGACCATGCTGCTACATCCAGGCCCTCTTGAGGCCTGAATGGAACTACTTTACCTGTGGGACTACTTTCCACCTGGGTGTGGTCGGGGAAGGATACATACCTGATTGGTGGAAGGATACATACCTGGAACTTCTTCCAAAGCTATTTAAACCAGGCCTGATCAGCAACTCACGCTTCGCGTTGTTCTGCTCCTCGCAGCTGGACGCTCACTGTGTCAGTTCCTGCATCTGGACTTCAGCCACGCCTGTCAGCATCCTGGGTCACCTGCTAAGAGAGAATTGGCGAGAAAGAAGACCTTACCTGCTAAAGCAGCATCACGGAGACATCACACCGACGATCCTGAAACGGAAGACATCATTTTTAAAAGCATTTCGCTTCGATCGCTGCAGCGCTGCATTTCACTCACCTTTCCTGGGCACCTCCATCTTCAGCAGCGATCATCCGGATCCGCAGCCACTTCCCAGAGCCTAGAGAGAAAAAGACAAGAACACAAGGTGAGAGAAGGAAGGGAATAGGAAAAGCTCAGTTTCCTTCTAAGACTTACCTGTTGGGTCATTCCCATTTCATTTCGGGTCCTGCCGCTTCCTGGCATTCCGGACCCCGGCCCCTATGGGGAAAAAAGACAAAGACATTGAATGATCGAATACAAAGACATTACCCGAACGCTCATCCAGAACTTACCTGTCATTTACTGGAACTGCACGTTTCACTTCGGGTCGGCGCCACATCTCCGGCATCCGAACCCCGGCCCCTAAGGGGAAAAAGACATAAGCGTTAGCGCTTGCTGCAATAAGACAATGAACATTATTATTAAGCTTGAACTTTTGAACTTGCTACAGAACTCTTACAGCGCCTTACCTGAATAGTCAAACTTATTTGAACTCCCATCAAACCTCAATTCAGTGAAGTAACTGGGTTTCAACGCGCCCCTGCATCAGAGGCAGGATGGAGAACTCATCCTTCCAGACTCTAAGGTGAGACTTCACGGGGAATCGTGGAAGGGTATCGTGGAGGGTTGGAAGGGAGTGGGAGGCTTGAGCATTATTCCGTCAGTAGGTAATACTCCCTTTTCACGCACAGGGGAATATTCCTGCAAGCCAGAGAAGCCAGAGTAGAGGGGCCCTACCTGTCCATCCTCAGAGTCCTGCGCTTCACCATTGAAGAAGCATCAGCACTCGAAGCCAGACCTGCGCCTCCGTGGGAATCAGGTGAGCGTGACATATATGGAGTTTGGGCAACATACTTTAATGGAAGCTAGGTGCATTTCCAGGTCACCAATTGGCCTTAAGACAAGATCTCTCTACACCGTAAAAACAGGCATCAAAAGTTAAGATCAAATTTTGTTTCAAAAATGTAACTCAACTTCACATTTGATATCTTAGACATAGCACATCAGATCGATCTCTACATTCATCCCTCTCGGGCTAAGGCAGTCAAGGGTATCAATCCACATTATCTCCCTCCGGTGTAAAGTTCTGACAATATCTCCACCTTTAGGGCCTAGTTTCACATGCTCGAGTATTACACATTCATTTGTGCTACGGAATGCCTGGCTTCTGAGAAATGTATTGCAACAGGTGATTTCTGATTTTTTGTTCTGATGTTAGATTTGTGTTCGGACCACCTGATTTTAGCTTTTCTAGTGGTCATGCCTACATAGAATAGTCCATGGGGCACTTAAGTCCATAGATGACGTCTGATGCATCACACGTGCAGGAATGTTTAAGTGGGATAGGTTTCCCTGTATGTGGGTGACTGATTGTGTTTCCTCTGAGTATGTTGCCACAGTGTTGGCAATTGTGGCATGGGACCGTGCCCTTATATGTAGTTTTTCCGGTTGTCGTGGTGGTTATGTCTGCTCTAATCAAGCTGTTGCGTAGCGATTTATTGTTCCTGAAGGCGAACGTTGGAATCTCTGGAAAGAGTTGTTGAAGTCTGGGATCCATCTGTAACATATGCCAGTGTTTCTGCAAGATCATTTTTATTCTCCTGCTCTGGGTACAATATGTTGTTACATATACCAGTTTTTGTTGGTCTTGGGTCGGTTTGGGTGTCAAAAGAGTTTCCCTTTGGGTTAAGCTCACTTTCTCTTTAATGCCAGAGATTACATTTCTGTCATATTTCCTTTCAATGAATTTTGTTTGTAAGGCTGTTGCCTGTCTAGAAAATTCTTCAGTTTCAGAGATATTCCATCTGTACCGTAGAGATTGACCTAAGGGTACACTATCCAGTGTTCTTTGCGGATGAAAGCTTGTGGCTAAGAGTAAGCTGTTCCTGTCTGTCTCTTTTGTGAAAATACGCATCTCCAATTTCCCTTCTTTGATGTAAACTTCAACATCCAGGAAGTGTATTTTAGACTCACTGGTGGAAGCGATAATACCCAATTGCCATTTTCATTTTTGTATACAAAATAAAGCCCTTGTTCAACTGGAAAAAGGGTGCACCAAACCTTTTTCCCAAGGGAGTTGTAATTAATATGTTTGGTTGTTGTGAGTTTACACTACATTGTTGCTTGTGTGGTATGCTTTGTTTTGGACTAAGTCCCTGAATACTGTCACATGGACACCACCAATTATTCTGCCTGTCGACCCACACAGGAGAACACAAGTAGGAAGGCACAGCACAAAATAGAAAACAGAAACGAACATATGTCAGGACTGCCCTGGCCACCACCCTCTGCGTGTCAAACAACAATATACCGGTGGAGTAGCCACCCCATTCCTTGACAAGTATGCTCACAATACACATTCACATAAAAGTAGTCATGCAGATTTTGAGAAATGCAAGAGAACTGCAAGAACGATGCACATCTCACCTCACATCTTTCCCCTTTTGAACCTGAACCAGCTGTACCATAGGATGCATCAATGCTCCCCTCTGTAGGTCTGAAAACTACCCAACTCTGCTGATGTGTTGTGTGCACACATCCAACAGCAAGTCCCCTTCAATTGCAGCAAACATCTTCCCCTACAGAATGTCTCAGTAGAGAAAAACAACACAACTTCAGGGCGGGTAACACATCCATGCATACAATTATACTGCAACATCTGCCCCACTGAGTGCCATGCAACAAATGGAAAACAAAAACTCCCCAGCCACTCATCATAATGTGTCCCTGCACACATGCAGCCAAATCTGCCTACCTCAGACAAGTGCAATTAAAACACCCCACACAGCGACACCTTCATCACCTGCACTGCCTGCCGCCCAGAGTGCCATGCAGGGAATGGCTAAGTACCACCTACCACTTGTTCTGGTGAGGTGACATTGTGAACACTCTGATACAGCTTTAGTCAAGATGACACTGAAAGGACTTGCAAAATGAGATCACTGAGAGGTTAGAAACCCAGCATCCCCCTGGAAGCACTCCCAATGACATGAAATGGCATCCCCTGATTAACGTGGCATCAGGACAGTGCACTAAACACTGTCAGGGGAGCCGATGATGGAAACTCCAAGACAACGGGATGCAAACATCTCACCAATTGTAGTGAAGGCAGGATCCGGCAGAAGGCAGCAGGTCAAAGAGGCAACAGTCAGACAGCAAGGCAGGGCACAGAGGCAACGGGCAGAAAAGAGACAGGCAGACAAAAGAAAGGAATAAGAAATGGAGGTCAAGGGGACTGCCACACAAAAGGGAGTAGGAAACAGGCAACAGGAAGGGAAGGCAGAGTTCACAGGGACTGGACTGAATGCGGACCAATGTGCTGGGTACTGAATAGAGTGTTGAGATGCACTGAACAACAGTCAACAGGTAGCTAAATATCGGCTAGTGTAGCATGAATGGAACATTACCCCATGGCAAACAACACCAGGCCAATGGCATTTGACTGGTGTCTGTGTTAAACATGGCATCCCCCAAATGGACTGCCTGCAATGCTGTGCTGTGTTTGGATTTGTCTCGGGACACCACCCCTAGAAGGGCGGAATTACAAAGAGTGGACTTCCAGCATAGTTAGACATGATATGAACAGCTAAGTGAAGGGGATGTTGCGCGGCAGGCAACACACATCCAAAATCAATCTGCAAGCCATCACTCACTCGACTCCCATCACCATGTGTCCCAAAACCCATGGAGCCGGACTGGCCACCCTCATGACAACTCACCAGTAAATGCCCTACATTGACAGTGTTCCCCTTATTGCCATGAAAAAACAGAAAACATAGACTCACCAGCCTACCATCACCATCTGTCCTCACGCCCATGAAGCCCAACCCGCACACCTCAGTACAAGGAAACAAATGTTTCAACCCACACAGTGGCAGACTCCCTTCCACAATGACACCACAACACGTGCCATCCTGAGTGCCTTTGACTTACCTGCACAAGGTAACCACCTGTCTTGCATCCACAGATTCCCACCTGAAACAACATTCTGAACCTGCAAAGACATGCATTGCAAAGAAACTGGACTGCTTGACATCTCCTGCATGGAACAAGGAAATAGGCATGGAACACCCAATGTCAACGTCAGGAAGTACACATAAAGAAGCATGAGCAACTATCAACATCCCAACAGCAGAACTTACCAACAGAGAAACCCCTGGCAGTGAAGCAAATAGATTACAATCACAGCACAAAATGTACCCTGGTAACATGTGTCAGTCAGCCCCGGGAGCGGACCCAAGTGGGGCTATTGATTCTAGAAGGTGGTGGAGTGGACAATGTACCATATGCATGTGCCCACAATGTGTGTACTTCATGCAGTCACTCACAGTGCTGGATTTGAACAAGTAATTGAAAAAGAAGTCATGCAATACATCCAGGTGGAGAGAACATAGTGAAAAGAACAATGAACAACAAGTGACTGGATTGGGGTACAGTCCGTTAGGGGTACACATGTGACTAGCTGTACAACCCTAGATGCAGTAAGTATGACAAACCTGTCATGTGGTATCGATGTAGACAAATGTTCAGATCTGCATCATCATAGGCACGGCCATGAAGCGGAACGGCCAAGGTTGTGTAGATCTGATAATGGACGTGTGAGTTAGATGTGGAATTGTAGCAGGGTAGGACATGTGAGCAGATAAGGGAGTGGAATGGGCACTGGCACAGGTCAAAGAGTAGTGTGGGCAGGGAGTAGACCTGCAGGGCCCTACAGGACACATGGGTCAGAGGGAGGAGAGGGTGGCAGGAAGAAGACATCATAACGGTCAGTGAGGCAAGCGGCGAACAAGCAAACTACACAGAGTCCAGGTGCATAGAGAATACAGGACATTAATGAGGATGTAGATCCAGAATGTGACATATACTGCAAATGGCTCAAGTGTGATAAGTGCTGCTCATTCCCAGCACTGCTGTAGTCAATTGTGGAAGTGCAACCTCAGAAACAATGCACACACATTGAGGTGGAAGGGCATATACACACACAGGCATGTGGACAGACGCACATCTGCACTGACATTTACAGTGACTCAATGATTACACCCCCAGAAAGCAAAGGTGTGAGAATGCATGCAAAGATTGTGGTGACCATTAATACAGATATAGCACGAGTGACAGTGTTCATACTTACCTGCTGAAAAAGCTGCCCTGATGTGATTCCCTCATCACCTCCACTAGAAACTGTACCTCCACATTTGAGAAAGGAGGGCTAGTGCCTGGCAGAGGGCATGATAACTGGGGAGGTAAAAGGGTGCAGGGTGGGCCTCCCATGGAGTGCAATCACTGGATGAATCAGGATTGGATCACTGTAACAACATGGGACATGGTATGTCACCCGTCATGGTAGATAATCATGCATACAGCACATACATGGAAAAAGGACACCAACCCATTTTTACCTGCATTATGTCACCCTGCTGTTCTCAAGGCAACCATGTTAATTGACACCACTGTGCATGGCTGCCCTTTGAGAGGGCAACAGCCCATCCCTCAAGTAAAAAAAAAAAAATAATAAATAGAGTTAATCTTGAATTGGGGGAAAAAAACAACACATGTCTCAATCCTGGATAGAGGTATGCAAATAAGAACAATGAGTCCATCCCGATCAAGGGATAAAAAGAAAAAAAAATTAGAATACACTGGTCAAAAAAACAAAATATGAAAATGCCCATCCTGGAAGCTGCGGGGGAAAGAAAGTCAACCCTCGAGGGGGCAGGAGGAGGGTGTATGTCAATATCCACAGGAGTGGATCACAACAGAAATATAAAAATAGAACATAAAATCACCCCATGGGCTCATGGACATCACAGCAACAGTGGTTGAGGAGGCATGCGAGTGCTGGCCACCATCCTGTGGTTGATCTGCAGGTGGATGTGGTGGTGGTGGTGCCAAGGCCTGGTCTTCATTGACCATAGCCAGCAGTAACACATATGCTTGTACCAGCACCCCAAATGTGGTTAGGCCACAATGTGCTTCATCATGAATGGCCACAGAGTTTGAATGTGTGTTCAACTCATCACGTATAAAGTTTCTGGGACAGTGTCTGCCTCAAAGCATCCATCTCCTTGTGGAGCTTTGTCCTTGTGATTGAGAGGTCATCATGCAGTGCAATGCTTAAGCTCTCCATCTCACAGTGATTGGATCTACGAGATGCCAACATCTCAGGCCTCAGGGCCTCTCGAATTTGCCCAAGCATCTGCTTGCAGGGACTCCTGCAGACAACTCATGTCAGCCCATCGCTCCTTGATGTTGGCCTCCATGCCCAGTCTGTGACAGAGGAATGAGGACTGCATGATCTGCAGCCACTGTGCATCCCGTGCCACTGGTGGGGTCATGTTCTAGGCCAGTCGATCCATGCCCTCTGCAATTCAATCCAAAACATTGCCATTCCGGATGACAATACGCAACGTTTGCTACTCCCACACTGTCTCCTCAACCTGCACACATCCACCATGTGTGCGGGGACCACATCGGCGTATGCAAGGGAACGGACCTGTAGCTGTGCAGCTGTAACCATCCGCGGACATGGGTCCCACAACTGACTGTCCTTGTAAAGCCAGCTGCACCAGTGCAGACCCAACAGCCCCATCTGAACTCCCCGGTGAGCCACTCACCTTCTGCCTCAGCGTGTCCTACACTTCTGGTGCTGCATCTGAATCTGCAGAGTCAGAAGACTCAGAAGAGGTTGTAGCATGACTGATAATGGCCGGTAGCACCTGTGGATGGTGCAATACACAGTGGACTGACATACCAGCACCTCTTTTTCCTCCTCCGCCTCCTCTGTATCTGCCGCATCACCACCTGCACATGGACAGAGATTGACATTTTGAGTCCTCACAAGCATGCACATGTGCATCTAAAGGGCAGACAGTCACAAAATTGCAGGACACCCATGCATCTGACAGGCACACTGTGAGCTGTACGCCACGGATATATGGCATTTGCTGACATGTAGCACCATCCCACCCCTGTTCCAGTCCATGCCATTAGTGGGCACATAGAGGTACTAAAGTGGCAGACACAACAATGCACAGGAGAAGGCATGTGTCTGTCAAGCATCGACTGATGGGCACATACTGAGCTATCATGTCAGACATTGTTAGTATTTGGAACTGTATGAACACATTTGTAAATTGACCATGCAACTACATGACATGCAATGCAGATAGGCACACCGATTGGCATTACTCATGCCCCTAAACTTTTGCATGGGCTCTCTACAGACATTTCAATTGGAGAATACCAGACTGGCCACCTTGGCATGATGATCCACCATCAGCTATTATTCACCATGTTTTGTCTAAATTTGCCACTTGCATTACACAAGTCAAGTTGCATCTTTAGAATACATGCTGCACAGGGTAGTGGTTCCCCGGCAGGCTGGTCACACCACAGAATGTCATGGCAGGAAGCTTGGATATGCATCCTGACAAGGCATCCCATAAGAGCAGGTGACAATACAAACATGAAACTCTGCAGCAAATGATGTGTGTGGTCGATTTATATTGTATGTACTTCATGTACTGTGCAATGGGACAGGTCCCAAAAAATGGAAATGAACAATATATGTCAATGTGGCATTGTTTGGCATGACACAGAGGTGTGCCCTGTGGGTGATGTGTACCTGTCAGGGGTGCACATTATGGGGTGTTGCAAATTGCACATCTTCCGAATATTGAAACCCTTCATACAAGTACTGGCACAGCTGTGTGGGCCAGCAGACAGGGATGTGAACATTCACGCTAACATGTGACACTCATGTGGACCCCAAAGGAAAATCACTAAATGCGGGCCATGTGACAGACGTGTACATGGTAGCAAATATGCATTGCCCAAGGATGGCTGACAACTGCAGCAAGCTGTACTGCTACACAGATATGGGTAGGTCAACTCTGATTGTCCACTCATACGATGCACACACATTCAACTCATCAGATGTGTCCTCATGGGTCTCCACACCTCCATGCATTGTACCTGATCAATGCTGATGAGTTGACTCGTGGTCTCTACGATTGGAGTCAGCTCCTCCGCCTCTACTGGCCCCCCTCCAGTGGCCAGTGCAGAGGCCAGGTTGACACTGAGATTATGCTTGGTCCTCCATGTGAGATCATTCCACCACTTCTGGAACTGTTCAGCACTGCAATTCTCCACACCTAAGGCGTTGATGAGGTCTGTGACATGTCGCCACTGCACCATTCATTGGGTGGTTGTAAACGTGCTCTCTGCATACGGTAACATCTCATGATGGTTATTGGTTACATAGTCAGTGAGCATCTGGAGAGCTCCCTTATCAGTGAGGCGTCTCTTCCTCTGGGACCCTTCACCTGTGCTGTGTCTTGGGTTGGAGCCTCTTCCTGCTATGCAGGGCATCCCTTCTTGGCCCTAGTGGCCCTAGATGGTGCTGCTTCACCTGTCTGGCTGAACCACATCAACATCCTGGTGCTGGATCATCTTTTGGCTGAGAACCACCACGTCCTTCTGGGCCTGGGGCATATGTGTCCTCACCATGTCCCCAACCCTGACCCTGTCTACTCCTTTCCCTTTTGGGCCCTTTCCACTCATGGTGCAGATGTAATGGATAAATGGAAGGCACCCTAACATATTGTTCTGGGCAATATGAGGAAGGTAACAGTCTACTTGATGAGCGACATTGATGTGTGGTCTAGAAAGACTCCATCCCAAAAGCAAAAATATGCATATGCAATATGCAGAGGCACCCCAAAAACCAAAAATTGCATAAGGGACAACCGGAAAGCTTCAAAAAGGTGAAAAAGTGGTAAACAATATGCAGCGGCACCCCGAAACGATACCCGGAAAGCTTACGAAAGGTGAAAAAGGAGGTACACGATACACAGAGGCAACCCAAAACCAAAATGTGCAGGCGCGACACACTGTATGCATCAAAATGGATGGAAATACATGCACGTATGCACAGATGCAACCCCCAAAAAGAAAAGTTTGTTATGCATTACCTGAAGGAAACGGCTTGCATAACACCCCCAAACACGTGTCTGTGATACTTGTCCATCTTTATGCCTTCACACGCACAACCAGTGTAGCGCATTGCCCTCGTTAATATCACTGTCATTGCCGTGTACAGAATGTGTAATGTAACTTATGGGTTAAGGGCCTTTACTCTGTTTTCGGCTGCCTTTGATGCTAGACACAGAAGACACCCCTCTTCTGCCTCTGTGCCAATGCTACTGCCTCCTCCTGCCCTGTGCTGCTTCCCACCTTGCCATCTGATCTGCTTGCCCAGAGTGAGTGCCTGCAGCCCACCTGCACTGCGTTGGGAGTGCCTGTTGACCGGCATTAGCCTGTGCTCCTGTGTCCTGTGACCACCTCATCTGCTGTGTCGGTATCCCACCTGTCCATTCCACCACCACTGTGCCACAGCCCATCTTCAGGACCATTTTGCCCACCCACACCTGCCTCAGGGGTTGCCATGTCTGCACCATCATTCTCTCTACTGAGTGTCACCCCCATGACAGGGAGGTAGACGGCGACCAACTTCACCTCCAGAGAAGTGGGCATTCTGATGGATCAGGTCCTTGAGAACTATGATGCCCTCTTCAACCCAGCAAAGCAACAGGGGAATGAACATTGCAAGCAGATCTGGGTGTACATCACAGCTGTCTTCAATGTGAAAGGGGCGGCAGTTAACTACCCCAAGAGCATGCATAAGCGATGGGAGGACCTCAAGTCCAGGGCCCACACCAAGGCTTTGCGAGCCCTGAAGGCAGGTGCCACCATGGAGGTGCACCGTTTGGGCCGGTGTAATTTTTCCACCACGAACATGCGGGTACTGGTGAGGTTCTATCCAGAGTATATGCTCATTGATGCTAGGTAGAGGGTTACTGTCTGTTATCACTTCCATATTTAGACTGCCAAGATCGATGCATACCTTATGTCATTTGTGCTCTGTTTTGTTATAAGTACAACCGGGTTCAGCCACTCGGACGACTCCAGAGACTCTATGGTGCCCTCCTTGACCATTTTGTCCAGTTGGGCCTGTAAGGTGCTTCTTGCAGTAACAGGAACTGGCCTCACCCTGTGCTTAACTGATACTGCATTCAGCTTGAGCTGAATATTGTGGACATCGTTTTTGATCTTTCCGGGTTCCGCAGAAAATAGAGTACACAATGTTTCTCTCAACCTTGCCACTCTTGCTGTGTTAACCAATGGTATTTGAACCTTGGGTGCTGGGGTCCAGTCTTATGTTTAACTTCTGCTGGTCATCCCACCCCAGCACGCGGGACCTTCTTCCGAGAAGTAGACTTTGGTCGTGGTCTGTCTGCCTTTAAACTCTATGTCGGCATAGATATAGCGCAGAAGGCCCACTGATTCTCTCCCTCAAAGAAGGTTGCTTTGTGTTTCATTCTTCTGACTTCCACAACCTGAAATCCCACCATGCACTTATATGTTTGGATGGGCAGAACTGTTAGGTCCGGGCCTGAGTCACCATTACAAGGGTCTCATGATCATCCACTTTTATCACGCAATGCGGTTTCGCCCTTTTTGCTCTGGAACTGTTAATCGTGATGACCGTCGGCCTGTCATCGTCCTGGTCATCTCCGCTTGCGCATCCTTCTCCTTCAATTATTGTGACTTGCTTTGCTCCCCGTCTGCAAGCTATTGCGATGTGACTGAACCGCCTGCAGTTCGAACACTCCTTGCTCCTTGCACAAAAGTCTTTTTCATTGGCCAGGTGTCTTGTGCTGGTACACCTGTGACACTGCAGGAGCTCTCTTCTTCTCAAACCTTTGTCTTCAGCAGCATTTCTCTTTGGCCTGTCACGCTGCCCTCTCCACTGTACAGCTGACACCTCAGTTGTTGGTGCAGGTCCCACCATTTCTCTTCGCGTGCATAAGATTTCCTCTTCTGAATGACTTTGTCTAACTTCATCTCCTTCTCCAGGACAAATTTGTCCTGCACCTTTCTGAAGTTAGTGTGCACTACCAGCATATCACAGATTAGGTTCTCTATATGTTCCCCAAACCCACACTTTGCTGCTAACTCTCGCATGCAGGTGATTTATTTGTCCACCGGCTCACCATTCTCATGCTTCTTGGTATAAAATATTAGTCTTTGCAGCACGTTCTCTTTATTTGCAAACCTTTTCACGATGCGACAAACAGCCTCCTTGAACAAATCATCATTACCCCCCTCTAGTGGCTCCAGTTTGAGGCCTGCAGATATCATCTGCCCTTTGACACCCATGGCATTAAGTAACATGGCCTTCTTTCTCCATGCCATATAGTCTATGCCCCCCATGGCCTCCAGGGAAGTTGCAAACAATCGTTCCGATTGCTGCGATGGTATCCTGGGCCTACATGGGGACTGGAGAAACGCTGGAGGTGGCGTAGCTCCCTGCATATTTGCTGCGTCGGTTTTCTTCCCAGATCCTCGTTGCCAATTATGTAGTGGTGTACAGAAGACTGGACAACAGCTTGTGGGTGAAGAGCTTTAATGGCAGTTAACAATCTGCAGCGTGTTGCATTTGGGAGGGGTTCTTTAAGTCACTCAGTCCTCACCAGCAGGTGCTTCACTGATGTTGCGGGAAAATATAAACAGGGAAAATATGTGTCCAAGTCCATAAAGAACTCTCTTCGTCCCAACAAAAACACAGAGAAAAGGTGTTAGAGTTCACGCCTAATAGAAATAAAGGCAGAGACATATGTAGAATAACTATGAGGCCCAACCAAAGAGCCTCATATATCTGGAGAACATATTTGAAGGTTCTCCACACATACAAATTTGCTTCTGTGACTTACATATGATATTTTGATTTTCAACATTAACTATCAAAAAATAAGAATATGTTGTGAAAAACACGACTGTTTTTGTTAGTTACTTGTCTAATATGACGAATTTTGAAGAAGCGTTGTACACGTCAAATAAGGACCTACGTCATGTACTAACCCCACCTTGATAAACTCTTATTTGGTATAGAAAAAGTTGAATATCAACCCTTTTTATAATATAAGAAATTGCTTTTATTTGTGTTTTCAAAGTATTGAATAAACTATTTTTGTAAGTAAACTGTATGTGGATATAATGTGAAAAACCAAAATGTATAATGGTTAATTAGTGGTGAACAAACCCAATCAAACGGACAAAGGGAGGGGTAATCAGTCTTTTTTTCGCTGCATGCACCCTTTTTTCTCTGCATATACAAGTGTTATTTGATACACAGGCTGCAGGCCCATGTAGAGGAGGAGCGCTGGGGAGCCTCCGTCAATTCTCCCGGTCCGCTCTTAGTCTGCAATTTTTTCAGTGCCGCGATATTGCAAGGCTGCTTTCCACAGTTACCTCCTTGCAGTCATCCATTGACATTGGATGAAGCTTCTTATGCATGATGTGACGGAAATGTGAAGTTTCACAAAAAAGCAATCCCATGCTTTGAGGGACCAACAAGTAGCCATCTTGGAAATAAACTAGACAGTTTTTTAAAATGAGTATATTTTGTGTCTCAGTGTGATAATCTTGGAAAAAGACACAGACTTGCTAAGTAATGGGTTGTGTGGGAAAATTTCGAAGCATATGCATCAATCCCACTTCTAACCAAGCACGCAACCATCATTATTGTGGGGCCACCACTAACAAAGATATCCCCATTTAAATTCAATGTTATTAATAAAGAGACATGTTTTTAAAAAAACCTGATTGAAAAGCATCAGTCACAGTCCTTGCCTTGGGTGCTGGTGTAGCGATGTCCGGCAAACACTATCACTGAGATTCTATCGTTCATCGGTGGTAAGCATGGACTCCAAGGCACTCATGACCGTGAGGCCACATGCCCATGCCAAGAGCTTTTCTTTCTTATCGAGGGTCGGTGTTTGTAGGTTGCAGCCTATGTAACCATAGGGGTGTTGTGTGACTGCCGGGAAGGCCATTTCACTGTACCTCACTTTCCTGTTCCTGCTGCTCCCTCTTCTTCCCAGACAGAGCAGTGAGAGCAGTGGCACTTCCAACCAGCCGGATTTACTGCCCTGCACATTTCCGTTCGATCCTCCAGTAGGCAGCAGTGCCTGCTTCCTAGAAGCTGGTGCAGCACAATGGCGCATCTGGGGCGCAGAACGGGCTCAGTTGATATAATGTTGCTTGCCTCGCATTCACCTGTGCAGCGCTGATTGGCGCAGTGTTGTATTTACAGGCTGACAAAACATCATATCGTTTTACAGTGCAAATATGTTTCACAACAGACATAAAACAGACCTCACGGTCAGGGCACACAGGAGCCCGGCTGGAGGAGGGGTTGGGGGTTGGGCAGACACTTTTTTGCCGACCTGGCGGATTGATAAATCAACCCCCGACTCGACTCACAGGTGGTTCCTGGAGGAGATGCTTAAAATGGATTGACTGGACACAAGTCTGAAATGTGCTTGATTTGGAAGTAGCCAAGTAGGTTCAGGAGCAGATAGGGAGCCATGCATGACAAAGGATGATTTCATTTTCCAGATTTCCTAAGGACGTCATAATCAATCCCAAAGCAACATTATTGTGAGGAATATTGCTCAAGGAAAGATACAACTTCTGTTATTATTATATGTAAAGTTTGGCTTGGTATGGCTTCACATACAAGTGTGTTGTGTGGCAGGTGTGATCCTCCACAGCTCTTGGATTGCCTGCAGCCCGGAGTCAGACATGTGGTGGTTAATTGAGCTATGTTATGCATTGTGAATAGTTGTTTCATGTCATGTAAAATGTTCTTCAAGAGTGTAGATTCTGTCACTTGGGTTGCCTCTTGGCGCATTCTCCTGGAAGAAAGGGGTGTAAAGCCGGATGGAAAGTAGGGTTCGTGGGAGGAAAGGGAGAAGCAGGTCTGAACCTGAGTTGTTGATTGCTGCCAGTCAGAATACTTGACCTCTCTGTGCTAGGAAGCTTCTAATTGGCTTATAGCGGTGACCCTTGGGTACCTGTATATAAAGAGGGGAGAACCTAAGTTTGACTCACTAACAGCACAGGCTTTTGGCGAGAGATACTAGTCTAGAAGATGGGTGCGTAGGCGTGGCAAGGGATTCTAGCAGGCATTTGTCAGGATCTGTAAATGTAGTTAAAGGTGAGGAATGAAAAAGATGAGTAGAATAGCTGGGTGAATATGGGGAAATCCTGGACTGACAATATTTGTTACAAGAGGGGGCCTCACTGCATGGGCAAATCCTGGACTGACAGTATGTGTCACGATGGGGGGCCTCACTGCCCTTGGTTTTGTTCTTATGTTGATGATTGGGCAGTAATAGTTTGGGCATGTTCCAGTTTCCTTCTACCCATCTGTGTGATTGCTTTGAGAGAAGCCTTGAAGTCCCTTATCTGAGGTTGAGGGGTGAAGTCGATCCAGTTAGGTTTGGACTGCAGGGCACACCTAAGAGTGATATTACGATAGAAGAGAGAAGGTTAAATACTGCCTCATTACGACCCTGGCGGTAAGGGGTTAACGCCAGCGTTAGCTGCGCCGACCCCTTACCGCCAATTACGAGGTCCCTTAGCGCCATGGAGGTTTTAACACCCGCTTTTCGTGGGTGTTAAAATCCATGGCGCTAAGGGACCATGGAGTTAATTACGCCACCGTAATTTACGGTGGCGTAATTAACGCCTTCCCCACTCCCATTATGCCCTATGGGGCAAAAATGGGAATGGGGAAGGGTAAATGGGGATTGGGGACTTACCGCCCCGCCGACCTCGGAATGGGGCGGTAAGTCCGCCAACCACCATGGCGTAAACGTAGTTTACGCCATGGTGGTAAAGTCACGGCCCAGGCGGTAACTTACCGCCTGGGTCGTAATGAGGCGTGTCCTTTGCGGAGGACACTATAATAAGACTCGGAGGGTGGTGTTGATGTCTTGTGTTTTGCTGTGGAATATGCAAGAGTGAGACTGGCCCAATGGAGTTTGGCCTCAGGACCACTCATTTTTGCACGGCTGTGCTCAACATGAGGTCTTGGATTTTCAAGCCCGTAGTGGGGAGTGTGAGTTCTCCCGACCTGACCTGTACCAGTGCTTATTGTTTGTTGTGTTTTGTTGAACGGACAGGTTTTAAGGGGCTTTATGAAAATGCGGGGGTCTTCCAAGGGGCAGTGTGGTGAGTAGAGTGGTAGGCGTGAAGTTGGGAGTGCAGGAATTCAGAGCCCTCTTGTTGGATGCCTCTGTTTGTGATGTAGAGCACCTTGAAGCCAATGTTCAAGCTGTTCGTTGCTGCTGTATTTTAAATCACTGCAAAGTATTATTTGCACATGATTTGTGAGGCGCATTTGCAGATGCTTTCTGAAACCTCAAATAGGGTTTCAGGAATAATTCCTACTTTTGTTTAGCCATGCACCTCAACCGCCTTTTCGTGTGCCTGGCGCAGCGCCGGATGGCCTCTCTCCCTCCGCCCGCACCGAACCGCTCCTCGAGTGTACGTGCCCTAGAGGGGCGCCGTCCCCCTTGTATTAATGAACAGAATGTTGTTGTAAACTCGCATAGGCTTTAATTTAATAAACACAATGAGAAGACTGTGCTCAGGGGATGTCAACCCCCCCTGGGCTCGAAATTACAAGCATCGAAGAACTGTCACACCTCATCGATCTCCGCGCAATTGTCTGGCCCAGCCACGCAGCTTCATTATGACATGGCTTTTTTTTTCTTCTCATTGCTTTATTGTAAATGTCTCCTTCGCTCTGTCTGATTCTACTCTTGCAAAGCAGGCGCTCGTGTCCCTCTGCGGAGCGGGGAAGGTGGTGTTGCTGCTGCACCGCCTGCTGAGCAATGCTCCACTCAAAGGAGACCACTGCCCTACCCACCAGGGCCTTTCATGCACATGCACACCGCGCAATGTGTGTTTCATCAGCCAGTCATTGAGCTTTATTGCAGCGTTAGCCAAAAAGCAACAAATACATACAACAAAAGACAATCACAAAAAAATAAACTGACCGACAATGTTTACAAAAGAACAACACATTTAGGCATTAAGATCAGTAAAATAGGTATTATGATGCACCCCTTCCCACCGAGCGAAATGTAACATAAGTTTAAAGTGGCAACCCCACTCAAATAATTAAAAAATGTCATTGTCGATGTGAATCCTTCTTTGGCAATTCCGAATGAGGCAGGCGTGTTGGGTTGTGTTAGACCCTGTGCGTTGCTGTCTGAGCGTGAGGAGTCTTTGCAGAGTCTTTCTACGCCTTCTACTGCTTTTGTTCTAGGCGGAAACCAGCAGTAAAAATCCTTGCCCACTCACAGAGCGACGCAGAGTGAGGCAGGAGTGTTGCGCTGTGTTACGCTTGGTACGCGGGTTCGCAGACACTGCCTTGGCTGCTCAGCAATTAATATTTGCGGAAGGTGCGGAAACCGGCGGATCAAATCCTAAAAGTGGACTAGGATTGCTAAGGTAAGGTGAGCCTTAAGGAGATATTGGGCCTCATTACGACCCTGGCGCTAATGGGTTAACGGTGCCGTAAAAGGCTGCGGCGCCGTTAACCCATTAGCGCCTTACTACGAGGTCCCTTTGCGGGACCCGACCTGAACGGCTGGTCTAGACCAGCCGTTAAAGTAGGGACCCGCAAAGGGACCTTGGTGCTCAGTACGGTACCACAATTTGCGGTACCATACTTAGCGCCTTCCCCAGTCCCATTGAGACTTAATGGGCAAAAATGGGAAGGGGGAAGGGCCAATGTTCAATGGGGAATTACCGCCCCGCCAACCTTGGAATGGGGTGGTAATTCCCCATTGAACATTGGCGGACTTGTTACGATACCGGCACCAACCATGGTGCTAATAGCGCCATGGTTTAGCGCCAGTAGCGTAATGAGGGCCATTGTCTAATACTGACCTACCGGTTCTTCAATTCACTATTACAGTAGCACTGTATTGTGTTATAATCTCCTAACAGTATCAGTCCAGATTGTCCCCCCCCTGCATTGTCCATGGCCTCTCCTGTCCCTTCACTCAGCTAAAACGTCACAAAGCTCACCGAGATGCCCGGCAAAGTGCAGTGCTGCTCTAAGGCCCTGGCAAGCCATATTAAAAAACCATACAGCCTTTCGCTCCTAAAAATCTGCCGTAACAAGTGAAAATGTAAATGACGATGATGGAGGCCGGGCAGCTGTCATCGGCGGGACTTAAGACAGCTGTAAGGGAACAATGGAGGCACACTTCCCAGCAAAAACAAATGTACTTCCAGTCAAATTGACAGCAGTCACAGAAGACATAAGCCCGCCAAAGGGGAACACAAGCAGCTCCTTACACAATGTCGATAACGAATCACTCTTAAAAATGTGTTACACACTACAGGGCAGTTCCTCTTTTACACCTAACGCTCCTGAAACCTGCCCTGTGGTTCTATCTGCAGCATTGTCTGTGGAGGGGATGAACGGGGAAGGACGCCAAGTAGCTGCTGCGGAGAATGCAGAGTGTGGGAACGGTATTTCTCCCCCCTAACCACCCGAGCCTGCCAGCCAACCAGAGGCTGTCTGCGAGCCCTAACCTGCACTTCGAATCAGGAAATGATCATTCTGCATCCAACCTCACTGGTATTTACAGAACGCATGGGACTTCAGTCAGTTTGCAGAGTAACAGAGTACTGCAATTTGCCATGAAGAACCTACTGAAACTGTGTGGGACAATTCATGAGGACTTAAAAAAGAAGATTTCCATTATCCAACTTCAAGAGCTGATGACCACTCGAAAATACGTTGCTGCTGCTCACCTCTCTTCTCCTAACCCTCAACTGATTGATATTCCATCGTCCTCAAAACTTCCCCCATTACCATCTTTACAAACCCCTGACGAGGTTGAGATCATTAACGCTGATCCACCAAACGACAACATCGCAAAGTTGAAATCTCCTATACAATATCCCTCCAGGAAACAACTAAGATGAGCGAAAAGACTCCAGGCAAAGTTTATTAATCAAAAGAAGCACAGACCCCCCCCCAGATAGCATAATCGGACGAGCAGCCTCTTAACTTTACTCTCAGTCCAGAAAGAAACACTCACTCAAAGAAAGAGCTGCTCGCTGAAAGAGGAGGTCTGCACAGACCATGGGAACCTTATCTAGCTGGCTATTAGGGGAGGATCCACAAAATCAAATTATGCCCACTGAAAAACAAGGTGCACACAAACAACAAACCGCCTGGAATCAACAATGTTCCCAATGAAGAGGTTACTAGCAACACCATGGTACTCTCTGAAGCTGAGCGTCAATCAGGCGTGAGAAACCAGTGGATTTGGACC
The DNA here is from genome assembly GCF_040938575.1 of Ambystoma mexicanum. Classification (NCBI taxonomy): domain Eukaryota; kingdom Metazoa; phylum Chordata; class Amphibia; order Caudata; family Ambystomatidae; genus Ambystoma; species Ambystoma mexicanum. The sequence goes on along the minus strand of NC_090934.1, from coordinate 364,557,685 downwards.
CTAAAAAACTCACGATCACTCAGAAACACGTAGTGAAAGAGTCTCTTCATCTCAACTGTTCTGCTTTCATGGTATTGTTCAACCAGGTACCATCACTGAGTATTGTGAATTTATTGAACCTCTCTCCGTTTCCAACCAGGGAAGGTAATACAGATCTGATGCTGCCTTCGAGAGACAGCCTCATTGATCCGAGAACATCAGGCCTCAATGGTCCACCTGGGATATTTTCGGGACGCAAAACCAATGAAAGAGGAAAGGATTCTGTGTTGCACCCAATGCAAACAATTGCAAGCTGACTCCAGAGCACCCGACCTAAAAAACAAGTGAGAAATGGGAGGAAACTTTGATGATGCCCAGGGGTGGAAATGGCTTGTTCGAATGATCCCTCAAAAGAGAAGTACTCAGTGAAATTGTACTGTCTTAAATTGGAATACAAGAAGCTTTAACCACCGGCTTCTCCTGGATGGATCACAGGATCAGCTCACAGCATGCAAAATATTTGTCCTCCAGGAGACTTGGGTCATATTTAATATTGAAATTGATGGATATATAATATTTAAAACAATGGCTAATAAGGGTAGCACTGGTGTCATGCATAGATCCATTAGAACACTCACTATGGTTCGAGATGTCTGGCCTGTTGCCCATCAGCAGTCACGGAGGCCTGTTTCACAGCAATTTACCAGGTGTCTGGCCCACCGATGGAAATGGCAGCTTCCCTGGCGTCTCATTGACAAAACACTGTCGTGCGTTTCCCTGGCGCCTCAGCATGGCAGATCTGTGCTGTGGTCACGTGACACAGGCTCAAGGCATTCGGCACGCTGGGCCGATCCTTTGCACAGGACCTTGAGGGGATCACGTGACCCGGGCTTGAACCAACGCTATACGCCCACTTCGTGGTCACGTGATCAACCAGGAAGCTTAAATCAGCTGTGATAGAGCTACGCATTGCTTCTCAGCTGTTTGCTACCAGCGATTGGCGTTAGGACACCCGATTCATGTGTTTCCCGTCCTGTGACCTCGAACTACTTTGGATTACTCTTTCCCTGCTCCTTACCGGATTTGGCATCTCTGCGGACTGCTTGCCTCCTCGACCTCGGACTTCTTCACGGATTGCAAAGCTCTCGCTCCTCTGATACTTCGCATCTCCATGGACTGCTTGCCTCCTCGACCTCTGACTTCTTCATGGATTGGAACTCTCATTCTTCTCGTATACCTCGCATCTGGTCACTGTGAAGGCTCTCTGTCCATTCCGTGCCCCACACCGCATAGGCATTCACCATCAGGTGTTTCCAGTGGACTGGCAGTAGTTTGTGCTGCAGAGCATACCTCAGGTTTTGTGCTGCCATTTAACTGAGGGAACAGGTTTCACATCTCTACCCAAGTCTCCTCCAGACCCTTCCTTTCTTAAGTTACCCTGCACATTGTCCATTGGTAAGTTAGAACTCATTGTATATAAACCACCACGTTACCATACAGGCTACTTTGTGTCTTTCTCCAGATATCAGTCATGTTGTTCATCCAGTCATAGATTCCGGTGCCACCGGCAACTACATTGACATTTCCCTCACAGCTTCCCTGAACCTGCCTTTACAGAACAAGAGTAGGCCCGAACCAGTACAGGCAGTTGATGGGACCTCTTTGATATCTGGTCCTATCAAACAGCAAGCGTCACCTCTTATATTACTGCTTCAAGACACACATAAAGAGACCATTACTTTCGACCTGATCACAACACCCCAATATGGAATCATCCTGGATATTCCTTGGTTACGGCTCCACAACCCTGTAGTGGATTGGGCCTCTGGCCACTTGCATTTTGAAACACCCTTCTGTCACTCCTCATGTCTTCTCCAGAACACTATACCTGATTCTCCATCTCAGCTATTGTGGGGGATTGCCCCGCTCACAATTAATGATTCTTCACCCATGGAACTAGATTCACCTCAACACCTAGTGGGTGGGATAACCTCTGGTATCCCATTGGAGTACCAAGACTACCTTGAAGCGTTTGACAAAGGTTGTGCAGAATCTCTTCCTCCACATAGACCGTACTATTGTCCCATTGATTTGCTTCCCAATGCCAACATACCCTCAGGAAGATTGTATTCATTGTCTCCGTCAGAGGACTTGGCTCTCAAGGAGTACTTACAGAACACCCTACGCATGGGTCATATCATGCCTTCCACCTCACCAGCCACCAGTCCTATTTTCTTTGTTCCCAAGAGGGAGGGGGATCTACGTCCTTGCATTGATTACAGGCATCTGAATGTGGTTACTGTAAAGAACCACTATCCAATACCCCTTATCGGTCCTTTACTCGACCGTCTTACACATGCTTCAGTTTACACTAAATTAGATCTCAGGGGGGCCTACAACCTTGTCAGGGTTCGGGAGGGGATGAATGGGAAACAGCCTTTTGTACTCGGCATGGGCTCTATGAATACCTGGTCATGCCATTCGGGCTTTGCAATGCTCCAGCAACATTCCAGTGATTCATGAATGACATCTTCTCTGATATTTTGGACATATGTGTTATCGTTTATAGGACGACATATTTATTTAATTTTTACATTTGTAAAAATAAAGTGTTAGTGTTCTCTCAGTCCCTTGAGGAACACATAACCCACGTTCGGCAAGTATTGTCTCGTTTACGCACTCATGCGCTGTATGCAAAACCTGAGAAATGCCTTTTTCATGTGGACCAGGTAGATTTCTTGGGTTTCCACCTATCCCCAGGAGATTTGTCTATGAACGAATCAAAAATCCGACCTGTCCTAGACTGGCCAACTCCAACCTCAGTTAAAACGTTGCAGTCTTTTCTTGGCTTCGCCAGCTTTTACTGACGCTTCATTTCATGGTTCTCTTCCATCACGGCTCCCCTCACTTCTCTTACCAGCCCTAGGGTTCCATTTCTCTGGACTGCTGTACAACAGGAAGCTTTCGATAAACTGAAGTCTGCTTTCACTTCCGCACCCGTACTGCAACACCCAAATCCAGATCTCCCATTCATAGTGGAAGCAGATGCATCCTCATTTACTCTGGGGGCCGTTCTGTCACAACCTTGTCAAACAACCGGTCGTTTGCAACCGGTGGCATTCCATTCACGAAAATTCACTGCCACAAAAATACGTGACACCGTCACAGAAAAGGAATTACTGGCCATCAAAGAGGCCTTCCAGGTCTGGAGACATCATCTTCTGAAGGCTAACCAACCAATCACGGTTTACACTGATCATCATAATTTACAAGATCTGGCATCCCTGAAATATGTTAATAGTAGACAAGTAAGGTGTCATCTTTTTTTTGCCGCATATGACTTTGTTATCAAGCATAGACCAGGGGTGGTACACGGGAAGGCCGATGCCTTGTCACATTCTCCAGGAGGTGTTTCCTTGCCGATATACCCAGAAACGGTTCTTGACAAATCACACCTCATCTGTATGTGCACACCCACAACTAACTTGTTAGAGACGATCCGCCTGTGGACTTCTACCCATCCCGAGATGCTTTCGGATTGGGATTTAGAACTACGGGACGGACTGCCATACTTCCAAGACAGGTTGTATTTACCTACACCTGATTCTCGCATTATAGCCCTTGAGTTGTCCCACGACGCACCAATCAATGGTCATCCCAGCCAAAAACGCACCATGACCCTCCTCCAACGTTGGTGTTGGTGGCCCTCCATGCGGAGGGACATCATCACCTACGTCACCACATGTTCAATATGCGCACAGTGCAAAAATAGGAAAGGACACCCGCTAGGTCTTCTCCAATCAATGACCATACCAACTAGACCATGGCACACACTGACTATGGCCTTTGTTACAGATCTACCATGGGTAAAAGGGTTTGATACTGTCTGGGTCATCGTCGACTCTTTTACTAAAATGGCCCGATTCGTCCCTTGTGAGGGTATTCCCACATCTCCTGAACCTGCAGGGTTGTTTTTTCAGGAGGTGTTTTGTCTTTTTGGACTACCCACGATCATAATATCTGACAGGGATTCACAGTTCACCTCAAAGTTCTAGAGGGCTCTTACCAAGTTGCTAGGTATTGACGCCCGGGCAACTCTGATATGTTTCATTGTTTATTGTGTTTGATGTCAAACCAGCCCAGATTTGAAAAAGGCTCTGAGCGAGCCGAAACATGTTATCATTCATGGGCTTTACCTCAACATTTAATGTGTGACAATATAACACAATTAAATGACTGTTAAACTGGTGGCGCTGAGTCCCGGATTTTTTCTTTTTCTACATTACATGTGGTGACGGTTAGGCTTTACTACCGTCTGAGTCCAGAGACCTACGACACCCATTTACTCAAAGATGTAATTGTATCAACACCAGTTTCTCTATTGTCTAAAAATTGGGATTGTAAGGAGTCGCCCCACAGAGTAGCTTTCTTTAAAGCCAGACTTCCCTTTTTTGCAATACTTACTTTGTCTATCCCTTCAGAACCAACAGTCCTGGTATCAATCATTGCACCTGGCCGAATTCGCTTATAATAATGCATCCCATTCTTCCACTGGCTTTTCACTGTTGTATTCCCTGTATGGACAACATCCACGCACTCTCCCAATCCCAGGCCTGTCTATTTCCCAAGCACCCGCAGCCTCAGCGTGTGTGAGAGACCTCTCCCATATTCATTCACAGACCCTTACCCATCTACATGAAGCACAGGAACGGATGCGTGAGGCAGCCAATCGCAAACGCTCTCCGGATCCATCATATGCAATTGGGGACAAAGTGTGGTTGTCCACTAGACCTCTCCATTTATCTGGTTCCCGTAAATTTCTTCCCCGATTTGTTGGGCCTTACAGGATCACTCATGTAATTAATGCAATGGCCTTTCATTTGGCCCTTCCACCTGCTTGGCGGATTCACCCTGTGTTTCACTCTTCCCTCCTTAAACCCTGTCAAGTTTCCACACATCTGACAGTTCCCCCGTCTCCTGTGGTACAGAATGGGTCTAGGGAATATGAGGTCCACGCTATTTTGGGTTCCCGTATCACTAGGGGTCGTTTGTACTATCTCATTGACTGGGTGTGTTACGGCCCGGAGGAGAGGTCCTGTTGAACCCGCTTCTGCTGTTCATGCCCCGCTCCTAGTTTCACACTTCCATAGAGAGAACCCTTCCTGCCCACAGGGTTGTGGGACTTTGGGGGGGGTTCTGTCATGCATAGATCCATTAGATCACTCACTAGGGTTCAAAATGTCCGGCCTGTTGCCCATCAGCAGTCACAGAGGTCTGTTTCACAGTGATTTGCCGGGCGTCTGGCCACTGATGGAAATGGCAGCTTCCCTGGCGTCTCATTGACAAAACACCATTGCGCGTTTCCCTGGCGCCTCGGCATGGCAGATCTGTGCTGCGGTCACATGACACAGGCTCAAGCCATTTGTCACGCTGGGCCGATCCTTTGCACAGGACCTTGAGGGGATCACGTGACCCGGGCTTGAACCAACGCTATACGCCCACTTCGTGGTCACTTGATCAACCGGGAAGCTTAAATCAGCTGTGATAGAGCTATGCATTGCTTCTCAGCTGTTTTCTACCAGCGATTGGCGTTAGGACACCCGACTCATGTGTTTCCCGTCTTGTTACCTCGGACTTCTTTGGATTACTCTTTCCCTGCTCCTTACATGATTTGGTGTCTCTGCGGACTGCTTGCCTCCTCGACCTCGGACTTCTTTACGGATTGCAACGCTCTCGCTCCTCTGATACTTCGCATCTCCACGGACTCCTCGACCTCGGACTTTTTCATGGATTGGAACTCTCATTCTTCTCGGATACCTCGCATCTGGTCACTGTGAAGGCTCTCCTTCCATTCCGTGCCCCACACCGCACGAGCATTCACCATCAGGTGTTTCCACTAGATTGGCGGCAGTTTGGGCTGCAGAGCATACCTCAGGTTTTGTGCTGCCATTCAACTGAGGGAACAGGTTTGACATCTCTAACCAAGTCTCCTCCAGACCCTTCCTTTCTTAAGTTACCCTGCACATTGTCCATTGGTAAGTTAGAACTCATTGTTCGCTTATAAACCACCACGTTAGTGTTGTCTGTTTATACCTCACCTGCCTATTTTTTCCACAGCAGCCATTTGGAGGGTCCGGTGTTCCTGGCCTCACCACCTGTGGTCCTAATCCTCGAACAGTGAGTTGATTCTATCTCGCTGATGGTTGCTTAAGGACGGAGGATTCCAAACTTCACACAAACCTCAAGGCTTGACAACCGGCCATCAGGCAGGTGGATTGTTGTTCGGCATGAGAAACTACCTTAACCCTAATTTGATTTACGCAGGTCTCCTGGGTGGCAACATCTTGGCAGTGGAAGTGGCTGTTAACAACGATAGTGGGGAACAGCAGGGTATGCTATTTATGAATATATATTATCCCCTTGGTACTAACAGCTCAGAGACATTTATTTGACAACTTAGATATCTTACTGTCCTGGGGTGACACAGTTGCCTCTAATCCTGTCATCCTTTGTGGCGACTGGAATTTGAGATGTTTTGACAAGGATGGGAGTGGGGTGTATAAAATTGGTGTTGATTAATGTAGTATGCTGCACCACACATCCAATATCAGGGGCAGGCAGTGGTCGGGTTATCTTAAGGAGTAGAGTTTGACCATATTAAATGGTCCAACCTCAGGGGAATGCCCTGGTAGTTCCACCTGGTCCGAACACACAAAAAAGGCCACCTTGGACTATTTTGCCGGCAACCACTGTTTTCTGGACGGGTAGTATCATTAAAAATGGTCTTTAATGAATACAGCGACCATGCTACTCTTTCCCTGGTCCTCAAAACAGATGGTGGTTACAATGGGACTCACATGTGTGGGGACATGACGTCCAACCATGCGGGAAATCATGTCAGTTGGAATCAGAGCAAAATAGCAAAATTAAGTGCTACTGTTTTCCCACAAGGGCATTTTGACTGGAGAAGACTCCAGGGTAAGGATGCTGAAGCTATCGAAGACAGGCTCTATCAACTGACTCATTCCATAGGTGCCTGTCACAGTAAACCAACATTAGCCAGCAAAACCAGTCTGGGCAAACCCTTTGATTAAAGACCTGTGACAATAAACGCAGGATGCACAGGGCAATTAGAGCTTTAACAGTGCAGGGGCAGCTGTCTGGTCCTTCGCTCGGGATCCAACATGCAGTACAAATCATAAAAGGGGAATACCGTACCTGGTAAAAACATTACCACTTGTCTGCTCAGAGGGCCGAATGGCAGCACTTCGTTCAAGTACTTACCAATCAAGATAGTGGCAAAATATGGAATATCTTGGCTACTACCAGGGGGAAAAGTTAACCAAGATCTTAAACCACATATGTGGAACCAAATGGACAAGTCATATTACTTCCACATTTTTCAATTCTGAAATTTCTGTTTGGTTTGGGTGCCTTGGCGCCTCCCGTTAAGTCAGGAGATACTGTCAAAAGCAATTTTAAAACATAAGAGCTCTAACGCCCCTAGTCCAAATGGCCTGCCAAACGTTGTATTAAAAAAGAACCCTGATAACTGGTCACAGATACTGCTTAGTTTATTCTCACGAGTCTGCAGAGAACGCAAGGTTCCGTCCTCATGGCAGCAGTCTGTTCCTATACCGGTCCACAAAAAAGGGACCGGGTTAATCCCAACAATTATAGACTGCTGTCAATGTTGGATGTTACAGGCAAAACCTTTGCATCTCTAGTATTGAAAGAGCTCCAGAACTGGGCATCTGTTAATAATATACTTAATTCTGCTCAGACTGGCTTTCGACCTGGCTCTGTCCCCTCTCATAACATCAGAGCCCTGGATTTCCTGATACAGAGCACCCGTAGCAGGATGAATACCACACTGTATATTTCCTTTGTCGTTTTCCGTAGTGTTTTTGATCAGGTGAAAAGGGGCACACTCTGGACCAAACTCAGGAAACTGGAATGCCCGGACTGGCTCGTCCATATTTTAATCCTTTTATACAGTGACAATAGCACTAGAGTGAGGCTGAATAACGTGGGAAGGGTTACTACACCCATTTCCATAAATATGGGAGTCAAACTGCGGTGTATAGTGGCACCAATATTGTCCAACTTATGTTTAACTGGCCCTCTCCCTCGGTTGTTTGGCAAAGTAAACTGCCCCCCAAAGATAGGCGAGATGCAATAGTGGGCATGCTGTATGCGGATGACTTGGTCCTGTTCGATTGGACCTATACTGGCATGAAGAACATGCTAAACAAACCTTCCATCTATGCTCAGCAACAAGGCCTGACAAAAAACCTGGAGAAGACCAGCATAATGCTGATCTCCAGTAAAAAGGTTAATAGGACAAGGATGGATACTTTATTTGGAACCATCAATTACGTACACTCCTACTCGGGTCTAGAGATAAACGGCACTGCTGACTATAGTCACATAATTAATAACAAAAGCAGGAGAGAGAAACAATTGACTCTTCAAACCTGCAAGTTCGCTAAAGTCGTGCTGGATACAGTATAACTGGCACCATCATGCTGTACACACAGTGCTTTGTACCTGCAATACTCTATGGCCCAGGGGGACTTGCTATGCAAGACTACTGCTGGTTAAATAAACTACAGGGGTCTTTTTGGCGCTCAGCCTTGGGCTTGGTCCCGCGTGTTCCATGGAATACCTGTGCCTAGAACTGAGGTTGACCCCTCGGCGGGGAATGGCACTTCGTGCCAAAGGTCGCCTGTATTAAAGATCTCGAGCAGGTGCTTTTTGTAAATTATTGTCAGCTTTGGGCTAGAGTTATGATACGGAAGCCGCGCCTAGGGGTTCCAACTTCAAGGCACTGAATGAACATCTTTTTGCTGATATGAACTGGTTCCCAGATTTCAGCAGAGACACACCTTATGTCCAACTGAAAAAGTCTTTTGAGAGAAAAATTAACAATTAGGACTGGTCTAACAACTATGTCCATTTCTCAAAGTTGAAGGTATATGATGCTGTATCTCACGTGGTGCATCATTACAGGAAGACCCAACTATGGGCCTCATCACGACTTCGGCGGTAACCCTTAAATCTAGCAGTAGCGCTATTACCGCCGGATTTAAGGGTCCGCCGAATCAGGGCTTCGGCGGATTTCGCCCCAGCTCTGAGCTGGGGGGAGATCCGCCGAAAAATCACGCTATTACCGCCGGCGGGAAATCCGCCGGCGGTATTAGCACGAAGATTCCCCATTGAGCCCAATGGGGAATGGGGCATTCCCGAATGGGCTCAGTGGGGAATGGGGACTTACATTACCGCCAAACTCGTGATCCGGCGCTATTAGCGCCGGGGAGTTCAGCGGTAGGGCTAATACCGCCCGCGCTAATAGCTTTACCGTTACCGCCCAAGTCGTGATGAGGCATATCTGTTAATGTTCCGTGATCCTGCAGTCAGACAATTTCTACTGGAGCTTTGTACTAACCAACTTCCTGTTGTATCCGTGATTGGCCCACAGATGGGCCTAGCTACTGAGCAGCCGTATTGCTGTGTCTGTGGGCTGTCAGACAAAACTGAAACTGCCAGGCATTTACTAACCCACTGTGTGAAATTGGGTCCTATATATATGTGCAACCCAGTCGCATACACAGGTACGAGGCAGTCCTTTCAGAATCCTTTTGGGACTACTGTGTAAACACGGACACCACCTCAGTACAGATAGCCCCATTCAGGGATTGGCTACAGGTGTAAATAAAGTTACTATTACCATCATAGCCAACCGACAAAGGGCCTACTACTTAATAAGGACTCCAACTAGGACTCAAATGAATTGTATGAATGAACTTTATAAACGGGTTCCATGCTTGATTTTAGGATCAATTGATTTTATGGCCTACGAGGTCTAACTCGATTTAATTATGCTGGTGTTGATTATTTGACTGTTAATTCTATTGTTTGCTTATTGTGTTCAACATATTGGAACAGGAATGGACTGAATCCATTTAGCTACTTAATAGTTGTATCCATCTAATTTGATATTCTTTTTTTCCATGTTATGTTATGCTGATGTATATTTTACATTAATTCTTTTATATTTTGTGTAAAGTTCAAAATGAACTAAATCAAAATAATTGATATTATTATCACTAACACATTTTTTGGGGTTCCAAATAGTGTTATGTTGTCGTGTGCTTCAGTGAAAGGTGCTTAAGGACAGAAGGCTTGTCTATTCCTCTGCAGTGGTCAGACTTTCAGCCTTCCATAGTGTCATGGTGGGTCAAGGCATGTTGAAGCCATGCCCAAGAAGACACAGGCAGCAACGCCCTTCTACTGAATTCCCTAGGCCCCCAACAAACATTTGGAATGCATTGCATGTCAGAAATCCGAACTTGGCAAGTTTGAAAAAAAAGCTCTCTAAAAAGCAAGCAAAAATAACCTTGCATTTTTTAAAACATTGTTTTGGTCTTCATGTTTACCAACAGGTTTTTGCTTTACCACAACCCCAGGCTTTGCAGGCGATTTTAGGAGTGCCCATCATACAGATTCTAACATGTGTCTATAAAGCATCTGCTCAATACAAATGTATTCATTTGGTGAGGTCTAAATGTGGGGTTAGGCCTAAGCCTGTGGTATCTTATTCAGCCGTTCTCAGGACCACCATATTTATTCAAGTTAATTTCACAACAGTGTTAGGATGAGAGTCCCTATATAGATGGTAAATAAGTCGGAGACATTTCTGCCAGCTGAAGTACAAAGGAAACTACATCATTTTGACCTGGCATGTGTCGCATTGGTCTTCGCCAGATACAGAGCTGCCATAACTCAAACTATTGCAATATTGCTTGTATAAAAAGCATTGATTGAAGCAATATTAGAGGGACTTATAGCTATATCATCTATGCTTGGCATCAGGCGGATGCTCCCCAGCCTGTCAGGCTTTCCTTAAAGTCTCACAATTAGTGCAATATTCATTTTTGAATCTTGGTAAGATAGATCAAGGGTGCTAACCTGCTGCGACCATCCCTGCTTGAACTATGGGCAACAGGTAGACAACCTGAAAGCACCTCCTCAGAATGTTATCCTTCCTAGGATGATACAATGAGTACCTCTGAGCTCAGTAGTAATAATACAAATTATTGTTACTACCAAGATAAATAAATTCAGAGATTATATTGGCCGAGGCAATCACAGGTGTTGAAAGCCACAGCATACACTCGTGTGCACCAGCAACATATAGCTAGACAGTGAGAGAATACCACACTGAGGTGGGCTGGCCTACAGCAAAGGGGATCATTTACAACAGCCCGTGCCTCTGTGAGGCCCACAGGCATGTAGTGGTGCTTGGCATATGTCAGGCTGGCGTTTGCAATACTGGGTGTGCTGGGTAAGGGTCATTTCCATGGCAGGCCAGTCTCTGTTGAAGGACTGTGTGGCTGGGCAAAAGACGTACATATGCCAGGCAAGTGCCCCTGAAAAGCAAGAACGCCAGAAACTGAGATTGCTATGTGTATGTTTCACCTATAAAATGCTGTTTGGGTTAGGGAAGGATCAATCGCATGTCAGGTCCATGTCTCCAAAAAGCTGGTAGGGCAAAGGCAGAGTTTTCCATTTCTCAAACCCATGTCTTAATGAATGGTATGCCTTGGGCATGGCCCCTCTCTACTAGGTGTTTCGGGGGGTAAACGTCTGCCATTGATTCTTCATATTATGATATAAGACACCTCCCTGGTGCTCAGTTTACCAATCACTGGAGGATGAAAGGAAGACGAAGGCACGCTTAACGTTTGACTCTTTCTTAGACTTACTTGTTTCATCAATTTCAGAAAGATGAAAGGGTAGTCGTTGTTGCACATATCTGAATCTGTGACCTGCAGATTGAACATACATCTATGCAGCAGGTGAATTTACCTATTGAGATATCTCACTGTTGTCTTTCGGATGTTCATTCACAGATGCAAAATACTCTATTTCCTCTTTCTAGTCCCCGGCACACCCATTTCTAGTCTGCAGGGACATCATTTAGGGTTCGCCATGGGTCGCGCATTCAACCCCTAAAAATATTATTTTTTGTTAAAAAAAAAAATGTTCTTGAATTGAGGCTCCTGGGCTTTGTTTTTGGAGTGGCTGGTTTTCTGATAGCTATAGCCAGTGAGATAGCTCAGTGGGTTGAGTGCTTGCTGCCACAAGGTGTGTGTGATCTGCAGGTTTCAGGTTCGACTCCTAGCAAGGTCAACTCAGCCTTTCACACTGCTGAGGTTGCTAAATGAGTACCAACACAGGTTGAGTGATAGTGTATGGATATGTGTTTTATATGAAACGCTTAAGCATAAGTACTATATAATAACACATCATTATCGTTTGGCCTTGGATGTCTGCTTGCATTCACAGTAATTTGGTAATATGGGCCTATATGCCCTGATTTTAATGATACATATGGTGATCCATTCTTGTGTGAAATGTATATCACTTTACAGTGATATTGCAACCATATTTTTCGTAGTGTACTTAGAAACAATGCTATGTGATGCCACTCCCTGTTTTGTCAAGGGGTGAAAGGTCATGTTCCATTGCTTCCCGTGATGTCACTTCGGGGTGGAGTCAAATTACATAACTTCCTGTGATGTCATCAGATGTCAAGGGTCGTGTGAAGTCATTTCCGCTACCCCTAGCATTTTGGTGAAATGACGTCATTGATAGTCTGCCACTCCTTCTCTCCTTTTCCACAGCATATACCCTTCCTTAAAATTATTTGTTGATGATTTTATGACAGCAAATGAAGCAAAAGCTACCACATATCTTGAACTTCCTTTTATGGCTCGGAAAGGAGAATCTAGAAGATTAGGGATATACGACACGTTTGTGTGGCCCCTCAAAGATGTCATACAGACCGAGGTAGTTTGCCAGTTTAAACGTAAGGGGTAACTAAAAAATCAATTGGATGCAAAATGCAGCAAGATTGTCACATTAGAGATGAGGAAATGCCTTCACACTGAACATAGATTAAAAAGCAACTGTACGTTTCAGGTGAGTTTTTTTTTTTTTGCACAGACACAATGATTTCATGTTAGCAGAGAAATCACTGCAATCATAGCACCGGTTTCCTGATTTTAAAGCTTACCTCCTTAAAAGAAATAGGGCATACTCGGATGAGACATGAAGAATTAACTATCCACATTGCACAGATATAGTGCTATGCTTTTTTCAAATGGAGAGGCCAATTACTTTAACTATCCTGCATGGTTGTGACATCTGTTACCAGGTACAAGGTTTCAATACATCGATAAAAGTGCCCATCAAACAAGCAGCATCAGAGGGATGCATGGCGGCAGAGGGATGCATGGTGGCAGAGGGATGCATGGCGGCAGTATACCCCCTTGACATGTGATTGAGACTGACCAAGCCGAACTGACCTTTTTTACTTTTTAAACTAGCCACGGACTCCCCTTATTGTAACATTACAATTCTCTGCAGAACTAGTACATTAAAAGTCAGAATGATGAAAAGCTATATCTGGCCCAAATGATTCAGGACTAACCCTGCCACACAGCCAGATGGGACTTCCAGAGGTGGAGTTCTGCAATGAGCTCCCTTTATTGTAATACAATAACCTAGATAGTACTAACGTCAGAAGAATAAAAATGAGACCCACTTATGCCTGACATGATTAATCTGCATCTCCGCTTTAAAATCTACCAGATACCCACTTCGACTGTGGTTTTTTCAACTTCAGAAAGATGACAGAATAAGTAATTCCTACCCAGATCCAGATATGTCACCCACAGGAATTCCAAAGAGCTCAGCAGGTGCAATAACTGATTAGATGTCTTACTTGGCACAGGCCACATGATCACAAGACCAAAAAGAGTCAGGAAGCAGGGCCACACATTTTTATTAAGGCCAACTCAAACTCTCAGGGGATCAGATTTAACTGAGGTTTGGGTGAGTGTTCACTGAACTGGTGCAACGGAGAATAAGTTAGGACTGTTGTCTTCAGTTGTTTCCTTCCTCTTTGGTAAATCTTCACTGGTGGCGTCCAGCAGTCAGTCACAGTCTTTAGGGTCTTAAATGTCCCCAAATTTCATTGTCGGCAATTTTGCATGATTTTCCTTGACTTAGTTGGTTCTCACCAGATCGTTGGTTTTGCCACTTGGGCAAATACGAAGATCTTTCATTGGTTGGCCATGGTACCAGCTCTGCATCAAGCTCTTAAACAAAACATCAACCTGGACACCTTGGATGGGACTGGCCTGGCTCAGCTGTTTTCCCCAGACCTTCAATGACAGCCAAGGTCTTTCCCACAATTGATGATGTGTTGTGCGATTAAGCTTCTGCAGACCTTCTTTCCCCCATCTCTACCTTCTCACTTTTATTTCTGCTCGGGCTCGTCAAATATTATACCATTACGAGGGATTAGCTAGTAGGTATCTGGATTACATCTATGTCCTCTAGAAGAAAGGGGTCGGCATTCTGGTAGTGGCTCAGGCTTTGTCCACCTCATCCGCCTTCTTGGACTTAGGCAGTAGACCATGGTCATTGCTATCAACTAACATAATGGGCTCATCTGTCCCTATCTAACACTCGCGTGTAACTGGTTTGTAACAGCGCCATGATGTCTGAGGATTGAGGCACTTTATAGATTTAAAAAATAAATAAATAGTTTTGACTGATTTCTAATATTTCGCTTTCCTTTGACCTTCAAGCTGCACCACGTAGTTTTGCAAACAGTATGGTGAGCAACACTCGTGCTTAGGAATCTTTGAAAAAAAACAATGGTTCTCGTAAGCAGGACTTGGTTTGCAAACACCCGTGACTGGGGTTCAGCTCCCATTCTTATCATGCCCAATATATTTCTGTGCACTGTTGTCGGGTGTACAGACAAGAATAGTGATGGAGTAGGGTCATCCAATATCTCCTTCCGGGCCTACATTACAGAGCTGGTGGTGGTCTCCAGCCCCCATGGTCACCCCAACCCCTTCTCTATCCTCAGACATGTGAATATGTCACATAATGCAGAGTTGTGTATGCTGTCTTATCAAGATAGTGTTTACAAATGCACACAACTATATTCCCTCCACCTCACACCGCTATCCATCTCCTATGCATTGCCATTCCTTTCCCCAAACCCTTTCTTCCCTTTATACAGTCATTGAAGTTATTTCATGTGATCCAGCCCAAACCTGCCGTGAACTGTGCACACGTCCTGGGATATGAATTGCTCTTATTGGAGATTGGGGCATATTTGGTCTCTGAGAAATATCTGCTGGAACCTGCAGCAATACCAGGGTCTCACTAGACGATACCTAGGAGCCCCAAATACACGTTTTAAGAAGAATTAATGTGGGTTTCCATCGGTACTATAAGGATAACATAATATGAAACAGTACAGAAAAAGGAGAAACCATGACATTGGGAAAAACTATAAATAACTCTTCACAGAATAAAATGGAAAGACCTTTGAGATTATCAACACTGAAGAAAGAACCAGTACTATAAATACTGCCAGCCAATCATTAATGTGTGTAAGATTAGAAAAGTATGCAAAACAAAAAGAAGCGGAGAAAGAAAAAACATAAGATATCTTCAACAATAGGGTTCAAGAAACCTATTGTAATTGGTGAAAACAAATGTGCAACATAGAAAGACCTGCCAATTAATGCTAGCCTAACCATTGTTGCAGTCCTGGCCAAAAGCTACTAAGCATGCCCCTGGAGAATGGACTCCAAAGCCAGCCTTCATTTGCATCTCCTTTTCTTACATCTTAATTTATTTCCTTCACATTTTCCGTGGCATAATTCTTTCATTTGCATTAACCCTTTTCTTTCATTTCTTACATTCAATCTATAGTTGTTTTCCCTTCCTTGCCAACCCATCTTCCCTTCACCCTTCCTCCTAGCTGCCTTTTACATGAGTAGTACTACTCTTTGCCTTTCTTCTCATTTAACTTTTTTTCTCTTACTATTTAACTTTTCCCCACCCATATCTTTCCTTTCTTGTTGTTTATTTTTCTTTCTTATTTTCGCCCTCTCTCTGTAGCTGGGTAGTAATGTATGACATTGAATTGGAGGCCTTTCAGGCTGTGTTTTAAAGCTCGCCCACAAATGTTGACCAACTCTGTGCCCTAGTGACATAAATACCAACCTCTCCCCTGAAAGTCCTATTTTGAATATCCATCTGTTGGCTGAAGACGCAGAACTCACAGACGATTGGGAGAGAACTATCCCAGAACTGTAATGAAGAAGAGTAAGAGTCAGTGTAATATAAAGGACTGAAAATTAAGACAAAAACACCCAATCTTAAACTCAGGGATGATTTGCACCAGTAGATGAAGAGCCAACCTCTATCCAATAGCAATAGTAATAGTAGTGCATTGTCATTTGTCAAGTACAGCCAATCAGAGCCCTAGAATCTCCTTAAGGAAATGTTTCCTCTGCATACGGACCACTTCACTTTCTGTTCCTTGTTTTAGTTTTACTGGGCTGTAAGAGAATGAGTACTCAGGGCCAGCTCACACTTGGAGGGTGTTTGGAGGATTTAGTGATTATTTGAGCAGGGTTGTTTTGAGGAGCTCTAGTAGGTAGGTGGTGTTTTTGGTCCTGTTTTGGTCTTTAAGGTATTTCTGCTGCAAATGTGTGCGCCCCTTTGTTTTAGTGTTTCTGCAGTCTGTTGTTAGTGTGTTCTTATTTTTCCCACATTCAAGTTATTATGCTGCAACATTTGGTGCTGTGGGCTTAGAAAATCCAAGATAGCCGAAAGCCCACATTTGTGCCAGAATCCTGGAAAACCGCGCAGTTTTTGCGCACACCAAAATGGTCGCCACCCACCAGTGCGAGCGGGATGGGCCAGAAGCGCCATGAGTGAAACGTGGTGCCAAAGGAAAAATAGCAGTGCCTATTAGCTCAAAGAGCGCTTTGAAATCACCTTTGTTTCTCTGAATGCAAGCTCAAAATGCCTATTTCAAACATTGCAAGATATTCAAAAATCTTACTGAACACCAGCAGACGTCTGGTAGAATAAAGTCTTGTGTGCATACAAAATTTGGAAAGATGAAGAGCCTAAAATAATGTTCATAACAAAACTGGCTGGGCTGTGGATGTTAGCAGCTTAAGTGAAATGGGATTAAAGCCACTAAAATCGAAATGTTTAATATAAATGAGTGACCTACTTTTGAGTGTCACATAGGTTGCAACTGTTTAAATGTCATAGTTTTGAACTTAGAATCAGCGTTCTAGCTGCATGTGTCAAAATTGTAAGTTTGATTTTAATGAAGAAAAATGGGAACAAAAGTGACTTTTGGCTGAAGCCTGGTTTAAAGGAGATTGAATTCTGCCCAGCAACTACCCCCGACAGGAGTTGAAACTTGCCCAGTGACTGTATTCACTGGCCTGCCTACTGCTGCACCACCAAAAGGAGATTACACCTCTCTGATTGAATCAGGGGAGGGGTACCTGGACTGCAGGAAAACAGAACAATGAACTTCCCTTTGCTCTAAGCAATTGCTAAATCAGGGGGTCGTAAATGGATTCCTCTTGGAAGGAAATGGGAGGGGCACTGCCTCTGTGAGCCAGCTGAGCTTGGAGGAAGTGGACAAACCAGAAATTCCCCCATGTGCTTTGGGAAACCACACCCCTCTGGGCCAGAGCATAATTTTAGAAAGATGGATAATTCATAGTACATAATTGTCAAAATTATATCAATAATATCATTATTCCTGTGATTTTTCTGTGCACATTTAAGAGGTGTTAGGACTCTGTGGTATGTTCTGGGGGGTAATAGGGGAAAATAGGGTGTTACTCCAAATGTCTGTATGTTAAAAATCTGACACTTCATCATCTGATGCCGATATTCCTTGCGCACATTTGTGTACATTCTGGAAAAGTTTAGAGGTTGTGTTCTGGATGAAAAGGGCAGAATTCTGTCTGAAGTGAACACAACATCTTACAAAGACAGGGATCGGATGGTTTGGCGCTACAGAAAATATGTTAACTGGACATATAATATTAAAAATGTGTACATAGATAAATATGCATTTAAGTCAAGAATAGATTTGTGTGCAAAGTGACAAGGGGAGTATTCTTTCTGTATGCCATAAAAATGATGTCTCATGACACGGATGACTCACAACTCAGTTCCCCAGTCAGGCGACAGAGAATCCTCTAGCTATCAGGATCCTCAGAGGGTTGGGCATAGAAAGTCAGCCTTCCCACCCATTTTCAAAAGATATAAAAAGAACCATTGAAACCCAGATAGGGACATTCACTTCCCACTTCAAACGGATTTCTTGCGAAGCACTTTGACGGACAACTTCAAATTCAGGCAATATCCAGAGACCAGAACTTAGAAAACCAGACCCCAGACTTCAAATCCAGACAGATCCTGAGATCCAGAACTTAGACTCCAGAACTTAAAGCAGAGGGGCCAATCCACAAGCTGAATCCTTTTCAGCAGGCCTCAAAATCTTTTGCAACCTGATGTTTAACAGCCGGCGAGTTGTTTGATTCTGGCTAGAACCCTGTGCCAGAACCCAGAAAGCAGAGGTGTATCAAGAACCGTAGACCAGACCCAGACCCGACCACTGTGCAGTGCCAAGAACTTTTGCCAGAACCAGAGATCCAGACCAGCAGAGCATAGAGAACCGCAGCTAAACCTGTTGACCAGATATGTGACGAGGCCCATTCCTTCCAAAATTAGGAGTGAGTATCCAGCCAGAGCTTTGCAAAACCAATCTCTTAGTTTAAAATAATCTAATTCAAACCATTTCCACCTATTTAGAACTGCATAGAAATTGTGTGTCCATTCTGTGATTTCAAACCGGTGAAAGTGTCATTTGTCATTTGAATCTTACTTTATTTCTGAGAATCTACCTCCATTAAATCGTCCATATCTTTTGAACCATACGTGTTTTTACGTAATCGCGCTCGACACACTCGGAAATTGTGCCGCGAATTGCAATTTGATTTAAACTTCTGCACCTGTCATAAATAGCTGTCTTTTGCCTCCATTGTTGAAATTCATTTTCAACCTGATAATCCCTCATGAATCATTGCTAGTGTTGACCTGAACTATTTCAAAGTAGCTGTCACTTACCCTGAATCTCCTAGAGGGAATTAAAATCATTTTTAGCATATTTTCACTTCATTGCAAATCACATTAAAAGTATTTCTGCATGTTTTAAAAGCATACCGGTTGCTCCAAGCTTGCTAGGGGGGGGACTAGAATTTGTATTGCATTTGATTGTATTCCTGAAAACTGTGGGCTCTTCTTCCATCTCCTTACATTGCATAGGGGGGAGTGAATTGTCAAAAGAAAAAGTGATCATATTATCTCTTGTTGAAACCATATCAGTTTATTTCTGTGCTGCATTCTTTCCATCATTGCTTTTCCTTGAAACCATAAAAGTATTCTCTGCTATCATATCCTTTCTATACTAACTCCTCACTGATTGAAAAGAGTCTGCAATTGTAACATTACCCATTGTTGATCAACATTATATTCATAAGTGTGCTATCAAATAGTAATTTATTCATAAAAGGTGTGATATTACATGGCCACGGTAGTGGCCATGTAGTTATGGTTAAGTTGTTGTTTCTATAGGAAGAGCACTTTTTGGGCGGCTTATAACTTCGCTCTCCCTGGACGAATCCTCACCAAACTTTGCAAAAAAAAGTATTTGGGTCACTCTGAATTTTTTTGCAAAGTTTAGTGAGGATTCGTCCAGGGGGGGGAAAAGTTATAGGGGGGTCCCAAAACTTTTTTTTTCCCCATAGACATAATGGGAAAAAACTTTGCTCACGCCTACAGCCCAAACCGCTGGACCGATTTACACCAAATTTGCGGCAGGAGCGGAGGTTTGGTCCTGAAAGCGAGCTTTGCTTTATTTGGTGTAAATCTGTCCAGTAGTTTTTTAAAAAATGACAAAAATGTAAGTGAAAATAATTAGTGATATCTGTGTTCGCTTCGCGGACAAACTTCCCTGTTCGCTCCGCGGACAGGACGGTGATTGGGCCAGCAGCTTGCGTGATGTCCGCGGACATCTGACGTGCTCTCTCATTGGATGCGGTGAAAGCGTGCAGTGCGTCTGGCTTCAGAGACGCCTGCCATCTTTCTTTCCCGCATTAGAGGCTTTGTCAGGTCTGCAGGAGCGTGTCTGTCTCCTGTTCCTCCCACCCCCCTCATGCCCCGTGTCTGCCCCACTCCCCGCTCATGCCCCGTGTGTCCTTTCTGTCCCCCCACCCCCGCTCATGCCCCGTATGTCCTTCATGTCCCCCCCACCCCTGCTCATGCTCCGTGTGTCCCCTGTTCCTCCAGCCCTTCGCTCACGCCATCGCACACAGTGGCCAGTGGAGGGGCGAGGAGCGGGATCTGCCGCAGGAGTTCGTGCGGCATGTCCGTGTTTTTGTTTGTCCCCCCACCCCTGCTCATGCCCCGTGTGTCTCTCTCCCTCCCCGCCATCCCCCGCTCATGCCCCGTGTGTCTCTATCCCTCCCTCCACCCCCTGCTCATGCCCCGTGTGTCTCTATCCCGCCCACCCACCCCCCGCTCATGCCCTGTGTGTCTCTATCCCTCCCACCCACCCCCGCTCATTCCCCGTGTGTCTCTATATCTCCCACCCACCCACCCCCCGCCCATGCCCCGTGTGTCTCTATCCCTCCCACCTACCCCCCGCTCATGCCCCGTGTGTCTCTATCCCTCCCACCCACCCCCCACTCATGCCCCGTGTGTCTCTCCTCCCCCCACCCCCGCTCATGCCCCGTGTGTCTCTCTCCCTCCCCCCACCCCCACTCATGCCCCGTGTGTCTCTCTCCCTCCCCACACCCCCCGCTCATGCCTCGTGTGTCTCTCTCCCTCCCCCACCCCCCCCTCATGCCTCATGTGTCTCTCTCCCTCCCCACACACCCTGCTCATGCCTCGTGTGTCTCTCTCCCTCCCCCCACCCCCACTCATACCCCGTGTGTCTCTAGCCCTCCCACCCACCCCCCGCTCATGCCCCATGTGTGTCTCTCGCTCCCCCCCACCCCCGCTCATGCCCCGTGTGTGTCTCTCGCTCCCCCCACCCCCTGCTAAAGCCCTGTGTGTGTCTCTCCCTCCCCCATCCCCTGCTCATGCCCCGTGTGTGTCTCTCCCCCATCCCCTGCTCATGCCTCGTGTGTGTCTCTCCCCCCACCCCCCGCTCATGCCCCGTGTGTCTCTAGCCCTCCCACCCACATCCCGCTCATGCCCCGTATGTCTCTAGCCCTCCCTCCCACCCCCCACTCATGCCCCGTGTGTCTCTAGCCCTCACACCCACCCCCCCCGCTCATGCCCCGTGTGTCTCTAGCCCTCCCACCCACCCCTCGCTCATGCCCCATGTGTCTCTAGCCCTCCCACCCACCCCCCGCTCATGCCCCGTGTCTCTTCCCCCTCCCGCCCACCCCCGCTCTTGCCCCGTATCTCTTTCCCCCTCCCGCCCACCCCCGCTCATGCCCTGTGTGTGTCTCTCCCTCCCCCCACCCCCGCTCATGCCCCTTGTGTGTCTCTCCCTCCCCCACCACCCGCTCATGCACCGTGTGTGTCTCTAGCCCACCCACCCACCCCCCGCTCATGCCCCGTGTGTCTCTAGACCTCCCACCCACCCCCGCTCATGCCCCGTGTGTCTCTAGCCCTCCCACCCACCCCCGCTCATGCCCTGTGTTTCTCTAGCCCTCCCACCCACCACCGCTCATGCCCCGTGTGTCTCTAATCCTCCCACCCACCCCGCCCATGCCCGTGTGTCTCTAGCCCTCCGACCCACCCCGGCTCATGCCCTGTGTGGCCCTAGCCCTCCCACCCACCCCCCGCTCATGCCCCGTGTGTGTCTCGCCCTCCACCCCACCCCCCGCTCATGCCCCGTGTGTGTCTCGCCCTCCACCCCACCCCCTGCTCAGCCCTGTGTGTCTCTCCCCTCCCCCGCTCAAGCCCCGTGTGTCTCTCCCCTCCCCCTCACCCCCGCTCATGCCTGTTTGTCTCTCCCCTCCCCCCGCTCATGCCCCGTGTGTCTCTCCCCTACCACCCACCCCCCGCTCATGCCCCGTGTGTCTCTCCCCTCCCCCTCACCCCCTGCTCATGCCCCGTGTGTCTCTCCCCTCCCCCGCTCAAGCCCCGTGTGTCTCTCCCTTCCCCCTCACCCCCGCTCATGCCTGTTTGTCTCTCCCCTCCCCCCAACCCCCCGCTCATGCCCCGTGTGTCTCTCCCCTCCCACCCCCCCTGCTCATGCCCCGTGTGTCTCTAGCCCTCCCACCCACCCCCCGCTCATGCCCCGTGTGTCTCTCCCCTACCACCCAACCCCCGCTCATGCCCCGTGTGTCTCTCCCCTCCCCCTCACCCCCTGCTCATGCACTGTGTGTCTCTCCCCTCCCCCGCTTAAGCCCCGTGTCTCTCTCCCCTCCCCCTCACCCCCGCTCATGCCTGTTTGTCTCTCCCCTCCCCCCAACCCCCCGCTCATGCCCTGTGTGTCTCTCCCCTCCCACCCACCCCCTGCTCATGCCCCGTGTGTCTCTACCCTCCCACCCACCCCCTGCTCATGCCCTGTGTCTCTCCCCTCCCACCCACCCCCTGCTCATGCCCCGTGTGTCTCTCCCCTCCCATCCACCCCCCGCTCATGCCCCGTGTGTCTCTCCCCTCCCACTCACCCCTGCTCATGCCCCGTGTGTCTCTCCCCTCCCCCCGCTCAAGCCCCGTGTGTCTCTCCCCTCCCCCTCACCCCCGCTCATGCCTGTTTGTCTCTCCCCTCCCCCCAACACCCCGCTCATGCCCCGTGTGTCTCTTCCCTCCCACCCACCCCCCGCTCATGCCCCGTGTGTCTCTCCACTACCACCCACCCCCCGCTCATGCCCCGTGTTTCTCTCCCCTCCCCCTCACCCCCTGCTCATGCCCCGTGTGTCTCTCCCCTCCCTCCGCTCAAGCCCCGTGTGTCTCTCCCCTCCCCTTCACCCCCGCTCATGCCTGTTTGTCTCTCCCCTCCCCCCAACCCCCTGCTCATGCCCCGTGTGTCTCTCCCTTCCCCCCACCCCCTGCTCATGCCTCGTGTGTCTCTACCCTCCCACCCACCCCCTGCTCATGCCCTGTGTGTCTCTCCCCTCCCACCCACCCCCTGCTCATGCCCCGTGTGTCTCTCCCATCCCACCCACCCCCCGCTCATGCCCCGTGTGTCTCTCCCCTCCCACCCACCCCCAGCTCACGACCCATGTGTCTCTCCCCTCCCACCCACCCCTGTTCATGCCCCGTGTGTCTCTACCCTCTCACCCACCCACCGCTCAGCCCCGTGTGTATCTCCCCCTAACACCAACACCCAGCTCATGCCTCGTGTGTCTCTGCTCTCCCACCCACCCCCCGCTCATGCCCCGTGTGTCCCTCCCCTCCCGCACACCCCCCGCTCATGCCCCGTGTGTCTCTCCCCTCCCCCCCGCTCAAGCCCCGTGTGTCTTTCCCCTCCCCCCACCCCCACTCAAGCATGTTTGTCTCTCCCCTCCCCCCCACCTCCCGCTCATGCCCCGTGCGTCTCTCCCCTCCCACCCACCCCCTGCTCAAGCCCCGTGTGTCTCTCCTCTCCCACCCACCCCCTGCTCATGCCCAGTGTGTCTCTACCCTCCCACCTACCCCCTGCTCATGCCCTGTGTGTCTCTCCCCTCCCACCCACCCCCTGCTCAAGCCCCGTGTGTCTCTCCCCTCCCACCCACCCCCCGCTCACGCCCCGTGTGTCTCTCCCCTCTCACCCATCCCCCGCTCATGCCCCGTGTGTCTCGTATCTCCCACCCACCCACCGCTCATGCCCCGTGTGTCTCTCCCCTAACACCCACCCCACCCCCCGCTCATGCCCCGTGTGTCTCTCCCCTCCCACCCACACCCCGCTCATGCCCCATGTGTCTCTCCCCTCCCACCCACCCCCTGCTCATGCCCCGTGTGTCTCTACTCTTTCACCCACCCACCGCACATGCCCCATGTGTATCTCCCCCTCCCACCCACCCCCCGCTCATGCCCCCTGTGTCTCTAGCCCTCCCACCCACCCCCGCTCATGCCCCGTGTGTCCGTAGCCCTCCCACCCCCGCTCATGCCCTGTGTGTCTCTAGGCCTCCCACCCACCCCCCGCTCATTCCCCGTGTGTCTCTCCCCTACCACCCAACCCCCGCTCACGCCCCGTGTGTCTCTCCCCTCCCCCTCACCCCCTGCTCATGCCCTGTGTGTCTCTCCCCTCCCCCGCTTAAGCCCCGTGTGTCTCTCCCCTCCCCCTCACCCCCGCTCATGCCTGTTTGTCTCTCCCCTCCCCCCAACCCCCCGCTCATGCCCTGTGTGTCTCTCCCCTCCCACCCACCCCCTGCTCATGCCCCGTGTGTCTCTACCCTCCCACCCACCCCCTGCTCATGCCCTGTGTCTCTCCCCTCCCACCCACCCCCTGCTCATGCCCCGTGTGTCTCTCCCCTCCCATCCACCCCACGCTCATGCCCCGTGTGTCTCTCCCCTCCCACTCACCCCTGCTCATGCCCCGTGTGTCTCTCCCCTCCCCCCGCTCAAGCCCCGTGTGTCTCTCCCCTCCCCCTCACCCCCGCTCATGCCTGTTTGTCTCTCCCCTCCCCCCAACACCCCGCTCATGCCCCGTGTGTCTCTTCCCTCCCACCCACCCCCCGCTCATGCCCCGTGTCTCTCCACTGCCACCCACCCCCCGCTCATGCCCCGTGTTTCTCTCCCCTCCCCCTCACCCCCTGCTCATGCCCCGTGTGTCTCTCCCCTCCCTCCGCTCAAGCCCCGTGTGTCTCTCCCCTCCCCTTCACCCCCGCTCATGCCTGTTTGTCTGTCCCCTCCCCCCTGCTCATGCCCCGTGTGTCTCTCCCTTCCCCCCACCCCCTGCTCATGCCTCGTGTGTCTCTACCCTCCCACCCACCCCCTGCTCATGCCCTGTGTGTCTCTCCCCTCCCACCCACCCCCTGCTCATGCCCCGTGTGTCTCTCCCATCCCACCCACCCCCCGCTCATGCCCCGTGTGTCTCTCCCCTCCCACCCACCCCCAGCTCACGACCCATGTGTCTCTCCCCTCCCACCCACCCCTGTTCATGCCCCGTGTGTCTCTACCCTCTCACCCACCCACCGCTCAGCCCCGTGTGTATCTCCCCCTAACACCAACACCCAGCTCATGCCTCGTGTGTCTCTGCTCTCCCACCCACCCCCGCTCATGCCCCGTGTGTCCCTCCCCTCCCGCACACCCCCCGCTCATGCCCCGTGTGTCTCTCCCCTCCCCCCCGCTCAAGCCCCGTGTGTCTTTCCCCTCCCCCCACCCCCACTCAAGCATGTTTGTCTCTCCCCTCCCCCCCACCTCCCGCTCATGCCCCGTGCGTCTCTCCCCTCCCACCCACCCCCTGCTCAAGCCCCGTGTGTCTCTCCTCTCCCACCCACCCCCTGCTCATGCCCAGTGTGTCTCTACCCTCCCACCTACCCCCTGCTCATGCCCTGTGTGTCTCTCCCCTCCCACCCACCCCCTGCTCAAGCCCCGTGTGTCTCTCCCCTCCCACCCACCCCCCGCTCACGCCCCGTGTGTCTCTCCCCTCTCACCCATCCCCCGCTCATGCCCCGTGTGTCTCGTATCTCCCACCCACCGCTCATGCCCCGTGTGTCTCTCCCCTAACACCCACCCCACCCCCCGCTCATGCCCCGTGTGTCTCTCCCCTCCCACCCACACCCCGCTCATGCCCCATGTGTCTCTCCCCTCCCACCCACCCCCTGCTCATGCCCCGTGTGTCTCTACTCTTTCACCCACCCACCGCTCATGCCCCATGTGTATCTCCCCCTCCCACCCACCCCCCGCTCATGCCCCCTGTGTCTCTAGCCCTCCCACCCACCCCCGCTCATGCCCCGTGTGTCCGTAGCCCTCCCACCCCCGCTCATGCCCTGTGTGTCTCTAGGCCTCCCACCCACCCCCCGCTCATTCCCCGTGTGTGTCTCGCCCTCCCCCCACCCGCTGCTCATGCCCTGTGTGTCTCTCCCCCCTCCCCCCGCTCATGCCCTGTGTGTCATGCCCCGTGTGTCTCTCCCTGCCACCCAGCCCCCGCTCATGCCCCGTGTGTCTCTCCCCTCCCCCGCTCAAGACCCATTTGTCTCTCCCCTCCCCCCGCCCCCGCTCATGCCTGTTTGTCTCTCCCCTCCCCCCAACCCCCCGCTCATGCCCATGTGTCTCTCCCCTCCCACCCACCCCCTGCTCAAGCCCCATGTGTCTCTACCCTCCCACCCACCCCCTGCTCATGCCCCGTGTGTCTCTACTCTCTCACCCACC
Organism: Ambystoma mexicanum; assembly: GCF_040938575.1. NCBI lineage: Eukaryota > Metazoa > Chordata > Amphibia > Caudata > Ambystomatidae > Ambystoma > Ambystoma mexicanum. The sequence goes on along the minus strand of NC_090934.1, from coordinate 364,531,471 downwards.
CACCGTTCATGCCCCATGTGTATCTCCCCCTCCCACCCACCCCCCGCTCATGCCCCCTGTGTCTCTAGCCCTCCCACCCACCCCCGCTCATGCCCCGTGTGTCCGTAGCCCTCCCACCCCCGCTCACGCCCCGTGTGTCTCTCCCCTCTCACCCATCCCCCGCTCATGCCCCGTGTGTCTCGTCCCTCCCACCCACCCACCGCTCATGCCCCATGTGTCTCTCCCCTAACACCCACCCCACCCCCCGCTCATGCCCCGTGTGTCTCTCCCCTCCCACCCACATCCCGCTCATGCCCCATGTGTCTCTCCCCTCCCACCCACCCCCCGCTCATGCCCCGTGTGTCTCTACTCTCTCACCCACCCACCGCTCATGCCCCATGTGTATCTCCCCCTCCCACCCACCCCCCGCTCATGCCCCCTGTGTCTCTAGCCCTCCCACCCACCCCCGCTCATGCCCCGTGTGTCCGTAGCCCTCCCACCCCCGCTCATGCCCTGTGTGTCTCTAGGCCTCCCACCCACCCCCCGCTCATTCCCGTGTGTGTCTCGCCCTCCCCCCACCCGCTGCTCATGCCCTGTGTGTCTCTCCCCCCACCCCCCGCTCATGCCCTGTGTGTCATGCCCCGTGTGTCTCTCCCCTCCCACCCACCCCCCGCTCATGCCCCATGTGTCTCTCCCCTCCCCCCGCTCAAGACCCATTTGTCTCTCCCCTCCCCCCCGCCCCCGCTCATGCCTGTTTGTCTCTCCCCTCCCCCCAACCCCCCGCTCATGCCCCATGTGTCTCTCCCCTCCCACCCACCCCCTGCTCATGCCCCATGTGTCTCTACCCTCCCACCCACCCCCTGCTCACGCCCTGTGTGTCTCTGCCCTCCCACCCACCCCCTGCTCATGCCCCGTGTGTCTCTCGCCTCCCACCCACCCCCCGCTCATGCCCCATGTGTCTCTACCCTCCCATCCACCCCCGTTCATGCCCGTTTGTCTCTACCGTCTCACCCACCCACCGCTCATGCCCCGTGTGTATCTCCCCCTAACACCAACACCCAGCTCATGCCTCGTGTGTCTCTGCTCTCCCACCCACCCCCCACTCATGCCCCGTGTGTCTCTCCCCTCCCGCCCACCCCCCGCTCATGCCCCGTGTGTCTCTCCCCTCCCCCCCACCCCCGCTCATGCCTGTTTGTCTCTCCCCTCCCCCCACACCCCGCTCATGCCCCGTGTGTCTCTCCCCTCCCACCCACCACCTGCTCATGCCCCGTGTGTCTCTACCCTCCCACCCACCCCCTGCTCATGCCCTGTGTGCCTCTCTTCTCCCACCCACCCCCTGCTCATGCCCCGTGTGTCTCTCCCCTCCCACCCACCTCCCGCTCATGCCCCGTGTGTCTCTGCCCTCCCACCCACCCCCAACTCATGCCCCGTGTGTCTCTAGATCTCCCACCCAACCCCGCTCATGCCCTGTGTGTCTCTAGCCCTCCCACCCACCCCCGCTCATGCCCCGTGTGTCTCTAATCCTCCACCCACCCCCGCTCATGCCCCGTGTGTCTCTAGCCCTCCCACCCACCCCCGCTCATGCCCCGTGTGTCCCTAGCCCTCCCACCCACCCCCCGCTCATGCCCCGTGTGTCTCTAGCCCTCCCACCCACCCCCCGCTCATGCCCCGTGTGTGTCTCGCCCTCCCCCCCACCCGCTGCTCATGCCCCGTGTGTCTCTACCCTCCCACCCACCCCCTGCTCATGCCCTGTCTCTCTCCCCTCCCACCCACCCCCTGCTCATGCCCCGTGTGTCTCTCCCCTCCCATCCACCCCCCGCTCATGCCCCGTGTGTCTCTCCCCTCCCACTCACCCCTGCTCATGCCCCGTGTGTCTCTCCCCTCCCCCCGCTCAAGCCCCGTGTGTCTCTCCCCTCCCCCTCACCCCCGCTCATGCCTGTTTGTCTCTCCCCTCCCCCCAACACCCCGCTCATGCCCCGTGTGTCTCTTCCCTCCCACCCACCCCCCGCTCATGCCCCGTGTGTCTCTCCACTACCACCCACCCCCCGCTCATGCCCCGTGTTTCTCTCCCCTCCCCCTCACCCCCTGCTCATGCCCCGTGTGTCTCTCCCCTCCCTCCGCTCAAGCCCTGTGCGTCTCTCCCCTCCCCTTCACCCCCGCTCATGCCTGTTTGTCTCTCCCCTCCCCCCAACCCCCTGCTCATGCCCCGTGTGTCTCTCCCTTCCCCCCACCCCCTGCTCATGCCTCGTGTGTCTCTACCCTCCCACCCACCCCCTGCTCATGCCCTGTGTGTCTCTCCCCTCCCACCCACCCCCTGCTCATGCCCCGTGTGTCTCTCCCATCCCACCCACCCCCCGCTCATGCCCCGTGTGTCTCTCCCCTCCCACCCACCCCCAGCTCACGACCCATGTGTCTCTCCCCTCCCACCCACCCCTGTTCATGCCCCGTGTGTCTCTACCCTCTCACCCACCCACCGCTCAGCCCCGTGTGTATCTCCCCCTAACACCAACACCCAGCTCATGCCTCGTGTGTCTCTGCTCTCCCACCCACCCCCCGCTCATGCCCCGTGTGTCCCTCCCCTCCCGCACCCCCCCGCTCATGCCCCGTGTGTCTCTCCCCTCCCCCGCTCAAGCCCCGTGTGTCTTTCCCCTCCCCCCACCCCCACTCAAGCATGTTTGTCTCTCCCCTCCCCCCAACCTCCCGCTCATGCCCCGTGCGTCTCTCCCCTCCCACCCACCCCCTGCTCAAGCCCCGTGTGTCTCTCCTCTCCCACCCACCCCCTGCTCATGCCCAGTGTGTCTCTACCCTCCCACCTACCCCCTGCTCATGCCCTGTGTGTCTCTCCCCTCCCACCCACCCCCTGCTCAAGCCCTGTGTGTCTCTCCCCTCCCACCCACCCCCCGCTCACGCCCCGTGTGTCTCTCCCCTCTCACCCATCCCCCGCTCATGCCCCGTGTGTCTCGTCCCTCCCACCCACCCACCGCTCATGCCCCGTGTGTCTCTACTCTCTCACCCACCCACCGCTCATGCCCCATGTGTATCTCCCCCTCCCACCCACCCCCCGCTCATGCCCCCTGTGTCTCTAGCCCTCCCACCCACCCCCCGCTCACGCCCTGTGTGTCTCTCCCCTCTCACCCATCCCCCGCTCATGCCCCGTGTGTCTCGTCCCTCCCACCCACCCACCGCTCATGCCCCGTGTGTCTCTCCCCTAACACCCACCCCACCCCCCGCTCATGCCCCGTGTGTCTCTCCCCTCCCACCCACATCCCGCTCATGCCCCATGTGTCTCTCCCCTCCCACCCACCCACCCCCCGCTCATGCCCCGTGTGTCTCTACTCTCTCACCCACCCACCGCTCATGCCCCATGTGTATCTCCCCCTCCCACCCACCCCCCGCTCATGCCCCCTGTGTCTCTAGCCCTCCCACCCACCCCCGCTCATGCCCCGTGTGTCCGTAGCCCTCCCACCCCCGCTCATGCCCTGTGTGTCTCTAGGTCTCCCACCCACCCCCCGCTCATTCCCGTGTGTGTCTCGCCCTCCCCCCACCCGCTGCTCATGCCCTGTGTGTCTCTCCCCCCACCCCCCGCTCATGCCCTGTGTGTCATGCCCCGTGTGTCTCTCCCCTCCCACCCACCCCCCGCTCATGCCCCATGTGTCTCTCCCCTCCCCCCGCTCAAGACCCATTTGTCTCTCCCCTCCCCCCCGCCCCCGCTCATGCCTGTTTGTCTCTCCCCTCCCCCCAACCCCCCGCTCATGCCCCATGTGTCTCTCCCCTCCCACCCACCCCCTGCTCATGCCCCATGTGTCTCTACCCTCCCACCCACCCCCTGCTCATGCCCTGTGTGTCTCTCGCCTCCCACCCAACCCCTGCTCATGCCCCGTGTGTCTCTCGCCTCCCACCCACCCCCCGCTCATGCCCCATGTGTCTCTACCCTCCCACCCACCCCCGTTCATGCCCGTTTGTCTCTACCGTCTCACCCACCCACTGCTCACGCCCCGTGTGTATCTCCCCCTAACACCAACACCCAGCTCATGCCTCGTGTGTCTCTGCTCTCCCACCCACCCCCCACTCATGCCCCGTGTGTCTCTCCCCTCCCGCCCACCCCCCGCTCACGCCCCGTGTGCCTCTCCCCTCCCCCCCACCCCCGCTCATGCCTGTTTGTCTCTAATCCTCCACCCACCCCCGCTCATGCCCCGTGTGTCTCTAGCCCTCCCACCCACCCCCGCTCATGCCCCGTGTGTCCCTAGCCCTCCCACCCACCCCCCGCTCATGCCCCGTGTGTCTCTAGCCCTCCCACCCACCCCCCCGCTCATGCCCCGTGTGTGTCTCGCCCTCCCCCCCACCCGCTGCTCATGCCCTGTGTGTCTCTCCCACCACCCCCCGCTCATGCCCTGTGTGTCTCTAGCCCTCCCACCCACCCCACGCTCATGCCCCGTATGTCTCTCCCCTACCACCCACCCCCCGCTCATGCCCGTGTGTCTCTCCCCTCCCCCTCACCCCCTGCTCATGCCCCGTGTGTCTCTCCCCTCCCCCCGCTCAAGCCCCGTGTGTCTCTCCCCTCCCCCCGCCCCCGCTCATGCCTGTTTGTCTCTCCCCTCCCCCCAACCCCCTGCTCATGCCCCGTGTGTCTCTCCCCTCCCACCCACCCCCTGCTCATGCCCCATGTGTCTCTACCCTCCCACCCACCCCCTGCTCATGCCCTGTGTGTCTCTCCCCTCCCACCCACCCCCTGCTCATGCCCCGTGTGTCTCTCCCCTCCCACCCACCCCCCGCTCATACCCCATGTGTCTCTCCCGTCCCACCCACCCCCGTTCATGCCCGTGTGTCTCTACCCTCTCACCCACCCACCGCTCATGCCCCGTGTGTATCTCCCCCTAACACCAACACCCAGCTCATGCCTCGTGTGTCTCTGCTCTCCCACCCACCCCCCACTCATGCCCCGTGTGTCTCTCCCCTCCCGCCCACCCCCCGCTCATGCCCCGTGTGTCTCTACCCTCCCCCCTGCTCAAGCCCCATGTGTCTCTCCCCTCTCCCCCACCCCCGCTCATGCCTGTTTGTCTCTCCCCTCCCCCCACCCCCAGCTCATGCCCCGTGTGTCTCTCCCCTCCCACCCACCACCTGCTCATGCCCCGTGTGTCTCTACCCTCCCACACACCCCCTGCTCATGCCCTGTGTGCCTCTCTTCTCCCACCCACCCCCTGCTCATTCCCCGTTTGTGTCTCTCCCCTCCCACCCACCCCTCGCTCATGCCCCATGTGTCTCTCCCCTCTCACCCACCCCCCGCTCATGCCCGTGTGTCTCGTCGTTCCCACCCACCCACCGCTCATTCCCTGTGTGTCTCTCCCCTTTCACCCTCCCCCCGCTCACGCCCCTTGTGTCTCTCCCCTCCCACCCACACCCCGCTCATGCCACATGTGTCTCTCCCCTGCCACCCACCCCCCGCTCATGCCCCGTGTGTCTCTCCCCTCCCACCCACCCCCCGCTCATGCCCCGTGTGTCTCTCCGCTCCCACCCACCCCCCGCTCATGCCCCATGTGTCTCTCCCCTACCACCCACCCCCTGCTCATGCCCCATGTGTCTCTCCCCTCCCACCCATCCCCCGCTCATGCCCCGTGTGTCTCTCCCCTCCCACCCACCCCCGCTCATGCCCAGTGTGTGTCTCCCCTCCCACCCACCCCCCACTCATGCCCCGTGTGTCTCTATCCCTCCCACCCACCCCCCGCTCATGCCCTGTGTGTCTCTATACCTCCCACCCACCCCCCGCTCATGCCCCGTGTGTCTCTATCCCTCCCACCCACCCCCCGCTCATGCCCCATGTGTCTCTATCTCTCCCACCCACCCCCCGCTCATGACCCGTGTGTCTCTATCCTTCCCACCCACCCCCTGCTCAAGCCCCGTGTGTCTCTCCCCCCCTCCCCCCACACATGCTCCGTGTGTCTCTATCCCTCCCGCCCACCCCCACTCATGCCCGTGTGTCTTTAGACCCGCTCATGTCCCGTGTGTCTCTATCACTCCCACCCACCCCCGCTCATGCCCCGTGTGTCTGTATCCCTCCCACCCACCCCCCGCACATGCCCCGTGTGTCTGTATCCCTCCCACCCACCCCCCGCTCATGCCCCATGTGTATCTCCCTTCCCCCATACCCCCTGCTCATGCCCCGTGTGTCTCTATCCTTCCCCCCACCCCCTGCTCATGCCCCGTGTGTCTCTATCCTTCCCCTCCACCCCCTGCTCATGCCCCGTGTGTCTCTATCCCGCCGACCCACCCCCCGCTCATGCCCCATGTGTCTCTATTCCTCCCACCGACGCCCCGCTCATGCCCCGTGTGTCTCTCCCCTTCCCCCCACCCCCCGCTCATGCCCCGTGTGTCTCTATCTGTACCACCCACCCCCCGCTCATGCCATGTGTGTCTCTCCCCCTCCCCCCACCCCCTGCTCTGCCCCGTGTGTCTCTATCCCCACCCGCCCACCCCGCGCTCATGCCCCGTGTGTCTCTCTGCTGTTGCCCCCCACCCTTAGCTCATGCCCCGTGTCTCACTGCTGTTGCCCCCCACCCCCTGCTCATGCCCTGTGTCTCTCTCTCCTGTTACCCCCCACCCCCCTCTCATGCCCCATGTCTCTCTCCTGTTACCCCCACCCCCCTCTCATGCCCCGTGTCTATCTCCTGTTGCCCCCACCGCCTCTCATGCCCCGTGTCTCTCTCCTGTTGCCCCCCACCCCCGATCATGCCCTGTGTTCCCCTGATTTTTCCCCCCACCCCCCTCTCATGCCCTGTGTCTCTCTCCTGTTATACCCCACCCCCTCTCATGCCCTGTGTCTCTCTCCTGTTGCCCCACACCCCCCGGTCATGCCCCGTGTCTCCCTTCAGTTGCCCCCCCACCCCCCGGTTATGACCCGTGTCTCTCTGCTGTTGCCCCCCAGCCCCCGGTCATGCCCCGTGCCTCTCTCCTGTTACCCCCCACGCCCCTCTCATGCCCTGTGTCTCCCTCATGTTCCCCCCAACCCCCACTCATGCCCCGTGTCTCCCTGCTGTTGCCCTCCGGCCATGCCCCGTGTCTCCCTCCTGTTGCCCCCCACCCCCAGCTCATGCCCCATGTCTCTCTTCTGTTACCCCCCACCCCCTCTCATACCCCGTGTCTCCCTCGTTTCCCCCCGCCCCTGCTCAAGCCCTGTGTCTCCCTGCTATTCCCTCCCACCCCCCGCTCATGCCCCGTGTCTGTCTCCTGTTAGCCCCCACCACCCGCTCATGCCCCGTTTCTCTCTCCTGTTGCCCCCCACCCCCTGGTCCTGTCCCGTGTCTCCCTTCTGTTGCCCCCCACCCCCCGGTCATGTCCCGTGTCTCCCTGCTGTTGCCCTCCCACCCCCCTCTCATGCCCCGTATCTCTCTCCTGTTACCCCGCAACCCCCTCTCATGCCCTGTGTCTCCCTGCTGTTGCCCCCCAAACCCCCGCTCATGTCCCGTGTCTCCCTGCTGTTGCCCCCCACCCTCGCTCATGCCCCGTGTCTCCCTTGTTCCACCCCACCCCTCACTCATGCCGTGTCTCCCTCCTTTTCTCCCCCACCCCCCGCTCATGCCCCGTGTTTTCCCTTTTCCCCCACCCCACGCTCATGCCCTGTGTCTCCCCTGTCCCCTGTTTCCCCCATCCCCCGCTCATGCCCTGTGTCTCCCTGCTGTTGCCCCCACCCCCCTCTCATGCCCTGTGTCTCTCTCCTGTTACCCCCCACCCCCTCTCATGCCCCGTGTCTCTCTCCTGTTCCCCCACCCCCCGGTTATGCCCTGTGTCTCCCTGCTGTTGCCCCCCACCCCCCGCTCATGCCCTGTGTCTCTCTCCTGTTACCCCCAACCCCCCGCTCATGCCCCGTGTCTCCCTGCTGTTGCCCCCCACGCCCCGCTCATGCCCCGTGTCCCTCTCCTGTTACCCCCCACCCCCCTCTCATGCCCCGTGTCTCTCTCCTGTTGCCCACCACCCCCCGGTCATGCCCTGTGTCTCCCTGCTGTTGCCCCCCACCCCCACTCATGCCCCGTGTCTCCCTCCTGTTACCCCCCACCCCCCGGTCATGCCCCGTGTCTACCTGTTGTTATCCCCCAACCCCCGCTCATGCCCTGTGTCTCTCTCCTGTTCCCCCCACCCCCGCTCATGCCCTGTGTCTCCCTGCTGTTGCCCCCCACGCCCCGCTCATGCCCCGTGTCCCTCTCCTGTTACCCCCCACCCCCCTCTCATGTCCCGTGTGTCTCTATCACTCCCACCCACCCCCCGCTCATGCCCCGTGTGTCTGTATCCCCCCCACCCACCCCCCGCACATGCCCCGTGTGTCTGTATCCCTCCCACCCACCCCCCGCTCATGCCCCATGTGTATCTCCCTTCCCCCATACCCCCTGCTCATGCCCCATGTGTCTCTATCCTTCCCCCCACCCCCTGCTCATGCCCCGTGTGTCTCTTTCCTTCCCCTCCACCCCCTGCTCATGCCCCGTGTGTCTCTATCCCTCCGACCCACCCCCCGCTCATGCCCCATGTGTCTCTATTCCTCCCACCGACCCCCCTGCTCATGCCTCGTGTGTCTCTCCCCTCCCCCCCACCCCCCGCTCATGCCCCGTGTGTCTCTATCTGTACCACCCACCCCCCGCTCATGCCATGTGTGTCTCTCCCCCTCCCCCCACCCCCTGCTCTGCCCCGTGTGTCTCTATCCCCACCCGCCCACCCCGCGCTCATGCCCCGTGTGTCTCTCTGCTGTTGCCCCCCACCCTTAGCTCATGCCCCGTGTCTCACTGCTGTTGCCCCCCACCCCCTGCTCATGCCCCGTGTCTCTCTCTCCTGTTACCCCCCACCTACCCTCTCATGCCCCATGTCTCTCTCCTGTTACCCCTACCCCCCTCTCATGCCCCGTGTCTCTCTCCTGTTGCCCCCACCGCCTCTCATGCCCCGTGTCTCTCTCCTGTTGCCCCCCACCCCCGATCATGCCCTCTGTTCCCCTGCTTTTTCCCCCCACCCCCCTCTCATGCCCTGTGTCTCTCTCCTCTGTTATACCCCACCCCCTCTCATGCCCTGTGTCTCTCTCCTGTTGCCCCCCACCCCCCGGTCATGCCCCGTGTCTCCCTTCAGTTGCCCCCCACCCCCCGGTTATGACCCGTGTCTCTCTGCTGTTGCCCCCCACCCCCCGGTCATGCCCCGTGCCTCTCTCCTGTTACCCCCCACGCCCCTCTCATGCCCTGTGTCTCCCTCATGTTCCCCCCAACCCCCACTCATGCCCCTTGTCTCCCTGCTGTTGCCCTCCGGCCATGCCCCGTGTCTCCCTCCTGTTGCCCCCCACCCCCCGCTCATGCCCCATGTCTCTCTTCTGTTACCCCCCACCCCCTCTCATACCCCGTGTCTCCCTCGTTTCCCCCCGCCCCTGCTCAAGCCCTGTGTCTCCCTGCTATTCCCTCCCACCCCCCGCTCATGCCCCGTGTCTGTCTCCTGTTAGCCCCCACCACCCGCTCATGCCCCGTTTCTCTCTCCTGTTGCCCCCCACCCCCCGGTCATGTCCCGTGTCTCCCTTCTGTTGCCCCCCACCCCCGGTCATGTCCCGTGTCTCCCTGCTGTTGCCCTCCCACCCCCCTCTCATGCCCCGTGTCTCTCTCCTGTTACCCCCCAACCCCCTCTCATGCCCTGTGTCTCCCTGCTGTTGCCCCCCAACCCCCGCTCATGCCCCGTGTCTCCCTTGTTCCACCCCACCCCCCACTCATGCCGTGTCTCCCTCCTTTTCTCCCCCACCCCCGCTCATGCCCCGTGTTTTCCCTTTTCCCCCCACTCCACGCTCATGCCCCGTGTCTCCCCTGTTCCCCCCATCCCCCGCTCATGCCCTGTGTCTCCCTGCTGTTGCCCCCACCCCCCTCTCATGCCCTGTGTCTCTCTCCTGTTACCCCCCACCCCCTCTCATGCCCCGTGTCTCTCTCCTGTTCCCCCACCCCCCGGTTATGCCCTGTGTCTCCCTGCTGTTGCCCCCCACCCCCGCTCATGCCGTGTCTCTCTCCTGTTACCCCCACCCCCTGCTCATGCCCCGTGTCTCCCTGCTGTTGCCCCCCACACCCTGCTCATGCCCCGTGTCCCTCTCCTGTTACCCCCCACCCCCCTCTCATGCCCTGTGTCTCTCTCCTGTTGCCCACCACCCCCCGGTCATGCCCTGTGTCTCCCTGCTGTTGCCCCCCACCCCCACTCATGCCCCGTGTCTCCCTCCTGTTACCCCCCACCCCCCGGTCATGCCCCGTGTCTCCCTGCTGTTATCCCCCACCCCCCGCTCATGCCCTGTGTCTCCCTGCTGTTGCCTCCCACCCCCCGCTCATGCCCTGTGCCTGTCTCCTGTTACCCCCCACCCCCGCTCATGCCCCGTGTCTCTCTCCTGTTGCCCCCCACCCCCTGGTCATGTCCCGTTTCTTCCTTCTGTTGCCCCCCACCCCCGGTCATGTCCCGTGTCTCCCTGCTGTTGTCCTCCCACCCCCCTCTCATGCCCCGTGTCTCTCTCCTGTTACCCCCCAACCCCCTCTCATGCCCTGTGTCTCCCTGCTGTTGCCCCCCACACCCCGCTCATGCCCCGTGTCTCCCTGCTGTTGCCCCTACCCCCGCTCATGCCCCGTGTCTCCCCTGTTCCACCCCACCCCCCCTCATGCCGTGTCTCCCTCCTTTTCTCCCCCACCCCCTATCATGCCCCGTGTTTTCCCTGTTCCCCCCACCCCACGCTCATGCCCCGTGTCTCCCCTGTTCCCCCCACCCCCCGCTCATGCCCCGTGTCTCCCTGCTGTTGCCCTCCACCCCCTCTCATGCCCCTTGTCTCTCTCCTGTTACCCCCCACCCCCTCTCATGCCCCGTGTCTCTCTCCTGTTCCCCCACCCTGCTGTTGCCCCCCACCCCCCGCTCATGCCCTGTGTCCCTCTCCTGTTACCCCCATCCCCTGCTCATGCCCCGTGTCTCCCTGCTGTTGCCCCCCACCCCCAGCTCATGCCCCGTGTCTCTCTCCTGTTACCCCCCACCCCCCTCTCATGCCCAGTGTCTCTCTCCTGTTGCCCCCCACCCCTGTGTCTCCCAGCTGTTGCCCCCCACCCCCCACTCATGCCCCGTTTCTCTCTCTGTTACCCGCCACCCCCCGGTCATGCCCCGTGTCTCCCTGCTGTTATCCCCCACCCCCCGCTCATGCCCCATGTCTCTCTCCTGTTCCCCCCACCCCCGCTCATGCCCTGTGTGTCTCTCCTGTTGCCCCCCACCCCCCGCTCATGTCCCGTGTCTCCCTGCTGTTGCCCCCCACCCCCCGCTCATGCCCCGTGTATCCCTGCTGTTGCCCCCGCTCATGCCCCGTGTCTGTCTCCTGTTACCCCCCACCCCCTCTAATGCCCCGTGTCTCTCTCCTGTTACCCCCACCCCCTCTCATACCCCGTGTCTCCCTGCTGTTGCCCCCATGCCCCGCTCATGCCCCGTGTATCCCTGCTGTTGCCCCCGCTCATGCCCCGTGTCTGTCTCCTGTTACCCCCACCCCCTCTAATGCCCTGTGTCTCCCTGCTGTTGCCCCCCACCCCCGCTCATGCCCCGTGTCTCCCTGTTGTTGCCCCCCAACCCCCTCTCATGCCTAGTGTCTCTCTCCTGTTACCCCCCACCCCCCTCTCATGCCCCTTGTCTCTCTCCTGTTCCCCCCACCCCCCAGTCATGCCCCGTGTCTCCCTGCTGTTGCCCCCGCTCAGGCCCCTTGTCTCTCTCCTGTATCCCCCAACCCCCGCTCATGCACTGTGTCTCCCTGCTGTTGCCCCCCCACCCCCCGCTCATGCCCTGTGTCTCTCTCCTGTTACCCCCACCCCCCTCTCATGCCCCGTGTCTCTCTCCTGTTGCCCCCCACCCCCAATCATGCCCCGTGTCTCCCTGCTGTTGCCCCCCACCCCCCAATCATGCCCCGTGTCTCTCTCCTATTACCCCCATCCCCTGGTCATGCCCCGTGTCTCCCTGCTGTTACCCCCCACCCCCAGTCATGCCCTGTGTCTCTCTCCTGTTGCCCCCCACCCCCGCTCATGCCCCGTGTCTCCCTGCTGTTGCCCCCGCTCATGCCCCGTGTCTCCCTGCTGTTGCCCTCTACCCCCCTCTCATGTCCCGTGTCTCTCTCCTGTTTCCCCCCTCCAGTCATGCCCCGTGTCTCCCTGCTGTTGCCCCCCGCTCATGCCCCGTGTCTCTCTCCTGTTTGCCCCACCCCCTGCAATGCCCCGTGTCTCCCTGGTGTTTCCCCCAACCCCCCGCTCATGGCCCGTGTCTCTCTCCTGTTGCCCCCCACCCCCGGTCATGCCCTGTGTCTCCCTGCTTTTGCCCCCCGCTCATGCCCCGTGTCTCCCTGATGTTGCCCCCCACCCCCCAAGTCATGCCCTGTGTCTCCCTGGTGTTGCCCCCACCCCCGGTCATGCCCTCTGTCTCCCTGCTGTTGCCCCACCCCCCGCTCATGCCCCGTGTCTCTCTCCTGTTGCCCCCCACCCTCCAGTCATGCCCTGTGTCTCCCTGCTGTTGCCCCCCGCTCATGCCCTGTGTCTCTCTCCTGTTACCCCCCACCCCCCTCTCATGCCCCGTGTCTCTCTCCTGTTGCCCCCCACCTCCCAGTCATGCCCTGTGTCTCTCTCCTGTTACCCCCCACCCCTCTCATGCCCCGTGTCTCTCTCCTGTTACCCCCCACCCCCTCTCATGTCCCGTGTCTCTCTCCTGTTGCCCCCATCCCCCGATCATGCCCCGTGTCTCCCTGCTGTTTCCCCCACCCCCTGCTCATGCCCCGTGTCTCTCTCCTGTTACCCCCACCCCCCTCTCATGCCCCGTGTCTCCCTCGTGTTCCCCCCACCCCCGTTCATGCCCCGTGTCTCCCTGCTGTTGCCCCCCACCCCCGTTCATGCCCCGTGTCTCTCTCCTGTTCCCCCCCACCCCCCGCTCATGCCCTGTTGTGTTCTCTTTATACACCCCGCATTCCCTTTCCATGGTGGCCATCTTGGTAAAAGATTTTCCTTCCTGCACCGGGACGCCGCAGGCGTCCCAGTTTGGGAAGAAAAATCTTTTTTTTACCACCTGGGGTTTCCACTTTGAGGACCTAAGATGCTAGAGGTCTTCATCTATTGAAAAGGATGTTATGGTGACGTTGCACTAATAAAAACCTATGAAATGCAGTAAAAAAAAATTGTGTTACAGGGACGTTATGGCTAAGTTGCACTAATAAAAACCTATGAAATTCAATGAAAAAACTTTGTTAAGGGGACGTTATGGTTAAGTTGCACTAATAAAAACCTATGAAATTTAATGAAAAAACTTTGTTAAAGGGACATTATGGTTAAGTTGCGCTACTAAAAACCTATGAAACTCAGTGAAAATACTTTGTTAAAGGGACGTTATGGTTCCAAGTAAAACCGAAAAACCCTTGAAATTCGCCAGTTATGGTAAGCTAAGCAACCATAACTCGCGCCACCACCGTGCACTGCTAAGACTAACACCCACGACATCAAAGATGACATCACAAATGTCATTGATGACATCACTGATGACATCACATGTGTATGTACTTTTCATGAAATATGTGTACAACCCAGCTGAATCAAGTGTTTTTCCAGAAACGACTACGACAAGAAGTCTATTATCAATAGTATGGTATTACAAAGGGTATTAGCAACATTGTCTTTTGACTTGTGATATTTTTGGCTATTATCAAACCCACCAAGAACACTGCCCTGACTGGGGGGTCACTACTGCTATGTATCGCCACAATATTGGGGCAGGGCTGTGTGCCCCACTCCCTAGCACAGCTGCAGTATTTTCATGGGTAGTTTTGCATACTGGTTGTGGTATTCTGATGTTATAATTTCATGGGCGGGATGCACTTCAGACCATTTGACTTCTTCTCATGTCTTTGCATGGAGGCAAAGCATAAGGAACTGCATAGATGTGTGACATACGTGGGTCCCTGCCTTCCCTCAACACATTGCTTTCCCGGGAGAGTTTGAAATGTCCACGTTCGGATGCTGTTTATACTGTATGACGTATTGCCACACTTTTCCCTTTTGGTGTGGACTAAAAACACACAGGCTGGATTCATCTGGGTGTGATGTTTGTAATGGTGTTTGTGGTGTTCATAATCTGTGACAGGGAAGTTATTTCTCAAAGAGACTGCATACACGTGGTGGGGGCACGATTCTATTCCTAGGGTAGCTTCTGTATTTGTTGTGTCATTCTCCTCCTTACTTAGGTATGATTGCTTTCCATGGGTTGTAATCATTGCCTTGATCATCATTCATTTCATCTGTATCATCACCATCATTATCTGACTTAAAAATTGATGGGTAGGGAAGATAGAGACCTAGTATTTTCAATCTGCTCTCTCTGTTTGGCTATCCCATATGATGGTATTCCCTGATCATCAGTAGATAATGGCTGTCCACGTCATCCATCTGCCTCTTAGGTGGTGGGAGGAACTACAAGTACAATCCTCTCTGTTGGTCTCAATGGATTTTCAACCTCATGGTGCAATCCTGTGAATTTACATTTACGGGTGCATGTCCTAGTCTAGATTAGTTTGTGATGGAGATGTCGACGGTGAGTTTGGTGATACTTTCAACTGATCATGTACAATTCTGGCTTCCCCAGGGCTGCAGAAAGGACCATGAGCAGCACGTCTCCGATGCCTCTTGCTCATTTGAGTACTGCTGACATGTTACCCCAATGTGTTGCTCACTCGCTTAGTGGGGTATCACTCCCCTCTCTGAAACTCTGCTGGTCCCTCCCACACATGTCATGCAGACATGACTCTCCGACGAGCTGCCACAGTGATTTCCTGTTCCTTCTGATCTTCCTCTCAAGTGTTACCCAATGGCACATGCCTCACCCACGCACTTCAAGAGATAAACAATGAATGGCTCCCTGAATTTCTGCAATGTCATCCCACAAAAATCATGTGACACCTCTCAGGTGTCATCTCATGGGACAGGTCTTGAACACTCACTTCAAGGGATGGACACTGACAGGTGTACCACCTGCCCAACTGGATCTCTGCTACTTGCACAAAAATCCCATGAGTGTGACTCCCCCACAAACAACACTCAGGTAGCTCAATGACACATGCCTCATTCGTTCACTTCAAGATACAGACACTGCCTCCATGACTTTTTGCTCATCCACCCACTGAAATTGGGATAGTGTCACTCTCCCACAATGTTTTTCAGGGATTCCTGGCTCCTCCTGCTACTCCTTCTCCTCCTCCCAGCTATCCGCAAATGGTATATGTCTGGTCTACTCCCTTCGAGAGAGGAACACTGACTGATGTCACATCTGCCTCTTTAAATCTGAATTGGGAATTCCAGATTAAGTCATTTTGCATTTTAGAACATAATTCTGATTGTAGCTCACTTTTATCTTTGCCTAGAGCAGTGGAAGAGAAAACAGTCCTCAAAGAGTGTCCACCTTCTTCAAGGCATACCACGTGACCTTGAGGTGCAATTCATGATTAAAAACAGGGCTCCACTTAGGCAAATTGAGCTATCAACGTTGTCTTTTATCACATAATGTATTGAATGTTACAACCCTTTCTAATTTCACTGTATGCAATTGTCTGTTGCTGGGACAACAAGCCAAAAAAGCTTCCATGGCCATCTGCCCAATAAAGGGAATAACATACATTCCTTTTTATTTGAAACATCTGCCCGACCACTGGCATTTTACCTAAGTAACATGTTTCGAAAATATTGTCCATCAGACACACATACATAGACAAGTTGTTTGTTTTGTGATCATTAGCAAGCTTTGGTAAAGGCACATTTCTAGAGTAGCATAATTTATGTATTTATTTATGTGGTATTTACATAGAATCTTAATCCGAAGAGCTGTAGAACCATTTTACTGCAAAAATTAGAAAAATGACAACAGAACATATCGAAAATAATCATACTTTACTCATAAACTGACTCCAGTAACAAAAGATACTTAGAAAACAACATCCTGTGAAAAATCACTCTTTTAATAGTAATCCTTCAGACGCTTATTAAACTTATTGAAATTAGAACATGCATGGATATCAAAGGGAAGAGAGTTCCATAATTTTGGAGCCAGAAGTTGAAATGAAGGAAAACAGGAGGATGCACAAAGGGGTGGGGTGAGGAAGAGAGGGGGGACACAAAACAGAAATAAGGAATTGAGAGGCAGAACAAAGAGACCTTCGCAAATGTTATAAAGAAACCAAAACACAGAGAAATCCTGAGTTAAAAGGTAACCAGCATAGGCAGACTAAATCAGGGGAAATCTCACGGCAGAAGGCAAAACAGAACGCAAGGTAAAATGTGCATAGTTGGGGAGACCCAAATACAGAGAACAACAATAATTAAGATGTGATAAAGCAACAGCTTCTAACAAACCTTTAGAGGACGGTAGCAGTCTGAGCCTGCCAAGAAAAAGAAGAGTCAAAAAGAAAGCCAAGTTACAGGACTGATGCCCGAGAGTTGGAGTGGAGGAAAAGAAATATCAGAAGAGACGATGTGGCAAAAATGAACACAAATTGAAATTGTTTTAAGCGAGCTTCCTTGCGCCAGACATGGTATTCTACCAGGTACAATACATTACCTTTCTAGATGATGAAGATGGGGGTAGGACAGGGATGGGGTGGAGGGGTGGGGGTGAAAGTGCTGTTTGCCCTGAGCAGGAAAACAAACAAAAAAACAAAGCTTAAAAAGAAGCTCACATTCTACGACACATTGCGTGTTTGAACCAAGCGGGCAACTGTACTCACAAGTCTCTCACATTACTAGGACATCTCAAACATTCATTGGTCCAGCAGCCTAACTACTCAGGGGTGGCCTATTCATAATGCCAAACTGCTGTATTAACCCTCATTTATGTAAAACAACTCTTCTCCCCGATATGCTGAATGTACTGTGCTAATCCTTTTGGATTTGTATTCGTGCCTGTCAGCTCATAGCAGGTTCTAGATTAGGGACTATTTTGAGAAGAAAACCTGAAATGTGGGAGTGAAAAATAGAAAATGAATTACAAAAATGGCTGGTGTAGCTGCTTTCATGAATCTGGAGACGTCATCCCTTCTTACCTAGGGGGAGACACCCCCTTTGAGGCTTGGGAGGTGAGCCTGCTAAGAAACAACCTACCTGGGGTTTTGGGAAAGCGGGACCTAAATGGGAGCCACTCCCCTTCAGTACACACGTCCTCCCATTCACACAGGGAACTCCCTATAGCAAAGAAATGATCCTCCTACATGGGAATAAGAGAAACTGATAGTACATCTATATGTTGGACTCAAAACAACCCTGACATTACTGCTAAGTGTTAGGCTCAAGGTAATGCTGAACTCTCCATAAACTCGACTGCTGGAGAGAGAAACCATATGCCAATGATGTAGGGATGTTAGCAAGCGGCAGAGCTGCACTGAACACCAGACCCAGATGCGGCACAGAGCAAAGCAGACGGCGTAGGGAGATGCCACCAGCTGACACAGAGACTTACCTGGAGGGGTGACCATGTGGAATCAGAAAGAAAATACAATATTACGGCTGTTACACCGAGCAAAGGAAAATACACCGACATGGGCTTATAAAGATTCCCAGAATCTTTATTACAAGACTGAACAGTACTCAACAAAGTACACAAATAGCTATTTGGCCATCAATACATCACAGAGACCACCAGCAGGGTTCAATGTAAGCAGTGACAGAATTGTCTAGCTGGACATCGACGCATTTATACAATTTGTAAAATGATGTCCAGCCCTCTTACAGGTTAATCGTCCACTGGGCTAGGGTCGCGCCAGGTTCACTTTCCTTATTTACATATCTCGTGCATGCGGTTTACTTTTCAATACATTTACTAACACACTCCATTATTCTTTAATTTAACATTTACACTCTTTACATATTGTTTTAATACAGACCAAACAATGTTTCGCATATTATATTCGGATAGCATTACTGTTCCTGTATACTTGTAGTTTAACATTGCTAATTCAAGTAATCCCCTGCTCCTGAGGTCAACAAAGGACAAGGTCTACATGACACTAACATGTAGCCTGAGGGCAGGTTGGACATTAACTCCCCTACAGAGGTTGTAGAGGTTAAGGCAAGAACAAGGAAACACGAGACGGCCATTTTAGATTACAGGGTGACTTTGTATAAAACCCCAAAATGGCGGTTTCTAACCTAAAATGGAGGCTTGATTCAAGATGGCGGCTTACATCAATTTCTATGGTCAAGACCTTGCCACAGAGAGTTATTCGCGCACAATTTTAAGCAACTTGGCGTAGGCCAATATACATACAAATCGTTTGTAATAAGAGGCATAATTTAATATCCGGTTTGACAACCATGTCTAGAATGTGATGGGCCCGGTGCCACGAACTGATGCAAAACCAGGAAACGAGGGAGCAGTGAATCATCCGCTCCCAATGCGAAAGCAAAAGAGCACAACAAAGCATAGACGAGTGGAAACCAAGAACCGCTCCTACCTAATCCAGAGGAGCGGAGAGCCACAGGGAGCGCCACAGCTGCCGAAGAGACTCATCCTCCCTGGAGCAAACCCTGCAACACTGAAGGTACGTGGGTTGCCCAGGTTGAAAGTGGGGTGGGAGAGGAAAGAGCAAGTGGGCAAGAAGGAAGGATTGTGCTAACCCCATGCCAGGTTCAGAGTGGCCCAGAGAGAAAGAAATAACAAGGGAAGGAAAAGAGTTGTGGGAGCCCAGGAAACCAGAGTAGTTTTATCTACAAAAAGGGTTACAAGAACCCACAAGAGCTAAGAGAGCCACAAGGACATATGGAGATAAGTGGGATATTGTGACAGAGAACTAGAGCCAGAGGGGCCTAATAGGTAAAGTGAAGAACCGGTATGAGGGGGAGCATGGAGGAGCTAAACATATAAACCAAAAGTTAAAAGAAACAAACAAAAAAGAGGGGTCATCAGTACCCCAGATGGATAAGTGAAAGAACAAGGGGGGAGAAGAAAGAACTTCCCTTACACCCCAGGAGACAAGAAAGAGAACATAAGACATGGAAGGGCGTTGTGGAGACCCAAGAAATTTGGAATATTATAATGCTCAAGAAGAAGAACAGGGGGTCCAGATAACTAAAAGAACCAGATGGAAAGAACATTCAACCCTATGCCAGAGACATAACTTGGGATACATTTTGCACAGAGGAGCCCAACGAAAACATGTGGGCCCATAAACAAAGTAGAGAGCAGACTGAAGGAGAACCTGGGGCACCTCAATGTAATAGGAAAGAGGTGCAGAGTGATCAGGGAAATATCCCTCCACCTACAGAAATTTTAGCAGTTTGTTTTGCAGGAACATATGACTTTTTATTGTTGAACTTGGGAAACCTGAAGAACTTGGACAGACTTCCAAGAACTGTTAAATAAGGAGAACTGTTGATTAAAGATAAGCATTGGATCGAGAACCAGGAAGAACCCCTGGAACACCATAGAGTGATTGTGGCGAACAACCTGGAGTGTAGAACATTCTAGCTAATTTTCTTTTACATTTTTGCTGAGTGGTAGGGCCCGTTTAGTGGTTAGGGTTGGACTAAGAGTATTTCTCTTTTGACTATTGACAAGCATCTTAGTTTAGTATTGATAGGAATGGAATTCCCTGTTAGCAATAGGGTTTGTGGGGCATTTTCTTTTAAGTTAAATAAAGTTACTTTGAAATCATATCCTTTGGTCCAAGCCCTTCTTCTGGCTTTCCACACCACATGGAAACACTTGATCTTTATAAGCAAGGTTAATGCTAGTGACCATATAGGTTATGTGTAAAAAGAGCCCCACAAAAACTCAGCAAAATGGGTGGGCTCAAAAATCCTTATTGGAGATAGAGTTCTGCAGATATAAGTGAAGAAAGAAAATCTCATCAACATCATCACAGTGGTATGGAAACTGAATGCCTACCATGCTAGTAGGCATGCCCAAAACAGTTTGAGCATAAGTGGAAACTCGTGATTTTCAATGGGTTTGAGCAGGTCGATGTTTATTAGCTTTTGTTCAAGGTTCGGGAATTAATTCTGGCTGAATTTGAAATTGTGATTATTTAGGCAAGCTAGTCTAAACGTGAAACTCTCGGTGGTTGGTGTTTGAAGAGGCAGGAACAATACCTCAATGTTAGAGGCTAGTTAGAGAACATAATTTGTATAGTAGTAGTAGTAAAATAACATTGCTTCAGCAAATTGATATCAAAGCACAGTTCGTATCAATCAAATACAATATTAGCATTTAAAAACACAATAAACGCAATAGAAACACTAACCAGAATCAGTTCAGACATAACATTATAATTTTTATAGATAGTGGAAGTTCACGATTAGAAATAGTGTAGCTTACTTTATATTTAAACTGTTAATAAAGCATATGTCATGTGTTAAGGAATTATGGTAGACTTTTGTGTGAGTCTAGGGTGAACATAATTTGCGGGTGGGGTAGAGTACCAAATCCAGTGAGGGTCACACTGCTGTATTTTCAGACAGGGAGTAGACTATCCCCATTTATCTGAGACAAACTCCAGATTATTTATTTATTTTATTTAATGTTTGCTTGTTGGGGGCTAATACAGCAAGGAAAATACTGTTTCAAAGCGACCACAAGGCAAATGGAGGGAACAAGGGAGTGAGACACATCACAAAACACAATATTTAAGAGCAGTGGGAGGAAAAAAGGAAAAAAGGACAAACCTACTATGCCTTGTGAATATTCAGAACATGAAAGTGCAGCAAGGAAGAGGGCAGAGGGAGTATGTGCTGGGGAGGTTGAGCTCATGGGTGAGCCACAGATGAAGTGCTAAGACTGTTGAGTGCTACACGGCATGCAGCCACGTTAGGTGTATGTGTGAACCTCCAGGGTGGAGGGTGTGCCAATGCAAGTGCTGAGAGTAGACATGAGCAGGGCCGATTGGGTATGGGAGGTCAGGGTGCCAGCGGATGAATAAGGGCACCGGACACCAATCACAGCAACTGTGGGATTAGCAGAGGAGAGAGGAAGGGAAGGAGGAGGTAAAGAGGAAAGTTTTAAGGGGCTTCTGGAATTTAAGAAAGTCCTGCTCAAGGTGCAGACAGAGGCTGTTCCTTAGGAGGGAGCTAGTGGAGGAAAGGGAATGACCACCTACCCAATGTTTAGCAAAACGCTTTACACACAGACAGTTTGTGCCAGAGGAACATAGTGGTCTAGAGTGAGAGTATTTAGTAAGATAAAGTTGAAGATAGTGTGGTCCCCGGGCCCAGACAGCTTTGTGGATGATGCAGAGGGATTTGAATTTAATCCGTGCAGCAACCGGGAGCCAGTGAAGACTTTTTGGACAGGAGAGATGCAGTCCCTGGGCTTAAGGCCAAGGATAAGTCTTGCTGCCCTATTCTGGATTAGCCAGAGGTGTCGCAGAGTGGAAGATGGTATATTCAGGAAGAGGCTTTTGCAATAGTCAAGCCTACAGAGAATCAGGGCTTCGGTAACATTGAGCCTCTGGGGGAAAGTGTGAAAAGGGAGAATTCCTTTGAGAAGGAAGAGCTGATAGTTGGACTTCTTGGCAATGTCCTGAGTGTGAGAGAGGAAAGAGAGAGAGGAGTCTAAAATGACTCCAAGGTTTTTGGCTCTAGAAGAAGGAGCAGGGGGAGAGCCCAAGGAGGAAGGCCAGAGTGAAGGGAAGAAGGAGGGAGCAGGGGTCCCGATGGGAAGGATCTCTGTTTTAAAGGTGTTGAGGCAGAGATGGTTGGAGGTGCACCAGGACTCAGGACTAGATGGCAGCTAGGCAATCAGGGATGATTGAGTGTGCAAGAGGGTTAGCAGGATGTTTGAAAAAGAGATGTGTGTCGTCTGTGTAACACTGTAAGTTGGAGAAGGAGGAGTTGAGGCATGCAAGCAGAGCAAGGTAGATGGTAAAGAGCAAGGACAGAGGATATAACCCTGGAGGACACCACAGATGGAGAAGGTAGTAGGAGAGGAGGTGGTGCCCAGCATGACTTGGAAAGAGCGGTCAGTAAGGAAGGATGTCAGCCAGTCCAGTGCCCGTTCAAAGATACCAAGGGTATCATGAAGCCTTTGTATGAGGATGGAATGGTTGACTCTGTCAAAGGCAGAGGAGAGATTGAGAAGGATGAGGATATCTGGGGAGTTGGAGTCCGGAAATGCGAGCAGTTCTTCACGTGTGTTCAGAAGAGCAGTTTCCTTGCCTCTGTATGCTTGGAATCCAGAATGATGGTTGTGGAGACCTCCAAAAAGTTTGGTGTGTGAGTTGAGTTGTGGCAATGCCAGCTTCTCAGCAGCTTCCCCAGGAAGGGAGTGATGAAAATAGGGCAGTAGTTGGCAGGGCAGATAGGGTCTGCTGAAGGTTTTTTCACGAGTGAGCGCACAAGGGAGTGCTTAAGGGAGGAGGGGAAAGATGCAGTGTCAAAAGAGTGATTGCAGAAATCAGCGAGTCTAGGGGCAAGAGAGCCAATGTTATCCTTGATGGTCCTGGATGAGCAAGGAGAAACCTGATTAGAAGAGACCTTCATGTAGCCGACATCTCTGGTATCTTCTTGAGGTGTAGAAGGGGGAGGGTGGGGGGCCCAAGGGAGGTAAAGGGGTGTGGAGGGTGGGGGGCCCAAGGGAGGTAAAGGGGTGTGGGATCAGTTGTGAGGGTGTGTAGCAAGAGTGATCAAGATTTCCTGAGTTTTGGTGGTGAAGTGTGTGGCCAGTGCATTGCATAGGGCCTGGAAAGGAGAAGGGAGGAATAGACTGCTGAAAGGGTTGGCTAGTTCCCTGCAGATCTTGAAAAGTTCAGCCGTGTTGTTGGTTGCACCAGAAAACTGTGCCTGTATGTGGGCTTTTTTCTTGGCATGGATGGGAAGTCTGTATTGCCTTTAGAGCAGGTGGCAGGCCAGTTTGTCAGAGGATGAGCCTGAGGTTTGCCACTTCTTTCTTCCGCCCTGCACTTTTGTTTCAGGGCCGCAGGTTTGTAGTCGTACCAGGCATTATGCTTTGAGGCAGGTTTCGGGCGGATCCTCATGACTGGGGCAAGAATGTCAAGAGTATTGGTGATGGAAAGGTGGAGGTTACTGAGGGCAGAGTCAGAGGCAGAATCAGAGGTAGGCAGGTATGGGGGATGAAGGTGGAAGCAAAGGCAGAAGCTAACACTCGTTTCATCAGGCGGATGTTAGCAAACGAGGTTCGCATGCATTTTGGGGGGGCGGTCAGAGGGCCAAAGGGAACCAGGTGGGAGGAGAGGAGAGAATGGTCTGGCCAGGAGAGAGTGGTGACTAGTGGGGGAGAGAGAGTGGTCAGCGTGTATGAGGGCATCCAGAGTGTGTCCAGCTGCGTGGGTTGGCCCAGAAGGGAGAATGGAGAGGGAAAGTGAGGTGCAGAGGTCAGTGAAGAGAATGGATGCAGAGCCAATGGAGTCCAGTTGGATGTGGGAAATCACCCAAATGGTAACAATGGTCAAGGTGGAGATGGGAGAGATGACCAGCTTGCAAACCAGGCTTTCCAAGGAAGAGTAGAGCTGGGTGAGTAAGATGGAATCAGGAGGCCATTCAGGGAAGATTAAGGCAAACCCCCTGACCCCCCTGCCAGTGCAGTGAGGTTGAGGCTTGGAGATGATCTTGAAACTGTGAGGGAAGAGGGAGTCAAAAGCAATGACTGAGCTGGCATTGAACCATGTCTCGGTAAGAGCGAAAATGTCGAGGTCAATGTCTTCAAGAAGGAGGCAGATGTCAAAGGAGTGATTGTTGTCTGAGCGGGCGTTAAGAGTCGCCAGGTGGAGGAGGTCTGTGCCTTTGAAGGTTTTCTGAGGTGGTATGCAGGGGCGTGGTACACCATTCAAAGGAGGGAGAGAGAGAGAGAGAGAGAATAGAAAGGGGGGATGCAGGAGAAGGAAGGGAGTTAATGAGAGAAGGCAGGATCGGGTCAAAGAGAAGGAAGTTGGGTTGTGGACCAAGAACCAGGATTGTGCCTGTGTGATAGACATTAACGAAGCATTGTGAGGATGAGAAGCCAGCCAACAATACTTCCCACTTGGTGCCACCGTAAATGCTAGAGGATATGGAAGGAGAGAGTGTGGAGATGAGATGGGGGGCCATAGATTTGGAGTGGGGACAGAGAAGAGGATATCAGTGAAAACCTCTCTATAGGTGTCTGCGATGGGAAGTCCAGGGTTTATACTCAAGATGTCGTTTTTGTGCTTTTTCCTACCAAACTTCGTGAGAGAGGGGGAATAGGTGGCAGTGAAGCAGTTAGAGAAAATACAGAGATGGCGAGAGCCATAGGGGCGGCAGAGGTTAGTTGAGGAATGAAAGAAGAGTGGCTGCACAGCACTGTTCTATCTAAACTCACCAGGTGGCTTAGTAGAAGTCATGGCTGGCTGGCTTCAGCTACAGGCTCACCTGATTGGGCCTTTGATGGAAGAGGGGCACAATGACAGCAGGGCTTTCCATGCCAAGGCAGGCACTCCAGTGCCTACAAATCCAGTGGCGGCCATGATGGAGAGAATGGCCCTCAACTGAAGTGAATGGATGGTAGAATGCACACAGGCACACAGCAGCACTGCAATGTGGCAAGTGTTTTTCTTTTAATTTAAAGTCTTGCACAACATAATTATTTGTTTTTTTAAAATATTTAGGCAAAAACACATGTGCACCCAGAGCGCTAGTGGATAGGGTTCCACAAAAGCCCAACCGGTCTTACCTTTCATCTGGGTGTTCAGGGGACTCCTCCAAGCCTCATGGTGAGGAGAGAGCAATTCCATGCTTGCTGGATGACTTCAGGAGAGAAAGGAGGCAGGGGAGGGCACACACAGGGGCCTCTCCCAAAACAGTGTTAGGCACATGTGCCTTTTGTTGGTGAAGGAAAGGTCGAAGCAGAGGTAAGAACACGTGTCGTTTCTTGGTAGAGGATGTGAATCCCAAAGTAGTCAGATCCCTCGTGTGTATTTTATAAGAGGAGAAGGCCAAAGCAGTGTTAGGCACAGATGTTTTCATTGTCAGAGTCGATGGCCAATGATATGTTAGTGACACGTGTCTTTTGTTGGCAGAGGAGAATGAGAATGCCAAATATGTGGGAACCGCATGTGCGTATAATAGGCATAGAAGGTGCATAGAAGGTCAAAGGTGTGTTAGGCACATGCGACCCTTGTTGGCGACACATACGGCAAAAGATGTTTTAGTGACACATGCCTTTTCTTAGAGGAGGAGAAGACCAAAACAGTGCTAGGCACACATGTCCTTTGCTGGCAGAGCAAAAGGCCAAATTAGTGTTGGGCACATGTTTCTTTTGATGACAGAAGAGAAGGTCAAAGCAGTGAGAACGACACATATGTGATTCCTTATAATCCCCCGCCTTTGATTGTCTTTGAATCAGAAGACAATTAAGAACCTGACAAAGATTACACTCCATCCAATCATTCTAGATTGAGTCTCACCCACATCTTCTTTGAGGAGACCACAGATAGTGAGAGAGATAAAGTGACAGACCAACTGGGTACATGCACTGACAAACCAATGCAACTGGCAAGTGCAAGCACTGTGCACAAGAAGCAAATGTCAGCCACTGCCTGTATGCCAGTGTCAAACATTTACAAAACAGCCTCATAAAACACATTTTAGTTGTAGTTCTGCTTTGAGTCAGTCGCATCAGCACCACTACCTCGGTCAACCATATCCACTATGAAGATTGCTGTTCAGACTCCAAGGAGGAACAGAAGTTATGCCTAGTCTCCTAAAATAAAATTGGGTGTGTGTTTTATTTTACATCTGAAAAGCCACAACCACATCTTTCGACCAGCCAAATTTGCAAAAAACTTGTCTTGAAAGGAAAGTTAGGGACCTATTTGGGTACATCTTTCCTAAAGGCTCAGTGAGATGGCATCATCCACATACTTGTCACTCTCCCTCCCATAAACTGCATGCAAAGGACACATTTGCACCGCCATCCTGCACCACTTCATCAGAGAGCCTTGAAGGTTCACAGATTTTCCCAAACCCCTTTTCAAACACCATCTTTGACTGCGGAATCCACGCCACACAGGCAACCTATTTCCCCATCAATGTGTGAAAAGCTGTGTCTCTTCAATGACAATGTTTTTGCAATTTATCAACAGATGTATTTCCCTACTAAATTCAGAGTTGGTACTACTTCATGTCATCATCAGCATTTGACCACATAAGGGTAAGAATTCCCACGTGACAAGTGATACAAGGACTAGTGCTCAAGACATGGATTTAATGGCCATCACCAGACACTGGCTCACCTTTCTCTCTACCTGTTGTCAGACAGGTCCAGCACTGCAGCCACAGAGTCTATTCAGCAGCAGACCACCTTATGTAAGTGAAGGTTTGACATAAAGTCCCACAGGGGAGTTGATCTTTGGGAGAAAGCCAAACGGTTGTAGCTCCTTAGCTCACTCCCTTTGTTCTGCAAGTGAATTGTGTGTCTACTGATAACGGTCTAATGTTGTAGCGTCCATTAGTCATGGGAATTGGCAAAAATCATGCATGTGACATGCTTTGACCATGTTCTTGTGGTAAATCACTTCAGAAGCCAGGAACCACCACTTGCTGAGATGGTAAGTGTGGCCCATATGCTCTGTGCCTCCTTTACAAACTCCTACAGACAGGGAACTCGATTCACCAAAATGCCAGGCAAAATGCCAGGCATAGCGGAAGTGGCACCACAGAGCTGATGACATCACAGGAAGTGATGTTGCTTGACCTTTGACCCAGATTAGATCCATTCCTCTTTAACCCTGGTGACATCACTGGGCCTGCCATAAATAAAAGTACATAAACGTAAACATAAAAAAATGCCAAATACGTACTGAAGCAGACAAGAATATTTTAGATACCAACCACATTTTAACAAGTATGCTGCCTTCATATACCATGGATGGGGTCATGATATGATAGTGTTAGACCCAATAGTACAACATAGGCCGAAGCAATGTTGGTTCCACCATTGGGTTCACAATTGAAGATTTGAATATACCTTTAAGCAATAATTATGATAAAACTTTGAGCAATTTTGGGGAGCGCTGTGATGTTATTCTTGATGAAATGGACTCAGACAAACTTACATTGATGAAAAGTCCAGTAAAGATGTACAACAAAATTAAAATTGTAAAATGGGGAAAGATATACAGAGAATGTCATTGTATAAACTACAAAGGGAGCTAACCACACACCTGCAGAAGTATAACGAGACACAGTCCACTGTGATGAGATGCCATGGGCTGAAATATCATTACATTTATATGCGCTTTCGTCTTAACTTACTAGGCTCCCTACAGAGGGGGGGTCCCATAAGAGGGACCCCTTAGCAAGAAAGAAATTGTCGGCTCTGTAAAAAGCCAAGAAGGAGGAAAAGCCACAACATTGGCTGACTGGCTGTAGCGCAATACTAGGGCCGAGGAAAATGAGGTTGGGAAAGTTCATAAGGTGATTATAGGTTTGAGACAGTGAAGCCATGTGGGCTAGGCTCGTTTATGAATACTCTCTCTCAATGACCATTGCTTTAGTGAATATTTTAATAGTAATACACAAAATGTTAGGGGGAAATGTTTTTCTCGATAAGTCAACCGCGATGAAGTAGGGAATATAGTAATTTGTCAGATAGGAGGCCTTGATGGGTACATGATGGGTACATGGTATATGGTATTATAGTGTACTGTGTTGAATTCATTGTTTGTAAAGTTTGCTTTAGAATGTTGTGTCTGAAGTAGTTTATTGCCATTTGTAAAGAGCTAAGAGTTTTGAAGTACACAATAAAAAATGTGTTCAGGTTTTTTAAAACTAAAAACACTCAAAATAATAGACTAAGGCACTGCCATAAATATGCTTCTCCAACATTGTATGGCCAGTTACTTCCATATTATGCCAATTATAGCTGCATTTTAGGTATTGTTATTATATAAAATACTTTGCCAGTTGCTGCGATAATATGGTATCCAAAATCCAATAGATGCAAGTCACTTTTAGTGCACAGGAGCATTAATGGTTTAATTCATGATAATGATTTGATATTTATATAGCGCTTTCACCAAAGCTCTGTACATATTTGCATACAATTATCATCCCAACCGAAGTTGGTAGTCATTTATCAACCTCGCAAGAATGAAAGGCTGAGTTGGTCTTGCCAGGATTTGAACCTGCAGATCACACACTGATTGCAGCAACGAGCGTTCAACCCACTGAGTTATATTACCGGTTTGCTGGTAAAAATGCAATCCCACCATAAGAAAACGTGTCAAAACTGGGTGCACAATGTAGGCCAGACACATACGAACACTTATCATGTTTTCTGTAGCCTTAATGATGCACAATAAAAAATCTCATGCCACACTAAGACATACCTAGACTGGCAGCACCAAAATGCCAATCTAACCACATAATAACAGTTATCATGCTTACTTTATCATATATGTCCAGAAAAATGTACAATGCCACACTAAGAACTAGTTGCACCCAAATGCCAGTCTAGCCAGATAATTACATTTATCATGAGATGGCCAGTACAAACTGTCAAGCCACAGTAAGAAATGGCTGGTCTAGCGGCAGTAAAATGCTAATCTGCACACATAATAACACTTATGATGCTTACTACATTATAGGTGTCCATAAAACTATGCAAAGACATTGTAAGAAACAGCTAGACTGGCTGCACCCAAAGACAGGTAATAATACTTATCATGCTTACTTTATTATAGAGGTGCTGTAAAAATGTCATGCCATAGTAAGGGATGACTAGACTGGCTGCACCCAAATGCCAGTCTAGACAGGTAATAACAGTTATCATGCTTACTTTATTATAGATGCCCCATAAAATGTCATGCCACTTTAACTTTAAGAAATGACTAGACTGGCGGTGAGTCTAGCCACTAGTAACACATATCATGCCTGCTTTGTCATGGATGACCATTATGTGATAGTGCACCCCCCTCCTTCACCAACCTCCTGACACTCAGCAATGTACTACTTATGGTGTATCTGTTAGAATTAAAACTATACTTCACAATAAAAGAACAAGAAATGTCTGGCAATGCAAAAGCAGGACAACTGGCAGTGAAACTGCCCTTGGCCATCTGACAGAGTCCACTCATTGTTGGGATGCCGGGCGCTATGGAGTACCTCCTGACATCTTTTCTTGAATCAGGGTTCAAATTCAAGGTTGTAACTTTTAAACGACAATTGCATGAGAATTAGGAAAATGCAAGGGATTGTCACTTACAAAAGGATGTGCTTTCTGTGTATTCAGATGCAATAAAATATATATTAAAAAACACAAATGTAACAAGAAGGGAGAGCTTAAGGCCTGAGATCAACACCCAGTGCGGGGCCCACTGCAAAGTAGGTTATCGAACAGTGCACTCTTGATTACCTCAACATTCGACACCATTTCGGGGGGCACCACAACACGCTTTCATTCAAAGAGAAACCAGAGAAGACTGGGGCAGGCTCTCCCCATAATCAGACTTGGTGTAGACCTTTGGGGCCCCACAATAATTCAATGTGCCCCCTTCACACCAAATGGGTAGGGCCTCTGCTTTTCAACACATGTTAACTGGGTAGTGATAATGATCCACCGCAATGTTTGCTTGGCAAGTGGACAGGGTGCCAATCTGTATTTCTTCAATTTGTGGTGGAACCCCTAAGTTGCCTGCAGGTTAGCATTCAGTATGAATGGGTATTTAGTGCTGCTTGGGCTACTGGAGATGCCTCTCTGACACACACATTAGTTAGCTTATTTTCATAAATATGACTAAGTACCATATTGCCGTAGACATCCACAGAAGGAACACTAGGGCCCTAGATTGGAAGAGGACTTAACAGGTTCATAAGTAAATAAGTGTGTGCAAGACAGCTACAGGCACATGGTTTGATGTTCCCTAGAAAAGGGTTGGTGACTTTGATAGTGGTGGCTGTGAGCATACTGAAGGTTTTTGACTATTGTGTCTCCACCTGACTCTTCTGCCTCCACCATCTCCAGTATGGCCTCAGCCAGAGGCCTGACTCTACCAACTCCACTTTCACCAGCTCACTCTCCCCTCCTTACAGACCTGACTTTCTAACCGAGGAACTACCTCATTATTTGTGCAGGTGGAGCAGTCATGCACCTTACCCTCTAACTATTCCCTATGCACCATAATTGTAAACCCCCGGTGTGTCACCCCTTTGTACAATGCTCGCTGCTTCGCAGCTAGGTTTGCGATATATTTATATCACATACATGGCATACAAACACAAAACAAAATGTTCCCCAACCAGATGAATGTATATGTCATGCACGGTTATGCCAGTTTAAGTGGTCTTGGATGTTGCCCTTTACCCATTTTGGAGGCATCATAGTGCATGAGTCTGTACTATAAAAGAGAATGGGTTTCTGGGGTGCAAGCAGGGCCAAATTTGAATCTTCTGGTGTTTATGAGAGCTGGCAGAAGTACCTGTGTTCTATGTGCCGGTTTTATTGCATGTGGGTTCTGCTAGTGGCTTGACTAAAGATTACAAAATAGATGTTAACAGCACTGGTCAATGTGGGGAAACTGCATGGAATAGAATGCTGTGCTGACTCATAGGGTGACAGTGCAGTTGTTTGAGATAGGAATAACCATGCCACTACAAGTGCACTGTTGCAGATCGTGACATGCTAAAGGTGGGCAATGTGAATTTCATGATCAGCTGTGCCAAATGCAGCTGACCCGTCTAATAATATCAATGCACCAACACCACGACTTGTGTAAGTCTCCTGCCATTGTTTAAAGCTGATGTCAGATTGAAAGTCAGCCTGATAAGGGTGAAGATCTCTGAGGGCTCCACAATGGGTCCCTGTCGTTGATCTGCTGCTTCGTTTCGGGGATCCATTGGGAAAAGTGTTGAGAAGGGCTGTTGGTGGCTGCATGTGAGCTTTACAAGATGGGCTTTTGAGAAGAGGCAGAAACAGTCTTCACTTCAGTGCCTCAGGAACACCACCCTCAGCTCAGAGAATAAAGTAATAATTAGGCCCAGATCTTGAGGCATCAGCTAGCTTGGAATTTTACCAATCAGCAGAGGACATTCATATTTGGGATAACTAAACTCTACCGCTGCTCACACACTGAGCATGACCTAGACATGTGGGAGGGCATCAATAAGTGGCTTAGTGGTAGAGATTGTTTTGCTTATAGTAGTGGTGCCTTGCAGCTCAGGGATAGTCCACCAACACATCCTCAACATTCTGGAATGTCCTGTGAATCCAAGACTTAAGCAATAGAACCCGAGGAGGGAGCATTACCTGTATGAGAATGCCCAGGGCAGCAGTTAAAAGCCAGAGCAAAGGGAGGGCTTCAACGTAAACTGTAGGGCATTACCAGAAGGTTAATGCCCCCCTCTGAGGGTTCTTTTGCCACCTAGAAACACTTATAGAGTAACTGATGTACAAACCATTCCGCTCCTGCTCCTTTCCAACACACCACCAAAGTACTATACACGCCCACTGGGCTAGCCAAGTTATACAAAAACACACACCCAACATAGATAATGACTCACATACAACAAACAATCTCTGACACTGGACCTTACCCATAAGGAGACAACAAGCCAGTGCGCACAACCACAACCTGAAATACCAGCCAATCTACACGTAAAACACACAAACACACCCCCAACGTAACAAACATTCACATAGAAAACAACCCAGGCATTGGGCCTTACCCATATCGATACAACAATCCAGTGCATGATATGATATGATATGGCATTTATAACGCGCCTATACACAAGTGTTTCAAGGCGCGAGATGCAATCAGCCATCTGCAACCCAATACACACAGACACCAGTTTCTCCTGGATCTGGACCTATGCTATCACTCTACCCTCACAAACTAACCCTGTCCTCTTTCATGCAGAGCCACCTGAGCGCCTGGAGACTGCCTCTGGGTGCTTGCGGTGCACGGTATAAATTAACATAACAGAACATGTCGCTCACTGGAAGGAAACACACAGAAATGTAGTTTAGCCTGCGTTCTGTGATGCTTTTCTGCAGTTTACCCGGCCCATGGAGAAAATAGCTCTGAAGCAGATTCAGTCGAGCCGCTAAAAGGGTTAATGCTTAAATAAACACGTGGAAGCTCTCTGCTCGCAGCTCAATCCCTATTACCGAGAGACACCGATTGTTAAACTGTTAGCACATCATCTGCTGCTCTAGAGATGAGTAATGCGGTGTCTGGGGATGCCTGGCAGCGCGGTGGATGCACTCTGGCGGGAGCAGGCCATTTATTTGACTGATCAGTCGCTGTGCTCCTCTCAGCATGTTTACCAATAGAGTGAGCTGCATGAAGCCAGCCGTAGACAGCTCAGTGAATTAAATGCAGCTGATCGCTAGCACTAAAGCCGTCCATTTATCCTCCCACTGTGCTGCTGGGAGAAGCGACTACGCGACGGCAGAGCAAGATGCTCCATGGAACGTGTGATAGAACAACCTTTGCCACCAGGGGATAGGCCAGCAATCAGGGTGGCCAGTGAGTCGGCCCCCGTGTACAGACACCACCGGAGGGCTACAGGGAGGCAGGCCATAGTGTCCAGTCAGTACCAGTGGCGCGAGCCACCAGGAGTCACACAGCACCCAGTCATTGTCAGGGGAGCGTCCAGGAGTAGCGCCACATATGCTGGCCCAATTGGAGAGACTGCCTTGAGTCATGCCACAATGCTCAGCCATTGCCATAAGAGCGGCCGGCAGTCAGGCATGCAGTGATCATTGGCAGCACAAGGAGGGGACACGAGGCCAGGCCACAATGTCCAGTCATTGCCAGATCCGTTGCCCAAAGTCGGGCCTCAATGTCCAGTCACAAGGTGGGGACGAGTTCAATCACAGTGTAAAGTCAAACCAATAGGAGGTTTTCAAAGTGAGGAGTTCAGTCTCAGTGTGAGGTTACAGCCATAGGTGGGGCAGAAGCGACGCCCGAATATCCATTCAAATCGAGAGGTGGGTCCATGAGCTTGGGTGTGATGCAGCCCCAGAAGCCAGCAGCTCTGCCCCAGTGTCCAAGCCTAGACAGAGGATCAGCTGAAAGCGTGTATGTGAGGCCCATTTACAGCCAGAGGTGCACCCAAAAGCATAGCGGTAGTGTCCAGTCAAAAGAACAGCCAGGAGCCAGGCCACACGGTCCATTCAAAGCCATGGGAAGGGGAACGACCTTGTTTATATGTTAATTCACCACAGAGAAGCAATCAGAAGCTCGTTTACCATTCCCATTCACAGGTAAAGCAGTGCCCACGATATTGCCTGCACTGTCCAGTCTCACCGACAGAAGGGGCTAGGACCTAGGCCCTGTTGATTTATTCATACGAGTGTATATTTATTAACTGGGTGTTTATGAGACACCAACCGTTAGCACCACCCCTTTGCAATGCACCTAATGCACAGGGGGCAGTGGAGAGGGATCAGATCTTCACAGGCTTTGGAGACATTTAGATAAATTAAGTGCAAGGGAAGGGTACAAAGAGAAAAGCTTACTGAGATCAAAAATACATGTTTAGACTTAAGTGGAGGAGCAGAGAACGAAAAGTGCAATTAATGTAAGAGATAGTCTTGAGGGGTCTGCTGGTGACGTCACGGGTAGACACGGTTAGCACATTGCTGACGATTCCCATTTCCGATAGTAATTTTATCTGATGAGTTTTTTTAGTGTTGTAGTCAGTGTGAACATATAAGCAGGCCTTTTGGCCGCCGTGTTTGGAAATAATACTAAACCCCAAACTTTGTCCGTCACGGCTCTCTCACCCATGACGTCACACGCACCTGCGGGTGATGATGTCAGAGGCAGCCACCGATATAAATAGTGGCCATCTCCACCAGCCTATACAAGTGGCGTTGGGAGATTGGACCTTCCCACTACACCTTTATTTCCAGTTGGACAGCAACCTTAAAGTAAGTCAAGAGGGTCCCCCTTCACCTCTAACTATAGATCCTTTTCCTGGGGTAAACATTATTCTGTTGTTCCTTCACTTATTTATTTACCCTCACAATTTGCAGATTCATTGGTAGACTAAATTGATTTACACCATTGCAAGTCTGAATCATATAATACTCACAGATATGCACACAAATAATCTTCTTTGATGAGTATGAATACCTTGTTCAAGATTGAGAGACCATATTGAAATATTTTCTGGAAAGATTAACTATTGCCTGAATATGGCATCAATAGGAACACATTGAAGATTACATTGAAATGTATCCTCCCTGATGAAGAGTAACATTCGAAACTTGTTGGGCTATTTGCACAATACATATTTGTACTGTATGAATCATTGAATGGTCATTTGAATCACTACTGTAGAAATAACTGTTTGTTTAAATATTTAAAAGTACTTTATGAATTGTACTCCAAGTTCAATGAGCTAAGTGGTTACCTATTGCAGGATAGCTCGCTTGAGCATTGTTAACATCAAGAATGTGGCTCTTATGCCATAGATAGTGTGCAGGGGACACAAGTTCCCTAATTGGGAACTTCAATTCTGTATTCATTGTTTCACATCATAGATGCCAAGGTTGTAGATTACTCCCCCGCATCTTGAAACACCCTCATTCTATACACACAATAATCATAAGTAATTTAATTTACCATAAAATCTATTTAATTAGGTGTGCTTAGTGTGGACCTTGGTCGAGTCTCCTGGTCACATCAGCAGGTCCTGCCACTCTGCTGCTCCATCCACCACCAATTTTTCTCACCTTCCAGGGTGTTATTTAAAGACTGCAGGTCAACTCCAGGCAGACAGCTTTCTGAATGCTGCCAGTCACGTGACCATAGTCTCGACTCAGCAGTAACGTCCACCACCAGTTTTCCTATTTCCCATAATTCCAGATAAGGACTCCAGGCCAGGTCCAGGCAGACAGCATTCAGGAGGCTGCTAGTCACAGGAACAGGACCTGCTCAGCTGCTATACCGACCACTTATTTCACCAGCCATCTTTATGCGTCCTCATCACTGGCCTGTTTGTGCCTGATAGGGCCAAGGACCAGAAGGACTAACTCCATTTCTCCTGCAAAGTAGTCGCTGCACAATTACTTGCCTAAAGAAATTGACACGTGCCTCCTCCCTCCACAGCCCATCCCCACCCTCGTTTGTTTTTGAACCGTCATGTGCCCTGGGCAGCCCCAGAAATGTACCCTACCAAACCTTACCAATATGACTCTAGCTTCCATCCAACACACACAGACCACATGCGCATACCCCCTCAAAATGATCAATGCTCGCACAGCAGTTGCTCATGCCACTGAGATTGCCACCCTCATCTCGTTCAAAAACCTTGATGTCCTCTTCATCACTGAAACATGATTCACCACATCCTTCCCCATGTTTTTGACGTCCATCAACCCACGCTGCTGCTGCATCCAACATGCTGACTGCCCCAAAGAGGAAGACACAAAGTAGCAATTATCCACAGGAGGTATTCTTCATGCTCCATCCTGCTATCGTCCAAAACAAGCTCATTTGCATCTCTTGCATGCTGCCTCTCTTAATCTCACAAGCATCCGTCACCTTCCACCTCATCTTCAGCCCACCTCACAGGAGTGACTCTTTAATTGACGGCATCTCCAAATTTCTCTCCTCTGCTAAATTAACACACACTTCTTGGAGATGTTAATGTCCCCGAGTCTCACACTGACAACCACACTTGAGATACACTTTTCACGCGGACAGATCCTTGGACCTTAAGCAGATTGTGCTTCCCCCATGCACAACAAAGGCAACACCCTAGACAAAATCTTTACATCATCCTTACTCATCACCTTTGCAGACCCTATCCCACTCAACTGGTCTGACCAAGCTACTATTCCACTGTTAATTTCTCACTCGACCATAACCCATTAAAGTCAGGCTAAACATCGCCCCGCCCCCAATTAGTGCCGCTGATTCAAAACCTTCCAGGTCAACGAGGTAGAAGTAATCTTCACAGACATCCCCACCTGAGGGAATGCCTGGGTCCATCTGCAACTATTCAACAACTCTGCTATGAAACTGGTGGATAATTATGCACGTTAAAAACTGGCTTTGCTAGTCCACTGTCATTGTGCCAGTGTCCAACAGGAGAAAAACCCTCTTGGAAGTAGTAAACCATTGCACCAAATCCTCACCTATCCCTAAGGTACAAGCAGCTGAGGCAAAATGTGATAGAATCAACAACTCTTTTATTGAAAAGTAGACACAAATTGATAGATGATTGAATCAACCTCCCTCAGCATTAGCTCCCTTGCACCTCAGCACACACACACACACACACACTGAACCTATGGACTGTATTCTCACCTCTCTCTCCCACAGACCTCCTAAAAATGTTTGCTGCACTGGAACCTACCTCCTACTCTGACAATATCATCCCTGCCTTCATCAATAAACAATTAATGGGCCTGGCACTCAATGCACTCCTCAGCATCATTAATGCCTCACTCAATAAAGGGTCATTCCCAGACTTCCTTAAGACTGGTCTCATAAAACCTATTTGAAAAAATGATCCTAGACCCAGAGGACCTCGTCAACTACTGGCCCATTATAAGCCTCCCGTTTATCAGCAAAATCTTAGAAGATGTTGCAACACAACTAGTCACCAAATTCAAACAACTACACCTCCTAAATGGGGTTCTGTCCAAAGTGTAGCATTGAGACAGCCATCATCCAGCTGGTGGAAGATGCCCTCCAACTCATGGATAAGGGCGACTCATGTTTCTATGTCCTCCTTGAACTCTCAGCTTCCTTTGATACTGTCAACCACATCACCCCCCTCTCCCTCCTCTACAACAGGATAGGATTCTTTGACACTGTCCTAAATTGGTTTACCTCCTACCTCTCAGGCAGACACCAGGCTTTCCAGATGCACACAATGCTTTCTTACCACTCCCTCCTCCTGTGGACCACCCCAAGGCTCTATCCTCTCACCAATCCATTTTAACCTTTACATGGAGCCTCTAGGCGATCCCTCAAAGATCCCATATAACATCCACCAATACACAAACAATACTCAGTTGAACATAATAGTGAAAATCCCACAGGACATCATTGTCTAAGCAATTACCTAGCCATCATCCACTCCTGGATGTTGACTGCTTACCTCAAAATTAACCCCTCCAAGACCAAATGTGTCCTCGCCGATCCCCCTGTCAAACAACAAGGCATCCAACAAAAGCAGAATTATATGTGCCTTGAAGAATTTAATCTGCAAAATCCTTAGGCTTCTCAATGAACATCAGCCATTGCCTTCCAGAAACTCATTGGGCCTCATTACAACCCTGGCGTTAAGGAGTTAACAGCGCCGTAAAAGGCTGCAGCGCCGTTAAACCCTTAACGCCGGATTCACACTTTAACGCCTGCTTTTTGCAGGTGTTAAAGTCCAACCCGCTAAGGGACATTGGTGCTAATTACGGCACCGTAATTTACGGTGCCGTAATTAGCGCCTTCCCCATTCCCATTGAGCCCTATGGGCCAAAAATGGGAATGGGGAAGGGGCCATGGTGAATGGGGATTTACCGCCCCGCCAACCTTGGAATGGGGCGGTAAATCCGCCATCTACCATGGCGGAATCTGGCATGGACCATGGTGCTAATAGCACCATGGTCCAACGCCAGGGTTGTAACGAGGCCCATAGTCAAGAAGGCCCAAACAGCCTGGCTCTAAATATCTACCCTTTGCAGAATCAAACCCTTCATACCAACACAGAACTTCCGGACTGAAGTGCAGGCCCCTTTGGTTTTGCACATCGATGGAGAAAACACCCTCTTGACATGTCTCCCAGCCACTCACTTGGCTCCCTTAAAAGCAGCCCACCACGCGACATCACACCTTATAACGGGTGTGCAGAATATTAATTAATTAACCCACCTGTCCAACGTCAACTCCTTTGTCTTCCTCTCCAGTCCAGGATACTGTTCAAGACTGAATGTATCATCTACAAAGCAGTAACAGGTAGCACACCAGTTCACCAGGTGGCTAAGCTCCACAGGAAATCAACCAATGGGGTTGAATCACAATTCAAGGATATATTTGTGATGTCATCTTTGATGTCCTGGGTGTTAGTCTTAGCAGTGCACGGTGGTGGCGCGAGTTATGGTTGCTTAGCTTACCATAACTGGCAAATTTCAGGGGTTTTTCAGTTTTACTTGTAACCTTAACGTCCTTTTAACAAAGTTTTTTTTACTGAATTTCATAGGTTTTTATTAGAGCAACTTTACCTAAATGTCCCTTTAACAAAGTTTTTTCATTGAATTTCATAGGTTTTTATTAGTGCAACTTAACCATAACGTCCCTTTAACACATTTTATTTTACTGAATTTCATAGGTTTTTATTAGTGCTACGTAACCATAACGTCCTTTTCAATAGATGAAGACCACTAGCATCCTAGGTCCTCAAAGTGGGAACCCGGGGTGGTAAAAAATCTTTTACCAAGATGGCCACCATGGAAAGGGAAGGCGGGGTGCATAAAGAGAACACAACAGGGCATCAACGGGGGATGGGGGAACAAGAGGTCAACAAGGGGCATCATAGGAGGGGGGATAAGAGGAAGACACAGGGCATGAGCAGGGGGTGGGGGGAACAGG
The DNA here is from genome assembly GCF_040938575.1 of Ambystoma mexicanum. Taxonomy (NCBI): domain Eukaryota; kingdom Metazoa; phylum Chordata; class Amphibia; order Caudata; family Ambystomatidae; genus Ambystoma; species Ambystoma mexicanum. Next base: position 364,492,956 of record NC_090934.1, on the reverse strand, counting down.
AGGAAGACACGGGGCATGAGCGGGGGAACAGGAGGAAGACACGGGGCATGAGCAGAGGGTGGGGGGAACAGGAGAGAGACACGGGGCATGAGCGGGGGGTGGGGAGAACAGGAGGAAGACATGGGGCATGAGCAGCGGGTGGGGGGAACAGGAGAGAGACACAGGGCATGAGCGGGGGTTGGGGGGAACAGGAGAGGGACACGGGGCATGAGCAGGGTGTGGGGGAACAGGAGGGAGATACGGGGCATGAGCGGGGGTGGGGGGAACAGGAGAGAGACACAGGATATGAGCGGGGGGTGGAGGGAACAGGAGGGAACAAGGGGCATGAGCGGGGGTGGGGGAACAGGAGAGAGACACGGGGCATGAGCGGGGGTGGGAGGGAACAGCAGAGAGACACGGGGCATGAGTGGGGGGGTACAGGAGGGAGACACGGGCATGAGCAGGGGATGGGGGGTACAGGAGAGAGACACGGGGCATGAGTGGGGGGTGGGGGAACAGGAGAGAGACACGGGGCATGAGCGGGGGGTGGGGGGAACAGGAGAGAGACACGGGGCATGAGCGGGGGTGGGGGGAACAGGAGGGAGACATGGGGCATGAGTGGGGGATGGGGGGAACAGGAGAGAGACACAGGGCATGAGCAGGGGTGGGGGGAACAGGAGAGAGACACGGGGCATGAGCGATGGGTGGGGGGAACAGGAGGGAGACACGGGGCATGAGCGGGGGGTGGGGGGAACAGGAGGGAGACACGGGGCATGAGCGGGGGGTGGGGGGAACAGGAGAGAGACACAGGGCATGAGCGGGGGGTGGGGGGAACAGGAGGGAGACACGGCATGAGCGGGGGGTGGGGGGAACTTGAGGGAGACACAGGGCATGAGCGGGGGGTGGGGGAACAGGAGGGAGACACAGGGTATGAGCAGGGGGTGGGGGGAACAGGACAGAGACACAGGGTATGAGCGGGGGGTGGGAGGAACAGGAGGAAGACACAGGGCACGAGCGGGGTGGGGGGGAACAGGAGAGAGATACGGGGAATGAGCAGGGGGTGGGGGCAACAGGAGGAAGACACAGGGCATGAGCAGGGGTGGGGGGACTGGAGGAAGACACGGGGCATGAGCGGGGGGTGGGGGAACAGGAGAGAGACACGGGGCATGAGCGGGGGCTGGGGGGAACAGGAGAGAGACACGGGGCATGAGTGGGGGGTGGGGGTACAGGAGGGAGACATGGGACAAGAACAGGGGGTGGGGGGAACAGGAGAGAGACACAGGGCATAAGCGGTGGGAGGGGGGAACAGGAGAGAGACACGGGGCATGAGCGGGGGTGGGTGAACAGGAGGGAGACACGGGGCATGAGTGGGGGGTGGGGGAACAGGAGAGAGACACGGGGCATGAGCGGGGGTGGGGGGAACAGGAGGGAGAACCAGGGCATGAGTGGGGGTGGGGGGAACTGGAGAGAGACACAGGGCATGAGCGGGGGGGAGGGGGGAACAGGAGGGAGACACGGGGCATGAGAGGGGAGTGGGGGGAACAGGAGAGAGACACAGGGCATGAGTGGGGGGTGGGGGAACAGGAGAGAGACACGGGGGATGAGCAGGGGGTGGGGGAACAGGAGAGAGACACGGGGGATGAGCAGGGGGTGGGGGGAACAGGAGGGAGACATGGGGCATGAGTGGGGGGTGGTGGGAACAGGAGGGAGACACGGGGCATGAGCGGGGGTGGAGGGAACAGGAGAGAGACACGGGGCATGAGCGGGGGTGGTGGGGAACAGGAGAGAGACATGGGCATGAGTGGGGGCTGGGGGGAACAGGAGAGAGACACAGGGCATGAGCGGTGTGTGGGGGAACAGGAGCAAGACACAGGGCATGAGCGGGGGGTGGGGGGAACAGGAGAGAGACACGGGGCATGAGCGGGGAGAGGGGGGAACAGGAGAGAGACACGGGGCATGAGCGGGGGGTGGGGGAACGGGAGAGAGACATTGGGCATGAGCGGGGGGTGGGGGGAACAGGAGAGAGACACGGGCATGAGCGGGGGGTGGGGGAACAGGAGAGAGACACAGGGCATGAGCAGGGTGTGGGGGAACAGGAGCAGGACAGGGGGCATGAGCGGGGGGTGGGGGGAACAGGAGGAAAACACGGGTCATGAGCGGGGGTGGGGGGAACAGGAGAGAGACACGGGGCATGAGCGGGGGTTGGGGGGAACAGGAGAGAGACACGGGGCATGAGAGGGGGTGGGGGGGTACAGGAGGGAGACACGGGGCATGAGCAGGGGGTGGGGGGAACAGGAGAGAGACATGGGGCATGAGCGGGGGGTGGGGGGACCAGGAGAGAGACACAGTGCATGAGAGGGGGGTGGGGGAACAGGAGAAAGACACGGGGCATGAGCAGGGGTGGGGGGAACAGGAAGGACACATGGTGTAAGAGCGGGGGGTGGGGGAACAGGAGAGAGACACGGGGCATGAGCGGGGGGTGGGGGGAACAGGACAGAGACATGGGGCATGAGCGGGGGGTGGGGGAACAGGAGGAAGACATGGGGCATGAGCGGGGGGTGGGGGGGAACAGGAGGGAGACACGGGGCATGAGCGGGGGTGGGGGGAACAGGAAGAAGACACAGGGCATGAGCGGCGGGTGGGAGGAACAGGAGAGAGACGTGGAGCATGAGCCAAAAACACAGACTGATATCTGGGACATGGAGTACACGGCGCCACTATCTCCCGCTTACCTTCGCTCTCCTTCAACCCTGGCAGACCCTCTCTGGAAACCAGGAAACACCCAGGGTCTCTGTTGAGAAAGCCCCTCTCGATGCCAACGATAAACAAAGATGGCGGGCATCTCTGAAAATACGACACACTGCACGCTTAACCACAGCCAATGGGAAAGCGTGTCACATGTCATCAAACGTCATGCAAACCGCTTGCCCAATCCCTGTCCTGTCTGCGGAGCGAACAGGGAAGTGTGTACCTGGAGCGGATATAGATATCACTAATTTTTTACTTACATTTTTGTCATTTAAAAAAAACTGCTGGACTGATTTACACCAAATAAAAAAAGCACGCTTTTGGGACCAAGCCTCCGCTCCTGCCACAAATTTGGTGTAAATCCGTCAAGCAGTTTGGGTTGTAGGCGTGAGCAAATTTTTTCCCCATTATGTCTATGGGAAAAAAAGAAGTTTTGGGATCCCCCTTATAACTTTGCCCCCCCTGGACCAAACCTCACCAACCTTTGCACAAAAATTCAGAGTGGGCCATATACTTGTTTTGCGAAGTTTGGTGAGGATTCGTCCAAGGGGGGGGCAAAGTTACAGGGGGGGCCCCAAAACTTTATTTTTCTCATAGACTGAATGGGAAAAATGTTTGCTTGCGCCTACAGCCCAAACCGCTGGACGGATTTTCACCAAATTTTGACCAGGAGCAGTGGGTTGGTCCCGAAAGTGTGCTTTTGCAAATTTGGTGAGAATCCGTCCAGTATTTTTTTTTTAAAATGACCAAAAAGTAGGTCCAAAAAAATTTTTGATATCTGTGTTCGGTCCGCGGAGACACTTCCCTGTTCGCTCCGCAGACAGTGTTCTGATTGGCCAATCGGCTTGCGTGATGTCCGTGGACATGCAAGGTGTTCGCTGATTGGACGGTGTTAAGCGTGAAGCGCGTCAGATTTTCGGTAGCGCCTGCCATCTTGGGTTTGCGGACATCTGCGGACAGCGCGGGGAAAGTTTGTTCTAAATGTGTATTTAGTAGAGTGTGTTGGTGTGTAGGAGTGTTTGGGGAGGATGGAAGGGTATGAGACAAGTTAAATGTTGTGCTTTTTTATGTGGTAGACATTCTTTTTGTGTTCTATTTGTCTGCGGACATCACGGGTGTTCTGAAGTGTTCTAAATAAACTGAATGGGGGGTGTTCTGAGGACTCAATATGTGTCCGTTTTGTTCGCAAGTAAGCTGAAACTGTTCTAAGAACACTTGCGGTGTCCTGAAATGTTCGCAAATAAACAAAATGGGGGTGTTGTGGGGACGCTGTCCGTATTGTTCTATGGCAAGTTGAATGTGTTCTAAGAACACTCGGGGTGTCCTAAAATGTTCGCAAATAAACGAAATGGGGGTGTTCTGGGGACACTGTCCGTATTTTTCTGTGGCACGTTGAATATGTTCTAAGAACACTCAGGGTGTCCTGAAATGTTCGCAAAAATAAACAAAATGGGGGTGTTCTGATGACGCTGTCCGTATTGTTCGTTGTCAAGTTGAAAGTGTCCTAAGAACTCTCGCGTTGTCCTGAAATGTTCACAGGGGGTGTCCTGAAGATGCTGTCCGTATTGTTCGATGGCAAGTTGAAAGTATTCTAAGAACACTCGGGGTGTCCTGAAATGTTCGCAAATAAACAAAATGGCGGTGTTCTGAAGACGCTGTCTGTATTGTTAGTTGTTAAGTTGAAAGCGTTCTAGGAACTCTCGCGTTGTCCTGAAATGTTCGTACATAAACAAAATGGGGATGTGTTCTAAGAACACACGCGTTATTCTGAAGTGTTCTAAGAACTCTTGCGGTGTCCTGAAATGTTCATAGGGGGTGTCCTGAAGACACTCTAAGAACACTTGGGGTTCCTGAGATGTTCGCAAATAAACAAAATGGGGGTGTTCTGAGGACGCTGTCCGTATTGTTCTGTGGCAAGTTGAATGTGTTCTAAGAACACTCAGGGTGTCCTGAAATGTTCGCAAATAAACAAAATGCGGGTGTTCTGATGACGCTGTCCGTATTGTTCGTTGTCATGTTGAAAGTGTTCTAAGAACTCTCGCGTTGTCCTGAAAAGTTCACAGGGGGTGTCCTGAAGACGCTGTCCGTATTGTTCGATAGCAAGTTGAAAGTGTTCTAAGAACACTCGGGGTGTTCTGAAATGTTTGCAAATAAACAAAATGGCGGTGTTCTGAGGACGCTGTCTGTATTGTTAGTTGTTAAGTTGAAAGCGTTCTAGGAACTCTCGCGTTGTCCTGAAATGTTCGTACATAAACAAAATGGGGATGTGTTCTAAGAACACACACGTTATTCTGAAGTGTTCTAAGAACTCTTGCGGTGTCCTGAAATGTTCATAGGGGGTGTCCTGAAGACACTCTAAGAACACTCGGGGTTCCTGAAATGTTCGCAAATAAACAAAATGGGGGTGTTCTGGGGACGCTGTCCGTATTGTTCTGTGGCAAGTTGAATGTGTTCTAAGAACACTCGGGGTGTCCTGAAATGTTTGTAGGGGGTGTCCTGAAGACGCTGTCCGTATTGTTCGATGGCAAGTTGAAAGTGTTCTAAGAACTGTCTCGGTGTCCTGAAATGTTCGCAGGGGGTGTCCTGAAGACGCTGTCCGTATTGTTCGATGGCAAGTTGAAAGTGTTCTAAGAACACTCTCGGTGTCCTGAAATGTTCGCAAATAAACAAAATGGGGGTGTTCTGAGGACGCTGTCCGTATTGTTCGTTGTCAAGTTGAAAGTGTTCTAAGAACTCTTGCATTGTCCTGAAATGTTCGTACATAAACAAAATGGGGGTGTGTTCTAAGAACACACACGTTGTCCTAAAGTGTTCTAAGAACTCTCGCGATATCCTGAAATGTTTGCAAATAAACAAAATGGGGGTGTTCTGAGGACGCTGTCCGTATTGTTCTGTGGCAAGTTGAATCTGTTCTAAGAACACTCGGGGTGTCCTGAAATGTTTGCAAATAAACAAAATGGGGGTGTTCTGGGGACGCTGTCCACATTGTTCTGTGGCAAGTTGAATGTGTTCTAAGAACACTCGGGGTGTCCTGAAACGTTTGCAAATAAACAAAATGGGAGTGTTCTGAGGACGCTGTCCGTATTGTTCGTTGTCAGGTTGAAAGTGTTCTAACAACTCTCGCGTTGTCCTGAAATGTTCGCAGGGGGTGTCCTGAAGATGCTGTCCATTTTGTTCGATGGCAAGTTGAAAGTGTTCTAAGAACACTCGGAGTGTCCTGAAATCTTCGCAAATAAACAAAATGGGGGTGTTCTGAGGACGCTGTCTGTATTGTTCGTTGTTAAGTTGAAAGTGTTCTAGGAACTCTCGCGTTGTCCTGAAATGTTGGTACATAAATAAAATGGGGGTGTGTTCTAAGAACACACGCGTTGTGCTGAAGTGTTCTAAGAACTCTTGCGGTGTCCTGAAATGTTCGTAGGGGGTGTCCTGAAGACGCTCTAAGAACACTCGGGGTGTCCTGAAATGTTCGCAAATAAACAAAATGGGGGTGTTTTGGGGACGCTGTCCGTATTGTTCTGTGGCAAGTTGAATGTGTTCTAAGAACACTCGGGGTGTCCTGAAATGTTCGCAAATAAACAAAATGGCGGTGTTCTGATGACGCTGTCCATATTGTTCGTTGTCAAGTTGGAAATGTTCTAAGAAATCTCGCGTTGTCCTGAAATGTTCGCAGGGGGTGTCCTGAAGACGCTGTCCGTATTGTTCAATGGCAAGTTTTAAGTGTTCTAAGAACACTCGAGGTGTCCTGAAATGTTCGCAAATAAACAAAATGGGGGTGTTCTGAGGACGCTGTCCGTATTGTTCGTTGTCAAGTTGAAAGTGTTCTAAGAACTCTTGCGTTGTCCTGAAATGTTTGTACATAAACAAAATGGGGGTGTGTTCTAAGAACACACACGTTGTCCTGAAGTGTTCTAAGAACTCTTGCGGTGTCCTGAAATGTTCGTAGGGAGTGTCCTGAAGACGCTCTAAGAACACTCGCGGTGTCCTGAAATGTTTGCAAATAAACAAAATGGGGGTGTTCTGAGGACGCTGTCCGCATTGTTCGTTGTCAAGTTGAAAGTGTTCTAAGAAGTCTCGTGGTGTCCTGAAATGTTCGCTGGGGGTGTTCTGAGGACGTTGTCCGTATTGTTCATTGTCAAGTTGAAAGTGTTCTAAGAACTATCGCGTTGTCCTGAAATGTTCGCACATAAACAAAATGGGGGTGTGTTCTAAGAACACACGCGTTGTCCTGAAATGTTCATAGGAAATGTTCCTGAGGACGCTGTCGGTATTTTTCATTGTCGAGTTGAAAGTGTTCTAAGAACTTTCGCGTTGTCCTGAAATGTTCGTAGGGGGTGTTCTGAAGATGCTGTCCGTATTGTTCGATGGCAAATTGAAAGTTTTCTAAGAACACTGGTAATGTCCGCGGACATTAAAAGTTTCCATAGGCCATAGTTGAAATGTTTTACTCTATGGGTGTGATATGCTGTGGTGGTTGTGGCCAGGGCATAGAGTGTTGGGTGCATGGCCATTTGGCCATGCACCCAACACTCTATGCCCTGGCCACAACCACTGCAGCATATTACATTTATAGTTGCTTATAACTTTGGGCCAAAACTTATTTATAAGGAACATAGTTGTAAGATACTATGGGTGTGATATGCTGTGATGGTTGTGGCCAGGGCATAGAGTGTATAATATACTTACTGTTTGGTTTAGTAACTGGAGTACATGTATTTCTTGTTAATTTCTGTGATAATAGAAAATAGCATGTTAGTATTAGTATTTTGTAATGACTTTTTACATTGTATAATCAACATGTTTTTTGGACCCTCACATTTAGTAGATTACAAACCAGAGTACTGTGCAATTTGCTCAGTTTCTGTGTTCGTTGCTAAAATCATTGGGTCTATGGGAGAAAAAAAAATCCTTGTTGGATTAAAAAAAAAACCTTTTCTGTTGTGCTACAGTTTATTTGTTTGTTTGTTTTCAGTGTTCATTTGTTGTTTCTAGCTAATGCTTTATACATTGGGTTGTTGCATTTTTTTCGGAGCAGTACCATATTATTAATTTGTTTGGATATTATGAAATTTTGGAGCAATTAGATACCAGTAGGCGAATTCTAACTGTATATTTTTTGATATATTTTAGTGGTATTGATTTATCTGTTTGGATATTGTTAAATTTTGGGACAGTTAGATACCAATTGGCGTATTCTAACTGTCTATTTTTTTTATATATTTTAGTGGTATTGATTTATCTGTTTGGATATTGTTAAATTTTGGGACAGTTAGATACCAATTGGCGTATTCTAATTGTCTATGTTTTGCTCTAATTTAGTGGTATTCATTTATGTGATTAATTGTTGTAGAATATTTGGGCAGTTAGATAGCTTTTGGAATATTCTAACAGTTTATATTTTTTACTACAAGTTTACTTGAGGTTTAAGTACAGTTTAGTTATCAAATGTTGGTTTTAAGAACATTAAATAAGCGTTTGTAAGATTTGCTGGTAATCTCTGCTTTAGAGTAATGGTACTATCATTACATTGAAACCATCCACATTTCTTTTTTATATATGCAGTGTAGTGCCCTGAATTGGTTGTGGCTCCTGCGTGGTAGATTATACCTATTGTTGTGAAGGTTTTCTTACCAAGTGATATTTGACCATGTGTGAATCCAGTCAGCTTGCAGTTGTTTTTGGTACCATCTGCATTGTAACGTAGAAGCATTAGTATTACGTATATACTATGTGTTTGTATTACTAACTTGGAGCGATTATCTGAATTGCAGGTAGAACATAATCTACCATGGTTTGCATTTTGTACAAGTTGCTGAAATGGAATGGATTCACAATTAGGTATTGAAATATATACGAAGCGTTCATTGGGGATTTATTCTTGTGTCACATTGTTGTAGAGAGTGCATGTATGTTTCCACATGTATGAAATCTGGAAGATTTCATTTATAGGTAAGTTTTTGTTTTCCAGTAACTGTAGTAAGTACATTAGAAATTCTTGTGGATCTTCCTGTGAGTTTATAGTGAATTTCACCATTCCAGCACAGTAGGACAATTGTTGTCTTATTTCATAAACACTATATGTGTTGTCAGGATTGTTTGCTGCATTTCTGTGAAGTACTAACATTTGCAAACACAATGGGTCGGTACTGTGTAAGTAAATGTTGTCAACAATTGGTGGTAATTGAAATAGAATATTCATTGCTACATTTGCGTAGCAACTTACACCAACTATATTTGAGAGTTTAAATGGACCAGGTAGTTATGTATCTGACTGCTTTTTTTGGAGTTTGTCTTCCTTCTTTGAAGAAGTATCTGGTTTACATTCCCTAATTGATTCTTTTTTGCTTGTCGTACTTGATGAAGTATTACTTTCTTTTACTCTCTTTGGAGGATTTGCAGTGACATCCTGTTGCTTTTCTGTTTGATTTATTTTTCTTTTATAATGTTTTACTTTTTGTGGAACAGAATATGTGTTTAGATGGGGAGTGTATAGTGAGCGAAGTCTATTGTATTCTAAAATGCAAGGAATATCAGCGTTTATTTTACTTGCATCAAAGTTGATTAGAAATAGACCGTCAAGTTTATGTAAGCGTGATAGTGCTACGTAGCTCATGCCTTCTTTAAAGACTGTGTTACCAATATCTATCATTGCTTTGTCTAGGGTAAGACCTTGTGATTTATGAATCGTGACTGCGTATGCAAGAGTTAGGGAAAATTGTTCTCTGCGTACATACATGTCTTTGAAGAGAAGGAATCGAGCTGCTGAGCGTCCTATTCTTTTAACTTCTGAAAGTTTGTCAAAGAGTATATTGACAAACTGAATTTTGTTGTCACGTGGGTATGTTTGAAAGCCAACAACTGTACCCAGTGCTCCATTAACTAGTCCTTGGTCCACGTCAAGGTTACGTTTAAGCATTACTCTGCAATTTAAGGATAATTTTAATATCTTTTCTAAGCCTGCTGTGTTTGAGATTGATTTTTCTAAACTATTTAGTCTTGTTGTGGCTTGGTCACACATAGGTAGTGTCATACCATATACATCTAGTTTGTCTGTGGCGCTAATTTCCATTATTGGTTGCATTTCTTTACTTAACATTATTTCATTGAATTTGAAACAGCTTGCAAGAATTGGCATTAAGGCCATACAATTTACATTTCTGTGGGCTAATTGTTCCATAACATCTGTAGCACATGTATTATCGCCATAAAGTGCATAGATTTGCTGGGTTTTCAATATTGTTTCTGCTTCTTTAGAGAGTATACCAACCCTGATACTTTTTAAGATGTTGGCATAAGTGAGATTTGCAGTTTGCTGCATGTTTTCTGTTAATTCTCTGTATTGGAAATGTTGCCAAAGTTTGACATTTCCAATGCTGCCAACAGTTTTATGGCAGAGTTTGTGTCCTAATGTTTTAAAAATAGGCTCACCTTTTACTGGTGTCAATTGAAGAAGATCTCCGAAAACAATAATGTGTTTTCCTGCAAAGAGCTCTTCATAGTTTGTTTTCAGTACTTCTTGTAATCTGAGGTGATTCAAAGCCAACATTAGGTTAGAGACCATGCTCACTTCATCTATTAGTAGCATTTTCATTTGTTTTAATACTCTGCATAGTTTCATTGCAGCTTCTGCAGAAAGTTTGTAATAGTCTAATTTGTTCTGGTGTTCTACTGGCAATAGTAGTAATCGGTGTAAAGTGACACCACCTATGTTGTAGGCAGCTAAACCTGTGTGGGCAGTGACAACAGCTGACAGTTTGTTGTTTGTCAATTGTTGAAGGAATTTACTGATGATTTTGATTAGGAATGTTTTGCCAGAACCAGCTTCACCACTGACGTACAGTAGTATAGGTTTATAATTATGGCAGGAACATTCTTTATTTTCATGTTGTACACCATCTGCAATTTGTTTTGTTATTTCTTGAAAAATGCTACGTTGTTCGTTGTTTAGTTTTGATTGTAGCATAGTTAAGTCTTCTTTATCTTCATACTGACACATGGGGGCCGATTCATGGAACAAACGTGCGCCGAAAATCTTTGCTCCACCAGGACACCAACTTCGGTGGCAGTGAAGCTGGTGCCCCTCTGCCTCTCTGGCCGGGGGTTGCCAGTGGTGCCAGATGTTTCAGTGCCCGACATGGCAACCCCAGAGGCAGGAGTGGGTGGGCAACTGGGTCCTGGGGCTGGGCTGTGGAGCGATGGTATCCCAGTCGGGAGTCTTCTGTTCCAGCAGGGGTGGACACAGCAAATGGACCCCTGCAGATGGCTGATGTGCAGGCACCAAATGGCAGGGCACGGTGGCAGCAGGCAGGCAGGCAGGCAGGCAGCAGCAGATGGCTCGTGGGAGGCTGCTCGGGGGTCTGGGGGCAGTAATTCGGCCTTTTGGGCAGGAGCGTGGTCTTCCGTGTGCTTACGCGTGGCCAGCTTGATACGGAGTGAATTGGCACGTGAAAATCCTGCACGTCTGCGTGTAATTCGAGGAAAGGCCCTTAGCGCGTATGCACGTCAGCACGCATATGCGATTTAATTGGACCAAAGGACCTTAGCACGTGAGCGCGTCTGTAACGTGGCACGCGGGTGTTTCCCTCATTGCACGTGATGACAGAACACACGTGGATTTCCACCAATCGCGTGTGAAAGTTCCCACGCACCCCGGAACACACGTACCCAGGCTAATCGCGTGTGAAAGTTCCTGCGCACCCCGGAACACACGTACCCAGGCTAATCGCGTGTGAAAGTTCCCACGCACCCTGAAAAACACGTACCCAGGCCAATCGCGTGTACGCTCACTTCCCTCCGATCACACGCGATGACACTCGGACGTGCAGTTTTACCACGTGTGCTCTGTCATCACATGTAATGAGGGAAACACTCGCGCGCGCCACGTTACAGACGCGCTCACGCGCTAAGGGCCTTTGGTCCAATGAAATCGCATATGCGTGCTGACGTGCATACGCGCTAAGGGCCTTTCCTCAAATTACATGCAGACGTGCAGGATTTTCACGTGCCAATTCACTCCGTATCAAGCTGGCCACGCGTAAGCACACGGAAGACCACGCTCCTGCCCAGAAGGCCGAATTACTGCCCCCCAGAGCCCCGAGCACGCTCCCACCTGCCATCTGCTGCTGCCTGACTGCCTGCTGCCCACTTGCCCTGCCATTTTCTGCCTGCACATCAGCCAGGGGGGCTGTTGCTGTGACCACCCCTGCTGGAACCGAAGACTCCTGACTGGGATTCCATCACTCCACAGCCCAGACCCAGGACCCAGTTGCCCACCCACTCCTGCCTCTGGGGTTGTCATGTCAGGGCAAACACCATCTGAGACCACTGACAACCCCCGGCCAGAGAGGCAGAGGGGCACCAGCTTCAGTGCCACCGAAGTTGGTGTCCTGGTGGAGCAAGTCCTGGGGCAGTATGATGCCCTCTTCAGAAGTTCCCGCGCCAACAAGGAAGGACGGATTCGGATCTGGACTGACATCGTGACTGCCATCAACGCGGAGGGGGTGGCAGTACGCGACTTCCAACATGTCAAGAAGCGCTGGGAGGACTTCAGGTCCAGGACCCTGAACAAGGCCCAGCGCCTCTTGAAGGCAGCAGATGCCAAGGGGCGCCGGGACCACTTGTCGGAAGATCAGATGAGGGTCCTGGAACGCATATCCCTAGCGCTCCACGTCCAGGTCCTTGAGAGGCAGACCCGTCTGGAGTCGAGCGGTAAGTGTACATGCATCCTGATTGTGAGCTTTGCGTGTGGTGATGTTTCAGTAGTGTGCAGGTTGCACATCTGTTTGTATGGGGCCGAGTATGGGTGGGGGTGTACAGGGCCGTGGGGCTAACACATGCGAGGGCTGGAATGTGTGAGACATGGATGGTGCTTGTGTGTGTAGGCTTGCATGCCAAATGCAGTTGTGTGGGCACACATGTTTGGATGAATGTGTATGTAAGTAGACATGTCCGTGATGTCACGCATGTATGTTGTTTTCAGCTGCATGTATCAGCACTGTGTACATGTGCATCTGTGTGTATTTGACAAGGGTGCAACAGTGATGCAACATGGATGCATGTGACAGCCGGATGTGGAAGCTTGATTGGCAGATGTGACATGGATGCCCATCTGAACACTGCGACACTTGCCAGAGGTGTACACATGCATGCAAGTGTGGTGGTGTGTGTACATGTGTGGTGCACTTCCTGTGTTGCATGTGATGTCTGGCTCAGCTTTGCCTGCTCATGCTGTTGTATGGGTATGGATGGTGCTGGCAGTTGCGATATGGCTGTGGTATGGCTCATGTGTGCGAGTTGAAATGACATGTGTGTTGGGGATTGTGATGGCATGTCTGAGGTTTGCCAATGCCACTCATGTACAACTGTCATGTGTGTATGTGTCCATTGTACAGTGCCCTGATGCCTGCGTTTTATTTCTCCCTGTCTGCAGCGTCAACTGATGAAGAGGGCGGAGAAGGTGCTCTGGAGCACAGCGGCGGGGATCCCACCGCCAGCCGGAGACGCAAGGCCCGGCTCCCCTCCCATGTTGTCATCTAGTCGGGGAGTGAGGAGTCCGGTGCCGCGTCCCAGGCCGCAGCTGCCGGGGGAGGTCCAAGAGGCGGAGGTTGGAGTTGGACTCCTCGGCATCAGAAGGGGCAGCTGGGACCCCACAGGGCCCAACGGGGGAAGATGGCACGGAATCATCCAGGTTGGTGGGGGGTTTGGTGGAGTAGGAGGCCGTGCAAGCAACAGAGACGGGGTCTGGAGGTGGGGATCCCACTGGTGCTAGTGGTGCAGTGCAGGACCAGGGACAGGAGGCAGCACAGGTCGCCGCGGAGGTGCCTGTGTGCAATCCTGTCCCTGATCCTGTCCCTGCATCATCTTGCACCAGCAGGGATGCCTACGTCCAGACCCGTTTTCAGGCAGGGGATGAGCAAACGACAACTGGCCTTCCTCTGCCTGCGGACGTGGCTATCCAGGTCCGGGTTGAGCCTGTCCTGACTGGTGTGGCACTGCTTCAACGGGCCATGCGAGGTGACCTGCAGTCTTTTCATGAGGAGACTGCACGTCATCTCAAATGGCTCATTGACCACGTCAGCCTGCTGGGACAGGTCACCCAGGCCAGATTCCTCCGTTTGCTGGGGCTTGCTATGACCCCCTCCTCAACTGAACCCCCTACGCACCAGTCGTCCTCCGTGCCATCTTCCCACCCATCAGTCACCTGGGTGCCCTGTGGAGCTGCCTCTGACGGTGCGGCCAGGCTGGTGGAGGAGGCATCCCAGCCACAGTCGGGAGTTGGATGTCCAGCAGGGGTGACCACATCAACGACTGCACCCCAGCCGGCGGAGGATATGCAGGCAGCAGGAGGCAGTGCACGGGCAGAGGCACAGCAGCAGCAGCAACGTGGTGGGAGCCATGAAGGCTCGGGGCCTTCAACATCGGAGGGGCAGGCATCGGCCGGAGGGCAGGAGGATCCAGGACAGAGAGTGTCTTCCGTGTGGCAGCGGTTGGGCCACGCCATAGATGCGGAGCGGCAGCAGGCGGAAGAGGCACGGCTCACAAAGGTCAGGGCGGAGAACTCCATGCGGAGGGCCCTGAGGCGGGCCGAGTGCCTCGAGGCAATCCGCAGGGGTTTGGAGGTGGACACGTCGATGGCCCTGCGGACCCTCGGGGCCATGGAGGAGGACCGCCTCCGGGACATTGAGCAGGAGTTCGATGATGCCCTGGCCCGGGACATCCAAAAGTGAGCCGTCAAACTAGCCCGCTGCCCTTGTACATAGTTATGTAGGTAGTGTTAGGTTTCCTTTTTTTTGGATTTATTTTGGACCTTTTGGACATTGGCCACATTTTTGTATATAGTTTATTTTATTAGTTAGTGTAGTTTGATAGGTTTCCTGGCTTGTTCGTATGTACATAGTTCACTGTTGGATTGTATTTTTCTTTCACATTTTAACCATGGAGCAATGGCTTTCAATTTTATTTCCCATTGGATTTTCTTTTGTGGACAGTGACTTTGGACACCATTACTTTGGATTATGATTTTTGGTTTTACTTTTTTTCACTTTTCACGGACATGCTTCTTTTCATTTTTGTACATTCCCATTTCTGTTCCTTTATTTTTGATTCTATTTATGTTTCCTTTAATACATATTTTTTATCGAACTTCAATGTGTAGTATCTCATTGGTTTCATGCATATCATGATATGGGTTTTGAGATACACTGACACCCATTGGGTGTATGTGAGGGAAATGTGTTTGTTTCGGAACTTGCAATTGGTGTTCTGTCATATAATTGCCAATTATGAGTGGGTGGATGCAATACTCGGGTGGGTGTTTTGCATTTGGAGGCTGACCATAGGGACCAGGGATCTAGATTGTGATGACATGTTGGCTGGGGAACATGAATTGGACATGGGTGGGGGCATAGTGGAGGGTGCCCCTGCACTGCTGGGGGGTGGGGGTGGTGGGAGACATGGGTGGGGGCCTGGTGGAGGGTGACCCTGCACTGCTGGGGGGTGGGGGTGGTGGGGAACATGAGTTGGACATGGATGGGGGCCTGCTGGCAGGTGCCCCACGCTGCTGGGGGGTGGGGGTGGTGGGAGACATGGGTGGGGGCCTGCTGGCAGGTGCCCCACAGTGCAGGGGGGTAGGAGGGTGGGAGACATGGGTGGGGGCCTGCTTGCAGGTGCCCCACAGTGCTGGGGGGTGGGGTGGTGGGAGACATGGCTGGGGGCCTGTTGGAGGGTGCCCCTGCACTGCTGGGGGGTGGGGGTGGTGGGAGACATGAGTTGGACATGGGTGGGGGCCTGGTGGAGAGTGCCCCTGCACTGCTGGGGGTGGGGGTGGTGGGAGACATGGGTGGGGGCCTGCTGGCAGGTGCCCAACAGTGCTGGGGGGTGGGGGTGGTGGGGGACATGAGTTGGACATGGGTGGGGGCCTGGTGGAGGGTGCCCCTGCACTGCTGGGGGGTGGGGTTGTGGGAGACATGGGTGGGGGCCTGGTGGAGGGTGACCCTGCACTGCTGGGGGGTGGGGTGGTGGGCAACATGAGTTGGACATGGGTGGGGGCCTGCTGGCAGGTGCCCCACGGTGCTGGGGGGTGGGGGTGGTGGGAGACATGGGTGGAGGCCTGGTGGAGTGTGACCCTGCACTGCTGGGGGGTGGGGGTGGTGGGGAACATGAGTTGGACATGGGTGGGGGCCTGGTGGAGGGTGCCCCTGCACTGCTGGGGGGTGGGGGTGGTGGGATACATGGGTGGGGGCCTGGTGGAGGGTGACCCTGCACTGCTGGGGGTGGTGGGGAACATGAGTTGGACATGGGTGGGGGCCTGCTGGCAGGTGCCCCACAGTGCTGGGGGGTGGGGGTGGTGGGAGACATGGGTGGGGGCCTGCAGGCAGGTGCCCCACAGTGCTGGGGGGTGGGGGGGTCGGAGACATGGGTGGGGGCCTGCCGGCAGGTGCCCCACAGTGCTGGGGGTGGTGTGGAACATGAGTTGGTCATGGGTGAGGGCTTGCTGGCAGGTGCCCCACAGTGCTGGGGGGTGGGGGTGGTGGGAGACATGTGTGGGGGCCTGTTGGAGGGAGCCCCTGCACTGCTGGGGGGTGGGGGTGGTGGGGAACATGAGTTGGACATGGGTAGGGGCCTGCTGGCAGGTGCCCCACAGTGCTGGGGGGTGGGAGTGGTGGGAGACATGGGTGGGGGCCTGGTGGAGGGTGCCCCTGGTGGCTGGGGGTGCAGGGGGACATGCGTTGGTGGGCAGTAGTGCAAGTTGACATGTGGGTTGGCTGGGGGGCATGGCCATGGTGGATGGGGTGCCTGCAGGACATGTGGAGGGTAGGCCCCTGTGGTGTGAGCCACCTGCAGTGGCCATGGAGGGTGTAGAGGGAACACCTGGGAGGACCCACACGTGCAATTCACGTATGGTGCTCCCCGCGCACCCCTGTAATACACGTACCCTGCTGATGTCGCGTGTGAAACGTCCCCCGCACCCCGAAATACACGCACCCTGATGAAATCGCGTGTGGAACTTCCCGCGCACCCCTGTAATACACGTACCCTGATGGAATCGCGTGTGGAACTTCCCACATACCCTGCTGATGTCGCGTGTGAAACTTCCCCCGCACCCCGAAATACACGTACCCTGATGAAATCGCGTGTGGAACTTCCTGCGCACCCCTGTAATACACGTACCCTGACGGAATCGCGTGTGGAACTTCCCGCGCACCCCTGGAATACACGTACCCTGCTGATGTCGCGTGTGAAACTTCCCCCGCACCCCGAAATACACGTACCCTGCTGAAATTGCGTGTGGAACTTCCCGCGCACCCCTGAAATACACGTACCCTGCTGAAATCGCGTGTGGAACTTCCTGCACACCCCTGGAATACATGTACCCTGCTGATGTCGCGTGTGAAACTTCCCCCGCACCCTGAAATACACGTACCCTGATGAAATCGCGTGTGGAACTTCCCGCGCACCCCTGAAATACACGTACCCTGCTGAAATCGCATGTGGAACTTCCCGCACATCCCTGAAATACACGTACCCTGCGGAAATCGTGTGTGGAACTTCTCGCGCACCCCTGAAATACGCGTACCCTGCTCGCACGGGGCCAATCGCGTGTGGAACTTCCCACGCACCCCAGTGATACACGTAGCCCGCTTGCCGTGCTGGTACAGAGTTAGCGCAGCCCTTTGCTCTGGATTGGGGATTTTGATGGCTTTTCCCTGCGCGAGAGGCGTTCTTGGGGGCGTAACTGGCGCTGCTGCAGGGTCGCTGCGCCACTGTGCACCACGGCTGGTTTTGGTGGCTGGAATCCATGAATACGCTGTGCGCGGAAATGGATTTTAGCGCACGCGGCTGGCGCAGGGATTTGCATGCGCACACTGAGCGCCAGCCGCCTGCGCCACTTGTGCGCTGAATTCTATGAATTACCCCCATGGTGTTTTCTACTTCTATCATAGCTAATTCTGCCTCATTTATTATTAGTGGTTCTCCCAGTGGTTCTTGGCTTCCTGTTACAGAAGGTTGACTACTGTCAGGAGTGTCTTTATCTAGTTGGGCCTGGAGTTCTTCTTCGTGTTGCTGTTCATTGTGCAACATTGTTTTGTATTGTGTAAAGTTTACATCAGTTATAGTGCTTTCATTTGCTTTGAAAGCATCTTCATATGAGTCATAGTTTTCTAGTATTTCTTCTTCTTTTCTCCATGGTTTAAAGAGTTGTAGCAGGGACATGTAATATATTTCTTTATGTTGAGGAGTCTTCAATGACAATTTGATATGATTA
This sequence comes from Ambystoma mexicanum, assembly GCF_040938575.1. Lineage (NCBI taxonomy): Eukaryota > Metazoa > Chordata > Amphibia > Caudata > Ambystomatidae > Ambystoma > Ambystoma mexicanum. The sequence continues at coordinate 364,474,967 of NC_090934.1, read as the reverse complement.
ATTAAACTTGGTTTAGTGAGTTTAACTAAGCTGCCTTCACAGTTTGTCACTCTGTATTTACCTTTTTTTCCCTCAGGTTTTATATTATTTTTGTATGTGTCGTTTTGGGCTATGTTGTATGGACACATGGTTTCCAAAGTATTACTTCTGTTTGGGTAGTATGTGTCCAATAAATTGTTTTTTTTTAAATGTCTTAGCTGTTGGGATCATGTTTGGCTATTGCTTCTATATCTTTGTATGTTTTAGAACTCTTTTTCTAGATTTAGCTGGACCAAGACTTAGCCATACTATATTTTCAGATTTACCATACAATGCAGTACTGGTTAAATGATCAGCTACTTCATATGATCCACATTCTTTATGAGAGAGCATTTTTATGCCCAAGCTGTATAATTTCTGAGACACTGTTTCATCTGATGACAGGTCATTCCAGAGGTCTTGGAGCTCTGTCTTTTCTGCTTTGGTTAAGTATGCTGTGACATATCGTGCAACTGCAGTAGAATTGTCTGCAATGTACTGCACATCTATGTTTGCATTCCATAAGTGGGCAATGATTGCATTATAATCATTGATATATTTTTCTTCTTCTTTTCTTTTTATGCAATATGTATTTTTAGGTGACTTACCTTTAACACTATGTCTAACTGAAGACATGAGGTTGTTCACTTGACCTGTATTTGTAACTGGACTAGGGAAACCAAATAGGCATTTGGTGCAGTAATTCCCTTTGTTTTTGTATTTGCGACAACAATATTCGCCACATTTATGTCTTTGAAATTGTAAAATTTGTGCATGAAGATCACTATTTGTGGATTCTGATGGAATTTCACAAGTGACATATTTTTCAATAAACTGTAAAACAGTGGCATCACTGTCTTGACCAAATTTAGGAGCATCTTTAATCCATAAAAGCATGCGGATATGTGGTGCTACTCTGGCTTGGTATTCTTTTCTCCAAAAGAAGTGTTGCACTTTTCCAAGGGGAGGAACAGTTTTATTACAAATATAATGTAGCATAGCAATGAAGCAATGGTGAAAATATCTTGAAACATTAACAGGATCCAAAGAACAAAGTTCTCCTGGTGTTAGTATATCTATGTTTGTTTTGTTTTTATTTGATATGCGTAGGAAATCATGTTAATCTTCCCATGCATATTCTGCACAACTTAATGTAACAAACCAAGTGGGTGGGCCAAGGTTTCTGATTATACAACGTACATCTCCGTGACGTCGAAACCAGTACTCTTTAGTACCACGCATATTTGCTAATAGATTTGTAATATTTGATTGTAAAACCTCATCCTTTTGTTGCACTTTTTGTAATAATTGTGTAGCTGTCATATTTTGAAAGTGGGATCCTGATTTAATATGTGTGCAACTCCGTAACATAAAGTTGCTAGTTCACTTTCAAAGAGTAGGTGGAATATGTATTCCACATTTTGTCTAAATCTGGGATCTTCAGAATACATCCGTAATGAGCAGTATTCTTAAGCTGATATTTGAATAGGTCTATCATCATACCTTCCTCCTTTGCCAGTAGGAAAGAATAGAGGAAAAGCACGTGCTTCTATACTTTTTTCCCATATGCTGATTGGTGATCCTTTTGTTTGACGCATTTGGTATGTTTCCAGTGCATCTTCTATGGTGTCATTAGAGTGCAAAGGATGAATTGTATAATGGTCTAAAGTATTTGATATTGTAGCAGGATCTAGTAGCTCAAATTGAGCTTCTTGTGTTTCTTGAATTATTTCAGTTGTATCTTTCAAGTTTTCTTCAATATTAATTTCTTCGTAATATTCATTATTCTCTTTAAGATATTGTAAGGCTTGTATAACTTTATGTAAATCTACCAGCTGTTGCCATTTTTTTTGTCTTTTGTAGGTACTCCATTTACTAAGATAATTAAAGATTGCTGCATTGGTCGTGGCACTCCTAGAGTATGCACATTTTCTTTTAGATCTAATGGTAAATAAACAACTTTTCCACTAATGACTTTTACCAATTCAGAGGGAGGTAATTTTACTGTTTTTGGTTGAAGGCGTATTATTGCTTGAAATGGGTGTACTGTTTGAATTATGATCCTCTCATATAAATTAAGTTGTTGTAGAGGTTTTGGTAGTGGGTATAATTTCAAATTATTTGTGATAGCACGTGAAGGAGTTTGGTTGTTGTCAAGTTTTGTAGTGCAGTAACTGCAAAGTATTAAGGGGTCACTTATTTCATATTTGTTTTCTGCTACGAGGTAGAGAGCTAATTCAAACCATTCAGAATCTTCATTGTCTTCTATTTTATATGATAGGTCTACAGTTTTCGTGTTACGTTTATAAAAAGTTCTGCGGCAACATACACATACATGGTTTGGTACTTCAGCTGATGTACTTTTAAATTTTAGTATTTCTTTTTTGTATGTGTTTAGCAAAAGGTTGCCATGTGTAGAATTGTTGCTAATTTGATTTAAGCTATTTCATTCTGTAAATGGCTTTCACTTCCAAAATATTTTTTCTGGATATAGTCCATTTCTTGAAGTAGGTCTTTTGCTGTACCATGAAGAAGCATGTTATTTAAATTTGCTAGTGCTAAATCAGGACTTTTAGCATAGTACAGTTTATAGACTAGATTTCTTATAGTTGAATGATGTGTTGATATTCTTTTGATATCATGGAAGGTGGTTTTACAAGTAGGTCCTGTAATGCAGGCCAATGAATGTCCTTGTAGTCCTGTGTATTTGCGCACTGGACAGGTATCCATATTTTGCAGTAGTTTAATTTTGATTTTGTTTTTGCTTTTTACATATTGATTGAGGAATTGGCGTAAAGACTTGAAAAATTGTTTAGGAATGTTACATATTGACATGCGTGGCCATTTGTACACTAGACGTTCTGATTCAGTTGAATGGAGGGGTAATTCTAAGTTTTCAGGGCATATTTTTGTAAGGAGTACTTCTTGTTCCATTATGGCATTATTAACTTTTTCATAACCTCGACCACTGCTATGTATGGCAATTGTATTTGTTTGTTTTTGTTTGTGCGCTTCTTCATTGAAGTATGGTTCTGTGCTCGTAGTGTGACTCCATTCACCTCTGCAGATAGTTAAGAAGTTCTTTCTGTTGACATTTCGTTTATTGAGAAGTCTTTTTTGTAATTTAGTTATTAGTTTTGTTAGTGTTTAATTTTGTATAACACTAAAATAAATAACTTTCTTTTGAGAAGAATTGCACTATCTATCAACGCTTCTAAAATTAATTTCCTACGATAGGTTTTAAGCATTGAACCTGATTTCTCTACTGTCTTTATAAGATTTTGAAGGACTTTGTGACGGAACATTTTGGCTAAAATACTTTTCTTGGTATGCTTACTTTGCACTATATTACAATTTAAAGAAGTAGTTTTATCTGTAGTGATAGCTGATTTTTTGTTAATTGTTTTTTGGTTTGTTTTACATTTTGATAGAGAAGGCAAAGTCTTTGTACGTGAAACTTCTTGTGTTTCACTAAATGACTGTATTAGCTGTTTTGTTTGAACTTTTTTTACAAATTCTGCTAGAGATGGATGCTTATGTTGGACACTTTTATTTTCATTTGCTCTACTTCTGCGTTGCTTTCTACGGACTTGACTTTTGGTAGGCATTCTTTAGGGTCTGTTGAAAAAAATAAAAGAAGGTATGGGTTGGGGTGTTCTGCAATGTATGTGTGCTGTGTGCATGAGTGTTTGAGTAAGATGATGTATGTAATGGTTTCTGATTGTGCATTGGGAACTGCAACTAGTAGGGATGTGTATTATTCAATTAATATGTTACTAAACCCAGGTTCAGATGACAGAAAAAAATAAGCTAGTGGTGTGGAGAAGTACAAATAGTAAATCTAATGTATACAATAAAAACAGTTGTTTGTTCTATAATATGGAAATTCTAGCGGTTGAGTTGGGAATTTGTGTGTCCAAAAGTAGGAATTTGTGCGCCATTCTGGCTGTAAATCGGAGTTTAAGACATGGGGATTTTTGGACAGAATGGTGCACAATCTCTATTTTTAGGCACAGAAATAGCATGAATTAACTTTACAGTATGTTTGAGAAATAATACAAATATTATGGTGATATTCTACTTACTATTTTTCTAAAATGAGCAGTTTACTTCTTAGTTCTTCTTTGTTCTTGAAATTCGGCTGCTTCTTTTCAGGAGAATGATATTCACTGCAATTGTAAAAGAAAAAAATTAGTAATTTTGTTTGTACATAGCATTGTTTTTAATTTAGATATTGATTTTTTTAATTGAAATCCTCAGTGCCTTCCTTAAAACCATTAAAACTATCTTAATCACATAAAATATGTCGCACCAGTTCAATACATATGATATGTTCTTAATGAACAAATTGTATTGCAATGAGTAACTAACAAACAACATATCTTTAGTATGTCTTGTGAAATTCATAATGTACCACTGAATACCACCATGTCTGTAACTAAGCTGTTCTAGGTAATAGTGCCTTAATGTCATGCTTAAATTAAAGTAATCAAATAAATAAATAAATAAATAAACAAATAAATAAATAAATAAATACATGTAATTGTATAAGTATTATTTTTTTAGATTGGAACTTAGAGTGTGCATGCATGCAATTTTGTTTCAATATATGTAGTCTATACATTTCATTTCAAAAATGTTAGTTTAACATGATTTGATAGTGTGTGTATTAAGAAAGTAAATAGTATAAAGGTTTATAAGTGATAGTTGATTTTAGGAAATTGGAAAAAAGACAGTAGATTCATTTTACAGATTACACAAGCTAAAAGTCAGTTTGAAAATGTGTTCATGTACTGTACAGAAAATATGCATACCTGTAGTTTGTGTTCATGCATATGGATATGCATGGAGCTGCAAGTAGAAATCTTGGAGACTTGTACAGCATTTCTTGTAGATGGTGCTTGCCAATGATTTGACACTTGTACTCAGAGAGATTCACAGTACATTTGCAGTGCTGATCTATGATGATGCAGTTAGATGTAGAAGTCTTGAATGTGATTGGTTCATAGTCATGTGATTTCTTAGCTACATCCAATGAGGGAATGGCACAGAGAGTGAAGTGGAAATGGTAGAAGGGCTGTTATGTTACGATATGTTCGCGGACATGGCGGTAGTTCGCGGACATCGGGAGTTACATCCAGGGATTTTTGGGTTCAGAAGTCATGCAAATGAGAATGAGCAGTGAAAGGGATTGGTCAGGAAAGTTTAGTGGGTGTGTTGTGCCAGGAGAGAGTTTCTCAGATACTCTTTTTGCTGAGAGAACAACAGATAGCTATGGCTGTGTGTTTCAGAAAACAGATTGTTTGGATTTTGGGAGATTCGTGGATACATTGGTTGAAGGTGCATGCACAAAGCTGTGGAGTAGCTGTAGATCTTTGATTTCCACATGTGGAAGTACACTGACGTGGAGTATGTGGAATGAAGTGGTTGGACTTTCTACCTCTCTGTGCTACTTTGGAAACAAAGCAACATCCAGACATAATTGTAATTCATTGTGGAGGGAACAGTTTAGGACATGTGTCTGGAATTTCTTTGCACTTTGCTATGACAGAAGGACTTGGGAAAGTCATGGACATGTTTCCTAATTCTCAAGTGATATTTTCACGGATAGCGCAGAGACAAATGTGGCTTTGTTCTTCTTCATTTGGTCCACAAATGGAAAAAGCTGTTTGTGCATTTCTAAGAGATGTTGGCATGTCCTCTTTTCACAATGAAAATATTATGTTTCGTAGTACATACATTTTTCGCAGAGATGGAGTCCATCTTACTTATGCTGGCAATCAGATTTTTCTGAGAAATGTACAAAATGCACTGCAACCTTTTATAGTAATACAGCATCCATTTTGAAGTAGGTGTTAAGTATTTATAACTTTTGACATACAAACACCTCCCAAAGGCTCTTTTCAGAGCCACCACTTCCTCCCAGAGTAAAATGCAATGGTAACAATAGGGTGGCACCCCAATTTTGTTTAATGTTCGCGAACTGTCCGCAGACTTTTAAGAAATACAAAGGGCCCTGCTTTATTTATCTTCACTTCTATTTTCTAACTGTGAAAGGCGGCTCTGAAAAGAGCATTATTTTTTTTGATTTTTGTAATTTTATATATTTTTTTGTTTTTTTAGACATGACACACTAGGAGAGGAGGGGAAAGGAGGGTAAAGCGGGGGACACCAACCACAGGGATAAGAAAGGGCGAGCTGAGAGAGGAAGATGTAGAGTGGGTTTTATTTGGGTAGTGAGCAGCTCTTCTCGTGCTCTGAGACGATAGTCTCAAAAGCACGCCAAAGTCGCTCCCCCCTGCAGAGTACTGTGTCACTGTACATACATACAACTGTGACCCTCGAAAGGTAAGGGTCATCAGAATTCTGTATGGCCTGTGAGGCAGCTTGAGGAAGACGCTGCCCCACAGAGGTGGTCCTTGTGGTGACAGGATCAGAAACAGAGGATGAAGTAGAGGAAATCAACCTACTACGTTCTTCGCAAGGTACAACCTTGCGAATAGCCCCAGAGTGAAATGACCTCAGGTGTCGCATCATGGTCGTGGTCCCAAAGCTGTACGAACCGTGCTTCCCGCGACTGAGTATCATTTTGCACTCATTGCAGATAACGCAGTTCGCACAAGCCTTAGGACCATTCCCATAAATGGAAAATAACGGCCACACCCAAGACTCACGTCTAGTGCCGGTAGTAGGGATTTCCTCTACCTCATTCTCGTCATCCTTTTCTTCCTCCTCTGCATCCTCACTCCTGTTCCCCTCTTCAGGCCCTTGGGAAAGTGGTGGTGGTGGAGGGGGTGGGGGTGGTGCTGAAGCAGGTGCAGCACCAGGTGGCAGTTCTGCAGCCAGGGATGCCATCTCGATGGTGGAATCAGCAAGTTGCTGGAGAAATAGTTGTGCTCTGAAGAATAGCCAGAAACACAATGAGAATAAGCTCTAGGGCGTGGTCTTTTATAGGGATGCTTGTACACGGTTCGCGGACATTCGCGCTGTCCGCGGACAGATCAAACACAAAAAAGGGTTCAAAAAGTTTCAAAAGATATGTAGAAACTCAGGATTATTATGTGGGACTTGTGCCATGATGAGTTTTTATGGAAAAATATTGTGGATTACTCGAAAATGTACTTTCGAATTGTTCGGGGACACGAACAGTGTCCGCATTGCAGATCACGCGATCAGCATGGGCGCGGTCACATGATCCCTTCGCGAACAGGTACACGAAGGAAGCTCCTGTCCGCAGGACACCAAATGCATGGACATTGGTTTGCACATGCGCGTTGGTGTTCTACAGTCAGTGTTCGGGTCCTGAATTAATTAAAAGTGCGACACAAATCAAACAAATATTTCTGGACATCGTGCATGTTCTAGAACAGTTTACACTTGCTAGCGAACACTACAGTCAGATATAGTGTTCTTTAGGACACTTCCATTTTCGTTTGATTACAAACTTTTCAGGACATCAATTGTGTTCTTAGAACATTTAACTTGCTAGCGAACATTACGGACAGGTATAGTGTTCTTTAGGACACCTCCATTTTCGTTTAATGACGAAAATTTCAGGACACCAATTGGGTTCTTAGAACAGTTTGAACTTGCTAGCGAACAGTACGGACAGGTATAGTGTTCTTTAGGACACCTCCATTTTCGTTTATTTACGAACATTTCAGAACACCCGCGCTGTCCGCGGACATCTGCATTGTTTTTAAAAAAATAAAAAATGGGAAGTAATTACAACACAATATAAAAATTTAACTTTATTTCACATATATTAATAATTTATGACAGAGAAGGTGAGGCAGAAACAGAAACAAAAACAGGAGAATTATGGGTTTCAACATGATTGATATCAGGTGAAGAAGGGATGGAAGTCTCATCAAAACATTTTGGATTATGGAGAGGGTTTGGGGATAATTGACTGGGATATGTTGAGGGGGGATAAGTACATGTGGGACAATGGTATGAGGTTTTTGATTTAAAATGATCCTCAACAAAAGTTTTCAAATTACTAAAATTGCTCAATAATAAATCCGTTTTTTCTTTTAAGCTGTCAAGCGTGTTTTCCATAACAGTTTCTTCCGACATATTTTCTATTTTGGTATGCTCTGTACAAAAAGAAATATATATGTTAAATATATATAAAATAATAACACTTAAATGGTTTATATTATAAAGTGTGTACCATTAGCTTCACTATTTTCTGACATTTCGTCATGTGGGACGTGCTCCTCTAGCCATTCCAGAGTACTAGACATTTCTGTCAGAAAAAAAAAATATATATAATATTTTCTTTTTAATCTAATACAGAAAGTTTATAAAGATATGAGTAAAATGATGTAAACTTACTATTTCAGGTAAGATATGTTCTGAGTAGTCTGTAGGTCTGGTCTTGGTCTTAGTTGTGGAGTGTCTGTCAGGTAATTATGTTGGAAGCCTATTTATCTTCTCTTGGTATATTCAATTTTAAAATATATTGTATTTAAATGAATGGTTAGTGTGGTACATATATGGGTTACATTTCTTATGTATTACTACATATAATATGTATGTGTACTACTTTGTGAATTTTGTAAATGTTACCATGTAGTAATATAACAATGAAACATGCCCCCCCAGACTTTCTAGGTAGTGGTACTGTTGTCCGAAAATGTTCGCGGACATTACATTCAGTAGAAGTGGTTCAGTATGTTCCATATTACATGTACATAAAGTCAAAGTTACTATTGTTAAGCTTTGCTACTAAAAACCTATGAAATTCAGTTAAAAAACTTTGTTAAATGGACATTATGGTTAAGTTGTGCTACTAAAAACCTATGAAATTCAGTGAAAAAAACGTTGTTAAAGGGGCGTTATGGTTAAGTTGTGCTAATAAAAACCTATGAAATTCAGTGAAAAAAACTGTGTTAAAGGGACGATATGGTTAAGTTGCGCTACTAAAAACCTATGAAATTCAGTGAAAAAACTTTGTTAAAGGGACGTTATAGTTAAGTTGCGCTACTAAAAACCTATGAAATTCAGTGAAAAAACGTTGTTAAAGGGACGTTATGGTTAAGTTGTGCTACTAAAAACCTTTGAAATTCAGTGAAAAAACTTTGTTAAAGGGATGTTATGGTTCCAAGTAAAACCGAAAAACCCTTGAAATTCGCCAGTTATGGTAAGCTAAGCAACCATAACTCGCGCCACCGCCGTGCACTGCTAAGACTAACATCACAAATGTCATTGATGACATCACTGATGACATCACATGTCTGGCTCACTCTTTTTTCTTTTGCTGACATATCTAGGCCACATGGTTTTCTTCAGTAACAGTCAGAAACTAAACATTTTATTTTATTTGTAGACGTATCCTTCAAGTAGGTTCTTACAGTAATTTCCTTAGAGTCCAGTCACATCATATGAAACATATACATAAGGGAAGACACAAGCTTGAAAGACAGCAATCCTTTTTGTGCATAAAGATAATCAATAGACTTATGAGAACTTTCTGATAGTTCTGTTGTTTTTTTTTTATGGCTGTACTTTCCCTGTATATGGTCATATTTGTATACATTGTAATCACACTACTTTCCTTAGGGTCCAATCACATCAAGTGATACATATACATAGGGTAAATAGCAGGTTTGAAACAGAGCAATCATTTATTTGCATGAAAATAATCAGTTAAGTTATAAATTGTTTCTGCTACTACTTGTGCTTTTTTGCTAACTTCACTTTCCCTGTATATACCCATATTGGTATGTGTTCTTGTGTCGTTGTGTTTTGTCTATAGTAATGCAATTATGTAATACATGTGTTTTATTAGCTACTTATTACATATTTCACAGTACACAAAAAGCTATTAAGAAAGCAATTATCATTTCATTATTCAACATATTAACATTACGAATATTATACCTTCATCTTGTACGCTGCACACAATGTTATGTTTCTGTATGAGTAGCTTAGTATACTAGATAGAACCCCATAATAGAATCTTATTTATATCAATGCATTGTTCAATGCACTAATTAGGGTATGATATTTATTGCAATGATCCTTGACACTTGTTTCGCAACATTATAATAAGAATCCCTTGTACACATATTTCATGAAAAGTACATACACATGTGATGTCATCAGTGATGTCATCAATGACATTTGTGATGTCATCTTTGATGTCCTTGGTGTTAGTCTTAGCAGTGCACGGTGGTGGCGCAAGTTATGGTTGCTTAGCTTACCATAACTGGCGAATTTCAAGGGTTTTTCGGTTTTACTTGGAACCATAACGTCCCTTTAACAAAGTTCTTTCACTGAATTTCATAGGTTTTTAGTAGCACAACTTAACCATAACGTCCCTTTAACAAAGTTTTTTCACTGAATATATATATATCTCGAGAGAGAGAAAGAGAGAGAGAGAACAGGACGAACAAAAGTATATTACTTTACATTAAGAATTGAGGCTTGACATATAAACCTAATGTGACAAAGTCATCTGCTGATTCTGGCAACTTCTATTGGACTCACCAAAGCGGTTGAGTACTTCCCAAGTCAACATATAAGGGACCCAAAGATATAATACTAGCACAGTCATTGATAGGGGACAGTCACAGGAACATACGTGGGGTCATTTGCCCTTTAACGGGTGTCATGTATGAGTCAGGTGTTCCACATGGGTCTGAATAATAAAACCTTATGCTCTTTGTCACCCGGTTCATTGGCCTCCTCACTCAGCCAATGTGGTCACTTCAAACACATGCCTCAGAAATAGAGAGAAAAACAGGAATAGAAGAGTGTCAGATTAGACCTCGCAGAAATCTCTATGAATCCTACACAACTCACTTGATGGCCCATTGAAGCATTTAAGCGAGGAATTCCATTCACCTTGCAGTGGCTAGTGAACCTTTCAAGAACCACAAGAAAGGTATCGTCAAGTTCCCTGCTGCATGCTCCTCAGGTCATGGGTACATTGCAGCAAAGGACTCCAATTTCATTCACAGTGATGTAACCTGATAGAAACCCAGCTGAGCTCTGAGACACTCACCTGCAAGGCACAGTAATAAACACAGTTTTGAAGGAACAAAGTTGCAGGTCACTGCCTTACCAGCATGCAAGCTCCTGCCAAGGATAGCTATTGACTCTCTGACCTCAGGCAGGAGAGGGCTACTGCTGGCACAAATGCTGGCACAGAATTTTGCTGGAGGTGTTTCCTCCGCCATACCTCCAAACCCATAGTTCGGCGGTGCGGTAATGCAGCAGTAATGTAGTGGTAACTCTGTTACCACTGCTTTACCACGGTTTCTAGCCAGGCAGCTGGACTCATAATGAGGTCCAATGTGTCAAACAGGAGTGTACAATGTATGGTGTGCAACAGAATGCACTGAACACCACAAAGTATGTTTAAGGCCACACTTAGTGAGTCCAATGCCTGCTACGAGTACAGGCATGACAGTGGTAGCTATGCACATTGTTTTTGGACATACCCTAAAGTTTGGCCTTTAAGGGACGAGACAGCAGGAAGAATGGTCTTGGTAACAGGGACAGAAGCCCACCTCGATCTACAAATGGTGCTCGTTAAAGTCTTGAGGAGAGATATGGTAGGTGGCAGACTGAACAGACGTTGGCTAAAGAATAGCCTTGTGGGAAAGGCCTTCTCTTGAAGAACTGGAAGGATGACAACGCTGAAAGAGCAGGACTGGCTGGTGGACATGAGGAAACTGGTGATAATGCACAGCCTGGCTTGGGGATCATTTTATGATGGCATCAGGGGGGTCATCGAGGCATTATGATGATTATGCCCTGCTGAGGTTACTCCATGTATGAGCTAGACTGCTGATGGTCTCTGACTTTGAATGTGTGGATCTTTGGGGAAACCAACAACAGCTCTGAGAGCTGGTTTCTAATCTCCTTTGGTTTGGGGGCAACACAAGAGACTGGCAAGCAGACATTTGTGTTCTGATGTGACTACAGTGAACCCTTTGCAGATGCTTGCAAACAGGGTGATGCCTATTGGCTCTGCCTATATGTTTTTGCTCCTGCAGTTCTGTATGTGAGGGGACGGTGGGGGTGTGTGCTTCCTGATGGATCTGCTGTTTTAAGAGCTAATATTGAGAGATGTAAAACTGTTAAGTAATGTATGCAAACTACTCCTTTTTAACAGTGTGTCCCTTGGTTTTATCAAAAATCAATCAAATATATAAATACAAATGTGTTTTACAGTGGCATGCTGGCGCATATTGTGCAGACAAGAATCACAAACAGCTTTTAAGTGGCATTGATGGTATTTATTATAGGCACCATCATGAAATGTGCTTTATAGACCCAGAACTGCCATATATGTTGGCCCCAACATCAATAATAAGTGTTTCACAGGGCCTTGCTAGCATGCCTTGTGGACTGAGGCCTCATCATGCTTTGCAGGAGCAGCCCTTGCATACATTGTGGGCATATCATGTAAGTGTTTTATATGGGTATTACTGGCTCATACTTGAGTGCAGCCTGCGTGAACAAAAGTGTGTAAGGGCCATGCTGACATGTAGTTTGGACAGAGGCATTATGCACATTCTGCTTTGGATACCATCATTTAAGTGGTTCCGCTGGCAATAATGGCATTCATTTGGGGATATGCCTTGCAGCGGTGGCGATGGCACATGTGAAGTGATTTACAGCAGCAATTCTGGCATATATTTTGAGCACATGGATTATGAACATGTTGTGCAATGCTCCAGTGTATTGTTGGTGACCCGGCATGCAGCTATTGTATTCTTTTCATGTGTCACCCTGAAGATCTGATTGCAAATTGTAATGCTTTATACCTAATATTTCTCAAACTTGTGTGGTAAAATGCACCATTCCAATCCATTCTTTTTAAAATTGTTTTGCTAGGTTACTCCCCAGCAAACCCCTCTGTGTTGCGGTAGGCTCTCTTGCTACACTCCGTCGTTCAGAGTAATTGCGGGGAAATAATTAAGCAATTCCATTAAAAAAAACGCACTCCCATCAGCTGACCTTGAATAATTTACAATGGAGGTGCACACTGAGAATCGCCCACCCCTCCTACCGTGACACTAACAACTTTCTCCACGAACGGTAAATGCCACAGACAGAGCCTCTTTTGGTTCAGTGTATCTTGTTGCAGAGAAAACGCTCCCCCACTTGTTTCCCCAGCTTCAAATGCATTAGAAGCAGGGCAGAAATCATGACATCCTGTGTCCTGTGCATTGAGGTAAACATATTATTCCTATGCCCTTCTTCAGTGGTAATCGGAGGTAAAAAGAACTGGACACAGAACACCGATCTGAACCCACACAAAATGAAAATATAGTTAGAACAATAGCCTGCTTCCCTTGTCAGAGATGACGCTGGCTTGTGCTACAGTAAAATAAAACATCGCCGCAGATTTCAGCCATTGCAGGCTTCGGGGTTAGGCAGCAGGCGGCATGTACCTTGTAACAGGGGCGTTGCTAGGGGGGGGGGCTAAGGGGGCTATAGCCCCTGATCTTTTGGTTGTAGCCCCGGATACAATCTCAGGAGCTACAGCCAAAAGACTAGCTAGCCCCCAACCCCAACCGTTCCGACATCAGCTTAGCCCCGGGTCTTTTCCAGACCTAGCAACTCCCCTGCCTTGTAATATGGGGTCCCTTAATTATGGTAAGCCCGTGGATGTACCCCTCTCGCCCATGCCTTAACAGGACCCTGTGCACCAATTCCATCGTATTGCCATGCCCAGTAACTTTCGAGAAATATGCTAAACTGCTCCCCCGCCCCATGGCAGTCAATGGGAAGCAGGCCCTGATGTTCAATAACATTTTTCCTCTGTCGATCTAATTACCTCCATCACTGTATCTGCAGCCAGATAAAATGCTCATTTCACACCACATTAATTTTTATCAGCTGAACATTAAGCAACACAAAGCTATCTGCGCTTGGCTTCATTTACATACTGACTGACAGGGCTGCGGTACAAAGCAGGGCTGGCAGAGCCGCCAAGCCGGCTTGGCATCAAACACGCAGGCCCACGCAATGAAATATTGATTCGTAGGGATGGCAGATGAAACTACAACAAAGGGACGTGCACCCACAAAACAATAGAAAAAAGAGAAAGCCCCGAGTGCTGCTTTTAAACAAAACATTTTGGCAAGTTGTTTAATAACTTTGAAAAACACAAGAGCGAGGGGAATTCTAGAAAGGCTAGCAGAGAGGGAGTTTAGGAGTCCGGGGCGATAGGAAGTGTTCCATCTAATAATTAGAGGGCACTACTTAAAAGGTTTCAATGGCGATAGAATAAGGTCGGGTCTTCTCCCACAGGCACATGATATATTATGGATTGTCCCACGTACGTGGGGTGAAACAGAGGGATTTTGGGAGACTTCTGGAATATTGGGAATTTTTGAGATTTGCCAGGGTGACTCTGGATGGCTGATGACATAGTAAATGGGGCGGGCCTCATTATGCATTTGTTGGCAAATTGGTGGTAAATATGCTAATTTACCATCAAATAAATGTACCTTTCTGCCACTCGGCCCCGTGGGGTTACCCTGAGATTAGGAGTAGTCACACGTGGTGTTAGTCCTCATTATTGGAGCCAATAGGACTCTATGCAGAGTTTTAGCAGATTAACTGCGAGCAGTAGTTTTGTGATGTAAATCAGCCATTTTTTTACCATAAACCCTCAACTTCAAGGTCAAACTCTGAATGAGGGGAACAGTAAAATTGCCAGTAATTATTTTACTGTCAAAAAAGTGTCAATAATGAAATTACCACCCCTTTTTTATCTTATTGCCAAACTTTTAATGAGGCCGATGGACACATATGAAGAGGTTACGTATTTCCCTTTTGCAAGAGATTTTTTTTTTACTGAGGCCAATTTTTGATTTCTATAGAGAACAAAAAAGTACCTTTTATTTTAGTTTCGTAGGTAGGGAATGCCCTTGTAGTGATGAGGATAGTGAGACCTTTCTTTATCATTTAACATTACACATCTTTGAAATGTCCTCTTTTGGTCTGCCTCCTTCTTCCGTTTCACCACACATGGTGTCAGAAGTTGAATCAGAGTGCCCCATTAGACAGTCAGACCCTCACCCACATCGTATGGCCAACACTTTAGATTGTCTCCTGCCAGTGGGGTAGGGAGGTATAACAACATCTTTAGGGGATACTCCCGGATGTCCACTATCAGATAATCCAGAACCTACGCCCCTTGCTTCCAAACTCTGAGTCTATTCGTGGGACAAAGAGGTATTTGAGTCCCCTCCCTTGGAAATGTTCTTAATTCAAGAGATTCAAGAGACCCCTGAATTAAGAACCAAATTAGCATCACTCAAGACTCCCCTGGAGAAGATTACTGACAAGCAGGCCAGGGCCATCAGACACCACCAAGAAAGTCTCAACCACCTTGGGATAGGGCAGAGTCAGAGGGTCCTCCGTCATGGGGTCTTACAACCATACCACGAGGGAGAAAATCCTAGCGCCTTGTTCTCAAACTTTGAAAGATTGACCGCCCAGTTTCATTGGGAGGAAACCTTAAGGTTTGCTATTTAGAGACTTTACTGAGAGAAGAATTACAGGTGTTGTATCAGAATATCAATCCCCAAGGAACCACCTCCTTTGCTGATATAAAAAGGGCCCTGTTAGAGCGGGTGGGACAAACTGAAACCTTCTTCCCGCTAAAGTTCACAAACACCCAATTACTTCCTAATGAAAGTCCAGTGGAATTAGCTGGACACATCCAAAATCTTCTCACCCAATGACTCAAAAAATAAACATTACCCAAAATATTAGAAACCATTGCTTTGGAACAATTTGTTAATGCCCTACCTCCATCTCTCCAAAGGCCCATGCTACACAAACCACAAACCTCCCTAGAGACAGCCATCCACATAGGTCACGCCCACTCTGAGGCATTTAAGTACTTAAGAGCCACAGGGAAGACGTTAGAACCAAGATGGAAATATAATACCCTCCCCCCCCGAATCCCAGGTATTGAGACTCATAGAAAACCAGAAAGTTCTGGTTTTGGTAAATCCAACCCAAAGGAGGAGAATATTCATAGAACTCTATCTATTTCCATGACAAAACACAAAACACCTCCAAGAGAAGACATTGGACAGATGAAACCCATTTTTTCCATCTTACTCATATGTTTCTCCTGTGGAGAGAAGGGTAATTTTGCTTGAGCCTGTCCCATAAACCTCATTGAGGAATCCGTGAAGATGGGATGGAAAGATGCAGAAGAATGAGTAGAAGAAGAAGAAGAGGGTGAAGACAGCTGGGAAGTGGCCAAAGTCTGTTATTGTACCCCTTGGCCCTTCCAAAGCCAAGAAAGGATTAGGGTTAAGAATATTTGGGCTAAAACCCTCATTGACTCAGGGAGTAAACAGACTTCCATACACTCCGACCTGGTATATTCAGAAGACTTAAAGTGGGACAGAGCACTCAAGATTACTTGTGTTCATGGGAATGTGGAGACATATCCAAATATTCTTCTCGTTTTAGAGGTCAGGGATAATCCCACTATAACAAGAGTGGCGGTAGTACCCGGTTTACCAGAGGAAGTGATCATAGGTACCAACTTTCCAACCTTTCCGATCTCTTAACCTATTCATCTGCCAAAGTTCCTCAAATAAATAGTCCCCCGTTTCATCTTGGGAGGCCTTTGTAGGAGAGGAAGAGTAATCTTTCTGGAGTTGGGAAAACAATGCACTTAAGGATGCAATGTACTCAGAAGCGTGGAGCCTTTTGATGGGACATCGAAAATGAACAGGAAAATTAAATATGAACTTCCTAAGTCGATTTCCTATTAGAGTGGAAGGGGGAGCCACTTGCTTAATGGGAGGGTTATGTGATTGATCTGAAGTATGCATTCCTTCTCTTCAGTTGGGAGCCTTAACCTTTGATGCTAGGGCGGTGGGCCCACTAAGCAAGACCCTCCCTAGGGTCTGGGCAAGTGGGACCTCACTGGGACTGCACCCATCTAGGGGAAAAGGACACCCATTCCCATAAGGAACTCCCTTCAATGAAGACTGTATCTGCTTATATGGGAATTGAGAAACATACTAGTACCACTACATTGCCTACAACAAGCAGTGACCCAGTACCATTCCCGTCAGCTTTGGACAATGCTGCAGTGTATTCTGACTAAAAGGAGGAACTACATGGCCCTTGCCTGAAATAAAATAGCAAACATAAAAGGATGAAGAACCCAGAAAGATCTAGAGAGAGAGAGAGAGAATCCAGCACAGAGGCAACCCTATGGTGACATTACATCCAGGAGGGATGGAGTAGAACAGTACTGCGTAGCCGGCAGTAAGGCAAGCACAGGGAGCAGAGAACGAATTATGCCAAAGGACCAGATATACATGTAGTGGACGCGCTGCTGCAGAGACACATGTACAAAAGCTGCCTCCACTGGTGGCATGACCACGCTGAGGCTGTGGTGGACTGGAATCCCACTAACATACCCCAACACCAGTATCCTACCGAGGAATGGAACCCCAAGTCTGTGCCAAGACATGAAGGCTATTGGAACCAGTAGCATCAAGGGGACCGTTGGAGCAGTAGCCATGAAGAAGAGAACCAAACAGTGGGGAAGTCAGTGCGGCCCTCACAAACCGAAGAAAGAAGCATACACAGGAGAGTTGCCCAGTAGAGACACCAACCACAGAGAGTGGACCAGCAACAGATACAGGTATCAGGGTTGCTCGGGGAAGGGAAAAAAGACTGGAATGAAGAAAAGTAAGATATAAGTATGGTTATGGGAATCCTAGAAATCCAAAGTGAACAGTATTAGATATAAAGCAGCAACAGGGTTTGGAGGACGCCATTGAAATAACTAGCAAGTGGGAGCAAACCAGGATGGTTCATATATATGAAGCACATGTAGAACTGTACAATTGGACAGGAAGGTTGATGAGAGGAATCTCTCGAATAAACAGAACTATACGTCTAAACCATTATGAAGAATTGCAACACAGTCTGCAGGATTCATTGAAGTAACAAGTGGGGACAAACTAGGAGGGTTCAAATATATGAAACACAAGTAGGACTGTATAATTGGAATGGAAAGGGAGATGAGAAAAATACCTCAAATAAACAGAACTTTAAATTTAAACCATTATCAATAATTGTTATAGCTCATCAGGAGTGTGACAGGGATAAATTATAGAACCTTGTTGTGAGATAACAGATGAAGACATGTTTGCCTGGAACCAATAAACAAACCTTGGTGATATTTTTCAAATAAACACTTTTTTTCTTTCATGGAACTAAGAACACCTTTTGGAGATCAAAGCCAGTGGTCTGGGTGAGTCAAGGCCCACCAACCAGGAGTAGAACCCCTGGTTATTTGGGAGGTTTTTTAATAGTGGTGGGGCCTTTTTTTGATTTCTTATAGAGGACAGGCAAGCACCCTTTATTTTAGTTTCGTATGTATGAAATACTCTTGTAGTGACATGGGTAGTGAGGCATTTCATTATCATTTGAAAATAAAGATCTTTGAAATGTCCTCTTTTGGTCAGCCTCCTTCTTCTGGTTTGCCACAATATCTTACAAACAGGAAGATAGCATTTTTTCCCCTAGGGAACAGGTTAATTCGAACATTGCATTAACTGAGTGCGGAAATGGCTGCTTGGGACTTTTACTAAATATCTGGGGATGATATAATAAGCGCTCACCTCAGTGTTAAGGTGATAGAGTAGTGTATATCTGTTCCTTTCATCCTATGTTTTAATCCAGTCCCTTCACCACAACTTCCACTTTACAACCTCTGGATTTGTCCTCATTACCACCTCCAATGAATCCAGGTCCCTCAATACGTATTTGCAAACCTGCTTCCATTGCTCTAAAATCCACTCACGGCCTTTATCAGACTGGCCTTTAAGTAGTTAATCACTACCGGGGTATCGTTTGTTACACATTTCCGATATAGGGACAAAGTCTTCCAGACCACCATGGCATTAAGGGATCGGAGTCCCAATTTCGGTCTAATCACCATTGCTTGTACCCTATTCGGAAGCCTCAAAATTCTTCTCCAGAATAAGCCCTCCAATTTAGGCCACATATCATAAGAGAGGCCAAAGGAAGCTTCAGCACCAGAATAAAGCAGACCCCATAGGCATTCATGCTAGCATGGCAGGTATCATGTACAATTAAAATTAAACGCTGCCCTGCAGTCTTGCATGTCGGAGAGCATTTATTTGTAATTTTAAAATGAAAGGCATGTTGGGGAAAATTTAAATGAAATTGTGAGTGCTGCATGGCATGCGTGCATGTAAGCATAGCTCAGAATTAAAAGTAAATGCTGTCTGGCATGCAAGCATACAAGGCACCGTTTGCTCACATTGCACGGTGAAGTGCAAAAGTGCAGGGTGGAAGGCAGTGTAGACACACATATATTCCACCTTTTTCCCTGCAATTTTGCATACCGCCATGCATATGATTCAAATATGGCAGCGGGGAGCCCCGTACGTGTATGACAAAACGTAACAGCTCCCTGCTGTCAAATTATAATTTTTTTTAACTTAAGCTCAAGAGAGCTCCATGTTCAACACTTAAAATATTTGGTGAACAATGCCTTTCTAAAAATTGCTTCTTATATTCTTATGATGCTAAAAACCAAAGTAGAGTTTTCTCCTGTTTGCATGGCAGGCAGCATGTACAATTACAAACAAATGCTGCCCAACATTCTTGCATGGTAAGCTGTGTCGGAATGTTATCTGCCAGTTGTGATCAAGGCACTCGTTTAGCCAGACAGGGAAATGGAACTGCCTGTTGTTGTTGGTAGCTTGGAAGATTAAAAGTTTCAGATAACACAATATGACCCTCGGGCAGAGAGATGTAGGAGTTGAAATGCAACTTGCATCCTTTGCCTGTACTCAATGAAGACTGTCAGGATCAGTACATAGCTTGAACTTTATTCTCTTCTCCCTTGATCTGAGCAGCATTGGGCTACACAAAATAACACCCTTGGTTTGAGGAGTGACCGATTAGCAGTCCCATACAACTGGTGTGAAGCAATCACACCTCTGTCATAACACCACATTTGCATGTGGAGTGAATGGATGTTCATGCTTTGCCTATGCTTCAATTTCATATTAGCAGCTCTTTGTTGCATTGTCTTTGGATCTCTTGCATTGTTCTTAAGTGCTTTAAAAAGGTGAATCCTTGGGGGCTCTAAGGATTTACATTTCCTTTTAAAAGGCAGCAGCAGGCAAATGCTCTACATCTTCCTTCAATATTGCATGAAGTGTGCACAATCTGTTTTTGTCTAGTCCCCACAGGTTTAAACAAACATAGGACCCAATTCATGGAAAAGTGGGCATAGATCCGAATGACTGCGTGAACCTACATGCATACGTTTTCCTGCATGCTCTGCGTATTCACGGATTCGACCCGCAAAGTAACACTATACGCAAGTCCCGGACGGAACACCCCAGACATTCCACCATGCAAAGCAAAATCAGCCACATACACCTACCATTGTGGGCTCCTCAGGCACAAACACATGCAACCTTGTAACACTGCGTGGGGTCCCCCGCACCCAAGCCAGCTCCCTGGCGACACTGCATGGGGTCCCCCATAACTGTTGCTGGTACCCCAATAACATTCGTACAATTTTCCGTAAATCACGACAAACGCTGGTAAAACTGCATGTGAAACCCTGTATACCACACCTGCACCTGGCTACGCTGCATACATGCACCCCTAAGTATGATCGGAACCCCGTGTTTGTGCACGCATCTGTAAATTCGACAAGCAATCCCACCTCTGTGCAGTGATTCCTATGCACAAGTGTCTTTACGCCTGCCCTCAGATGGCAGATAGATCGAGTGCTTTGGGTGGGCATTTCCCAGACGAGAAGTTGCATGGTCAGCTCCATGAATGCGCTGCATTGTGCGCATTTGTGGATGTGCAATGGTCTGCCTGCGGTCCGTCCCTTGTCATGCCCACATTTTCACTTCTTATTCCTCATTTTGCACGTTCCACCCCTACTCTGGTTTCTGCACAGGTCACACACACGCTCTGTGTGGTGTCTTGCACCAGGCACTCGGCCACTAACAGATACGTGCCGAGCCTGCATGAAGTTCCTGCAAAGTACATACAATTCCTGCACAGTCGATTCCATGAATCGACACATAGGGTTTTGTGTGCTGTTTACCATGCAAAATCACGGTTTCCTGTACATTAAATTCCATGAATCAGGCCCTTTTAGTTTCTACATTTCAAAATGTTGTATATTGTTATTAAAGATGTGCCATTGAAGACAATGCCCAATGCTTCCACTTGATATTGTCTGCCCAATTGCCGTATTATCGTTTTATTTTTTTAGCATCCCCTATCATGCATGCAGCAGCAAAGTCATAAGTGTATACCAATAAAACAACATTATTTTGATTAGACACTGTTTCATTCTTCCTGACTAGAAATATCCCACATTTCTTTAAGAAAAGTGTTTCACTCACAGAGTCATTTTAACCCCCG
Organism: Ambystoma mexicanum; assembly: GCF_040938575.1. Taxonomy (NCBI): domain Eukaryota; kingdom Metazoa; phylum Chordata; class Amphibia; order Caudata; family Ambystomatidae; genus Ambystoma; species Ambystoma mexicanum. Next base: position 364,453,502 of record NC_090934.1, on the reverse strand, counting down.
AAGAGCTTTGTAAAAACCTCATGGGAAGAATACCAATATATTTAAAAAACACTGACATGTAACCACAAATAGTCCCTATCATATAGTGCAGAGAGCCATTCAAAGAAATGTATGAGTGCCTTACACGACACAGCTTAGTTTTACTACTCACTAGAAAAACGCGCTAAAATATATAGTAGAGGGTCATTCACTGTAATGTGTGATTGCATTACATACCGCACCTTAAAATTATGCCACACAAGGAACATGTACACTTAAAACAAACAACATCACCATGGAGCTGACACAGAGAGGTAGACAATAACATTGTCAAAAGTGCTTTGTGATTCCAACTGCTTAGTTAAATTACAATGGGACAGTGCAAGCCACTCTGCATCATGCAGATGCTCATTTTTATGTATTAAGAGCCTTGGTATTATATCATTTAACCACAACGATAGTGGGAGCCACGGACAATTAAAAAGAAAATCAAATAACAAAAATGAACAAAAACATCAACGTACCAATCAGCATTAATAACAGCTATAATAGTAAAATAAAATGTGATGCAGCACAAAAGTGGACATTTTGTGCCAAGCAACATGGAAACATTAGAATCTCTTAAAAGCAACATTTGACAACTCTATTGCTGGCTTACATAATTGCACTAACTTATTAAAAATGGCCGACACTACAACAGAGCTTTCACCGCAACACCCTCTTCATGGAGCAGCTTATTTACACCAGTGCCCCTCCACTTCCTGCTGCAAAAGCACTGGTAGAGAAATGAAGCTATCTCTAGCCAGACCTAAAAAGGACCACCTTTACATTAGAATGTAAACATACATGTTTTCATATCCAAGTGGTCAGAATCTGATTGTGTGTGGCTTTAGGTGTCTTTATCTGACAAACTGGTGATTTCTTAAGGGTACTTACATTACAGTCTTTTTCTATTGTTCAAAACTGCTTGTTTAGCCTACAAGACAATTCCTTACGTGGCATTTAGCTATATATCAAAAAGATAGCCACATGTTCGGGCACACACAGGCCGCATATTAGTAGATGTCTTGAAACACTGAAATTCAGAAAACAACAAATCCCTTTTCTTATGTTGTTGTTTTTTTTTTGTTTTTATATTTTTAACAGCTTTCTCGCTATAAGCATTCTAGCACCTTGCAATAAAATAATGGATATGTCAAGCTCTACCACAGCCTAATCTTGAACAAGTGGCCATCAAACCCCAGTAGAACAAATTAGAAACACAAATACTGAGCAAGCAAACTCACACTGGGATATTTTATTTTTAAAAATCACCAAGTGAAAAAAAGGAGTCTGATATAGATGTCACTGCACCTGTAAGATAGAGTGCATGTGTTTTCTGTGTATGAAAATTGGGACCACCCACTGTCAGAATGTGCTGGATCGGCCTGTACATTGTAGGACTGGGGGTATATGCTAGACAACCCCACTTACAAAATCCCTCTCTTAACAGGGTAGCGAAACAGGAAGGGCATGGGGTGGGTAATACCTTTTCTATGTTACGTTCATTAGAATTGGAATGGTTTATGTCTCCTAACGGTGCATCATCTTTGTACTGTTGAGCTTTCTGGGAGCATTGCGAGCCAACCATTGTCACAATGATGTCTTTCAGCTGGATGGAGGCAAGAACTAACCATGAGTGAAATATGTTAAACATGTGTGTATTAGGTTAGGTGTTGGTGATCTATGAATCGAACCCCACATGATTGGAGGGAGCATAGCAAAGCTGTTTCCCAGTTATCCTGTCTCATTCAGCAATTTAGCTTAGATATATCGACTTCCATTGTGTTGTCTTGAACGTTTTTCCTTCTTTTTGTTAGAGTTTGTAAGTTGTAAAAATCAGTGTAGCGTCTCGTCTGTAATTGGTGACAGGGCGCCGAGCAGCCATAACGACAACCAATTGTGGAGATGCTGAGCCAGCCCAATGATAACACTGAGCTGTCCCTCAGCTGCTTTGGCTGTCTAACTGTCAAACAGAAACAGAGTTTCCCTTTGACAGTTCTGTTCACCAGAGCTTATGTCCAATGGACCATGGAATGCTGGCGGAGGCGCTTCACCAGCCTTGAATGGTCCATTGGAGATGCAGACTGGGTAACTGCATTTCTGAATATGCTTAGGGGCTGCTGAAGATCAGAGCAAAACTTTCTATGTATGACTGTATGTTGTTATTTATGTATGTATGCATGTGTGAATGAGCGAGTGAATGATATACAGGTGGTTGGGTGCGCATGTGAATGAGCAAGTGTTTAGTGTACGGGTGCGTGTGAGAGAATTCTATGTGTGAATGAGTGAGTGAGTGAATGCTGTATGAATGTGTGTGTGAATGAGTGGAACACTGTTTTTGACAGGGGTCAGGAGGCAATGGTATTTTTAAATGGGCATTGTAGAGGAGGAGCCAAGTACCCCCACCTCAACGTTCTGCCCCTATTGTCAATCTGGAAAAGTGAATACCCTTAATTTGAATGACAGACGTAACTTGATGGCCGTAGGCCAACCGTCTTATGCACCGAATTATAGAAATATAGACTGTTATGCTTGACCAACAAGCGGCCATTTTAAACCTAGCAGAATCGCCATTTTGCTTGTTAACCATTGCTCATTGCTTTCTGTCTAAAACTGCTTTGCAGCTTGCAATTCTTGCAGATTCTGCTTACTCTGCTCAACTGTTAACATTGTTGTCTGAATATGAAAGGGCAAGGTCGCGGGACTGAGGAGTTTGTTGAAAACTCCTCATGAGCAGCCCAGAAAGGAATGCCCACGCTCCCTCTCTGTAGCCTTGAGGGAGAGCTGCAGGGCATTTAATCACTTCACAGCTGCCAGCCAGTCTCGTACGATGGTAGAATATGTTAGAATAAAACAGCTAAAGGCTTGAATTATGCTCTTCCTACGGCCCCCCTTCGCAAAACCCTTTAGAGCGTGTCGGCTCCCAGGACACGAATAATACCTCATAGACAGCAAAGCATGGAATGTGGCTCTTCCTCCGTGTGCAGCTTGCTTCCATTAACAGAACCACCGTGTTCTGTTCAACAACTAAAAGATGCCTCCGCACTTTCTAAATTGCACATTGTTACTAGAATAGACATCGAAAGTGTCATAATTGTCATACCCGTCGGAAATGTCCATCGTCTTCCCAAGTTCAAAGAAACTTAATAAAGGAGGGTGTTAAACATGACATAGCTGATTGTATGATATGCATTTTGTATATATGTAACTGATGTACGTAATTCACTCTCTTGCATCCCTCGAGGTCTAGGAAACTCACGTTGCGGGGAGTGAGACCAGAATTGGCCAATTGGGACTATTTTTGCTTGCAATAAACCCTAGCATTGGGAATTTGAACCTCGTGTCTGGTGCATCTTTTCGTGTATGGTTATTGCCTTGTTTCCATATCACTAGGGACCCCTAGGGGCCCCTTTCACTATTGCCTGTATGTTGGAAACCAGAGTATGTGACACGGAGCAATGGAAACTGCAAAGGCCAAAGGGAATCCTAGAGGCAAGATTCCCATTGAAGAAACCACATCTGCACACAAGGAGATATGATGGTTGTTTAAATGAGATTCCTGAAGAAGCAGAGCAAATGAAGGGTCAAGATGAATGGTGACGTCACACAGAGCTGAGCTGACGTACCGAGAAGAGATGCAGAGACTAGAGAATGCAGATATTCTATAAGGCATCAAGAAAGTATCAAGGATAAGTGACATCTTGGGATCAAGGTAAAAGAAGCTTATGCCACAGAAACAGATGAAGACATTGGGCCTCATTCCGAGATTGGAGGTAGCCATGGTGCTAATAGCGCCATGGCTGCCTCCAATAATGGTACGAAGTCCGCCCTCATTCAATGGGGACTTACCGGTCTAGTCGGACCTTTGCAGGACCGGTAAGTCCCCATTAAAATTGCTATTCCCCATTCCCATTTGAGCCCCTGTAGGGCTCAATGGGAATGGGGAAAGTGCCAATAACGGTACCGCAATTTGCGGTACCATTATTTGCTCCCTGGACCCTTTGCGGCTCCCTCTAAGGCCGCCTGCTAAAACCAGGCAGCCTTAGCGGGACCCGCAAAGGGACCTCGGAATAGGGCGAAAAGGGATTACCGGCACCGGTGTCCTTACCGGTGCCGGTAATCCATTTGCGCCAGCCTCGGAATGAGGCCCATTTAGTCATTTTACATGTGTGCAGATGCAAAAGAAACCAAGCAGACAAAGTAATCTTGAGGCTAGCTTTAAAGTGAATAGAGTTTGGCAAGCACCAATATATGTATATGCATATGGACAAGTAAAGGATGGATGTTTCCACTACGCAATATAGCAGTGCTGGACAGTAGCAAGAAGGCCTCATTTCTAGTATGTCGCATTTCAAACGCAAAATGAATTATAAAGTGTATCTCAGCAAACAAGGCAGGATGAGCCAAAGAAGCCAAGGTCTTATCAAACTGGAGTAGACTGACATTGGATACAAATCGTGTGAAGGAACACAACTCCTGTTCAGAAGGCATGAACATAACCAGGGAGACATCAGAGGTCTAGTAAAAAATAGTATTAAATGCACTAGAAGCTCGATTTCATGGTCTCTAGTCACATGGAAGCATGAAGTTGGACGAACGAGATGGTCACACCTACACACGAGGGCAGAGCGTGCTTTCACTCCCTGAATTTCTCAGAGCTAAGAACACTCTCAAGGCCTAGCTTCAAAGCCTAATTGACAGTGGACCACTGAGGTGATGATGGATTGATATGCTAATTGGTGGGAAGCAATGGGTAAGGGAGCTCACCAACACCTGGATGGCCAGCCTGCATGCTGCTAGGCGTAGATGGAAAAGTACTGACGGAGAGTGGTGTGCTAACCAATTGTAGAGGACTACATATTTAGGGGTCCTATAGTTGTGTAAGCCAATGGGATGTTGTGTATTTAGTGACATTCATAGTGGTCATTTTTAGGGGAGGACTTAGTTGCCCCCCCTTGATATTAAGTAACCAATTATATAGTTACACTTTTTTAGACTAATATGGATCGTATACTTAGATGTTCACTCAGAGCCAATCACCCATACTCATAGGTTTTTGTAGTTTGCCACGTAGGATGACGTTGCTAGTGATGCAGGTCAATGTCATTGATGACGACTTTTGTGTATAAATTCTCAGTTTTTTCTTAAATGCATTGAGTAAGAGGATCGAGCCAATTTGTTATGCTCCTTGTTTTAGATAATTGATATTAAAACAGTCTTCCTTTTGCCAACTACCTGAGTCATTTTGATTATTGATGTATGAATGAAAATCTGCATTCCCGTCCATCTCCAGGGTAATTGCTACTTAAAGGGCTGGGTTATCCATTTCAGCATATATGATAAAGCAAGCATGGCAAGTGCTATTATGTGGCTAGAATGACATTTTGGTGCAGCCAGTCTAGCTATAATATCTTACTGTGGCATGGCATTTTTTCACTGACCATCTATGATAATGCAAGCATGATAAGTGTTATTACATGGATAGACTGGCATTTTGGTGCAGCAAGTATAGCTTTCTGATTGTTATTATGATGCATTGCTCTCATTTTGGAGCATCCAATCTAGATATCATATTTTATTGTGGTGTGACATTTTGTACTGCCATCTATGATGAAAACAAGCATGATAAGTGTTACTACGTGTCAAGATGACCTTCATTGGTGCAGTCAGTTTGGAAATATTTCTTATTGGGTCATTGCATTTTTAATAGCACTGCCAACATGAGTATGTTCTTACATGGTGATACTGGCATATATTGGCAGAGCCAGCTTGGACATATTTACTAATGGAATAATTTCTAGCATTGTGCTCAAAGCAACCATGAGTATGTTCCTATAAGGGAATACTGAAATATAGTGGTGCAGCTAGCAGGGGAAACCGTTACACATATGTGAACATGGCTTTATACTGGCATCTATTGCAGGAAAAGGCATCATGAAAATGTGTTGGGAAATGCTCCTGTGCACTATTGGTGACTTGCATCTATTGGGTTTTTATTTCATTCCACTACAACAGCATGCCCCACTCTACCTCCAACTCCCATTCTACCTCTGCACCTGTCCACACCAGTCCAACATAATTCTACCCTAACACACTCTTCCTCACCCTTCTCTATGTTACCCTACCTCACTCCTCTATACCACACCCATGTCGTTCCCTGTGCACTCTCACCTCAACCCACTCTACCACCACCCATCCCCACCTTGATCACTCTACCCACACCTTAATGGCCACACCTCTGCCCACCTACTCTACCATACCCTCCTTACCACATACCCACCTTACATCCACTTGCCTATTCACAACAACCCACACACTCTAGCTCACCCCTGCTTACATCCACTCATCCTAGCTCATCCCCATACTACCCTACTCCACTCTACCAACAGCTTCTCTCCAGCATCCCTGCATTCCAATCCTTTCATAGCCACCCTTTGTTTGCTCCATCCTACCTCACCCCTCATTATGTCCACCAAACCAACCTCCCTAACTTACTGTGGCATACCTCACTAACTCTAACTCATCCATGACTACCATACTCAATCATACCTACTACCTCTGACTTTAGCTGACCTCTTCTTCCTTTCACCTTAGTTCACCCATAGCGCGCCACCCTAGCTCACCCTTAAAATCACCATGTTTACCTGAAAACGTCCAAGTATAGTGTTCGCTGACAAGTAACATAGTAAAAAGACGTCTGTACTGTGCAGTTATATGAAGTCTTTGTACTATGTCAATTATGAATGTTATTTGTCTTCAAGCACTAATTTGCAGACAAGTTCGGAATCACAGACTAATGAGAGTCCAAGTATTTACTCCATTCTTACAGAGAAATATGAAATTCAATAACCAACTACACACGCCAAAACAATGATTGTTATCTGAGTTGTGAATGGTTGTAGACTATGTTCAATTCAGAAGAGACATCAGTGCAACCCTTTTTTTAAATAAAGTGACGTACATTACTAGCTAAGACACCAGGTCACCCCTGATAGGAAAACATCATAATATCATTGACATTGACCCTCACCTCTCCCTATCTCACCACATTTCTGTTACTGCCAAATCTTGTCGCTTTCACCTCTTAACATTCGTAAAATACGACCCCTCCCTACCTTTCATACTACTAAACTCTTGATCACCTCCCTCATCTTCTCCAGACTTTTCTACTGTTCCTCCCTTTTCTTCGGTCTCCCCTCCTCTCACCTCTCCCCACTCAAATTTATATACCACTCTGCCATCCACTCCCTCTGCCTTCTCTTACCTCTTGATTCCATCTCCTCTTCTCTCATCTCTCTAGGTTGGCTTTCTTTTCACTCCAAACTTCAATTCAAGTTCCTCTGTCTTGTCGTCAAATCCCTTCATGGTCTTGCCCCCCCTACCTTACCTTCCTTCTTACTCTCTACTCCCCCTCTCACTCTCTTCTCTCTGCTGATCACTTCCTACTCTCCCCTCCTCCGCCTCCCTACGCCTCCTCCCATTTCCACTCTTTCCAACTACTCACTCCATTCCACTGGAACCGCCTCCCCCTACCCATCCGCTCTTCTCCATCCTACCCTACCTTTCGCTCTTCTCTAAAATCTTATCTCTTCCATCCCCCCTAACACCTCTCACTCCCTCTTCTACTTCTCTACACCCTTGCCTCTCTTCCTACTTCTCCACCTCTACACCCTTTCCTCCCCTCTACTTCCCTTTTATACTACCTCCTGCTCTTACCTAATCTTATTCTTCCCTTTCCTCTTCCTCTCACCCTCCTGCCTCCCATCTAACTCCCTGACATTTCCTCTTATCCCTCCTATTCCCTCCCATTCCTTTGTCCCTCTACACTCCCTCCTCACCCCAGCAATAATGTAAACTGTTCCTCGTCCATTGAGTGTGATTCAATCACCATCTTATATTGCTGTACCTTCCACTCCCTCTTATTCCTTTGTCCCTCTCCCCTCCCTCCTCACCAATAATGTTAAATGTTCCTTTCACCGTTTCATTTTGTGTTTCAATTATTACCTGTTTATTGTCTCTCCCCTATCCCTTTGTCCCTCTCCACTCCCTCCTCACATCAGCAATAATGTAAATTGTTCCTTATACTGTTTTCGAGTTGTGATTCAATTACCATCTTATGCTTGTTGTATTTCCTCTAGTTCTTATGTACAGCACTTTGGATTAAAGCGCTATATAAATTCAATAAAATACAAATACAAATAATCTAAGCTTCACTAATTGGGCTGATTTAAGTCATAAGGGCTCATTACAAGTCTCCCTTTATCCTGCTGGTAATTCCGGTGGGATACCTGGAGACTACTGTACTGTCTGTGCTGCACAATATTCCAGAATTACTGTGATATTACGGGTGGCGGGGATGCCAGTAAATCCCCATTCCCATGGAGTCCATTAGGCCTCCATGGGATATAGATGCCGCAACCACAGTCACCGGTAATACACATTCTGCTTTGATGCGCACAGCCCCTCATTTTTTTTAAAAGAAGGAGAGGGTGCACTAAAGGTAATAATGCCAGTGCGCCCCAGCCTGCCTTGTTTTATTCAGCGCCCCCACCTTAGGCGAGTTGGGGGCTCTTGTTAGGGAGCGTGGCCTAAGTACACCATGCCACCTTTTATGAGCCCCCCCTCGATTGAGCAACCCACTTAAAGCACTGTATCTACCAAGCAACGAGAAATAGCATTATATTGAAAGTAGACCTGAGCATCTAGCTGCTGCCTCCTCTGGGTAGGTAGCTGCACTACTGTTACCGCCCTCTCGGGCCACTGAGTATGCATAGGGGGTATTCCTACAAAATATCTCCACCAAAAATATTGCCGTACATATGGCCGTTTGTCTCACCACAGGCTATATTTTGGGGGGGGGTAATTTGTGGAAGCAGGGGTTGTGAGGGTGCCCCCCGCACATTTTAAAATAATGCAAGGGTTGCGGGGGTGTCCCCCACAGGGTCCATGGGTCAATATCTCCGCAAAAATATGGCGATATTTTTTTATTGCAATCTTTTTGCAGGGATATTAACACATGGAACCCATAGGGAAGTGTCTGTGTGCCTGCAGGAGTTTGTGTCAGAAATGGAGGTCCAACCAGTTTGGCATAAGGTAATACGTCTTTCCATTGCTCTGCCTGTCTCAGACAGCATGATTAATGACAGCATTTCCCCAGCTGTTTCATGTAATGTATGTATCTGCCGGGGGTAATGAGGCTGTGGGACCATAGGATGAACTAAGCACCCAGCTCTCATATCAGCGGACCGAGGGAGGAACGAAGAGTGCATTTAACGGCACCTCATGAAGGCCCACGGTGTGTCTGTGGCAAGCTCGGCCAGAATGAAATTCTTTGTATGGTCACTTAAGCTCAAACAACAGGGATCACTGGGGCAAGCAAAACTGGATCCCGCCCAACAGCAGATCGGGCTCCACTGCATTGGTAGGAGGGGTGCAAAATTAACTTTTCCAGAGGTGCCTTAAATCCTTGCACCATCCCTGGCAGGATATTTTCAAAGGCGTTTCTAGGCAAATCCTCCCTTGCGACTCTCAAAGAATTGGCCGTCTTCCTGCTTCTTTCTCTGCACCCTCCAGTCGCCTTTAAAACTTAACAGGATTTGTACACAAAGCCCCGAGGGTCTCTACTTCATCCTGCTGTCAAATGGCTTGATCAATTTCACACTAATTTCATGCATATTAGGAGACGCACGCATTTCCCATACACATCGTCCTATCCAGGCCGGCCTCTTGTATGCTACAGTCAGAGCAGTTTCACATAAAACATTTGCCTGAAAGGATTTATAACATTGGATGGTGTGTGAGAGCTACAATGTGTGATTGTCGTGGAATCGGGCTTATCTTCTCTCAGAGGCTTCCGGATTGCACTCGAGGCATCGGGGAAAGGGCGGCTATTGGGCAGTCCATTCTATCGGGTCACTTGATTTCATTATTAAGATCCTTTTATAGGAGTACATGACTAACGTGATGAGAGCGTGATCCAGTCACTTAAATAGCACTGGTATTGTTGGATTGTAGATGGCTGCAGACATTCTCCCAGGAGTAGCCGAAAATGTTCAAGCAGATCATTAATTAGACCTTCCAGAAGGTGACATCGGTACTATGAGGTCCAGGGGGATACATATTTGCCCTGAGCACACAACATGTTCTCCAAGAAGCTCTCCTGATGCTGAGATATAATTCTATTCTACGTGTGATGCTCTCATTTGTACCAACTCGTGGCTCGTAGGAGTTTCAGTCACAAAGGCTAAACATTTTAAATTAGCTATAGTACACCTCCTTCTCCTTCCATTGGGTAAAATGGCTGAGGGGGGGCTATCATCTTCACAGGTGTGGATCAATAGAAGAAATGGCGACACAACAACAAAACGATGTCTTGAACGAAAAGTAATATCCATCGAAGGCTCTACAACAGAATCCATATTTCCTGCAAACACAAATCACCACTCTCCAATAAAAAATAATGAGGGCTGAATATTTAGATGGAGTAGATTTTCATTCGCTATTTTGTGTAATCCGGGATGCTCGAAGTGAGTTGTTTTGCGACCAGTAGAGACTTGCGCCTCAGGTCAAGGTTAGGATGACAAAGGGGAAGGATGTGTTCATGAATCATTCCGACAAGAGGTTTGGTGCACCCGTAGGGTGTTGTGCAGGGCGTTGTGTTACCCGCACGGTGCATAGACTTTATCACGTTCACCTCTGGGCCTCTTTATCTTGTGGTTTGAAGAGTTAAGGCCACAAGAGCAGCAGGGCAATGGCAGCCCTGTGGGGCGGTCGATCTGAAAAGTTGATTCAGCCCATTTCTAGTAGTTGCACTTCTACCCATCGTGTGTATGAGGACATACCTATGAACCCTTGTCACAACATCAGCTTCACACAGGCCTGGGTCTTTTCCGTGCACAGATGTCAACATGAGAGGTGGAGTGGCAGTTGTTCACCACTCATATGCAAATGTTCCCAAGCTCCCAAAAGCTTTCTTCCAAAACGTCACCTCCCAGCTCTCCATGCAGATCCTAAGTGTTGGTGATGTCATCCCTTGAAATAAAAGGGTTGTGAAGGCATGTACCACATATAAAAAGTCTATTTGGGCCTGTTCTGGTCCTGATTTGTATGTACCAGCGCATACACTTTTGAAAAAAAAATAGTCAAAAGAATAAGAACATCTTACAGAATCTTGGGCGCGGGGTAGGTTTACCAACCCTGACACAAGGTTAAGAATGAACAAACAAGGAACCAGAGTCCTAATGTGGGACACCCCTGTCCCCTGCACACCCCTGTCCCCTGCATACCTTAATGCTGTATAAACAGCTATGTTAGAAACATCTAATACAATGGTAATGCCGAACACGTTTCTTAGTTAAAGAGACTCATTCAGGAAAAATTCTTGCAGATTAATGAAGCTTCTTTATTTTGCAAAGTAGACTGCTCAGCACGTTTCAGGGACTATATCACCCTCTTCAGAAACTGTAAACATAATAATGCATATGTACTTAATGTTCAAATGTTTGCATTTCCTGCTCATTACCTCACAGACAAAATGTCAGAGGTACCACCCTGGTCGTAAGGGATGACCATGAATTGATCGAACACAAAATGTCTGAAGGAGGAAAAAAACGAAATTAGAACAAAAATTACTTTTGTTTTTCTCTCCTGCTGACATTTCTGACAATACGCAGCCCCCCACTCCCTTACTTAACTTCAGGCTCTATATTGCACTGTGGGCTGCCGCCTCCGCCATCCCTCTGTGATGCCGGTTCTCTTCACTTATGTGCATAGGAACCGTTGTAAACGGCCCTATTTTTTTCTTTTTTTTAAAACTTTATTATGTGGGTCATGGGGGCCACCCCCAGAACCCTTGCTGCTATTACACTGAACAAGGGTGCTGAGGCCACCTCTGCAACCCCTGCTGCACCCCTGTAATCACACCGAATGGTTGATGTGTTTGAAATTTGCGGCTGTACGTAATTTTCGTTTAGCCAAAATTCGAACATATCTACATTTCGATGTTTTTATTTTCAGACTATTCTACGTATACCGGTCATAAGTACATATATAAAACAAAGAGTTTGACAATAATCGATGTCCCAATTTGAAAAAATTGAAAGAAAAGGGGATCTAACTACCAAAGGAAGTACATGGCCATGATCTCCAAACTCTAAAATCCCAAAGTGATAGAAAATATACCAATTCCAAAGGGTTCACCAACATTAAATTCAGAGTAAAATTGTAATGTGTAGTATCAGAGATAAAAAACATAATAAAAGAATATCACCAAAGCACCAAGTATACAAACAAAATATGCAACTACAAAGTAACATACCTATGCCATGTTCCCAGAAATCGGACTAATCACTTGAAACAAAATCACGTCTTTGCAATCTCCTACAGAAACACATTAAATATAGACCCCATATAGTCAATTTAATCCTCACGGATCCCAACTGCAAATGACCTTTGAAAAAGGAGACATACCTCACGGATCAGGGTGAATAGAACATAAGTTAGATCCAAGATATTTAGACTGTGCGCAGGAGCTACAGCGGAATTCTGTGTAACTCTATTTGAAATAGTAGACACAATCCCAAGTACATCCATTGCAATATAGTTGGAAAATTACACTGCCCTCAAGAGACAACACAGGAAATATAACACAGCATACAATGTGTATTCTCACTCATTTGTCCTTATAGACCAACTGACACCCAATGTAAAGGAAATACTAGTGTACACTCACCCGTCAGTATTCTAACGAAGGTTAAGACACTCACCATATCGATCGTAGAACTAAATCCGGCGTCACACCGGTTGGGCCTTTATATCATTACCATTATACGTACAGTGCTGGAAAATTCACGTGATCCGATCACTGACAAAAATAGAGAACGGACTACACAGAATAATGCTGAACCAATACAGGCTGCCATGTTGGAATAAGTAGTTAGCGCAGGAAGACTCAAATGTTATGATTTGGAAACTTATTCCTACATCCATTGCGTCCATATCAGCATTCCATTCAAAATGTACATCTAAAATACATGTCACAAATACATTCACACCATATTGTATAGATATTAAAAAACAAGCAGAATAAATAAGGAATCCATTGCTACTGATACTATGTTACAAATCATATAGGTAAGTACTTAATTTGAGGATATTGAAGATATCCAACTCAAATAAATTGTCACAAGTAATTACATTCAAACCATAATATGGAAATATTTGAAAAATAAACAAAATAAATGAGGCGACCCTTACTACCTTTACAACGTCACGAATCCAGTTTTGGTCCTGCTAAACTGGTCAGCGCAATTGATAAACACGAGGTCAGCAGTTCCTAAAGCTATTTAAATTGCTGATTTTATTAAAACGTATCTCCTTGAGATATTGTCTATAATATAGGTGTGGCTCACTGAAAATTGCAGAAAAGTTTTCTTGGGCCCTGTTCCTGCTGACTCTTCAATTAAATATCCTAATCAGTCTGGAAGAATGGAGGGGGGTATCATTATCTTTAGAGCTAGTCTTAGCCTAATGTACCACTCTCCCCTGCTTGGAATGAGGCCTTTGATATTCTAGTGATTAGTTTTATCGAGAATGGCTCAATGACCATTAAAGTGATTCTTTGCTACTCCCACCAACAACTGGAACTACTTTCATAGGAGTTTAAGACCATTGTTTACATTTAAGACATTTACTGCTTTTAGAGGATTTACATTCTTGGATAAATGATCTGAATAATTTTGATACTATTACACAAAATGATGTGAAATCAGCACCCTCTTGCTCATCGACAAATTAATCGACTCATTAGAAAGGACACAGCCTTGATGAAGCAATTATCAGATGACTATTGGCCAGATCAGATGTTATAGACCCTGTCCCACGGATCAATCATTTTATTAAACTTTTTGGGATTCTTGCGCCCTCTCTTCCTGACTGATAAATGTCAAAGTCAATAGGGTACTCCTATGAAAGAAAACTGAAACTGCTTTCCCATTAATGTAAGTGCCAGCTCCTGGACCCTACATGGCCTGATGTAAGAGAAATAGTGTGGTGAATGTTGGCAGTTATCAAGCTGCTTGTTGTGCTATGATTCGTTGGTTTTGCTCAAAGCGCTCAAAATCAATAAGCATCATTCTGTGTGCCTTACTCCCCACCTTAAACTAATCAAAGTCGAGGCCGATGGAGACCTTGGCCTCGTCAAAAAAAAAAAGCTTACGTTTTACACAAAAATATGTTTGCAGCCAAAAGTGTTTTTGAGCAAACCATATTGGTCAAGCAGAAAACAACCCTAAGAAGCTCAAATTGTTCCGTCTATGTTAACTGCAGGATGTAGTCAATCTGGACTAAAACCATTGTCTGAGCAATGTCAAGTTATCATGCTTACTCTATATCCAAAATTGCGGACAGAAGGAGTGTCACAGTACCACGTGTTTGCAAAGAATCACTGCCCATTGCGCTTGCATTTTATTTCAGAGCAGTGACCCCTCATTACCTCTTAACACGTCCAACATGTCCCATTGAGGATTCTTTGCTTGTAGTTGTGGCTAAGCATCGTGCCAGTGTGAAATTTATTCAGGGACGTCTTTTCACCAAAATGCCAGGGGTAGCGGAAGTGGCATTAGGTGACCCTTGACCTCTGATGACATCACATGAAGTGATGTCACTTGACCCCACCCCAAAGTGACATCACAGGAAGCAATGAAACACAATCTTTCACCCCTTGACAAAACAGACCGTGGCATCACATAGCATTGTTCATAAGTACACTACAATAAATATGGTTACAATATAACTGTAATGTGATTTCTATTTCATACAAGAATGAATCACCATATGTATCGTTAATATCATTGGGTATAAGCCCATATGATCAAATTAGAATGCAAGCAGACGTCCAAGGCCAGATGATAATGATATGTTATTATATAGCACTTATGCTTAAGCACTGTATACAGAACAAATATACATACAATATCACCCAACCTGTGTTGGTACTCATTTATAGACCCCAGAAGGATGAAAGGCTCAGTTGGCCTTACCAGGATTTGTACCAGCAACCTGCAGATAACACACATATCACAGCAGTGAGCGCTCAACCCACTGAGCTATCTTACCAGCTATAACTATTTTACTGCTAAAATAAAATGAGCAATTACATGTCTGACTGTTCTTAAAGTCAGAAAGTAAATTACTCTCTGTAGTGGATACCAGTAAACTAGTAACTGAGATTTAACAGCAGACCAGTTCATTTGCAGGTCTGGTCCAAAGTTGGCCACATGTCAAGCCTGCAGGGACCTACTTTTCAAAGCAAAAACAAAGAGGTGATGGCTGGAAGGTTTAGACTGAATCTTAACCACTGGCATTGCTCGGGGCAAGCCTCCAGACCATCGTTCTTCGCCTGCCAAGCCATTACAGAAGGGGAAAGACCATATGCAAATCAGGCTTGGCCCCACCCCAAAAGGGGAAGTCCAGCCCAATCTGCTAGGTCACATCCCTTCTGCACGAGACCACAAGCATCCCCAAACATGTTTCACCCTCGTTGGGGCTCATCAGTGAGGAGTAGCTTGGGTCTCTAGGCCCAGCAGGCACGGGACCCACGTCTGGGCATACCCGTCCCACTCGGGGTGACAAAGCAAAAACAAAGAGGTGATGGCTGGAAGGTTTAGACTGAATCTTAACCACTGGCATTGCTCGGGGCAACCCTCCAGACCATCGTTCTTCGCCTGCCAAGCCATTACAGAAGGGGAAAGACCATATGCAAATCAGGCTTGGCCCCACCCCAAAAGGGGAAGACCTACTTTTCAGGCTTCAGAGGCTAGCCAAATACATACAATTGGGAGGGTTCATAACTGTGTATTACAGAATTTAGAGTAGCGCAGGGAATGCAGCGCACTCACATGGCATTGCATACTCTGGGCAGTGGATACCTCATACATGCAAACAAACATCCTGAACAGCATGCCAGGGAGATAGGACAGATAGACACATTGCAACAAAGCATTAATTGTGGCACAATAAAATAAAGGGCCACTTCCACAAACATTTCTACACAAGCTGTTAGGCACAAGGATTTTATCAAGTGACCGAGGACACCGAGATGGAATGTCTTGAGATGATCGTAACAGAGACAATGGCAGAAAACACATGTTATAACTGCAACTTGAAAAAAAGCAAAATACATTATAGATTTTGTCTGCATTGTGAATTTGAGGTGTTTAAAAACAGACTAAATCAGACTAAATCAGTGACTCACCCTCTGAAGTGTGCCTAAAATAAACCTTTAATGAGTCTAGCAATTATTGTATAGAATTGCAGAAAACAATTTGTTATTCATATTCTTTCTTGTTTACGGTCACTGCTCAGAGTGTTAGACTTTTGGAACCCCCTGTTTTATTTAGGAGACCTGATCAAGAAAGCCAGCCACTCCAGAAACAATGAGCCACATGGCGCTGGCCACAGCCTAGGAGCTTCCATTTAAAAAAAGAAATAAGAAAAAAAGAGCAAATATTTTATTTTTTTATTCTATTTTTTAGGGGCAGAAAGGGAGACCGCAGGCCCGCGGTTGCGACCCCTGGCAACCCTGAAATGACGTTCTTGATTTTATTATGAAATCTTTGAATAAAAAAGTGGTTTGTTATACTCTTAAATCAGTGATTTCTCTGCGGCTTAATCACTTTTGAGTGTGTAGTACCCCAGGGGTCCCCACTATCACCTCTTATTCAATAGTTGCATTCAGCATTTGCTGTAAACCATTGCCAAATACGATCTGGCATATCATTCTTATACCAACAACACCCAGGTGTGTTTTAGCTCTTTGCCTTTCCAACAGTTTGTTTGGAAGGCGTCAGGCAGTGGATTGTCTGTAATAAGTTGCAACTGAATCTAACAAACACCAAAGTGAGCCTACTTGCACCGAGACATCGGCAAGAAAACATTTTGAAGTGCCACGTTCCCGGAATTCTGTTTGGATTGCCAATGGCAATGTAAGTTCAAGAATCGTGGTATTGTGTGGAAAGCAGATCACAAAGCTCACATTATGGAGGTTGTTCTTTGAAAGCTTCAGCATATCTTTCCTTTCCTTCCATTTGAGTATCATTAGACCATTATTGGAACTTAAGTGAACTAAAAACTTGACTGTGTAAATGCTTTATTTTTTGTAAAATATGTGTATTATAATACAGCCATAACAGTTGCTTTTTATAACAAACAATACATCATTAAAGAAAAATGTCATCCCAAATTAATGCAATCTGTGTTCATCCTTAAGCTACCGATTTCTCAATGTCCATAACATGGTTAAAATATTCCCTTTCTTCTTAATCATACTATTTGTCGAATGGAACTTTATTTCTACTGTAAATGCTTTACAAACCGAGATTCCCAAATACAAACCTTAGCAGTTGCAGTCAGAGAAAATGCTGATGTTCATCTTGTTTTGGTGGGGTTGCAAAAAATAAAAAACACACCCAGCTATGCTTCAGACAATCCCCGCACTGGCCCCTGGTTAGCTCCAAAACCTCCTTTAAAATATGTTGCCTTGTCTTAAAATGCCTACATGACCTGCATAAAAGTACCTGGAAAGTACATCTCTTTGTTGTTGCCAGGCTATTCTGTTGACTGTCTCCCAATCCAGATATGAATCCGGGGGCGATTGTAAATGCTCAGTGCTGCCCCCCTATACATTGACCAAGCCTCCACTGAAGCATTCCAAGAATTCACCACATAATTCACTTTGGAAAAGCTTGAAAGAATCCTGTATTTCGTGACATCTCTGGATTGCCTGCTCTTTATTGCTTGCCTATCCGTGATACAGTTTATTCTGCTGGGACTGCAAGTTAGGAATTCAACTTCAAATTCAAATTCTGGAATAAGCGCCCTTGTTGGCCATAGGCAGGACAGGTCTACCCACAGCAGGACAGCCAAGATTGGCTCACCTGGTGGAAAGGATTTAGTAGCACAAACAAATACAACTATAATTAGTGGCTCCCCTTACAGAAGATGGTGATGCAATCTTTTCCCAGCCTTATCTAACGGCATGGTGGAAACTCTTCTTTAAATAATTGTAGCAGCATGGACAGGGCCGCAAGAATATCTGGCAAGGATATGCCAGTGTTCACTCGGGCTGAGTGGTTCTGTTGGCCAGTCACAGGACTTTCATCTCCTAGCCCAGCCTAGGAGAATGTGTGCATCCTCATGACTCTTGCAGGTCGTCTTTCCTCCAAAACTGGATTCCTCTTTCCAGATGTTGAGATGCTGCATCAAAGTAGTCAGTCACAGACACTGTGGTAAGTATTTAAAGGGTTGTCAGTGTCCACGCATCCCAGAGTTTAAACTGTACGTGAAGTCTGGGTTTAATGGCTTACTCTCAGGAAACAACATATCCTTTTAATCGGTTGAGCGGGTCCTGCTCTTCTCTCGGTGCTTGGAGCACCTGATTGGGGTAAGTGCCCTTACCGTGCTGCCGAACCTGCATGTATTTATTTATTTCCTGGTTCCCTGCTTTTATTTAATGGTTATTTTATCCCTGCATTTATTTATTTATTTATTTATGTACCCGGTCCCTGCTTTTATTTATTTACTTTGTCCACTCCTGTGCTTCCTTCCTTCCCACTGCCCTCCACAGTCCTCTTCCTACCCCACTACCGCCGTCTCGGCCCATGATGGCTGCTTTCATCAGGGAGCAAACACACTCTAACATGAAACAGCACTAAGTAGGCGGTTGGTCACGTGACCATGCTCTGCCACTCAGTTGCTCTGCCCACCACCCGTTTTCATGCCTTCCAAGCTGCCACTTAAGGACTCTAGGCCAGCTCCAGGCAGACAGGACTGACTAGGCTGCTGCTCACGTTGCCAGGCCCTGCACTCAGTTGCTTCACCCACCTCGTATTCGCCTTCAAAGCCTCTATTTAAGGACTCTAGGCTATCTCCAGGCAGACAGCACTGAGTCAGCTGCTCATCATGTGGCCAGGCCCTGCCACTCAGTTTCTCTGCCCACCTCCAGTTGTCATGCCTTCCAAGCCTCTACTCAATGACTCTAGGCCAGCTCCAGGCAGACAGCACTGAGTAGTCTGCTGATCATGTGACCAGGCCCTGCCACTCAGTTGCTCTGCAACCCACATATTTAATCGGTCCTCCTTAGGTATCCTCATCACTGGCGTGCTCAGCAAAGGATGGGCAAAGACAAGCCCCTCACCTGTTTGTGCCTGTTCAGGCCTGATAGGACCAGGGGACTGACCCGTTGTCCCGCATTTCACCTACAAAGAAATAGACATTACTGCTATTTGCCGAAAGACATCACTATGTGTCTCTACTCTCCACAGCCCATCCCCACTCTCAATAGGCTTTGAATGGCTAAGTGCCCTGGGCAGCCCCAGCAAGCTACCCTATTGTACCTCATCAATGTTGACCGTTAAACCATCTAACACCGTCGGACCAAATTCACACACCCTCTGATGTTGATCAATGCTGGCTCAGCAGTCGCTCACGCTGCAGAGATCTCTGACTTCATCTCGTACAACAATCTTGATGCCCGGTTCATCATTGAAACATGGTTTACCCCATCCTCCCCACATGTTTTTTTGGCCTCCTCCAACCCCAAGTCTACTGCATGCAACAGACGGACTAGCCACGAAGGGCAGGAGGCAGAGTGGCAATCACCCACAGGAGTAATTGGCCATGCCCCATCATCGCCTCTCCCAGAACAAGCTCAGTTGAATCACTTGTCTGGCAGTTTCCTCTATCACACAAGTAATCCATTACCTTTCACCTCATCTCCAGACCACCTCACAGGAGGGACTCTTTCATTGCAGACATCTCCAACCTACTCTCCTCTGTTTAATTTTCACATTCTAATAATGTCTCCCAGTGATGTTAACGTCCCCTTAATGAAATGATGCTCTGCCCCACAACAAAACAACAACCTAGACTTAGTCTTCATATCATCCCCCTGCATCACCACTTGACTATTCTAACCATGCCACCATCCCATTATCAGTGGCCCACATGACTACAGTCACGAAAGGTCCAGCTAAACACTGCCTCACACACCACCGCTCATTCAGAACCTTCCCAGTCAATGAGTTAGAAGCAAACTTTGCAGACTTCCCCAATACAGTGTATACCTCAGGCCTCCTCGAATTATTCAGCAATTCTGCTTTAAAACTGGGGGACACTCATGCCTCCTAAAATACAGCTAGGCTAAAGTGAAATCATCCACCCCATGGTACACTCCCAAACTCAATCAGGGCCCTAGAGAAATGGTGGCGCAAAAACCTTAACTCGGGAGACCTCATCAACTTCAAATCTCTCCACGCAAACCATAGGATTCTGGTTACTGAGGCCAAAGCTGCTTACTACACCAGCACCATGTGGCAGCCTCTAATAGGAGCAAAGCTCTCTTTGAAGTAGTAAAGCATTGTACCAAACCTTCACAGGACCCCGAGTCCCAGCAGCTCAAGAAAAATGTGACAGAATCAACTCAATTTTTAGTGAAATAATAGACAAAATCTAGAGACCATCAAATCAACCTCTCACAGCATTTGCATCCCTTGCACACTTGGGACACACACTGCCACTCTGGACTGAATTTGCTCCTCTCTTTGCCCCGGATCTCCTAAAAATGATTGCCTCCCTTAAACCTACTGCTTACTCCTGCAATATAATTCCGGCCTCCATCATTGAAATGGGCCCGGCGCTTAATGTGCTCCTCAGCATCATCAATGTCTCCCTCACAGAAGGATCATTCCCGGACACCCTCAAGACTAGTTTCATATGTCCTCTTTTGAAAATCAATAACCCTAGATCCTGACATACTGGCCAGCTACAGGCCCATTACAAACCTGACTTTTATTGGCAAACTCTTAGAAAAAGTAGTTGCTACACAACTACTCACTGGGATGGAACAACTCCACCTCCTGAATGACTATCATTCAGTGTTCCCCACAAGTGTAACATTGAGTCCCCCAAGGTTCAATCCTCCACCAATCCTTTTTAACCTTCACATGGAGCCTCTGGGCACTCTCCTCAAAGATCCCAATATAGCCATCCACCAATACGCGGACAATATTCAGTTGTACATGAGAGAAAATAGGGCACAGGACATCATTCATCGCCATGATTATCTAGCAATAGCAATCATCCAGTCCTAGATGTCGACTGTCTACCTCAAACTAAACCCATCCAAGACTGAATTTGTCCTCATCGGTCCGCCCACTAAAAAAAAGCTTGTCCAACAATGGCTCAATGATATGCACCTAGAAGGATTGATCCACAACTCTCAGACCTAGCAAAATCATTAGGCTTCATCATTGACAGCAGTCTGTCTTTCCCGAAACACATACCCAAAAAGGCCCAAATAGCCTGGCTCAGATTCTCTTCCCCCTGAATAATCAAATAATTCATTCTGCCGCAGGACTTCCAGACCATAGTGCTGGCCGTTGTGGTCATGCACATCAATGGGAGAAATGCTCTACTGACAGGGCTCCCAGTTGCTCACTTGTCTCCCCTAAAAGCAGCCCAAAATGCTGCAGCACGTCTTATTGCGGGAGCATGGAAATTTGACCTAATTACCTCTATCCTACATGAACTACATTGGCTTCCACCCCAGTCCAGGATACTGTTCAGGACTGCAAGTATCATGTATAAAGCAGTCACGAATAGCACACCAGCGTACCTGGTGACTAAGCTCCACATATCTGGTGGCACACGCTCCGCATGCAGCACATTACCCAACTGGCTTGAAACACAATGTGTCAGCAAAGAGGGAACCCCGCATTCATTCTCTTGTCATGCACCCACCCTCTGGAATGTGATCCCGGTGTCGGCTCTGAATTCCCCCAAAATTCTCCAATTACGCAAATCCTCAAAATATGGCTCTTTCAACAACACCTGACCAAGGACTAATTCCAATGGCTGCAAATACAGACCTCACAGTACTGCACTAGTGTTAAAAGATGCCAGCCCAAATGCTGGCTTCCCACAGTCTGTACAGCGCTCGGCAGCTCTCTAGTTCCGCCCACGCTTTAAACAATAAAATAATATGCACAGATCCCGCGACACTCTTTCCTTCTTGCAGGCCCGGTTGAGTGGGTCCTGCTCTTACCTCGTTGCTCAGAACACCTGAATGGTGTAAGTGCCCTTCCTGCGCTGCCAACCCACAAGTATTTATTTATTTTCCTGATCCCCACTTGTATTTAATAATTTTCCTTTTCTACACACATTTATTTATTTCCCTGTTTCCTGCTTTTATTTAATAATATGTGTCCGCTCTCGTGCCTCCTTTGTTCTGAACCCCCTCCCCAGTCCTCTTCCAGCCCGACTCCCGCCCTCCTGGCCCATGATTGGCTGCTTCCTCCTGGAGCCAGCCTTCATTACGCAGGGCCCCAGGACAGCCGAATAAGGGCCACAAGAAAAATGGCAGCTCTCCTCCCTTGTTTGCCCCTGTTGGCTTACGGACACTTGACAGCACATTCATTAGCTACAACCAGGTAAGTTGGAATGGGCGGGGTCAGGCGGGGAGCACAGCCATTTTTGTGCTCTGGTAAAACCCTGCCATTCTTACATTACTACCACCTACTCTTAACATTGTGCTTTGGTTTGCCAGTATGTCTCACCTAGCAGAATCGCAAGGGTTATCCAATGCATTGCGCTTCAATGCATTGTGAAGATTAGCCTATATGTTGCATTTTGAAGAATTTGTGAAGATTAGCCTATGCATTGCATGTAAAATGGTGCCAATGTATTGATTGTAGGTGAATGTAGAATGTAGCAAGGACATTGAATCCTGGTGAATGTAGAAAATAGCCAGTTCATTGAATTTATCTGAATGTAGCCAAGGTATCGAATCAAGGTGAATGTAGAATGTAGCCAATATATTGAATACAGGAGGTGAATATACAATGTAGCCAGTGCACTGAATCTAGGTGAATGTAGCCAGGGCATTGAATCCTGGTGAATATAAAACACAGCCAGTTCATTGAATCTAGGTGAATGGAGCCAACATATAGAATCTAGGTGAATGTAGAATGTACCCAATGTATTGAATCCAGGAATCCTGGAACTCACTCCCACTGAAAGTCCACAGCTATGAGGACATCTCCATCAGAACGGCCCTCTGAACCTGGTTATTCCCTCCTGCAGAAGATCTTCCAGTCTCAAACTTACCTCATGACACCTCAGTATTGACACAGTCTGTGTCTCCCCAGTATACTCAACAGAGCAAGGTAAAGTACAATTCCCGGAGCAGACTGGATGACTCAGATCACTTGGCTACACCAAAGGCAAAGCTCCAACTGAATCTGAAGGTACTTAGTCAAGCACCACTTTGGTGGATGCCAGCCACAGGCACGGCCACCCACTAACACGCATTTGCCCACATACACCAGACTAAAACATGAGATACAACATATCTGCCATCAGAAATCAGCTACGACCTACTACAAAACATTTGGCCTAGCTGGACACATAGCAAGTCCCCTGTATCAGAATGCAGCTATGTCCTAGGACACACATGTGTTCTAGATGAACACATAATGAGTCCCTTGCACTTGCACACTCTCCTGACCACCTTCTAGCACCCATCCACTTGCCTGACCATTATGGGTAGCTTTGTGGGGCATGGCCAGCCCACTCAACTCCCTATCCCAACCTACTGTACACACATATTCTTCATAACAATGTTCCCATATATTGGATTTAGTCCCCCAAGGGCGTTCACCTCCACAAGCGCATTGAGGCCTACAAAGGGGTAAAGCTGCTATATAAATGACAAACTACTACTACTTCTTGAGTATTTATTAGGTTTTGTGAACATTTGCTTTTGGGCAGAATGGTTTGGTGTAAAATATGGTATTTGCAATGCTCTTATGTGTAATGTGCACGATGGGGAACATTCACCGAACTTCTGTTATTCATTAAGATGGTTATTTGGGAGGTTTCAGCAGAGACAATCGCATGGGTACTTGTAGGCCTTTGCATTGCTGCACTGTCACTGAAACAATATCCAATCACCCGGGCACCATATACTTGAAATCTGATCCTCTGGATATGGACGTTCTCTGGGTCACTTCCTCCAGAGACAAAAATATGTAAATGATCACTGCCATCAACCAAATAAAGGGGTTTTGAGTGCAAGGTGTGTCAGGCACTAGACTTGCAGTTTTGAATCTCTGTGTTTCAGAATAAACTCAGGCTTTTATGTGCACAACACAACCAACCTTTAAGGATCAATAGAAAAAATGAAAACAGATGAGGGGAAAAGATCTTCTGTCTTAATATTAAAGTGAAGGTTTGTGGGCTAGAACGAAGAGTCATGTCACCCACAGTAATTAAGCGCAAGCCCCCTAATGTAGAGATGGGATGAATCAATCAAAACATTATGGCATTGCTTTAAGGAAAAGCAATCGCATAAGGTGGTAATACCACACAATGTAAGGTTTGCAGCTAGCATGATGGCATTTATGAATCACACACAACAGCACAACTGCCAGGTCTGGGCATTGAGGTGTCCCTTTAACAGGCACATGCAGCGGAGTGATGTAATTGAAGCCACCAGCCTGGATTGTGAGAGGGATGCTGGCGCTGCTGGGGTATGGCGTATCGTTGGTGTACCTCCCAGGGGCAAACACTGTGGCTGACTATTTATCACGCCACCCCCAAGACGGAAGAGATGGAGAGGACGTGTCCAGCATTGAGGAGGCTGACGAGCATGTGCAGCTCATTGTGGAGTCGGCTACCCCAAACTCAATGGCCATCCAGGAGCTGGAAAGTGACAAATGCTTCCTGATCCTCAGGGATGCACTGCAGAGAAGGGGAAGGAGGTAATTCCTGGAGCCCTGGAAAAGAGAACTACGGAAGCTCAAGTGACTCTGGAACAGCTGTCGAGGGTCCGAGATGGGCTGACATTCACAGACTCAGGGCTAATTTTGCAGGGGGGCAGGATGGTTGTGCCTACACACAAGAAACAGCAGGTGATTGATCTGGCGCATCAAGGCCACCAATTAATGGCCATGACCAAAGCTTGACTGCAGCTGAAGGTGTGGTTCCCATACTTGGAAAAGAAAGTAGAGGAGTTTTTAGCAGCCTCTGTGTAGTGCCAGGCAGCATCCCCGGTGCAGAGGGACCCCCTGATTGAGTCCATGCCTCAAGGAACATGGCCATGGGAGGTGGTACACGTGGACTTCGAGTCCAAGGGGAGAGACCTCCACTTCCTAGTGGTGGTGGACCAGTGGTCAAGGTACCCGGAGGTTGAGTTTTTTAACTCTGTGTCATTCAACATTGTTGCGGTGGCACTGGTGAAGATCTTCCCAACCCATGCTTTGCGACAGACCCTGTGCTCAGACAATGGACTGCCTTTCTAAGTGAAAAGCTTCAGCCAGTTTCTGAAAGAGTATGGTGTACACCATAGGAAGATCACCCCAGTTTGGCCAAGGACCAACAACAAAGCGGAACGGTTCATGAGGATCCTCAACAATGTGTTTAGGATCACCCATGGGCAGGGTCAGTGCCTTCGAAGGACCTTATACCAGTTCCTCAGGGAATATCGAGCAACTCCCCATTGCTCGACTGGAGTAGCCCCAGCGGAAGCAACATTCGGGAGATGCCCGGGGGTCCTCTTGTCGGAGGCGGGTGGCCAGGAACCAGCTGTGATTGATGATGCCCAAGTGGCGGAGGAGAGGAGATACGGAAATGAGGACGATAACATGAGAAGGCTTCTTCACGGCACCAATTAGCCCTGGGAGATGAGGTGGTAGTAAGAAATAAGCACCCCCAAAGGAAACTGTCATTTACATATGAACCAAGCCTCATGGACATGATTGCAGTGAAGAAGTCAATAGTGACAACCTCGGATGGAACCGCCACCATTACCAGGAATGCCAGTTTTTTCAAGAGACTGGGAGATGTCACATGGCTGGGGGCATCCCTGGCCAGAAATTGTGCTGAAGAACTGGATGAAGGTGGTGTGGCTGACTGCTCTCAGACTCCCCTGGACCGGGGACATGCAGGTGAAGAGAGGCTGGGCTGAGAAGGGGGCAGAGGGTATCCCCAGCGAGCTGGGAGGGGGAGACCTGCCCGCCTCAATGACTATATACTGGACCCCTGAATCAAGCAGCCGGGAGTTGCTGGAGAGTGTTTCACCTGTTGTAGTTAGAGGGTGTGATTTGATTTGCCACGTGTTTGTGTGGGTGTGGTTTGGTGATATTTTTGCTATTGTTATGAAAAAGGAAGTGTGTGGTGTCCCTTTAATAGGCACACGCAGTGGAGTGATGTAACTCCATCGCGTGTGGATTTCAATAAATGGGGCACGTCACGTGCGCTCTCCAGAGCATGCATGGAGCCCGGACAGAAAGCAGAGCCTTGTGTGTCTTCTGTTGGCTGGGGGGCTCACTGTGCAACAGGCAGCCTCCAAGCGGGGGTCCCCTTCCACAGGATTTACAATACTGGAACTCATGCCAAGCTGTCTGGTTGAACATCATTGTAAGAAAATAAATTATGTGGAAGACTGAGGTGATGCTTAATTAACAACTACAGTTGAATACCTCAAAAGAGAGCATGTCAGACAGAATTTCTAGTAGGCTGCATTGTGGGTCCTCAAAGACATTCCAACCTCTTTGGCAATCTAGTATCCAAGGCATCAAACAGAACAAAATACAGGCAGGTGGTCCAACCTATGGCTTCTTTTTTGTGGGTTTTGTTTGACTGTTGAGTTAGGAGTGCACAGGACAGTCCCACAAATTGGGGAAGATGGAGGAGTTTTGGGGTCCTCTTGACAAATTTAGGTGATTTTAGGCATTTGTCATTTGTGCTGCTGATTTGTTTGTTGGTCCATGTTATATGTCCTTTTGTCAGTTTGTGGGTGTTCATAACGCTCCCTCTTAAATCTTCCCTGGGTACCCTTATTTCCTCGTAAAAAAATATTTCCCTTTACGTCATCTAAACATTTTTAAATATAAAAAGAAAATTCGGACACCTTTCCTTTCCCTTTCTTGTGTTTGCAGAGAAACGTGAACACTCTTCCTGTGCAATACTCTGCCACCTTTCCTACTCTGTATGTGTTCAGGGCAGCCTTTCCCATTGTGTGAGTCTTTGTGTGAATCTTTTTGTTTGTCTTTGTTTCTAGTTTTGAGTTTTGCACATTGACATCTTAGGCACATCAGGCGCCTTTTGGACATTTGGGATTTGCACATTTGACACCTTGGACAACATGTCCTTTTATTTAGATGGTGTGTCGGAGGAGATGAGGATCTGCCTCATGTAGTTCGACGCAGGGTGTGACACAGGGTGTGTTTCGGCCAAAGAAAGTGGCTTGGTTGTAGCCGTCTTTATGCTGGCCTTCGTCAGGAGATGGCACCAGTGGCGGTGCTGTCCGTGATGTCTGTGGGTGAAACAGAACTGTTAGGATCTCGGGTGGTTGGTCATAAAGTACTAAATGTATTAAATACGGGCCAACTGTATCACTACCCTGTATTTGTCAAATTCGAAGATTGTTGTGTGCACTTTTTGTTTACCACGCCTCAGACCATCCCCAGTCTCAGGCTCGTGTTTTTCCTGTACCAGTGGGTTCTTATACCCCCTCGATCTGTAAGGAAACATGTATCCCAATGTAGTTTTGACCTCTGCACTCCAGAGGTCGACACCCATTTGTGCTACTACTGTATAACTAACTTTGTCCGTCGATTTCAACCATCTTTCGTGCTTATCGGAAGAAATGTAAAGTAAATTGTTGAGCCACTAACTACTTCCTGTGTGAGTACATAATAAACACACACACACAGCACTTTTGTGTCTCTGTTTTGGATCTCCTCATCCTGATTATTTGTTTATAATAGGATGAACATATGTGAGATAGTTAAAGACAGTTTGCTGGAGCACATACTTTCTTTTCTTGTGTGACTTGTCATTTATGAGAAGCAGGGCCGGCCTTAGTGGCAGCAGCGCCCTGGGTGAATTGGCGGCCCCCCATCCCCGTGCACCCCTGGTCAACAGTGGGGCGTGGGGGGCAGGATGCATCAAATGTTTTCAAAACTCCTCGCTGCGGCACCTCGCAGGGGGCTAATCATTGGAATAGGACGCTCATGCTAATGCATGAACGTACTATTCCAATGCAAACCTCCTAGCTCCCACGTCGGAGCGAGGAGGTAATCATATGAATAGGGAGCTGATGCAAAGCATCAGCACCTTATTGTTATTAAATGTGTCCCGCCGCGGGCGCATTTAATAGCAAAAGGGCGCCTTTCGCGCCTACTCCCACTACACCAGCTTGGGGGAGCCCTTGAAAGACTTCCCCGAGCTGGCGTGGCAGGGGCCTAATGGCGCCCTGGGGGCAGAGTGGTCCGGATGGTCGCTCGGCCCATACTGCCCTGAGGCCGGCCCTGATGAGAAGGACACTGTTTACACTCTTCCACGGGCATTCAGGCACGCATGTGTGAGGCACTATGTATGCATCATCATGTGAGCAAAGGTGATTTCTGTTGATGTGCACGTTGCTGGTTGCACGCATCCCCAATGGTGCGCAGAGAAGGAGAGTCAGTCGATGCCGTTGGAGACCAGCAATAAGTCTCAGGGAGACGTCTCAAGCCATAGCACGCATGCGCACCATGTGTGGTGCGCGATTAGGCTCGCGCTAGCAGCTCGATGTAGTAGAACATGCAGAGTGCCGGGAATGTCTGCCTCACGGAGTGAACACGGGCCAGATGGCCTTTTCCAGAACACGGACATGCGACCATTACTTCTGGCACTGGCAGCTCAACATCCTCATTGCCAATTTCCAATACCGAGGCGAGGCAAATGTATGCAAAATACTCCACAAGCACGTTTGTGTGGTAGACACGCGTCTTTATTCTGTCTCTCCTTCTCATACAGTGCTTCCCTTCATGCGTTTCCGCTGCGTCACTTCCCCTCCTTCTAACCCCACATTAAATGATCCCGCCTACATAAAGAGGTGGGTCAGTTGCTCTAACAGAATACATAACAAATAGCAATAGGCAAATGTTGCCCCGATCAAAAATGCATTGAAACAATAATGTGTTTTCACAGCCGAGCAATTTTTCCCTATTGATAACATGTTTTCCCTAGTGATAACACAGAGTACAATTGCACTTTCACAGCTTCAATGATTCTCTAAATCGACCCTTGGAAAGACACTCTTATATGGAGTCTGACTGTGTGGCGATTTGAGAGAGGCACCTCGAGTTGGTGAATGGCGAAATCTTAAGGAAAAAGAGCCTGTCCTGTGGCAGGATATGTTACCTAGTGCTCTGTGCTCCTTACCTATGTACATAACGGAATGTATGCATCAGCATTTGTAGAATAGGCAATGGCAACAGTTTGGGCTATCATGTATGCATGGGAAAGGCACTTGTCAGGCATTGCTGCAGTGGTATTAACTCCCCGTTGATGGTAGCAGGTTCAAAATGGTGTGACTACCTGGGCATCTAGTAGCAGTGTCTGACAAATGCCTAATACGTATTCACAAGTCAAAACTGTTGGCTTTGCCAATGCTTGTTTTAAACATGACTTCAGTAAAGGACACACATATTGCTTATACATCGAGTGGCCGAAGACACACCTGGTTTAGACATGTCCATGCTTGTTTTTAACATGTCTTCAGTAAAGGACATACATGGTGCTTAGAAATAGAGTGGCTGAAGGCATGCCTGGTTTAGACGTTTTTATTACACAAGTAGCCTGTTTTGCAGTTCTACGTAAGTCATTCACTCTCAGGAGACTGCTTTGCAAAAACACTAGCAGGCATTTCGAGTGCAAAGTTCGATGGCTAATCTTGTTCAAAGCGAGCTTAAAGAGTTCCCATAAGGAGGGGTTTTGGGTGGGGAGGGAAAGGGACTGGCTGGGAATGGCCAAAGGGATTAGCATTGCCATGGGCAGTCAACGGGTGGGCAAATACCAAACAACACCTACAGGCTTTGTGTACCTCGTGTGCCGTTTCTCCTTAGATGTACTCTAATTCAATAGGGTCTATGGGTGGCCCGAACTAATAAGGATAAGAGTAATCAGATGACAGCCAGATAGTTCAGTGAATTTTGCCCACACTGTTAATCACGGTTAAGGGATGTATTAAAAATACGGTCAATTAAGTTTTTCATAAACTAAAGTACACTTTTCCAAGCAAATTTCAACAGACACTCCAAGTTATGCAAGCTGAAGCAGACATGGCGACTGATTCCTACCCAGCCCTGTCGACCTTTTCAAGAACTCGCCCATCTTCCCTAAAGCCCAGTATGGCTCTGCATCCAGGTTCCTGAGTATCCTTTGCATGCCACTTAATAGGAATTCATAAAAGTGGACAGGCAGCGACGTCCTGGTTCTAGAGGAAGCAATCTGTCATTGCAGAAGCATTCCACACCTCAAGATTTTGGTAAGTGATAGGAAAATGTTAAAACAAAGAATTGTCTGAGCGCCACAGATTCCCAAGTTAACATTCCCCGAGAAATGTTTGCCCCCCGCCTCATTTGTCATAATTTGCCGTCCCTGACAAGTCACCCCACAGCTCCTGTGGGATACAGGTACCCTCCTCCAGTCCGTATGTCATGAAAATTATAACTTGGCACGCTGACGGAAAAATCCTCGAATGCCAGCAATTAGAAATCCTGTGGGCAGCCAAGGCTCAGCTGGCAGACCCGAGCGGCACTTGGCAGTGCCTACCTGCATGTGTCCCAAGAGGGTCTTCGGTTGAACAGCGGGGGTCAGGTCATGGAGGGAGCGGCACAGTCGGAAAACATCATTCACGGACATTGCAGCTTGAGAGAGAGGGAGCGAGAGAGAGAGAGAGAGACGGCCACACGTTTACACGGAGCATGTTTACAAAATACAAAATTAATAATTACTAAACATCGTCGTTATGATTTCTTTAATTTAAAACCATGTGCATCTCTCTATTTTTTTTTTAATTTTTTTTTGGCCCTCCGAGGCTAAATTGATATTTAAGCAATAAACCCAGAGGGCATTCCCACTCAGGTTATGGCCCAGACCCGAGTTAAAGGCCAGCGAGAAGCGAGAGCCTTAAAGTGGGCCCTGGTGTCATTACATAACCAGTTATACCCACCCACTGAGGGGTTTATAGCTATTAGCACCCCGGCAGGCTTTAGCTGCCCAGGACTTAAGGAAAAGGCTGCAGTGCGCGAGTGGCTGGGGGAATGGATCGATGGAGGGCTTCTGCCCTGGGAGGGAAGATGCTAGCCTCCCACTTCTCAGCAGGATTGGAACACAGGCAATACCATGAGGTAAAGCCCACATTCCGAGCACCCTTCATTGTCCGATAGACAATAAATGGTCAGCTTTCAAACTTTCAAACTGAGGGCTTCACTAATGGACAGAGAATACTAGGCTCAGTGAACAAACTACCTATGGAAAGGAAAACCTGCTCGGAATCTGATGTTGAACTTGAAAGGAAAACTTGCTGGGCATCATTCAAGCCTGCTGCTCCCTGTTCCCCTTTGGTAGCTCCACACTCCCCTGCGATCTGCTGCCCTTGCCGTGCGCTTCCTCCTATGACTTGTAAAGTGCACTGTTGCTTCTTATAGCTCCACCCGGGCTCAATACATACCCTCATAACTATATTAATAATAATGATAGTATTAATAGGCAAAGTCTGGGGCGTAGATGGTTTAGCTTCATGGATAAAAACCATTGCCAGACATTTAAATTACAAAAGACGTAGGTGAAGACAGTGGAGGATGAGCGGAACATGACACAGAGACGGGGAAGATGGGTTGTCCACCTTCAGGACTCGATACCTGACGGGTTTTCAGGATATCCCTCATAAATATTCATGACAGTTAGAATCATTGTATGCAAATGTATATCATGAATACAAATGAGGGATATCCTGAAAATCCAACATGGATGCCACCCTCAAGGCCTGGAGTTGGACTGTAGGTGAAGGTGTAGCTTGCAATTATTTGCTAGTGGGGCCCTCTAGTCCCAGGACTACACTTGAAGGATTTCACTCATTTTATGTGCACATTGGGCCTCATTACAAGCTTGCCGGACCAGATACAACGGTCCCGGTAAGCTTAAGCTTATCGGTACTGTTGTATCTGGACCAGCAAACTCTGAGTTGTGCCGTAGGTGCCTTTCATTCCGCGAGGACTGCCCTGGCGGAATGAAAGGCACCCGCGAGCACAGCAAGCCTGTAGCACTGGCACCGTTATGGCCGGAATTCCCCGTTAATTGCCAATTTGCGTGTGCCCGATTTTCATGCCGGGTTGGAGGTCACCTTGCCTGTTTTACTGGCCCATTAATTGCAACAACATGTGTAGTTAGGCAACCGTGTGGGAGGGGGACGTGCTGCATAAGGGAGATGGACTAGAGTGACCAGATAACTCCTTTCCACTGAGGCACCTTTTTAACAACAGCCTTTTAATCATGGAAATATCCCAACAGCCTAAAGCAATGATGGACAACCTGCAGCCTCCAGATGATGTGGCCTACGACATCCTGATCGCTCACGGGATAGGGCTGATGGGAGTTATTGTCCACAGCATCAGGAGAACCCCAGGTTGTCTGCCACTAGTCTGGAGGAACGGCTATGGGGAAAAGGGCTAACCTACTGTTGCCTATTTATACCATGTTTTAATAATATGCAGAAACAATATTCTTGAGGTGTGCCCTGTAAGGGTTTAGACGTTTCAAGACCTTGCTTTTAGCACACATCATTCGAAATTCTTGCATAGTAGTTTTAATTTTAGTTTGAGACTATACAACTCCACAGATTAAAACTATTTAACAAGATGCAAATATGCAAATAAGAGATACCTAGAAATTAAAAAAACAAAAAACACAATTGATCAAGAAGATAATATACAACAAATGAACATCCACATCTCATAGACATGACCCTGAATATCAATTGGTAAATGAACCAAGCAATGAAGGACCTGCTTACTTGGATTACAAATAGTAATGTAGTTTGTATTTTTTTCATTTGCTTGTATTTGTATTCATTTGAAGAAGGGGTGTGTCAATTTTGATCAGACATGATTTACAAATAGCACTGTAGATGGTGGAGGCATTCTCATGAGGGTGCCTGTACAATGGCACAAAGATGAGAACAAGTGGTGAGGCAGTTTATGAGGGTGTAAAAGGTTCAACATATACTAAAGACAAAACAAATCAAACAGAATAGAATATATATATATAGGTAAACAGGTGACTTACTAAGCTAGTATTAACCTAAGGGGACAAGTGCTTCAAACTAAAAAGTAGCATACAAATATACACATATTACATTATTGAGAGTCACTGGAGGTAGTGGTAGGGTCAGGTAAGGAGGATAGGGGAGAGTGCAGGGGGGAAGTCCCTATTTAGCAAGCAGTGGACGTTTAAAACAAGCTTTGAAGGGATCTACTGTTGGGCTAGCTTTGTTTGTAATGGGCAGTGATTTCCAGTGGGGCGGGGCAAGTAGAGAGAAAGAGCAGACGCGAGAAGAGGCACAAGATGGGCATTGGACAGTGAGGTTGAGTTCAATGGAGGGTCGGAGGGAATGAGGTGGCGAGTAATCAGAGATACAACCAGACAGTTACTCAGGAGCAAGACCATTGTTAGCTTTGTTGACAAGGAGGAGGAATTTAAAAAAGGAGCAGTTGTGCTTGGAAAACCAGCCAACATGTTGTCAGAAGGTAGAAGTGGAAGAGGATCTGGGAAGGTTGTACAGAGTGCTGGTAGCAAACTAGAGGATTTGTCTAGAAGGAGGAAGAAATAGAGAGGATGGCTAAGGAGTAGGCTTGAAAGGTGCTCAGGTTTGATGAGCCTGAAGGTGGATATTCGAGATTTTGTAGAGTGTTTAGTAAGAAAAGGACATATTTTCTGAAATGTGCAGAGTTTAGTATAAGCAGCAGACGCAGTTGTATCAATGTTTTGTTGCAGTTGGATGTCGCTATCAAAGCGAACTCCGGGATTGCAACCCTTGGGCAAGGGAGCAAGAAGCACAGACAGGATGGAGATAGGAGAGGGTAGGGGAGGGATGGCTGGGCCGATAAAAGGTAAGAAGAACAATTTGAGTTTAATCAGCAAAAAGGTGACAGTGAAAGCAAAAGGATGAGAAAGGGTGGGAAAAAGAGCTGGAGGACTTAAAGAAACAAATTGAGTGCCTAAAAAGAGGGACAGAGGAGGAGAACAAGAAAACCAAAAAATCAGAGCGGGAAAGTCAAAATGCAGTATTAACAGAGAGACATAAAGGAGACAATGAGATAAAAGAAGCGATGGAGAAAAGGTCCAAACCCCCGCAAACATACCCAATCAAATCCGGACTCCATAATTATCCCCAGAATAAAGTCCCAGTGATATTGAAACTAAAGAAAAATGACAAGACTGACAAAGACCCGACGATAGAGAAGGCGGAGCAGCAGGAAGCAGAAAAACTAAAAGGAAAAAAAAAAGAAGAGGAAATCAGAGAGGAAAGTTCCGAAAAAAGCCAGAAAGAAAGGGAAAGAGACAAAATGAGAAGTCCACCCCTCTCGGTTGAAGATTTTATGAGCGACACAAACCTGATGAATTTGTCCCAGCATTGGGAGACCGCCTCCGACAACTCAGTGATGGAGGTGAACACAGACCAGCAAATACAAAAGCAAAAAGAACCGGAGAAAGAAATAGAAATGAGACAAAATATGAAACCCCAAACACCAAAAAGAAGCCGGGAGGAAAGTGAGATCCAAAAGGGAAGAGCAACGGAAATACAAAAAAAGAACAGAGAAGAAGAACAAAAGCCCTTGAAAGATCAAAGAACAAGTGAGTGGTCATCAAAGCACGGAAAACAGGAGATAAAAAGCCCAGAGAAAAACAGAAGAATTGATATGTCGAAAGCGGAAAGACAGGAACGCATATTCAAACTTGAGCAATTAGATATAAAAAGTGGATACATGATCCTAAATAGGAAGACGATCTTGAAATTAATGAGTAAAATGAATGCGCTGAAAATGATAAAAACAGAAGATATCACGTTAGTAGAGCCTTATCATAGAGGAAAGATCGCCAAGGCATACATTCACGTGAAAGAACCAATCCGGCAAGAAACGGAAGTAAACGCAGCTACTGAAATGCTCCAAAATGGGTTTGGGCTGACAGAAATTAAAAGAGAAATACAAAAAGAAAAGAAAGACACTAAGTATGATGAAAAAGAAAGAAGACCATACCAGTTCACTTCACGGACTGAAGAGCGTTATCGATCTAATAGACTAGGAAAACAGAGAGAAGAAAGGGGTATTGATTGGCAAGTGAAGTATGGACGAACGGAAGAGAGAAAAGAGAACCGAAGATCCCATAAGGACGAAAAACAAAACACGCAATCAAGGAAGGAGCACCAGGACACGGGAGCAGAATATCAGAACCTACACAGGAGAGTGGAACCAAGGCGTGTTCAGAGCCATTTTAGCCCAGAGAGAACCGGCCGCCACAGTAGAAACGAGAGAGCAAAGAAATCACTTCCGAGACAAACAAAAGATACGTCAAACGAACACGGGCCCGCTAGCATGGCTAAAAGCAGCCTTAATGGGCAAAACAGAAAATTAGCAATTAACACGGTCACCAGCACCTACGTGGGATGAACAAAGAAGTGGTGACCAAAAAGAAAACAAGAAATGTTTCATCCTGGGGTCATGGAACACAAGAGGATACACGCATTTAACCAGACCGGGCGACGTGGACTTAGGCGCACTAGACATCATATGCCTACAAGAAACTTGGCTACAAGAAAAACCCGGCCTAGACGGCTATGTAGTGGAAATAGCACCTGCAAGCAAGGGATTGTTAGGCCGACCATCTTCAGGCCTGTTGACAGCAACGAAAATGGGAGTAGGCCTGGCAACACCGAAAAAATTACACGAATCATATGAGATGTTAGTAATACTGACCACATGGACCAACGAAGGAAAATCAATTAGCAAGAGGACTGGCAACCAAATCATCATAATAAACACGTATTGGAACCCCCAAAAGATGACAAATAAAACGTACTGCGCAAAAATGGCAGAGGTGATAGACGAAATCAAAATAGAGCACATGAATGCGGACATCATCATATGTGGCGACTTAAACGCCGATTGCAGAGAGGGGAACAAAGAAATAAAGTTGGGAAAGTGTCAAGATTCGACCCGCGAGAGGGGTGTTGCATGGAAGACCCTGATTAAACCAAGAAATCTTCATAACATCGCAGCTCTATTTCCAAAACAAAAGAACATTCCAACTTGGGAGAGTCTGAATGCAAAAGCTACCCTCGATTATATCTTTGTGTCAACAGAATTTATACCCAGAATTGAAGAATACAAAGTTCAAAGAACCACATACAGTGATCACAATCTGCTAATATGCAAATGGACAGGATCACAAACTGAACATTGCGTGTATAAACACAATCTCGAAATAAACAACCAACAATCTAGAGTCTGTCTAACAG
The DNA here is from genome assembly GCF_040938575.1 of Ambystoma mexicanum. Classification (NCBI taxonomy): domain Eukaryota; kingdom Metazoa; phylum Chordata; class Amphibia; order Caudata; family Ambystomatidae; genus Ambystoma; species Ambystoma mexicanum. The sequence continues at coordinate 364,417,078 of NC_090934.1, read as the reverse complement.
AAGAAGAGGTAAAAACGATAACAGCAAGTTATAGACTCTCTGAGGAGGCTCAAGAAAAAGCCCCACAAACTCGACCGAACTATATACCGTTGCTAATACCATACAAAAAACCAGCGAGGAGTCAACAGAAGAAAACATCAAACGTATTACACACATATGACAAACTGGTGGTGGAAAGAAGAAAAGTGGTGAGGAGGTTAAGGAAAATTGCAACAAAAGGAAACCAGCAGGAAGACTGGGAAAACTGGCAGATGGAGGCAAAGAAATATAACCATTGGCTAAAGCAACATAGACTATGGATGTACCAACAAGATGCGGAAAAAATGTTGAAAAGTCTTGGCTCAAAGAAAACAAGTGATTTCTGGAGAATAATCAAAGAAACAAATAGATCGAAGCCTCCAGAACTGATAAACCAAGTCCCTGAGTCAAACTGGAAATCATACCTAATGGCACAATTTGAGCGACCAAAAACACGAACAACCGAAGGATTAGAAGACATGACAGCCACTTGGGTGAATGTGGCTAATATCACAGACATTGAAAAAACCATCAAAAACTTAAATACATCTAGGGCCCCCGGACCGGACGGGTTGTCAAATATCGACCTAAAGCAATCCGCGAAGGCATGGGCAGTGCTAATTAGCAAAATTTTCTCACATTGCGCCCAGACAAAAATGGTGCCGGAAACATGGCTAAAGGCCATAATTGTGCCAGTGTATAAAAAAGGCGACAGAGAAGACCCAGAAAGCTACAGGCCCATAGCACTGTTAGACATTGTGGGCAAAATTTACGCAACCCAGTTGTTAATCCACTTTGGGACATGGGCAAAGACTGCACCCTGCTTTGACATTTTTCAGACAGGATTCCAGAAGAATGGAGGCACGACAATAAATATATTGATCCTCCAGATCTTGAAAGCGAAAGTAAAAGAAGGTGCCCCAAAAATCTACCTGGCATTCGTAGACTTATCAAAAGCCTTTGATAAAATTGATCGTGAAAAACTATGGCTGAAACTGAGCAAGTGGGAATGCCCAGCGTCTGTCCTGGCACCAATAAAAGCGCTTCATGAAAACACAAATATCAGAGTAAAACTGAATAAACAAGGCACCTTGTCTGAAGAGATTGAAATCCAGAGAGGTGTAAAGCAGGGCTGGCCACTAGCTCCAGCCCTGTTTATCGCTTTCTTGGGGGACTACCAGATCGAAGAAAAAAAAATAAGAGCTTTCCCACCAAAAATAGGAAAGGAAATCATACCACGACTATGGTACGCAGACGACGCCATCATTATTGACCAAACACCAATTGGGCTGCAACGAAAACTAAACAACCTGGCAAATTATATGTCAACAAACCATCTGGAAATTAACACAACAAAAACTAAAGTGATGGTCTTTGAAAAAACCGCAAACAAAAATACAAAGCAGCCAACTTGGCACTTGGAAAACGCCAAACTGGAAGTAGTTGACAAACTCAAATACCTAGGGGTAACCTTAGACGGATAAGCAGGTGACAACGCAATACAAGATCAGTTATGGGATAAAGTCAAAAGACTTACGGCACAAATGAGACTGGTTGACAACAAATTTGGGAAATTTTCCATTATTCCGGCAATAAAGTTTTACAAGGCAAAGGTTGTGCCGTCCATCATCTATGGTATGGAAGCCGCGCTCAACTTACCGAACTCAATATGGCAAAAATTGGAAGGACATGTGTGGAAGGCAGTACTAGGCCTACCAAAATCAACCTCCATGCCCGCAATCAGAAGGGAGTTGGGCCTGGTCTCGTTAGCTACATCAGTCAAGCAAAGCAAGCTGAGACTTTACAGAAAAATCATACTGGCCGATTCATTGCCAATATGCGCGATGATAGCAGAAGAATTGAAAACGGGCACTTGTAAAGCGCTCAACAATTGGGCAACAACAATACAAGAAACACTAAACGAAATATCATGCACAGAAGAAGACCTAAAAAAAAACCCAGACCGAGTAAAGAAAAAAATCGAACTCATGGACTGGATCCACACGGTAGACACAGCGAGAGCAAATAAGCTACTCACCCGCCTTCCACCGACGTTCAACAGGGTGAAAGAGCCACTGAACTACTGCAAAACGTTCCCGAACAAAAAGATGAGGAGCACATTCTTGAAGGCAAGACTAAACCTGCTGATGACACATCAAATCTTAGCCATTAGATCATCAAAAATGGATAAAAGTTGCCGCCTATGCAAAAATAAAGAAGAAGTGGAAACATTGCGACATCTAGTCCTAAGATGCCCAAAAACCAGCATAATTAGAGACAGATATATACAACCATGTCTGCAAGGGGCGATGACGCTAGATGAAGAGGCGGTTTGGAATAGGCTAATCTCAGGAGAAACAACGAGATGGACCATAGCGGCAGTAAAATTGATAGACCTTGCCTTCGAAAAGATTTCCAACATACAGGCCCATATGAAAATAGCAGAGATGGCCGGAACAGTGATATCGCCCATGGCAAGACAAATTCAAGAAACAATCAAATAACAGCGAAATTCCCGGAGAGAGAAGGCGGAAAGTAAATATGAACTCAGAAGTGTCAACACCAGAAAAACAACTGTCAAAAGCGCCTTGGCGCATCTGTAGAAGAAGAAGGGTTCTTGTAAAAATCGTTAATTTCATTTCCGATTAAAAACAAGTAAATAAATAAATAAAATAAATAAATAAGTTGTTTTAGTGCTAAAGTATAGAGGATGAAGAACAGAGGTCAAAGGACTAATCCTTGGGGGTCACTGACAGGGAGATGGGTAGTGTGAGATTTTAAAGGGTCAAACTTCGAGATAGGAAGCGATCTAGGCAAGAGCAGATTTGCAAAACTCAAGGTCCTGTAGATTGAGGAGGAGAAAGGGGTGGGGGACGGTGCCAAAAGCAGCAGAGATGTTCAAAAGGAAGAGTATAAAAGAGAGTTTGGAGTGGTGAGCATCAGAAAGAAAGTTGGAAACATGTATGAGTTTAGTTTCTGAGGAGTTTTTACTATGGAACTGTTGTGGATTCATTGGTAAATAAGACGTTTAACCCAGGCTACTTTATGGTGAGTTTATTAGGCACCAGGTAAGTGTCATAGGTAAGTTCCTGGACAGAAAGGCACTGGCACATCCAACATCAGCCAGCATAGAGATGTAACTGACTTCCCTGAAACACTCACCACAGTCAGACCATTACATTCCACATGACATCACTATGTTCCACTCACAGTATCATGAGACCCAGAGCAAGCCTACAACAGGAACACTAGTTGAAATGGATCTTCAAAGCCATTATCTTCAAGATACGTATTGGTCCGGTTGAAGGTCACATGCTCAAGGACCTTGAATAACTGGGAGCTAGTTTGCTGGGACATTTCGCTCAACAGAGAGTTTCTTCAATAGGGTTAAGACAGTTGCAAATTTTTAAGGAGGCTGGGAAGAGTCCAGCAGAGAGAGTGGTTAAAAAGCTACGAGCAACAAGGGCAAGCGAATGCAAGTAAGTCTTTGACTATTTGGGAAGCAAAAGGGTCGATCAGAGCACAAGATTGGTTGTTGATGAGAAGGATGAGTGCTAATTCAATAGGAGAGGCAGGGGAGAAGTAGTTGATCATATAAGAGGTGACCTGGGAGATGGTAGAAAGAAGAAGAGTTGAAGAGTGGTGCTGAGAGTGTCAGGAGTTTTAGAGATTTTAGAGCAAAGGTAGTAAGCAACGTCATTAGCAGAAAGGGAGTAGGATATGGATATTGGCTTGGCAGGTGTAAGAAAAGCTTGAAAGGTAGATAAAGATTTGTGGGGTGATGGCAAATGTAGGACATTAGGTTTGTGAAGTAGGAGGATGAAGGCAGGATGAAGGTAGCAACAGAGTTTTTTGTAGGATAGGAGTAGGGAAGGTGTCCGTAATTAGCAGTAGTGTTGCAGGTCACAGCTCATGTTTTTTTGAGGATCAGAATTTCAGAGGTGATCCAAGGCTGAGGACGAAGATGGGAGGGTGTGAATGCACAAACACTGTAGTGTTGGTCTAATTGAGTCATAAGTGCATAGTGAAAGTCAGAAAAAACATATTCAATGGAAGGATCATGAACAGGGGAAAGAGACAGGAGAGAGGAGGAATAAAAGTGGAGGGATACAGATGTTAACTTGAACAATGGAGTGATCAGAGGGAGATCGGTCAATGGAGAGGTCAGTTGATGAGTGTGAATTAAAGATAAAAACAAGTTCAAAAGAGTTCCCACCATAGAGAGTAGGTTGGTCATGCAGGTAGTAGAGGGAGTGTTGGGATAGGAAGGAGTTAAGTTCATTGGGGAAAGGGGTTGGGAAGGTAAGTCCTTGGAGATCCTTGGAGAACGGCAGTGTCTTCCTTGGTGGATGTGGGTGCAGGGGGCAAGGAGTCATATGGGGAAGCAGAGAGTGATGCAGAGGTTCAACCAAGTTGAGGCTGAAGACTGAGAGGAAAGGGTGGGAGAAGGATGAGCAGAAAGATGAATTGATCCAAGTGAAGGTGCATGATGAAGAGTAGAAGAAATAGGCAAGTGAATACAATTAAGAAAGGGTGCAGTCCAAGAGAGAGAGAAGGTAGGTGGGTCAGTGGAAAGGTAAGAGGGGGATGGTTGGCTGAGAAGAATCGGGTGTAAGTTCCGAGTTGGGCTGCAATAGGGCTACAGGTAACCAAAAGAAAGTTAACAGTCCCAAAACAGAAATGTTCCTTTGTCCTGTAAGGTGTAATAGAAGCTTTGTGATGAATGGATACTCATTGGTTGGAAGTGTCCGTATGCATGGAAGCAGGAGTCAGGTAAGCGTGAGGTCAACAAAGTCCTGAGTGAGCAGGGGTTCTGGCCCTGGTCGTTTTCCAGCACTAACAGACCTAAGCAGGGAGTGCCCTGGGCTCCCTTTGGCTTAGCTGGACACCCAGGATGGACTCAAATAGGGAGGCAGTGTTTCATGTGTGCCTCTGGGAGCCAATCACAGTGCTTCAGATGGCCTCCACACTCGCTGGTTCAGTCCTGGGTGCTGTAGGCCCAGGAAGCGTCATTGTGCAGGCAGGCGCGGAGGGTCCTTTTGCAAGGCGGGATGTGGGCAAAATGAAAATGTAACCAATCCTGGATGACATTTTCTAAATGTAATTTTCTTCAATAAAGGTAACAAGAGATACTTCCTTGGTTATAAATCCTGGCCAGAAGAAAGAAAATTGATATTTTCAGCATTGTCAGTATAAAATGGACATAAAAGTCATATTCGTTTAATTTGAGCACCAGACGCCAGCATTTTAATGTATGTAATGTATTTGATTGTTTTTTTTATAACGTGCTTAATACCTGAGTTTGGTTTCTAAGCGCATATCCGAACCTCTTTTGCTCTGCGTGGTCTTGCTTCACAGAATTGAGCCAGAAACAATTGCCCCAATGTTATTAATGGCATATACATTCCCCTGGAATCTGCCTCAGGCAGGCTGAAAGGGCAGGCTTTGCAAACAAAGGAAGCTGTAACACGTGGTATCCAGCAGGCGTGGGGGATGAAAGGGCAACAATTACAGGGGATTGCCGGCATTTGCCCCCCTTGTGGACACTTATACCCACCAGCCTCTCTTCTTGACCCACCACTGAGCAGAATCCAGGGGTCTGCCTATGCTGAATCTAAAAACCCACTGTTTATTTTTAACAATTTAAAAAAAAACTTTGCATAACATCATCGATAGGCGGTGCTCCTTCCGATGATGTATTGGGCTCTGCCTGCCTTTGAACGTCCTTACGGACGCACGTGTCACGCCGCAGCCTATGGGGCGAAGGATAGATCTTGCGAGAAGGTCACCTCTGTGATAGGTCAGTCTTGAAGCAGACGTCTTTATGGATGGATTTGATGGTGTCCGAGGCGCACAGGTAGCTGCTGATGAGGCCCGAACTGCCCGACTGTTGCCCGCGGTCACCGCGACGGTCCCAAGTTGAAAGCCCCGCAGAACGCTAGGTCAAGGGTAATAATACCATTGTGTCTCTCAGAGCCCGTTTCTGATTGTTTGGCGCAGTTTGAGAAGGGGTTACAAAGAGCCTCTTCCTAAAAACAGACCTAATGCTCTTGGGCCCTTTGTGGCTTGGAGCAATGTTCTCGTTTCTGCTTGAAGTGACAGGAAGCTCATGTTAGCACATTCAATATAATATATGTAATATTTTCTACGTTTACACTGCATTTAAACTTTCTTTGCTATTACACTGCCATATATAAATATGTATTCGGAAATGAGTCTTTTACCATTTTTTCAAGTTGTGCAGATGACAAACGTGACTGCATTTTGTAGCATGATTTGCAAACATCAAATACATTACTAGCGGGACACCGGAGCCAGAGCCGCTTAAGGGTCATTTACGAGTGACGGTGAAGCCTATCTAGGACGATGTATATTTGACTTCCATTCAACAAAAGAGTGAGTGAGTGTGATTATTTGCATAGCACACAAAGCTGGGAGAATCACCCCATGGTTCCAGTCCTCACTACAGAGAAGCTTCCCGAAGCCTTGGAGGCCTTCACATAAAGCGTGATCATTTATCAGACTCCCCACCACAATAACTCTGTGCTCCACTGGTATAAAAGACAGGAGACATTTGAGTAGTTTTAGTTGGAAAAAAATAGTAATTTTATTTTTGGATACCCAGGGCAAGGCACAATGTGGTGTCCAGTAGAATCCCAAGGTTCAACACTGACAGGGATCTGGGCAAGATGTTGAAAAGGGAGGTCAGTAAGGGTATCACTGAGGGGATGCTGCAAATGATTATGTTGGGACCAAGGTAGATTCATTTGTGTTTGCCCTAGTCCAGCTGGGCCAACCAGTGTCCAGGTTTCTATGTTAAGGCAATGTTCAGAACCACAATGTACCTTGTGCTTGTTGAAGTTCTTGGTGCTCGACTGTGTCGAGTTGGTTTCAGGGCACATTGCAGCTCCTGTAACAGAGTTCAAGACGGGAGACAGTTGCGGGTATCAGGTGGCATGCATTTCGGCAAGCGAGGTTGGACAGGCGGCTGCAGGATTGCTACACCACGGTGGCTCGGGGTCAGGTATCATTGTCTCAGTGCTGGTTGGTGGGTCTGAAACACTGGTCGAGACGCCTCGGATAACGTTAGTGACTGCAGCATGTCAGCAGTGCAGTCAGTTGCATCTCGAGGAGCTCAACGGGCTGGAAAATTTCCTGTAAGGCGGACACTGGTTGATGCTTGTTGATGTACTGCTCCTAGCTTCTTCACTGGGCTCATGTCATCCTTTAAGGCGGACAGCCCAAAGCTGAGGAGAGGAATAAGGAAGAAAATTAAATTACGTCATTCACAGGCTTTAAACCAAGGTACACATTTACTCTGGGGGACAGTGATATCCCCCCAGAAATAGTGACCTTTGAGAAAATGATTCTAAGGGCCCTGCCAACTATATTTGCAGACCATTCACAGCTGGGTTCCAGGTAGTAATTAAGTAAAGATGAGAATCAAGCTCTAAAATCCCTGTCAGGCAACAGGGAGATTGTAATCAAGCCGGCAGATAAAGGTGTGGGCATTGCGGTCATAGACAGAAATCAGTATATCAGCATGGTACAACTATGGATTAGCAATGAAAATCATTCTTCTAAAATATCAATAGATCCCACCAATGACTTGATGAATCAGCTTCAGGAACTCTGTACTGCAGGGGCCTCATTCCGGGGCTGGCGCAAAGGGATTACCGGCACCGATAAGGCCACCGGTGCCAGTAATTCCTTTGCGCCCTATTGCAAGGTCGCTTTGCGGGTCCCGCTAAGGCCGCCTGGTATTACGGTATTACCAGGTGGCCTTAGCGGGACCCGCAAAGGATCCAGGGAGCAAATAACGGTACCGCAAATTGCGGTAACGTTATTTGAACCTTCCCCATTCCCATTGAGCCCTATGGGGGCTTAAATGGGTATGGGGAATGGTATTTTCAATGGGGATTTACCGGTCCCGCAAAGGTCCGACTAGACCGATAAGTTCCCATTGAATGAGGGCGGACTCGGTACCGTTATTGGAGTCAGCCATGGCTTTAATTCCAATCTCGGAATGAGGCCCCAGTGTTGAACAAGGTTTTCTGACCCCTGAGGAGGCCTGTTTTCTAACCCTGAGAAATTGTCATCTGCCGACTCTATATGTGTTTCCAAAGATCCACAAAAATCAGGAGAACCCACATGGGAGACCAATAGTCTCTCTATATGGGTCAGTGCCCTAACCATGTGTTAAGTATATTGAAAAAATCATACATGACTTAGCAGAGAACAACCCGCCCTTTTTGAAGGACACAACTGCAGCCATTAATTATTTTGAGGGTCTGCCTTTTGAACACAAAAACAATTATTTGGTCTCCCTCGATATAACAGCATTGTATACCAGCATTCCACAAATGGAGGCTTTAAACAGCATTGAATTGAAATTAAATAGCTGACCAACACCCCATACAGTAGCTTCAGTGTTCATTATAAGTCTTTTGCAAATAGCCTTATGCAACAACATTTTTTCAGTTCTTGGGTGAATTTTACTTGCATTGAATTGCTATGGGTGCATCCTTTGCACCAAGCCTAGCCAACATCTATATGGCTGACTTTGAAGACCAATTTATTTACAACAACAATCCTTTTCGTAATCAAGTCCATCATTGGAAAATATATATAGATGACATAATCTTCATTTGACAAGGCAGTAAAGAATGGATGAAGTGGTTTTCTAGCGCAGTCTTGACAGTGTCATACGTGACTACTGGCAGGGTGAGTGATTCATAGATGCGCATAATGTCCAGCCCGGCAGAATACAGAAGGGTCGCCCTTTTTGCATCGTCGTTGGTGGTTCCGGTCGCTGTAAAGTACATCTCCAACTTCTTGACCCATAGTAGCCACCTGGGTCCCAGTTTGGACGGGGGCCCCGACGTGTCAAACTCCTGCATGGGCAGCAGCGACCCCTGTTGTGTCCTCACCGCTCTTGTTGCCACTTCTGTCTCATCTTCGCTACTTGCCATCTTCACAGGTCGCACAGGCACCTCTGGGTGTGTTAGAGGCCGCAAACCTGACTGGTGTTAAGTCCCGACGTACCTTCTGCTGTTATCTGTCGCCTTAACCTTGTGCCCGGCTTTTTTTTTTTTTTTTTGGATTGTCCCCAGGTTGTTGGGGACAATCAAGTGTTGCAAAAATTATCAAGTTCCTCTCCTTGTAGCAGCGCACGAGCACCTTTTCAGGCCGCTACTGCTCTGAGGAGAAAAACGTTCGTGCTCGGTCCGCGTCGTGTCCTCGCGTGCCGACGATGTGGATTGTGCGCCCACGTACATTGGGTGAACGCTGTGGCGGCAATCCCGCCTCGTCGCCAGTTGTTACATCCGGCCCCTCGGCCCTCACATGCATACACGCACGCACACAGACCAAGGAGGACACGGGACGCGATGTTGCATGCTACGCGTCCCGGCGGCAACTGCCGCACGGCCGCAGTTTATTCAACTGCGCATGCGCGGGTCCATAACGAGGCCCGCGCATGCGCGCTACACCCAACTGGGACGTCACAAGTGGGTCCTCCACTGTTTGTGCTTAAACATGGAAAGAACATTTGGGATAAACTTGCCCACTCTAGATTGCGTACCCCCTCCATCAAACTTTGCACAAAATACTTTACATGACGCTTGGACTCATGATTGGGCCTCAGTTGTGGGGCATTATGCATGTGTCAACTGCAGTATTTGCCAGTTTACGGTAAGGATGCAAGTGTTTGTCCATTAATCTTTTTCATGGCAATTGTGGCAATTCACTAACTGTCAATCGACAAATGTCATATATGCCATTAAATGCCCTTGTGACCTAGTCTATATTGGCCTGACAGCAAGAAAAGTTGTCACACGGATCAATGAGCAGCGGTCACAGGTCCACATCAAGACTCTGACCGCACCACTGGTGCAGCATTATGTCTCAGGCAACCATACAGAAAACGACATCCAGTGGGTTATAATAGATTAATTCAGACAGGATGTTGGCAATTTCTCAATGCTGAATAGGTTACTTAAACTTGAACAACAATGGATACATCATCTTCGCACGCATGTCATTGGGCTTAATGAGGAATTGCAATGGTCAGTCATTCTAGCGTAAACAAAACAGTTACCCACCCCTTTGGGATATACAAGGTACAGCATCACTTGTTAATACATGTCTAGACCAAGGGAGATTAGTTTTGAATATCTCCGAAAAAGGTCTGATCAGGTCTGAAAACTATGACCACATCACCACATGATTGGGTGATGCAAAGTGGAAGAAAAGGAGGAAAGTGCATATACAATACCCTGCAAATTACACTGTCAGGGACTCATCCAAGATGACCCCTCTGCAGCACTGATAAAATGGTAAGGGATGTGGTCTAGTTCAGCTTGCCCACAAATAACGTGGTAGATACAGTGTGTCCAGTTCCGGTAACAGGAACCAACGTGAAGTGACACAGAGCAGTCTTGATCAGGCTCAGTCGAAAGGATCCGCTGGAGCCACAAGAGGGACATTGAAATGGTAAGTTAATGGGCTGGTTACATCACGGCTCGATAACACGGGTGAGTAGCCATCCCTAGGGAGAGCGAACTGGGTGGCATGCCACCCAGCATAGAGATCCCCTGGCTCGTGAATGTGTATGCATTGAGCTAACTATGAAGAGCACTTTTGTATGACATGTAAATTCGGAAATAGATTCCCTGCATGCGTTATTTAAATATAACGATTGCTAATTCAAACAATTACTCTTTCGTTTGATTTCAGGGCTATCTTGAACCTTGTGGATATACATTAAGACATTTTGAGGGGACACAATATCTGAGGTCTGAGCTCATTCGACTTTGCCAGACAGTCGGTAACGATATTATCTGAAAATCAATAAGGCACATGAAACCACGCACCTTTTTTGGACTGTGTCTAAACAAAGGAATAATAGTCATTGCTTGTAACTTGACCTCCGATGTTATGGGCATGTGTGTGCACCAATGTGTTAGAGCCCTTGGTTTCTGGCCATGGATGGACATGGGAGAACTTAGGTATGTAGATGAGTGAGTGTTGAATTTTGAAGTGGTCACTTCCACACTAAATTAACCCCCTCCCATTGGTTGCACAGGTCCTCTTAGACCAATCATCGCAACCTGGAGGCGGGAGCCGGCCCAGTGCACCAAGGCCCACACGAGGCCCTGCATCCTTTCTTCCTGATCTCCTTGTCACACAGAGCCCTCGATCCTCGCTCCTAATGACTTGTCCCTGCCCGCAATGAATTCTCCTGCATCACCGCTTCGCACAGGGTAAGCACTCCATTTCTGGTGTGTTTTACGCCTGAGGCGGCACGGTTTGCATTCTTGATGAAAATTTGATTTCTGTGTTGCTGGCATTGTGCTTGAATGCTTGATGAGACACATGCGTAATTCTTTTACCCATAACTTGGGTTTTATGGGCACATTTTCGTTTTGCTCCATTTGGCCTTATTGTGATTTCTGCCCTCCAAGATGGCCGCATCATCCTCCCTCTACCAAGTGCCTTGGGCTTGCCACTGGTCTCCCCCTCCCATTGGTTGCACAGGTCCTCTTAGACCAATCATCGCAACTGGGAGGCTGGAGCCGGCCCAGTGCACCGAGGCCCACACAAGGACCTGCATACTTTCTTCCTGATCTTCTGGACATACAGAGCCCTCAATCCTCGCTCCTGATGACTTCTCCCTGCCTGCAATTAATTCTCCTGCATCACCGATTTCCACAGGGTAAGCGCTCCATTTCTGATGTGTTTTACGCCTAATGCAGCGCGGTTTGCATTCTTGATGCAAATCAGATTTCTGTGTTGCTGGCATTGCGCTTGAATGCCTGAAGAGACAGAGACTCATGTGTCATTCTTTTATCCATAACTTTGGTTTTGGGGCACATTTTCGTTTTGCTCCATTTGGCCTTATTGTGATTTTTGCCCTCCAAGATGGCCGCATCATCCTACCTGTACCAAGTGCCTTGGGCTTTCCACTGGTCTCCCCTTCCCATTGGTTGCACAGGTCCTCTTAGACCAATCATCGAAGCCAGGAGGCAGTAGCTGGCCCAGTGCACCAAGGCCCACACGAGGCACTGTCTAATCCCTGTCCACTTCCAGAACATGCCAGGGCGAGCACCTCGCTATACTCCACTTACCCTCACATCTTCCTTCCTCCTGCTTCTGTGTGTGCTGCTGCCCTGCAACATGGGGTAAGCACCATGTGTATACCCTGAATTGACTTTTGCATCTATGTGTGCTGCTGCCCTGCAACATGGGCTACGCACCATGTTTATGCTCCGGAATTGACGTCTGCATCTGTATGCGCTGCTGCCCTGCAACATGGGGCAAGCACCATGTTTATGCTCTTGATTTGACTTTTGCTTCTGTATGTGCTTCTGCCCTGCAACATTGGGTAAGCACTCTATTCATGATGCATGTCCTCCCACTTTCTGTAACTGAGGCACTGTAACCAATTTCTTAAGTCTAAGCGGCTAGATACCTTTGGGTTGTGTGCGCTATACAAATAAATAAACATAAACAAACATAGTAGTACAATGTGTAAACATTTTCTTTTTCGATTGACCTAAAAAAACAGAATGGTTTCGTACATTTTTTTTTAGGTTAAAGGTTTTTCTTTCTTTCAACAATTGGGATACACCAGTGCAGACTTAAATTGTAATGTCCTGATGAGGGCTGGTCTATGCAATTCAGACAGACTATTTAAGCGAAACTCAAGTCAACTCTTTTGAAACCTTAATTGGATTCAAACATGGGAACGTTTTTCAAATTGTGAAGGCCTATTCTGTATCAAAAATCTAAGGGATACGGGCCTCCAAGAAAGGAATGATGCATTGATGTTGTGGATATTATTTTGCACTTTAGGTCTAGTTATTGACCCCCTAATGATGTTCAAATTCAGCATGATATGAATGCAGTGTAGTGAGAATTATTGGTATGATGTGATTGTGTGGTGTGAGGTTTACAGGGTTTGGTATCTACATTTTAAAAATGTTTAGCTAGTTGCAAAAAATTGATGAAATGTGTTGTGTAAAGATGTATTATTAATGTCTGAATAAATATATGAATACGTTATTATGAAATCATTTTGGAACTAGGTCTCATTTGAGAAATCTGGCATGAATAATATGTGTTATATGCAAAGAGGGTTTTTTCTTGTGTGTTTGAAGAGAGTGTTGCAGGCAATGACCTTGCCCTTGGTTTGGTTCAATGACTCTCTGGCACTTCCCACCTAGGAAGCTTGCTTGCAGAGCCTAGCAGGGCACGCTGTGTGCTGGCTGGGTACCAGTTTTGGAGCTGCTGGATGATCCTCTGGATTCAGTATCTCCCTCTGTTCCCTGGGAGATGTTTTAAGGGAGGGATCTTGCTTCCCTCTTTGGAAATCCTGGCATTCCTTCACTGGTGGAAGCTATAAGGCAGACTGTACCTTCAACCATGGTCCAGATGAGTTCTTCTTGTTACTCCTTGCAAAGTCGTCAGATGATCTGCCAAAAGAGGGGATCAACCCTCTTTTAAAGCCAAATGGGCCCAATTGATTGGTGTAGGCTAAGCCTTCCTTAATGAACCAATCTTGGGTTCCCACCAACAATCTTCTGTATGTGTGAGATCATAACCAGAGTGCTTTTCAACAGAAAAGATAAATGGGTGAAAACATGTAATGCTAAATCCCACCCATCTTCCTGTCTGCTGTGGATCAAAGGGTCTATCTGGTTAATTGAGCTCTCTGTGGTTCCTGATTAAAGTGTCAGGTCTCCCTTGAAGCTGTGGCGGGACAAACTTTTGGTCTCCGTCAAACCACATACTCGTACCTTCTGAATGGGGTCCCAGTGTGGTGATGACTACTGTAAATACAAAGTCCCAGGCATGACAGGTCACTGCCCTTGATAATGAGAAGCGGGAGATGGCTTCAGGTTGACAGTGCATATCAAAGGTTGTTGGGGTTTTTCTGTCTTTTGTTAGTCCTGCTACCAGGCCTCCCGTGGGCTGGGTTTTAATGAACTCTGATCAGTGTGCAAAGCTGCCACCAGCAGCTAACAAAGGATAGGGCAGATCCATGAGCCTTTGTTAGTTAATTAGGCTGGCCATAGCAGGATGAAGGTTTTGCATCCTCCTTCTGAGATGCCTTGATGTACTCTTGGCTGTCACATTCCAACTAAATATGAGAGGGGGGACAGTGCCTGTAGGCTGTGTCCACCCAGAGTACACAGTCTATGTGTATGGCATGCGGTGAACATAGGAAAATGTGTGCAGATTAGCCAAACACATTTTCCGGTGCTTGATCTACCATTATTCAATTTCAAGCACATGAATAACCGTGGTGTTACAATTGCTGATAAATGTTTCCCATTAAATAATTGGCAGAGCTTCAATGGACAAGAATACAAGTATGTGGTTTTCAACAGATGTCTACTTTTATCATGGGGTGAACAATCAAATTCTTCTGCCACTTATTTTGAAAAATGGTACCATTAGCACAAAGACTGAACATGCCCACGAACCTAAAATATCTGACTCACCTTGGACACACATGTTTGCATTCAAAATTTTGCTGAATCTTGGCATCAAATGAATGTATTGCAGACAGCAACTCTAATCACATGTGCCATGTTTAGAACATTTGGAGTCCTATCAACTCTGCATTGCATTTGTTCTGTAGTCCTTGGGTGTTGCCCGGCTCCTGGCACTGTTGGAGACAATATGGCAACCCCTCTGCCACCCATCCCTTTCAGTGATGAAGACCATTACATGTGGGACACTCACCTTTTTGTTGTAACGTAAATTGTTTGTTTGTGATTGCATGTGATGTATCCATGATATCCATGAAAAGTGACCAGACATGCACAAAGAGAAGCTGCCCTCTGAAGGAACATAATGTCACTCAGCATTTCAATAGGGATTGAAATGAATAATATTTATGGCTTTGTAAATGTAGAGCAGGGGTCTGCAACCTTTGACTCTCCAGATGTTTTGGACTACAACTCCCATCAACCCTCACCAGCATAGTCAATAGACAGATATGTGTGAGAATTGTAGTCCAAACACCCGGAGAGCCGAAGGTTGCAGACCTCTGTTGTACAGGGTAGATTCTTCTGTAAATCCAGGACAATCTTTTGGGCCTCTCTACCTCATGAATCTAAACATTTACTGGAACCCCTTAGATTGTGCTGATAGTCAACTTGAAATGGTTCTAGGAACTGTGAGTGGTATAATTGATCAATGGAAAATCAAAGTTGGACAAATTACCATAGCAGGAGATCTTAACGTAGACTCAATCAGGATGATATGGGTGTAGATGAGACCTTAGCACATGTGGGAGTTGCTGTATCCATGAATGGGAATAGAACGCTCCAGGGAGTATTATGGCTTTCTTTTACTACTAGATGGGGACTCGAGCTTGTTGACAATAATGCTCCTATCTGGACTGCTAGAGAGCTCTCCTCTGTGATTGATTATATTTTTATATCCAGTCAACTGGGTGACAATCAGGAGAAATTTGAGTTGATGCCTTCCTTATGCAGTGAACACTCTATGCTCACTCTGGATATAAGGTGTCTAAAAAGAAAAAAACAATATTAATGACTATTGTGAAGATATAGAAATGAATGTGAGAGGTACTAGAGTTAATTGGAATGAACAGAAAACTCAGAAATTTGCTAGAAATAGGTTACATGACTATAATACTAGTATTTTTGAAAGGAGAATACTACATTATTCAGTTGAAAAATTCCCTGGTTACTTACTGCAAAATCTAAATAAACTGGAAAATTCAATGTAACTCGAACTAAACAGTGTATACATAGACAGGAACCAGAGTCATTAATTCGGGAACATAAAGTAGATCTATGTAAAAAGCTAAGAATATTATGTAAACATGGAGGTGATGTATTGTTACTGTGATGCTGGAAATGCATCGGAGGGACAGGGCCTCCGTATCCTTGTCCTTTACTGCTTTTTATCGTATGTTCTGTCGTGTATTCCGTGCAGGAGTTCATGTGGGACTCCTGGTGGTGCAGCTCTCTCTCTTTTGGTTTGGTGAACGGACCCGTGGGATACCCTTATGTCACCCATGGGTGGGGGTACAACCCTGTGCCCCTAGTGTATGTTTTTGGGCACCTGTGGGTGGCCCACAGACCAGGGTATGGGCTGGTGGCAGCTCCATGCTGAAATCGACAGGTGCATGGAGGATCCTCCATTTTGGGATACCACAGCCCTGCCATTGGGATCAGTTGATTCCTGATGGAAAACAAGATGGCCCCTGTGGCCTCTTGCTTTCTTTTACCCATTACCTTGTTTTCCCAAAGTCCTGGGAAGCCCTACTCTGTCACTTCCCCCTGACTGGCTGTTGGATGGAAGTGCCATATATGGTGTTATTGTGAAGGCCCGGTCAGACTAGCTGGAGCCTTCCCGGTGATGTATGTTGTGGGTACCTCCTGTGGGTGGGACCTGGGTGAATAGAGTGTGTGACGAATATGCATTCTGTGTTGTGGGTGTCTAGTATCTGGTGGTTGACACAATGACTGAGACAACCCTGCCCGAAATCGGTATGAATGCAGCTTGGAGTGTTGAATGGCTTGGTACTTTTCCCAATACACATAACTTGTTGTGAGTGTCTGGAGATAAGTGAATGGCCTGAAAACCTTGTGTGCTTGATTGGCTGCCTGCCTGCATGAATGCCCGTAGTCGTGATTTGATGCTTGAGTGTGACCCAGGGGAATGAATGGGAGATCAACAGTATATCTGGGGACCTCTCACTGCTAGGAATCATGTTCAGAAGCTGAAGTCCACTACGACGAGTAACTGGAGTAACTGACGCTTGACCTTGAAGCCCTACTGGACGAGAAGAATTGCTGTTGCTCTCCTTCACAATCTGAAAGCTGTTGTGCCCCCAAGGACTGACCCAGAGAGGACCTGATAAGGTGCCCCCTTCCCGAGCTACGAGGGACCATCGTGCAAAGCTGATCTTTGCCAACGCTCCCTGGTAGACAGACCTTTGACAGGCTGCCGACCCGATACGGGGACTGCTGCGGAACTCCAAGGAGAAGCACTCGGACTGTTGTCCGCCACTGTCGACGACCGCTGTTGCCGACCGGAGCCGCCGTGCTCCTGTTTGCCTAAGAACTTCCATTGATCATCGGACGCTCTCGCCTGCATCGTCATCCGCTTGTCTCCCGCTGGAGAAGGCCCGACCATCGACGCTCCGAGGAGCATCCACCGGTGGGTTTCCCGCCACCTAAGGACCACAGAGACGCCGACGACTCGACGCCCTTGCTGGGCACAGTTCTTCATCATCTCTTTGCGGTCCAGAACTATCGTCACCGAGGTGCCCCGCACGCCTCTTCCTTTCAGGACGCCAACGCTCTGTCGTCGACGAGCACCGCTAGGAACGAAGCTGCCCCTTCCCTGCCGTAGTTCACCCTGTTCACCGTCGGCCGTTCGATGACCAGTGACTCCTGCCTTAAAGGGAGGGCACTCAAGAAGGGCCGTTGATTCCCCCGACACCAACGCCAAGTTACCCAACACCTCTCGACGATCCGTGGCTCCTGCCTTAAAGGGAGGCACTCAAGAAGGATTGGTTGACGCATCGTCGGAGAACTCTACTCCACCAGGTACATTGGGGTGGTAAAACCTTAATAGGAAGAAGTGAGACTATTGAACATATGGACTGGGCTTGTGCGATATATATCTTATTTTACAGGTTGTCCAGGTGGAGGGATCTCCACACAGAACTGTGCCTAAGGGTAGGGGTCAGAATTCTGCCTATTGTTTCAACCATCTTGCATTCCTTCCTATCTCTATTGCTGGTTTACTCGTTATTGATCTGTGTGAAATTTTAACCATACAGTTGATGCACTTTAATGTGATTCGATAACATTGGTGGTACCACTTTAGAATTGTATATATTTATCATTATTGACTTCCGAGTACAAAGTGCGTTATTGTGATCGTGTACATACCTTTGAATATTAATTATATAAAGACTGCGTTTTCAGTAATACAGTGGGTGGACATTCCTTTGTGGGGGTTCGGGGACTACACTGTACTTAAGAACAAGCCTGCATCACCTCCTGAGAAGCTAGGCCTTGATTGCTCGACCACGTACCAATAATAGAGAATCTTGGCTGGGGTCCTCTGTGCCTCTCCTCTACCATATAGAGAGCGGAAGTACAGACACCCCCTACCAGTCTTTACAGTTACTTCAATCTAAGATCAAATAGCAAAACAACATTATAACAATTGGGTAATATATTACAAGGTAAATCTACAACAGAAAGATGGTGAAAACATGCTGAATGCTTTGAAAGGCCATAATTTGCGCAATTATTGGTCTCTTGTGAACAAGATTGAGCTAACTTAAGTACAGCTATCCATAAACCCGACTGAGGAGAAGATCTGGATAGAGTATTTTGAACATTTATATAAAGGACAGAATATATGATTATTGGACAGCCACCTACAAATCGCGCACATGGAATTTGAATATTATGGTTGAAAACATTTCTAGACTTATTACTAAGTCAAAGTCTTCGAAAACACCTGGGCCTAATAAACTATCAAACGTTATCCTGAAACACAATGTTGATTTATGGTCGAGAGTTTTGCAATTCCTTTTTAAAGACGTTATCACAACTAAGACAATAACTTCCACCTGGAATTTGTCCTATGTACTGCCCATATTCAAAAAAGGTAGCCGCTTATGTCATATAAATTAAAGCCTTTCGCTTTAGATGATGCAGACTCCAAAATCTTTGCATCTTTAGTATTAGAGAAGCTTCAGGAATGCATTGATTTAAACCATATCCTTGATAGTAAACAAATAGGCTTTAGGAAAAATGTGCGAACAGCTTGTGGTGGGCTTATTCTCACATGTTTGCAAAGGAAAGCTTGGACTAAGGATGCCCTTCCAGTTTTCATAGCCTCCATGGACTTGCCAATGGCTTTTGAAATGGTAGATCGCACCATGTTGTGGCAAAGGCTATTGAATCTGGGAATACATAAGGGCCTACTGGACACAATTTATTTTTGTATTCTAATACTAAGATAATGGTACGTCTTAACTCTGAAGGTCTAATGTCTAAGGAGATAGCTACTCTCAAGGGCCTGAGACAAGGGTGCATGTTAGCGCACACTTTTTAATCTACACATTTCAGTTGCCGGCAAAGTTTTAGATTACAGTGGTTTAGTTAGCCCAAAAATAGGATCGATGAGTGTGAAGTGGAAAGCATATGTAGACGACTTCCTTCTTTTGGACTGTACAAAAGTTGTTTTACAGCATCTGATAAATAATGTTGGGACCTTTGTCAATGAACTTAAATTAAAAATAAATCCCTCAAAAAGAGTTATTATGCTGTTAGGAAGTAGAAATAAAGCTCACCTAAAAACACAAGTTGTTTTGTGAAGATAAACTGATAAAAATCCAAAATGTGCTGCATTACCTTGGATAGTACCGGCTCGCAAGCATTCTTTAAAAATTGTCTAAATGCAAAGGCAGTTGTGGCATCAAGACAGTTGCATCTAGTAGAAAGGAAATTTGGGAACATTTCAATAGTACTTAATAGAGAGTTCTACAGACTTCATGTGATGCCTCGTCTTCTACATGGCCTCAAATATTTTCCATGTAATCTATTGGATTACCTATTTGTGGTGGAGGGAGTTGTCTGGAGGTGGGTACTGTTTTATATTTCGAGATGTGTACCAATAGAATGAATACGTTATGAGCTGGGTCTGCAGTCTCGTAAATGTGGTGTGAGTTGGAAAACAATTGCTTTATTGCTCAAGTGTTTAACCTAAAAAAAGGATGATCTCTATTCAAATCTTGGCGCAAATACCTCTGGTGTTTTCATGGCAGAACTTAGAAGGGAAGTAGAAAGAGTATTGGAGAATATGGGTGTATCTGTACAAAGTTTGATTGAGAACCCTGACAAGGTGAAGAAAATACTTAGAGCACAACATTGGTGTGAAAACAATGCAAATTGACAAGGGGGGTCCTGGGAGTCTCTCTGCCAGACATTAGTCCAGGTTACAAGAGATTTACCTGGAGTCTTATGCTCACTAACTTTCACAGAGAAGAAATATCCCAAACATATCAGTTTTTGTCCTGCCCTGGGGCAGTCCACCACCAAAATGCTAGGCAATTCTCCTCTGAACAAGAGTATCAACAGCATCCCCAGACAAGTGTTTCGGTCTGGTTGGGCCTCATCAGTAGGGAGGAGCTGTGCCTCTCTAAGAATAGTGAGCAAGGGGTCCACGTCTGCATTCCCCTAGTAACTTAGGGTGAGACCCAAAGTTACATAAATATGCAAATTGACAAGGGGGGTCCTGGGAGTCTCTCTGCCAGACATTAGTCCTGGTTATGAGAGACTTACCCAGAGTCTTTAGCTCACTATCTTTCACAGAGAAGAAATATCCCAAACATATCAGTCTTTGTCCTGCCCTGGGGCAGTCCAGCACCAAAATGCTAGGCAATTCTCCTCTGAACAAGAGTACCAACAGCATGTGTTTCGGTCTGGTTGGACCTCATCAGTAGGGAGGAGCTGTGCCTCTCTAAGAATAGTAAGCAAGTGGTCCACGTCTGGATTCCCCTGGTAAACTAGGGTGAGACCCAAAGTTACATAAATATGCAAATTGACAAGGCGGGTCCTGGGAGTCTCTCTGCCAGACATTAGTCCTGGTTACGAGAGACTTACCCAGAGTCTTTAGCTCACTATCTTTCACAGAGAAGAAATATCCCAAACATATCAGTCTTTGTCCTGCCCTGGGGCAGTCCAGCACCAAAATGCTAGGCAATTCTCCTCTGAACAAGAGTACCAACAGCATCCCCAGACATGTGTTTCGGTCTGGTTGGACTTCATCAGTAGGGAGGAGCTGTGTCTCTCTAAGAATAGTGAGCAAGGGGTCCACGTCTGGATTCCCCTAGTAAGTTAGGGTGAGACCCAAAGTTACTTAAATATGCAAATTGACAAGGGGGGTCCTGGTAGTCTCTCTGCCAGACATTACTCCTGGTTACAAGAGACTTACCCAGAGTCTTTAGCTCACTATCTTTCACAGAGAAGAAATATCCCAGACATATCAGTCTTTGTCCTGCCCTGGGTCAGTCCAGCACTGAAATGCTAGGAAATTCTCCTCTGAACAAGAGTACCAACAGCATCCCCAGACACGTGTTTCAGTCTGGTTGGACCTCATCAGTAGGGAAGAGCTGTGCCTCTCTAAGAATAGTGAGCAAGGGGTCCACGTCTGGATTCCCCTAGTAACCTAGGGTGAGACCCAAAGTTACTTAAATATGCAAATTGACAAAGGGGGTCCTGGGAGTCTCTCTGCCAGACATTAGTCCTGGTTACGAGAGACTTACCCAGAGTCTTTAGCTCACTATCTTTCACAGAGAAGAAATATCAACAAACATATCAGTCTTTGTCCTGCCCTGGGGTGTCAAGGGTTTTGACCCATGTTGAATCAATAGACTGGGTAGATGTGGGGATGAGCTATCGCCGCCCACATTCACGCCAGAATAGGAGAACTGCGCAGTTGGCACAAGACCACTCCAAAGATACAACCTTCTTGTGGGGGGGTTCCACATCACCACTCTACTGTAAGGATGCCATCAAAACAATGTTAAGCAAGGGTCCTATATTATCAAGCAAAAGACCACTCTATTGAAATGCAGTAATTCAAGACAACTCAAAAATGGATGCAGTACCGACAAATTCCCCAAGGCGGCGCTAGCGGTCTAAAGTCTGACAGGGAAACTGTATTTAGGAGTTGCAAGAGGGGCAGGCAGGGACTTCAAAGCTTGTTGGTTAATTGAAAATCTTAGCCACCTGCTGTTCCCAGAGGCCAAGAGGCTGGGAAACCATAACACCTCAGAGATTCCCACACCAGGAGGCAGGATATCACATGACCCTGTTGATTGATTGAGGAGAGACTTCCAGGCAGCCTGCTGGAGCCCACACAAAAGGCTTTTTCTGTTGAATGGGGTATGTTCATTTTGAGTGTTTCCTGTCAACAGCCCTCTGCGAGCAAGGAGAGGCATGTGATCACTGACCCACCCAGACTTCTGGAGGCGGACCCAAACACTTTGGGGAGTTGAATTGCAACAAATATATATTTTATAGAAACAGTGATAACTTATTGTAACCAAATGACAGGAATGTACAACTTTGAGAGTCTTAGTTTGAAAAATGCCCTCACGATTTGAGTCCAAACTCCAATTTGTACCATGTTCTGGGGCAAAACCCCGCTAATTGTGAATATTGTAGACAATGTATTTCAGATAGAGACATGGAAAGTTACTGGGAAATATGTGGAAGGGAAATGTACCTTTGTATAATTTTTGATGAAAAACCAATGTTGCAAAACCCACTAAAATCGAAAATAAGTTGCCATTTTTGAATGCAAGCTCCTAGAAACGCCAGAGTCAGGACAGGGACTATCTTTAGTACTATATGATGTGTGTATGTGATGTCAAACAACTGTGTACCTGGGAAATATATCGTTGGATCAGGAATAGATTTGTGTGCACATTGACCAGGGGAGTGTCATTTCTGCAGGTCATAAAAATGACATCACTCTGACACACTATCCCTTCCCAAATCAGGGACCAAAGAATCTATTGACCTATCAAATCAAGAGAGGGGCAGGCTTAGTGATGCTAGCCTCTCCACCCACTTTTTAAAACACATAAAAAGAGACTGCTGGGACAGGTAGAGACATTGAATTCCATTTTCTGCGGGATGCTCTGCCGGGAGACTCCAGTCTTCACATCCATCAATCTTCAGAGACCAGAAATTTACTTCAGAACTTAAAGCAAGGGCCTAAACCCACAAACTGAGAACTCTTCTCAGCAGGCCTCAGCATCCTTAAAATCATTTGCAAACTATTCCACAGCCGAGCGAGCCGTTTGAATTCTTTGCCAAGAACAATTGCCAAGAACAATAGACAGAGACCAGACCAGAGATCCAGAGAACCACAGGCCGCTGTATCCAGAGAGCTGACCCAGAACGCTGTGAGCAGAACCAGAGATCCGGATCGCCGTGAGCAGAACCAGTGCCTGATTGACCCGCCGAGCAGAGAGAACCGCCGCCGGACGTGTTGACCAGATCCGTGACGAGGCCTATTTCAAATTTATATTGTGAGTACCTAGCAGAACTGTGCAGAACCAATCTCTTAGTTAAAATAATCTAATCCAAACTATTTTAACCTAATTAGAACAGCCTCCTAGAAAATCGTGTCATCTGTCATTTGTAAAGCTGCACAACTGTCACCTGTCAATTCTGAAGCTGCAAGCTGTCACCTGTCATTTTGAGTTTTACTTTAAATCCGAAAATCTACCTTTATTAAATCGTCTGTATCTCCGGAACCGTTTGTCCTAGGAACGTGGTTTAACTTTCATTTTAAAGCTGTGATTCTAGGCTTTCCAACAAATTGACTTCCTACTCCCAATACTTTTTCCACAATCGCGATTTACGCACTCGCGAAATTTACCGCGATTTGCGATTTGGCTCAATTTCTCCACTTGTCAAAATAGCAGCTACATTCTTTCCTTTGTTAAAATCTGTTTGCAACCTGGTAATAACTCGTAGAGCATTGCTAAAGTGAGCTTGAACTAATACCAACAAGCATCTCTCACTCACCCTGAACCTCTAGAGGGAATTAAACGCAATTTTAGCACCTTTTCACTTCTTTGCAAACCACATTAAAGTAATTCGCCTGTGTTTAAAACTCATCCCTGTTTTCTCTAATCTTGCTGGGGGAACTGGAACTGTGTATTGCATTATAAAGTGTGATTTGTTGGGATTCTTGAAGACTGTGTGCTCTCCTTCCATTTCTTGTATTGCATAGGGGCGGAGTGAATTGTCAAAAGAAAAAGTGATCATATTACCTTTTGCTAAAATCATAACAAGTTATTTCTGTACTGCATTTTATTCCACCTTGCATTTCATTGAAACCATCAAGCATTTTCAGCTACCTCATCCTCTACACTACTCCTAATTAACCAAATCAGTGTACCCCTGTAACATTATCCATTGTTAATCACGGTCATATTCTGAAGTGTGATATCAGTTATCAATTTATTTATAAAGTGTGATAGATATATATTGTTGAATTGCCCAAATAAACCTTTTAAATTTGCAAAACAAACCTACTTCTTGGCTCAGCGGGGTCATGGGGATTCTAAGAGGGGGGTGTTATACAAGGGTTGTCATCCAGAGTACTGAACTGGACATAAAAATACATCAATAAGGGTTTTCCTCAGCATCCCAGACTAGGCATTGACTTAGCTGTAGTGTTGATTGAATATCGCTTACAGAAGTGGGGGCTCGGAGCCGGGACATTCTGGGTTAGACTTACCACTTGTGCAGATTAATACAGTGTGCCAACTGACCAGATACACATATCCGGTTAGATCACCACGCTGTTTTACACTGTGAAAGCATCCCTCAAAGGAACGCTCTAAGGAAACGGTCTGTTTTGCAAAATAAATTACAAACTTCAGTAAATCACGAAGGAACTCAAATTCCAGAATGACGACCTTGGTAGATATGAAAATAGCCAGAGAGCACTTCTTACATAAGCTATTTGTGAGAGGTGAGTGGACTCATCAGGACCAAACGGTCTGGTTGCAGGCAATCGCGCAACTGGTCACTGAAACAGGGTCAGATACCTGGAGAGATCAGGGTCCATTACATGTGGCCCTGAGTGAATTATATATGGCTTCTAAGGCCAAGATGAACACAATAAGATTGCCAGGATAGCGGCATATTTGTATCTATATATGGGAGCCATGCAGGACAAATGTGCTGAAGGCCAAGATCTGGCAAATAGGCAACAGATGGCGTTAGAAAAGGCCCAATCTGACCTGGTCTCTTCTGAGCAGAGGCTGCAGAGGAGCCAGGAGTCAGAAAATGATAGTAGGCATCATATCATTAAAATAAAAGAGGACATAGATATACTGCAACAGGAAAAGACAGACCAGGATACCAGAATTCTGGCTTTGCAGAAGGAGCAACAAGACAGTTTGGACTCCTTACTGCAGGGACAGAAAAAGCTGGAGCAACAGATCAATTTCAACAGGGCATGCACAGAACAGGTAGCCACCCTGCAAATCCAACTAGAGAGAGAGAAAGAGGAAAGCAATACATTGATTTTGAAAGACCTGGATACCCAGGCAGAGTTTGATGAAGAACGCCAGAAAGCTGGTACCTTTCAAAGGCAGAGGGACGACCTGGCGTCACAAATGCAGGCTCTTGGTCAGGAAAGGGATACCTTAGGCCAGGAAGTCTGCCATTTAAAAAGAAAAATTGAAGAAAATCACTTGGCTCTCCAGGGGTTGGGTGACCTCCAAAAAGAGCATCCGGGCTTGCTAGATCACACCAGGAGGGTGGAGGAGGCTCTGGCAAGAAAGGAGCAGGCCAGTAGGAATGGGACTGAGGAGGTAACCCTCCTAAAGCAGAGACTGGCCCAGTACTCCAGGACCAATCAGGAGGCACAGAGAGAAAATGAGGCTCTCTGTCAGCAAAATGATAGGCTCCAGCAACAGGTAGCCATGCAGACTAGACTGATAGAGTCTTGTAAGGCCTTAACTGAGGAACTGAAAGCGCAAGCTCTTGCATTGCAACAGGGAGCAGGGGCTGATAGAGACGAGGTTCGCTGGGAAAGGGAAACGCCTGAGCATAACCTCAGGAGCCCTGGTACCAGAGGCCTTCATCTCTTCCAGTCCCTGGACTCTGCCACCCCCATGTCCCCTCGCGCACATGAGCCCAGGGCCACAGGGATGGCAGATTACTATCCAGCTAGAAGTATGGGGCTCATAGGCCAGTACCTCCCAGCAATGGATGGGCGGGCATCCGGGTATGGGCACCCAAGCACAGTGCAATTTAGTGGGGAACCCCAGGAGAGTAGGCCCATTAAGGGCATCCTGAAAACCTCTACCCAGTTAGGTCAGTGGGGGGGGTACCCATCATATCCTGGCAGCAAGGAGGAGTCTGAAGACTCCTCTGAGGATTACAGGACACAGGAGACCAGTTCCCCACATTCTGCCAGCCATTCCCAGGCTCGCAGAATCCGGGAAAACCTGGAAGATCAGACGGGCACCTCTGGGAGCAGTGCTTCTGAGTCAGAGGATGAATGGACCAGGGTTACCCAAACCAAAAAGGCCAATAAGGCAAAAAGGGCCTTGCTTAAGGACCCATTGAAACAAATAAAGGCAATAAGGAGTGTCATCACGCCTTATCATAAGAACGCCAAGTATTCTGTTTGGGAACACTTGGAGCTCTATGAGCAAATGATGGAGACTTTCCATTTGAAGGACAGCAGTAGCTGCATCCAGTACGTCAAATGGACCTTCTCACCAGAATACTCCAGTTTCTTTGCAGGGCTGGAGGATCAAAACCATTCAAGGTGGTCCACATACAGGGTGGCCATCTTGAAACAGTTTTCTGTGCACAGAAATCCTCAAGAGGCTCGCAAGGCAGCCTACAATTTGCAATGTGGGGAAGATCAGGCCCCACAAGAGTTTGTGCAAGAATTAAAGCATGCTTTTGCGCAGACCACCAGAAGGGTGCGCACGTATAGCAGAGAATTTGTCAATACGTTTTTCCATGCCTTACCCAAATACATAATGACCCAGCTCGTGAGAGATTTTCATGAGAAAAGATCTTTAGACTGGGTCATTGTCATGATCTCTGCTTCCAAAAGGTCATGGTTTTCCCAACTCCCTTGGAAGCAGATCCATAACCCAGGTTCCGAGTGCCAACCAGTCCCAAGTGGGACCTTTTGGACCCAGTCCTGGCGCCAGTGGCACCAGGCTCATAAATATGCCCAGTCCCAGCGCTGGAAGCGCCGGGCTCATAATGCTTGGGTGGACTTACCTGCAGCAGACCATGCTGCTTACTTGCCTGCCAGTTGAGCCTCTGATCCTCTTCTGTTTGGAACTACTTTTCCTGTTGGGTGGGGCAGGAGCCACTCCCTAGATTCAGAACACTGGAACTCTTCTGGAAAGCAGGAACTCTTTTCTTACCTAGGCGTGGCTGTGGAAGGAGACACCTAAGCACTACAAGAGGCTATTTAAACCACACCCGATGGATGAATCTTGCTTTGCGTTATTCTGCATCCTCTGCAGCAGAACGCTCATCGTGTCTTCTGCATCTGATCCTGGGCCTAAGGAAAAAGGCTTACCATCCTGAATCCAGTCTTCAGCAACACCTATAAAGACAAGAAAGAACAGGTTAGCATTACGGTCTTCAGTGACAGCTCTTCACTTACCTGGTCCATCGGCTGTCACCAACGCCTCGCGCTGCATTCCGGCATCTGAAAGACAAAAGCTTACCAACTCTTCGCACGCTCCGGAGGCCTTCGGCGCTGCATCCCGCATCTGAAAGACAAAACAAGGTGCGTTTAAAGACATTGGGGAACTTTAATACTCACGTGCCATTACTCCTTTCCACATCTAACCCAGTGGGTATTCCGGCACCCTGCAGCCGCTCCGAACTTGTACCTGCAAAATAAAAAGACAGTTAGAGCGCATCGTGAAGCAGGCAACAAGCGCTTACTTACGTGCTTCCAGGCGCTTCTATTCATCACACGGGCTCCATCTTCAACTCACTTCAGCCCGGCATCCGCCATCGCCGGAACCCTGCAAAACAAGAAACATCATTACTAAAGACTTTAAAGACATTACAATTACTCGAAACTGACCTTTCGTGCAGTAAACGACGGACAGCAGTCCTCTGAAGTCAAGGGGCCTGCTCCCCTTATCCAGTGAAGAAACTGGTTACAGCACCCTGCCCCGAGGCAGATGGAGAGCACGGCGTTCACTTACCTAAGGTGAGAGCGTTAACCTTTGGGGTTCTACAGGAGAAGAGAAAGGGAAGAAGAGAGAGA
The DNA here is from genome assembly GCF_040938575.1 of Ambystoma mexicanum. NCBI lineage: Eukaryota > Metazoa > Chordata > Amphibia > Caudata > Ambystomatidae > Ambystoma > Ambystoma mexicanum. The sequence continues at coordinate 364,389,196 of NC_090934.1, read as the reverse complement.
CATTCAATAACCCAGTTCCTTAATCCCATATTTTCTATCTGCAGACATCTTACCCTTCAAGTCAGACATACAGTGCACAGAGGTCCAGCCCAAAGAGCCAGCCGTGTGTTACACATCACCTTTGCAGGTACGGTTTACGCCCAGTCAAGACCGGCGCCTCTACGGGAATCAGGTGAGCGTTACAGTCATTGAACAGGCTACCCGGATCTATGAGGTGCAGAAGCCCATCGAAAATAAAAATAATGTGCAGAAAAACCCCAAAACCAACAGCACCCCTGCTGCTGCCAAGGTGGCAGAGGTAAAGGTTGCCCCCGTTTTAGATTGGGGGATGGGGGGGCCTAAAAACCTACCTGCACCAAATAATTCACAGCCCAGAAGGCCCTCGGGCCAGTCACAGACAGGGAGTCGAGGAGGTAGTCCCACAAATGGGGTCCCCCGCTCCCCTGACTATGTAAGTCCCCGCTACAAGGGAAACCGACCAATCCTGGGTTATGTGTGGACTCCTCCAGCCCAGGGGGGGATCCAGCCAAGCACCTAACCCAGGGAACTTCCCTCCCAACTTCCGACAGGAGGGCAGAAATTCTCCAAATCCTGGGGAGAACTTTTTCCCTAGGTATCCGCCCAACTTCCAGCCCCAAAATCATCCATCCTTCTTTCCCCAATTCCCTGAGCCCAGACAACCTAATCCGGGAGAGGGGAGGCCAAGGGTGGAGGGGTTCCCAAATCTTCCCAATCCGGGGTATTACCAGAGAAGGGATAGCTACCCTTCCCGGGATCAGCCCAGGGGAGAAAATAGAGCCCCGTATCAGCCTGAGCGGGTTTCACAACTTGAGCGCCAGGTCCAAAATATGGCACGAGATCTGGGTCACATACTGAGGGCTCAACAGAACCCTCAGATGAGCATGCCACCGCAGAATGCCCCAAACTCTAGACCTGGTGCTCCAGAACAATGACGGGGGCAGCACCCCGATAACCCACCGGTTCCCAGGGAGGAGGCACAAGGGGAAGCGGGGTGTAAAGCCTTGGAGGAAGCTTCCTTCCCAACTTGTAAACAGCCCCTGGAAAACCAGGAACCGGAAACAAAATCTCCTGCCCCTGAAAGCCTGCCTCCCAAGGAGCAGAAAGGGGTAGGAGAAACAAAGGACCCAAACAGACCCACTGTGTGGAGGAGGTACAGGTCTTCCAATATGAGGGAGAGGGATCCTCAGAAGATCCTGGGAAAAGGATCTTCTCCTTCAGAGATGGGGGAACTCCTCCCAAGGAAAAATGGGTCCCCAGGGATGCCAATTCAGACTGGGGAGATGTGGAGACTGAGCTACCGCCGCCCATTATCTCATCCCAGAACCGACAATACCAAAATCCCAACGGTCAAACCCATCCTGATGACTGCCTCCAAAAAGGGGGGGGCGGCCCAGAACCAGAAACCATTTCCAGTTGCCAACTTTTTCTTTCAGATTCCCCAGGCACTCCACAGAATTCTGCCCAAATCTCTTTGCTAGCAATTTCCAAAACCAGAAAGTTAGCCCACCAGTTGTCCAAAAATGTGCATTATCTGTGCCCCCTTGAGGAGAAGGAGGGAAGATATTATGCCCCGGTACAAGTACAGGGGCAGGGTACAATTCCGGCACTGGTGGACACTGGATCCCAAGCTACCCTTCTGTCCAAAAGGGCCTTTGATGAACTAAATGCAGGAAGGGGGGAGAATTACCGTATTCCTCTCACCTATCTTCCTGGACAACTGCAGAACTTTGATGGGAAGGAAATTCCTGTCGAGGGGACTGCAGATTTGGATATCAAAATAGGGCGACACAGGGTGAAACATCCGGTCATAGTAGTGACTCCAGAGGGCACCCCTTGCTTACTAGGGAATGACCTCCTGAGAAGGTTGTCACCCCTAATAGATTGCGTAAACAAGGTCCTCTCGACCCAGACTAGCCAACCAATAAAATTAAAACCGAGTGTCAACCATGTTAGTTTAAACGGCACCTGCCACATGGTTGAACAAAAAATCTGACCAAGTAGAATTTCACTTCCAGAACAACCAAATTCCAGACGTGACAGTAATAGCAGTAGGACAACAGACTGGTGATGGGGGGTCCTCTCTGTTTCTGAAAATCAACCTTCCTTCCAGTTTAAGGTGGTATTGCACACTGGAAGGAAATACTCTGAAATTCTTTACCAATCCACAATCAGACACTCCCACTCCTATAGTCCAGAAAGATGTGAAATCAGCTCAGAGCCTGGCTGATATTCAGCAAATTGGAGAGCAGTTGTTCATCCCTGTTCAGTTAAATGATGGGAAGGACTCTGTTCTCGCTCGAGTGTGTGTGAACAACGGTAAGAGCTTCATCAGCGAAGCCATGTTCCGCAAACTCCCAAAATATCCAGCCATTCCCACATTCAAACTGATAGACAAATGGGAAATGGATCTGGAAACACCAAATTCCAAACATCTCCTGCCAAGCAGGTGTATGCTCAAAATCTCCATTGGCAACAAGAGCATAGTCCATAATTGTTGGGTCGTGCGAGACGTCACTGCTGCCTTTTACTTAGGCAGTGACATTCTCAATCGCTTGGCCAGTAGTTTGGACCTAATAAACTTCTAAGCTTGGTCCCGATTAGCGTATAATCCCATGGGCTTTGATGATTCAGAAAAAGCATTTAGGTCAGCTCAATTGCTACCTTATGCAGTTGAAATTCAGATTAAAGAGGAAGCCACCATCCCAGAAAGGACCCGACAATTCTCCCTGGAAGTGAAAGTTAAAAGAGGACAAAAATTGAAAAACCCTGATGCTTATATTCATCTAAATGCTTCTCTCCAACAGCAAGGGTTAGGGGTAAACCCAACACCATTAGTCAACATAGAACATGACACCATTCCAATAGAGGTGGATAACAGCGACTTAACGAGTATTACTCTAGCCGCAGGCACCATTATTGGAATGGCGGTTGATGACCGACATTTCTCCATTGATTTAGGAAATGAACTGTTAGGACCGATCCCCAAGGACTGTTTTGACAGTGACAGTGAGGACAATACAACACCAGACAGGATTTTCACCCGGCATGGGGGAAACTTCCTGGTGTACACTTCTTGCCCTTATGGTAAGGAAGATGTGACTTGTGACTTCAGGAGGGATGAGGTGATTTTCCAGGTCCATGAGGGCTGCCTTTCCCACCTGAAGCCTCCAGTCCAAATCAGCACTCTGACCAGGGACTTCTCCACCCAGCTGGAGGAGGCCGCTGAGATAGCCAAACCAGGAGTCTTTCCAGGCTTCAGGCAGATGGTGGAAGAGAGAGTCAACCTAGCTGATGCCTGTGTGACTCTGGAACAGAGGAAAAAGTTGAAACAAGTTTTCTTGGATTTCCAAGATCTCTTTGCGGTAGACTCCTATGACTGTGGTCGCACCGACATCCACAATACAACAATTCCCACGGACCCTGGAATGACTCCAGTGTTTGTGAAGCAATATCATTTGTCTCTCACATCCATGGAGTCCCTTACTGAAATAATTAAGAACCTTGAGTCCCGGGGAATAATCCGTCCAGTCCACAGCATTTTCAATAATCCGGTGCTGGGAATATTGAAGCCAAACGGCCAGTGGAGACTCTGCGCCGACCTTAGGGAGTTCAACAAACGGGTCCATACTTCCCGATGGCCTCTGCCCTACATTGACCAAGGGCTGGCCCAGATTCAAGGGTCACAAGTATTCACTGCAATAGCCCTGACCAATGGATACTGGACTGTGCCTGTCAGTAGGGAGGACCAATACAAACTGGCTTTTACCTTCGGGGGCCAGCAGTACACCTGGACCCGGACTCCCTTCGGATACCTCAACTCCGGCAATGAATTCAACATTTTCTTACATAAGGCCATGCCCGACCTGGGTGCGAGGGGTAACCTGGCTTATGTAGATGATGTCCTCATCAAAAGTTCATCTGTGGAGGAACACATAGCGGAGATCCGTTATGTTCTGACGCAGTTGAGGGCCGCCGGAGCAAAACTTTCCTTTCAGAAAGCACAGTGGTGTAGAACCCATGTTAATTTCTTGGGGCATGAGATTACTCCTCAGGGTCTCTGTCCCCAAGAAAAGAAAGTGGAAGCACTTCAGAAACTGAAGGATCCCACAACTCTGTGGGAACTAACGAGCCTCCTTGGACTGACTAATTACAGCAGAAAGTCCATTGAAGGCTACGCAGAGATCACTAGACCCCTGATTCATCTCTTGAAGGGGGGGGTCGAGTGGGAATGGGGTCCAGAACAATCCGAGGCAGTAAGACAACTCAAAAGAAGCCTCTCACAAGCGCCTTGCCTAGCTTACCCTGTCAGAAACAAGGAGTTCTTCCTGGAGACAGGGTTCTCTAATACGTGCTTGACGGCAGTATTATACCAAAAGCATGACAAGGTCAATAAAGTAATCTCCTATGCGAGCAAAACTTTATCCTCTGTGGAGGAAAAATTCAACGATTGTGAGAAGGCACTCCTGGCAACGGTGTGGGCATTGAAGAATTACCGCCCGTTTATCCAGGGGGAACACATCATAGTGGAGACTCCACACCAGCCTCTGCAATATCTCCAAAGTGACAGAATCCGGGCCGGAAATGTGAGTAATTCCCGAATTACTTCCTGGATTCTGTCAATGCAAGGCTTTCCTGTGGAGTTCAGATATGGCCAATACAAGAAGAGTCTGGCTGACTTGCATGATTGTGCCAGAGAAAACTGTCTCGAGGACGAAAGTCCAAAAATCAAGGACAACATGGAGGCATACCTTAATTCCCCACACAAAGTCTTTGAAGAAGACACATGTGAGGGAATGCCCACTGTCTATGTGGATGGATGCTCTTACCATGTTGACAACCAAGGGGAGAAAGAACTGGTAGCCGGCGTAGGGAATGCATGGTGAATGAGTGACCAGAACCCTCCGCTGGATACAAAATTGGTCCCCGAAGTAGTCAGGTGGCAGAATTGATGGCTGTGCATCAGGCCATCCTCACTGCTGTCCAACATCAACTCCACAAACTGGTCATTATCACAGACTCAGATTATGTACGGAACGGGTTTGTGGAGCACCTGGTTAATTGGAAAACCAGAGGCATGTTATGTGCTAATAACATACCCTTGAAACATGGGAAGTTAATCCAAAACATTGATGATCTGGTCACCTCGAATGGGATGACCATCTACTGGAAAAAGATCAAGGGTCATTCCAAAGTAGAGGGACCAGACTAAACTGGAAATGACTTAGCTGATCAGCTGGCCAAAACCGGGGCCATCCAAGGGGATCTAATTGAGATTGAGTCCCTGTTGGGGGAAATCCAGGTCACTGCTATCACTAGGTCCCAGACAAATGCTCACAATGATCTTTCAACTGCCCAATGGAGCAAGGAGACCCCTGATGCTGATTTGATTACCGCTCAGAAGGGGGATCCAATAATTGGTAAGTTTTACCAACACCTCGAGGACCCTGAGAACTTTCCCCTGACGGATACCGATTACATTGGGAAAGAGGACCTAAGAGTGTTGATGAAATGTCCAAAAATGTTCCGAATCCAAGACGGTTTGCTGGTAAGGAAATCCAAAGCGGGCCACGATCAGTGGGTGGTTCCTACCTCATTCCGAAGCCTGATGTTAAGTCACGCCCATGATGCGGCCACCGCCGGTCATAGGGGGTTTCACACAACACTGGAAATCTTAAGGGAGGTTGCATACTGGCCACACATGGGGCAGGACCTCGACCAATACTTGAAGGGGTGTCTTGTGTGTGCACAATTTCAGTCATCATCCCTCACACACCGTGCGCCTCTCCAAAAGCGGGGGATGACACTGCCATGGTCAGATTTGCAAATCGACTTTGTAGGCCCCGTGATTCGCTCTGCTAGGGGGAATAAGTACATGTTGACTGTGACATGCTTGTTTACCAAGTGGGTGGAATGTCTCCCAGCCCCAAATTGCAAGGCAGAAACTGCAGCTGCCCTGATGATTAACCACATCTTTTCCCGTTTTGGTCTACCTCAAAGGATTGAGTCAGACAGGGGTAGCCACTTCACCAGTGAAGTAATGACAACGATGTGGGAGATACTGGGGGTCAAAAGGAAGTTGCATATTGCTTACCAGCCAGCTTCTTCTGGGGCAGTAGAGAGATATAACCGAACCATTGTGAGCATATTAAAGAAGTTTGTGGCAGATTCTGGGCCAAGTTGGGATATCCGATCACCTCTGGTCCTAATGGCCATCAGATCTACCCCTTCATCTGCAACCAAAATGTCGCCATTTGAGTTGATGACTGGGCGCAAGATGGTGCTTCCTCAGCATTTGCTCTACAGGAACCAAGAGCAGACACTGATAAATGCCTCCACAACTCATGAGTATGTGGAGAATTTAAGGAAACACCTTCAACATGCTTTTGCTTATGCTCAGCGGAATCTAGAAAGATCAGCTGATAGCATGAAGACCCACTATGACCTGAAAACTTCCAGGAAGGAATATCAGGTGGGGGACCGGGTCTATCTATACAATTTCCAAAGGAACCAGGCCAAACAGCGAAAATGTTTGCCTACATGGAAGGGACCCTTTGAGATTATAGACAAAATCTCCCCTGTGGCCTACAAGATCCGCATCCCCAAAGGCGGTTTGGCAGAGGGGGAAGACAAGTGGGTCCACATTAACCAGTTGAAGTGTTGCCATCCCAGGCACACTCTGCAACAACTGGAGGAATCCTCTGGAATCCTAGAGGGTGCTGGCTCAGATTAATTCAGTTCTAACTTAAAAGATCCTACATATCGCCTATCAAATTCTGAGTTTCTCAATGTGGGTGTTTCCATTTTTGAATGCAAAAAGCAATGTGCATGTTCATATGTTTTGACTATAAATTTATATGCCACCCCACTATATCAATGGTGGGGGAAAAATGTCTATGAATAGGTATTGCCGCTCCTCCTTTGTCGTCCTAGGAGAAAGAAAACCTGGAGACGGGCCCAAGGAGGACGATCCGGAGACCGGGAGCAGAGACGCAAGGGGCCCAGTGTACCGCCCAATACTCCCATCAGGACCGGCGAGGAGAACCGATCGATCCGACCGGATGGAGGAAAAGATGCTGAACTGTGCCATCTATTGGAAGAAGATGAGGAAAAATCCCAGGTCTTGCGAGTCCCATCAGTGAAACAGAATGGCCATCGCAAGAGGGGGGCTTGTGGGATGTTTTTACCCATGCATCCGAGCTCTACCTAAAAAACTGTGGAGTACTGGCATTGAAAACATCATGATGGCCAGAGCTTCCCAGAAAATGCCCAGGGAAGTGCATGAAGAATAGGCTGCCACCCATTTTGCCGATGTTATGGGCACAGAAGGGCACTGCCTAAAACCACCATTGGACTACCCACACAGTAGTCTGAAACCATTGGGAATGGCAATGCTGATTGCCAAAAGCAACCTAGAATTGTGGGGAATTAATTTTCTTAAATCCCAAAAATGGGCGCATTACCAGTACTCACCACTATCAGAAAGCCGGCGTTTTAAAACAACACCAGACTTTTTTTTTTTTGGTGTAAAACTGAATAAATGAACCAAAAGCAGGCCAAAGAAAGACTTACTGAGAGGAGGATCCAATGTAAATTTATATTCTGAAGTGACTTGAAGGTTTATAACAAGACTGGCTGAGCTGTGGATTTCAGCAGTTTAAGTAAATTTGGACTGAAAGACACTAACAATCTAAATGTTTAAAAGAAATGAGTGACCTACTTTGAAGTGTCACATAGGTTGCAATTGTTTAAATGTCATAGTTTTAAACTTATAATCAGCATTCTAGCTGCATATGTAAAATGGTTAGTTTTATTTGAATGCAGAAAACTGGGTAACTAAAAGTGACATTAGCTGGGGCCTGGCTTAAGGAACTGAATTCTGCCCACCAGCCACCCCCGACAGGAGTTGAGACTTGCACAACAGCTGTGTTCCCAGGCCTACCTGCCTTTTGCGGTTCCCACCCAAAAGGGATATGACACTTCTCTGATTGAATTACCAAGGGACTGCTAGAGACTAAACATAGGACCCAGGCAGAGGGTTTATTGAAGTGGCCATAAATGGCTTCCTCTTGAACAATGGGCCTTCCAGGGCCCAGGCAGATGGTTTATTTCAGGGGTAATAAAAATGGCTTGCTCTTGGCAGAAACTGGGAGGGGAAGAAAGTGGAAAGACTGGTTTCTGTACCATGTGACCTGAAAAGACACACCCCTGTAGCCAGAATATGGTTTTAGAAAAAGATGAATAACTCATAGTACGGACTTGTCATAATTATTTAAATGATACCATAATTCTTGTGATTTTTCTGCCCACATTTTAAGAGGTTTTTAGAACCGGTGGCATGATCTGGGGGCAAGCTAGCAGTTAAGCGGGTATTACCTAAAATGTATGCATGTTAAAAATCTGATACTTCATCAATTAATGCCTGCATGCCTTGCACACATTTGGGTAAATTTGAGTAAGAATCTGATATTGGTAACTTGACCAGAAAGTGAAATATGTTGCCATTTCTGAATGCAAGCTCCCAGGAAGAGCAGATTTGGACAGGGTATACCTCCTGTGATATGCGATGGGTGCATGTAATTTTAAACAAATGTGTACCTGTGCAAATATGTCTTTTGGGTCAAAATATAGATTGTGTGTAATTTGACAGGGGTGGGTTCTCTGTATCATAAACAGACCTCATCATGATGACACTTCATTTCATTCCCCCAATCAAGGGGAAGAGGATGAAGTGGCCAATGACAAGTGGAGAGGGGTAGAGCCTAGTGATGCTGCACACACACCCATTTTCAATACACATAAAAGCAGACAGTCAGGACAGATAGGGACCTTCAAATCCATTTGCTGCGGGACGCTCTGCCGGGAAAATCCATACTTTACCTCCATCAACCTTCAGAGAGCCAAACATAGAGACTTCAACCTATCCTCCTTCAGAGACCAAGACTTTACTTCAGAATTTGTAGCAGAGAGGTCAACTACAAGCTAAATCCCTCTTTAGCAGGCCTCAAATCCTTGCCACTATCACAGCCAGGCGAGCTGTTTGAATTCTTTGCAAGAACTCTTGCCATTTGCCAGAGAGCAGTGTTGTATCCAGAGAGAGACCAGCTGAACCGGAGACCGCTGTATCCGGACCCACAGACCTGATCAGAACCAGAGACCCAGACCAGACCAGCAGAGTAGAGCTGACCCAGACCGCTGTTCGCAGAACTAGAGAGCTGACCCAGACGCTGTGCGCAGAGACCGTCCGTGGCGAGTGAAGAAAACCTGACCAGATCCGTGGCGATGCCCATTCTATTTCTAAATATATTGTGAGTACCTAGCAGAACTGTGCAGAACCAATCTCTTAGTTAAAATTATATAATTCAATCTATTTTAATCTAACCAGAACTGTCTCCTGTCATTTGCAAAACTGTCACCTGTCATTTGCAAAGCTGTCACCTGTCATTTTCTAGTTGCTAGCTGTCACTTGTCTTTTTGAAAATTTCAAATCTGAAAAACGACCTTTACCATATCGCTCATATCTCTGTGACCATTTGTCTTAGAGACTTGCAGTAACTTTCCTCTGAAAGCTGGGAATCTTGGCTTTTCAACGAACCTAGAAGCACATTCCTATTCCATACACTTTTGCCGCAATCGCAAAAAAAGCACTCGCGAATTTGCCGCGATTTGCAAATTTCTCCACGTGTGGAAACAGCAGTTCTTGCTTTCCTTGCTAAAATTTCGTTTGTCTCTTAAGAACCATCCCTGAATCATTGCTAGAGTGAGCCTGGACTAATCTTAACTTGATACTACTCACCCTGAACCTCAAGAGGGAATTAAAAGCATTTTAGCATATTTTTCACTTCATTGCCAGCACATATAAAAGCATTTTGGGCCTGTGTTTCAAACTTCTGTAGTCTAAGCTTGCTGGGGTGAACTGAATTACATTTGATTGCATTTCTGAGAACTGTGTGCTTTCCTTCCATTTCCTTGCATTGCATAAAGGGGTTAGGGGATTGCCAGAGAAAAGTGATTACCTTGTTTTGTTGAAATCATATTGAGTATTTTCTGTATTGCATTTTCATTCAACATTACATCCATCTGAACTTATATAAAGCATTCTCTACCACCTTATTCTTCTGTTCCTATTCACAAGTGTGCTAGTGCCAGACTATCCATTATTGATTACTGCTCAGATTCAGTGTGATATTCAATTATTAAATTATTATAAAGTGTGATATATATATCTATTGTTTAAATTATCAAATAAACCTTTTTAACTTGCAAAACAGAACTACTTCTTGGCTCAGTGGGGTCAGGGGGATTCCAAGAGAGGGGTGTTATACAGGGGTAGTCATCCAGAACGCATGAACTGGACATAAAGATATATCAATAAGGGTTTCCATTCAGTATCCCAGACTAGGCATTGACTTAGCTGTAGTGTTGAATTGAATCCTCTTACACAACATGCATCTCCGCACAATTCTTTGTCCCAAATCAGGGCTGTTCAGACCAAAAATGTGTTGATTTTTTTTATTTTAAAACTTGGTATGTCCTCACTGTCAAGCATTTCTTTAAACATATTTTCATTAACCATTTTCCTGCACTAGGGCCAACACAGCTTCAATCGTTTCTAGATGCCCATTCATGTCCACAGGGATCCAGGCCTGCCCTTCCTCCATGTGTATCTCTGCCAATGTTGAAATATATATTTCTTAACCTGACTATGCAGCAACATTTGGTTTACAATTTTCCTCATTTAGATGCAAGCACAATGTGTTTTCATCTATCTGTGTCTTGCAGTTGTTTCATTGGGTTCAGATAAATTGCTAAAGTTTGTTTTTTTCATTTTCTTCTTGCATTTCACCTAGGCACACAGCCATTTTGAAGATACACTTCCACTGCACCTTCTGACCTGGCAATGGTATGGCATTCTTTTGCACTGTTACTCTGGCTCATTACCTATCAATGAGGGGCGACAGTCTCCTAAGACAAAGTGTTCCTATACAGAATGGTGTCTCTTCATTGGGTGTGACAACCACTTCCTGTCTCATTCTATGCCTCCCTATCTTGATGTCACCATCTACTGGTATTTCTTCCCCATTGAAATTAAGCACAGGGTATTTGCTTTGCCTCAAATTCAAAATGTCCTGTGGGGATTCTCCTTCATTTGTGCTTATCAATAATTTATTTGACATCACTGTTGCCTGGGCACCTGTGTCAATCATTGCAAACATGTTGCACCTCTCTTCAATAGCAATAGGGTTATAATATCTGTCCTTGCATTCTTCAAGTACACACAGGAAATGTGAATTGGATTTCAGGGCTCACTTTCCTTAGGCCTACCTATCTTCTTGCTAGCAAAGGGGCATATGAAAAACATTTTACCCCCTTTATGAATCTCCCTTTGTATTTCTTTGTTTTTTGTCTTGAGAACTCATTTGACATGTAGCCACTGACTGTGCCTCTAGTGTTCATCCCCCATTTGTCTACTGCTTTTTCGCCATTGCCTGAGTCCACTCCACTTACCTCCATTCTGGAACCCAGTGGTTCTGTGTTTTCACAAGTGTCATGTGGCAGAATATCAGTTTCTGGCGTGTGACACAACTATTTTTTGGACTCTGCAAGTAATTTCGACCTCTTGAAACATCTGTGACTCGAAATATTCTTCAGATGATTGACCTGCACCTGTTTTATGGGTCATTTCCATTTCTGTGGAAGTTTGAAAAGTATTTTGTTTATCGAATAAGGATTAAAGGCCGCTTGTTTCTCTCTTTTCATTTATCATTTCTGAGACATTCAGGTACCATTATTCATGCAATGATCCACTTTGTCACAAACCATCATTTGTTTGACGGTATGTATCTCATCATTTTCATTTTGCACATTGTTTTTAAAGTGCCTTCTAATGCTTTGCTCTTTTGGTTTTTCTTGTTCATTTTTGCTTTCTTGTTCCTCATTTTCACACACTTGCTTGGTTCAAGACTAAGGTAAACCAAATCCTCTTCTTATGTTAGTTATTGCTCCCTACCTTATTTTCATTCATGTGTTTTCTTGGTTTCAAATCGCAAAGCAAATAAGTTAGTTTATTCAATGGTAAATCTTTGCCATTTGTGTGTTTTTTGGGGGTAGCATGGCTAATTTCTATCTATCTATCTATCTATCTATCTATCTATCTATCTATCTATCTATCTATCTATATTTTTTCTTATATAATGCTGTTTGCCCGTAGGCCTCAGTGCGCTCACATGGACAGAGACAAAGAACACTAAACATGAAGCAGGGTTCTAGCTATCTTTATATGAGTACGGGTCCAAGAGGGCTAAACTGTTCCTCCATCAAACAACCGCATGTCTTGAGATTTTTTTTAAGATATTAATGTACACATTGTTCTTGAGGTCAGGGGGCAGAGTGTTCCAAATAGTGGGTGCCCAGAAAAATGAAATTGGTTCCACCAACTCTCTTTTGAATCTGCCGTGGCTGATACAGTGCTTGGTTTCCGTTAGAGCATAGGTTTCTTCCTATCAGCACTATTTTTAGTTAACCAATAAGATAGTTAGGTGCAATTCCTGAAAGCCAATTAAATACCATTAGTGCGCCTTTAATTTAATTCTCTATTCAACGGGAAGCCAGTGTAATTTTCTCCTTGATGCTGAGATCTTGGAACGCCGGCTAAGGCCAAATACGGCCCTAACAGCTCCATATTGTATTGTTTGCAACTTTTAGATGTTATTCTTGGAAGTGCCCATCAAAAGACTGTTGCAATAATCTAGTTTTCACCTGAACCTCCAAAACCTGGAACCTGTCCATATCCCTGAACTTATCCCTCTGTGCTCTAGACCGGTACTTGTTGAATTCACCCTGATCAGGCCTGTTCTGGTACCTTTCAGGAGACTGATTCCTGTTTATGTTTCCCCTGGATTCTCATGGCACAGAAAGTGGGGACCATGGGGTGACCGTCCTTTGACCTTGGTCAACCTGTGGAGAGGACTGAACATATTGGTGAGGTGCATAGTTCACATTCTGTCTTTCATGTGGCTGGAATTGTTCCCTTTGTCGACTTCCATTTTCAATGAACCTATCCAAATATCTTGGTCTCACTTGATTGTCATATATTATTGTGACAAGATCAAACCTACTCTGGGCCCCAATACCTGGTATGGCTTGTTAATATCTGATTCTGGGTGTTAATTAGTCATGACATATCGTAGCGAAACCCCGCGTAGGGAGAACTAATGTATGTGCTCTGTTACTGGGTTCTATGGATTGCAACACCAGTGTTTGGGTTGGTGCCACCATCCCCTGCATGGCCACACCCCTCTGATTAGGTGGTGTCTCATTCCTTATTTAAATTTGAGCTGTCTCTAATTACATCTTTCCAGATTTCACCTCTAGAATTGCAGGTGTAGCTTCTTCGGTTTTTTGCTTGGGTTCTTTACCCCTAGTCTCTCCATTCTCATGGGAAATTATTTCATAGATTTTAGTGGCTTGTCCAATGATCAACTCTAAGGATTTGTCCCTGTTAAATCCATGCATTAGCTGAGAAACGATGTCTCGCTGCAGCCCATACAAGAACAGAGTCTTAAAAATTCTGCTGAGTGAGTGTCATAGGCTACAGCAAAATGTGAGAATGTCCTTTTTAGATTTAGTAGCAACTGGTTGTTGTGACTCATTTAATTGAGTGGCCATGCTGTGAGTGGCTTTTTCGGCCTCTTGGGGGGAATGATATGGTAAAAAGTGCCTTCTAATTTCTTTTTCAAAATCCTCTGATGATAGATTCTGATGCTCGTTTAAACCGCTAAAAAAACTAGCAGACGCAGAGTCCAGGGTAAGAGGAAGAAATCCCCCCTTTTGGGCACTGGGGATCTCAAGCATTTGAAAAATGTCAATTACACTCTCTAGGTGGTCCTCGATCGAGGTATCTGATCCCTTTTTGAATGGTTTGATTGAAGCCTTGATAGACTTCATTATCTACAGTGCATTGCACAATGTATTGCCCAGTGTATTGCTACACAATGGGTCATTTTGGCCTTCCTTGATCTGTGCATGGAAGGCAGGCTCAGCCTCCAGCGTTTCAGAGTAGCCAAATACTACTGCATGAGGATTTCCCGCCGGCGATATGAGCGCAAATTTTCGGCAGATTTCCCCCCAGCTCAGAGCTGGGGAGAAATCCGCCGAAGCCCTGATTTGGCAGACCCTTAAATCCGGTGGTAACAGCGCTACCGCCGGATTTAAGGGTTACCGCCAAACTCGTGATGAGGCCCTTTGTGCACTATTTGTTCACCATGATTGTACTGAATTGCTAGATAGCTAGATAATTACCCAGGTTAGATTTACCAGGTCACCTGTAAAATTATGTATTTATAACATGGGGAATCAGCTTGGAACTATCCTCATTCTATCCGGGTCCTCTTAGCGAGAGTCTCAGCACTGAACATGTAACATTTTATATCATGGAAGAATACTTACACAAGGATCAGACACACACATTGCTTTTTATAATAGTGCTCTTTGATGTTTGTCAGTATTTGCTCAAAATATGGATAAGGCCCAAATGCAATTTAACAAAGCACCAATAAAATACAGAGAGACAGAGTGAACATCAGCAGAATTGTACGGAACTCACGGTGGCAACAGTAAAGACAGGCACAAGTGATCACAGTTCAAGGGTGTTTATTAAACTGTAAATGTGGAGTGGAAAAACGTCTAACCTAAACCTAAATCTAACATGGGAGCAAGCGTTGACCATCAAATGATAAATAAGGCTGCCCTCATGGTGTCTTGTCAATGTAAAAAGGGCTATACTAAAATAACCTATTGCCAAATCCTTACAATGAATTACAGAAAGAGTATGGGACAGGGTTGCCAATAAAGAAAGAAGTGTTCAACATAAAAATCAGGATGTGATTTCCAGGAGTCTCCTGAGCACAGCACACACTCAAGCTTTCGCCAGCACGAGCTGACAGTTCCGCTCAAGCTATCAGGTTCTCTGATGGTTAAAGTCTCTTTGCAATAAAAAAGTCTCTTGCCTTCAAGGGCTAGATATTTTCAACAAACAAACTCAAAGGTTCTGTCCACGTATGGCTTTGGGTGATGGCTTCACCCCTGGGTCTCCATCTTCCAGGTGCTGACCTCTCACAGTCACACTTGACTAATCAAACAGTTCCTTTCTCAACAAACTTTGGGTGATGACTTTCCACCCCTGGATCTCCCTCTGACCCCTTTTCAGTTACCAGTTTCCCTCCTTCGGGTTCCCTCTTGTCAACACAAAGTTCATGAGATCTTCAGATTTTATCCCCTCTTGTTAGTATCACTCTGCCGGGTTTACTCTTGCCAACCTTAAACAGTTTGTGTACTTTTCATACCATGCAGGATTCATTTTCCCTTATTTTCCCAATCACCTCTGGCCACTGTACAGAGGATTTTACAAGACCCCTGTATGACAACTTTGACCCCCTTTTGCCTTTTCCTAAGGCCTTCTGGTTACTGTAGTTCAATAGCAGGGAAATCACCTAGCATTTCTCAAGTGAACACCCATGTGGTATTTGATTCTGTTATACTGGCTTTCCCGTTTCCTTATCAACAGTTCTTTGTTCATTCAAAGTCCAATTAGTTGTTTGCTACTTTCATTCAACACAGTCAGTTTCTTTATCTGCTCTCCCCTCGACTTACCTGCTGTGATGAACCGCTTTGGTTTCTTGTCTGTAGAGTCAAGGCCGGTACCACTGGGCCATGCGTCTCTCCTCGGCTTGGCTGTCAGCGGAGGAGGTACCAGAATACAGTTAACATCTGCTTCAACACCGCTGGCTATTGTTTTCAGCCTTACGATTCCTTCTCTTGAGGCTTCACAGGTCTCTGTCGATAAGGGCAAGGTCACTTCTCCCTATGGTATCCTCTTGACTCATGCCGTCTTTCTCCTTCTCTTGAATTGCTGCACTGAGTTAGCTCTCACATCGTGCGTTCTGCCTTGCTCATTCTGTGCTCTTGTGCTCTTCCTTTTATCCCAGTGGGGAATGGAAAGGACCGTCAGGTGTGTGTAATTCTGGTCAATTGGCTGACTTTGCCTGACCCTTGTATTGGGACATGTCAGGTAAACAGCTCTGGTGTTAGTCCGTTGTCTTTCATGTTGTGCGAAAGTGTTTGTGTAGGAAAAGGGGGCGGTAATGTTTTGCAATATCCTACGTGGTAGGATAGGGAAAATGTGTTTAAAGCAGGGGGATACTGCGTCTCACCCGTCGGTGTCCCACTCCCACTTCCCAAGGACCCCCCATCCAGGTGATCCTCCCGCACTGGTCCACCCCCAGGAACTGGATCCAAAAGCGATGGCAGTGTCCTGGCCACCTGGATGACATATCCCCGGGCACTAGATAGGGAGACACCTTCAGGTTTCTCACAGAATGCAAAGTTGATTCACAATTCACACCTTGCCATTGTCTGCATACCCAACCAGCCCAACAGATGTGAAAATATTCTGAAGCCCCCTTTTTTTCACCAAGCCTCCCACAAGAAAACCTGGCAGGCAAACAGGGAGTTATCTATGGAACTTTGACCTACTTTCAATGAAGGTAATGTTCTCATTTTGTACTTGGATGCTTACCAAAAATACTTGAACGGATCTGTGCTTGCAGCAGCAGCAACGATCAGCCTCTGTGCCCTTAGATTCTTGGTTTGGATTCACCCTGGCTCCCTCCTTTCTCTGATGCAGGAGGCCTCTCACCAAAGAGCAGCTTGGCTATCTGGCTATCTGTCTCCAAGCACCACACGACCCTTGACCCCCTGATGGCATCACAGGAAGTGATGTCATTTGACCCCACCCCAAAGTGATATTACGGGAAGTGATGGAACACAACCTTTTACCCGTTGACAAAACAGGAAGTGGAATCACATAGCATTGTACACTACGAAAAATATGGTTACAATGTCACTATAATGTGATGTACATTTCATACAAGAATGGATCGCCATGTGTATCGTTAAGATCAGTGTGTATAGGCCCATATTACCAAATTACTGTGAATGCAAGCAGACGTCCATGACCAAATGATAATGATGTGTTATTATATAGCACTTACGCTTAAGCACTTTATATAGAAAAAATATACACCCAATATCTCTCACTGTGTTCGTACTCATTTATCGACCACAGAAGGATGAAAAGCTGAGTTGAGGCATTTAAGAACAGTCTAAATCAGTGACTCACCCCCTGAAGTGTGCCTGAAATAAACCTTTAATGAGTCTAGCAATTATTGTATATATTTCCAGAAAGACACATTATTTGGTATTCCTCCTCTTTCTTATTTCGGGTCAGTGCTGAAAGTGTTCGACTTGTGGCACTCCTGTTCTTATTTTTCAATTTTTATTAAGGGGCCTGAACAAGAAAGCCATCCACTCCAGAAGTAAAGAGCCACATGGTGCTGGCCACAGCCCAGGGGCATGCATTAAAAAAAAAAAATGAAACTTCTTTTTTTATTTTTTTTTATTAGAGGTCGCCAGGGAGACACAGAGGTCGCAAGGGAGACCTCAGAGGTTGCAGTTGCGACCTCTGGCGACCCCTAAATGACATCCATGCCAGCTGACCTGACCTTTCTTTAGCTAGGCCCCCTTTTTAAATCCCTTTCTCTGCCACCTCATTCCACATAAATCTCTATACATAAAGTATATGATATCCCCACTGGGGCAGTGATTTCATGCATCAATCAGACACCTCCTCTTGGATGACCAAACCTTCTGGAAACTTCCAGAAGTCCCTAACCTGTTTCACCGTCACCTTTGAACAGAGTTTAGTTCAACGAGTGCTGGAATCAATATGTTACTTTTTTTTTAATGGCTTACTGGGATAATGGCTCACATAATGGACTGTTTAAACAAAATTATTTCTGCGCATTCCATGTTCTCTCTCAGTCACGTCTCCATCACAAAAGCTGTTTTAATTCCTGCATTTATTTCTAAAAAGCACTGCAGAGTCTGTGTTGAAGTACACATCTACACCCCAGTTTGCAACCTAAGTTTGCAGGCTTGATTTAGTACCAATGACTTTTCACCACCTGTTATAAACTCACTAGTTCCATTCTAAACACTAATTATGTTACTTTGTTATGTGTGAGGAGTTAGTAGGTTAAATATGCTAGACGTTAGGCATTCGTTGGTACACTTTCCATTTCACTGCCATGGCAAGGTAAATCCCAAGTTACCCCTCCATTGATGCACACCATTACCCCACATCAGCGCTAAAGCATACCTATGTTACACACCTTTGCACCTTCTGTGTATGCTGCCATACACGATAGATGTCATATATATTGTGACAACATTTCGTCATGGTTGAAATGTGTAGCACCTTGGCAGGCATTGATAAGCATTATTGGTGACATTCTTGTAGGTTCACCTAATGGGCAGGGTGTTGAGCTGAGCTGACTCATTGAGACTTTGCAAAATACAGGGTAGAATTAAAGGAACCGCACGGGTTCTGGGCACTTTTGCACCTATGCTGGGCAATTACTCCCCAGCCGACAAATCTAAAAGGATGCTTACTCTGACAAGCCAGTTAGTGGAAACACACACCTTTGCACCACAGGGGTGGTGTAGATGTAAGTCAAAAATTGCCCCACATCAGTGCAGTTTATGTGATCTGACACAAGGGGATATACTAACTCTCACACTTGGAATCATTTAGGGTTTAGATAGAATGTGTCATAACAAATGTAGACATTGAAATTACTAAATGTTTATTAATGCAGAATTGCAGTAACATTTGCGATTATACGGTGAGTGTATTCTTTATCACATTTTTACACTATAACACAAAAATATCCCTCTTGCGGTATTCAATTTCCACTCTTTCTCCACCTGTTTTGCCACCTCCACCTTTTTCCTCTTCTACTGTATTGGTGGCCTTTTTTATCCTCTTTCTAATTCTGGTATCTCCACTTTTCTTGCTAAGGCTCATCCCACTGCTGCCCCTGGTCACCCTCTGCCTTCTTATTTAATCCCATCTGCAGTGTCCTCTTCAATCTGTCACTCTCCTCTACCATCTTTCCTGCCTGCTCTAAGCACACATCAATCCTTCCTATTCTTAAAAAAAACTATTCTTGATCCCTCTCTTCCCTCTAATTGTCACCCCATTTCTCTTCTGCCCATCGTATCTAAACTATTAGAACATGTTGTCTATTCCAAAGTCTCCTTTTTTGTTGAACAACATTCTCTTCTTCCTCTCTTTCAATCTGGGTTGCATCCCCATCATTCTACTTAGACTTAGATTATCTAATTCTGAATCTCTTTTCTTTTTTGCTCTCACCATTGCAACCCCTCTCCCTCCATCTTCTATTTCCTTTCCCCCTTCCTTACTGCCTATGTCTGCTTTGGCTTGTAATCCTAGAGTCATTTTGACCTCTCCCTTTCATTTTCATTTCACATGTTTTCTATCTCCCACTCCTCTCCATTTCAAATCTTCAATATCTGCAAAGCCTGCTGGTTCTTAACTTTTCATGCTTCCAAAATACTCATTGTGGCCTTAGTTTTCTCCCACGTATATTATTGTTCTTATCTATTACTTGATCTTCCTGTTTATCAAAGGTTCCATGGATTTGCCCTGCTCTTTTGTTAAGCCCTGCAGCTGGTGGCAGTGATTAGCATACAACTTAGAGGGTACTTCAAACAGGCCGACATGGTGTCTTGCTGAAGAGGTTAACAACGGAGGCAGAAAACCCCAACAACCTTTCATATGCAGTTGTGTCCTGCCCTCAGTGTCATTGACAGTGAACTGCCATGTCTGGGGCTGCGTGTTTACAGTAAGCCTCCCCGGTAGGGGGACCACACTCATCAGGTAAGAGGATGTGGTTTGCAGGAGCCAGAGAGTCTTGTCTCACCACACCTTCAAGGGGGACCTGCCACTTTAAACAGAGACTCTTTAATCAACAGCAGATAGGAAGATGGGTCGGACTTAGTATCACATGTTTTCACTCCTTTACCTTTCCTGTTGTAAAGCACTCAGGTTATGACATCATGCATACAGGAGATTGTTGGTGGTGCCCCAGGATTGGTTCAATAAGGTAGGCTTAGCTTACACCAATCTCTGTGGCCCACTTGGCTTTAAAAGGGCTGAGTCCCTCTTTTTGCAGATCATCTGAAGACTTCACAAGAAGTAGGAAAGAAGAACTTTTTCTTGTACCCTGGCTGAAGGTACAGTCTAGTCTGCTATACATCTTCTGCCAGTGAAAGAAGGCTAGGACATCCAAAGAGGGAATCAAGATCCCTCCGCTTAACTTCTCGCAGGGAACAGAGGGAGATAAAGATCTTAGAAGACCATCCGGCCAATCCAGAACTAGTACCCAGCCAGTACACAGCGTGCCCTACTAGGCTCTGCAGCAAGCTTCCTGGATAGGAAGTGCCAGAAGGTCTCTGAATCTACAACCAAGGATAAGGCAGCTGCCTGCAACACATTCCTCAGCTTTGGGCTGTCCACTTAAAGGATGACACAAGCCCATTGAAGGAGGTCGGAGAATTGCTTCGACAAGCATCTACTGTGTCCACCTTAAAGAACATTTTTAATCTACTCTAGTTCCTCGAGCTGCAACTGACTGCAACGCTAATGATTCCTGACCCCAAGCTGCCGTGTAGACAAGCCTGCAGCAGTTTATCCTGCCTCGCACGCCGAACCATCTTGCCACCTGATACTTGCAGCTGACTTCCATCTTGAACTATGTCACAGAAGCCTGCAAAGTGCCCATCCACTGACTCGATGCTGTCGAGCATCAAGAACACCTGCAGAAAAAGGTACATTGTGGTTCTGTCCCCCTGGTTTTCACAGAAGGTCCCTAGAGACCTTTTAAGAGTCATTGCTCCCTTTGTGCTGAATCCAAGAAACATTCAACTGTTGTGGTTATTTACCATACTGACTACCCTCCTGTCAGTATCCAGTGTGCATCCCTTTTCCTACTTTGAAACCGTCTTTAGTGTTGCTAGAACTGTCTATTGTGATATAAATAAAGTCGATATCTTTGATACAAACATGACTGACAGTCCCTTTTATCATTGGGTAATTTTTGTATTTTTGCTGTGTTGCAACTAACTAACGATCCACTACTTTTTTTCTGAGATCAGCCTGCCATTCCATCCACATTACCAAAATTGGAAAAGGAGGTATATAATTTGCTTGTTATTCCAATCTGTTCAGATCCCTTCTGGTGTATTAGAAGGGTGGGGCTGATTGATGGTTTACAAACCGATATTCACCCCTGGACCCCTGGTACCCCGGAAGTTGATTTGTCACAGTCTCTATGGTCTTGCTTCTCTGTATCTCTGCTCCTTTTGGTTGTTCCTCATCCTCCCTGTGCCCCTTCTCGTTTTTGCTTGTTCTGCCTAGCCCAGAAGCACTGTGATGCCCTACCTCCCTCTATTTGATCTCTGTCTTCACTCTCTCTTTTTAAAATGTATTTAAAAGAGCATTTGCTTGCTAATTGATTCACTGTTATTTCCTAGTGTTGTACGTTTTTTGACCTTTGTGAAGTGCTTAGGTTCACCTGGCAGGGCAGCTGTAAGCCTCGTGGCACTGGATACAATTGTTTGCTTTCCGCTGAGCTGGCTTGTATAACCTTCTTGGTGTCTTGGAATTCTCGCTTTCTGGCAATAAGGGGATTTAGTTTGAAGCCGCTCTCCCTTGCTTCTCTGGCCTCATGCGTTTCTCAGCCTGGTTAGCCACCTCTCTGGGAAAACAGCTCCTTCCTGTGCACCACCTTACTCAGAGTGTGCTTTCATGCTCTGCCTTTTATATTGGTTGGGAGGATCAATGGGTTGCAGGTGTAGATGATCAGGGTGGAATGCCTGATCCTGCCTGGCCTCGTTAATGGGACAAAATGGTGGTGGTCCATAGGAACTAATGGCCCATAAATTCCCATGGGTAATCCTCTCTTCTCCAGGTTTGTTCTTCCTTGTCTCAG
Source organism: Ambystoma mexicanum (assembly GCF_040938575.1). Lineage (NCBI taxonomy): Eukaryota > Metazoa > Chordata > Amphibia > Caudata > Ambystomatidae > Ambystoma > Ambystoma mexicanum. Next base: position 364,367,264 of record NC_090934.1, on the reverse strand, counting down.
TCATGTCAGTAGGCTAGGAAGGGTGAGGATTATGAGAGTTGTAGTGTTTTGAAAAATGTGGAGGAAAAGTATGTCAGAAAGGGGTTGAAATACAATGGATCTTCCGAAGAATGTTTCTTAGAGTTGTGTCCGGGAAGAGGGAATTGGGGATAGTGAGTGGGGGACTTCCTATTGCAATATTAAGGAATGGTTCTACATTTTAGAGAAGGACATGGTTGGGATGAGGTTGAGGTAGAATGACAGCATACTACAAAAGCTGAGTACACATCAGGTAAGGACATTAGAATAGGGGAGGGGGAAACACCCTGCCTCGCCTAATGGTGTTCTCCTCTTTTGGCATTCTTCCCCGAACTTTCCACTCTGCTTGGGAGAAGGGGGGAAAAGACCTGTGTTTTTTTTACACCAGCAAGGTGCAGGTGATAGCGATGAATAAAAGTCAGCATTGTAGCCCAGATAGCGCACCTAATGACCAGCATGGAAGGCCATCTGTGCTCGGCACAAGCAGGCACTGCCCATCTTGTGGAGCGATCTGGCATTCTATACAGGCATTGCAACAGTCCCAGGTAGTAGACAATGCAATTGTGTCCTTCAGCCATATGTTGATTACGATAGTAGATGCCTTGTGACCCTTGCCAGCTGCTCAACATGTTATGAACAGGCTGTTGGCCATCTGTACTAACCGGTCCTTTCTATGTAATTACAGAGGACTTGCCTAACCTTCACCTATGATAAATCATCTCTATTCACTTGTGATTAGAAGGGATTAAGATTTTCTGAGGCATGTGAAATGATGACACAAACTTGGTCGGTAACGTTGGAACATATCTCAGGGTGATAGTCTTGGTGAAATCATGGATGAGGGGGTGGACGGAAGAGAGCCCCTGACTCCCAAAGTATCAACAAAGGACAGTCTTCATAGTGAAGGGTTTGAGGTCAGCAAGGCAACTGGATCCAAATGCGTGCCTGGCAGGGCCATAAGATCCCAAGAAGGGGAGATAGGCTTAATCTCAGGGCGTGCAGTTGAGAAGTTTTCAACGGCCTATTGATAAGAAGCATAGCTGATTCTCGGAATGTCCTGATGGCTATGGCTATGCACTGCATTCTTAGAGATGATGTTTCAAGTGTCAATGGAAAACTATCCTGCAAGAATTGAGTTACTGCCATCACATTGGAGTTGGGAGAGTCACTTAGACCCTCCTCCTTACACCAAGATACAAAACATGGTCTCTAGCATATTTTTTCAGAAAGGAATGTCTGTGCATGGAGTGGCTCGTGGGGTTGTCACAATATGTAAAACATGGGGAACCGTGCTGGCCTGAGCCAGTAACTAGTCACCAGCACTGTTAAACGGAAATCATATTATGCCTCCTTTTGACTTATATTGGCCTAAGTCTAGTTGCTCTGCGAAGAAAACCGCGTTGCAAAGTTCAGATTTCTGATCGACTTCGCCGCCATTTTAGAATCATCCGCCATTTTGATTTCTGTTCGTATGATTCTCTATTCTAAAATGGTGGACTGTGTTTCTAACTTGCAACCAAGCCTCCCGACCTTTGAGTTCTGATAATGGTTCTACTGTCCGCGGGCCGACTGTTTAGACTAGGTAAAGAGACCTTGTACTACGAATGAACTGTCGTCTTAGTATTGTCTCCGTTAACAAGCCTCATCCACGAATACACATCGGCAACAATGAAAGGCAAACGCCAAGCGTGGACACAGGCTGAACTAAATTGTGTTGGGATATAGACTAAGGCTTACTGTGGGATCCGAGAATATACATCGCCATTGTAACTTGATGGAAATACAAACTCATGTAATCCTTCTGCATATTATTGTATAAGCTGTATGTGAACCCGGCACAAACTCTAGGCCGCATATTATTAAGATGTAGAGGGACTGGACAATACTGTTAGAAATTTATAAAAGTATGAATGTTCAGAAGTCCAGCACTCTCTCTCCTCTCTTTGACGGGCTGGTACTCATTGTGGGGTGGTGACAGCCAGATAGCTATCTGTTTCTATGTTTCTCTGTAAACTGTACAGTAGAATAAAGATCTGTGAATCTTTATAGCCCGTGTTTGGTGTATTTCAATTTGTGGTACTCAGCCTCAATATTTCCTTTTGCTTTAACAGATGGCGCCCGAATAGGGACCCTCAAGATTGAAGCCACCTCATTGAAGAATTGACATGGCTATCGGACAGGGATCGGACGGTGAGAAAGGGGGCCCCTTCTTGGATGAGACACAGTACCTCAACAGTACTGCACGACCCGATCCCCTGACGGTGAGCATGTGATCCGAGACGGCATCTTGACGAGGGTCCATGTTAAGACGGATTTCTGAACTCTGTCCTGGAGGGGCAGAGGTGCAGAAGGCCAACCAAATTACTTGGAACAGGGTAACCTCTGGACAAGCCAGACCAATCAGGGTAGCAATCGCGGCGGTCAAGACTAGGTCTCAAGAGGGGTGAGGGTGACTGAAAGCCCGTAATGAGCACACAAAGCAAGGACACTTACAAATTACTCCAAACAGGTGTTATATTAAAAATATATACACATTTATTCCATGGCCTTTGCAACAATGACCCTAGCGAGAAATCACAATAAAACTCTAGTAAACCAACACATACCAAACCAATACAATATATATACAAATACAAACGAGTCTAAAGCGTTAGATGCACGAAATGTGTAGTCCACATAGAAGGGGAGGAAAACAGGCAGTGCGAAATAATGATTAGACCCAGTCCGCCTTCAGAGGCACCTAACTAAAAGGAAGTCCAAGCCCTACAAAGAGTGGAGCCTTGTGCTCAAAAGTACCTGCACACGCTGGTGCCAACGGGCAAAAAGGAAAGGCTCTTCGAGGGAATCAGGCAGATCAGTTTGGTGCACAAATGAAGAAGAACAGAGTTCTGCGACTCAAGCGCAGCCTCCACTGCGGGCAGAAGCAGAGCGCGAGTACGGAAAGGCGTGCTGTTTGACACAGCGGGGAAAAGCTATGGGCTCCTGCAGGAGGGCGACCAGTTCCTAGCTATGCTACTCACCGGTCCCCGATGCAAGCAGACCCAGGCTTCTCCATGTCAGTTTCAGTGCTGGCAGGTTCAGGGGAGCAGGGGACATCTCGTCGTCGTGTAGATTCTGAAGCAGCAGAGTTGAGTTAAAGATGCCCCAAACGAAGTGAACCCGCACAGTTTGTTACCACAGCAGGGCAACGGAGCGGCCGTGTGTATCTCAGCCAAATGTACACTACTCACTTCAGACCTGGGAATGCCAAGTGTACGAATCGTGTGAGAGTGACAAGGACTCGAAATACAACACAACCTGGCGGCGGTTACAGAGCAAGACCCCTGGGTAGGCTGGTCAGTCTGCTGGATGGCCCAGAGACACTTCCGAAGGCTTACGTGCAGGAGATGGTGAAGATGCCGAGAATAGCTGTCCCCGCTATTCCAAGGGTCGAAGTACCAGTACAGGCCTTCTGGTTCGATCAGAGCTAGAAAGGGTTTCACAAGGCGACAGCAGTGCAGAGGAGCAGTCCTTCAGCGGGTCACCAGCGATTCCTCGGTTCAGCCTCGTGGTTGCAGGATACTTGGCTCCTGTATTCCTTTGTTCGTGAGAACTCAGGAGATCGACATGGTAGTGGTGTTTCCAGCCCCCTCTTATCCACGGTTCCCTTTGCGCCAAAACGGAGGGGACCCAATGGGAGATCTGCTCACAAAACACTCACACCATACGTGGACCTATCACGGACCACGGTGGTCCGAGGCATTCATACCACGCTAGACTCTCTGGCACCCAGGATGTGTATTGGGACCAGACATCCCATCCCACATCCTGGAGGCACACACAAGGCCTGTAGAAGCCCGCGAAAGCATCTGTGTTTCGCGGGAAAGTACATGCCCAAATAAGGAAGGCCCTGGGTCGGCTCGACCTAGGGAAGTTGAAGGGGAGACGGTCAGCGGACAGGACAAAAAGCCTTGTGGTCTGGCCATTTTGGGAGCCAGGCCACCATTTTGGACTAAGCGCGAGAAACACGCTTAAACACCAAAAGGAGCTCAAAAACACAAGAAACGATTGCTGCCACCATTCCCGTCCGTGATTCACCTGCACCGATCATTTACAATCCCAACAGAGTATCTAGGGCACATAGAAGACTAAAGACCCAAGAGAGCAGTAATTTAGCTTACAGTGCCCTCTTGTGTTATGTTGCACGAAAGCTGCAACATGATAAAGAAACTATGGAAAACAACGTTCCCTGGTACTGACTGTCTTAAGGGCATATCAGTTTCCCCGTAAGAATGGAGCGAAAGCCCAGAGGAGTGCGGCAGAAGGCTGCACTTCTCTGGCAAAGTCTAGATCATGGTGAAAACAACAGTAAAAAGTTTAGTGGTTGCCACATGGAAGGAAAATTACCCACAATTAAGAAATCTTTCCTAACACTCGCCCCTCCCAGACTATGGACAAGGGGAACTAATCCACCCCTGGATGAGTCTCTTGTTCAGGTTGGTTAAACATTCTGGACAACCCATTAGCATTGCTATGTTGGACGCCTGGTCTATGCTCAATAGTGAAGTCGAAGCCTTGTAGACTTATGGACCACCTAAGCAACTTTGGATTCTCTCCCTTCATATTCATTAGCCACTTTAAGGCCTTATGGTCAGTTGCAACAGTGAAGTGGGTCCCATAGAGGTAGGGCCTCAGCTTCCGTAGGGCCCACACAACAGAGAAACATTCTTTCTCCACTGTGGACCATCTGAGCTCTCTGTCCTTAAGCTGGCGACTAATAAAACCAATAGGGTGTTCCTTACCCTTCTCATCTACTTGCGATAGTACAGCTTCTATCCCAGTGTCAGAGGCGTCCGTCTGCACAGTAAAAGGTCTTTGATGATCAGGGGCCCTGAGGACAGGGGCCTGGCACAAGGAGTCTTTTAAGCCATTGAAGGCCTTCTCACACTCGACGGTCCAAGTTACATTCTTGGGTTTCTTCGGAGTGGTGAGGGCAGTCAGAGGGGCAGCTATGGTGCCATAGTCTGCCACGAAGTTGCAGTAATACCCCGTGAGTCCTAAGAAGGCTCTCACTTGGGTCTGTGTAGTGGGGGTAGGCCAGTCTTGTACTGCTTGTACTTTACTGGGAAGAGGCTGTATCCTCCCTCCACCTAATTCATGTCCAAGGTAAACTACTGAGCCTTGTCCAATCTGGCATTTACTAGCCTTTATGGTCAAGTGTGCTTTCTGAAGAGCCTGGAGCACAATCCCGAGGTGTTTCACATGGTCTTCCCAGGTAGCACTGAAAACTGCTATATCGTCCAGATATGCAAGACAGAATTCGTCCAACTCATTCAACACATGATTCACAAGCCTCTGGAAAGTGGCAGGTGCATTTTTCAACCCGAACGGCATTACCCTGAATTGGTAAAGGCCGACTGGAGTAGAAAACGCTGTCTTCTCCTTGGCATGTTCTGCTGATGCTATTTGCCAATAGCCAGCAGTGAGATAAAACGTGCTGAGGTACTTGGAGGCACCCAAAGTATCCACCAGCTCATCTGTTCGAGGCAAGGGGTGTGCATCTGTCTTGGTGAGAGCATTCAGAGCCCTGTAATCCACGCAGAACCTCAATTCAGAAGTGCCTGCCTTTGGAACCAAAACCACAGGGCTGGACCAAGGATTACTAGAGGGTTCAATCACTCCAAGGTCTAACATCTTGTTGACCTCGGTCTGAATATAAGACCGTACTTTGTCTGATATCCTGTATCCCCTACTTTTGGTAAGTACACTGTCTCCTGTGTCTATGTTATGTTTGCACCAAGGTGTCAAACCAGGCGACTGTGAAAACAGGGGGGAAAACTGCTTAAGCAAACTTTTCACCTCAGTCTGCTGATCAGAAGTCAGGTGAGGGGCCACTCGGACACCCTCAAAGGAACTATCTGAAGGACCGCTTTGGAACAGGTCGGGGAGAGGTTCAGACTCCTCTTCCTCAACATCAGAAGCCAGTAGCAGTGCTGCGATTTCGACTCTTGGGACCAAAGCCTTCAGCCTATTTACGTGAAACACTTTTGGAGCCTGTCCAGGCCTTCCAAGGTCCACTAAATAGTTAACCTCACCTAGGGGCTCCACCACTGTGTAAGGGCCTGACCATTTGTCCTGTAAAGCCCGAGGTGTAAAGTTGATGAGGGAAGCTTTCTGGTTGTACCAATGTTTCACCAGCGCTTGTCCTGCCTTCAATTTATCTCTAGCCAAGCCCATCAGAAGTACCATCCATTTTCTGAGCCCCAGAACATAATCTACTACGTTGGTAGTAACAGGGGGAGTGGGCATCTCCCCTCCCTCTTTGACTATGGCTAAGGGTCCCCGTACAGGATGACCGAACAGAAGTTCGAAGGGGCTGAAGCCAACACCCTCCTGTGGTACCTCTCGGTAGGCAAACAGTAAGCATGGTAAAAGAAGATCCCATTTTCTTCTCTGAGGTTCTTCCAGAGCCCCAATCATGCTCTTTAACGTTCTGTTGAAACGTTCCACCAGACTATTGGTCTGGGGGTGGTAGGCAGAAGAGAACTTGTAGGTGACCCCACATTCTTTCCACATGGCCTGCATATATTTCGACATAAAGTTGCTGCCACGATCCGACACAACTTCTTTAGGGAAGCCAACCCTAGTAAATATGCCAAGTAACGCTTTTGCAACTGACTTGGCAGTTACAGTTTTTAATGGGATGGCCTCAGGATATCTGGTTGCATGGTCGACCAGCACCAGGATAAACCTATTGCCTGAGGATGTTTGCGGGTCAAGGGGACCAACAATGTCGATCCCTACACTTTCGAATGGTATTCCCACAACTGGGAGTGGTACCAATGGAGCTTGGATTGTCGAGCCAACCTTACCAGATAACTGGCAGGAGGCACAACTCCTGCAGTGACTTTCTACTTGCACCCCCATCTTGGGCCAGTAGAAGTGCATGGATAACCTTTGCTTGGTCCACTTAATACCAAGGTGACCAGCAAGGGGCACTTCATGCGCCAACTGCAGGAGGAAGGGTTTTACAGCAAGGTGAACCACCAACCTCCTATGGTCTCCTTCTGTAGACTCTGTGGGCTCACTATACAGGAGTGCACCTTCCCAATCAATCCGATGCGTCCCAGGAGTTTCACCCTCAAGCTGGGAGCAGGCCTGTCTCGTTAGGCCTTCCAGAGATGGGCACTCACGTTGGCCTTAACTGAATTCTTCCTTGTCAGGACCACCTTCTACTAACAAGTCTTTTAGTTCAGGATGGTCGTTGGGGTCAAATACTTCAGGCATCGCCACCTCCTCGTCAGGCCCGGGCGATTGACCAACTTCCTCCACCGAAGTGGTAGGCGAGCTCGAGGGAATGTTCTCTTTCCCTCGTCTTGACTTGTTTACTCCTTTACTCCTTTCGCCTTCGGTTTCCCCTTCGGCTGGGCCGGCGTATTGGTCTTGGCCAATGCTGCCCGTGTTTGAGACTGTGTGCAGGGTCTGTCGGCAGTGTCTCCTACGAGCCCTAAAGCTCTGAGATCATTGCCTAACAAGACCTTTCCTGGGACGTTTCTCTGAATGCTCACTGGAATCCTGACTGCTGTACCATTCAAAGTAAGATTTACAGGTATTACTGGAAACATGCGAGGTGGGCCGTCAGCCAACTTAGTGGGCATCAGAGTAGCTCTGGCAACTTCCTCTGAGTCTACCAAGGTAGAATCCACTACAGTTCGACTGCACCCACTATCCCTAAGAGCTGGAGTATCTACCCCATTGATCAGCACACTGTCTTTAAAGTAGTGCTTGGTATTATCTGGAATCCTAGCATAAGCCTCTGCGACTTTAGGCTCCCAGGAACCCAGGGAAACTAAAACTACCTCAGCTTCTATCCCACTGGGGAATAAGTCTGAGGAGAAGGATGCTACTGTAATCTCTTCTTCCACGTAGGAGGAGAAGGCCAGATTAGCGGAGTGGACCCCCAAAGGTTTAACCTTACACCGGGGATCCCCCTTCATGTGGTCAGTTGCTCCATAAGCAAAACAAGATCCATTGGGTCTGTTTACATAGGGAGGCTTATTGTAACCAGAGTTCTGTTTCTGAGGCTGACCTCCACTACCCTGTGAGTTCTCTTGTGTCTTACACTTATTTTTCTTTTTGTGGCCCTTTTGAGAAGAAGATTTATCAGATTCTCCACCCTCCTTATCTTTGGACTTGTTCCCTTCCCCATGCTTACCAGGATGAGTTTTGTCCTTATGGGACACTCGATGTGACACCCATAAGTCTGCTGCAATGGCCAGCTTATGAGGATCTATCTCCTTCGAATCGGCCAAATGCTGCTTAAACTCCGGGGAAGAAGATGCAAAAATGTGTTCGAGCATGACAAGATTTATCATGCCTTCAAAGGTAGAAACCTTATAACCATCGACCCAGCCAGTCAAGTTTTTTAAGGATTCGGTTACATAAGATACCCAAGTACCACCTTCTTTTTTCTTGTACTCTCGGAATCGTTTTAAATATTGGGCAGGAGTCGTTCCAAACTTTAAAATGAGAGTTTGCTTTAACATTGCGAAATCAGCTCGCTCAGCCTTCAACATTTCCATAATGGCACTACAGCCAGAATGGGGCAGTCTGCTGAGTAACCAGGCAATCTTATCAGCATTGTCAACTTCTTGAACTTCACATACATACTCAAACGTATTCAGCCAGTCCATAATGTCATTCCTTTCCTCGTACACACTGAGCAGATCTTTTGGAAACCGTGGATGAGAGGAGGCCCCAGACCCATGTCCAGGCCCCTTGGACCCATTTGCAACCTGAAGCTTGGCCAGTTCCAACTGGTGATCCCTGTCTTTCTGTTTTTCTGCCTGTTCGATTTTTAGCTTGACCCTATTGAACTCAAGCTCTTCCTGTAGTTTGGCCATATTGAACTCAAGCTCCTTCTGCCTAAACAGCAGCTCTTGCTTCTTGAATTTAAGCATGGCCTCCCCATCGACACTGGCAGAGGAAACATTAGACATCACATCCTCCCTGTCCTCGTGATGGCGGTGGATCAGTGCAGCGGCAGAACCGTCGGTTCTACCAGTGAGAGCAGCCCCACCTCCTTCCGCACTGTCCTCAGAAGTTATAGCTTCAAGCTGCGCTTCTTGCCACGCCACGATTCTTTGGATCATATCCAATTTGGTGCCTTGAGAGGAGACACCTCTCTCCACACACATCTTTTTCAATGTTTCGGATTTGGAAGCATTTAAAGTTAACAAGGTATTTGTTTCCATACTGTTAGATAGGACTAGGGCCTTTTTAAAGTTATACTACGACAATTCACTACGTGTCCTGGTAGGAATAACTTGAAATACCTTAGTTCGTGCGCAACACTGGATACCTTCAGTCGTATCCCACCGCTGTACACCAATTTGTTAAGACGGATTTCTGAACTCTGCCCTGGAGGCGCAAAGAGGTTCAGAAGGCAACCTAATTACTTGGAACAGGGTAACCTCTGGACAAGCCAGACCAATCAGGGTAGCGATCGCGGCGGTCAAGACTAGGTTTCAAGAGGGGTGAGGGTGACTGAAAGCCTGCAATGAGCACACAAAGCAAGGACACTTACAAATTACTCCAAACAGGTGTTATATTAAAAATATATACACATTTATTCCAAGGCCTTTGCAACAATGACCGTAGCGAGAAATCACAATAAAACTCTAGTAAACCAACACATACCAAACCAATACAATATATATACAAATACAAATGAGTCTAAAGCGTTAGATGCACGAAATGTATAGTCCACCTAGAAGGGGAGCAAAACAGGAAGTGCGAAATAATGATTAGACCCAGTCCGCCTTCAGAGGCACCTAACTAAAAGGAAGTCCAAGCCCTATGAAGAGTGGAGCCTTGTGCTCAAAAGTACCTGCACACGCTGGTGCCAACGGGCAAAAAGGGGAGTCTCTTCGAGGGAATCAGGCAGTTCAGTTTGGTGCACAAATGAAGAAGAACAGAGTTCCGCGACTCAAGCGCAGCCTCCACTGTGGGCAGAAGCAGAGCGCGAGTATGGAAAGGCATGCTGTTTGACACAGCGGGGAAAAGCTATGGGCTCCTGCAGGAGGGCGACCAGTTCCTAGCTATGCTACTCACCGGTCCCCGATGCAAGCAGACCCAGGCTTCTCCGTGTCAGTTTCAGTGCTGGCAGGTTCAGGGGAGCAGGGGACGTCTCGTCGTCGTGTAGATTTTGCAACAGCAGAGTTGAGTTAAAGATGTCCAAAACCCGCACAGTTTGTTACCACAGCAGGGCAACGGAGCGGCCGTGTGTATCTCAGCCAAATGTACACTACTCACTTCAGACCTGGGAATGCCAAGTGTACGAATCGTGTGAGAGTGACAAGGACTCGAAATACAACACAACCTGGCGGCGGTTACAGAGCAAGACTCCTGGGTAGGCTGGTCAGTCTGCTGGATGGCCCAGAGACACTTCCGAAGGCTTACGTGCAGGAGATGGTGAAGATGCCGAGAATAGCTGTCCCCGCTATTCCAAGGGTCGAAGTACCAGTACAGGCCTTCTGGTTCAGTCAGAGGTAGAAAGGGTTTCACAAGGTGACAGCAGTGCAGAGGAGCAGTCCTTCAGCTGGTCACCAGCGATTCCTCGGTCCAGCCGCGTGGTTGCAGGATACTTGGCTCCTGTATTCCGTTGTTCGTGAGAACTCAGGAGATCGACATGGTAGTGGCGTTTCCAGCCCCCTCTTATCCACGATTCCCTTCGCGCCAAAACGGAGGGGACCCAATGGGAGATCCGCTCACAAAACACTCACACCATACGTGGACCTATCACGGACCCGGTGATCCCAGGCATTCATACCACACTAGACTCTCTGGCACCCAGGATGTGTATTGGGACCAGACATCCCATCCCACACCCTGGAGGAACACACAAGGCCTGTAGAAGCCCGCGAAAGCATCTGTGTTTCGTGGGAAAGTACATGCCCAAATAAGGAAGGCCCCGGGTCGGCTCGACCTGGGGAAGGTGAAGGGGGCAAGACGGTCAGCGGACAGGACAAAGAGCCTCGTGGTCTGGCCATTTTGGGAGCCAGGCCACCATTTTGGGCTAAGCTCGAGAAACGCGCTTAAACGCCAAAAGGAGCTCAAAAACACAAAAAACGATCGCTGCCACCATTCCCGTCCGTGATTCACTTGCACCGATCATTTACAATCCCAACAGAGTATCTAGGGCCGTAGAAGACTAGAGACCCAAGAGAGCAGTAACTTGGCTTACAGTGCCCTCTTGTGTCATGTTGCACGAAAGCTGCAACATGATAATGAAACTACGGAAAACAACGTTCCCCGGTACTGACTGTCTTAAGGGCATGTCAGTTTCCCCGTAAGAATGGAGCGAAAGCCCAGAGGAGTGCGGCAGAAGGCTGAACTTCTCTGGCAAAGTCTAGATCATGGTGAAAACAACAGCAAACATTTTAGGGGTTGCCACATGGAAGGAAAATTACCCACAATTAAGAAATCCTTCCTAACAGTCCATATATCGAGGTATGCAGTTTTGCTGAAATCACCAGCCACGAGGGTCCTTTGTTGTCCTTAGTAATCCGATCAGACCTCCCTTAGTTCTTTGATCAGGTGAGTCATGCCCCAATTCCTAAGTATCCTGATAATTTGATTTGGCGTATTGTCCTCGCAAGTACAATTATTGACCAGGTAACACCAGAAATCTGATATGCCTGATAAATTGTCTGCCTGTTTCAGGGCATTATTCCGCAGAGAAAGACAATCTTTGGAATTTGGCCGTCCAGCACCACAGGAGGGGTTGCCGGCGTGTACTATGTACTGTAAGCACAGCATTGGTAGTATAGTATTTAATGATATTTGGCACAGACAAACCAGACATGCTTCCGAACTTCAGTGGCCAATCAATAGTAGCTTTCAGATTTTTTGTTTAGAATATTTAGAATCTATATCATTGAAGGAAAAAGCTAGACCTGCAGCATTCGATGTATTGAAAAATTGGAAAAAAGAAGCTATGCAGCAGCTTAAAAGTAGAGAGAAACATGCGGGACGACATATGTCAAACGCCGAGAAAGCGTTACTTTACGATCAACAGAAACAGAGTCAGCCAGAAATATGGATAGGGCTTTTCAACTCGGTATACAGAAAATATACCGTCAAAAGATTTTCATGTGTCAGATGAATTAATTGACAAGCTTTTAAATGAACGAATTCCTGGTGCCACTGCACCAAATCCATATGTACCTATTTCTGTTGCTTTACCTCTTCCTGCTGTCATTCCTCCTCCCGTAGTAATTCCTGCTCCTACTATTATTCCTCCTATTGCTCCTCTTCCTCCAGTCATTGCTCCATTTCCTATTGTTGTTCCTCCGCCTGTGCCTCCACCTTTACCGACTGTTGTGGTCCCAGTAGATTTGTCTTTGGTTCCAGTAATAGCATCTCCTCTGCCTGTTGTACAGGATTTGTCTATTCTTTCTTTTCCAAGAGGTTCTGCTCCGCTTGTAGTTGATAAGGGAGCGGAATCAAAGATTGTAACTCGTAATGCAGTTTCCAAAGAAAAAAAGTGAGATTTGAATGCATGGGCTAGACAGTGCATGGAGAGGGGTGAGCAATGTGATGTTTTTGCTACACTTTCTAATTTGGATGATTTTCCTTGGAAAACTGTGTTCATTGAAGGACTGGGAATTCATTTATCTGTAATGTGGAACAGACTGAATGATATAGATATCCCACAAGTGTTGAGGGATCTGAATGTTTTAGCATATTCAAGAGATACTGCAGAGAAAGTATGTGAGCACGTCAAGAGGGTTTTTGAGTATAGAAGGGAGTTAGAAAAGTTACGGAATGAAGAAATAGATGATGACAGTTTGGCCCCTATTTTTGTACAGAAGCGGTTCCTTCCTCTTAGTAAATCGATGAGTGAAGAAACGCGAATTTGCACGAGAGATGCACTTAGATGGATTTCAGGTATGTCGATATCTCCCATAGAAGTATATGACACGTATAGTCAGTATACGACAGAAATGCAGAGGAAAATGATACAGGTAATGTTAGAACACCTGCAGGATGAATGTATAAAAGGAAAGATTTGTTGTCCCACAGAATTATTGAATATCTACAAGAGAGCCTTTTCGTCTGACACTGCTTCAGCTGCTTTAGCGCTCAATTTGGCTTTGTTGCTCAGTAAGCGTTCAGAGTTGCCTACTTCTCAGTTGCCTATGAGAGAGGTTCCTCTGATATTTGTCCCTAAAGTTGAGGTTCCGGCTAATGCTGCAACAGGCGTTGCCGCCTATGACATTGATGCACATTATGTATCACAGTTTGTTCACGTCCCGTTCTCAAGACAGGAAGTGAACACCATTAGACAATCTATTCCAGATTTTAGAAAGAATCTGAAAGGGTTCTATAAAGAGATAGAATTTGTCTTGCAGTCCTCAGTATTTACTCTGGGTGATATAGATTTGTTATTTCCTGTGCTCCTACCTGCTGATTTGTGGAAACAGATTAGGAGAGTAGGCGATGTACCATGGATAGGGAACACGTGGGATAATTTGGCTAGGCAAGATAGAGATAGACCAGCTGGTGAGAGACCACCGCAGATAATAAAGACTTTGCCTGATAGAATAGTGACAAAATTGAAAGCCTTAATTCCTGAGAGAAGGATTGTCTGGGACAAACTTACTGCTTGTATCCAGGGAAAGTCTGAGGGTGCTACCAAATTCTTTAATCAGTTTGAACAAGTATTTTCAGATTTCAGTGGACAAGATTTAAGCACAGAGTCTGGAAAACGATTATTTGTAGACAAATTTGTGCGTGGATTGTTGCCCGACATCCAGTCACAAATTATGACTTCTGAGAGCACATGGCAAGCTAAGTCTCAGTCTGAAGTGTTGCATGTGGCTCAGTATTATGAAAACCGAGTCAATAATGAGAAAGAAAGGATTGAAAATAAAAAGGGAGACTTGAAAACTAAGGTGTTGTTACAATAGATTGTTAGAGGTCCCAGAGGACATAATACACAGTTTAGGGGACAGTATGTTCCACAAGGTAACGTGCCGTTGGGTCCTGTGCACGTGAACCAATGTGCTTATTGCAGACAAGAGGGTCATTGGCGAGCACAAGGCCCGATCCTCCAGAAGAGGTCGAATAACACATTTGGCATCATGGGTAGACGATCTAGAGGCCACCCTCGGGCAGCAGGGGTCCTAGTAGAAGTCAGTTTTCTCAGAATCTCAGAATCCTTAGACTTTTTCGCAAGATACTCAGCCACTGAATGTGGATAATAGAAACATTTTTGATCATCCTTCTACTGCATATCTCTATGAAGACCTTCCTTTCGATGACATATTGTTTCGCTAGGATTGCCCAAAGCAGGGTTTGGAACCTCTATCTATTCCTGTTAATCAGAAAGGCCCCTATGTTGAGATGATGGTGGGAAATAGGAAACATCTATTTAATGTTTCTGTAGGGTTTTCTGGTATGCCAGTGGTTACTCCGGTTTCTTTGCCACTACCGATTTCACTGGGTCCATTCACGGATCACTGTCATTTCTTTTGACACCAAACTGTGGTGAGAATTTGCTGGGGTTGAATCTGTTGAAGGAATTAAATGTGGTAATTCATTGTTCTTCGGATGGAGTGCGTTTGACGATTTCACCACAGCAATTTTCTGCCTCACAGTTTCTGACTGGACCTTTGCCGCCGGAATTTAGTGATGTTCCGGAGTGTTTATGGGTGATGGATGACAATGATGTTGGTGTTTTACAAATTGAGCCTGTTAAAATTGTCTTGAAACAAGGAGTAAAGTTGCCAGTATTCCGCAGTATAAGATTTTGATTGATGGTGAGCAAGCTTTGAAGTGTATCGTTTCCGATTTTGTACACCATGCGGTAATTGAAGAAATTGCAGGTAGTTTGTGCAATAGTCCGATTTTACCGGTGTATAAGAAAGGAGATAATGCAATTCCCTTTCGTTTTATTATTGATTTACGCACTATCAATAAGACCGTCGCTCCACAATTTCCTATTGTGCCTGATGTGACAATAATATTAACGATGATTCCAGTTTCTGCTACTCATTTTATTGTCGTAGATCTTAAGAATGCCTTCTTTAGCATTTGTATACACAAATATAGCAGATACCTGTTTGGGTTCACCCGAGGGGCATGCTCGTTTACATTCACCCGTGCGCCACAGGGGTACACGAAAAGTCTGAGCATTTACAGTAGGGCTTTCAAAGAGCAGCTTGATACACTCGAGTTGGCTGTTACTTGTACATTGCTCCAGTATGTTGACAATCTTCTTTTAGCTGCAGATTCAGAAAGTGTCTGAAAGGAGGGCACCGTGTTATTGCTTATTCACCTAGCAAAGCAGGGACATAAAGCTTCACTGAAAAAGTTTCAATATTGTCGACAGGAGGTCGCCTATTTAGGCTATCTCCTGTCAAAGGAGGTAATAAGATTGACTCCTGAGTGGATTAAAATCATGTCTGGCATGTCTGTCCCAAATACGCAGAAGGAAGTCAGAGCCTTAATACGAATGGCTTCTTACTGTAGGCAGTGGATGCCAAACTTCTCACTAGTGATTAAACCAATGTTGGCTCTGACAAAGAAGGGCATTTCTTTGCCATTGGCATGGAACTTGGAACACCAGAAAGCTTTTGATTTGCTCAAGACTGCACTATGTTCAGCACCAGTTTTGGGCACACCAAATTATGAAAAGGCCTTCGAGTTGTATGTCCGTGAACGTGATGGATGTGCTTTGGCTGTGTTAATGCAGGAACATGGGGGGAAGAATAGGCCGTGCTGTTACTTTTCCTCCGCCCTTGAGCCTGTTGCATGCGCTATGCACAGATGTCTGAGAGCTGTCGCTGCTGCTGCTGCGTCTGTAAAACAGAGCGAGGGTATGGTCCTAGGCCATGCTTTAACCTTGTTGGTACCTCACTCTGTAGACGTTCTATTAAATAGAATGCAAACACAACACCTCACCTCCGCACGATTAACGAGATACAAATTGATCTTGTTTGCACCGCATATTAAAATCAAGAGGTGTTGTGTCCTGATACGGCTGAATTATTACCTCTTCCGCAAGGTACTGCTTGCAGTGATGAAATGTCACATGACTGCCTTTATGCCACAGAACAAGAAACTAAAGGCAGAATTGATTTGAAAGATACACCTTTGAACGATGCACAAGGGCAGCTGCTTGTGATGGCTCCTGTTTCAAACTTCCGGATGGCATATCCACTGCTGCCTATGCCATCACTACACTAAGCACAGTTGTGGAAACCAAAAGAATTTCGTATAACTCCGCGCAGGCCGCAGAGATTATTGCATTGACCCGAGCTTGTGAACTTTCTGAAGGGCTTAGAGTAAACATATATACTCATAGTCAGTATGCTTTTGGGGTAGTTCACAACTTCGGTAGACTTTGTTCAGAACAAGGTTTCTTGGCCTCACATGGAATGAAGATTCAATATGGCACCTTGATAGTTCAGCTACTCTCAGCGCTTGCACTTCCCACTCAGCTAGCAATTATGAAATGCGCGGCACATCAGAAAATCATAGATGATGTAGGAGAGGGAACGCTTTCCCTGACCAGATAGCTAAACAAACTTCTACTGATCTCTATTCAGATATGTATACTACAAGGGAAGCCACGAATGTCTGTACGATAGATGAAGGTATTGATTCTATAAAGAATATCCAAGCCGATGCCACTCTAGAAGAAACTAAGCAATGGGCTGAGGGCTTGGCGAGGTTGGGTGGTGATGGGTGTTGGGTGGATAACCTAGAAGGAAAATGGATGCTGCAAGATGCGTACATCACTATGATGGTTTCAATGGCTCATGGTCCTACTCACATATGCGCTAGGAAAATTTGTAAAATATTAGAAACTGTCTGGGTCAATGTTAACATCCCGAAAACTGCTGAGCGTTTTGTCCAGAGTAGTATGATTTGTTTACTGCACAATATGGGAAAGGGTACATCAACACCAAGGGGTAGTTTTGGTCCACCTTATGTCCCTTTTGAAGTGAACCACTTTGACTTTATTGAAATGGAGCGTTGTAATAATCTCAAATTTGTTTTGGTTGTTATTTGTGCTTTTAGTAAATGGGTTGAATACTTTCCTGTAAAAGATGCCACAGCAATGACAACGGCGAAATCCATGCTTAAAGAATATTTTCGTAGGTTTGGTTTGCCGAGGGTCATCTGGTCGGACAATCGTACACATTTTATTGCTGCTGTAATTCTACAGATATGTGCGGGATTACAGATCGATAAACGGTTCCATTCGGCCAGACACGCACAGAGTGCTGGGTTGGTAGAGAGACACAATGGAATCTTAAAGAACAAGCTTGCTAAGACGTGTGCCGGCACCAATTTGAAATGGCCGGACGCCTTACCAATAGTGTTACTTTCGATGCGGACAGCCCTGCAGACTAGGACTGGGTTCTCCCCATATGAGGTGGTGATGGGGAGGCCAGCTAACATTTGGAATCTTCCTAAACCAAGAGCTTTGAGGGATATGGAGCATGTACCTCTTTCTGAATATTGCGAACAGTTAGCTAAAAATCTGCGTTTGATTCATCAACAGGTGCGAGAAGCCCTCCCAGCTAAATATGAGGGCCAGGTCATAGTATCCGACCTGGCATGTGGGTGCTTACTAAAGCTTTTGAAAGAGCATCCTGTCTTGCACTGAGGTGGAGAGGGCCCTACCAGGTCCTATTGGCCACAAAAACTGCAGTACGAGTAGCTGGCAAGAAACATTGGATACACGCTTCACATTTCAAGAGGATACCTTTCCCTTTGCCACACGAAGAAGAAGATAAGGAGAAACTTACTTGCTCTGTTCTCAATGATCATTCAGCATTGAGCAGTACTGAGAGTGCTTCGGAGACACTCCCTGAGCCCGAGGGGCCTGTGGAAACAGCTGCTTCATCTCCACACTCTCGCACAGATCCTTTTGCATCTTTGCCTGGTTTTGCTGCAAATTCATCACTTCCGTGAGGAAGCAATGATGCACTGTTCGCAGATCACACTGTACCAGGAGTTACAAGGTACAATCTGTGTCCACGGAGCTAGACTTACTGCACGGTTCGGCTGTGCCCCCAAGGAAAGTAATCATAGGGCTTGTCCTTCACCCCATCTTTTGCATTTGAAGGAAAGTAGGTGGCTGGGGAAAAGGAAAGACTAAGAAAACGCGTGATCAGGAGATCACCTGCAAACGGACTACAGAGTTTTTGTTTCAAAGGAACAATGCCTGTTATCGCCTTAACTCGTACGGAACAAATAAGTGACTGCGTGGCCAACAATGACAATGGAAGATCAAATACATGATCTTTCAAGACATATTGTTTTCTTGTAATTATGTTAACTGGTTTTGTAGTATTAGTTACCTTAGGATTTTGGTATTTGGCAGAAGTATGCCCACTTCACACATTCTTGCCTACTGAGAATGTTCTGACTGTATCTATACCTTTCGTGCACCTGCACACTTTATCTCCTAGAGACTATCAACACAGACAGAGTTATCACAATAACACACTACTGTTAATAATGAACGCAACCCATGCCATTTTGAATAAGACAGACTGCTGGTTTGCTCTCTTTTACCACAACATAGAGAAAAACGGTTGGGCTGGTATATTCATCCTTTGCCTCTAACTACTGCATGTTATTCTTCTCCACGGGGACTATTCTGTGGCTGATGGAATGATAGCATCTCAGGGAATTTTGATGGAACGAATTTGAACGAGTTTGAAAGGCGAGTTCTAACACCTCTGGGATGCTCACTCTTCCCAAATAGGAGCAAGCTTAATGTTGCTTCTATTAGGCCTTCTGATAGACTGTCCCGACCATTCAATCTCTGATCTCTTTTAAGATGGCTCCTATAGGCGATAGAGATGCCATGCCACCTTCCTATACTGTCAATCATAGCCCCAACTCTGTTTCTTTCTGCATACAAAGGAATGGTACTCAGTCAATGGGCCATTTCGAGGGTTGTACTAATGTTGTAAACTTGACCAGTGAGGACAGAAATTTGTATGTAGGCGAACCTGTCTACTTCGTTTGCGGTAATGAAGCTTTCCCATAGCTACCTAGGGATTGGCAGGGAACCTGGTTTTTGGGAATTCTATCACCAGGGGTATTTATAGCTAGTACCACAGAAATATCTAGGGCATGTCCAAGGCGGGACGAGAGCGGTGATACTCCTCCACAAATTCTGGGTGATGTAGCGAAATATTTTGTACCATTTTGGGGACGAATTATGAATTATGAGGATATTAGTAGACTAGTGAGAGCACTGGAGAAAACCATCAACCGGACCACTGACATACTCTATAACATGACTCTAGAACACAAAGCAATCCGATTAGTGGTGCTATGAAACTGGATGGTATTAGGCGTCATCTTGGCTGAGCTTGGTGTAGTATGCAAATTAGTGGGGTCCGCGTGCTGCGTTTTTGTACCAGATTCCTCCCCAACTATCTTTAAGGCAATACAAAATCTGCATGTCCTAAACTCTGAAGTGCACGTTCCCGAGGGAAATTAGGATCTTAGTGCTTGGTTCTGGGACTTCTTACGATCTTGGGGATGGAAGCTTCTCTCAGTCTTATTGATTATTCTGGGTATTCTGTTGTTCTGTTGTTGCTATATACAATGTCTTCCTGCCATTTGTTCAAAGTTAGGGGGATGTTGTGCACAGACTGTGGGAACGTTAGGACCAAAGGTAAACGCACCGGAAAGAATGATCAACAAATTTGTGATGAAGGAAATTTCAGCTGCAGATCTTATGGCGATTGATATATCTGATGAATGTGATTCAGGTAGTATGGACATTGAGACGTGGAGTTACTCGTAAAATGACTAGTGCTTAGTTTAGCACTTGCCTTAGGCCAATAGGAGGGTTTGTTAAACGGAAATCGTATTATGCCTCCTTTTGACTTATATTGGTCTAAGCCTAGTTGCTCTGCAAAGAAAACCGTGTTGCAAAGTTCAGATTTCTGATCGACTTTGCCGCCATTTTAGAATCATCTGCCATTTTGGTTTCTGTTCGTATGATTCTCTGTTCTAAAAAGGTGGACTGTGTTTCTAACTTGCAACCAAGCCTCCCGACCTTTCAGTTCTGTTAATGGTTAGACTGTCTGTGGGCCGACTGTTTAGAATAGGTAAAGAGACCTTGTACTACGAATTAACTGTCGTCTTAGTATTGTCTGCGCTAAGAAGCCTCATCCACGAATACGCATCGGCGACAATTAAAGGCAAATGCCAAGCGTGGACACAGGTTGAACTACATTGTGTTGGGATATAGACTAAGGCTTACTGTGGGATCCGAGAATATACATCGCCATTGTAACTTGATGGAAATACAAACTCTTGTAAACCTTCTGCATATTATTGTATAAGCTGTATGTGAACTCGGCACAAACTCTAGACCGCAGATTATTAACATGTAGAGGGGCTGGACAATATTGTTATAAATGTATAAAAGTATGAATGTTCAGATGTCCAGCACTCTCTCTCCTCTCTTTGACGGGCTGGTACTCATTGTGGGGTGTTGAGAGCCAAATAGCTATCTATTTCTATGTTTCTTTGTAAACTGTACAGTAGAATAAAGATCTGTGAATATTTATAGCCCGTGTTTGGTGTATTTCAATTTGTGGTACTCAGCCTCGATATTTGCTTTTGCTTTAACAGCACAGCTCTCGCTTTCTTGTTCCTAATATACATGAGTGCTTTGGAAATTAGACAAATGGACATGAAGGAAAGAACAAAGGTGCTGGGCCAGAATATTTACAATGCATCTGTGCCCCATTTTCTCTGTACCCTCGAGTGAAAAAATGGGAGGAGCGTGTTTGCTGTTAAAGGAAACATGTCTCTTCTGTGGAGCATTGATGCTCTGAATAAGAATTTATGATCTGAGCGGCCACTTCAGATATGACTACAATATTTGGCTCAGGGAGCCTGTCAGCATTTTCTCTACACTCCTTATGGGGGCTGCTGCCAGAGATCAAAGATTATTCCCCATCCATTAGTCTATGGCAAAGACTTCCTTCCTCAAAGGCGTGGAATGAGTGCCCCCCAGTTGACTAACATAAACCACAACAGTAGTGCTGTCCACCCTGTCCATTATTGGCTACTCCCTGAGGTGTGGGGGGAATAACTTCAGTGCTCTGAATATGATATTTAGTACCTGCCGATTCAATGAATATCTCCCAGTTCAATTGTATCATCTTCTGCTGTTTGGTCCACAGACGCTGCATTGTTCTCTTGTCTATGCCACCAATGCCCCCATTCAAGCATGCTGCTATCAGCCATTATCATCCCCGGAGGAGACGTGTTGAGTTTGAAAACCTCATCAGGTACACTGCTGTAATGTGATTCGGAGGGAGTTTGAAATGCTGTGAGCTGCGTTGATCCATCAACAAGTTGACATTGAGTTAGCTTCGAGATGGGGCTCTGTGCAGTTCAGGTCTGTTCTGGAGGTGATGTGGCTCAAAGAGTCCAACAGGTTCAGATCAGTGGTCATGTCGGATTGAGGCGATGTTACCACTGGGTTGAGTCGACACGTGACACAATGGCTTTCAGCGGTTTGAGTGGAAGTTCGAGTTGCGACGAGGTGAGTTCCTGTTGGTTCGATGCGCTGCTTGAAGATGTTGAGAGTCAAAGGCTTCTGCAGCAGTGAGCTGGTGTTCAAGTAGAGGAAATGATGATCACTACTGGTGCAAAGTGGCGCTGATCACTTCGAATATGCAGGAGAGCAGTTTGAAGATGCAAAGAGGGGTAAAAGCAGCACGGCTGGTCCTATTGGCTCAAAAGATGGCAAACGCATTTTGAAAGCAGTTCAATGCTGTGCAAACAGACTTCCAGCTGCTTCTTGACTTTCTGGTTGCTGGGAATATCAATATAGGGGCTCCAAGACAAGGTAGGTAAGTACTTTTGTTTTGCACTCTCACTCCAGGGAGCTCGGCTTGCACCTACAGTTGATTGTTCACCTCCAGTGAGGAGCCTAGTTTCAGTGCATCTGGAAAAAGTCAGACCTTGATCCAACATCAGTTACCCCCACTATTCCTTATGGATCGCTAGTGGACCGATCTCTCCTCTGCTTTAGATGACTTTTATCTTCACTTTACCATTGGAGGATTTTGGAATGGTCTGCACTCACGAGAGGTCCAATTAATTCTTCTTGTGTTCTTGAAAGTTCAAAATGAAAACAAGGTAGGAGTGGGATGCCCTTTTTTTGTAAGGGCACATTGTCAATGAGGATTGGAAAAAAGCAGACCTCTTCTAAGGGGTCCAATGCATGTTGTCACAATGACCTTTGCCTTATTATACAATAGAGAGAGTGACTTTCCCTAGAGGTAATGGTGGGGATAGGAATGGAAAGAGCCCCAACAGAAAAGCTCGATGATGGACCCCTTTCTCTGGTCCTAATTTCCCTCGCTGTTTACTAATGTCACTCCGTTCCCAACGCTGCTGACTTCAAAGGCCCTCTGTAGTTCAGCACCCGACTGTGAGGCTGGTGTTATGTGAATGCCCCTTTGCAGCATGGTTCCCAGAAGATCTCCCGGTGAGAGTTCATGTACCTGCGGGACGGTGGTACCCATTCCTGCCCCGGGGAGACTGCCATGACTACATATTGCCCTCTCATGGCTTCTCTGGGCTCACAGAGCTGACACTTGTATGATATTAAATTGGTGTGGCTATGATACGTGTGTGCTCTTATCACATACAATACCATAATCAGATATGTCTTATTCTTAGAGATTACCTTTCCACCACACTGATCAGGCAACAGTTATGATATTTCGAATCAAAATTGCAGAAGTTAAAATGCCACCTCTGGCTGCAGTGACCTTGGGTCACAGCAACTGTGTAGAGAAGCACATGTAATCTTTGAACCTGCTCCGTGCCACTAAAGAGCAGGAGCTGCAGTTGTCAGGGGACTGATACAACAAAGATGCATGAATGCACTATATTTTGACATTGCCTTATGAAACAGTGTTTTAATTATCAGCCTCCCTTTCAGAAACAGAAATATCCACATCATAATATATTAATAAAAATCCATCACATTTCCATCTTGACCAAATTATTTTTCATGGACTTGTTCACTGCCTTGAGCCACAGACAAGACACACTCCTCTAGATGTCTTGGGCAATAGGAAGATTATACAATAACAACCCTTGCTTCTTTGCTTCTATAGAACTGTTGTGATATGATATGATTTGGTATGATTTGGTATTTGTAACGTGCCTCTACACAGGTACTTTTATGCGCCATGTTGAAATGTGCCTGGACTGATTCAAGTAGCACTACCTTCTCCTGTCTTCTGTGCCATACTAGAGCTACCTTCTTTGGTTGTGGCACGCTGATTTTCCCTTTGCTCAGAGGATTTTCTGTAAACTATGCGGTCTCACTTTCTGACAGTGTTCAGCACCCAGGGGTCCTTGGCTGACATCCCCCATTGCTGGTGCTTGCAGACCTCCAGAATAGTCACGACTGCTGATATTTCATTTCGCAATGGGCCTTCTTTTCATTTTGTCAGTTACAAGACCTCGCCCTTAAGACCAGACGTGCTCTGACTGCAGTAGCTCAGCATGTGTTTTAATGTTGCTGAGACAATCTTGATCTATGTTGGTGTGATCTGCTTTTTTTCCTCTGTTTTTCTTCCAGTTGGTTGCCAGATATTGTTGTGCCCGGGACTTCCAAATGGAGAGCCACCAGTTTCTGAGAGTTGTCGGTAGACCAACCTTGGATGTGGATATGTCTTTGGGCTGCTAACGATGTTCCCGTGGTCATAAAAGCAGCGCTCAGCCCATTGAAAGTGCGAGCAGACAGTAACTCTGATTTCTGATGTGTCCTTGTATCAAGGTAGAACGTTCAGTGCCCTCTTTCATTTAAAATAAAGATCCTGGAAATCACCCAGCAAAGCTTTGGCAGAATAAGAGGCATTTGTACCTGTTCTGAATGATAAATGGGTGCCTGCATAGTTACTTTTCAGCAACGCATCCAACATATTGGGTCTCACTCCTCTGCCTCCTCTGCCTCCTCTGGAACCATGGAATGTCTGCCCAGTAACCTAGAAAAGCAGCAAGTCCACCTCCAATGTAGTTGTTCGTGTTTCCTCCTCTTCCCGGAAGGGATAGAGCTTAGTGATGTATGCGCACTGAGGCTTGGGATACTACTTTACTTAACTCAACTCTACAGAGGTAGTTCCCTTTTAGTTCCTCACTATTAGGCCCCTCTGATAATGGCAGCAAGGAGGAGCGAGGAGAGGAAAAGGAGGGTGATGAGGGTTGACCTTTGTGGTTGTGCCTTGTATCCCTTGAGGGTTGATCTTTGTGGCTGTGCCTTGTATCCCTTGAGGGTTGACCTTTGTGGTTTTGCCTTGTATCCCTTAATTGTGCTTTGCTTCTATTTTCTCACCCAGTTTCCTTCGTGAGAGCATTCATTCTTTCAGCTGGTTAAGATATCCTCGCCTTACAATATTGTACCGAAGAGGGCCTCTCCACTCAGAAGATACAGAGGAGGAATACTTTGTCACATGGCTTCTTCGCTTCATTTAGCTTTTCCACATTCTAGCACTGCAGCTCTCAGGCATTCCCCCACTCTGCAGTGCGTCAGAAGTGTAATCAGTGGCTCAAGAATTGCAACAATGTATCTTTCACATACCTGTTTGTTGCACCTGCATGTTTTTATGTTGCCTCACCTTGTTTCTTTACGCATTCCAATAGTTGTTGGCTGCTCTATTCTTTGCTTACTGTGATTCACGCAGGGTCTGGTCATTGACTTTCCGTACCTGCAGGCCGCCAATGGGTTGTGGGGGGATCTAAGAAGGGAAGATCATGGACAGAAAACCACTGCTTGGCCAGTTGAAGGAGCCCAGATTTTCCTATAATAGTCACCCAGGGCCACTCCCATCTCCTGACCTGAACCGCGCCCACTGCTCCACGGGCAGACAGCTCTTTGATCCCTGTATTCGCTCCCACCCCCCACAGCAGCCTGCAGATTGAACTGCATTGTCAATAAAACAAGCCTGCCAGGTTTTACCACATGAGTCACCGTCCTGCTAGAACACAACAAAAAATAGGAGGACGGTAATACCCACATGACTATAGGAGTACAAATACATGTAGTTAGAAACTAGTGGAGAGCTGCTGTTGGGAAAGCAGATTGCCTTCTAGATAGTGAGTACTGGCATAAGAAAGAGAAGAGGGAGAGGACTAATCAACATTGGGATAAACAAGCTGAAAATAACAGCTTTATTTTTTAATAAATTGCTGCTTATCTGAACCAGTTCTATTGCTCCTGTTGTCCAAAGCAGAGTTGTTTTAGTTATTTTAGGGAATAATAATAATATTCTACTTTTGTAGTGATAGTGTTATGTTTTTTCACAATTCCGTTTCTGAAACCTGTAGCTAAATGCCCCTTGATGTTGCTAGCTAGCCACTTACCACACATGACCAAGAGCCTAATATACTTCTTTAACATGAATGTGATAGCCATTGATCAAACCATGAACACACATCTAAAAACAGGACATCATTGCTACTTGTTTATCAATTTTCAAACCACCGGCCTTTTTTTGCCGTCTACGAAAGTAGGCTGGTGTTCAGGCCAATATTTACTCAGTTAGCCCCATTTTGAAACAGATGCAATTCATGAGCTAGTTGTTTCAGAATCCCAAGAAGATATATAACAGAGTATTACATACTTGACAAAACAGCTAATTGCAGCAGAGCGAGCCATGTTGTGGCTTTACTGCTGGGGATGCAGACTCTTAAAAGCTTGTATAAATACCATGAGCAGCATACATTCCACTATTGCCTGATGGGTGAATGAACCAGCCACCTCAGAAGAGGAACTCAGGGATAGAGCTGCACACGTTTGGTAATTAGGTGACATTACGGAAAACTCTGTCATCCCATATGTGTTGCTGTGCTGCTCTAAGACATTTGGTTTTGGCACCCACAATTTCTGATCCCTTATACAAATCCAGTGGAAGATTGGTGCCTGTCACATCTATTTGGCAATAAAGGTTATGCTCTTCGATTACCTCGGCAAAGGGGAACATGCACAACATGAATGGCATTAGAGTCAGAGGTAAGCCCTGTTGCACCCCACAACTAGCCCCCTCTACTGTGAAATATCGATGTTCAGCTGTCATCTGCTTTCCCTCATCAAAGTCGAAGAATCAGATTATAATAATCACTGTCATTTATATTCCCTCCTGCTGCCCCAGACCTGGTCAATACATGCAGCAAGATGAGCTAGATTGATGTTGCACAATATCAAACACCCACAAAGCTATAACTGTTGCTACACATACCTACTGCCACAGACCTACTCAATACATCCAGCAAGATGAGCTAGATTGATGTTACACAACATCACCCACCCACATATCTATAAATGTTCCTACAAATACTTTTCAATGAAGCATATTGGTCATCCTCTATTTTCCTGTTGCACTTAGAGAGGGACTGAGCCCACCCTTTGTTGATTCCCAGAGCCAGAAGAATGTTGTTCAGGTTGAGTACACTCATCAGGCATGTGTACCAGCATCACCCAAATAAGCAATGGAGCCGATGGAGGGCAATTGGACCAAGGAGGTGGTAGATATCCGCAGGATCAGCAGAAGATGCAACATCACTGGCTTATGCTACAGCCAACAAACAACAGAAGCATCAGCAGTCAGTGCTTTCTTGCTACTCCTCAATCTTGAGGGAGAATTCATATTTGAAGGAACAATGATGTTCACATTGATGATGATGACAGGGATGTCATTTCATCAAAATACCAGGGGTAGCGGAAGTGACATTGCACAACCCTTCACCTCTGATGACATCACAGGAAGTGATGTAATTTGCCCACACCCTGAAGTGATATCACAGGAAGCAATGGAACACAACCTTTTAACCCTTGACAAAACAGGAAGTGTCATCACATAGCATTATTCCTAAGCATACTACAAATAATATGGTTACGATATCACTATAATGTGGTATACAATTCATACAAGAATGGATCGCCATATGTATCGTTCAGGTCAGTGTGTGTAGGCCCATATTACCAAATTACTGTGAATGCCAGCAGACGTCCATGGCCAAATGATGATGTGCTATTATTGTAAGAAGATTCAATTCAACACTACAGCTAAGTCAATGCCTAGTCTGGGATACTGAATGGAAACCCTTATTGATATATCTTTATGTCCAGTTCATGAGTTCTGGATGACTACCCCTATAGGTTTGTTTTGCAAATTAAAAGGTTTATTTGAGAATTTAAACAATATATATATATATCACACTTTATAATAAATTAATATCTGATAGTACACTTAGACATATGATGTTGATCAACAATGGGTAATCTGGCACTAGCACACTTCCTTACAATCAATGAGGAGTTAGTATAGGATGGATAAAGTAGCAAAAATACTTTTATGATTTCAAAGGAAAAGCAATGAGGAATAAAATGCAGTACAGAAATACTTGATATGATTTTAGCAAAAGATAAGATAATCACTTTTTCTCTGGCAATTCACCCCCCTCCCCTATGCAATGTAAGAAATGGAAGGAGATGGAAGGAGGAGCACACAGTTCTCAGGAATGCATTCAAATACAATACAAAATTCAGTTCCCCACCAGCAAGCTTAGAGGAAACAGGTAGGAGTTTGAAACACAGGCCCAAGTGCTTTGAATGTGGTGGCAGTGAAGTGAGAAATATGCTGAAAATGCTTTTAATTCCCTTTAGAAGGTTCAGGGTGAGTGAGAGATACTTGGGATGAGCTCAGGGTCACTTTAGCAATGATTCAGGGATGGTTATTAAGAGGCAAACGAATTTTTAGCAAAGGAAAGCAAAAAGCTGCTATCTTTTTACAGGTAAAGAAATCAGGCCAAATCGCAAATCGCGGCAAAATTCGCGGGTGCGTGAATCATATTTGCGTATAGGTCGGTTCTGGGTGCGTTGGAAAGCTGAGATCCTAAGCTTTCAGAGGAAAGTTAAACCAAGTTCCTAGGACGAACGGTTCCAGAGATATGAACGATTTTGTAAGGGTCGTTTTTCGGATATAAGTAACTCAAATTGACAAGTGACAGCTGTGCAGCTGCAGAATTGACAAGTGACAGTGGTGCAGCTTTACAAAATGACAAGTGACAACTTCTAGGAGGCAGTTCTGGTTAGATTAAAATTGTTTGGATTAGATTATTTTAAACTAAGAGCTTATTTCTGTCACAATCTGACCTAAGTACTCACAATATATTTTGGAAGGACTGGACCTCGTCACTGATCTGATCAATCAGGCTAGCAGCACTTCACAGCGATCTGGTCTCTGGGTCTGCGGTTCTGCATGGTCTGGTCTGGTCTGGCACTGGTCTGTCCGGATACAGCAGTCTCTGCACGGCTCCTGGATCTCTGCACTGGTCCTGGCAAAAGTTCTTGGCAAGGGATTCAAGCAGCTCGCCCGGCTGTGAGGAGCTTGCAATGATTTGAGGCCTGCTGCAGAGAACTCAGCTTGTGGTTTTAGGCCTCTGATTTAGGTTCTAAAGTATAAGTTCTAGGTTCTGGAGTATGTAGCTGGAGTCAGTCTGGAACTGGTATCTTCTGGATGTTGTGTGGTCCGGCAAAACGCTCCGCAGCAACTGGATTTGAATGTCCTCTCTAGCTTCCAGTGGCTCTTTTTATGTCTTTTGAAAGTGGGCGTCTGCGCAGCATCACTAAGCCAGCCCCTCTCTCAACTGATCATTGGTCAAGCTTTTCTCTCTTCCTTGATAGGGGAAAGGAAATGTGAGTCATGGTGATGCTGTTTTATGGCCTGCAGAAAGGACACTCCCCTGTCAAATTGCACACAAATCTATATTTGACCCAAATACATATTCCACAGATACACAGTTGTTTGTCATTGCATACACACATCATGCATTACTGATGGGAGGCACTGTTCCGACCCTGGCGTTTCTAGGAGCTTGGGTAAAGAAATGGCAACTTTTTGTGCCTTTTAGTAGCTTTCCCCATATCGGATTTTTCTCCAAATGTATACAATTGTGTGCAAGGCATGTGGGCATTTAGATAAGGAAGTGTCAGATTTTTAACATGCATACATTTAGAGTAACAGCCTCTTTTCCGCTCGTAAACCCCCAGATCATACCACCGGGTCCTAAAACCTCTTAAAATGTGGGCAGAAAAATCACAAGAATTATGGTATCATTTAGATAATTTTGACAAGTCCGCACCATGAGTTATACATCTTTCTTAAAATCATATTCTGGCCAACAGGGGTGTGTCTTCCCAGGTCACATGGTGGAGAAACCAGTCTATCCACTTTCTTTAAGCTCAGCCTGTCCTCAGAGGGGCTGCCCCTCCCCCTTTCTGCCAAGAGGAAGCCACTTTATGACCCTCCCAATAAACCATCTGCCTGAGTCAAGGAAGGGCTTTGTTCAAAAGGAAGCCATTTACGACCCCCCAAAAAACCATCTGCCTGGGCCCTTTGTTTAGTTTCCTGCAGTCCCCAGGTAATTCAATCAGAGAGTGTGTGACCTCCTTTTGGCAGGGGCAACAGAATGCAGCCAGGCCTGGGAACCTGCTTGATCAAGTTTCAACTCCTGTGGGGGTAGATGCCAGGCAGAATTGGAATCTCTTTAAGCCAGTTTTTTTACATGTCATTTTGGGTTCTCAGTTTCAATCAAACTTACAATTTTTACACATGCAGCTAGAATGCTGATTCTAAGTTCAAAACTATGACATTTCAACAGTGACAAACTATGTGACACTCAAAAGTAGGTCACTCATTTATTCTAAACATTTCGATTTCAGTGTCTTTCAGTTCAGTTTAGCACTCAGCCAGTCTTGTTATCAACATTATTTTGGGCTCTTCATCTTCCCAGATTTTGTAGGCACACAAAACTTCATTCTGCCAGATGTCTGCCGGTGTTCAGTGAGATTTTTGGATGTGTTGCAATGTTTGAAAATAGGCATTTTGAGCTGGCATTCAGAGAAACCAAAGGTCATTTTAAAGCGTTTTTATTTTGCTAACAGGCGCTGCTGTTTTACCTTTGGCACCCATTCCACTCAAGGCACCCTGGCCCATCATGCTCGCACTGGTGGGTGGCAAGTTAGGCAACCATTTTGGTGTGCGCACAAAATGCGTGGTTCTCCTGGATTCTGGCGCACATGTGGGCTTTTTTGGCCATCTTGGATTTTCTAAGCCACAGCACCAAATGTTGCAGCATGATAGCTCAAACGTGGGTCAGGACACCCAACATTATATAGAACAAATACAAATACACTATCACTCAAACTGTGTTGGTATTCATTTATCAACCTCAGAAGGATGAAAGGCTGAGTTGAGGTGTTTAAGAACATACTAAATCAGTGACTCGCCCCCTAAAGCGTGCCTGAAATAAACCTTTAATGAGTCTAGCAATTATTGTAAAGAATTCTAGAAAGACAAATGATCTGCTATTCCAATTCTTTCCTATTTAGGGTCACTGCTGAAAGTGTTAGACTTGCGGAACCCCTGTTTTTTTTGTTCTTAAGAGGCCTGAACATGAAAGCCAGCCACTCCAGAAGCAAAGAGCCACATGGCGCTGGCCACAGACCTGGGCCTTGCATGAAAACAAAATGGAAAACAAAACTTTTTTTTTTTTAGGGGTAGCAAGAGACACCTCAGAAATCACAGTTGCGACCACTAAATGACGTCCCTGGATGATGATGATGATGATCTGTGCCAGCCTGATCATACTATGCACATGAGTGGCGGACCCACTTCCACATTTTCCTAGGTTTGGGGGTCACATCACGTAGCCAGATGGTGGTAAAACATACTTCCAAAAACATATCTCCTAAGCTAAAAGAAAATCACCTGTAGTGTTTAAAATCTCCTCAGAGGCAAACAAGCCACTGCAAATCAAAATGCTCCCTATTCTTTGGTCAGAATTAGCATGCAAAGTAGCACTGACTTTCCAAAACAAAATGTTTTCTATCGAATACTCCACCGACTACAAACCATGTCAAACCTATTTAACTTTCAGGCCACCGCTACATTATCCACCTTTAACCTAATCTCTGCTGAAGATCTGAATAAATGCCCTGCAACCTAAAGGACTCACGCCCATAGGACAAACTCGGTTTTGGAGAAAGCAAAGATCTTGCACACAGTAGCTTGTCAATTTGACCGTGTTGTTAATGTCTCAATGTAGAATGCGGTGTTCATAGCACTCATTTAAACAACTTATTACACCATGCACCTGAACGAAAATAACTTGGACCCGTCCTTATCAGAAAACTACTGCCCCATTTGTCATATACCTTTTGTAGGCAAAATATTAGACAGAAAATCACTCCCACAGAACTGATGGCTCATAGTGAATTAAACAACCTACTACATATAGACCAACTGGGTTCCAGAACTCAAAGAATAAAACTCTCAATGCTCTGGCCTCTGTCATGAGGATCCACCTGAAGCCCAAAGCTAAATGCAACTCCTGCTACGATTCTGACTTCATCACCCTCAAACGCAAGTGCAGGGTGGCTGAGAGGGAAAGGCGTGCTTCATGCACATCCTCTGACAAACTGGCCTGCCGCCTGCTCCAAAGGCAATACCGGCTCTCAGTCGTCACCTAGAAGAGAACTCGCATCCTAGCCCGCATCTCTGTGGCATCTAACAACTTGGCTGAACTCTTTAAAATCTTCAAGCAACTGGCCAATCCTGTCGAAATCTCTACCTCTCCTGTCCATTCCCAGCCCATCTGCACAGCACTGGCTTCTCATTTCATCTCTAAAACTCAGACATCCTGTTTTCTCTATCCTCCTCTCCCCTTCCTCCATCTACTCCCTGCTCTTCCTCTGGCCCCTCTTCGGCCTCCTTTCCCCCTTCCTTCTCTGCCTTTCCCCTTTTCTCCCCAGACGAGGTTTCTAGACAAGTCCGATCTATGAAAGTCTCGTCAAAACAGGTTCCTCCAAAACCATCAAGGACCACATTGACTCTCTGGCTCCTGCCCTGGCTGACTTCTGCAACCACGCCTTCACCACTGGAGTCTTCCCTTCCCCCCAGAAGCACACTCTTGTGCACCCTCTTCTTTAAAAACCCTCTGCCGACCCGTCCTGCCCGACTAACTATCGTCCAATCTCCATCACCCCTTTTCTGGGCAATCTCTTGGAAAAATTGGCCATCTCCCAGCTCAATCTCTACACTGAATCTGTTGGTTGTCTCCATGATCACCAGTCTGATTCAGAGCTGCCAGAAGCACGGAAACTGCTCTCCTGAACATCTGTGAAGACCTGCTCTCCTACCTTGATTCCAACACCCCCTGTGCCCTCATCTTACTTGATCTCTCCTCTGCCTTTGACACAGTTAACCATACCATCCTGCTCAACCGTCTCCGCGATAACCTGGAGATCACCACTCAGACCCTGACATGGCTGACTTCTTCACTCTATGATTGATCTTCCCAGGTTCAACTTGGGTCCTTCCTCTCCTCCATCTCTATCTCTACCTGTGGTGTGCCCCAGGGGTCTAACCTCTCTGCCTGGCTGTTCAACCTTTACCTGGCACTTCTTGCCCACCGCATTGCAGTGCTCTGCCCCAACTTCCAGTGCTATGCGGATGACACTCAGCTCATTTTCGGGCTGCCGTCAGCCATCTCTCCTCCCTCCCTCATCTCTACTGTCTGTCCGACCTTCCAGGAGTGGTGTGCTGCCAATGATCTCTGCCTTAATGGCAGTAAGACCGAGATTCTCCTCATCGGCACACCTGCGCCCTCCTTTCCTGTCACTCTCTGGCCAGCCTCTCTTGGCCCTCCTCCTGCTCCCACCTGTGAGGCAAAAAACCTCGGGGTCATCTTCGACTCCTCACTCCTTCTCTCCCCACATCTCAGAGGTCTCTAAGAAGTCACACTACCAGCTGCACCTTCTCAAAGGTATTCTTCCTTTCCTCTCCTTCCCCCAGAAGCTCACTGTCTCCAGAGCTCTGGTTCTCTCTAGGCCTGACTATTGCAACAGCCTCCTTCTAAATCTGCCTGCTTCTACCCTCTGCCCTCTGCAACTCATCCAGAACAGGACAGCGAGACTTGTCCTTGGCCTCAAGCCCAGGGATCGTATCTCTCTAGGACTGAAATCTCTGCACTGGCTACCAGTGGCTGCGAGGATTAAGATCAAAAACCTCTGCATTGTCCATAAGGCCTTCTGGGGCCTGGGGCCTCTATACCTTCAACTCTCTCTTCCTAAATATCTTCCTTCTCAAGCTCTTCGCTCAACCACCTCCAACTTCCTCCGAGTCTGTCGCTTCTCCAAGCAACGAGTTGGTGGTAGATCTCTTTCCTCGGCGGAGGCCTCCCTCAGGAAAAACTCCCTGCCTCCCTGAAACCTGAGGAGAATCATCTTCGGTTCCGGAAGCACCTCAAAACCTTTCTCTTTGCTTCTGCTTTCTCTCCCCCTCTCCCATGCTGACTTCCTGGCTGTTACCGAAACTTCACTGGTTACCTGGCCACCCTCTGATCTCGGGCCCAGGTCCCCCCACCCCCCTCGCCAGTTGCTTACTTGCACTGCCTTCCTGGCAACCCTAACATTTGGGGACTGTTTCTGTACCCCTACAGTCCCCCTACAAGCACTTGACACCCAATGTCTACACTTACCCTTGAACTCGCCACCTGTCGGCCGTACTTTACCTACAGTTATTTATTCTATTATCCCATGTACCGCACTCACCCCCCGCTGCACTTTCCCCCCTCCACCTTCCCAAGCACTTGCGTGATCTGAATAACACCTGGCCTAGTAGGATCATTGTCTGTTTTCCCTCTGTTCCCCCTCCCTTGCCTCGTCGCGCCTTCAAACACTTGTGTATAGGCGCGTTACAAATGCCATATCATATCATATCATATCATAAAGAAGCAAATCACCAAAACCCACCTCTTCTTAATGAGGGAGAATATCATGGTGGTGCTAGACTGGAATATATAAGTAATCCTCATTCTATCAGACCTTTCAGCAACCTGTTGTATGTGAAGCCTTACTACGCTGTGTTCTAGACTACTTATATAAAGTAACACTTAAATGGTTCAGACGTTATCTCCACGAGTGCACAACACAAGAAATAATGGGTGTGAAATCATCCACTATCTGGGAGTCCTCATGCCTGATACCCTGAGGATCCATAATCTCACCAATGTTAGTCAATGTCTATGTTACAACTCTGGCAAACATTATGGAACCATTCACCAACAAATTTCAATTATATGCAAATCCTTCCGGATATTCTACCTGCAACCTACCCATCTGACAATATCGCCAGTTGTCTACAAATGAAACAGAATTGGCCCACAGACAAAATACTGATAAAAGGGTTCGTATTTGTTTCAAGACCTCTTCACCATGATGCATTCTGTTTACCTAGCAAGCAGCTATGCCCTCCCGCACACCATTCTCCAAGGCCAGTAACCCAGGCTTCTTATATGATAACCACATGTCACGGTTGCGTCCCAGAAAATGCACTTTTAACTACATGCTCTCTGGAAAGTCACTCCTTACTTCATCATGACAAAAATAATGGAATTGAATCAAGCCATCATCATGTCCAGATGTTATCCTCTAGCCTGCTACATTCTGGTTTTCTGTAATGGCATGCGCAGTCCTGGAACATGTAAAAGTGAAGGAGGTGAGAAAACCTAGCAGCGGGTAAGTGGCAATTCAGATAGGTGGGCCCAGGTGAGGACTAAAGTCAGGGTGAGGGCAGGGCTAGGTCCAGCTGGCTGGTGGTACTGGAAGGGGCTCCTCTGCTTTCTTCTTCCATGCGCATGTCAGACAGGAACCAGGCAGCTCTCCCTGCTTTGTGGTTTCTGTCCGCATTGAGCGTGGGAGCCAGAGGCCTGGAGAAAGAGCATCGACGCCAGCCGACGGAATGCAGTAAATTGATGAACATTTGCTTGTGTGTATCTTTAATACATGTATGTGTGTAATGTGTGTATGATGCATGCATGTGTGTCAGATGTGTATACATGTATATATGAACATGGGTATGTAAATGGTGTGTATGTATTCATGGTTGTGAGTGCCCATATGGTTGTATGAATGAGAATTCATTGTGTGTGAATGTTCTGGATGGGTGTGTGTGCAGAGAATGCATTGTGAATGTTCTGTATGCACATGAGAGTAAATGTTAGAGAAGGTGAATGGTTGAGTGCTGGTGGTTAAATGAATAGGAATGTAATTGTGAGTGAATGTTCTGGGTGGGTGCATGTGTGAGTAATGCATTGTCAGTGGATGTGAGGGAAGGTGTATGGGTGAGTGACTGGTGGTTGAATAGGTATCAATGTGATTATATGTGTGTGTGCATGTTCTGGGTGCATGCCTGTGTGAAGACTGCTGTGTGCATTTTCTGGGTACATGTGTGAGTGAATGTGAGAGAAGGCATATGGGTGAGCGATTGGTGGCGTAAAAAGGTTGTGAAAGTGATTATGTGAATATTCTGAGTTATTGCACTTGTGCAGAATGTAGAGTGAGTGAATGTGAGAGAATGTGAGTGAGTGATTTACTGGTAGGTGAATGGGTATGAATTTGATTATGTTTATGTCTATGTGAGTGTGTGGGTGTGTGCACGTGTGTGTGTGTGTGTGTTTGTGTGTGTGTGTGTATGTGCCTGTGTGGAGAAAGCAGTGTGAGTATTCTGGGTGTGCACAGTAGTGAATGTGAGACAAGGTGCATGGGTGGGTGACTGGTTGGTGAATGAGTATGCATGTGATAGTGTTTTAATGTTCTAGGTGGGTGTCTGTGTGGGCAATGCAGTGTGAATGTTATGGGTGCAAATGTGAGTGATGTCAAAGAAGGTGTATGGGTGAGTGACTAGTGGGTGAATGGGTATGAATGTGATTATATATTCGTTTGAGTATCTGGCGGGCCCGGGGAGCACTAGAGCATTGTTAACATGTCCTTAAAGTGACATGGCATGTTTTACTAGCATTTGTTGGAAAAGCCAATTTGATGAGCATTATTGCATGGCAGAATGGCATTTTGGTGCAGCCAGTTTAGCCATTGCTTACTGTGACATGGCAATGTTTTACTGTGCATCTATGATAAAGCAAGCATGGTAAGAGTTATAATGTGGCTAGAATGGCACATTGGCACAACCAGTCTAGCCAATTCACATTGTGGAATGAGATTGTATTTCTGGGCATCTATGATAAAGCAATCAACCATGAGTGTTGTTATTACATGAATAGACTGAAATTTTGGTGCATCCAGCCTAGCCATTGCTTACTGCGACATCACATTTTATACTGGCCATCCATGATAAAACATGCATCTTAGGTTTCATTATGTGTTTAGACTGGCATTTTGGTTCAGCCAGTGCAGTCATTTCATACCCTTGCATGACATCATTTTTACTGGGCTTTTATGATAAAGCAATCATGATAAGTGTTATTATGTGGCTAGACTTGAATTTTGTGTAGCCAGTTTCTCCATTTCTTACTGTGGTTTTACATTGTTTACTGAGCAGCTATGATAGCAAGCATGATAAGTGTTCTTACATGTCTAGACTGGCCTACATTGAAGCAAGTTTGGACATGTGTTCTTATTACAGCTTGGCATTTGTAATGGCAAAGCCAATTGGAGTATTTTCTTTCATGGGGTTACTGGTATATATTGGTGCAGCCAGCATAGACATGCATGGGCACAGCCAGTGTGATAATGTTTTTTTTACACTGGCTTATATTGTGGTGAGAGGCAGAACAATGCATTGGAAAATGCTCCTGTGCACCTTTGACATACATCTATTTGATTATTTCATGATTTACTCTACAAAACCAACTGCAAACTGTCTGGTCTTTTACTCATAGTTTTACAGAAAGTGTTCTGTATAATGGACCATTTTAAACCATTATTCAAAACATTTTCTATGGGGGAGAACGCTTTCAAACCTTCTTTCGTTCGCTCAGGCTCCCTCAATGTGTTTGGTCGCTCTCGCACACTTTTGCTAAATATTTATGCCCCCCCATTTAAAATATTCACTAGCTGCCACTGCACACGAGGCTTGTAAAGTACATTTTCCCATGTAGCAAAACAACTTGGCTAATGCTGGTGTCATTGTTTCCAATCCGTTTTACAAAGCTATTGGATGGGCCTGTGGTGGTTGTGCATTACGTTTTGTTAAAGCAGCTTGTGATATTTCTAATCGGTGATATTTTAGGAAACACATTTTTCGTAAGTAGAACAAATAGTTTATGAAAAATATCAAAGTTAGTTGGACCATGTTTATTCTCAGTACAATGTCTATCCACTCAACTCACTGAACTCAACTATCCATAATCCATTTCCATCCAAAATGATGTGTAGGAAGAAGGCAGGAGAGTCTCAAACAAATAGCAGGATTTCATGGGTTTGCAAATGAGACCTCCAACATTTTGCCAGTAGGATTGAGAGGTGCTGGTCAGAGGGATAAATGCACAAATAAGGTTGCAGATCAAACAGGGGCAATGACAATCTGGCATATTTTATTAAGTGTAAGCATTGGACATTCTATTCAAGGGCAAATATAAAATAATGAGCATTGTCAAAGTTAACAGGTCTGCCTTTGGATATGTAGAGGGTGAGTTGTATTTGTCCTGGAGTTTATTTGTGCTTTATTTAAAGCTTTACAACAACACAAGCAAAATGTCATCTAAAATTCAGATTAATATACATAGACATTTCACATTGAATTACATAACTTAAAAAAATAAACAGTCAAGAATACCAAATAAGTACTTTACAGAATGAATAAGACACAACATAAATAAATAAATAAAACTACTATGCCACCTAACGTATTATCACAATTTTATTTTTAAAGCTATCAGTCTGATTTTTAAAACTACTGAATTTCCATGAAGCATTTGGAACCATAACTGCTCCCTGGGTACATAATTAATGGAGTTCACACAATTCGAAAAGTATAATAGTCTCTGCAAAAGCAGTGAGGAACATACGCGCAGAACATGCACAAGAGATTGGTCTACACCTAATATTCTACAGAAACAACAAAATGGCCAATTGACCACACTCATATCTCTTATATTTAAGATCTCCTGTGTTTTCATAATGTTGAACCTGAAGCACATCGTACTATTTCTAACCAATCTACTTGGGTATTTCCTTAAATGTCTCTAATTCAGGATGCCACTTCCAGAAAGATACTGTTTGTGAATATAATTTGGAGTTCAAAATGGTAGGACAAAGACTGATATGTTTGGGATATTTCTTCTCTGTGAAAGATAGTGAGCTAAAGACTCTGGGTAAGTCTCGTAACCAGGACTAATGTCTGGCAGAGAGACTCCCAGGACCCCTCTTGTCAATTTGCATATTTAAGTAACTTTGGGTCTCACCCTAAGTTACTAGGGGAATCCAGGCGTGGACCCCTTGCTCACCGTTCTTAGAGAGGTACAGCTTCTCCCTACTGATGAGATCCAACCAGACTGAAACACCTGTCTGGGGATGCTGTTGGAAATCTTGTTCAGAGGAGAATTGCCTAGCATTTCGGTGCTGGACTGCCCCTGTAAGCTACATTCAATCAACACTACAGCTAAATCAATGCCTAGTCTGGGATGCTGAGGAAAACCCTTATTGATGTATTTTTATGTCCAGTTCAGTACTCTGGATGACAACCCTTGTATAACACCCCCCTCTTAGAATCCCCCTGACCCCACTGAGCCAAGAAGTAGGTTTGTTTTGCAAATTTAAAAGGTTTATTTGGGCAATTCAACAATATATATCTATCACACTTTATAAATAAATTGATAACTGATATCACAATTCAGAATATGACCGTGATCAACAATGGATAATGTTACAGGGGTACACTGATTTGGTTACTTAGGAGTAGTGTAGAGGATGAGGTAGCTGAAAATGCTTGATGGTTTCAATGAAATGCAAGGTGGAATAAAATGCAGTACAGAAATAACTTGTTATTTTTTTTAGCAAAAGGTAATATGATCACTTTTTCATTTTGACAATTCACTCCGCCCTATGCAATACAAGAAATGGAAAGAGAGCACACAGTCTTCAAGAATCCCAACAAATCACACTTTATAATGCAATACACAGTTCCAGTTCCCCCAGCAAGCTTAGAGAAAACAGGGATGAGTTTTAAACACAGGCAAATTACTTTAATGTGGTTTGCAAAGAAGTGAAAAGGTGCTAAGATTGCTTTTAATTCCCTCTAGAGGTTCAGGGTGAGTGAGAGATGCTTGTTGGTATTAGTTCATGCTCACTTTAGCAATGCTCTATGAGTTATTACCAGGTTGCAAACGGATTTTAACAAAGGAAAGAATGTAGCTGCTATTTTGACAAGTGGAGAAATTCAGCCAAATTGCAAATCGCGGTAAATTTCGCGAGTGCGTAAATTGCGATTGTGGAAAAAGTATTGAGAGTAGGAAGTTGGTTTGTTGGAAAGCCTAGAATTACAGCTTTAAAATGAAAGTTAAACCACGTTCCAAGGACAAATGGTTCCGGAGATACAGACGATTTAATAAAGGTAGATTTTCAGATTTAAAGTAAAACTCAAAATGACAGGTGACAGCTTGCAGCTTCAGAATTGACAGGTGACAGTTGTGCAGCTTTACAAATGACAGATGACACAGTTTTCTAGGAGGCTGTTCTAATTAGGTTAAAATAGTTTGGATTAGATTATTTTAACTAAGAGATTGGTTCTGCACAGTTCTGCTAGGTACTCACAATATATATTTGAAATAGGCCTCGTCACGGATCTGGTCAACACGTCCGGCGGTGGTTCTCTCTGCTCGGCGGGTCAATCAGGCACCAGTTCTGCTCACAGCGATCCGGATCTCTGGTTCTGCTCACAGCGGTCTGGGTCAGCTCTCTGGATACAGTGGCCTGTGGTTCTCTGGATCTCTGGTCTGGTCTCTGGCAATTGTTCTTGGCAATTGTTCTTGGCAAAGAATTCAAACGGCTTGACCAATTTGTGGGTTTAGGCCCTTGCTTTAAGTTCTGAAGTAAATTTCTGGTCTCTGAAGATTGATGGATGTGAAGTCTGGAGTCTCCTGGCAGAGCGTCCCGCAGAAAATGGAATTCAATGTCTCTACCTGTCCCAGCTGTCTCTTTTTATGTGTTTTAAAAAGTGGGTGGATAGGCTAGCATCACTAAGCCTGCCCCTCTCTTGATTTGATAGGTCAATAGATTATTTGGTCCCTGATTTGGGAAGGGATAGTGTGTCAGAGTGATGTCATTTTTATGACCTGCAGAAATGACACTCCCCTGGTCAATGTGCACAAAAATCTATTCCTGATCCAAATACATATTTCCCAGGTACACGGTTGTTTGACATGACATACACACATCATATATTACTAAAGATAGTCCCTGTCCCGACTCTGGCGTTTCTAGGAGCTTGCATTCAAAAATGGCAACTTATTCTCGATTTTAGTGGGTTTTGCAACATTGGTTTTTCATCAAAAATTATACAAAGGTACATTTCCTTTCCACATATATCCCAGTAACTTTCCATGTCTCTAGCTGAAATACATTGTCTACAATATTCATAATTAGCAGGGTTTTGCCCCAGAACATGGTACAAATTGGAGTTTGGACTCAAATCGTGAGGGCATTTTTCAAACTAAGACTCTCAAAGTTGTACATTCCTGTCATTTGGTTACAATGGGCCTCATTACGACCCAGGCGGTAAGTTACCGCCTGGGCCATACCTTTACCGCCATGGCGTAAACTACGTTTACGCCATGGTGGTTGGCGGACTTACCGCCCCATTCCGAGGTTGGCGGGGCGGTAAGTCCCCATTAACCCATTTACCCTTCCCCATTCCCATTTTTGCCCCATAGGGCATAATGGGAGTGGGGAAGGCGTTAATTATGCCACCGTAAATTACGGTGGCGTAATTAACAACATGGTCCCTTTGCGCCATGGATTTTAACACCTGCTAACAGCAGGTGTTAAATCCTCCATGGCGCTAAGGGACCTCAGAATCAGGCGGTAAGGGTCGACGCTGTTTACGCCGCCGTAAACCCCATACCGCCTGGGTCCTAATGAGGCCCAATAAGTTATCACTGTTTCTATAAAATATATATTTGTTGCAATTCAACTCCCCAAAGTGTTTGGGTCTGCCTCCAGAAGTCTGGGTGGGTCAGTGATCACACGTCTCTCCTTGCTGGCAGAGGGCTGTTGACAGGAAACACTCAAAATTAACATACCCCATTCAACAGAAAGAGACTTTTGTGTGGGCTCCAGCAGGCTGCCTGGAAGTCTCTCCTCAATCAATCAACAGGGTCATGTGATATCCTGCCTCCTGGTGTGGGAATCTCTGAGGTGTTAAGGTTTCCCAGCCTCTTGGCCTCTGGGAACATCAGGTGGCTAAGATTTTCAATTAACCAACAAGCTTTGAAGTCCCTGCCCCTCTTGCAACTCCTAAATACAGTTTCCCTGTCAAAGTTTAGACCGCTAGCGCCGCCTTGGGGAATTTGTCGGTACTGCATCCATTTTTGAGTTGTCTTGAATTACTGCATTTCAATAGAGTGGTCTTTTGCTTGATAGTATAGGACCCTTGCTTAACATTGTTTTGATGGCATCCTTACAGTAGAGTGGTGATGTGGAACCCCCCCACAAGAAGGTTGTATCTTTGGAGTGGTCTCGTGCCAACTGCGCAGTTCTCCTATTCTGGCGTGAATGTGGGCGGCGTTAGCTCATCCCCACATCCACCCAGTCTATTTGATTTAGTTTGTTCTGGATAGAATAATGGGTGACGACAGCGCATCCCCACATCTACCCAGTCTATTGATTCAACATGGGTAAAAACCCTTGACAAAACCCCCCCCGCCCGACTACGCTTTGATTCAAATCGAGGGGAAGTCGGGTGCAAAGGAGGTTTTGAGCCCTTTGCTGGTATGTCCGCATTATGTTCTTCCAATTCTGTAGATGGCACAGTTCAGCAGGTTTTCCTCCACCCAGTTGGATCGATCGGTTCTCCTCGCCGGTCCTGATGGGAATATTGGGCGGTATCCCGGGCCCCTCGGGTCTCTGCTTCCGGTCCCGGTCGTCCTCCTTGGCCAGTCTCCATGGTTTCCTCTCTCCTAGGATGATAAATCAAAAGCGGCAATACACATTCCTAGACATTTTTCCACCACTATTAATGGTGCGGCGAACATGAACATTTTATACATCCGAATGCATTTTGCAGTCTGATTTTAAAAACAATATATAACAGGGAACATTTGCATTACGTTACTATATTTTTGATATGTGGAATATTTTAGAGTTTGAACTGACTTACTCTGGAGCGGCCCCCTCTGGTATTGCAGAGGACTCCTCCAGTTGCTGCAGGGAGTGCCTGGGATGGCAACACTTTAGCTGATTTATATGGACCCACTTATCTTCCCCCTCTGCCAAACTGCCTTTGGGGATGCAGATCTTATAGGCAACAGGGGAGATCTTGTCTATAATTTCAAACGGTCCCTTGTAGGCAAGAATTTTCACTGTTTGGCCTGGTTCCTTTGGAAATTGTACAGATAGACCCGATCACCCACCTTATATTTCTTTCGGGTAGTTTTCAAATCATAGTGGGTCTTCATGCTCTCGGCTGATCTTTCTAG
Organism: Ambystoma mexicanum; assembly: GCF_040938575.1. Lineage (NCBI taxonomy): Eukaryota > Metazoa > Chordata > Amphibia > Caudata > Ambystomatidae > Ambystoma > Ambystoma mexicanum. The sequence continues at coordinate 364,324,694 of NC_090934.1, read as the reverse complement.
ATTCCGCTGAGCATAGGCAAAAGCATGTTGAAGGTGTTTCCTTAAATTCTCCACATACTCATGAGTTGTGGAGGCATTTATCAGTGTCTGCCCTGGGTCCTGTAGAGCAGATGCTGGGGAAGCACCATCTTGCGTCCGGTCATCAACTCAAATGGTGACATTTTAGTTGCAGATGAAGGGGTAGATCTGATAGCCATTAGGACCAGAGGTAATCGGATATCCCAACTTGGCCCAGAATCTGCCACAAACTTTATTAATATGCTCACAATGGTTCGGTTGTATCTCTCTACTGCTCCAGAAGAAGCTGGCCTGTAAGCAATATGTAGCTTCCTTTTGACCCACAGTATCTCCCACATCTTTGTCATTACTTCACTGGTGAAGTGGCTACCCCTGTCTGACTCAATCCTTTGAGGTAGACCAAAATGGGAAAAGATGTTGTTAATCATCAGGGCAGCTGCTGTTTCTGCCTTGCAATTTGGGGCTGGGAGACATTCCACCCACTTGGTAAACAAGCATGTAACGGTCAACATGTACTTGTTTCCTCTAGACGAGCGGATTACAGGGCCTATAAAGTCGATTTGCAAATCTGACCATGGCAGTGTCATCCCCCTCTTTTTGAGAGGCGCACGGTGTGTGAGGGATGATGGCTGAAACTGTGCCCACACAAGACACCACTTCAAGTATTGGTCGAGGTCCTGCCCCATGTGTGTCCAGTATGCAACTTCTCTTAAGATTTCCAGTGTTGTGTGAAACCCCCTATGACCAGCGGTGGCCGCATCATGGGCGTGACTTAACATCAGGCTTCGGAATGAGGTAGGGACCACCCACTGATCATGGCCAGCTTGGGATTTCCTTACCAACAAACCGTCTTGGATTCGGAACCTTTTTGGACATTTCATCAACACTCTTAGGTCCTCTTTCCCAATGTAATCAGTATCCGTCAGGGGAAAGTTCTCAGGGTCCTCAATGTGTTGGTAAAACTTACCAATTATTGGATCCCCCTTCTGAGCTGTGATTAAATCGGCATCAGGGGTCTCCTTACTCCATTGTGCAGTTGAAAGATCATTGTGAGCATTTGTCTGGGACCTAGTGATAGCAGTGACCTGGATTTCCCCCAACAGGGACTCAATCTCAATTAGATCCCCTTGGATGGCCCCGGTTTTGGCCAGCTGATCAGCTAAGTCATTTCCAGTTTTGTCTGGTCCCTCTACTTTGGAATGACCCTTGATCTTTTTCCAATAGATGGTCATCTCATTCGAGGTGACCAGATCATCAATGTTTTGGATCAACTTCCAATGTTTCAAGGGTTTGTTGTTAGCACATAACATGCCTCTGGTTTTCCAATTAACCAGGTGCTCCACGAACCCGTTCCGTACATAATCCGAATCTGTGATTATGACCAGTTTGTGGAGTTGATGCTGGACAGCAGTGAGGATGGCCTGATGCACAGCCATCAATTCTGCCACCTGACTACTTCGGGGACCAATTTTGTATCCAGCAGAGGGTTCTGGGGACTCATTCACCCATGCATTCCCTACGCCGGCCACCAGTTCTTTCTCCCCGTCGTTGTCAACATGGTAAGAGCATCCATCCACATACACAGTGGTCATTCCCTCACACTTGTCTTCTTCAAAGACCTTGTGTGGGGAATTAAGGTATGCCTCCATGTTGTCCTTGATTTTTAGACTTTCGTCCTCAAGACAGTTTTCTCTGGCACAATCATGCAAGTGAGCCAGACCTTGCGCAAGGGGACTTTCCTTTTTTTGGCCATATCTGACCTCCATAGGAAAGCCTTGCATTGACAGAATCCAGGAAGTAATTTGGGAATTACTCACATTCCCGGCTCGGATTCTGTCACTTTGGAGATATTGCAGATGCTGGTGTGGAGTCTCCACTATGATGTGTTCCCCCTGGATAAACGGGCGGTAATTCTTCAATGCCCACACCGTTGCCAGGAGTGCCTTCTCACAATCGTTGAATTTTTCCTCCACAGAGGATAAAGTTTTGCTCGCATAGGAGATTACTTTATTGACCTTGTCATGCTTTTGGTATAATACCGCCGTCAAGCACGTATTAGAGAACCCTGTCTCCAGGAAGAACTCCTTGTTTCTGACAGGGTAAGCCAGGCAAGGCGCTTGTGAGAGGCTTCTTTTGAGTTGTTTTACCGCCTCGGCTTGTTCTGGACCCCATTCCCACTTGACCCCCCCTTCAGGAGATGAATCAGGGGTCTGGTGATCTCTGCGTAGCCCTCAATGAACTTTCTGCTGTAATTAGTCAGTCCAAGGAGGCTCCTTAGTTCCCGCAGAGTTGTGGGGTCTTTCAGTTTCTGAAGTGCTTCCACTTTCTTTTCCTGGGGACAGAGACCCTGAGGAGTAATCTCATGCCCCAAGAAATTAACACGGGTTCTACACCACTGTGCTTTCTGAAAGGAAGGTTTTGCTCCGGCGGCCCTCAACTGTGTCAGAACATAACGGATCTCCGCTATGTGTTCCTCAACCGTTGAGCTTTTGATGAGGACATCGTCTACATAAGCCAGGTTACCCCTCGCACCCAGGTCGGGCATGGCCTTATGTAGGAAAATATTGAACTCATTACCGGAGTTAAGGTATCCGAAGGGAGTCCGGGTCCATGTGTACTGCTGGCCCCCAAAGGTAAAAGCCAGCTTGTATTGGTCCTCCCTACTGACAGGCACAGTCCAGTATCCATTGGTCAGGTCTATTGCAGTGAATACCTGTGACCCCTGGATCTGGGCCAGCCCTTGGTCAATGTAGGGAAGAGGCCATCGGGAAGTATGGACCCGTTTGTTGAGCTCCCTGAGGTCGGCGCAGAGTCTCCACTGGCCGTTTGGCTTCAATATTCCCAGCACCGGATTATTGAAGGTGCTGTGAACTGGACGGATTATTCCCCGGGACTCAAGGTTCTTAATTATTTCAGTAAGGGACTCCATGGATGCGAGAGGCAAATGATATTGCTTCACAAACACAGGAGTCATGCCAGGGTCTGTGGGGATTGTTGTTGTGTGGATGTCGGTGCGGCCACAGTCATATGAGCCTACTGCAAAGAGATCTTGGAAATCCAAGAAAACTTGTTTCAACTTTTGCTTTTGTTCCAGAGTCACACAGGCATCAGCTAGGTTGACTCTCTCTTCCACCACCTGCCTGAAGCCTGGAAAGACTTCGGGTTTGGCTATCTCAGCGGCCTCCTCCAGCTGGGTGGAGAAGTCCCTGGTCAGAGTGCTGATTTGGACTGGAGGCTTCAGGTGGGAAAGGCAGCCCTCATGGACCTGGAAAATCACCTCATCCCTTCTGAAGTCACAAGTCACATCTTCCTTACCCTAAGGGCAAGAAGTGTACACCAGGAAGTTCCCCCCATGCCGGGTAAAAATCCTGTCTGGTGTTGTATTGTCATCACTGTCACTGTCAAAGCAGTCCTTGGGGATTGGCCCTAACAGTTCATTACCTAAGTCTATGGAAAAATGTCGGTCATCAACCGCCATTCCAATAATGGTGCCTGCGGCTAGAGTAATACTCTTTAAGTCGCTGTTATCCACCTCTATTAGAATGATGTCATGTTCTATGTTGACTAATGGAGTTGGGTTTACCCCCAACCCTTGCTGTTAGAGAGAAGCGTTTAGATGTATGTAAGCATCAGGGTTTTTCAAATGTTGTCCTCTTTTAGCTTTCACTTACAGGGAGAATTGTCGGGTCCTTTCTGGGATGGTGACTTCCTCTTTGATCTGAATTTCAACTGCATAAGGTAGCAATTGAGCTGACCTAAATGCTTTTTCTGGATCATCAAAGCCCATGGGATTATCCGCTAATCGGGACCAAGCTTTGAAGTTTATTAGGTCCAAACTAATGGCAAAGCGATTGAGAATGTCACTGCCTAAGTAAAAAGCGGCAGTGGCGTCTCGCACGACCCAACAATTGTGGACTATGCTCTTGTTGCCAATGGAGATTTTGAGCATACACCTGCTTGGCAGGAGATGTTTGGAATTAGGTGCTTCCAGGTCCATTTCCCATTTGTCTATCCGTTTGAAGGTGGGAATGGCTGGATCTTTTGGGAGTTGGCGGAACATGGCTTCTCTGATGAAGCTCTTACCGTTGTTCACACACACTCGAACGAGAACAGAGTCCTTCCCATCATTTAACTGAACAGGGATGAACAACTGCTCTCCAATTTGCTGAATATCAGCCAGGCTCTGAGCTGATTTCACATCTTTCTGGACTATAGGTGTGGAAGTTTCTGATTGTGGATTGGTAAAGAATTTCAGGGTGTTTCCTTCCAGTGTGGAATACCACCTTAATCCGGAAGGAAGGTTGATTTTCAGAAATAGAGAGGACCCCCCATCACCAGTCTGTTGTCCTACTGCTATTACTGTCACGTCTGGAATTTGGCTATTCTGGAAGTGAAATTCTACTTGGTCAGATTTTTGTTCAACCATGTGGCAGGTGCCGTTTAAACTAACATGGTTGACACTCTGTTTTAATTTTATTGGTCGGCTAGTCTGGGTCCAGAGGACCTTGTTTACGCAATCTATTAAGGGTGACAACCTCCTCAGGAGGTCATTCCCCAGTAAACAAGGGGTGCCCTCTGGAGTCACAACTATGACCGGGTGTTTCAACTTGTGTCGCCCAATTTTAATGTCCAAATCTGCCGTCCCCTCGACGGGAATTTCCTTCCCATCAAAGTTCTGGAGTTGTCCAGGAAGAGAGGTGAGAGGAATTTGGTAATTCTCTCCCCTTCCTGCATTCAGTTCATCAAAGGCCCTTCTGGACAGAAGGGTAGCTTGAGATCCCGTGTCCACCAGCGCTAAAATTGTACCCTGCCCCTGTACTTGTACCGGGGCATAATATCCTCCCTCCTTCTCCTCAAGGGGGCACAGATAATGCACATTTTTGGACAACTGGTGGGCTAACTTTCTGGTTTTGGACATTGCTAGAGAAGAGATTTGGGCAGAATTCTGTGGAGAGCCTTGGGAATCGGAAAGAAAAAGTTGGCAACTGGAGATCAGAGCCATTGTGGGTTCCCCTGGCTCCGGTTCCGGGCCGCCCCCCCTTTTTGGAGGCAGTCACCAGGATGGGCTTGAACCAGGGGATTTTCTTGCTGTTGGTTCTGGGATGAGATGGTGGGCGGCGGTAGCTCAGTCTCCACATCTCCCCAGTCTGAATTGACATCCCTTGGGACCCATTTTTCTTTGGGAGGAGTTCCCCCATCTCTGAAGGAGAAGATCCTTTTCCCAGGATCTTCTGAGGATCCCTCTCCCTCAAATTGGAAGATCTGTACCCCCTCCTCAAACTGAGTCTGTTTGGGTCTTCTGTTTCTCCTACCCCCCCTCTGCTCCTTAGGAGGCAGACTTTCAGGGGCAAGAGATTTTGTTTCCGGTTCCTGGGTTTCCAGGGGCTGTTTACAAGTGAGGAAGGAAGCTTCCTCAAAGGCTTTACACCCCCCTTCCCTTTGTGCCTCCTCCCTGGGAACCGGTAAATTATCGGGGTGCTGCCCCCGTCATTGTTCTGGAGCACCAGGTCCAGAGTTGGGTGCGTTCTGCGCCGGCATGCCGATCTGTGGGTTCTGCTGAGCCCTCAGTATGTGACCCAGATCCCGCGCCATGTTTTGAACCTGGCGCTCTAACTGGGAAACCCGCTCAGGCTGATACAGGGCCCTGTTTCCTCCCTTGGGCTGATCCCAGGAAGGGTAGCTATCCGTTCTTTGGTAGTACCCCTGGTTGGGAAGATTTGGATACCCCTCCACTCTTGGCCTCCCCTCTCCCGGATTCGGTTGTCTGGGCTCAGGGAATTGGGGAAGGAAGGGTGGCGGATTTTGGGGCTGGAAATTGGGTGGATACCTGGGGAAAAAGTTCTGCCCAGGATCTGGAGAATTTCTGCCCTCCAGTGGGAAGTTAGGAGGGAAGTTCCCTGGGTTAGGTGCTTGGCTGGAACCCCCCCTTGGGCTGGAGGAGTCCACACATAACCCAGGATGGGTCGATTTCCCTTGTAACGGGGACTTACGTAATCAGGAGAGCGAGGGACCCCATTTGTGGGGCTGCCTTCCTGGCTCCCTATCTGTGACTGGCCCGAGGACCTTCTGGGCCTAGCATTATTAGGTGCAGGTAGGTTTTTAGGCCCCCCCATCTCCAACTCTAAAACGGGGGTGACCTTTACCTCTGCCACCTTGGCAGCAGCAGGGGTGTTGTTGGCTTTGGGGTTTTTGGGCGCATTATTTTTATTTTCTATTGGCTTCTGCACCTCATAGATCCGGGTCGCCTGTTCAATGACCCAGTCTAAAGATCTTTTCTCGTGAAAATCCCTCACGAGCTGGGTCATTATGTATTTGGGCAAGGCATGGAAAAACATATTAATAAATTCTCTGCTATCCGTGCGCACCCTTCTTGTGGTCTGTGCAAAAGCACGTTTTAACTCCTGCACAAACTCTTGTGGGGCCTGATCCTCCCCACATTGTAAATTGTAGGCTGCCTTGCGAGCCTCTTGAGGATTTCTATGAGTAGAAAAATGTTTCAAGATGGCCGCCTTATAGGTGGACCATCTTAAATGATTTTGGTCCTCCAGCCCCGCAAAGAAACTGAAGTATTCCGGGGAGAAGGTCCACTTTACATATTGAATACAGCTTTGGCTGTCCTTCAAATGGAAAGTCTCCATCATTTGCTCAAACAACTCTAAGTGCTCCCAAACAGAATACATGGCATTCTTATGATAAGGCGTGATGACGCTCCTGATTGCCTTAATCTGCTTTAAGGGGTCCTTAAGCAAGGCCCTTTTTGTCTTATTGGCCTTTTTGGTTCGGGTAACCCTTGTCCATTTGTCCTCTGACTCAGAGGCACTGCTCCCCGAGGTTCCTGTCTGATCTTCCAGGTTTTCCCGGATTCTGCGAGCCTGGGAATGGCTGGCAGAATGTGGGGACCTGGTCTCTTGTGTCCTGTACCGCTCAGAGGAGTCTTCAGATCCCTCCTTGCTGTCAGGATTTGATGGGTACCCCCCCCACTGACCTAACTGGGCAGAGGTTTTCAGGATGCCCTTAATGGGCCTACTCACCTGGGGTTCCCCATCAAATTGCACTGTGCTTGGGTGCCCATACCCGGATGCCCGCCCCTCCATTCCTGGGTGGTACTGGCCTATGAGCCCCATGTTTCTGGCTGGATAGTAATCTGCCATCCCTGTGGCCCTGTGCTCATGTGCGCCAGGGGACATGGGGGTGGCAGAGTCCAGGGACTGAGAGAAATAAAGGCCTCTGGTACTAGGGCTCCTGGGGTTATGCTCAGGAGTTTCTCTTTCCCAGCGAACCTCATCTCTATCCGCCCCTGCTCCCTGTTGCAATGCAAGAGCCTGCGCCTTCAGTTCCTCAGTTAAGGCCTTACTAGACTCTATCAGTCTCTCCTGCATCGCTACCTGTTGTTGGAGTCTATCATTGTGCTGGCAGAGAGCCTCATTCTCTCTCTGTGCCTCCTGATTGGTCCTGGAGCACTGGGCCAGTCTTTGCTGCAGGAGGGTTACCTCCTGAGCTGTGTCCCTATTGGCCTGCTCCTTACTTGCTAGAGCATCCTCCACCTTCCTGGTGTGCTCTAACAAATTCTGGTGTTTTTTTTGGAGGTCACCCAATCCCTGGTGGGCCAGGTGATTTTCTTCCATTTTTCTTTTTAAGTGGCAGACTTCCTGGCCTAAGGTATCCCTTTCCTGACTAAGAGCCTGAATCTGTGCCGCCAGGTCGTCCCTTTGCCTTTGGAAGGCACCAGCTTTCTGGCGCTCCTGGTCAAACTCTGCCTGGGTATCCAGGTCTTTCAGAAACAGTTTATTGCTCTCTGCCTTCTCCCTACCTAGGTGGCTTTGCAGGGTGACTATCTGCTCAGCACATGCCCTATTGAAGTCCAACTGTTGCTCCAGCTTTTTCTGGCTCTGCAGTAGGGAGTCCAAACCTTCTTGGTACTCCTTCTGCAAGGCCAGAAATCTGGTATCCTGGTCAGCCTTTTCCTGTTGCAGTATATCCATGTCCTCTTTTATTTTAATGATATACTGCCTACTATCATTTTCTGACTCCTGGCTCATCTGCAGCCTCTGCTCAGCAGAGTCCAGATCAGATTGGGCCTTCTGTAATGCCAGCAGTTGCCTACTCGCCAGATCTTGCCTTCAGCACATTTGTCCTGCATGGCTCCCATATGTAAATATAAATATGCCGCTACCCTGGCAATCTTGTGGTGCTCATCCTTGGCCTTCGGGGCCAAATATAGTTCACTCAGTGCCACATGTAGGGGACCCTGATCTCCCCATTTATCTGACCCTGTTTCCGTGATCTGGGGTGCGATTGCTTGCAACCAGACCGTCTGGTCCTGATGAGTCCATTCACCTCTCACAAATAACTTATGTAAGAAGTGCTCTCTGGCTATTTTCATATCTACCAAGGTCGTCATTCTGGAATTTGAGTTCCTTCCTGACTTACAGAAGTTTATATTATATTTTTGCAAAACAGACCTTTTCCTTAGAGCGTTCCTTTGAGGAGTGCTTTACAGCGTAACACAGCGTGTGCTCCGACCGGATATGTGTATCTGGTCAGCTGGCACGCTGTATTGATCTGCACAAGTGATAGATCTAATCCAAACGTCCGGCACGAGCCCCCAATTTGTAAGAGGATTCAATTCAACACTACAGCTAAGTCAATGCCTAGTCTGGGATACTGAATGGAAACCCTTATTGATATATCTTTATGTCCAGTTCATGCATTCTGGATGACTACCCCTATATAACACCCCCCTCTTGGAATCCCCCTGACCCCACTGAGCCAAGAAGTAGTTCTGTTTTGCAAGTTAAAAATGTTTATTTGATAATTTAAACAATAGATATATATATCACACTTTATAATAATTTAATAATTGAATATCACACTGAATCTGAGCAGTAATCAATAATGGATAGTCTGGCACTAGCACACTTGTGAATAGGAACAGAAGAATAAGGTGGTAGAGCATGCTTTATATAAGTTCAGATGGATGTAATGTTGAATGAAAATGCAATACAGAAAATACTCAATATGATTTCAACAAAACAAGGTAATCACTTTTCTCTGGCAATCCCCTCCCCCCTTTATGCAATGCAAGGAAATGGAAGGAAAGCACACAGTTCTCAGAAATGCAATCAAATGTAATTCAGTTCACCCCAGCAAGCTTAGACTACAGAAGTTTGAAACACAGGCCCAAAATGCTTTTATATGTGCTGGCAATGAAGTGAAAAATATGCTAAAATGCTTTTAATTCCCTCTTGAGGTTCAGGGTGAGTGGTATCAAGTTAATATTAGTCCAGGCTCACTCTAGCAATGATTCAGGGATGGTTCTTAAGAGGCAAACGAAATTTTAGCAAGGAAAGCAAGAAATGCTGTTTTCACACGTGGAGAAATTTGCAAATCGCGGCAAATTCGCGAGTGCGTTTTTCGTAATTGCTGCGAAAATGTATAGAATAGGAATGTGGTTCCAGGTTCGTTGAAAAGCCAAGATTCCCAGCTTTCAGAGGAAAGTTACTGCAAGTCTCTAAGACAAACGGTCACGGAGATATGAGCGATATGGTAAAGGTCGTTTTTCAGATTTGAAATTTTAAAGTTCAAAAAGACAAGTGACAGCTAGCAACTAGAAAATGACAGGTGACAGCTTTGCCAATGACAGGTGACAGTTTTGCAAAATGACAAGGTAACACTTCTAGGAGACAGTTCTGGTTAGATTAAAATAGATTGAATTATATTATTTTAACTAAGAGATTGGTTCTGCACAGTTATGCTAGGTACTCACAATATATTTAGAAATAGGATGGGCATCGCCACGGATCTGGTCAGGTTTTCTTCACTCGCCACGGACGGTCTCTGCGCACAGCGTCTGGGTCAGTTCTCTAGTTCTGCGAACAGCGGTCTGGGTCAGCTCTACTCTGCTGGTCTGGTCTGGGTCTCTGGTTCTGATCAGGTCTGTGGGTCCGGTTCAGCTGGTCTCTCTCTGGATACAACACTGCTCTCTGGCAAATGGCAAGAGTTCTTGCAAAGAATTCAAACAGCTCGCCTGGCTGTGATAGTGGCAAGGATGTGAGGCCTGCTAAAGAGGGATTTAGCTTGTAGTTGACCTCTCTGCTACAAATTCTGAAGTAAAGTCTTGGTCTCTGAAGGAGGATAGGTTGAAGTCTCTATGTTGGCTCTCTGAAGGTTGATGGAGGTAAAGTATGGATTTTCCCGGCAGAGCGTCCCGCAGCAAATGGATTTGAAGGTCCCTATCTGTCCTGACTGTCTGCTTTTATGTGTTTTGAAAATGGGTGTGTGTGCAGCATCACTAGGCTCTACCCCTCTCCACTTGTCATTGGCCACTTCATCCTCTTCCCCTTGATTGGGGGAATGAAATGAAGTGTCATCATGATGAGGTCTGTTTATGATACAGAGAACCCACCCCTGTCAAATTACACACAATCTATATTTTGACCCAAAAGACATATTTGCACAGGTACACATTTGTTTAAAATTACATGCACCCATCGCATATCACAGGAGGTATACCCTGTCCAAATCTGCTCTTCCTGGGAGCTTGCATTCAGAAATGGCAACACATTTCACTTTTTGGTCAAGTTACCAATATCAGATTCTTACTCAAATGCACCCAAATGTGTGCAAGGCATGCAGGCATTAATTGATGAAGTATCAGATTTTTAACATGCATACATTTTAAGTAATACCCTCTTAACTGCTAGCTTGCCCCCAGATCATGCCACCGGTTCTAAAAACCTCTTAAAATGTGGGGAGAAAAATCACAAGAATTATGGTATCATTTAAATAATTATGACAAGTCCATACTATGAGTTATTCATCTTTTTCTAAAACCATATTCTGGCTACAGGGGTGTGTCTTTTCAGGTCACATGGTACAGAAACCAGTCTTTCCACTTTCTTCAAGCTCAGCCTCTGTCTCCAGTTTCTCCCCCTCCCAGTTTCTGCCAAGAGGAAGCCATTTTTATTACCCCTGCAATAAACCATCTGCCTGGGCCCTGGAAGGCCCATTGTTCAAGAGGAAGCCATTTATGTCCACTTCAATAAACCCTCTGCCTGGGTCCTATGTTTAGTCTCTAGCAGTCCCTTGGTAATTCAATCATATCCCTTTTGGGTGGGAACAGCAAAAGGCAGGTAGGCCTGGGAACACAGCTGTTGTGCAAGTCTCAACTCCTGTCGGGGGTAGCTGGTGGGCAGAATTCAGTTCCTTAAGCCAGGCCCCAGCTAATGTCACTTTTAGTTACCCAGTTTTCTGCATTCAAATAAAACTAACCATTTTAAATATGCAGCTAGAATGCTGATTCTAAGTTTAAAACTATGACATTTAAACAAGTGCAACCTATGTGACACTCCAAAGTAGGTCACTCATTTATTTTAAACATTTAGATTTTTAGTGTCTTTCAGTCCAAATTTACTTAAACTGCTGAAATCCACAGCTCAGCCAGTCTTGTTATAAACCTTCAAGTCACTTCAGAATATAACTTTACATTGGATCCACCTCTCAGTAAGTCTTTCTTTGGCCTGCTTTGGGTTCATTTATTCAGTTTTACACAAAAAAAAAAAGTCTGGTGTTGTTTTAAAACGCCGGCTTTCTGATAGTGGTGAGTACTGGTAATGCACCCATTTTTGGGATTTAAGAAAATGAATTCCCCACAATTCTAGGTTGCTTTTGGCAATCAGCATTGTCATTCCCAATGGTTTCAGACTACTGTGTGGGTAGTCCAATGGTGGTTTTAGGCAGTGCCCTTCTGTGCCCATAACATCGGCAAAATGGGTGGCAGCCTATTCTTCATGCACTTCCCTGGGCATTTTCTGGGAAGCTCTGGCCATCATGATGTTTTCAATGCCAGTACTGCACAGTTTTTTAGGTAGGGCTCGGATGCATGGGTAAAAACATCCCACAGTTGAGAATCATAATTGGTTCCAAAAGCATTCACCACAATGTTTGGATTGTAAGTGAAACTAGAATGCATTCTATTTGGGAAATGACCTCATTCTCAGAATGTGCATTCTTTTAGATTTCTTGAATCAAAAGATCTGGTCTAGGCTGGGTGGAGCGGCACCTGAATTTGAGAACAAAAGACAAGCTTATCATTATGCCCAAATGATGTCATATGAAATTGAGCTTCAGATAAATACGGATGTTAGTATTCCTGCTTTCACAAGGCACTTTGCAATAGCATTAAAGTACAGAAAGGGACAACAGAGGAAAGGGCCTAAAGCATTTATATGCCTCAATGAATTCATGAGACAGCAATGGCTAGACTGTGACTATACACCTTTAGTGGAGATTGGAAATACCCCCATTCGAATATTGGTGGATAGCAAGGGTGCCAGAACATTCATTTGGAAGAAAATACAGCAATGGGGATGGCAGTGCAGGAATCCCACTACACGGTTGATTTAAATAACCCTGTAATCAGGAATATCCCTGAAAGCTATGTAACTTCACAGGGGGAATTGCCTGAATCATTGGATTCTAAACCAAAGGGGATTTTCAGGATTCACTCTGTTTACCCATATGAACCAAATGATGTGATATGCTGTAATCGAATAATTACATCCCATTTAAAGCAGGTGAATCTGAACAAGAAGAACAGCAAGGTGGAATACAGCAAATTGAAATGGAGGCTGATGTGTCAAGATATTTGAGGGTGGTGGCCCTCCAAAGAGCCACTGCCACACAACTAGAGGAAAGCACTCAAGTCCCTTTTTTGGAGGACTTCTCAGAATTCTCTAAGATGTTAGAGGAGCAAATTCAAGCTGCAGATGCTTGCACAAATGAAGATGAAAAAGATCAGTTGAGGAACATAGTCATGGAGTTCAAGGAGGTATTTGCTTAAGAGCCCCATGATTGCGGGCTTACTCATTTGCATGTTGCTACACTGCCAGAAGAATATGGTAGGGAGACAGTATTTGTGTGACAATAAACGCCACCCTTGACCTGCCTGGAGTCCATAGCAGAAAGAGTTAAACATTTGGAATCCGGGGGAATCATTAGGCATATGCAAAGTACTTCAAATACTCCCATGTCAGCTGTACTAAAGCCCAATGGCCAGTGGTGCTTGTGTGCAGACGTAAGAGAATTGAAAAAGAGGGTACCAGTGTCAATGTGGACACTTCCATTTATTGATCAAGGCCTTGCACAAGTTCAAGGATGAAAAGATTTTACCACTCTGGAACTTACAGCAGGGTACTGGTGTGTGCCGCTTGCTGAAGATATACAAAATCTATTTTCCTTCTCATTTTATCAATTGCAGTATGCATGGATTAGGACCCTTTTCAGGTAAGTCAATAGTGGAAGTGATTTTGGCATATGCCGAGAGCAAAGCACTCCCAAATGCAGCTGAGAGGGGAACTGTAATGTATGTGGGTGATGTGCTAATCAAGAAGGAAGACTTAAAAAGTAACTTCAATGAAATTAGACATGTACTCAGTCAGTTACAAAAGGCTGGGTCAAAAGTGTCTTTGTAGAAAGAACAGTGGTGTAGAAAAATGGTCAACTTCCTGGGACATGAAATAACAGAGCATGGGTTAAATCCACAAAAGAAAAAGGTGAAAGCTATTCCGAAACTAAAAGATCCCACTAACCTAAAAGGCCTGAAGTGTTTGCTAGGAATGACAAGTTACAACAGGAAATGTATTGAAGATTATGCAGAAATTACACAGCCATTGACTAAACTATCGAATAAGGGAGTACCTTGGCAATGGGGAAAGGAACAAAGTGAAGCAGTAACCAAGTTGAAAGAATGCTTGATAAAAGACACATGTTTAGCTTATCCAATAAAGAATCAGGATTTTGTCATAGAGATAGTATTCAAAGATCAATGTATGGCAGCAGTCCTGTACCAAAAACATGATGCGAACAACAAAACTATTCCATATGCCAGTAAGGCATTGTCACGGGTTGAAACCAAATTGAGCGAATGTGAGAAGGCATTATTGACCACTACCTGGGCGTTACAACATTTCCTCCCCATTATTCAGGGGGAGCGGGTGATTGTTGAAACAGGTCATCAGCTTCTGCAATTTTTACAGAGTAAAATAATCAGATTAGGGAATTTAGCCAAGTCAAGAATCACATCATGGACATTGGCATTGCAAGGGTTCCCAGAGGAAGCAAGATATGACCAGAATAAAAAGAGCCAAGTTGCTCAGGGGCTGGCAGATGTGCATGCCTGTGCAGCTGTCTGTGCCTCTGCCAACATAGAGCTAGAAACAAATTTAACCAAATTTGAACAATGTCCAAACAAGGCAGTCAATGAGGAAACATACAGGCATCTCCCAATTGTAAATGTGGGTGGATGTGCATACCACGTGGGAGGTGATGCTGAAAAAGAATTAGTGGCAGGAATAGGGAATTTGTGGGTCAAGTGTAATGGCATCCTAAGGGTAAGCATGAGGTTATATCCCAAAAGAGTTAGCTTCCATTAATAAGGCAATATCCAGAGCAGTAGAATGTAATTTCAAAGAAATAGTTTTATTAACTGATTCTGATTATGCCCAAAATAGTTTTGTGGCCTACTTACCCAGGTGGTAATTGAAAGCAATGGTCACATATCACAAGAAACCACTCAAACATGGTAAAATGATCCAAGCCATAGATACACTTGTTTCAAAAAATGAAATGACCATTCACTGGAGGAAAATACGAGGCCATCTGAAAACACCAGGGGAAGACATGGAAGGGAATGACAGGGCAGATCCGTTAGCCAACATTGGGGCAGTGATGCAGAGTTGTTTCCTATTGAGAACCTTCTTAGTGAAATCCAAGTAGAAGAAATAACATGCTCCAAATCTCAGGGAACAGTAGATCAGCCTGTGCCACAGTGGATTTTTGATACCCCTGATCAGGATTTGATCAAGGCTCAAAAAGAAGATCCCATTTTAGGTCTACTCTATAAGCCTTTGCTAGATGCAGAGTAAAATCATCTGAATGAGGAGGACTGCAGTGGGACAGAAGAACTGAGGGTGTTGTTAAAGAACGTGATTGTAAGATGCTCTGATGATTCAGGAGTCAGTTTCAAGCCATATTCTGGTACCACTATCAATTCGGGGATTGATGCTACATCATGCCCATGATACCATGACTGCGGGTCACAGAGGTTCCCAGAAAACATTGGTAATCTTAAAAGAATATGCTTTTTGGCCACACATGTCCCAAAATGTAGATCTCTATATAAGAGGATGTTTGGTGTGTGCACAGTTTAAACCTTCTTCAACTACACATTGGCACCATTAATGAAGGGAGATCTGACAGTTCCATGATCAGATTTATAAATTGACTTCATGGTCCTGTCCGAAAATCAGCACTGGGAAACAGATATATGCTGACGGACACCTGTTTAATGTCTAAGTGGCTGGAGTGCAACCTGACACGCAACCTGACACCTGACTGCAGTGCACAAACAGCAGCCACATTTTTTTAAATCACATTTTTTTTAGGTTTGGTATGCCTCGAAGAATAGTATCAGACCGTGGAAGTAATTTTACCAGTGCAGTGATGACAAAGTTGTGGAACATTTTGGGAGTAAAAAGGAAACTGCACATTTCCTATGGCCTTCTTCTTTGGGAGGGGTGGAACGTTGCAATAGGTCATTGATATTTTGAAAACATTTGTAGCTGAAGCAGGATCCAGCTGGGATTTGCAACTTTGGGGTTAATGGCTATTAGATCTAAACCGTTCAAATCCACAAACCTCAGTCCACTCAAGATTTTAACAGGCAGGAAAATGGTCTTGCCACAACATTTGCTATACCAGACAAATGAACAGGTCCTGGTAAATTCAGCCACAATTCATGAATATGTGGAAAAGTTGAGAAAGCACTCGCAGCATGCATTTTGTGTTCGCACAGGGGAATCTGGGAAAAGCCGCTGACAGTGCAAAATCATACTATGACAAAAACAAATCTGTGAGAGAGTATGAAGTGGGTGATCAGGTGTGCAAGTTTGATTTCTCAAAAGGTAAATGCAAGAATGCCAAATTTCTAGAATACTGGTTTGGCCCATCAAAATTGTGGACAAGGTTTCACCTGTGGTCTACAGAATTATGATAAAGGAAGGAGAGTTGACCATGGAACAATTTGTCCATGTTAACCAAACCAAGCATGTTCACCCAAAACTTGAGGTGAAGAGGCTAGAGCAGGTTGAAGAAATCAGTAGGGGATGAAAGGTGTGGTTGTTACACTAACGTTAAAGTGGAAAAAGAAGTATGTTATTTTGGAGGAATTCACCATAGCAGGTGAGTAAGTGTGAATGTTACAAAAAAGGTAGCAGGCGCTCCTCTCCAGAAAGAACATGGCATGATAACCTGTTCTGAGATGACAGTTTGCAGCACACGCCTTTTGCTCACTGTACCTTTCACAGACGGGAAATGGAAATACCCATTTGCATATCAGTCTTTGTCCCGCCCACATGGGCAGTCCAGCACCGAAATGCTATGGCAATTCCTCTCTGAACAAGAGTACCAACAGCAACCCCATACGCGTGTTTCAGCCTTGTTGGGCCTCATCAGTGAGGTGAAGCTGTGCGTCTCTGAGATTAGTGACCTGGGAGTCCACGTTTGGTTGCCCCCAGTTAACTCAGGGTTACCAACCACAAGTTCTGTGCAAATATTTCAAAAAAGGTAGCAGGCGCTCCTCTCCAGAAAGAACATGGCATAATAACCTGTTCTGAGATGAGAGTTTGCAGCACACGCTTTTTGCTCACTGTACCTTTCACAGATGGGAAATAACCATTTGCATATCAGTCTTTGTCCCGCCCACATGGGCAGTCTAGCACCGAAATGCTATGGCAATTCCTCTCTGCACAAGAGTACCAACAAGAACCCCATACACGTGTTTCAGCCTTGTTGGGCCTCATCATTGAGGTGAAGCTGTGCCTCTCTGAGCACAGTGAGCAGGGAGTCCACGTCTGTTTGCCTCCAGGTAACTCAGGGTGACCAACCCCAAGTTCCGTGCAAATATTTTAAAAAAGGTAGCAGGCGCTCCTCTCCAGAAAGATCATGGCATGATAACCTGTTCTGATATGAGAGTTTGCAGTACACGCTTTTTGCTCATTGTACCTTACACAGATCGGAAATATCCATTTTCATATCAGTCTTTGTCCCGCCCACATGGGCAGTCCAGCACTGAAATGCTATGGCAAGTCCTCCCTGCACAAGAGTACCAACAGCAACCTCATACATGTGTTCCAGCCTTGATGGGCCTCATCAGTGAGGTGAAGCTGTACCTCTCTGAGCACAGTGAGCGGGGAGTCCATGTCTGGTTGCCCCAGGTAACTCAGGGTGACCAACCCCATGTTCTGTGAAAATATTTCAAAAAAGATAGCAGGCGCTCCTCTCCAGAAAGAACATGGCATGATAAGCTGTTCTGAGATGAGAGTTTGCAACACACGCTTTTTGCTCACTGTACCTTTCACAGATGGGAAATATCCATTTGCATATCAGTCTTTGTCCCGCCCACACGGGCAGTCCAGCACCGAAATGCTATGGCAATTCCTCTCTGAACAAGAGTACCAACAGCAACCATATACACGTGTTTAAGCCTTCTTGGGCCTCATCACTGAGGTGAAGCTGTGCCTTTCTGAGCACAGTGAGCAGAGAGTCCACGTCTGGTTGCCCCCAGGTATCTCAGGGTGACCAACCCCAAGTTCTGTGCAAATATTTCAAAAAAGGTAGCAGGCGCTCCTCTCCAGAAAGAACATGGCATGATAACCTGTTCTGAGATGAGAGTTTGCAGCACATGCTTTTTGCTCACTGTACCTTTCACAGATGGGAAATATCCATTTGCATATCAATCTTTGTCCCGCCCACATGGGCAGTCCAGCACCGAAATGCTATGGCAATTCCTATCTGAAGAAGAGTACCAACAGCAACCCCAGACACGTGTTTCAGCCTTGTTGGGCCTCATCAGTGAGGTGAAGCTGTGCCTCTCTGAGCACAGTGAGCAGGGAGTCCACGTCTGTTTGCCCCCAGGTAACTCAGGGTCACCAACCCCAAGTTCTGTGCAAATATTTCAAAAAAGGTTGCAGGCGCCCCTCTCCAGAAAGAACACTGCATGATAACCTGTTCTGAGATGAGAGTTTGCAGCACACGCTTTTTGCTCACTGTACCTTTCACAGATGGGAAATATCCATTTGCATATCAGTCTTTGTCCCGCCCACATGGGCAGTCTAGCACCGAAATGCTATGGCAATTCCTCTCTGCACAAGAGTACCAACAAGAACCCCATACACGTGTTTCAGCCTTGTTGGGCCTCATCAGTGAGGAGAAGCTGTGCCTCTCTGAGCACAGTGAGCAGGGAGTCCACGTCTGTTTGCCCCCAGGTAACTCTGGGTGACCAACCCCAAGTTCCGTGCAAATATTTTAAAAAAGGTAGCAGGCGCTCCTCTCCAGAAAGAACATGGCATGATAACTTGTTCTGATATGAGAGTTTGCAGTACACGCTTTTTGCTCACTGTACCTTACACAGATCGGAAATATCCATTTTCATATCAGTCTTTGTCCCGCCCACATGGGCAGTCCAGCACTGAAATGCTATGGCAATTCCCCTCTGCACAAGAGTACCAACAGCAACCCCATACACGTGTTTCAGCCTTGTTGGGCCTCATCAGTGAGGTGAAGCTGTACCTCTCTGAGCACAGTGAGCAGGGAGTCCATGTCTGGTTGCCCCAGGTAACTCAGGGTGACCAACCCCATGTTCCGTGCAAATATTTCAAAAAAGGTAGCAGGCGCTCCTCTCCAGAAAGAACATGGCATGATAAACTGTTCTGAGATGAGAGTTTGCAACACATGCTTTTTGCTCACTGTACCTTTCACAGATGGGAAATATCCATTTGCATATCAGTCTTTGTCCCGTCCACAATGACAGTCCAGCACCGAAATGGTATGGCAATTCCTCTCTGAACAAGAGTACCAACAGCAACCCCATGCACATGTTTCAGCCTTGTTGGGCCTCATCAGTGAGGTGAAGCTGTGCCTCTCTGAGCACAGTGAGCAGGGAGTCCACGTCTGTTTGCCCCCAGGTAACTCAGGGTGACCAACCCCAAGTTCCGTGCAAATATTTCAAAAAAGTTTCCAGGCGCTCCTCTCCAGAAAGAACACTGCATGATAACTTGTTCTGAGATGAGTGTTTGCAGCACACGCTTTTTGCTCACTGTACCTTTCACAGATGGGAAATACCCATTTGCATATCAGTCTTTCTCCTGCCCACATGGGCAGTCCAGCACCAAAATGCTATGGCAATTCCTCTTTGAACAAGAGTACCAACAGCAAACCCACACACGTGTTTCAGCCTTGTTGGGCCTCATCATTGAGGTGAAGCTGTGCCTCTCAGTAAGTATGAATGGAGTAATTAATTCAAGCAGTAAAAAGGGGGGATACAACAGGTGAGTATATGTGTATGAAAATATGAATGCAAGGTGTATATAAAGAAAATATGTGTTTTAAAACAGAGGATAAAAGAAGGTTTAGGCTTCCAGACTGATAGATGTTATAACTTGATACTTAATGGACATGCTCATTCTAAATGGTTGCAAAGAAAGAAATAATGTGCATGTAATACTGTTTAAATGTTAAACCCACATGATTATTTCCAGCTCATTGTAAAAGAAGATGTTATTGTTGTACATTACCATATTTAACCTGCATGTTGTTTCCAGAGTATTTTTTCAGGCTACCCTCAGCCTCCTCCTCCTCCCCTTCCCTCATCGCTGACTGTCTGCCATCCAGGAATGGTGTGCTGCCAACGACCTCTGCCTTAATGCCAGTAAGACTGAGATTCTACTCATCGGCACACCCACTCACCCCTTCCCTGCAGCTCTCTGGCCGGCCTCTCTTGGCCCTCCTCCCACTCCCACCTGTATGGCTAAAATCCTCGGGGTCATCTTCCACTCTTCACTCTCCTTCTCCCCTCACATCTCTGATGCCTCTAAGAAGTCACACTACCAGCTGCACCTCCTTAGAGGTATTCTTCCCTTCCTCTCCTTCCCCCAGAAGCTCACTGGCTCCAGAGCCCTGGTCCTCTCTAAGCTGGACTACTGTAACAGCCTCTATCTAAATCTGCCTGCCTCCACTCTCCGGCCTCTGCAATTTATCCAGAACAGGACTGTGAGACGTGTCCTTGGCCTCAAGCCCAGGGATCATATCTCTCCAGGATTTAAATCTCTGCACTGGCTCCCAGTGTCTACAGGGATTAAGTTCAAAACCCTCTGCATTTTACACAAGGCCTTCTGAGGTCTGGGGCCGCAATAACTTCAACTCTCTCTTCCCAAATATCTTCCTTCTCGAGCTCTTTGCTCATCTGCCTCCAACTCCCTCAGGGTCAGTCGCTTCTCCAAGCAAGAAGTTGGTGGCAGATCACTCTCTTCGGCAGGGGCCTCTCTATGGAACAGCCTTCCTACCTCCCTGAAACTCGAGGAGATAATCTCCGGTTCCGGAAACACCTCAAAACCTTCCTCTTTCCTTCTGCTTTCTCTCCTCCCCTCCCCAGCTGAATTCCTGACTGAAATTGCACTGGTTAACTGGCCACCCTTTCTGATCTCTGGCCCAGGCCCCATCAATTGCCCACCTTTACTGCCTCCCTGGCAACACCTGCACCTGGGGACCGTTTTTCTGTATCCCTACAGTCCCCCTACCAGCACGTATGTCTGTACTTCCTTGCACTTGCCACTAGCTGGCTGTTTTATTTGTCTTATGTATCTCATTTATTGCACTTTCCCATGTACTGCACTTTCCCCTCTCCCTTCCCCTGCGCACTTTTCATTTCCCCCCCTTCCCATGCACTTGCACGATCTGAGTGACACCTGGCCTAGTAGGATCGTTGTCTGTCCTCCCTTTGTTCTACCTCTTGCCTCTTCACGCCCTGAAACACTTGTGTATAGGCGTGTTATAAATGCCATATCATATTACATTATTATTATAAAAACATTATGAATAATGCATATACGTTTGGAAATGTTGTATATTTTATGTTGCTTAATCCACATACATTTTTTCAAGCAGATTACAAAAAGGGAAATTCATTGTATTTTCTGGGTACTTAAACTGTCTTTTTCTCTTCTGATTTAGATACTAACCATTTACTCACCAGCACCCTTGGACCCCTGGAGCCGGGAGTGGATGGAGGAGATCCCATTGGATCCCCACAGGAATTCCACAGGAGGTGACCCACAGGAGAAACAAAGATTGATGAAGGAGATGCGCTCCACGCAGTCTGGAGAAAGACAGTGTACCTTTTGGTAAAGGTTCAAAAACATCTGAGCAATTGTGGTTATGATGACAGTATAATAAATTTCATTTGAAGGTCAAGTCCTGATAGGACCGGGACCAGCCTCAGGGATTGTGGTGGAGGAGGCTCTGGGCTTTCTTTAGGGAACAGAAGACTTTTGTATCAAAACATTTATGCTAGTTTGAATCCAGAGCTGGTGGTTGAAATGTTTCTCAATCTATTGGAGATAAAGTCTGTTCAAGTGAAAGATTGGGTTCAAACACGCAAAGAAGGAGCTCAAAGAGTGGTAAAGGAAGTCATGTTGCAGTTAGAAAAGATATTCTTGAGCTCATCTAGCACAAAGAAAAGGAGGGGAAAAAGGATTGGCGGATTCATGTTCGCAAGAATTGTACTGAACATAATTGGAGCTGTGGCGGGACAATCATCTCCACGGCGAATGCGATATCTGTGAACAAACTAGGTGGTAAGGCCCACGAACTGGGGCAAGACTTGAGAATGATTCAGCAGACCTTAGATGGACATAAAGGTGAGCAGAGCGAGCTGATCCGATATGTGTACCAGACTATTCTGACCCTCAACCAACAGGCTACAATATTGGAACATAGAACCAGTGTCGTATTAAAACATGATAAACTATTAGAGGATATTCTGAATGTGGTAAATCCAATAGAGGGTATCCTGACAAAGTCCCTACGGGAAGTTCAAAATGGGGTGTTTCAACTGATTCAGGGTCATATACCTCTGCATTTTGTGTCATCTGATATCATTTGTCAAATGATGGCAAGGATCATACATAGATGGTTCCAAAATTGGATACCTGCATGAGATTCAAAGAACATTTTATGTCTCCTAGGAATTCATTTGTTCCTGATGCAGCAAGCACGATTTGCGGTTTGAGGGCGGATGATTGTGTCTCTGAAGGATGTGAAGTGTCTATAAGTAATATAAGTAATAGAAATGCATGAAGAATTAACCTATGCCAAATGAATCAAGCACAGGTGTTTAGTCAGTACTTCGGTACCAAATTTAACCATTACACACCTCAACTATGGTTCATTACAGCATCATTTATTTATGTCTGTTCCTAAAGATACAGTGGTGACAGTAGGGGGGCGGACATTATTTCATGTGGATGGTGATCTGTGGGGGGCAGGGGAGTAAAGAATGTCGATTTTTTCCAGACAAATAGGGTTCCGATTTATCCCAACATTGTGTATTTATTAAAGTATAAAGGTGTACACAAAATCAGAATGAATTTACAAAAAAACAATATTACTATGAGTGACTTAGGCCTGACAGAAGGAGATGCTTTCACTTGGGGAACCTGGGCAGAAAGGGGTTTGGGGATTATAGCAAGTTCCATTGTATCCATCTAGTACTCAAAGTTAAATTGCATATGGTGATGTTCACATTATTGGCGGTTGAAAGAGGGAACACTCAACTCAATGGAACTCATGCATTTTAGACCTATAGCAGTTGGAGCAAACGTCAGATCATTCATGTGCCCAAGATCACATGGTTTGATGGAGTGTTGTAGCCAGGATTTTGTTTGTTTCCGCATAGGTCCTTAGATTGTAAGCTCTACAGACACAACAAAGGGGGGATGTAAGAGATACAAGTGGTGCACATTTCAACTAGGCTAGGTCTCAACAGAAGCAAAGGGAAAAATGTAGGAGGTGCTCTGCATTTGAACCATGCCAAAATAACACAACTCAGACTTCTATAGTGTATGGTAGTATACACAGAAGGTGTTAATGTTGTGGAGAATAGATATGCTTTAACACTGATGTGGGGTATTGGTGTGCACCAATGGAGGGGTAACATGGGATTTACCCTGCAATAGCAATGTAAGGGCAAGTGTAGGTACTGATACCTAACTTTTAACATAATTAACCTACTAACTCCTAACCCATAACAAAGTAACATAATTTGTGTTTAGAATGGGACAGCTGAGTTCATGTAAAAGCAAGCCTGTAAACGTAGGGTGCAAACTGGGGTGTATAAGTGCACTGCAAACAGAGACTCTGCGGGGTTGTTTAGAGGTAAATGCAGGAATTAAAACTGTTTTTGCAATAGAGATGTGACTGTTAGGGAAAATGGAATGTGCAGAAATAATTTAGTTTAAACAGCCCATTGTGTGATCTGCTAGCGCAGGAAGCCAGAATAAAAATGTAACATATCAATTACGCTGCCCATTGAGCCAAACTCTGTTCAAACGTGACAGTGAAAAAGGATAGGGACTTCTGCTGGAAGTTTCCAGAAGGTTTGGTCATACAAGAGGAGGTGTCTGTTCTGATGCATGACATTACTGCCTGAGGTGGAGATATCGTATACTTTATGTAGAGAGATATTTCTGAAATGGGCTGGCAGAAAAATTGATTTAAAAGGGGTGCAGGGAGAAAGAAAGGTCAGGACAGCTGGGGCTGCTGCTAAGAACACAGAGAGAAAAGTGACAGAATTCTTGCTTTGTGGGGTGGAGCCAAGATTTCAGGGGCTTTTGCTGCTAAAGGAGAGAGGGAAGAAAGATTGCAAAGAGAGGAAGTGAGTTAGGTGCTCAGAGAAAGACGGCCAAGTTGCCTTTTGCTGATAGGCCTCTTGCAGCAGAGAAAGGAGGGAGCCCGGTGGAATGTGAGCCCAGCAGACGAGGGCACAGAGGTCATCCCTTGCTGGCGGTGCAAGTGCAGATCCTTTTGAGCATTTTTGGTAAGCATCCAAGTACAAAATGAGAACATAACCTGGTGTTTTTATGCTACTGTAGGTGGGAAGTCCGATGTAGGCTGGTGAAAGCAGTGAAAGCTGGTCAAATGTCCACAGATATCTCAATTTTCACCTGCAAAGTTTTCTCGTGGAAGGCTTAGTAAAAAAAGGGGGCTTCAGAATATTTTCGCATCTCTTGGGCTGTTTGGGTATGTAGACAATGACAATGTGTGAAATGTGAATCAACTTTGCATTATGCTGATATTCACTCTCACTCTGTGTATTATAATGGTGCATTGTTAAAGTGCATTTGGGCCTTGTCCATATTTTGAGCAAATACTGGTAAACGCCAAAGAGCACTATTATAAAACAAATGTGTGTGTCTGATCCTTGTGTAAGTATTCTTCCATGATATAAAATGTTATGTGTTCAGCACTGTAGCAAAGCCTGAGCCGATTGATAAAGAGGACCTGGATAGAACAAGAATGATTGCAAGGTTATTCCCATGTTATAAATACATTATTTTAAAGGTGACCTGGTAAATCTACCCTGGGTAATTATCTAGACATACAGTACAATCATGGTGAAAAGTTGGGCACATAGTGTTGCACCAAGCCCTGCTTTTGTTTTGGCAAATGATCCCGGGATATAAGAATAACCTCAGTTAGCCCCATATTTTTGGCAGACTAGGAATCCTCACAAAACATCTGACATGTCTGTGTATAAACTAATGGGTAACATATCCTTTAATGATAAACTGTGTTACACAGCTATAATTTAAAAAAAGAAATCCTGAATCATTGCACTTACGGGTGAAATATGTTCTGGTCTATCTTTTGAAAGAGGTGTAACCCAACCATAGGTGGTCCCAGGGTGGGGAAAAGTGGAACAATTGCCCTCACCCCCACCCTGAATATGAGCAAGTGACTAGTCCAATCCTTCCCCTGGATAAACATTGCATTTTACATATTCTTTTAGAAGCAAAAGCAAGAATCCATATGTTTTAGAGGCAGCTTTAAACATATAAGATGTCGCTCAACCTGCTGAGCTATCCTGGTTGCTTCCTACTTTGTAAAATGTCAACTTGCATTTCAAAGAATTGAACCTTTGATGGGGATACCTGATTATGGTCACAATGACTGCATTACCAACAGTGCAACTTCATGCACATGACTCTAAATCCAATAATGCGTCATCTCCAGCCACAATGACACTGCTCACAGGCTCGTTTAAGACTTGCAGTCAGAAAAGGAAACCTGTAAACATCTCTAGGGTGGCAAAGTAATGTTCCTGTCCCCATTGCCAAAGAGCTAAGGGGAAAGTGGCCCATTTTCTCCACCTGTACTCGGCCCCTGAGGGTGACATCTCTCCTGTTAAATGGACTGTCTTTGACTACATATTATTTGAAGCTGAGCTGGGGGTAATGTCTGTTTTAGTTTTAGAAAGCACAGTCTCTCTGTTAAGTACATACTATTATGTGGTTGAACTGTGAGTGATGTTTCTCATTAAAGGTAAGCTTTCTCTTGCATTTATGTATCTCATTAAAACAACAAGCTGTATGCCTGCATCAAACACTGACTATGCGCAGGTTACTGTCACGCATGTGAGGGGATTCAAGCCATCTTAATTTAGACCATATTAGTTTGAGATGCTAAACCAGTTCATTTTATCACATTGCATTCTGGTACTTATAACACTGGCTTCATAGTCTGAAACTAGTTCTATAATTACTGTATAAGAATACTAAATGAAGTGTTCTTAAAACAAGTACTTGAACATCTCTTGTTTCTGCACATTATTTAAACATACTCCAAATAAGCACTAGTGGGTTAGTCCCATACCCCCACAGACATTACTCCAGACTGCTCAGGAAAAAGGGATGGAGAAAAAGGTCTCTTGGTGGCCTTCAGGTATCTGGTCACTCGAATGGATCCCCCCTCCTCGATGGCACACAACTATAAACATAGTATAGCATTGCAAGTCACGCCCTACCATTGACAGAACAAAATGAGGTTAAGTGCAGCACAGGCAGCATGATAGCACAGGCAGCGGAAGGGAAAAATTATCTCATACAGAATAGTTACAGAAGTGCAAACTACACCAAAACTCACATCTTTTCTGGTCTCTCTCTCTCTCTCTCTCTACCCCACTGACCTCACTCGATTCACCCACCTCTATTGTAATTTCAATGTTTGACAACGTTTTTATTTCAATGATGCTAATGCATCTAACCCAAGGCTGAGCCGCCTAAACATTTATGCTTTAATGTCGCCTGGCAAGGTTCCAGACTCTGGGACAGGTTGAGGTTTCCCTCAGCATTTGAGATCCTCAGCCTAGTATTCCCTGTGAGTGAGTCGAACACAAAGTTTAAATGCTGACCCTTTAAGGTCTATCAGGTGGCACGATAAGGGCCGTAGTGCAGGAGTAACACGAGCAGATATTTTCAAACTAAGAATGCCTGAATGCATGATTTCTGATAAACGCTTGCCTTTGGCATCTGTGTGCAGCCTGCAGTTATGCATTCGAATTCTGGCTAGTTTGACAAGGCCCTTCGTTATTCAGAAGTTGATGAACTGAGCAACTTGAAGATCCTTCCCCTCTTTGCATTCAACCACACCTTGGGGCTCAATGCCCAGGTAACTCCGCAACAGAGGAAGATCACATAATCTTTGTAAAAATCACTTAAAACCTAGCTGTGCACTAGTCCACAACCGACAAACTAGTATGCCACCCTGCAAAGACCACACCAATCAGAAATGTCAACCTCTAGTCACCCCAATCTGGGACTGTAAATCTTACTAGAACCACTCAAATGAAGCTCCATGGTCCTGCAACACCCAATCGATGGACATCTGGCTTGGGGGGATAGCTCAGCGGCAACGTGCTCGCTTTGGAAGCAATACAACACAGAGCAACACAGCTTGGATCCCCTGGTCCGCGCTTAGAAACCTCTGGGTATTAAGCGTGTTTTAAATGACCTATCATATCATCTCAGATTTGAACATAATAGCCAGCACAAATCTGGTTACACAGACCAATCAGATACCTGGACAAAGTAGAGACTGATTAAAGCTCTTTTATTTATTTATTTATTTATTTGGATTTATAGAGCGCACATCTGCCCGGGGGCATCGTGGCGCTACAGAAGTCTTACTTGTTACAGGCATACATGGTGAATATACAGATACACAGATTTGCATAGAAGCATATTTTCATACATTTGCTGTTATTTCCATACATACAGTGGTGAGAATACAGGTGAGGCGGGTTAGTTGAACAGCGTGGTTTTGAGTAGTCTACAGAAGGCATGGTATGATTTTTCGTTCCTTAAGGTGGTGGGGAGTGCATTCCAGTTTTTGGGTGCTAGGTGTTGAAAGCTGGACCCTCCGGCTTTGCTTCTTTTAAAGGTGGGTACATTGGTCTGGTTGGTCATGTGTGACCTGGTAGGTCTAGTGGAAGTATGGGGGGTGATCCTTTCAGAAAGATAGGGTGGGGCATTGGCAGAGAGGCATCTGTGGGTGATGGCCATGGGAGATGTGCTCCCTTTTTGGAATGATTAGGGCTGCTCTTAGAGCATTGTTTTGTGTGACTTGCATTTTTTTAATGTTTTGTGCAGACGTGCCCAGGAAGAGGGCGTTGCAGTAGTCCAGTTTGGTACCTACTGTGGCTCTGGCTACATTCAAGCAGTTTTTCGAGGATAGGAAGGGTTTAACGGCGTTGATTATCTTAGTCTTATTATCTTATCTTAGACATGGGAGGTACCCGCCATGAAGCTCTAGATAAAAACTTGATCGTATTATTATTGTTAAACTTGAAATAATGAAGAAGGTTTAGATGGAACAATGTTATGGGTTTTCTGTTGCAAGCGCTGCGTGGTGCGCTTCAAAGAAGGCGCTTCGCTGTCATGTTGGAGTTGCAATGTGCAAGTGTAGCCAAAATGCAATCCAGGGTGCTGCAGGTTGGACATGATTGCAGACTATTGTTTCTTTTTGTATTTTTTCATTAACTGATTTTAAGCTACAGAAACAAATGATGATAAAATGTGTTAAAAAAAATCACACAATAACAAACTCATGAGACCAAGGGCCTGATTCACAGAAGCGTTGTATAATGATGCAATCCCATAGGAAAACGCTTTGTGAATCAGGCCTCAAATGTCTTTGGAAGTTTTTCAAGGGCCTTTGCAACCGTTAAACATGTTACTTTGTCTTTGAGTGTCCACTAACTTCATGTAAACCTTTTATTCTAAGAAACCTACACTCATCTTGCATAAAGTCACTTTTTTATAAATACAAACAGCTTGGTAAAATATGTTTACTTAAACAAGTGTGGCCTTTTAACCCCTAATATATGTGTGCTTTCACCAGAGCGTGTCAGGCAGTGTTTAATTGTAATAGTACATGCTGCCTGCAATGCAAGCATGCCAGGCAGCGTTTATTCACTTTGTATGTCAGAGTGCATATGTGCAGGGCAAAAAAAGTCGGTGTACACGTGTGTACGCCTATTACCCTGCACATTTGCACTCTTTTTGCAAGTGAGGAACATTTGGTGGCTATGACCTGGCTATGCCTGAGTGCAAATGTACCAGGTCTCCACCATCAAATTACGATTAGGAGCAACATGAGCTCCTTGTGTCTTACACCTTCTTTAGTCCCACTGGCCAGTGCCCTGGTGATCTAATCATATTCTTGCGATCGGCACTGAATGCAGATCAGCTGTCAAGCTAAAGGAACTGGGGCTTGGAGTTGTAAGTTCCTGTGTTTGTATTCCAGCTATCTACTTACAATTGATGTTACCTGAGTCACTTTATCGCCCCAAGGCCTTACTGGCTCAGCTACCATTGGTCACCGCCAGCGTGGTGCTCAGTAAAATAGCCCAGCTGATGGACTGAAGTGTTTCATCAAGTGTCGGCGAGCGCCTGGCCTCTTTCAGATGTGATCGATGCTCTCGGAACACAGGAGTGACAGCACATCTTCTCTCCAGCTCCTGGACACAGATAACAAACAGCCCGAGACAGCAATGCAATAAATCAGAGCTCTGCTTTCTGCTGTCTCCTCTGCAGGCTTGTCCCCATGGCGGGCTCCCCCAGCGCTCTCCATCAGGTGTCCGGCGGACCCTGTGATGATGACACTGCAGGATAAGGGGGAGGCCGGAGACAGCCGCTCTCAGATTCATGACGGCCGTTCGCCAGGCCATTGTTATGGCTGGACAATTCCAAGACGCGCATCGATTTTTCACATTTTGCTGACATAACATTGGAAACAAGAACAATACGTCCCCTGCCTGTCTATTGGTGCAGACTCACGGCGATTTAAGCACGGGACAGGGTTACTGGATAGCTTGCCACAGCAAGTGAGACTAGTGGTCTCTGGTTGTATTCTAGGGAGCTGCACCCTCATTTTTCCAGCCTGTCCTAAACATGGCCGCGTAGTCGAGACAAATACACCACAGGGGCCTCATACACACTGGACTACTTAAAACACTCTTTGTTTCCGCAGAGCCTTTAAAGTGGAAGCTAGTTATAGGTGATGGGTTATATATGTTACCATTGATTTAGACAACAGTTCTTAACGTTTCAGTGATACGCATTGCAGAAGAGGCTTTTCTTTAAATTCAGAAAGAACAGACAAATCACAAGTTAGTTGCCCAAATCCACACCTTCTTTCAAGACAACTATCATACGTCATTTAAAAACGTTTCAATCTGTTTCCATTATTTTAAATATTCTCACTTGCACATCAAAGCACTTTTTTTGTAGCATGTCAAATTTTTCCCACATCATATATAACAACGAAAAACAAACAAGTTACCTTTTCACACATATTTTGTTATGAGGCTTTAATTCTGGAAAAACATTCCCAAAACCCACAGGGCATTTTTGAGCCTTTCACTAAATTGCATTCTGGTATTTGTAGCCTTCCATTCAAGATAGGGAGGGGGAGAGCAATGTTATAATTGTACTGTTTTAGCTTAAACTATTTCTGTACGGACTTAAATATTCTTAAAAGTGCTTTATAATGTGTACTTTTTAAGTCATCTTTATAAAATAGAGTATTGTTCTCAACAAACATGCAGTTGTGGAGGGGAAAGGAGGCGGGGCAAATGCTGCATGACGATTTGCTAATAATGTTGGAGAGAGGTTCCTGCCGTGATAGGTTTTTTTCCTTAATACCTAGCCGTGTGTAGATTTAGTTGATGTAATGTAATGTAAAGTCGTCTCATATAGCATCATTCTGTCAGTAATCTGGCCTCCCTGCACATGCCTCTGTGAAAAAGGAGGGCAGGCTTACTTAGTTGGACAGGGACAAAGAAGATGCAGAAATGTTTGGTGTTGATGGATGCAGGTTGGAATTACCCATCACCTGTGTGTCCATGTGATATGATATGATCTTACTAGGCTGTGTGTCATTCAGATCGTGCAAGTGCGATAACCAAGTGTGCATGGGGAGCGAGAAAGGGGGAAGTGCCAGGGAGAGGGAAAGGGGAAGTGCAATCAGGGCAGAATGTACTGTGATAGCGCAGCCAGGGCAGCGTGGATCTGCGTAAATGCAAGGAGGCAGGGGAGTGTAGGGTTACAGATACAGCCCCTAAGTGCGCAGTAAGGCTGGAGGCAGTGCAACGGCGAGTGGCCATGGGGAGTCTGGTACCTCGAGAGATTCAGAGAGTGGCCCGGCCACCAGTCAGCGCAGCAGAAAGGTAGGTCAGCAGGGGAGAGAAAGGAAAGGCGAAAAGGAAGGTCTTGCTCTGCTTCCGGAACTTCAGGTGGTCCGGCTCAAGTTTGAGGAGGGCAGAGGGGACTTTCCAAAGGGGGGCACCTGCAAAGGAGAGCGATATACACCCGACTTTCTGCCTGAGGAAGTGTCTTACACTCAGAGAGTGAGAGGTGGCTGAGCAACGAGCTCGAGCTGGATCTTCTTCAGGAAGATAGTGTTGGATGTAGATTCCATGGCCCCAGAAAGTCTTGTGGATTATGCAGAGAGTCTTGAACTTGATCTTTGCAGCCACCAGGAGTCAGTGGAGGGACTTCAGCGCTTGAGAGATATGGTCCAGGGGCTTGATGCCAAGGACATATTTTGTAGTCCTGTTCTGGTACAGGTAGGAAAATTGAGAAAGAGGCTGTTGCACTAGTTCAGCCTAGAGAGAACCAGGGCTCTGGATTCAGTGAGCTTCTGCGAGAAAGTGAGAAAACGAAGAATACCTCTAAGGGTGGGCTTAGTAAGGTCTGTGATGTGAGGAGAGAAGGATAGAGTGGAGTTGAAGATGACACCAAGGCTTTTTGCCTCACAGGAAGGCAAAGGAAGAGGGCCCAAGGATGGTGGCCAGAGTGAGCGAGGGAAAGCGGGAGCGGGAGTCCCATTGAGAAGGATCTCAGTTTTACTGGCATTAAGGCAGAGATCATTGGAGGCGGAGCAATCCGAATCATGGAAATCAGTCTGAAATGAGGGAGAGAGGACACTTCACTGAGCAGGGGCTGAAAAAGAGCTGAGCGTCATCTGCATAACACTGAAAGTTAGAAGAGAAGGTAGCGATAAGGTGGGCAAAGGGGCCAAGTCGACATTATAGAGCCAGGGTGAGAGGTTGGAGCCCTGGGGTACACCAAATGTAGAGATAGAGTTGGTGGAGAGAAAGGACCCAAGTTGAACCTGGGAGGTTGGCCCAGGAGGAAGGAGGGCAACCACTTCAGGGCCTGATCCGTGATGCCCAGGTTCTCACAGAGTCAATTGATCAGGATGGCGTGGTTGGCCGTGTCAAAAGCAGAGGAAAGATCAAGGAGGATGAGGACAGAAGGAAGGCTGGAGTCAAGATTAGAGAGCAGATCTTCACATGTGTTCAGGAGATCAGTTTCCATGACTCTGGCTGCTCTGAAGCCATACTGATGGTCATGGAGAGTAAGCTGGGAGATGGCCAGATTTTACAAGAGTTTGCCCAGAAAAGGAGTGATAGCGATCAGGCGAAAGTTAAACAGACAGGTAGGATCAGCAGAAGAATTTTCAAGGATGTGGTGCACAAGGGAGTGCTTGAGGAGAGAGAGGAAAGTTCCAGTAGCAAAAGATGAATGCAGAAATCGGCCAAGGCTGGAGCAAAGGTGTCAATGTGGTCCTTGATGGGCCTGCAGGAGCAGGGGATCCACTGTTTGGATGACACTTTCATAGATCGGACTTGTCTAGAAACCTTGTCAGGTGTAGTCAGAGAGAAAGAGGAGAAGGGAGGAGGAGAAGGAGATGCTCCCAGAAGTGGGCCGAGAGAGGCAGAGGGAGTGGAAGAGGAGGGAGAAGACAAGATGTCCTGGGTTTTAGTGGTGAAGTGAGAAGCCAGAGCTGTAGAGAGGGCCTGGGGAGGGGGGACAGGAGAGGTGGAGACTGCTGAAGGATTGGCCAGCTCCCTGCAGATTTTAAAGTGTTCGGCCATGTTGTTAGAGGCTGCAGAGACACAGGCTTCGATGTGGGCTCTCTTCTTGGATAGGAGAGATAGTATGTATTGCCTTTGGAGCAGACAGTAGGCTAGTTTGTCAGAGGATGCACCAGATTCCCTCCACTTCCTCTCAGCCACCCCACACTTGCGTTTCAGGGTGGCGAGGTTGGAGTCATACCAAGAGTTGCACTTTTAAAAAGACATTTATTTTAATGTGCATTTGTAAATTGTGTTTCAAGACCCCCACATTCAGAATGTACAAGTGCAGAGAGAGAAGGGACGAGGGAGGCTGATAAGTGCTAGGAGTTCCACAGAGGGAAGTTCTAGGGAGTACGTTGCAAACAGCTGTTAGGTGCCTGGCAGAGATCATTTGGTAGGAGTGGTCAACTGCCAATACACTAAATGCACAACTGTGAGACAGCATAGGCCAGTGGGTTCTTAAAGGCATGTGGTGCTGGAGGTGGGTGAAGGCTGAAGGCTATTGTGGGGAGGGCAGGACCCAAAAGTACATATTAGGACCCTGGTCACCAATCTCAGTGATTTTGGGGTTTAACAAGGGAAGGAGAGGGGGAAGGAGGAGGTGAAGAGGAAAGTCTTGAGGAGCTTTCTGAGTTTGAGGAGATTCAGCTCAAGATGGAGAGGAAGGGGGAAGCTGTTCCTGAGGAGGGTGCCAGCTGGGGAAAGAGACCAGCAACCTTCTTGCTGTTTAAATAAGCACTTGGCATGCAGAGTCAGCACTAAGGGAGCGTAGAAATCTGGAGGGAGCCTATTTGGTGGGAGCAGTTGTCGATAGTGTGGTCCTCCGCCCGA
Organism: Ambystoma mexicanum; assembly: GCF_040938575.1. Lineage (NCBI taxonomy): Eukaryota > Metazoa > Chordata > Amphibia > Caudata > Ambystomatidae > Ambystoma > Ambystoma mexicanum. The sequence goes on along the minus strand of NC_090934.1, from coordinate 364,291,531 downwards.
GATAGCCTTATAGATGATATGAAGTCCAAACTTTAGATTTTGAAACCCTGATCAATACTTATAGTGATCATTATCTATTACAAAGTAGAATGGATTTGCACATGATACCACCTGCTAGAGATGCAGTAGGGGAGGTATATAGTAGCAGCAATGGTACAAAAATTCGCTGATCGGATACAAATTTGGTAAAGGCCAAAAGATGGAGTAAAACAATTGACCCACTGAAGCTACTTGATATCTCCGTTGATAACATGTTGCCTGGTTCTCCCATAGTTTTTCTGATATGATGCCATCACCAGGGAATGTGTGCCCACAGAAGGAAGTGATTACCTATAGTAGACAGTTTGACATAAACATAAGGGACATGAAAAGGGAGAAGCGCAGAAATCTGAGACAATTAAATAAGTTATGCTTGAACTATGAAGAAAGCCAGAAAGGTAGAAGGCAGATTTGTAATAAGTATTCTAACATGATTAAGTTTTATCAGATTTCAGAGAAGAATGTAGTCTGGCAAAATATGGCCAAAATATTTAATGAAGGAGATGCTGGGAAATTCTGGGCCTGCTTCAGAAACATGAATAATGCTGGTAACCCAGAGCTGTTAATTCCCATAGATAGTCATACTTGGATACATTTTCTTACCGAAAAGTTTAAAGGTGAAGTGTTAAAACTTGAAATCTGCCCAAAAACCAACATGAAAATATGTAGGGAAGATATATTGTTAATAATAAAGAAGTTAAAGAACTCTAGAGCTCCAGGACCCGATGGCCTTTGCAATAATATCTTAAAAGATAATCCAGAAGTTTGGGCTGACATTCTGTTAATTATGTATCAAAAAAACATAGATACCGGAAGGATGCCTAACTCCTGGAAGACGGCTAACATCATACCTATATTTAAGAGTGGTCAACACAATTTGCCAGAGAATTATAGATTAATAGCACTTACGGATGTCCCTAGTAAAATCTTCTGCACTTTGATATTAAAAGAAATCAATAAGTGGATCATTAGCGAAAATATTCTAGATAAAGCCCAAACAGGCTTTAGGAAAGGCTGTGCAATGACAGATAATGGGCCTCATTCCGACCCTGGCGTTAACCAAGGCGCTATTAGCGCCTTGGTTGACGCTGTTATTCTTCCGACTCCGCCATGGTGAATGGTGGAATTACCGCCCCATTCCAAGGTTGGCGGGGGCGGTAATTCCCCATTCACCATGGGCCCTTCCCCATTCCCATTTTTGCCCCATAGGGCTCAATGGGAATGGGGAAGGCGGTAATTACGGCACCGTAAATTACAGTGCCGTAATTAGCTCCTAGGTCCCTTTGCGGGTTGGTTTTTTAATGCCTGCAAAAAGCAGGCGTTAAGTACCAACCCGCAAAGGGAACTCGGAATAGGGCGGTAAGGGTTTAACGGCACCGGTCTCGTTACCAGTGACCGTTAACCCTTACCGCCCTACTCAGAATGACCCTCAATATCTTTATATTAAATACACTTATTGAGCAGGCTAATCAAGCTAAAAATCTACCACTATATGTTCTCTTTGTTGACTTTACCTCCACCTTCGACTCAATAGAGCGGGGGCGTCTTTGGAAGAAACTCGAAGCCCGAGGCATGCCTGCAAATTTGTTATATCTGTGCAGGATGGCATATGATGATAGCAAAGCCCAGATACGTTTAGATACTCGAGGAACTCTATCTGAACCCTTCAATATTCTAAAAGGTGTGAGACAAGGTTGTGCGTTAGCGCCCATCTTTTTCAATCTGTTTATGTCCGACTTTGGTAATATCTTTAAAGATAAAATGAACGCTTTTCCCAAAATCGGCTCCCATAAAATGGGGTGGATCTGCTATGCAGACGATATAATAATCATGGACAACACATATGTGGGTATTTGTAATAGTGCCTCGGCCCTAAGCGAATATGCAGAGAAGAATGGTCTTATAATCAATCTAAAATAAACTCAATTTATGAGCTTTGGGGCCCATTGCAGTAAAAAAAAAATCCATATTATGCTCATTGGGAACAATAAAAAAAGTTAATAGCTATAATTATCTTGGCCAGGAAATATGTGGTGAAAGGAAGAAAATGAATCCACTAGTTCAAAAGAATAAACGAACCAAGATAATGGCAACCTTAGCAGCTGTTGTAAACTTCTCCAAAAAAACAGCGGGATTTAGCCTATTGGGAATTATTAACCTATATAAACAAAAGCTGGTGTCAATGTTCCTGTATGCTTTGGAAGCTTCCCTCTCTGATTGGTCGGATTGGGCGGATGTGATGGAAGGTGTGATATGGAGGAGAATATTAGGCCTCTCTAATTATACACCTATCCAGGCTATCCGGTTAGAACTGGGGCTGATATCTCTATCTACCCAAATCAACCTAAACAGAGCAAAGCTCTATATTAAAATAAAATATGCACAGCAAGGTTCACTACTGCATATAGTTCATGATGGGCTTAAGGGAGGAAATATGTGGGCTTTGAATAATTTCCAGACAAAAATCGAGGACATCTTTGAGAGAACTGCTTTTGTATCTAAATGGGAATATGGAGAGGGGGCGGTGTTGAAGTCCCTAAAAGATTCCTTGGAAAAGTGGGACTGGGCTCATAGTAATGATAGGGTTGCAGAATTTGGCTCTTTAGGTTCATATGCAAAACTTCCTTTCCTGTATAAAAAACTTCAGTTTTATCTAAAGCTTATGCCCTCAAAGGTTAATCGGAAAATCTTCCTTGATATGAGGCTAAACCGATTTAGGGGCCAATTCATAGAATTCGGCGCACAAGTGGCGCACGCGGCTGGCGCACAGTGTGCGCGTGCGGTAGTCTGCGCCAGCCGCGTGCGCCGAAACACATTCAGGCGCACAGCGTATTCATGGATTCCAACATCCACAACCAGCCGTGGCGCAGAGTGGCGCAGCGACCCTGCAGCAGCGTCAGTTACGCCCCCAAGAACGCCCCTTGCGCAGGGAAAAGCCATCAAAATCCCCAATCCAGCGCAAAGGGCAGCAGTAACGCAGAGCGGGGAGCGTGTATTTCAGGGGTGTGCGGGTGACCCCACACGCGATAGGCCTGGGTACGTGTATTACAGGGGTGCGCGAGAAAATCTACACGCGATTGGGCAGGGTACGTGGATTTCAGGGGTGCGCGAGAAATTCTACACGCGATTGGCCTGGGTACGTGTATTACAGGGGTGCGCGAGAAAATCTACACGCGATTGGGCTGGGTACGTGGATTTCAGGGGTGCGCGAGAAAATCTACACGCGATTGGGCTGGTACGTGGATTTCAGGGGTGCACGAGAAATTCTACATGCGATTGGCCTGGGTACGTGGATTTCAGGGGTGCGCGAGAAAATCTACACGCGATTGGGCTGGGTACGTGGATTTCAGGGGTGCGCGAGAAATTCTACACGCGATTGGGCTGGGTACGTGGATTTCAGGGGTGCGCGAGAAATTCTACACGCGATTGGCCTGGGTACGTGGATTTCAGGGGTGCGCGAGAAAATCTACACGCGATTGGGCTGGGTACGTGGATTTCAGGGGTGCGCGAGAAATTCTACATGCGATTGGCCTGGGTACGTGGATTTCAGGGGTGCGCGAGAAATTCTACACGCGATTGGCCTGGGTACGTGGATTTCAGGGGTGCGCGGGAAAATCTACACGCGATTGGGCTGGGTACGTGGATTTCAGGGGTGCGCGAGAAATTCTACACGCGATTGGCCTGGGTACGTGGATTTCAGGGGTGCGCGAGAAAATCTACACGCGATTGGGCTGGGTACGTGGATTTCAGGGGTGCGCGAGAAATCCTACACGCGATTGGGCCTGTGCGAGTGGGGCAGTGTATTACGTAGGTGTGCGGGAAGTTGAAGAGGTGAATTGCCAGTGTGGGTCCTCCCAGGTCTCCCCTCTACCCCCTCCACGACCTCTGCAGGCAGCCCACACCACAGGGGACTACCCTGCACCCCTGGTCATGTCCCGCAGGCAGCCCATCCACCATGGGCATGCCCCCCAGCCAAGCCACATGTCCCCTTACACCCCCACCCCCCAGCACCGTGGGGCACCTGCCAGCAGGCCCCCAACCGTGTCCCACTCATGTCCCCTTGCACCCCCACCCATCCAGTCACCAGGGGGAGCCTCCACCAGGCCCCCACCCATGTCTCCCACCACCCCCACCCCTCCAGTCACCAGGGGCAGCCTCCACAATGCCCCCACCCATGTCTCCCACCACCCCCACCCCCCAGCACTGTGGGGCACCTGCCAGCAGGCCCCCAACCATGTCTCCCAGCACCCCCACCCCCAGTCACCAGGGGCAGCCTCCACCAGGCCCCCACCCATGTCTCCCACCACCCCCACTCCTCCAGTCACCAGGGGCAGCCTCCACCAGGCCCCCAACCATGTCTCCCACCCCCCCACCCCCCAGTCACCAGGGGCAGCCTCCACAAGGCCCCCACCCATGTCTCCCACCACCCCCACCCCCCAGTCACCAGGGGCAGCCTCCACCAGGCCCCCACCCATGTCTCCCACCACCCCCACCCCCCAGTCACCAGGGGCAGCCTCCACCAGGCCCCCACCCATGTCTCCCACCACCCCCACCCCCCAGTCACCAGGGGCAGCCTCCACCAGGCCCCCACCCATGTCTCCCACCACCCCCACTCCCCAGTCACCAGGGGCAGCCTCCACAAGGCCCTCACCCATGTCTCCCACCACCCCCACCCCCCAGTCACCAGGGGCAGCCTCCACAAGGCCCCCACCCATGTCTCCCACCACCCCCACCCCTCCAGTCACCAGGGGCAGCCTCCACCAGGCCCCCACCCATGTCTCCCACCACCCCCACCCCTCCAGTCACCAGGGGCAGCCTCCACCAGGCCCCCACCCATGTCTCCCACCACCCCCACTCCCCCAGTCACCAGGGGCAGCCTCCACCAGGCCCCCACCCATGTCTCCCACCACCCCCACCCCCCAGTCACCAGGGGCAGCCTCCACCAGGCCCCCACCCATGTCTCCCACCACCCCCACCCCCCAGTCACCAGGGGCAGCCTCCACAAGGCCCCCACCCATGTCTCCCACCACCCCCACCCCCCAGTCACCAGGGGCAGCCTCCACAAGGCCCCCACCCATGTCTCCCACCACCCCCACCCCCCAGTCACCAGGGGCAGCCTCCACAAGGCCCCCAACCATGTCTCCCAGCACCCCCACCCCTCCAGTCACCAGGGGCAGCCTCCACCAGGCCCCCACCCATGTCTCCCACCACCCCCACCCCTCCAGTCACCAGGGGCAGCCTCCACAAGGCCCCCACCCATGTCTCCCACCACCCCCACTCCCCCAGTCACCAGGGGCAGCCTCCACAAGGCCCCCACCCATGTCTCCCACCACCCCCACCCCCCAGTCACCAGGGACAGCCTCCACAAGGCCCCCACCCATGTCTCCCACCACCCCCACTCCCCCAGTCACCAGGGGCAGCCTCCACAAGGCCCCCACCCATGTCTCCCACCACCCCCACCCCCCAGTCACCAGGGGCAGCCTCCACAAGGCCCCCACCCATGTCTCACACCACCCCCACCCCTCCAGTCACCAGTGGCAGCCTCCACCAGGCCCCCCACCATGTCTCCCACCACCCCCACCCCCAGCAGGCCCCCACTCATGTCCCCTTGCACCCCCACCCCCCAGCACTGTGGGGCACCTGCCAGCAGGCCCCCACTCATGTCCCCCTGCACCCCCACCCCCCAGCACTGTGGGGCACCTGCCAGCAGGCCCCCAACCATGTCCCACTCATGTCCCCTTGCACCCCCACCCCCCAGCACTGTGGGGCACCTGCCAGCAGGCCCCCAACCATGTCCCCTTGCACCCCCACCCCCCAGCAGGCCCCCACTCATGTCCCCCTGCACCCCCAGCACTGTGGGGCACCTGCCAGCAGGCCCCCAACCATGTCCCACTCATGTCCCCTTGCACCCCCACCCCCCAGCAGGCCCCCACTCATGTCCCCTTGCACCCCCACCCCCCAGCACTGTGGGGCACCTGCCAGCAGGCCCCCAACCATGTCCCACTCATGTCCCCTTGCACCCCCACCCCCCAGCAGGCCCCTACTCATGTCCCCCTGCACCCCCACCCCCCAGCACTGTGGGGCACCTGCCAGCAGGCCCCCAATCATGTCCCCTTGCACCCACACCCCCCAGCAGGCCCCCACTCATGTCCCCCTGCACCCCCACCCCCCAGCACTGTGGGGGCACCTGCCAGCAGGCCCCCAACCATGTCCCACTCATGTCCCCTTGCACCCCCACCCCCCAGCAGGCCCCCACTCATGTCCCCCTGCACCCCCACCCCCCAGCACTGTGGGGCACCTGCCAGCAGGCCCCCAACCATGTCCCCTTGCACCCCCACCCCCCAGCAGGCCCCCACTCATGTCCCCCTGCACCCCCACCCCCCAGCACTGTGGGGCACCTGCCAGCAGGCCCCCAACCATGTCCCACTCATGTCCCCTTGCACCCCCACCCCCCAGCAGGCCCCCAACCATGTCCCCTTGCACCCCACCCCCCAGCAGGCCCCCACTCATGTCCCCCTGCACCCCCACCCCCCAACACTGTGGGGCACCTGCCAGCAGGCCCCCAACCATGTCCCCTTGCACCCCCACCCCCCAGCAGGCCCCCACTCATGTCCCCCTGCACCCCCACCCCCCAGCACTGTGGGGCACCTGCCAGCAGGCCCCCAACCATGTCCCACTCATGTCCCCTTGCACCCCCACCCCCCAGCAGGCCCCCACTCATGTCCCCTTGCACCCACACTCCCCAGCAGGCCCCCACTCATGTCCCCTTGCACCCCCACCCCCCAGCAGGCCCCCACTCATGTCCCCTTGCACCCCCACCCCCCTGCAGGCCCCCACTCATGTCCCCCTGCCCCCAGGTCCTGACGAAACGCAATCATGGCAGTAATGGGCAGCATACCCAGCACAAACACCCAGCCAAGGATTGCATCCACCCACATAGTAGATGCAATTACATGATACAACCCCAATGGCAAGTATGTAAATGAACACATGTCCCTCACATACACAATGGGTGCAAGTGAATGTCAAAACCCATATCATGACATGCATGAAACCAATGAGAAAATACCACAAATGTAAGTAATAAATAGATGTATTAAAGATGAAAATGAAGTAAAGAAATAAAACACACAACAATGGGGATGACAAAACAAATGGTCCATGTCCGAGAACTAATAGAAAAAATCAAAAAACAAAGGAATCCAAAAACTAATGTAGTCCAAAGCAAAATAATGGGGGGAAAAATAAGGAAAAACCATTGCCTCATGGTGAACACAAATATAAATCCAACAAATGTTTTCCAAACATCAAACTATGTACAAGAACATCCCAGGGTCCATGAGCCCAACACCATAAATTAAACCTACTACTACTAACTAATAATAAAAATATATACAGAAAAGTGGCCATTGTCCGAGCGGTCCAAAAAAAAGTTAAAAAATAAAGGAAACCTAACACTAACTAACTAAAGAACTATATACAATGGCAGCGGGCAAGTCCTGCGGCTCACTCTGTGATGTTGCCGGCCATGGCATCCTCGAACTCCATGTCGATGTCCCGGAGGCGGGACTCTGTCCTGGCCCCGAGGTCTCGCAGGGACAACCCCGTGTCCACCTCAAACTTCCTGCGAGCTTCCTCGAGGCACTCAGCCCGCCTCAACGCCCGACGCATGGAGAACTCCGCCCTGACCATGGTGAGCCGCTCCTCTTCCGCCCGCTGCCGCTCCGCACCTATCCGCTGGACCAACTGCTCCCACACGGAAGACACTGCCATCCCAGGGTTCTCCTGCCCTCCGGCCGATGCCTGCCCCTCTGATCTTGATGGCCCCGAGCCATGATGCCTCCCACGTCGAGCCTGCTGCTGCCTCCGACGCCACTGCCTCTGCCAGCACGACGGCATCCAGGCTGATGGAATCCACCGATGCCGTCGTGCACGTGCCCTGCCAGATGATGCCGGCACATCCTCCATCTGGTGTGTCCACCCCTGCTGGACCTTCGACTCCCGACTGTGGCAGGGATGGGGTCCCCACCGAGCTGGCTGCGTTGGTCGGGGCAGGTCCACTGGGGGCCCTGGTGGCATCTGGGCCGGAAGACGGCATGGAGCACGACTGGCGCATAGCCACCACAGAGGAGGAGAGGGTCGCCAGAAGGCCACACACATGTAGGAAACCCCCGACCATGGCGGCTCCCAAATGGTTCACGTAGGCACGGTGCTCTTCGTGATGATGTGCATGCTCCTCCCGGGAAGCATGCACCTCATCACGAATGCCAGCCGTGCGCAACGCGACACCAATCAGGACCCTCTCCACACGGCCAGGGGTCCCCTCGTCCGCAGGTAGAGGAGTGTCAGATGACATGGACATCTCCCCTACCTGCGGACGGGCCTGGGATGGGGCATCCCTGCTGGTGCATGGTGGTGCAGTCACAGTGTCAGGGACAGTGACATGCACAGGCACCTCCACGGCGACCTGTGCTGCCTCCTGCCCCTGGCCCTGCACCACTTGCACCAGCGGGGATGCCCCCACCAGGCCCCATGTGTGGCTCAGTAGCGGCCTCCTCCCCCTCTGTGGAAACCACCAACCTGGATGTCTCCACGCCGTCTTCCGCCGGTGCAAGCCCCTGTGGGGGCTCACCCACCCCTTCCGCTGCAGCCGTGGTGGCATCCCCGCCGCTCTGCTCCACAGCGCCTTCTCCGCCCTCTTCTTCACTTGCCACTGTGTAGAGGGAGACATAGAACACAAGCATCAGGGTACTGTACAATGGTCCCCTAGACAGGAAGCAACAGCAGATGAGTGGCACTGTCATACATCACTTCCATCATGTCCCTCCACAACACATGGGTCAGTGCAGGCAAAACACATACAGTAACAGGCATGGCGCCTGCCATGGACATTGGCATACATGACCAAGGGACTCATGATTCATACAATGTTGGTTTTAAACTCACATGCATCATGGGTCTTGCCATCACATGCACACACCTCACCGTAGTTCCATCCATCTGGCCTCGTACACCACAGACTCAGTGGATACAAGGATGACTAGGCTGCATCAGTGAATCTGAACATTGTCAGAGACATGTGTCATGCATCCATGGCAGTTACAAGTCACAGACACGCAGGTCAGACACACACACATGGACACCATACGTGTACATGGGACCAGCACCCATCCCTCACCCCCACCCATGTCCAGGAACAGAGACTGCCATGCTTCCATGTGTCCATTCCGCACAGAGCCCCCCATGTTGCAATAGAACACATGCACCAACCATGTGGTTCACACATCACTGTACTCACATGCCTGACCATGATGTCCCTGCAAACACACATACGTACATGGCCTATGTCCCACATACAGGCAGGTATCAGACAACCAGCACACTGCAACATGCCCTGTCTCACACAGTAATGCTTGGCCACTTACCGGCCAACTCCAGATCGGTCTGCCTCCGAAGGATCTGGGCGTGGAGCGCTGGGTCTACGCTTTCCAGGACCCTCATCTGGATGTCACTCAGGCGTGCCCGGCCCCCCTCCGCGAGGCGCCGGGCCTTATTGAGGGTCCTGGACCTCAAGTCCTCCCAGCGCTTCTTGATGTGCTTGATGTCGCGGGTTGCCACCCCCTCCGCGTTGATGGTAACCACTACATCGTCCCAGATCCTCTCCCGTCCTTCCTTGTTGGCGCGTGGTCTTCCGAAGAGGGCATCATAATGCCCCAGGACATGCTCCACCAGGACACCAACTTCCTTCTCACTGAAGCTGGTGGCCCTCTGCCTCTCTGGCTGGGGGTCGCCACTGGTCTCAGATGGTGGTTGCCCCGACATGGCGACCCCCGAGGCAGGCGTGGGTGGGCAACTGGGTCCTGGGGCTGGGCTGTGGAGCGATGGTATCCCAGTCGGGAGTCTACTGTTCCAGCAGGGGTCGGCACAGCAACTGGACCCCTGCAGATGGCTGATGTGCAGGCACCAAATGGCAGGGCACGGTGGCAGCAGGCAGGCAGGCAGGCAGGCAGGCAGCAGCAGATGGCACGTGGGAGGCTGCTCGGGGCACTGGGGGGCAGTGATTCGGCCTTCAGGGCAGGAGCGTGGTCTTCCGTGTGTATTCGCGTGGCCAGCTTGATACGGAGTGATTTGGCACGTGAAAAATCTGCACGTCAGCGTGTAATTCGAGGAAAGGCCCTTAGCGCGTAAGTGCGTCTGCACGCATACGCATTTTCATTGGACCAAAGGCCCTCAGCGCGTGAGCGCGTCTGTGACGTGTCGTGCGAGGGTGTATCCCTCATTGCACGTGATGACAGAACACACGTGGATTTCAACCAATCGCGTGTGAAAGTTCACAGCACCCCGGAACACACGTACCCAGGCCAATCGCGTGTAGATTTCCTCGCGCACCCCTGTAATACACATACCCAGGCCAATCGCGTGTGGAACTACCCACGCACCCGGAAACACACATACCCAGGCTAATCGCACGTGTAATGCGCGTAATCGCACGTGAAAAACTGCACGTCCGCGTGTAATGCGCGTAATCGCGCGTGAAAAACTGCACGTCCGCGTGTAATGCGCGTAATCGCGCGTGAAAAACTGCACGTCCGCATGTGATGTGACACGCGCGTGCGTTTCCCTCAGCACGGGTTAAAGGTGAGCGGGCCCAGCAGTTCGCTGTACGTGCCTTCCGTGGAGACCGACATGTGTTGCTGCTTCCAGTTGTTTCGCGCGCCATCTACTTCACAGCTCTCAAGGACGTATCTCTTCTTTTGGCGGGGGTATTGGCTACGCGTGTTTTTCTGCATCGCGCTAGTCAGACGGTGAGTCGCAAACGCTCCCTTTCCCACTGCGGGTGCCCCTGTGTATTGCACCCATTTTCGATGTCATCGTAGCCTGCGTGTCCCACGCGTACGCGTTATTCGTGTTACTGGGTGCCACCGCGTACTGCGGGGGGTTAAATCCACGCACGTAGGCTGCAGGGTTGCGTGCACGGTTTTACTGCAGTTTTGGGGTGCCTGACCATTGCGTGACCCGTCACCACATCACCGGGGTCACATACAGCCTTGCAGGTGCAGGGGGGCTGTTAACATCTTGCTTCCCACCCCCTTCACCCCAATTGCCCAGGTCAATTGTGCTGTACACCTCCCATTGGCACCACTCCATCTGTGCCAGCACTATTACATCTGTGCCATGGTTGGGAGGCCACCAAAGGTGAGGGGCGCCTCAGCTGGGTGTACTCCTCGTGGCGGGCGTGGTCGGGGACGTGGCCGTGGTGACCAGGGAGTAGGGGGACTCCAGGGTGTCCAGGGCAGCCACAGAGGGGGAAGAGGCAGGGGTGCGCCACTTGAGCACAATGTTGTGCCATGTGTTGGTGCAGCCATGCCACCACCCCCTGTGGTTCCGGGGGATGCAGCTCCTGCATCTGGCACTGGCACCCGTATGACCCGGCAGTCCGTTCCATCGACTGCCACGGGCCCAAGGGTAGCGGTAGCTGCAGGTGCAGCTGTGGACACCGCCACCCAGGCTCAGGGTCTGCCAGCGCAGGCTGCGTTGGCACTTGAAGAGCCCTTGGTAGATCTCCAACAGGCCAGGGGGGAAACCATAGGGGCACGCCGGGCTGCTCAGACCAAGACACGTGTCCCTGGGGCAGTCATGTCATCTGCTGCCCCGAACAGCCGGGTGTTGGCAAGTGCAGGGGCAGATGCACCCAACAGCACCCCGGTTGTGAGACTGCCAACCAGGACCGTTGCGGTCAATGACCCTGCCACAGCTGATGTTGCTGCGCAGGGTCCATTAGTGGGCACCCAGCTGCCACTGACACAAGTCAGGCCTTTGGTCATCCCTCCACCTGCCACTCCCTCGGCTCAATCCACCGAACCCACTGGCCATACTGGTCAGGGCGGCATTAGCCAGCCAGGGTCTGCGCCACAGTCCAAGAGGAGGAAGGTTGCACCTGCAGCACAGGCTGGGACCCCACACACAGCCACGACCTCCTGCACGTCGAGGAAGAAGCCTTTCTGTAAGCAGGAACTGGACTTCCTCGTGGACTACGTGCGGGGACACAGCCGTGACATGCTAGTGGGTGCCAATAGTCAGACTACGGCTGCCCAACGTGACACCCACTGGAAGCATGTTGCGGAACATGTCAGTTCATTCGGCCATGAGGTGCGCACGGCGCAGGAGTGCAAAAAGCGCTGGAATGACATCAAGCGCAGCACTAAGGCTAAGCGTGCCTCAAATTACGACTTGACTCTGGTGACTGGCAGTGGGCCTGCACCAGAGGAGGAAGAACTCACTCCGCATGAGGCTCTCGTTGCGGAGTTCATACCACCAGAATTGGTCGAAGGTGAGGGAGAGATGCTGGACTTTGATGCCCAGTCCAGTGAGTGTTGATGCGTAGTTGTTGAGGACGTGTGTGTTTCACTTGTGGGATGTGTTGTGCATGATTGCTGCTACATGTGACGTGTACATGGTTCTGATGTGTAAGTAATGCAATGCTACCGTCATGCATGTCTCCTCTGCCTGCATGCGGGACTCCATGTGGGCATGCTCCCTTGCCCCTCCTCCGCCACTCTGCACCCCAGTTCCACCTTTGCACTGGTCTGCTACATTCTTGCCAATGTGTAGTTTCTTGTTCATGTGTCCTGTGTAGATGCTAACTTCCAGCTTAGAAACTGCCAGACATATGCCGTGTGGTACAGCCTTAGTACTCGATGCAGGGTATCCCACTTGTACTGTGCATGGGTCAGATGTCCCGCAGGGACATGAGTGCCCATTCATGCTACCTTGTGCATTGCACGCATGCCCCTATGTGTCCTTGACTGGATGATCACTGTAATATGAGTCCTTGGTTACATACATTGCCTGCCATATTATCGGCCTCCCCATGTCAACTGTGGCTCAGTCCTGCGTTGCACACATGTTTAGGCTCTGACAATCTGTGTGGCTCACAGGCCTCAGCCTGTTGAATGGCCAATGACTCTGTCCAACTCTTGTCGTGTCTTCTTCACACGTGGCTGGCCTCCGGATCTTCCATCATGTGTCCTGCCCACTGTCCCAGCATCATTTGCAGTGTTGTAATTTGAATCACATTAAGCTGTTGATGCCAGTCAACACTGCTTATCAATACACAGGTGTATGGGCAGCCTTTTGATACCATGCTAGGCATCCCTGCTTTGGTACTGGGGTGGAGGGGTGCTTGGCTGCTAGACATGGTACACATTGAATACACAATGCACGTGATGTCTGAATTTGACATTGCACTGCCTTCACATTTCCTGGCACACACCATGGAGTGCTTGTATATGTAGGTAGTGAGTGGCGTACACATTTTCAGCACTGCATAGACCCACTTCCATGCAAACTGCCACCTTTCAACAGGTCTGATCACAGTAGCTATTCAAAGTAGACCCAGCATGCATGCCAGGTCATATGTTGTGTGTCACATGTCTGCCGGATGCCTTTGCTGTCGGTGTGTGTGTGTGTTGTGTGCTTCTGACATGTGTAGTGACCTTTTCCTCTCTATTTTTGAGGTGATGACGCAATGGATGCAGAGGATGGTGTTGTCATGCCAGACACAGGGTTGGTAAGACCACATCAACCCGGCACTAGTGGGGGTCGTGGGGTGGTAGGCCACGAAAACCCCCAAGTGCTGCAGTCCATCCTGTCTCTGGCTGCCTATGAGTCCAGCCTTGATGACGACTCTGACGTCCATGTTGAGTTGGATGAGCATCAAGTCCATGTGTCAGGGGTGAGTGATTCTGATGTGGACACTCCTCTGTCTGCGACACCTGCACTGAGGGATCAGACAGTCTTGGTTCCTCCGCCCGTGGTGGATCGGGACGCAGGGTCACCCTCCACACCAGTCACTGATGTGCCTGGGACATCACGTCGACGGGGGCATGTAGTCGTGCAGCCGCAGGTGGTGCCAACACAGCGAGGACCTCCGGTCCTTGGGTCCCGCAGGGGTCAAGCCCGGCAACGCGGTCGCCGCGCGCAACCGCTGTATACTGAGTGGGAGCAAGACATGACTGCCAATGCAGGCCTTGCAGGAGGAACTCTGTGTTACACGTGCTACCTTGCAAGAGGAAGCACGTGTATCACGTGAGGTTCTGCATGCAGACCTATGTAACATCGCCGCACAGAACCAGGCTCACCTGTCCGGCAGACTTGCTGCCGACGAGGGGCAAGCTGCGGCTAGGCGTGGCCAGGCTACTGTGCCACGTCCTCCTTTCCGGGATGAGCCAGACTCGGACGACCATCTATCTCCCACATAGGTCGTGCTGTGCAGGCGTTGAGCCCATGGAGGATTTTTTTTTGGCTCAGCATCATCGCTCGCATGTGGATGTTGAGCAGCACCCTGTACCTCCCCCCTCCTGGGTGCCTCCCCTCCCCCCGGGTCGCATGTGGCCATTTTTGATTTTTCGTTTAGTTTAGTTAGTTGAGTTTCTGTTTGATAGTTAGTTTAAATAGGTAATGTAGGTTTTCCATAGTTAGTGTAATTAGTTAATAGTTGAGTTAGTTTAAAATTTGTAGTCTATTGTGCTTTCATGTGACAGTGCGGTGCCTTGTGGTTTTTGAAGGCATCCACTGTCTGTTACAGCTGGGCCCTTCATGGTTGTCTTGTGTATGTGTTTGCTGCTTGGGTTCCTTGACTCACATATGCCACTCCTGCCTCCCTTATCCATGGGCTCGCAAGGATGGTTCGGTGTTACAGAATTTTACACAAGGGCTTTGGACTGTCATATCTGTGGCATGTCTGGTGCTTTGTGACTTGTGTTGACACCCCTAGTGGGGATGATTTAGGTGTAATTGTCCACTGTTCAGCTTTTGCTAGATGGGGTGTGTCATGATTAATGTGGACATTGATTGCTATGCATTGTGTATTATGTCTCATTTCTTTCCTGTACACGTGCCTGTTGCAATTCATGCTGTAGATAGTGTTCCACACTTTGGAAGTCAAAGACGGACTGATGGTGTGATTTGTGATGTGACTCTCTGACATGGTCAAGTAATGAGATGCCTGATGAGACACACACAGATCACTTTGATGCATTAATCATTTGTTTCATGCACTTTCTGCAGGGGGATGAGGCACCAGAGCACCTTTGCCAGCAGACATGGCCCATTGGACGACAGATTTCCTGACCCGTTTGTTGGTGCCCACATGCACATGTGTGCACGAGCAGAGCCACAGTGATTGCAGACCCATATCCTAGAACTGCTGACATGTTCCAAGGAACTCCAGGCAAGGTGAGCATCACAGGGGGGCCACGACACAGCAAAGCTTGCACCAGGCGAGTTGCACATGCAGGCTTAGTCACAGCACTGAGGGTGAGCTTAGACGAATATTGGTGTTGAAGCACACAATGCAGCTCAGATGTGTTTGTGGACTGATGGCTGTTGATAGTAGGGTTGTCTGGGACACATGCAGGGGCAGTGGCACATACCCTGCGGTACACCAAGGTTCATTGAGGCACTTGTATCAACCATGTAGCCTTCCGAGACATGGAAAGGGGCAGCTCACAGGGACATACAGCAAGGGACATACTTGGGTGCAGTGCATGTCTATTCCACGTACTTCATGATAAATGCACTGCCAACTTTGTTTTGGTCATGGTGGTACGCAACTTGCTCTGTAGTCATGGCTTGCCATATGGGTCTGTCTGCTTACCCAGGGAACATTGCATGTTGTGTGAATTGTGACACATTGGTGTTCCATTTGCCACGCACCCACCAGCGCCTGACTTACTGCATTGACTGTGTATGACCCGTCACAGGGGTGATGTTATATATGGGTACGAAGCATCGAGCACTGATTGTCTGTTTGTAGAGTAGTTTGTTGCTATGGGGCATGTTTTGTGTTGTGTTTTCGTGTAATTGGCACATACAGGTTGTTGACTGTGTCTCTCTTTGCAGCAATGGAGTGCTCCTGTAACCGGCCCTGAGAGTGCGCAGGCAGGAGGCCAGCACTCAAAACCAGAGCTAAGTGTCTTGTTGTTTTCCTTACAAACTGCCCTGCATAGGCTTGCTGGGGAGTGTACTGATGCATGGATGTATGTGTGGTCCTATTTGGTATGTTTTTTTCCCTATTCACCCGTGATCCTATGCAATTATGAAACCTGTACCCTCTACCCGGTGTTCCTGCTTCCCGTGCCTATCCAAGCAACGTTCCCTGACCCTCTTTCCCCACTGGGGTTGCGGATGCCTGTGTAAGCCCCGAACTTGCAGGCGCCAAAACCCTAGAGGGGGTGGTTGGTTCGTACCACTCCTGAGCCTGGACTACAGAAGGCCATGACAATGATGTCCAAGTTTGTTTGGATTGTGTATGTGTTCATGCAGGTTGTACATTTTCGTGCATTCCCTAGTTTCATGTGTCATTCCTCCTCCCCTCACCTGCCACTCATTCCAGTCATCCAGTGTGTATACTGGAGGGGTGGGGGTGGTGGGAGACATGGGTGGGGGCCTTGTGGAGGCTGCCCCTGGTGACTGGAGGGGTGGGGGTGGTGGGAGACATGGTTGGGGGCCTGCTGGCAGGTGCCCCACAGTGCTGGGGGGTAGGGGTGCAGGGGGACATGAGTGGGGGCCTGCTGGGGGGTGGGGGTGCAAGGGGACATGGTTGGGGGCCTGCTGGCAGGTGCCCCACAATGCTGGGGGGTGGGGGTGCAGGGGGACATGAGTGGGGGCCTGCTGGGGGGTGGGGGTGCAAGGGGACATGGTTGGGGGCCTGCTGGCAGGTGCTCACAGTGTGGGGGGTGGGGGTGCAAGGGGACATGAGTGGGGGCCTGCTGGGGGGTGGGGGTGCAAGGGGACATGAGTGGGACATGGTTGGGGGCCTGCTGGCAGGTGCCCCACAGTGCTGGGGGTGCAGGGGGACATGAGTGGGGGCTTGCTGGGGGGTGGGGGTGCAAGGGGACATGGTTGGGGGCCTGCTGGCAGGTGCCCCACAGTGCTGGGGGGTGGGGGTGCAAGGGGACATGAGTGGGACATGGTTGGGGGCCTGCTGGCAGGTGCCCCACAGTGCTGGGGGGTGGGGGTGCAGGGGGTCATGAGTGGGGGCCTGCTGGGGGGTGGGGGTGGTGGGAGACATGGTTGGGGGCCTGGTGGAGGCTGCCCCTGGTGACTGGAGGGGTGGGGGTGGTGTGAGACATGGTTGGGGGCCTGGTGGAGGCTGCCCCTGGTGACTGGAGGGGTGGGGGTGGTGGGAGACATGGGTGGGGGCCTGGTGGAGGCTGCCCCTGGTGACTGGAGGGGTGGGGGTGGTGGGAGACATGGGTGGGGGCCTGGTGGAGGCTGCCCCTGGTGACTGGAGGGGTGGGGGTGGTGGGAGACATGGGTGGGGGCCTTGTGGAGGCTGCCCCTGGTGACTGGAGGGGTGGGGGTGGTGGGAGACATGGGTGGGGGCCTGGTGGAGGCTGCCCCTGGTGACTGGAGGGGTGGGGGTGGTGGGACACATGGGTGGGGGCCTTGTGGAGGCTGCCCCTGGTGACTGGAGGGGTGGGGGTGGTGGGAGACATGGGTGGGGGCCTTGTGGAGGCTGCCCCTGGTGACTGGAGGGGTGGGGGTGGTGGGAGACATGGGTGGGGGCCTTGTGGAGGCTGCCCCTGGTGACTGGAGGGGTGGGGGTGGTGGGAGACATGGGTGGGGGCCTGGTGGAGGCTGCCCCTGGTGACTGGAGGGGTGGGGGTGGTGTGAGACATGGGTGGGGGCCTGGTGGAGGCTGCCCCTGGTGACTGGGAGGTGGGGGTGGTGGGAGACATGGGTGGGGGCCTTGTGGAGGCTGCCCCTGGTGACTGGAGGGGTGGGGGTGGTGTGAGACATGGGTGGGGGCCTGGTGGAGGCTGCCCCTGGTGACTGGAGGGGTGGGGGTGGTGGGAGACATGGGTGGGGGCCTGGTGGAGGCTGCCCCTGGTGACTGGAGGGGTGGGGGTGGTGTGAGACATGGGTGGGGGCCTTGTGGAGGCTGCCCCTGGTGACTGGGGGGTGGGGGTGGTGTGAGACATGGGTGGGGGCCTGGTGGAGGCTGCCCCTGGTGACTGGAGGGGTGGGGGTGGTGTGAGACATGGGTGGGGGCCTGGTGGAGGCTGCCCCTGGTGACTGGGGGGTGGGGGTGCAAGGGGACATGAGTGGGACATGGTCGGGGGCCTGCTGGCAGGTGCCCCACAGTGCTGGGGGGTGGGGGTGCAGGGGGACATGAGTGGGGGCCTGCTGGGGGGTGGGGGTGGAAGGGGACATGGTTGGGGGCCTGCTGGCAGGTGCCCCACAGTGCTGGGGGGTGGGGGTACAAGGGGACATGAGTGGGACATGGTTGGGGGCCTGCTGGCAGGTGCCCCACAGTGCTGGGGGTGGGGGTGCAGGGGGACATGAGTGGGGGCCTGCTGGGGGATGGGGGTGCAAGGGGACATGGTTGGGGGCCTGCTGGCAGGTGCCCCACAGTGCTGGGGGGTGGGGGTGCAAGGGGACATGAGTGGGACATGGTTGGGGGCCTGCTGGCAGGTGCCCCACAGTGCTGGGGGGTGGGGGTGCAGGGGGACATGAGTGGGGGCCTGCTGGGGGGTGGGGGTGCAAGGGGACATGGTTGGGGGCCTGCTGGCAGGTGCCCCACAGTGCTGGGGGGTGGGGGTGCAACGGGACATGAGTGGGACATGGTTGGGGGCCTGCAGGCAGGTGCCCCACAGTGCTGGGGGGTGGGGGTGCAGGGGGACATGAGTGGGGGCCTGCTGGGGGGTGGGGGTGGTGGGAGACATGGTTGGGGGCCTGGTGGAGGCTGCCCCTGGTGACTGGAGGGGTGGGGGTGGTGTGAGACATGGTTGGGGGCCTGGTGGAGGCTGCCCCTGGTGACTGGAGGGGTGGGGGTGGTGGGAGACATGGGTGGGGGCCTGGTGGAGGCTGCCCCTGGTGACTGGAGGGGTGGGGGTGGTGGGAGACATGGGTGGGGGCCTGGTGGAGGCTGCCCCTGGTGACTGGAGGGGTGGGGGTGGTGGGAGACATGGGTGGGGGCCTTGTGGAGGCTGCCCCTGGTGACTGGAGGGGTGGGAGTGGTGGGAGACATGGGTGGGGGCCTTGTGGAGGCTGCCCCTGGTGACTGGAGGGGTGGGGGTGGTGGGAGACATGGGTGAGGGCCTTGTGGAGGCTGCCCCTGGTGACTGGAGGGGTGGGGGTGGTGGGAGACATGGGTGGGGGCCTTGTGGAGGCGGCCCCTGGTGACTGGGTGGTGGGGGTGGTGGGAGACATGGGTGGGGGCCTTGTGGAGGCTGCCCCTGGTGACTGGAGGGGTGGGGGTGGTGGGAGACATGGGTGGGGGCCTGGTGGCAGGTGCCCCATGGTGCTGGGGGGTGGGGGTGCAAGGGGACATGTGGCTTGGCTGGGGGGCATGCCCATGGTGGATGGGCTGCCTGCGGGACATGACCAGGGGTGCAGGGTAGTCCCCTGTGGTGTGGGCTGCCTGCAGAGGTCGTGGAGGGGGTAGAGGGGAGACCTGGGAGGACCCACACTGGCAATTCACCTCTTCAACTTCCCGCACACCCACGTAATACACTGCCCCACTCGCACAGGCCCAATCGCGTGTAGGATTTCTCGCGCACCCCTGTAATACACGTACCCAGGCCAATCGCGTGTAGATTTTCTCGCGCACCCCTGAAATCCACGTACCCAGGCCAATCGCGTGTAGCATTTCTCGCGCACCCCTGAAATCCATGTACCCAGGCCAATCGTGTGTAGATTTTCTTGCGCACCCCTGTAATACACGTACCCAGGCCAATCGCATGTAGATTTTCTCCCGCACCCCTGAAATCCACGTACCCAGGCCAATCGCGTGTAGCATTTCTCGCGCACCCCTGTAATACACGTACCCAGGCCAATCGCGTGTAGATTTTCTCGCGCACCCCTGTAATACACGTACCCAGGCCAATCGCGTGTAGCATTTCTCGCGCACCCCTGAAATCCACGTACCCAGGCCAATCGCGTGTAGATTTTCTCGCGCACCCCTGTAATACACGTACCCAGGCCAATCGCGTGTAGCATTTCTCGCGCACCCCTGAAATCCACGTACCCAGGCCAATCGCGTTTAGATTTTCTCGCGCACCCCTGAAATCCACGTACCCAGGCCAATCGCGTGTAGATTTTCTCGCGCACCCCTGTAATACACGTACCCAGGCCAATCGCGTGTAGAATTTCTCGCGCACCCCTGAAATCCACGTACCCCGCTCAATCGTGTATTTAACTTCCCGCGCGCCACTTTTTTGATGCGCTGGGACTCTACCGCCTGCCTTCGTGTGGCGGCCGTGTTTCAGCTTGTGCGTGTCTTTGGCTGTGCGTGGCTTTGCCCTATTCGATTCCATGAATACGTGTGGTTCGAGTGCGTGTGGGCGTTCCGTCTGCTTCCCTGCAGTACATCCCCAGTTACGCCCTTATTTTCGCGTGTTGTTCCCCATTCTGCGCGTTACGCCCCATGTCCCGCCCACTTTCTGGTGTGTGTGCTGCGGTTGTGCGCTTTCACTGTGCGCGTCGCGCACGCCTTTCGCGATGTTGCAGTGACGTGTGCGCCATGCACGGGTTTGGCGCACATCCCGAGGAAGACACGCGCAGGGACTTCCATGAAAAGCGTGCGCCTCTTTTTTTCCGCTTGCGCCTTCTTGCGCCTGCTTGCGCGTAGATTTTCGGCGCACGTTTGTTCCATGAATCGGCCCCTTAATGTTCTCGGTGTGCGAGGTGCCTAGTTAAATATCCTGGAGAAAAGAAGAATGTGTAGACTGCGTGGCAGTAAACAAGAGAAAGAAACCATAAGACATGTGATAACCTGTTGTAAGAACATGAGATCTATATATGAGAAATATTTTGAAAAATATCTAGCAGAATATGAACATGATTTTAATCATATTGCTAGTGAAAGGTTTTGGTTGAGATGTTTAGCATGGTAGAATAAGAATCTTACAATTGCAACCACTCAAATCTGGAAAGTGGTAAACATCCGTCTAAGGCAATTTGAAGCAAATGTGAAATTACTAGTGGATCTATAGGTTGGCTCTATATAAGAGTAGGGCTTGACCTGAGCTATAAAGTTTCTCGGGGGGGGGGGGGGGTAACCCACTCCTGAAAAGGAAATGAATGAGATCTAGCTACCTGCAGGAGAAATGTACATAGGTATGTCAATTTAACAATTTAGTGCAAGTAAATATGAAAGCCCCTTAGCTTTAATTTTAATAATTGTACCTAGATCTTTGACAGATGTAAATGTAGGTACTTTTATCCTTATCTTTTATTTTTGCTGTATGATATTGACTTTGTATGAAATGTTTGGATTTTCATTGTAATCTGCTATTTGTATGTTTATACTGTTTTGTGAAAAGTTCTTTTGAACTGAAACACAATAAAAAAAAAATTAAAAAAAAAATATGAAGTCAGCCAAGGCAGGGAGAGACTGGAAACCACAGCACTTGGACAGGTAATATACACATACAAAATAATCACAAAGCACCAGTTAGGTGATTGAGTGGTGCTATTGCAGCAGGTGACTGTGTCCAGCAACTCCTCCACTTAGAAAGTTAGATGAATGAGACACACACACTGCGCAGGTTCACCAACAGTTTTTATATAGATGAAATTAACAAATTGGTTTCAGCCAACACGTGTTTCAAGCACAGCTCTTCTTCTAAGGTTGTTGTTAACCAATTTGTGTATTCCAACATACAGATATAATTGTATAGACAAACCCAATCAAATCCATGAACGGTGGGGGGGGGGGGGTTATTGGAGAGGGTGTAGCAAAAATGACAAAGCATATCATAAATTAGCTATGCAATCCCATGCTATCAGTTAAAACTTTACATTGAGTATGCCAAATAATAACAACATGACCCAATAACATGTATGGTTGTTCATGCTTATACATATTGCATCACATCATAGAACTCAATTATGACCCGTATAGATGTAAGTGTAATGAGTACCTTAGGTATCCTGTCTCGTCAACTCATCGTAAGTAAAGGCTAAAGTTAATTAAATTAAGAAGAGTACTAATTAGCCTGATCCTATTGAGATAAAGTATAGTATTTTTTACCTGACAACAGCTGATTAGCCTCAAAATATTTTTACGCTACCGGCCACTGTATTTATACTTGTGGCACTTGACTGCTGCTATTGTACAGTAAGCAGCCTAATATCACTGCCATCTTGGTAAGGGCTTGCCCTGGCTTGTATAGTCAGTACTGATCTGATGAGTGCCTATACACGACCTGTGGGACTGTAACAATACATAACGATCCCATGAAAAGTAATTCACGCGATTTAAAAAAGAAGACCAATTTGAGCCTGTACAGCCTCTTATGTGAGTCCGGGCAACCTTTCAATTAATTATTTCTCCTTATTCATGGTTATAACCCACCAATGATTAACACATGTGTACTGCACTGTAATGTTTGTGCCCAACTAAAACTATATTGTTGCTATATTTAATTGTCCCCAAGACATGATATGTCAACACCTAGGATAGAAGGTTCCTGTGGCAACCATTGCTATCATTACATCCAAATATGGCATTAATGTGCACTTTAGTGGTTCCAATGATACTAATGTGACACAATAATAAACTAGCCATACACAATGTTTTATCACCAGAATATATAGCATAGGTAGTGTCCGCCACAATATTTAACGAGTCCAAAGGGTTACAATTAGCAAATTTGACAGACATGACACCTACTTTCCCAATTTTGACAGGAGTTTACAATTTCGCAGATTGAGACCTTAAAACTGATCACAGTTATATGAAAAACTGAAAATTCATGATCTGCGTTTTGCCCAACATAGGCCGTTTTGTACTAGCAAATTAGGCGTGCCTCTAATTGGCTGAGTTTAAGGGTTAAGTTGCAACCTCTAGGTGGCATGTTAGCTTTAGCCATGCTCACAAAACTTAAGTCCTTCTTTCGTCAATTTGGTGATATTGTTGCCAATGGTTGCCAAGTGGGTATTTGCAATCTTGACTGGAAATAGTGCTCAAATGCTCCCTAATCCTAATCGTGAGCACTCAATGGTACTGCCAAAGTAAAGTGCACCACATAAGCAAATGATACAGTAAACTACAAATTTTGAATTGCAGTTAATGAAGGCGTCAATGCGATGTGTACCAAGCGTACCAAAGTTAACCTTATGGACGAACGCAGAGGGATTTTAATTTGATCCTTGCAGCAACCGGAAGCCAGTGGCAACATTTTAGGGCTGGAGAGATGTGGTCCCTGGGCTTGAGGCAAAGGATAAGTCTTGCAACCCTATTCTGGATAAGCTGAAGGGAACATAGAGAGGAAGAAGGTAGATTAAGGAAGAGGCTGTTGCAGTATTCCAGCCTAGAGAGTACCAGGTCTCTAGAGACATTGAGAGTCTGGGGGAAAGTTGAAAGTGGGCTTCTTGGCAAGGTCCTGGATGTGAGGGAGGAAGGGAAGAGAGGAGTCAAATATGACTCCAAGGTTTCTGGCTTCAGATGAAGGAGAAGGGGGAGAGCCCATAGATGACGGCCAGAGTGAAGGGAAGAAAGAGGGAGTAGGAGTACCAATGGGAAGGATCTCAGTCCTGCTGGCATTGGGACGGAGATCATTGGAGGCACACAAGGACTGGATGGCAAATAGGCAGTCAGGAATGATGGAGGAAGTAAGGAGAGGATCAGAGGTAAGAATGAAGAAGTTGTGTGTAACACTGGAAGTAAGGGGAGGACATGGAAATGTAGGATTCAGATGGATTCTCATGATGGGGGAAAGATGACCAGAGTGCTGGAGTTAGAAATATGCAGGTTAGTGACGGCTGCATCAGAGTGTGAGTCAGGCACAGGTGCAGGAGGAGCAGAGAAGGTGGCAAAGGCATCCACTGGCAAATGCAGCATGGGCAGAATGACCGAGAAGGTAGGTGGCAGTGCTGGAGTGGACTTAGCCTGGGGGACAGAGAGTGTCAGGTGAGAGGAGAGCAGAAAGTGGTCAGTCCAAGAGAGAGGAGTGGTGAGAGGGTTTGAGAGGCCCCCTATGGGTCATGGACCTGCAGTGAAAGCTGCTTTCCCACCCCTAAGGGGTCCGGGGCATGCAGTGGAAGCTGCTGTCCCACCCCCAAGGGGTCTGGGACCTGCAGTTGAAGCTGCTGTCCCACCCCCAAGGGGTCCGGGATGTGCAGTGAAAGCTGCTGTTCCACCGTGAAGGGTTCCGGGACCTGCAGTGGAAGCTGCTGTCCCTGCCCAGAAGGGTAAGAGACATGCAGTGGAAGCTGCTGTTCCTGCCCACAAGGGTAAGGGATGTGCAGTGGAAGCTGCTGTCCCTGCTCAGAAGGTGAAGGGATGTGCAGTGGACGATGCTGTCCCTGCCCACAAGGGTAAGGGATGTGCAGTGGAAGCTGCTGTCCCTGCCCAGAAGGTAAGGGATGTGCAGTGGAAGATGCTGTCCCTGCCCAGAAGGGTAAGGGACGTGCAGTGTCTAGTGTCCCTACCAGGACGGGTAAGGGACTTGCAGTGTAAGCTGCTGTTGCCGCATCAGTGGGTGATGCCATGCCCCAGGCCACTACTGGTCCAGCATCTGTGTCCCTGAGTGGTTCCAGCCACAGAGGGTCAACACCACATGCCAAGAAGGCAAAGCCTGCACAGCAGGAACAGGCTCAACCCCATGGCACGGCCCAGGACACCGGCACGTTGAGGGCGAGGAACTTCAATAATGAAGAACTCCAGATCCTCATGGACTACATGACCCATCACCACCATGACATGGGCCTGCACCCAGGGAGCATCCATACACACGCTCAGCGTATGGTGCATTGGCAGCATGTCACTGATGAGATAAACGCCTTAGGGTTTGAAAAGCGCACTGCTTCTCAGGTCATGAAGCGGTGGAATGAGATCAACTGTCGCACCAAGTCCAAGATAAGTGCCGACCTCGCCTCTGCTGTGGCAACTGGAGGGGGGTCACCAGAGGAGGAGGAGCTCACCCTGCATGAAGACGCTAAAAGCCATTTCATTCATATGGATCAGGTGCAAGGCGTGGGAGGCCTGCCAGATTACGAGGGCACGTCCGGTGAGTGACCAAGATTGTGCATCCTGAGTACGTGTAGGGAAACAAAACAAAGATATATAATTGTGTTGTACTTCTGCCTGCATTTCAATGACTGCCCTGGCTGAACCATTTCGTGGTGTACTGACTCATGTCTAGTGTACTCTAGAGCGGATACAACCCATGTGTCGTACATCCGTTGCACATGACATTGTGAGAGTAATCATCCCCCACTAGCATACAAAACGTTTTGCTACCACAACGTGCCATCTAGTTAGTTGCATTAATTATGTCAGTGACTCTGCTCTGCTAGACAATTGCTTGTGTCTGAAGCATGAGTTACACTTTATGCACTGCCTGGTGAAGATTGTCTAGTCACATATGTACGTAGGTGGTTCCATGCTACAGATAACTTCCAAGAAAAATACCACCAGGCCCCACTGTGTGCCATGAGTGATATTGCATTTTTCTACACTGTGCACATCTCTGCTACAGCTATGCCAATGACCCAGTGTCAAATTGTTGTGAGGACACACTCCATGGGTCCATGCCCCTGTCCCTCTTGTGTGTCAATGTCCCTTCCTTCTATCTCCAAGTGCATGTAACTACTCTCTCAACATTACACACCTTGTCTGGGTGTTACAGTCATACTTCAACTGGGGCTCCACACTCAGGCCATGGCCACATTGTGTGCACTCTCTGTGCCAGTTGAACACTGGTGTAGCATGTGATGGATGCACACTTGGATGTGAATATGTATGTGTATCTGTTGACATGTAATGTAATAGCATGTTACCGAGCCACATGACCATGACCATTTTCCATGTATTTGTCAATAGTTTGGTGTGCCATGCCCCATAATATTGTTTCAGAGAACCATGTTTGTTGGCAATGTGGCCACTGGCTACATGGGCGGGATCATGGAATGTTGTTGCCAGTCGGCATATGCCATGATCAGACGGCTTCTTGTACATAGTGTGTATTCTATTTCTCTCATGGTGACATGACCAGCATTGTGTTGAATTACAGCATGTGATACAGGTGTTTACTGTCGACATGTTTCACATGTATCCTCATGTCTTTTGATGTTCTTGTGCAGGTGAGGATGCACCAGATGCATAGGAGGAGGAAGAGGAGAAACAAGAGTCTGTGCCAGCCCAGACCACCAGTGGAGGACATGGAGGACGTGGTGTGGCAGGCCAGGAGTATCCACTGGTGCTACACACCATCCTGGGACTTTCCAGATATGATACTGACTCTTATGAATCCAGTAGCTCTGGTGCTGAACTGGATGTGCAATCTTCAATGCTGGTGGAGGTGAGTGCACCAAGTGTTGGAGCAGTTGGGGCATGTGAGTCTGCAGTGGCACAGGTGCCGTTGCAAGGTCAGTCAGTGGTGCCATGGCCGTCTGTAGTGGTTACGGCTGCACGGACATGCTCCCAAGTATTGGTTTCTGGTCCTGGCCAGAGACAGTGTCATCACAGCAAGGGCCATGCTCCCTTGGGTCAGGCAGGTGTGGGCCCTGCACACGTGGGGGACGTGTGCCAACTAGGCATACAGTGTTGGAGCAGCAGATGTTGCGTGTTGCGCACTGACAGGGTGCTGCCTATGATTGTTTGGCCATATTTAAGTAACTTTGGGGCTCACCCTAAATTACTAGGGGAAGCCAGACATGGACCCCTTGCTCACTATTCTTAGAGAGACACAGCTCTACCCTACTAATGAGGTCCAAACAGACCGAAACACGCAATGAGAATTGCCTAGCATTTCGGTGCTGGACTGCCCCTGGGCAGGTCAAAGACTGATATGTTTGGGATATTTCTCTTCTGTGAAAGATAGTGAGCTAAAGAATCTGGGTAAGTCTCTCACAACCAGGACTAATGTCTGGCAGAGAGACTCCCAGGACCCCCCTTGTTTTTTACATGGATAGGGTGGCCAGTTCCATGATCCCACCAGCAACACAGGTGGAGCACCAGCTGCAGGTAATGCGGTCCACATGACGCTCACACAGGGTGCACATGGAGGCCAACAGCAGGAGCCGACGGGCAGATCTGAGGTCTCTGCAGGCATCACTGCTTGCAGAGGGTCGGGCACACATGGAAGCCCTGAGACAAGAGTTGTTGGCCCACAGAGCTGCAATCCAAGAGGTAAAGGCAGCCACTAAGAGACTGCTCCAACAGGAGATGCAACAATTAAAGCAGAACATCTCGGCGGAACTCTCTGCATACCGTGCAGTTATGCATGGTGACCACCAAAACCTCAGTGTGCTGGTGCATTAATCAGTGTCATGCATGGCCACTGAGGAACAGGCCAGGGTACTGCATGCTGAGCCTTCTGCACCACTACCACCTTCTGATTCAACCCAGGAAGGTGGTGCCAGCAGACACATGCCTCCTGGTCCACCACAGCCGTGCAGTCCATGAGCCCATGTAGGGAATTGGTTTTTTCAACATCCACCCATGTGGAAGTTAACATGCACCCAGCCCCTTCCCCCTCCTGGGAAGACCCCCCCACCGGTCCATGATGGAAATTTTTGAATTTAAAATTGTTCTTTTTGTTTGGTACTTTTGTTCATTGCTGGCTTGGATGTTGGCATTGTATTTTTTGATTTGCCCTTTCCTGGTTTATTTTTTGTTTTCCTCTTTTACTTTATTTTCCTTGAGGTGTGCAGTTAACATCTCAAGGCATGAAGTGTGTAGTGGTGTACATGCAGGTTACAAAACAGTAGGGTGTGGTCTTTCCACTAATACAATGATATCATACTCTTGATCTCAGTATGTATTAAATTCACTTAACAATGGCTTACAATAAGTTAGCCACAAAATGAACCCTAACAATGCCCTGTAAGAACCAAGTCAGCAGCAGGGGAGTTCCAAACATATTGGTTTATACTTCGCTGGCATGCACATATATAACATTATACATAAAAAAAAATTCCATTTGCAGTTCAGTCTTTAGCCGCAATTTATTTCTTGTTTTCTTTTTTCAATCAATTTCTAAAGAGCTAATCTTCTTCATGTATACTAAGACATACTTTCTACAAACAAAAAATCACATACGCATACATTAGTGATTACACTGTGAAACAACAAATATAAATACGCAAAATCTTGTTACAAACAGATATGGGTTGAACACTTTGATACAATCAAATAATGCATAAACGAAACCTATCATGTGAGCAACTCTTGGAGCAATAGTCAATGCATTTAGAACAAAGTGCATGTGCATCTAACTGTAATTGAGTTAGAATTATTGGCAATAGACCAGTCAGTGGTTGTGCTGCAAGTTCAAACATGACCAAACCATGGTCATAGAAAAAAGAAAGTCCAGTCCAAGGTCGACATCGGAAAATGATTTCCTTGTGGCTTGGTATGGACTTCAGAGGGGCAATAAGCTCTTGGTCCAAAGACGTTTCGGTAGGCAATGGAGGTTGCCTTCTTCTGGGCCTAGGAATGTGCCTCTGAAGAGAAGAGAGCACGAAAGATGTTGTTAAAAGGTTGCCTGACTAAAACCAATATACAGAGCTGCATGGGGAGGGGTTCATTAAAACAAACAAACAAACAAACATATGTTATGTACGCATGATCTAGCAGATGCAATGCCTCTGCTGGCACCACCAACCTTGAAAAAGGTCCCTTGTGTGGGAGTATAATCCAAATAGAAGAAATGTCTTCAAATGGGGGCAGGGTTCCATTTATGTTTTTTTACATTTTTTTATTTTATTTGTTTGGTTAATAGAATCAACCTTTCAAATATTTTCACCATATAAAACTACAATATTACAAAATAGTGCAATTATAATTAAAATTACATTTCATAGATGTTTACAGATAGAATTGTGCAGAAACAACAATCGCAGTAAGTGGATTCAACAATATAAAATGATCTATGGCAGCACATTTTAGATTCCAACAATACTTTTCTGACGCTAATAACATTCATCTGGAAACACAGCATCCAAAAATTGTATAGTGGCTATCTTTATAAATAGCTTGGATGTTGAGAAAATATACTGCCACAAATCCTTATGTATATACATGTTTTGTTCTTCAAGATGATGTTTAAAATACAATTTACGACTGGTTTTCAGTTGAGGAGAATACACCATACAATGTTCTAGAGTCTCTTTCTGATCGAGGATTTTACAGAATCGACAGTAATTGTCAGCCTTTGGAATTATGTTTCTACGATAAAGGACATCTAAAGTTGGCCACAGATTCAGATGGAAGCAAAGAAGATTTATGTAGAAAAATGGTCTCTTTGGGGAGCAGACTCTCTATATAAATCGGGTGAGCCAGCTTTTGGAGTTTGTGGAATGAACTGTGAAGGGACATCAAAAAAGTTGGGCATGATGTTAAATACACAGATAATGCTGTGGACTATCTCACATATAAGTGTGACACAGTCAAATATGCTAAAACAGGTAAAGGGCTTACTCTGAGTAAGGTGGAAGCGAAGGGGAGATGGGTGGCTGTGTACCGTATTCACAGTCTGTTGTCCGTGTCTGCTCATTCCTGAAAAGTTGAACACGGAGAAAAGGAGAGAGCCATTAATTGCTTGTCTCAGAGACCACCCGCTGGGTAACGATCCAAGCAGACCACAAAGAGTTATGCAGGCTTAGGAGTTTTTATGTGGCTGCCAACGCATCGTCCCACAGACTGATGCCTGGCGGTGAGTTTACCTCACAGGGGAAAGCTGATCGTCCGATGCGGCTCCAACACCATCCACCGCCAGTGGTTTCTATGTCAGCGTAGTCATGGGAACTAAAAACCAAGGTTTACTTGTGCACCTGGGTGGCGTGCGAGACGACGGAGGCGTGTATCTGCCCAAGCGTGACAATCAGAGGAAGCAGGATGAATGCCATGGCAACGGGGATGCTGAGAGGGGCTAGGAGAGCCCACTAGGTTGCTTTGAGTGGTGTGAGCACCCCAGAGTGTAGGTTAAGAGAGGTGGGAAGTTAGAAGCAATCAGGTGTCTACCTGCTTATTATGCACATTATTTATGTGGTGTGCCCAGGCCATAGTCATGAAACACAGATGGGAAAAAGGCCATCAAGTAACTGTCACCAGTCCGGTCAACAAGTGTACAATGTGTATTGCAAGCTAGGTGGGAAATGCTAGAACATAGTTAGGAAGGGGCATTGGAACCTCTGTAAAGCTAATAGAAGAGGTAAAGGTGCCCCATGCAGAAAAATGTTTTATCTAAAAGGGGCAGTGATGCTTTCCTCATTCAGCCCACGGTCAATAGTGTTCAGTTTGAAGACCCACTATGCCTCTTTATAGTTGAATGCATTGCCAATGTTGGTGTCTCCAGGCACTTTATCAACCACCCACCACCTCATGTCATCCTGGATGTGTTGTAGTTCCAAGTAGTGGGAAACAAGTGGAGCAGTGTGGCGTTTGCACCTGATCCTCGAACGGTGTTCAGTTATCCGTTTGTGCACAGGTCTAGTAGTTTGCCCTACATACTGGAGAGTGCAGGGACATTCAATGATGTAAATTACGTTGGTACTCTTACAGTTAGAGAAATGCTGAAGTGTCCACTCTCTATCTGATACATCACATTTCTTGATTTCGCCTGTAAATTTGCTTACGGCAGCATGTACCGCATGGATGTTGTCTCAAAAAGGTATCTTAAGTTCCAGAGACTATTTCTTGATGATTTCTTGGCCAATCTGGATTGCTGGTGCCACTGTTTACTGATTCTAAAATGTGTGCATTCTAATTGTGTGGGGCTTTCATGGTTTTTTGGAAGTGGGTTCCAGGGTCAACTGTTTGTGGCCGGTGGCAGGTGCTGATGGTTCTGCTGATGTGTGGCTCATGGTACTTTGCTAATGTGTAATGAGTGACACTTCAGATCCCAAGCAGGGTTTGTGGGTTTATGGCTGGATGTCACATTTGGCCTGCCTTGATTATGGATCAAGTATTACGCTGTGCAGCACCAGTTTAAAGCCACAAATATGTTGGTATGCATGCATTTTTGTGGGATGATATTTTGTGTACCAGCACATTAGATTTAGTGGTGTTGGTGCTTTCTAGTTAATTTACCATGCATGCTACACCATGGTGTTTGCAGCATCTAGTGCAACACAGCTGGGTGCATGGTACTGCTGCATTTGATTGAATGAAGTAGTTGACCAATTGTACTCTGTGACAATGAAGTCTGTACTGAAAATGGTATTGTGGTTAACATTGTATTTTAACACACTTTTATCGTTGATTGCTGTATCACATTGCTTTGTGTTGTTGGCGTATGTCTTCCATGGCAGTTACCTCGATGGGCAGCATTACATTGTGACATCAAGCATGATTCTAGCGAGGGTGCAAGAGGTGAGTATTTCTGTAATTGCCAAACCATCCACTGTATGTTCTGCACCTACTCCTTCACAGTACCTTTGCAATGCGCTTTCATCTCATATGTTTATTTAAATACACAGAACTGACTAAACCTACTTGTGACAGACTCTTCAAACACAACTCTCCAAACCTCTGCCCATACCACTCACCCTCATCATTCCTCATCCCCCTCTTTCACTCATGTCTCCCCTGAAGAAGTCACCAGAGTTGAAGGTGTCATCTCAACTAGTGTGCCGGTGCTCCTACAGAATGGCAACATCTCCGCTATGGCACCTGCTCTTGCTGATCTCTGAAAACACTCCTTTCCTGCTGTTTAGTTTCCATCCTCCATCAAGCACTCCCTTGTGCGCACCATCCTTACTATGCCATATGCAGAGCCTTCCTGACAAGCAAACTACTGGCACATTTATTTCACCACCTTTCTGGGTAAACTGCTTGAAAAGTTTGCCCTCCCACAAATGGACGCCCATGACCTTGTTGTTGGGGATGTCCATGTATACCAGTGTGGATTGAAACCGTCTTGAGTCACAGACACTGCTCTCCAGAACACATATAAATTAATGGTAGCATTCCTCAATTCATAATCCCCTGCTGTCCTCATCCTCCTTGATATCTGGTCTGCTTTTCACAGTGAGCCAGTCCATCCTCATTAAAATGCTCCATGAACAGTCAGTGGACTTGTTTAGCTCATTACTAAACACCATTCCAACTAAACCATTCTGTGCCCTTTTTTCTCCCCTACTTCAGCCTGTACCTGTGGTGTCCTGCAGGTGTCCATTCTTTTGCCATGCATCTTTGACATTTACATTTCCCTGCTGCAAAGCTTTTTTGCATCATTGTACAAGAAATCAACAAATGCATGTGCTATACTGATGACACACAACTCTTCAGCAATGTTCCTACTGACACACTTGCACCATCATTCCCCATAACTGCCTCTCGGCCACCCTGGCCTGGTGCACTGCAAATGACCTTGGGCCTCATTAGGACCCTGGCGGATTTCGCGGTGCTAAATGCACCGCGAAGCACGGCGGAAAGCCGTCGATAGCGCCATGGGGGTTGGCGGATTTACCACCCCATGCCGACCTTGGCGGAGCGGTAAATCCCCATTCCCATTCTTGCCCCATAGGGTATAATGGGAGTGGGGAAGGAGTTAATTATGCCACCGTAAAATACGGTGGCGTAATTAACAACGAGGTCCCGTAGCGCCATGGTTTTCTCCGCCTGGTAAAACCAGGCGGAAAATGGCGCCATGGCGCTACGGGAACTCGTAGTGGGGCGGACGGGTCCGCCGCGAATACCGCTGGCGGAAACCCACTCCGCCAGGGTCCTAATGAGGCCCCTTGTCTTGTAAACCATACACAAATTAGAGTGTCCCTATTGGATCTCCTGCAGCCTTCTTCTGGCATGCACTCAGTCCTTCCTCCATGGGCTCACTCCCTGCCCCCTCATCCCAAGCCAGAAATCTTGGATTCATCTTCTGCTACCCTCTTTCCTTCATGCCTCATATTTGTGAGATGCTCTTGATGCTCAAAGTAACTGTACCCTTCCACACCTTCACACAGAGGTGCAATGTTGCACATGCTGTTGTTCTCTCCAGGCTACACTACTGCAACATTTGTAAACAAAGGGGTGCCTGGTCAAACCCTGGCCCTCCAGGCTAGTAACAATATCAAATCAACACAATGGACCAGTGGGATAGGGAATGGTACATGTTTCACATTTATCTTTTTTTTTTAAAAAACAATAAATGCCACTCATTAAATTCATATTAATTTTATTATCATAAACATATATAAAATATCAAATTTAAAATCACATATTACAAAATATTTATCACAAAAATCAACACACTCTCAATCATTCCTACCATTCATTCTTTATTTTTTTAAAAATCTAAATCACACGTATCTCGTTAACCCCTTGGTCAACAATTCATCTATTTCTATATGTGAATGTCCTCCACTTCAGTGGCAGATGGTACTTTCTGTGTTTGAACAATTACACAGAGAAAATAGTCTACATATGTTTCAGTTGACTAAAAGAACATCACAAATTCTTCCTCTTGATGATGCAACCTACTTCAGGACTGTAATAGGGAATTTGTATCATTCCCTTGTAACCAAGTAGGGTGAGTTTCACAACCTACAAAACAATACAACATATTAGTGATCTGCAAAATTTGACCCTTCCCTCATTATTTTCTTTTTTACTATTGATTTAACTCTATGACTCTAAAAAAGTAGTCAGTAAATCTCCATTTCTGCAATAGTGTCTAATATAAAGCAGGGAAGAAGATATGTGGATTTTATCCCAATCACATCCTTACTTGGGAAATTCTTTTTTAAATGTTTTAATTTATTTGTATTTGTATTAGCTGAATCAAATCAACCTTTCAAATATAAAAATACATAAGTTTACAAGATACAGTTACATTTCATTGAACATGTGTAAAATTAAATCACAAAGATGCATAGTAGCCTATGGCAACACATGCTAAAAACAAGATTTAGCCTCTTTTGCTCTATACCATGTTTCTTTGTGATGAATTTAGATTCTTGAGAACTTAAAACAACAACATTTCATAATTTGCATCAATTTTGAAAATCAGTAGAACTGTTTCATGTAGTATCCAATTTTAAACTTGATAAGAAATGGACAGTTGCAATTTGTAGAGGGAGATAGCATGAACCCAAGATTACTGACCAACAGTGGTGAGAATCTATTAAACTCGGGTATTTACAGTATCTCGAGAAATGTACTTCTCTTGCACATGGTAAGGCACTATATTCTGTAATCAAATGCACTACAGTTTCTCGAGTGTCCATCATTAAGCAAAATCGACAGAAATTATCTGCTACAGCCAAAAGTTTTCACTTTACTTGTAAGTCTCTAGTGATCCATAAATTAAAACGCAATCTTAAAATGCTGTTACGCAAGTGATGAGAAGGACATTGTGTCAAATAAGAGGGCAATATTCGTAATTTTTTGTGTGGAAAGCGACAGCCTTCCATATCCTTATAAGAAAGGCAAAGGGCCCTACTAGTTATCCAGTCTGAATTGAACAATTTGAATTTAGCTTTGTCTGGATTGTGTATTAATAAATCCAGTGAAATGTCTGCCGAGTTTAACACATGATAGACCTTTGATAGCCATAGTTTGGTAAATGAGTGGTTTGTAACAAAAATGTAATTGGATAAAGTTTTCAACAAAACATTTAATTGAGTAGAAAGCAAACATTTCCTAAAAAAAAAAACACAAATGCCAATTATACACAGCCTGTGGGGAAACCAAACCAAATTCATACCTTATCCAGGTGACAAGTATGCAATTGTGTAGATGTAATATCTGCCGCCAGTATTTGCCTTCCCATTTGGTGAATTGGAAAGATGAGTTGACATTAAAAGTTTCTAAACCATATAAAAGGGCCGGTGTGATTTTCATATTCCAAAAGTGCCAGGCTGGCATAATTGAGAATTTCCCATACTTATACATGAGAATTCGTGCTTGTGATATAAATGATGTAAGCCTCATTTCCAAGTGAGCTAGGTGACATACGGCTTGAGGGGAGTTCTCATACGATATGCCAAGATAGGTGTATTGAGGTACAATTGTTATTGTAGACTGATGAAAGGTCCAAACATAGGATAAGGGACCATTTCACCTAGGCGAATACACAACATTTTGTGTCTTAGCTATGTTGATTTTTAGCTAATTCTCTTGTGTATATTTGAAAAAGCCATCTAAGAGACGCTGCAGACCCAATTGAGTTTTGGAGATGAGAACTAAATCGTCTGCATACATGAGTGTCTGAAATGGTTGATTATGAAGTTTCGGGGAGTCCGATACCACATTAACCAAAGCAAATCTAATGTCATGAATGAAGTAATTAAAGATCGCTGAGGCTAAGAGGCATCCTTGTTTTAGGCCCCGTGATGTATTGATTGACACTGAAAGTGAACCATCTAGAGAGAGACGGACTCGAATGGAGGTTTTAAAATGTAATGAATGGATAACATCATATAACGTTTACGGGCACTGATCTTTACGGAGCTTTGACAGCAGGATCAGATGACTCACCGAATCAAAGGCCACATTTAGATTGACGAAAGCGAAAAAAAACCTGCTGCATGTGCATGTGGCATTGCATTTTGATAGTATTTAGGGCAAACAGGTATATGGCTGTGCCCATACCCGCAACAAATCCCTTCTGATGAGGATCACGGAGATTACCTTGTAATGTCCAGGCATTAAATTCAGAGAGTATCAGTTTTTAAAAATTTTCCCTGGCGCGTCCAAAATGGCGATGGGCCGATAATTAGCGGGCACGCTGCGATCGCCTTTTTTAAAAATTGGAATGATTATGGAGGTTCTCCAAGAAAGTGGGATAAAAAAGATTTTAATATTTCGGAGAAGATTTTGTGTAGGATATTAGCCCATTCATCTGGATGGGATTTAAACATAAAGTTTGATAACCCATCTGGGCCCATCGCCCTGGAAGAACTAGCCTGCATTATGATACCTCGAATAATGTGATAATGTGTGTGGACATTTTTAGGTGCCATGAAGATGAAGATGTGGCTATGTAACCAGTTTTTTCAAAGGCTGGATCAGCATACAAAGATGAAAAATGATTGATCCAGTCTGTTTCATGGACACCATTGATTTGTGCGTCTCCCTGTAGGTGGTGTTTTCGATTGTTTAGCAATTGCCACATGGCGGATGAATTTGTGTTGGACATAGCATTTAACATTGCCTCACTGTCTTGTTGAAACTGAGAAGCTTTACGGCTTCTCAACCAGTTTTTATATATGAATTTAGCCGTCTTTAGATGTTTCCAACAATTCAGATCTTTTGATAATAAAAGTTTTTTCTTTAGTTTTTTTAATTCAGCTTTGATTCAGTGAGTTTCTGAGTCAAAGGTGTGAGGATGTCGAACTTTATTGTGGAGTGGAATAGTAATAGTCGTCATAAAAGGTTTTAAGAGATCAGTATATTGCTCAGAATTGAAATAAGATACATTGGCATCAATTAAGTTCTTGAAGGCAGAAATTGTGTTGTTATTCCACCGAAGATGACATCTTGCTGAGTTAACTGTTGCCTCAGCCTGCAGAACTGGCTTGTTTTTGATTATGGCGAAATCCCAAGTAATATGGGCAACAAGCAGTCTGTGATTACTATAAGATTGATCACTAATGATCCGTTTTTTTTTACACTTTGAAAAAAGCTGTTGACTCACGTATATATAGTTAATGTTACTTGTACTAAACCCACGATTTCAGTTTTAGTGTAGTTAGGGGGAGAGTCCCCCTCGACAGAACCATTGAGCATATAGAGATTACGATCTTTCATTGTGTTGACCCATCTCGACACCTCACGATTAATGCAAGTAAGGTTCCAGCAGTCCAAATTAAGGTCACCTACAATGATTGTGTGGGTAATTGTCTGATTCTTCAGAATTATGTCCAAAATTGTGTTTAGACCATCATAAAAAGTATCATCTGACATTGTGGCGATGTTATGATAGATGTTGACTAGTGCTATCACCTGGATGTTGCTGGTGATTTGGACTAATTGGATTTGTGCACCCACAGATGACCAGGGCTTAATGGAGAGGCCACTAGAGATGTTAACTGCCACAAGAAGGCCTGAAGATGGTCTACCTCGACCAGGGATGGCAGGAAGCAGGATGACATCATAACCATCCCATAATGGAGCGGTTATGAGCCATGTTTCTTATAGCGCTATCACATGATAGATGCTTGTCAGGTTATCAATGGATAGATGTAAATGTGAGTGGCCTCTAGTGTTCCAGCTTGCAATTTTAAGAATAGAGGAAGCATTCGTCGTTAATGGTTACTGCTGTTGAAAGGGAGGACATTGGATATCTTGATCAGTTCTAATCACACTTTGATAAATATTCGGTTTTAAGAGGACCTTCTGAGTTTTGTGTGAGGCACAATCCGGGTCTTCTGCTAGGAGAAAACCCATCTCAAACAGCTGCATCCTGCATCGCCAAATAGAGTCCCAAACTACTGCAGATGGAATCCATAATCTCACTACAGAGTGTGTGCGCTCAGAAACAAACTCTACGTGGTCAATATCTTGTGTTGACAAATTATGCAGTTCGAGGACATCACCAAACTTGTTCAGGACACTCTGTTGATTCAGGTCATAGACTGGGAAATTACTGTCTCTGCATTTCAAAATAAATGTATGAAAATTAGCTCGGTGTGGATGCAGATGGTGAGATGCTGTTTGTAAGCTATGTTTTCGTGGTGCCCATTTCAGTTTTGAGGGGTCTGATCTTATTCTAGAGTGTGTGCAACCGACTTCTTCCCAAAAAGCTTGTTCAGAATATGAAGGAGTGGGGGGAGTGTAATCACCTAAACCAGGTGTGGAAGGAGGTAAAAAGTTTGTTCTCTTCTTTGGGGATCAGAGGAGTGAAAGAGGGCTTTAGCCATGCTTGTGGCCAAATATTCGTCCACTTTCTGTTTGAAATTTTCTGAGCTGTGGAAGTCGGAATCAAACCTTTGGAAGTAACAGGCATAGGGAGAGACAAAGCAACATTTTGTTTATTTGTTGGTGCTGGCTGAGTCTTAATCTCCTTGTTTCGCTGTATAGATAATACTAGCTGTGAAAGAGGCGAGAGAGACCCACCTCCTTGGTTTTTATAGGCTGGATTTGAGATAATTGTAGACACAAGTGGTATGCTTGTAGAGACTGATGGAACAGGGACTGAGAGTGGTATCTGCTCAGTCAAAGTGGCCATTTCAACACGTGGGACAGTTGTTTTGCTTAGAGCCTTAAAAAAGGAATTAAGTGTTTTTTTTAGTGTGTTTTACATTTGCCATATTCTTTGTTTTCTTTAATAATGGCAAGGCCTTCTTTTTGGCAAATTTAGGAGGCCTAACTTTAAGTGCTTCTAAGTGACTTAGAGAGCTGCCCAGAAAGGGCACATCTTCTGCTGCCAATTTAACATTTTGATCATTTTCAAGGCAAACATTAGATGATTGAGCAATAGGCGCATTGTTCGTTTTTGGGCTTGAGTAAGGACTCAGGCTGGTAATAGGACGTATGATACCAGAAATCAAAGGTATAGCGCAAGGCATGGGTCCCTTCTTATAGTTAGAAGAGTGTGCTTGTGTGGTGGATATTTAAATAAAATATTCATGTTTTTCAATTATTGTTTGGTTTATATGGCCTGATCTGTGATTCCGAATTTTGGGGGCCCCCTCTCTCCCCAACCCATTGCCGGTCACCACTTTAACTTGAATTTTGTTTCCGCTGACACACTCTCTGTTCACTACATTTGTTACTTCCTCTTTGTCAGCGAAGTAGAGGTTTACCCATCTTTTGTTTTGCTATCTCTAGAAGCAAGCCATTCGCCTCCCTCTCCTTCTATCAACTGTCTAGACTTTATCCATTTGTTATAATTCCACGCTTTACGTCCGATTCCGTTCTCTAAAGTAACATCTTCAAAGTGATCTTTGCGGTGATGGTCTCAAAACCACAC
The DNA here is from genome assembly GCF_040938575.1 of Ambystoma mexicanum. Classification (NCBI taxonomy): domain Eukaryota; kingdom Metazoa; phylum Chordata; class Amphibia; order Caudata; family Ambystomatidae; genus Ambystoma; species Ambystoma mexicanum. The sequence goes on along the minus strand of NC_090934.1, from coordinate 364,252,619 downwards.
ACGCACTATATTCAAAACATAGCGTTGTATATACTCAGTAATCTTTACACGTATTCGCTACTAATATCATGGAAAAACTCCTACACACACTCACTTACCTCCAATACGACTATACGTGTCGTCTCACGTACGCTCCTGATTGATGCAACCACAGTCGCACAAAGATTTCAAACGGTGCGTCACTCAGTGATTCCTTTATGCAGTAATGTATTGAAATAGAAAGAGGACTAGAAATGCTGCAAATAAGCATTTGACTATGTTTGCTCTGTTTTCACGATTTAAATGACTTACAAAGTCAGATGCTTGAAAAATAAATTGCATCTTCAGAAACGCTGCAAATAAGCATTTGACTATATTTGCTTGTTTTTCACGATTTAAATGACTTACAAAGTCAGATGGTTGAAAAATAAATCACATCTTCAGAATGTGGAGCAATTCTAATGAAAAATTGCCACATTCACATTTATTCGATGTTCAAAAAATAAAGACATCGAAAAATACAGACATCATCTGCCGCCCAAAGTATACTTTATATGGGTAGACAGCGATGATGAATGTCACACTACAATTACCTCTTCCTCAATTAGCATATAGATACATCACATACCCATCTAGGCAGGATTTTAGGGATCAATATTTAGAGTTATACCATACATCATACCCAGATTTTAAGTCATACACGCAAACTTCACATTTATGTGACAAATAGTGCAATACTATGCACCCATGTCGATCGCTTGATCTTCAGTCCAACTCAATGTTGTACCTGATTAACCCCTTAAGTGCTAGGCTATTATTGAAGTCTATGTAAAAAGGACGAGTATACTCGTCCTAGGCACTTTGAGTTTATTCAAAGTGGAGTAACCCAACTTACTTTTATTCTACAACAGTATTGTTCTCATAATCTACAGGGAAACGCAGAGTTGTATCCAATTGGTACCTATGATATTCTAATGAGTGCATTCCACTCAACAGAAATATTAAGGCCGTTTTTTACTGTATCTAGGCGGTATATCCAGCAATGTTCTATTTTTTGTAGAGCCACCGCCATATCTCCAGCCCTCCTTTGTGGTTTAACACTTTGGAGTATGAACCATTTTAAATCCATCTCAGTATGTTTGTATTGTATAAAATGGTCCACTAAGGGCTTATCTGCCACTCTGTTACAGATGCAACTTCTATGTTCTCCTATGTGTTGTCTTACTTCTCTTGTGGTCTTACCCACATACACTAGATTACATGGGCATAGGATTATATAAATTACATTTTTCATCCGACAGTTCGTATGCGTTCTTAGCTTCCACCGGATTTGTCCATAGTTGAACTCTAAGCGTGTTTCTGTCAAAGGACAGACTACGCAATTACCACATTTGTGGTGACCCACTATGGGCGGTAATCCCCATTGGTTAAGAACCGTTTGGTCCAGAGTTTTCTAAACATAGGTGTGCACCAAACACTGCTTTAAGTTAGAATTTTTCTTAAAAGCAAACATAGGCTGCTGAGACAAAGTACCTGGTTGCCTAATCAAATCCCATTTGCAATTGACTATCTTTTTGATCTCGTTGCTGACTGGGTTAAATGTTGTCACACACACACACCAACCTATCCTGCTTTTGTTTTGTGTGTTGAGTCAGGAAAAGATCCCTGTTCGTATTGGACGCCCTTTTGTAGTTGTCTTTAACAAGTTTCTATGGATACCCTCCTTCTAAGAATCTCTTTTTCAAAACATCTGCATGTCTATTAAATTCATCCCGTGTGGTGCAGTTTCTACGAATCTGCAAAAACTGCCCATAGGGCAGATTTTGACGTAAACTCCAGGATGGAAACTCGAGAAATGGAGGTGTGTGTTTTTATCAGTGGGTTTGCGATATACTGTTGTTACTAATCTGTCCTCAGATTTTCCAATCAGCAGATCAAAAAAACGGACTTGTGTTAGATGCGATTCCATTGTAAAGCTAATATGTTCATCACATGTATTTAGCCAATGGTGGAAACTAATAAGTGCCTCACTCGAACCTCTCCAGATAATTAATATGTCATCAATCAATATACATGTAGCAGGCCCTTAGGCCTAGTTACAGGTCATTTTGTTGTTTTAAATGACTTTCTCCTCCAGAGATGTAGTCTCTGGAGGTGTTCTCACCCAAAGGAGGCCTCAAGGGGTAGAATGAAGTCAAAGTTAGCCATTATAAACATTTACTGGAACCCCCAAAGAGTCAATAACATCGACTTTTGTGAAGTGTGATTGACCTTCCACCATTACATCTATTACAGCAGCCGCCGAAAGGGGAGTTTTATGGTCAAACCTTATGGATGCCAGAAATGTTCACAACGTAGAAATAGTGCGAGGCCAGTTACCAGCCATACCAACATGGGAACGAGCAGAAGCATCAGCAACTTTGGACTACATCTTCATCTCACACGCTCTACTGCCATACGTGGGTTCTATGAGGTCTATAGAATGAAGGAAAGCGATTACAATTTGTTAGCCGTGGCTTTCGAAACAAGTGTTCAGAAAGAAACGTATACAGCTAACATAGAATCGTCGACTAAACAAACACAAATCCAACTAACGGCGATAAACATAATAGAGATCGCAAATAAATACGATGAAGAAATCAGAAACTCCAGCGGCGCGCCAGTTAGGCCGAACTACCTCCCTCTTCTCCTAAATCACAGGACAAAACAAGGAAAACAAAGTAATACAAAGAAATATGGACCGCATGAATATGATACGCAATTAGTTCGCAAAAGAAGAGAACTGTGAAAACTAAGACATTTGTGCAGATTCAATGACGATGATGAACAAAAAAGCATTTTGAAAGCGGCAATAAAATCTGACATTAAATAGAGCACAACACCAGTTCAGACTATCACTATCTACTGGGCTAGCTCCGGTCCCCCCCTTTGGATTAATCCGACTGTCAAGCACCCTGTGGCCTTCGGAGTCCACTCCTTCTTTCATTGATTCCTGAGGCCCCTCCACGCTGCAGCCGCCTCACAGCTCTCCATACCCTTTTCTTTTAACTCTCCCATCACTTCATACGGTCTGGGGTGCATTCCTGATGGACTCACTTTACTTGAATCCTGCAGCTCCCTCCACTCAGCTGCCTCCACTCAGCTCTCTGTGCCCCCTCTTCCTCCCACAGGGCTTGAGTCCCCACCTCCAACGAACTACCTTGACGAATTTGCCTCACTGCTTCCTGGGCCGCTGTACTTCACTCAACCTCGGAACTCTGTCTGCACTACTTGGTTCCGGCTGATCGATATTTCTGCCATCGGGAGTCGCTTTACCATACTAGTTACACTTGTTTAATTGTCACTCCACTGCCTGTTTTCCAACTTTCCTCCCTCAGTTCCTGGCTTGCCCTAATCTGACCTTGAGTTATATGCTTCTTCTCCCCCTTCTCCATTGTTTCCTCCCACACCTTCTCAGTTCTACCCTGTCACCACCTTCGGCGGTGCATATCTAACTCTAGACTACTACTCTGTCTTACATCAAGCACCACTTGACCCCTCCTATATCATCCTGTCTCTTGCACCTCTGGTCCCTTCTTTCCACAGTATTGAGTTCCTGAACCTCCGACTCATTCCTGAACCTCTGACTCATTTTGACTCAAGCTGGGCTTTCAACTTGACTCCTCCTATCCTCACCCTTTCTGATCTTCACCCTCTACATTCTCGTTACTACTATTCTGCCCATACCTACCTATCTGCACCTAAGCCCTTGGTATGCGATCTCCCTTTTCTCCTTCTCACCCCACTCTCTCCCCCTCACTCCCCCATTCCATCTCCTCCTCTCCCTCCTACTATACTCGCTCCTCCTGATGCCTAGTCGTCTTCACTATTTTCCCCCACATTCTTCTACTCATCCTCCTTCCTTTTTTCATCACCCTAACCTTCTTTTCTGCCCCACTGCCAACCAATCTGCCCTCATAAACACTGCTCTCTGGAACGCCAGATCCATCTGTAACAAGACCGCTGCTACCCTTGATCTTTTCTTCCGCCTCAATCTTAATTTCCTTTGTCTAACTGAGACATGGATTCCACCTCAAAACACCTCTGTCCCTGCTTCCTTAACAACCTCGTCTTCATCTTTCATCCATACCCCTCGTGCCTCCGGATGAGGTGGCGGCGTAGGTCCCTTATTCCACCCGAAATTCACTTCCTCCTCTTCTTCTCCAACTCTCCCCTCTTTCTCTACTTTTGAATTCCTCTACAAGTCCTTCTCTTCTCCCTACTCTATTTCCTTCCTGATCATCTATCGACCCCCTGGCCCTCTCTCCTCTTTCCTGGATGATCTGGATCACCTCCTCTCACTTATTTCTCCACCTACCTCTCCTTTAGTGGTACTTGGAGACTTTAACATCCATCTGCCTTCTCCCCCACAATCTTCTCCTCTCCTCTCCATCCTTGACTCCTACATCCTCTCCCTCCTCCCTTCCCCCTCTACTCACTCCTCTGGCTCTACTATTGATCTCATCTTCTCCTCCTCCCACTCCTCCTCCCCTGTCTCCTCTCTCCCTGTCTATCTCTCTGATCATGCTCTACTCTCTTTCTCCCTTTCTCCTCTATCTACACCTACTACCACTAATCCTTCTCCCCCTATATACTCGCGTCGTGACCTCCTAGACTTCGATGCTACCCTCTTCTTTGACACCTGCTCTTCTTCTCTTCCATCTCACCAAGACTTTGCATTACTGTCTCCCGATGATGCTCTCTCTTCCCTCTCATCCTCTATCTCCACTACCCTTGACCAACTTTACCCCCTTTCTCTCTTTCGCCCTACACACAAGCCTTCTCAACCTTGGCTTACCCCCCATCTCCGCTCTATGCGACGCCTCCTCAGGCGGTTAGAGAGACTCTGGCTCAAAACTCCCTTGCTTTCTAATCGAACTTCTTACTTTGCTTATCACGCTCTTTACAACTCCTGTCTTGCAACCACTAAGTCCTCCTACTACTCGAACCTCCTCCAGTCTCAAGCATCTCATCCTCGGCAAATTTTTCAAACTCTTACCCGTCTTCTCACTCCTCCTACTCCTGATCCTTCATCCAATTCCACGCTCTCTCCCTCTGATTTTGCGAACTTCTTCTCCTCCAAAATCATCTGACTTTGCCAAAAAATCAACTCCCTCTCTAACCCCGTCTCTTCTCCTCCCCCCTCTCCTCCCTCTTCCGATATGTCTGTATTCTCACCTGTCTCCACGTCGGATGTCTCCTCCCTCCTGTCCAAAGCTCACCCCACATCCGCTCCCTCTGACCCTCTCCCCTCTGTTCTCATCCCCAAAATCTACCCTCTTCTTATCCCATACCTTACCACTTTCTTTAACTCCTGCCTCTCCTCTTCTACATTTCCCTCAGCCTTCAAACATGCAATGATTATTCCTATCCTAAAAAAACCCTCGGCTGATCCACTCCTTACCTCTAACTACAGACCTATCTCCCTTCTACCTTTCCTTTCTAAACTCCTTGAGCTCTCGCTTATTCTCAACTCTCTTCTTTTGTCTCCTCCTCCTCTCTCCTTCCTCCCTTTCAATCTGGCTTCCGACCTAAACATTCCACTGAAACAGCTCTCACTTTCATCCTCAACTCTCTCCTCTCTGCTCGGCATGCCAAACAGTCATACATCCTTATTCTCCTTGACCTCTCTGCCGCCTTTGACACTGTTGATCACCCACTCCTCCTACACACTCTCTCCTCCTTTGGTTTCAAGGGCCCTGTTCTGAATTGGCTATCTTCCTACCTTTCTTCTCGTTCCTTTACCATCTCATGGGGAGGTCAGACCTCTTCTTCCTTCCCTCCAACATAGTGTGTTCCACAAGGCTCTGTACTTGGTCCTTTCCACTTCTCTCTTTATACCTCACTCATCGCCCCTGTTATCTCTTCCTTGGACGTCTCCCATCACTTTTATGCTGATGATACTCAGCTCTTTCTCTCTTTCTCCTCCTTCACGCCTGACCTCCATCTCAAACTCTCCTCCTGTCTCACAGCTATCAAGATTTGGATGTTCACGCTTCCTCTCTCTTAACACTGATAAGACAGAAGTCCTTTTCTTCCCTTCTAACTCACTTCCTCCTCCCTCTCCTCCCCCATTCATCCACGTTCCCCCTCCAATCTCCCTCCCTATCTCCTCCCATGCTCGTAATCTAGGCGTTATATTTGACTCCTCTCTCTCCTTCTCACAACACATTTCACTTACCTCTCGCTCCTGCCGCTATCATCTATACAACATTCGTAAAATCCGTCCTTCCCTCACATTCCATGCGACCAAACTCCTTATCTCCTCTCTCATCTTTTCCCGGCTATTCTACTGCTCCCCTTTATTCTTTGGACTTCCTGCATCCCAGCTTACCCCCCTTAAATCCATTTACCACTCTGCCGTTCATACTCTTTGTCTCCTTACCTCTCGTGATTCCATCTCCTCCTCGCTCTCTCATCTTCGTTGGCTACCTTTCCACTTTCAGTTAAAATTCTGTTTTCTCTGCCTTGTTTTTAAATCCTTACATGGTCTAGCTCCTCCTTATCTCTCCTCCGTTCTCACCTTTTACTCCCCCTCACACTCTCTTCGTTCTGCTGACCGTTTCCTCCTCACTGTACCTCCTTCCCCTTGTGCTTCTTCCAGGTTCCGCTCCTTTCAACTCCTCGCTCCTCTTCACTGGAACGCACTCCCTCTCTCAATCCGCTCTTCCAATACCCTTCCCTCCTTTCGCACGTCCCTTAAATCCCTTCTCCTCCACTCTCCTCCTTGAAGTTCTGATTATTCTCTCATCCCCCCTCTCTCCATCTTCTAACTCCTTAACCCCCACTCCCTTCTCATTCTCCCACCTTCATATTCTTCACTTGTTCTATCCTTCTCTGTTCCCCCACACCAATCCTACTTCCTCTCCACTTCCCCTTCTCCACAGTTAATTGCTTTTTGCACTGTTTTTGCTGTCGAATGATTCATCATGTAATTTTGCTCACATTGTTCTTTGTTTATTGTTTATTGTTGTCCACTGTACGAGTTGTTCCATTGTACAGCGCCTTGGTATAAAGTGCTCTATAAATAAACAAATCAATCAATCAATCAATCAAGATCGTATAGATCATGGCTAAAATATCACAAAGCAGCAATGTATCAAAACGACACAGAGCAAATGCTTAAAACTTTAACCTCAAAGTGCACAAGAGATTTTTGGGCCCTAATAAAGAACAAAGATACCCAGGCCGATAACCAATTGATAAACACCATTCCGGAATCAACATGGATAACCTTTTTTTCTAATCAATTTTCACTCCTCCCTTTCTCGACAAACACCCCCATATTTCAAAAAGAAACAGCATGGGTGAACTTAGCTGACCAGGAGGAGATTTTTCTAGCAATCTCCAAACTGAAATCATCTAGGGCTCCTGGTCCGGACAGCCTAACCAACATAGACTTGAAACAGCACCCGTTGGAATGGTCCTTCCTCATAACCAAAATCTTTGAGCAATGCCAAGTTACCAAACAAATTCCAAAAACATGGACTGAAGCTGTGATAGTCCCAATCTTCAAAAAAGGAAATAGAGACAACCCGGACATCTATCGCCCAATAGCCTTGTTAGATATTATAGGCAAGATCTTTGCGACTCTTCTTCTAACAAGATTTAAAAATGGGCAAGGAATTCTCCATGCGTAGATCCACTGCAAACAGGCTTCTTGAAGAACGCAAGCACCAGTATGAACATCATGATTTTGAACATCATAAAAGAAAACATAAAGAACGGTGCGCCGCAAGTCTTCATAGCGTTCATAGACTTGTTGCAAGCTTTCGATAAAATCAGTCAACAAAAGCTTTGGACTAAACTAACCAACTGGAATTGCCCCATGGAAATCTAAGAGCCAGTGATCGCACTCCACACTGACACAAAAATGTGAGTCCGACTAAACTGGCAGGGCATGTTGTCTGACCAGTTTAAGTCAGAATGTGGAGTGAAACAAAGCTGTCCACTTGCTACGGCCCACTTTATTGCTTTCTTGGGAGATTTTCAACGTACCCAACCATCGGTCAGATCATTTCCGCCAAAAATCGGGAACTATTTAATATCAAGACTTCTCTACGCCGATGATCTGATCCTCATGGATCAAACGCAAATAGGCCTCCAGCGCCAACTAACTAACTTGGCAAAGTACATAAGTGAAAACGATCTGGAGATCAACACCGCAAAATCCAAAATTTTGATCATGGGGAAAAGTCGATATAGAGCTAGAGAAAACGGCAACTGGTTTCTTAACAACACAAAGATTGAGATAGTTACAGACATAAAATATCTGGGAATAATGATCGACGCAACAAGGTCTGAAAAGTCAATACACCTGGCTCTGTGGAGCAAAACAAAAACGTTGACTACCCAAACGAGGCTAGTCGACCGCAAATATGGGAAATCTTCCCTTTCACCAGCGATTCAATTTTACAAACAGAAGTTTGTTCCTGCATCAACCTATGGAATGGACGTGGCCCTAAATATACAAGACGCAATATGGCCGAAACTCAAAAGTTGAAGGTTACCTCTGCAAAGCTGTATTGGGACTTCCCAAATCAACGTTGATATCAGCTACCAGACGCGAACTAGGTCCGCTGTCGCTCATGGCTTCAGTGGAACAAAGTCTAATGAGTCTCCTCAGGAAAATTATAATGCCAGAAAGCCTTCTGACATATAAAATGATACTGGAGGAACTTAACCAAGGCCGCTGCAAAGCCTTGAACTCCTTGGAACAGAAGCTCAAGAAGAAGCTCAAAGATCTTGCCTGTACCCAAGATGATCTACTCCAAAGTCCTAAAAAGATCAAATCCAAAATGGCCCAAGAAGACTGGATTAAAACGTGTGAAATGGCAACAGCCAACAAACTATTATGCCATCTGCCACCAACTACCAAGTAGTTAAGATTACCTATGAATTACTGTATAAAATTTCCAAATACGAAACTTCAAATAGTTTTAATGAAAATGAGATTAAATCTAATCCCTACTCAAGAAATCCAAGCCATTTGCTCTCATACAGCTTCGAAAACCTACAGACTATGCGCAAAAGTCGAAATGGTGGAAACCTAAAGACATCTGCTTCTGAACTGTGTTAAAACAGCCCATTTGTGGCAAGCTTTTTTGGTACCTTTATTTCACGACTCCCCATTTAGAGATGAAGATACATGGTGGTGCCGCCTGGTTGCAGGAGAAAAAACAAAATGGTAAACTGCCGCAGTTAAGAATTTAGAAGCAGCTTTGAAAATGGCCACAGAGACTGAAAACCTAGTTACTAACAACTAAGTGAGAGCCACCTGATTACAACTACAAACTCCTACACCTACATTTTCTTTGAACTCTTTCTTGTAAAAATCAATTCTGTTTTGATTATAAACAAGTAAATAATTTAAAAAGAAATAATAATAATAATAATAATTATGGTGTTTTTTGCATCCTTATGGGGAGTGAGATTTCTGAATTTCCAAAGTAAGGATGTGATTAGGATAAAATCCAAATATCTTCTTCCCTGCTTTATATTAAACACTATTGCAGAAATGGAAATTTACTGACTACTTTTTTAGAGTCATAGAGTTAAATTAATAGTAAAAAAGAAAATAATGGGGGAATGGTCAAATTTTGCAGATCACTAATATGTTGTATTGTTTTGTAGGTGGTGAAACTCACCCTACTTGGTTACAAAGGAATGATAACAATTCCCTTTTACACTCCTGAAGTAGGTTGCATCATCAAGAGGAAGAATTTGTGATGTTCTTCTAGTCAACTGAAACATATGTAGACCATTTCTCTGTGTAATTGTTCAAACACAGAAAGTACCATCTGCCACTGAAGTGGAGGACATTCACATATAGAAATAGATGAATTGTTGACCAACGGGTAACAAGTTACGTGTGATTTAGTTTTTTTTAAAAATAAAGATTGAATGGCAGGAATGATTTTTGTGATAAATATTTTATGATATGTGATTTTAAATTTGATATTTTATATATGTTTCTGATAAATAAATGAATATGAATTTAATGAGTGACATTTATTGGTTTTTGTACAAAAATAAATGTGAATGGTGTACCATTCCCTATCCCACTGGTCCATTGTGTTGTTTTGCTACACTACTGCAACAGCCTACTCCTAAGTGTTCCTTGGTCCACCCTACGACCCATACAGCTTAACAAGATTAGGTCAACAAGACTCCTCATTTGCCTCAGGCACAGGGACCACATCTATGCTGCAATATAAAGCTTTCAGGGGCTCACAGACTCGGCACAGATTACATTGTAATCCCTGTGTATCATCCACAGGGCTATCTGGGTCTGTGTACCGTCTTCAACACTTACTGATCAAATACTCCACTTATATACTCCTGCATTCCACTGGCAACTACCCCCTGCATGTGAACCACTTTGGTATTGAAAGTGCTGTTTGTGGGTCCATTTCCTAGGCATGCTGCCTTATGTTTAATAGGCTTCCTCTCCCTCTTGAGCAGGAACTCCTTAAGTTCCCAGTAATCATCAAGCCATTTCTCTTCTCCACTTCCTTCTCCCGCTCTCTTCCGTGCTATTGATACAGTAGAGTGTCTGATGTCCATAACCCGTATGTGTCCTTGGTGACCTGACCCCCCACATGTATTGTCTAATGTACTGTGTATATACTGAACTTGCTCACACTCAGCATCACTACGTGAACTAGCACTTCCATGTATGTATTATTTTCTGGCCATTTCATCACAAGATGTCCCCCATAAACTAATCAGTACCTTTTACTTTACTACCCTCACCTGTACACTTGCACATTGTGAACACTCAAAAGGCATTGTGGGTTTGCCTCCCTTCCCAGTTATTGTCATGATTTCTTTGTAGTATTGTAGACATCCACGTGCCCCCAACCTGTTGCCCTGTGTGTACTTGGAAACATTTGGGGTTATTGGATGAGTGCCTAACCAAATTAATAATACATGTGTTTATTGATAAAGTGCTTCTATGACTGTGTGCAGTGCACTGTCCCAATACTATGCAGGTGATGGCCAGCCTTTTCATGGCAATGGTAGTCTTCCAGGGGTGGGCCATGTTTTGGTTGTGATCAATTGTATGCATATGTGCGGTCTTCACATTGTTATGCTGCATGGTGAATGATGTGTGCATTGTGTATGTGACATCATGTAATGAATTGGGATATGGTGCATGCACATTTGCTGCATGTCATTTAGGGGCACAGGCAGTGTGGGTGATTTTGTTGGGTGTGATTATGTGTGTATTGTGTGTTTGAATTGCATGCAGTGCGTAGGTGTTTGTGCATGTGTGCAGGTACACATGTTGATGGTTGTATAGGGACCTATGGTTTGCTTGTGTTTGATGTCACTGAGGGGTGCTCGTGGCTCTTCAATTTATTTGTGCATGTAGGTGGTAGATGAACTATGTTTCATGTTTTTTCTTTGTCTGCACATCCTCACATCAGGCAATGATGGCTATTTAATGGAGTGAAATTTGACTGTCAACTGCATGCCAAGTTGACAGTTAAGATCTTCTTTTATATTGATCGTTATGGAATGTTATACATATTACCAGTATGTTAGTTATTCAGATCCATCACAGCAGAAGGGGACCACTAAAGTGGGTATGGTGCACAAGGTTCATGGATCAGGCTATGGCGTGGTTTACCTCCTTTCTTTCTGACCACCCATACCAGGTAGAACTTGAAGCCTTCCCTTCTTCCATGGCTCTTTCAAACTGTGGCGTTCCCCAGGGATGTAAGCTACCCCCTGGTTCTTCTACGTGTACATGGCCGCCTTAACACGTGTGATTGGCACTTTAACCTCTAACTTGTTATGTGGATGACACAGAACTTTCAGGCTACCCTCAGGCGCCTACTCTTCATTCAGTCATGGTGTGCTGCAAACAACCAACCTCTTCCTAATGCCAGCAGGACTGAGATCATTTGCATTGCGACCCCTGCTACAGCTTTCCAACTTTTACTCTGGCCAGACTCTGTTGGCCATGCAGCCACAACCACCTGCAAGGATAAACATCTTTGCGGTCATCTTTGCCTCCACTCTCACCTTCTCATGTCACATTTCAAACATCTCTAGAAAGTACAACTATCTGTTACACCTCCTCAGACGTACTGTACCTTTTCTCACTTTACCCCAGCAGGTCACTGTCTCCAGAGCCCTGGTTATCTCCAGGCTGGACTACTGAAACTGCCACTTTATCAACCTCTCTGCTTCTAATCTGCAACCTCTATAACTCATCCAGAACATAACCCCAAGACTTATCCTTGACCTCAAGACCAGGGACAGCATCTGTCTGGCACTGCAATCCCTCCACTGGCTCCCCGTGGCTGCAAGGGTCAAATGTAAGAAACTCGGAATTGTCCACAAGGATTTGTGGGGCCTGGGGCCTACCTATCTGCAATTATTCCTACCTAAATAATCTCCCTCCTGAGCCCTCTCCTCATGTACCTCCAAGCTTCTTCGAGTGAGGCAGTTCTTGAAGAAGAGATTTGGAGGAAGATCTTTATTCTCAGCAGGGGCCTCCCTCTAGAATAGCCTCCCTGCCACCCTCCGTATGGAGCCCCATCTCCTTAAGTTCCAGGAAGTCCTCAGGAGTTTCCTCTTCTACTCTTCCTTCTCTCTCACTTTTCCCTGTTAACATATCCCTCTGCTCTATCCCTCTCTCCCTCCTATTTTGGATACAGCTGGATGACTGGCTGCCTGCTGTACCTAAGTGTCTCACTCATCGATGGCACCCCGCCAGTGTTTTGCAAACTTGCCTCTGGGACTGCTCTAGCCTCATCATCACTGCACTTGGTGAATGACCCTAGAGAGTTGCATCTCTCTGCACTTACCCTGGCCTCCATCGACTGGATGAACTTGGACCACCCCCAAACTTGTTCCCACCCTCCACCTACCACTCCCCTATAAACGTCTGTGCACTTGCTCCTTCTGATTGCACCATGCCTGTAGATCATCTGTCTGTTCCACCCTTTCCTCACTCCCTGCATGATGGCACATTCATGCACTTGGTAGAATCATCGTCAAACATATTCACTGCTACCTCCCCTATTAATTGAATAATATGCACTTACTCTGCCTATACAGACTATTATGGTTTGAGAAATTCAAGGCTATGACTTTTTTCCCTTGTTGCATCCATCATTGAGCGGTTTAAGACACTTGCCTTGTGTATCAGCCCTTTATGAATATACTATACCATAACATAACATACCATACCACTGTCTAATGATCATTTTACATGGCATATGGGATAGTTCGGGTGACACAGAGATGTTTTAATGGATTGTTTGGCATGGTGGTAGTGGCATACTCCTTCTTCAATGTGTTTCTTTTGGCAACACACAATGAAAAGTATTTTAGTTCTAAGGAATGCACACACATTTGCACTTCCAAGGGCACTTTCTTAGGGTGGTTTTGTGGGCACAGTGGATTGGCCCATTGTCATCATTGAATGACACCTGGGATGTAGCAGGGTCATGTTCACTCCACAGGGGAGGGATTTTAGGTGAAATACAATTCCACAAGCTGGGTACGTGCAGCCTCTCCATGTGCCTGTTGCCCAACCATACGCAAGCAGCGGGCCTGTAGGTGTGGGTGGTGTGCCACCACCATGTCCACTGGGACACCGCGCCGTTTTACAACAATGTGCAGGACACATGCAACAAAAATGATCCTGCAGACTACTGGTGGTGCATATAGAAACACACCACCAGAGTGGTCAAGGGAGCAGAACCATGACTTGAGCACTCTGAATGTACGCTCCACTATGCCCCGAGTAGCAATATAGGCAGTGTTATATCTGACCCTGGGCAGATGTGTTGGGGTTTCGAATTGGAGTCATTATGTATGTGCTCAGAGGGTAGGCACTGTCCCCTGTAGAGGAGAACATGGTTGTCATTTGTTTACAGTGTCTATTTGTCTATGTGCAACATGCATGCATGTGCATGACCATTCCTACTCACCAATGAGCCATGTGTTGCCATGCTTCCCAGATTCCATGGCCCGGTGTAGGGGGGACATCCTGAAGATGTAACTATCATGGGTGCTGCCAGGATAGTTGGCATAGACTGAAGTAATGATGCCCTTGGCATCACACACAACCTGAACATTGATGGCGTGCCAGTGTTTTTTTTTTTTTTTCAGTTGGGGTAGATATGCTCTGTTGCTCGAGGTGGACGAGGTGGACGAAGAGCAACATGGGTGCAATCAATGGTACCTAGCACTTTTGGGAAGTGCGCCACCCCATACAAAACCTTGACCAGCCTGCCTTTCTGCAGGTGTTCTGGGCATATAGATATTCCATCGGACAGAAGGACGTGCAGTTATTATTGCCAACACCTGGTGTAGGCAGCGTGACTGCGTGGGCTGTGAAATGCCACCAACTATGGTGATGGTCCCCTGGAATGAGACAGTGGCCAAAAATTGCAGTACAGTGAGCACCTTTTGCAAGGGGCTCAGTGCTTGGGGCACAGGGTGGTCTAAAATGATATGAGGGGGGACCTATACCTGGCATAGACCTGGTCATCAGGCATCCCAAAAAGGCTGGTCCTTGGGTGGAAGATACGGGCCCTGGCCACCCTCCTCCTGCGGTGTCCCAGGATGACTGCTGCAACAAAAGGTGCATTCATTGTGGCTGTATATATGGGTGTGTTGATCGCGCATGCTTTTTATGCATTGTTTGTGTGCGCGTTGACGTTTACGCCTGTTATCGTATGGCATAGTGTATTTTGTTCAATTCCATGAATACGGTTGTTTTGCGCGGCTAAGGGCGGTGCAATAGTTTGAATGTGGAATGTCCCTCGTAATGCCCACATTTTTGTTTGTTCTTCCTCATTCCATGTGTTCCGTCCCGTTTTTTGGTGGCTGCACAGCCCCGGTCAGCCCTTCACTTGAAGTCTCGCACAAGGCGTTCATGGTGTCGCACTGACGCGTTGGACCGGCGCTGGTTCCTCGCAAAATCCCACATAAGTCCTGTGCATTGTGTTCCATGAATCAACAAATGGGGACTTGCACGCCATTTCACGCGCATGTCCACGATTTTCCACGCAGATTATTCCATGAATCGGGCCCATGTTTTTCAGAAGTTAAGCATCATCGGACTAATGGCCAATATTTGTGAATGTTTTTCTTCAAACGCTGTGCATTGGCATGAAAAGTTATAACACACACTATTTTGTCTGCCACTAACAAGGTGTCACCTGATGTGTGTAAACCTGGAGGTGAGAGAATCAGAAAGGGAGAGATGGCATTCAGAAGAGCAATACGGGTGAACTGCAAAGCGTATTGCAAATATATGTTGTGGAACATTTGCATAGCTCTGCCTTTGGTGTCGGTTGGTGTAAGCATGCATGAATCAGGTTAGTTTGAAAGATATGCAGGAAAGAGGATAAACTGATAGCTATAGGGAGAGAGTTCCAATATTTAGGGGGAAGCGATGCGAAAGGAGCGAAAGCAGGACAAAGCTCAGGGGGGTTTGGGAAGAGAGAAAAGGAACTGGTTGTGAGAGTGCAGGACACGGAAGGGGACATAGAGTAAGATTAACGAAGAGCGATAAAGAGGGGCGAGACCATGAATACACTTGAAAACGGTAGAAAGGAAATGGTAGAGGAGGCAAGATTCGGAAGGAAGAAGCGATATAGAAAGCAAGGATGATGTAATGAAGGAACAAGGAGGAAGAGAGAAAAGGAAACCAACAGAGGAATTATAGACAGCGCAACGAGGGGCAAGATGAGAGGCAGAAAGACCAAGGAAAGAAAGCTGAACAATAGTCAATACGAGGAAAGACTAAGCAGAAAAGAAGAAGTACAGTGACGTGGAAGGACAATCGAGCTTTGTAGGTGGTGCATGCTCTCTTGAAGGTCCTGCGTGTTGAAGGAGTAATCAGTGTGAGTCCTTGAGCATGGGGGGTCAGGTGATAGAATTATTTCTGTCCTGCGATGAGGCGTGCGTCAGCATGCAGGACAGTTTTAAGAGGGGCCAGAGCTGTGGTTTCGACACATGCCAGAAGGGTATTGCCAACAAGAAGAGTACCGAGAACTATTATACGGATTTTAGGTCTGAGGTGGAGATGAATCGTTTGATACGGCGCAGGCCATATGCATGCCCGCTCTCGACTCTC
Organism: Ambystoma mexicanum; assembly: GCF_040938575.1. Classification (NCBI taxonomy): domain Eukaryota; kingdom Metazoa; phylum Chordata; class Amphibia; order Caudata; family Ambystomatidae; genus Ambystoma; species Ambystoma mexicanum. The sequence continues at coordinate 364,236,493 of NC_090934.1, read as the reverse complement.
TCCAAATGCCACCTATTGGTTGTTCTGGCCCATCATCAGCCTGACTCATTTCAGCCGTGGTTGATCCTCTAAGGCTTTGTAGGCAACTCTTTCAACACATAGATGGAATCCACCCTCCTCACCCATCCTATTGAGCCTAGTTATTTTGCAAGGCTTTGAACTACTACTGCTGCATGCATGTAGGACAGCAATTCACTTGAGATGCTGAGCCATTTTTTGTTTTCCTATATATATATATATATATATGGGTTAGATTTGTGTGCCTGAAGCCAATCCCGAAGCACTTCAGCATCTGCACGAGCCCCAACGCTTCCACGCTGGTGGGATTTCCAAGTGATGACGTGGTAAAATGTGCTTTCTCAAACCTTATAAGAAAAGGCCTGCAATATTGCATGGCGGCTTTTCACATAAATGATAAAATGCAAATTCGATATAAACTACACAGGGACTGGAAGGGATGTTGTCACTGTTTGTGCTATTTAAAATGTTGATTCCATTCATATGTCAACTTTGATGAGAAGATGTTAGTGTAGGTTGAAGATTTATGACATGTTTGCATAACCTGCTTTTGCTTTGCACATATTAAAGAATAAGCATGACATGCCAAAGTAAATAAATACTGATTCACCAGAAGTACCTTAATATGGGTTTTCTGGGACCGCCAGCGCCCTCCTGGCCCACTGTTAGAGAACACCTACTAAATAATGCGGAATTTCCGGCCTTGTGCTGCCCAGGGCATTGCTGGTAACATAAGGCACAGGATGAATGTTGATGCGCAAGGATAAGGCGTTGCAGCTCCTCTGTTACACGAATTGGTAATTTTGTTGCCATTCAGACATCAGAAATATACCCTGGCTTCCTGCAAGTGTGGACTGGCCCTGACAGCTCTGGTGCCTCTGCCTTCGCTGTCAAGTAGAACCTCTGACAGCACCAGCAGCACGCGCACAAACTCTGACATCTGGCAAGGTTGCGGATGTGCAAAGAATCCCTTCCGTGTTTGCCTTTTTTCTACATCCTCGCGCTCAGAAGGAAGAAAGTAGTCGATGCAGGCTAAGGGCGCCACTCAGGCCTAGGGCCTAACTTTCTCTAACGAGGCGAGCAGGCTGATGCGCAGTGCAGCCTGGGTGTCTACTTTAAGGCATCTGCGGTGGGCCTAATTGAGAAATGATTTTTAATAAGTCCTGAAGAGCTACAGGTCTTTCTGCGCAAGCGGCAGACAATCGTATCTCACGGCGGCTCATTCTATATTCCTTTTGTACTACAAGTGCCTTTAAAAGCGTGAAATTAGTCCTGGCAGAGTGTGCAGAGAAATAGCCATGAGAGGCGGCTGGAGGGCGGTTCTGCACGGCTTCCTCTTCCCAAGCTCCACATGAAACGTTAACCCTTCCGGAGCACGTGTGCTGCATTTCCGCACACAGAGAGCGGAACGTCTCTTACACATACATTAATAAAACTCCCTCCTCTAGTAAAGAAGTACATTGCACCGCAGGTATCACTGACGTGTGTACAATTGGGCGTGGCCACTGCAGTGTTGCTCATGCATTCATGTGAGAATGCATCGAAACCAATTCATTTAGAAATGCATGGTGTATCAGATTTATTTCACTACGCATCAAGGTTCACATGACCCACAAGAGTATTTTTTCTCTTAGGAACTATGGCCTCACATAACTGAGCAGATGGGGAATGAATGTAAAATAGTATATACTGGAGAATGCCTCCATTTGCAGGCCCATTAATAAGTTGGAGTGAAACCGAGTTAAGATGCAGAATCCAGTCAACTCTTAGCGAAGGATAGTGAATGATGCAGGGGCCTCCGTGGTCCCACACGGCCCACATAAAGTATAAAGCACACGGAAACAGTGTCAGGGATATCATTTGGGGTTCACCAGGAGCCGCAGCTGCGACCACGGAGGTCTCCCTTCCTACCTCTGTGGTCTCCCTTGCTACCCCTAATAAAACGAAAAAAGAAGAAAATACGTTTTCTTTTTTGAAAAATGTAAGCACCATGTGGCAATTGCTTTCTGGAGTGGCTGGGTTTCTTGTTTTTCGGCCTCTTAAAAAACACTTTGAGCAGTGACCTTAAATAAGAAAGAATAAGAATAACAACCAGTTTGCCTTTCTGCAATTCTATACAATAATTGCTAGACTCATTAAAGGTTTATTTCAGGCACACTTCAGATGGTGAGTCACTGATTTAGTCTGGTCTTAAAATCCTCAACTCAGCCTTTCATCCTTCTGAGGTTGATAAAGGAGTACCAACACAGGTTATGTGATAGTATATGTATATTTGTTTTATATAAAGCGCTTAATCATAAGTGCTATAAAATAACATATCATTATCATTTGACCCTGCATTCACAGTAATTTGGTATGGGCCTATACTGCTAAGACAGATTTCTGAACTCTGTCTGACCTGGTGGGCAGAGGTTCAGAAGGCCAGCCTAGTTTCTTGGAACCGGGTAACCTTCTGGACAAGCCAGACCAATCAACATAGCTTGGCAGCGGTCAAGACTAGATCTCAGGAGCAGTGAGGGTGACTGAAAACCCTCAATGAGCACACAGATAAAAGGACACTTACAAATCACTCCCAGTAAGGTGTACATATATCAAAAATACAAATACATTTATTCCAAGGCCTTTGCAATTCAACACACAGTAAGAAAATAACAACAATACTATTTAAACCAGCACAATCCTATCTATACACATATATACAAGACCAATGGAATCAAAAGGATGGATGCACCACATGGGTTCACAACCTAAATAGGGAAGGAAGCAGGCAGTGCAAATAGTATTTAGTCCCTTCTGCATCAAACACAATCGTTACTGAAAGGCAGTCCAATCCCTAAGAAGAGTGGATCGTTTTGCTCAAATGTACTTGCAATGCGGGTGCACGCGGTAATGCAGATGGGCGGGTCTGTGGGATGTTTTTACCCATACATCCAAGCCCTACCTCAAAAACTGTGCAGTACTGGCATTAAAAACATCATGATGGCCAGAGCTTCCCAGAAAATGCCCAGGGAAGTGCATGAAGAATAGGCTGCCACCCATTTTGCCGATGTTATGGGCACAGAAGGGCACTGCCTAAAACCACCATTGGACTACCCACACAGTAGTCTGAAACCATTGGGAATGGCAATGCTGATTGCCAAAAGCAACCTAGAATTGTGGGGAATTCATTTTCTTAAATCCCAAAAAGGGGTGCAGTACCAGTACTCACCACTATCAGAAAGCCGGCGTTTTAAAACCACCAGATTTTGTTTAAAACTGAATAAATGAACCCAAGGCAAGCCAAAGAAAGACTTACTGAGAGGTGGATACAATCTAAAGTTATATTCTGAAGTGACTTGAAGTTTATAACAAGACTGGCTGAGCTGTGGATTTCAGCAGTTTAAGTAAATTTGGACTGAAAGACACTAAAAACCTAAATGTTTAAAAGAAATGAGTGACCTACTTTTAAGTGTTACATAGGTTGCAATTGTTTAAATGCCATAGTTTTAAACTTAGAATCAGCATCCTAGCTGCATATGTAAAAAATTGTCTTGACTTAAACTGGGGAACAAAAGTGACATTAGCTGGGGCCTGGCTTAAGGAACTGAATTCTGCCCACCAGCTACCCCCGACAGGAGTTGAGACTTGCACAACAGCTGTGTTCCCAGGCCTATCTGCCTTTTGCTGCTCCCACCAAAAGGGATATGACACTTCCCTGATTGAATTACCTGGGCTCTGCAGGAAATTGAACAAAGCCCTGTCCTGACTCAGGCAAATGTTTTATTATGGGGGCCGTAAAAAGTGGCTTCCTCCTGGAAGTAAAGGGGAGGAGCACTGCCTGTGAGAGCAAGCTGGCTTGGCAGAACTGGAAAAACCAGAAATTTAACCTTGTGCTGGGGGGAAACCACACCCCTGTAGCCAGAATATGGTTTTAGAAAAAGATGAATAACTCATAGAGCGGACTTGTGAAAATTATTTAAATGATACCATAATTCTTGTGATTTTTCTGCCCACATTTTAAGAGGTTTTTAGAACCGGTGGCATGATCTGGGGGCAAGCTAGTAGTTAAGAGGGTATTACTTAAAATGTATGCATGTTAAAAATCTGACACTTCATCAATTAATGTCCATACTCCTTGTGCACATGTGTGTAAATTTGGGGTAATGTCCGATATTGCGAAACCAGTTAAAAAGTGCAAATGTCGCCATTTCTGAATGCAAGCTCCCAGGAAGAGCAGATTTGGACAGGGTATACCTCCTGTAATGCATGATGGGTGCATGTAATTTCAAACCACTGTGTAGCTATGAAATATGTCTTTTGGGTCAAAATATAGATTGTGTGTAATTTGACAGGGGTGGGTTCTCTGTACCATAAACAGACCTCATCATGATGACACTTCATTTCATTCCCCCAATCAAGGGGAAGAGTATGAAGTGGCCAATGACAAGTGGAGAGGGGTAGAACCTAGTGATGCTGCACACACACCCATTTTCAAAACACATAAAAGCAGACAGACAGGACAGATAGGGACCTTCAAATCCATTTGCTGCGGGACGCCCTGCTGGGAAAATCCATACTTTACCTCCATCAATCTCTAGAGAAAGCTGTGCAGAAAGATCCAGACTTCAAATCTATCAATATCCAGAACCAGAGGCAGAGCAGAGCTGACCCAGATCACTGTGAAGTGCAGAGACCAGACCAGAGTCCAGTCTAAAACCTGACCAGATCCGTGGCGAGGCCCATTTAATTCAAGAATATAGTGTGAGTACCTAGCAAGACTGTGCAGAACCAATCTCATAGTTAAAATAATATAATTCAATCTATTTTAATTTAAATAGAACTGCCTCCTGTCACCTGTCATTTGTAAAGCTGTTACCTGTCATTTTCTAGTTGCAAAACTGTCACTGGTCACTTTGAATTTTAACATTCCAAATCCGAAAAACTACCTTTATTTAATCGTTCATAACTCCGTAACCGGTTGTGCTAGAGACTTGCAGTAACTTTCCTCTGAAAGCTGGGAGTCGTCGCTCTTCTAGGAACCTAGAACCCCCTATAGTTTTGCCGCAATCGCGAAAAATGCACGCGCGAATTTTGCCGCGATTTGCAAATTTCTTTACGTGTGAAAACAGCAGTTTTCTTGCTTTCGTTTGCCAAAAATTCATTTAACCTGCTAGTTACTCCTAGATCCTTGCTAAAGTGAGCCTGAACTCATCTCAAGTATATTTCACTCACCCTGAACCTCTAGAGGGAATTAAAAGCATTTTAGCATATTTTTCACTTCATTGCCAGCACACATAAAAGCATTTTGGGCCTGTGTTGCAAACTTCTGTAGTCTAAGCTTGCTGGGGTGAACTGAATTACATTTGATTGCATTTCTGAGAACTGTGTGCTTTCCTTCCATTTCCTTGCATTGCATAAGGGGGGGACGGGATTGCCAGAGAAAAGTGATTACATTGTTTTGGTGAAATCGTATTGAGTATTTTCTGTACTGCATTTTCATTCAACATTGCATCCATCTGAACTTATATAAAGCATTCTCTACCCCTTATTCTTCTGTTCCTATTCACAAGTGTGCCAGTGCCAGACTATCCATTATTGATTACTGCTCATATTAAGTGTTATATTCAATTATTAAATTATTATAAAGTGTGATATATATATCTATTGTTTAAATTATCAAATAAACTTTTTAACTTGCAAAACAGAACTACTTCTTGGCTCAGTGGGGTCAGGGGAATTCCAAGAGAGGGGTGTTATATAGGGGTAGTCATCCAGAACGCATGAACTGGACATAAAGATATATCAATAAGGGTTTCCATTCAGTATCCCAGACTAAGCATTGACTTAGCTGTAGTGTTGAATGGAATCCTCTTACAAATTGGGGGCTCGTGCCGGACGTTTGGATTAGATCTATCACTTGTGCAGATTAATACAGCGTGCCAGCTGACCAGATACACATATCCGGTCGGATCACACGCTGTGTTATGCTGTAAAGCACTCCTCAAAGGAACGCTCTAAGGAAAAGGTCTGTTTTGCAAAAATAAAATACAAACTTCTGTAAGTCAGGACAGAGACCAATCTCTAGAATGACGACCTTAGTAGACTTGAAAATAGCCAGAGAGCACTTCTTACATAAGTTATTTGTGAGAGGTGAGTGGACTCACCAGGACCGCACGGTCTGGCTGCAGGCCATCACGCAACAGGTCACGGAAACAGGGTCAGATACATGGAGAGATCAGGGTCCCTTACATGTGGCCCTGAGTGAACTATACATAGCTCCTAAAGCTAAGGATGAACAAGACAAGATGGTTAGGATAGCGGCATACCTGTACCTATATATGGGAGACATGCAGGATAAATGTACTGAAAGCCAAGATCTGGCGAATAAGCGACAGATGGCGTTAGAGAAGGTCCAATCTGACCTGGTCTCTTCTGAGCAGAGGCTGCAGGGGAGCCAGGAGTCAGAAAATGAGAGTAGACAGCACACCATTAAAATAAAGAGGGATATGGACATCCTGCAACAGGAAAAGGCTGACCAGGATACCAGATTTCTGGCCTTGCAGAAGGAGTACCAAGAAGGTTTGGACTCCCTACTGCAGAGCCAGAAAAAGCTGGAGCAACAGTTAGACTTCAATAGGGCATGTGCTGAGCAGGTAGTCACCATGCAAAGCCACCTAGATAGGGAGAAGGCAGAGAGCAATAAACTGATTTTGAAAGACCTGGATACCCAGGCAGAATTTGACCAGGAGCGCCAGAAAGCTGGTGCCTTCCAAAGGCAAAGGGACGACCTGGCGGCACAGATGCAGTCTCTTAGTCAGGAAAGGGATACCTTAGGCCAGGAAGTCTGCCACTTAAAAAGGAAAATGGAAGAAAATCACCTGGCCCTCCCGGGACTGGGTGACCTCCAAAAAGAACACCATAACTTGTTAGAGCACACCAGGAAGGTGGAGGATGCTCTGGCAAGAAAGGAGCAGGCCAATAGGGACACAGCTCAGGAGGTAACCCTCCTGCAGCAAAGACTGGCCCAGTGCTCCAGGACCAATCAGGAAACGCAGAGAGAGAATGAGGCTCTCTGCCAGCACAATGATAGGCTCCAACAACAGGTAGCGATGCAAGGGAGACTGATAGAGTCTAGTAAGGCCTTAACTGAGGAACTGAAGGCACAGGCTCTTGCATTGCAACAGGGAGCAGGGGCGGATAGAGATGAGGTTCGCTGGGAAAGAGAAACTCCTGAGCATAACCCCAGGAGCCCTAGTACCAGAGGCCTTTATCTCTCTCAGTCCCTGGACTCTGCCACCCCCATGTCCCCTGGCGCACATGAGCACAGGGCCACAGGGATGGCAGATTACTATCCAGCTAGAAGCATGGGGTTCATAGGCCAGTACCACCCAGGAATGGAGGGGCGGGCATCCGGGTATGGGCACCCAAGCACAGTGCAATTTGATGGGGAACCCCAGGTGAGTAGGCCCATTAAGGGCATCCTGAAAACCTCTGCCCAGTTAGGTCAGTGGGGGGGTACCCATCAATTCCTGGCAGCAAGGAGGGATCAGAAGACTCCTCTGAGCGGTACAGGACACAGGAGACCAGGTCCCCACATTCTGCCAGCCATTCCCAGGCTCGCAGAATCCGGGAAAACCTGGAAGAACAGACGGGAACCTCTGGGAGCAGTGCCTCTGAGTTAGAAGATGAATGGACCAGGGTTACCCGGACCAAAAGGGCCAATAAGGCAAAAAGGGCCTTGATTAAGGACCCATTGAAACAGATTAAGGCAATCAGGAGTGTCATCACGCCTTATCATAAGAACGCCAAGTACTCTGTTTGGGAACACTTGGAGCTCTATGAGCAAATGATGGAGACTTTTCATTTGAAGGACAGCCAAAGCTGTATCCAATATGTAAAGTGGACATTCTCCCCAGAATACTCCAGTTTCTTTGCGGGGCTGGAGGACCAAAATCATTTAAGATGGTCCACCTATAAGGCGGCCATCTTGAAACATTTTTCTACTCATAGAAATCCTCAAGAGGCTCGCAAGGCAGCCTACAATTTACAATGTGGGGAGGATCAGGCCCCACAAGAATTTGTGCAGGAGTTAAAGCGTGCTTTTGCACAGACCACCAGAAGGGTGCGCATGGATAGCAGAGAATTTATAAATACGTTTTTCCATGCCTTGCCCAAAAACATAATGACCCAGCTCGTGAGAGATTTTCATGAGAAAAGATCTTTAGAATGGGTCATTGAACAGGCGACCCGGATCTATGAGGTGCAGAAGCCAATAGAAAACAAACATCAGCCCAAAAACCCCAAAACTAACAGCACCCCTGCTGCTGCAAAGGTGGCAGAGGTAAAGGTCACCCCCTTTTTAGAGTTGGAGATGGGGGGGCCTAAAAACCTACCTGCACCTAATAATGCTAGGCCCAGAAGGCCCACGGGCCAGTCACAGACAGGGAGCCAGGGAGATTATGTAAGCCCCCGTTACAAGGGAAACAGACCCATCCTGGGTTATGTGTGGACTCCTCCAGCCCAAGGGGGGGGATCCAGCCAAGCACCTAGCCCAGGGAACTTCCCTCCTAACTTCCCACCGGAGGGCAGAAATTCTCCAAATCCTGGGCAGAACTTTTTCCCCAGGTATCCACCCAACTTCCAACCCCAAAATCCTCCACCCTTCTTTCCCCAATTCCCTGAGCCCAGACAACTGAATCCGGGAGAGGGGAGGCCAAGGGTGGAGGGGTATCCAAATCTTCCCAACCAGGGGTACTACCAAAGAAGGGATAGCTACCCTTCCGGGGATCAGCCCAGGGGAGAAAACAGGGCCCCGTATCAGCCTGAGCGGGTTTCCCAGTTAGAGCGCCAGGTTCAAAACATGGCGCGGGATCTGGGTCACATACTGAAGGCTCAGCAGAACCCTCAGATCGGCATGCCAGCGCAGAATGCACCCAACTCTGGACCTGGTGCTCCAGAACAATGACGGGGGCAGCACCCCGATAACTCACCGGTTCCCAGGGAGGAGGCACAAAGGGAAGGGGGGTGTAAAGCCTTGGAGGAAGCTTCCTTCCTCACTTGTAAACAGCCCCTGGAAACCCAGGAACCGGAAACAAAATCTCTTGCCCCTGAAAGTCTGCCTCCTAAGGAGCAGAGGGGAGTAGGAGAAACAAAAGACCCAAACAGACTCAGTTTGAGGAGGAGGTACAGATCTTCCAATTTGAGGGAGAGGGATCCTCAGAGGATCCTGGGAAAAGGATCTTCTCCTTCAGAGAGGGGGGAACTCCTCCCAAAGAAAAATGGGTCCCTAGGGATGCAAATCCAGACTGGGGAGATGTGGAGACTGAGCTACCGCCGCCCACCATCTCATCCCAGAACCAACAGCAAGAAAATCCCCTGGTTCAAACCCATCCTGGTGACTGCCTCCAAAAAGGGGGGGGCGGCCCGGAACCGGAGCCAGGGGAACACACAATGGCTCTGATCTCCAGTTGCCAACTTTTTCTTTCAGATTCCCAAGGCTCTCCACAGAATTCTGCCCAAATTTCTTCTCTTGCAATGTCCAAAACCAGAAAGTTAGCCCACCAGTTGTCCAAAAATGTGCATTATCTGTGCCCCCTTGAGGAGAAGGAGGGAAGATATTATGCCCCGGTACGAGTACAGGGGCAGGGTACAATTTTGGCACTGGTGGACACTGGATCTCAAGCTACCCTTCTGTCCAGAAGGGCCTTTGACGAACTGAATGCAGGAAGGGGAGGGAATTACCAAATTCCTCTCACCTCACTCCCTGGACAACTCCAGAACTTTGACGGGAAGGAAATTCCCGTTGAGGGGACGGCAGACTTGGACATTAAGATCGGGCGACACAAGGTGAAACAACCGGTCATAGTTGTGACTCCAGAGGGCACCCCTTGTTTACTAGGGAATGACCTCCTGAGAAGGTTGTCACCCCTAATAGATTGTGTAAACAAGGTCCTCTGGACCCAGACTAGCCGACCAATAAAATTAAAACAGAGTGTCAACCATGTTAGTTTAAACGGCACCTGCCACATGGTTGAACACAAATCTGACCAAGTAGTATTTCACTTCCAGAATAGCCAAATTCCAGACGTGACAGTAATAGCAGTAGGACAACAGACTGGTGATGGAGGGTCCTCTCTATTTCTGAAAATCAACCTTCCTTCCAGTCTAAAGTGGTACTCCACGCTGGAAGGAAACACCCTGAAATTCTTTACCAATCCACAATCAGAAACTCCCACTCCTATAGTCCAGAGAGATGTGAAATCAGCTCAGAGCCTGGCTGATATTCAGCAAATTGGGGAGCAGTTGTTCATCCCTGTCCAATTAAATGATGGGAAGGACTCTGTTCTCGCTCGAGTGTGTGTGAACAACGGTAAGAGCTTCATCAGCGAAGCCATGTTCCGCCAACTCCCAAAAGATCCAGCCATTCCCACTTTCAAACTGATAGACAAATGGGAAATGGACCTGGAAGCACCTAATTCCAAACATCTCCTGCCAAGCAGGTGTATGCTCAAAATCTCCATTGGCAACAAGAGCATAGTCCATAATTGTTGGGTCGTGCGAGACGTCCCTGCCGCCTTTTACTTAGGCAGTGACATTCTCAATCGCTTTGCCATTAGTTTGGACCTAATAAACTTCAAAGCTTGGTCCCGATTAGCGGATAATCCCATGGGCTTTGATGATCCAGAAAAAGCATTTAGGTCAGCTCAATTGCTACCTTGTGCAGTTGAAATTCAGATCAAAGAGGAAGTCACCATCCCAGAAAGGACCCGACAATTCTCCCTGGAAGTGAAAGTTAAAAGAGGACAATATTTGCAAAACCCTGATGCTTACATACATCTAAACGCTTCTCTCCAACAGCAAGGGTTGGGGGTAAACCCAACACCATTAGTCAACATAGAACATGACACCATTCTAATTGAGGTGGATAACAGCGACTTAAAGAGTATTACTCTAGCCGCAGGCACCATTATTGGAATGGCGGTTGATGACCGACATTTTTCCATCGATTTAGGTAATGAACTGTTAGGGCCAATCCCCAAGGACTGCTTTGACAGTGACAGTGATGACAATACAACACCAGACAGGATTTTTACCCGGCATGGGGGGAACTTCCTGGTGTACACTTCTTGCCCTTATGGTAAGGAAGATGTGACTTGTGACTTCAGGAGGGATGAGGTGATTTTCCAGGTCCATGAGGGCTGCCTTTCCCACCTGAAGCCTCCAGTCCAAATCAGCACTCTGACCAGGGACTTCTCCACCCAGCTGGAGGAGGCCGCTGAAATAGCCAAACCAGAAGTCTTTCCAGGCTTCAGGCAGATGGTGGAAGAGAGAGTCAACCTAGCTGATGCCTGTGTGACTCTGGAACAAAAGCAAAAGTTGAAACAAGTTTTCTTGGATTTCCAAGATCTCTTTGCGGTAGACTCATATGACTGTGGTCGCATTGAAATCCACACAACAACAATCCCCTCGGACCCTGGCATGACTCCTGTGTTTGTGAAGCAATATCGCTTGCCTCTAGCATCCATGGAGTCCCTTACTGAAATAATTAAGAACCTGGAGTCCCGGGGAATAATCCGCCCAGTCCACAGCACCTTCAATAATCCGGTGCTGGGAATATTGAAGCCAAACGGCCAGTGGAGACTCTGTGCCGACCTCAGGGAGCTCAACAAACGGGTCCATACTTCCCGATGGCCTCTGCCCTACATTGACCAAGGGCTGGCCCAGATCCAGGGGTCACAGGTATTCACTGCAATAGACCTGACCAATGGATACTGGACTGTGCCTGTCAGTAGGGAGGACCAATACAAACTGGCTTTTACCTTTGGGGGCCAGCAGTACACATGGGCCCGGACTCCCTTCGGATACCTTAACTCCGGTAAGGAGTTTAACATTTTCCTACATAAGGCCATGCCCGACCTGGGTGCGAGGGGTAACCTGGCATATGTAGATGATGTCCTCATCAAAAGTTCATCTGTGGAGGAACACATAGCGGAGATCCGTTATGTTCTAACCCAGTTGAGGGCCGCCGGAGCAAAACTTTCCTTTCAGAAAGCACAGTGGTGTCGAACCCGTGTTAATTTCTTGGGGCATGAGATTACTCCTCAGGGTCTCTGTCCGCAGGAAAAGAAAGTGGAAACCCTCCAAAAATTGAAAGACCCCACAACTCTGCGGGAACTAAGGAGCCTCCTTGGACTGACTAATTACAGCAGAAAGTTCATTGAGGGCTACGCAGAGATCACCAGACCCCTGATTCATCTCCTGAAGGGGGGGGGTCAAGTGGGAATGGGGTCCAGAACAAGCCGAGGCAGTAAGACAACTCAAGAGAAGCCTCTCACAAGTGCCTTGCCTAGCTTACCCTGTCAGAAACAAGGAGTTCTTCCTGGAGACGGGGTTCTCTAATACGTGCTTGACGGCGGTATTATACCAAAAGCATGACAAGGTCAATAAAGTAATCTCCTATGCGAGCAAAACTTTATCCTCTGTGGAGGAAAAATTCAACGATTGTGAGAAGGCACTCCTGGCGACGGTGTGGGCATTGAAGAATTACCGCCCGTTTATCCAGGGGGAACACATCATAGTGGAGACTCCACACCAGCCTCTGCAATATCTCCAAAGTGACAGAATCCGGGCCGGAAATGTGAGTAATTCCCGAATTACTTCCTGGATTCTGTCAATCCAAGGCTTTCCTGTGGAGGTCAGATATGGCCAAAACAAGAAGAGTCCCCTCGCACAAGGTTTGGCTGACTTGCATGATTGTGCCAGAGAAAACTGTCTCGAGGACGAAAGTCTAAACATAAAGGACAACATGGAGGCATATCTTAATTCCCCCCACAAAGTCTTTGAAGAAGACAAGTGTGAGGGAATGCCCACTGTGTATGTGGATGGATGCTCTTACCATGTTGACAACGACGGGGAGAAAGAACTGGTGGCCGGCGTAGGGAATGCATGGGTGAATGAGTCCCCAGAACCCTCCGCTGGATACAAAATTGGTCCCCAAAGTAGTCAGGTGGCAGAATTGATGGCTGTGCATCAGGCCATCCTCACTGCTGTCCAGCATCAACTCCACGAACTGGTCATAATCACAGAGTCGGATTATGTACGGAACGGGTTCGTGGAACACCTGGTTAATTGGAAAACCAGAGGCATGTTATGTGCTAATAACAAACCCTTGAAACATGGGAAGTTGATCCAAAACATTGATGATCTGGTCACCTCGAATGAGATGACCATCTATTGGAAAAAGATCAAGGGTCATTCCAAAGTAGAGGGACCAGACAAAACTGAAAATGACTTAGCTGATCAGCTGACCAAAACCAGGGCCATCCAAGAGGATCTAATTGAGATTGAGTCCCTGTTGGGGGAAATCCAGGTCAATGCTATAACTATGTCCCAGACAAATGCTCACAACGACCTTTCAATTGCACAATGGAGTAAGGAGACCCCTGATGCTGATTTGATTACCGCTCAGAAGGGGGATCCAATTATTGGTAAGTTTTACCAACACCTTGAGGACCCTGAGAACTTTCCCCTGACGGATACCGATTACATTGGGAAAGAGGACCTAAGAGTGTTGATGAAATGTCCAAAAATGTTCCGAATCCAAGACGGTTTGCTGGTAAGGAAACCCAAAGCTGGCCACGATCAGTGGGTGGTTCCTACCTCATTCCGAAGCCTGATGTTAAGTCACGCCCATGATGCGGCCACCGCCGGTCATAGGGGGTTTCACACAACATTGGAAATCTTAAGAGAGGTTGCATACTGGCCACACATGGGCCAGGACCTCAGCCAATACTTGAAGGGGTGTCTTGTGTGTGCGCAATTTCAGCCGACGTCCCTCACACACCGCGCGCCTCTCCAAAAGCGGGGGATGACACTGCCATGGTCAGATTTACAAATCGACTTTGTAGGCCCCGTGATTCGCTCTGCTAGGGGGAAAAAGTACATGTTGACTGTGACATGCTTGTTTACCAAGTGGGTGGAATGTCTCCCAGCCCCAAATTGCAAGGCAGAAACCGCAGCTGCCCTGATGATTAACCACATCTTTTCCCGTTTTGGTCTACCTCAAAGGATTGAGTCAGACAGAGGTAGCCACTTCACCAGTGAAGTAATGACAAAGATGTGGGAGATACTGGGGGTCAAAAGGAAGTTGCATATTGCTTACCGGCCAGCTTCTTCTGGGGCAGTAGAGAGATATAACCGAACCATTGTGAGCATATTAAAGAAGTTTGTGGCAGATTCTGGGCCAAGTTGGGATATCCGATTACCTCTGGTCCTAATGGCCATCAGATCTACCCCTTCATCTGCAACCAAAATGTCACCATTCGAGTTGATGACTGGACGCAAGATGGTGCTTCCTCAGCATTTGCTCTACAGGGCCCAAGAGCAGACACTGATAAATGCCTCCACAACTCATGAGTATGTGGAGAATTTAAGGAAACACCTTCAACATGCTTTTGCTTATGCTCAGCGGAATCTAGAAAGATCAGCTGATAGCATGAAAACCCACTACGACCTGAAGACTTCCAGGTGGGGGACCGGGTCTATCTATACAATTTCCAAAGGAACCAGGCCAAACAGCGAAAATTTTTGCCTACATGGAAGGGACCCTTTGAGAGTATAGACAAAATCTCCCCTGTGGCCTACAAGATCCGCATCCCCAAAGGCGGTTTGGCAGAGGGGGAAGACAAGTGGGCGCACATTAACCAGTTGAAGTGTTGCCATCCCAGGCACACTCTGCAACAACTGGAGGAATCCTCTGGAATCCTAGAGGGTACTGTCTCAGATTAATTCAGTTCTAACTTAAAAGATCCTACATATAGCCTATCAAATTCTGTGTTTCTCAAGTTTATGTGTTCCTGTCTCTTAATTAAAAAAAAAATGTGCAGGTGCATATCTGTTGAGTTCCAAAATTCATATGCCACCCCACTATATCAATGGTGGGGGAAAAAGGTCCATGAATAGGTATTGCCGCTCTTCCTTTGTCGTCCTAGGAGAAAGAAAACCGGGAGACGGGCCAAGGAGGACGATCCGGAGACCGGGAGCAGAGACGCAAGAGGGCCCAGGGTACCGCCCAATATTCCCATCAGAACCGGCGAGGAGAACCGATCGATCAGTACCGGATGGAGGAAAAGATGCTGAACTGTGCCATCTATTGGAAGAAGATGAGGAAACATCCCAGGTCTTACGAGTCCCATCAGTGAAACAGAATGGCCATGGCAAGAGGGGGGGTTGTGGGATGTTTTTACCCATGCATCCAAGCCCTACCTCAAAAACTGTGCAGTACTGGCATTGAAAACATCATGATGGCCAGAGCTTCCCAGAAAATGCCCAGGGAAGTGCATGAAGAATAGGCTGCCACCCATTTTGCCGATGTTATGGGCACAGAAGGGCACTGCCTAAAACCACCATTGGACTACCCACACAGTAGTCTGAAACCATTGGGAATGGCAATGCTGATTGCCAAAAGCAACCTAGAATTGTGGGGAATTCATTTTCTTAAATCCCAAAAAGGGGTGCAGTACCAGTACTCACCACTATCAGAAAGCCGGCGTTTTAAAACCACCAGATTTTTTTAAAAACTGAATAAATGAACCCAAGGCAAGCCAAAGAAAGACTTACTGAGAGGTGGATACAATCTAAAGTTATATTCTGAAGTGACTTGAAGGTTTATAACAAGACTGGCTGAGCTGTGGATTTCAGCAGTTTAAGTAAATTTGGACTGAAAGACACTAAAAACCTAAATGTTTAAAAGAAATGAGTGACCTACTTTTAAGTGTCACATAGGTTGCAATTGTTTAAATGTCATAGTTTTAAACTTAGAATCAGCATCCTAGCTGCATATGTAAAAAATTGTCTTGACTTAAACTGGGGAACAAAAGTGACATTAGCTGGGGCCTGGCTTAAGGAACTGAATTCTGCCCACCAGCTACCCCCGACAGGAGTTGAGACTTGCACAACAGCTGTGTTCCCAGGCCTATCTGCCTTTTGCTGCTCCCACCAAAAGGGATATGACACTTCCCTGATTGAATTACCTGGGCTCTGCAGGAAATTGAACAAAGCCCTGTCCTGACTCAGGCAAATGTTTTATTATGGGGGCCATAAAAAGTGGCTTCCTCCTGGAAGTAAAGGGGAGGAGCACTGCCTGTGAGAGCAAGCTGGCTTGGCAGAACTGGAAAAACCAGAAATTCAACCTTGTGCTGGGGGGAAACCACACCCCTGTAGCCAGAATATGGTTTTAGAAAAAGATGAATAACTCATAGAGCGGACTTGTGAAAATTATTTAAATGATACCATAATTCTTGTGATTTTTCTGCCCACATTTTAAGAGGTTTTTAGAACCGGTGGCATGATCTGGGGGCAAGCTAGCAGTTAAGAGGGTATTACTTAAAATGTATGCATGTTAAAAATCTGACACTTCATCAATTAATGTCCATACTCCTTGCGCACATGTGTGTAAATTTGGGGTAATTTCCGATATTGCGAAACCAGTTAAAAAGTGCAAATGTCGCCATTTCTGAATGCAAGCTCCCAGGAAGAGCAGATTTGGACAGGGTATACCTCCTGTAATGCATGATGGGTGCATGTAATTTCAAACCACTGTGTAGCTATGAAATATGTCTTTTGGGTCAAAATATAGATTGTGTGTAATTTGACAGGGGTGGGTTCTCTGTACCATAAACAGACCTCATCATGATGACACTTCATTTCATTCCCCCAATCAAGGGGAAGAGTATGAAGTGGCCAATGACAAGTGGAGAGGGGTAGAACCTAGTGATGCTGCACACACACCCTTTTTCAAAACACATAAAAGCAGACAGACAGGACAGATAGGGACCTTCAAATCCATTTGCTGCGGGACGCTCTGCCGGGAAAATCCATACTTTACCTCCATCAATCTCTAGAGAAAGCTGTGCAGAAAGATCCAGACTTCAAATCTATCAATATCCAGAACCAGAGGCAGAGCAGAGCTGACCCAGATCACTGTGAAGTGCAGAGACCAGACCAGAGTCCAGTCTAAAACTTGACCAGATCCGTGGCGAGGCCCATTTAATTCAAGAATATAGTGTGAGTACCTAGCAAGACTGTGCAGAACCAATCTCATAGTTAAAATAATATAATTCAATCTATTTTAATTTAAATAGAACTGCCTCCTGTCACCTGTCATTTGTAAAGCTGTTACCTGTCATTTTCTAGTTGCAAAACTGTCACTGGTCACTTTGAAT
This sequence comes from Ambystoma mexicanum, assembly GCF_040938575.1. Classification (NCBI taxonomy): domain Eukaryota; kingdom Metazoa; phylum Chordata; class Amphibia; order Caudata; family Ambystomatidae; genus Ambystoma; species Ambystoma mexicanum. Next base: position 364,219,274 of record NC_090934.1, on the reverse strand, counting down.
TTTAACATTCCAAATCCGAAAAACTACCTTTATTTAATCATTCATAACTCCGTAACCGTTTGTGCTAGAGACTTGCAGTAACTTTCCTCTGAAAGCTGGGAATCGTGGCTTTTCTACGAACCTAGAACCGCATTCCTACCCCCTATAGTTTTGCCGCAATCGCGAAAAACGCACGCGCGAATTTTGCCGCGATTTGCAAATTTCTTTACGTGTGAAAACAGCAGTTTTCTTGCTTTCGTTTGCCAAAAATTCGTTTAACCTGCTAGTTACTCCTAGATCCTTGCTAAAGTGAGCCTGAACTCATCCCAAGTATATTTCACTCACCCTGAACCTCTAGAGGGAATTAAAAGCATTTTAGCATATTTTTCACTTCATTGCCAGCACACATAAAAGCATTTTGGGCCTGTGTTGCAAACTTCTGTAGTCTAAGCTTGCTGGGGTGAACTGAATTACATTTGATTGCATTTCTGGGAACTGTGTGCTTTCCTTCCATTTCCTTGCATTGCATAAGGGGGGGAGGGGATTGCCAGAGAAAAGTGATTACATTGTTTTGGTGAAATCGTATTGAGTATTTTCTGTACTGCATTTTCATTCAACATTGCATCCATCTGAACTTATATAAAGCATTCTCTACCCCTTATTCTTCTGTTCCTATTCACAAGTGTGCCAGTGCCAGACTATCCATTATTGATTACTGCTCATATTAAGTGTTATATTCAATTATTAAATTATTATAAAGTGTGATATATATATCTATTGTTTAAATTATCAAATAAACCTTTTAACTTGCAAAACAGAACTACTTCTTGGCTCAGTGGGGTCAGGGGAATTCCAAGAGAGGGGTGTTATATAGGGGTAGTCATCCAGAACGCATGAACTGGACATAAAGATATATCAATAAGGGTTTCCATTCAGTATCCCAGACTAGGCATTGACTTAGCTGTAGTGTTGAATTGAATCCTCTTACAGGTCACACTTGTCACAAATACACCCTTTAACGGTAGTGGAGTTATCCCCCCAAAAGTGAATATGCATGCCGCTGTCTTGGACAGAGCAGGAGGGTTCTGTAGGCTTTCAGAGTGGGCCAATGCCATAATGTTCTGGGATGCTTTAGTGTCTACCAGAACCTGAATGTCACAGTCAATATGCAGGACACAAAAAAAAGTCTTCATCATTGTCGTCATTGTCGTCACTAAGCTCATCTGTTTCCAGACTTCCTTGATACGCCGGTTCTACTTGTGCAATGGCTTGGGTAGGTCTATGCCCATGGGGCTTCAGCTTCATCTGCCCCCCTGACAAAGTAGTGGCTGCTGCTGCTCTGCGCACCCTTGCAAAATGGCTTGTAATACCACATCTTCCACATGTGTGGTATTTTGCTGGGCAGCCACCGACATGATGCAGGTCATACCCACAGTGAGGACAACTTGGGGGCATTCCACTCAGTGTTCTATCCTCGGCCATCCACTCCGCAATGTTATGGGATCAGCCAAGTTCAAGGATCCTGGCCAGAGTTTTCCCTGGCCCTCTCAATATTTTCCGTCACATCTTGGCTGAAATGCATCCCTGGATAATCTGTTGTTGCACCTTTTCATCTTCATTCCTTAGCACACAGGACATTGCTAGGTGCCTCAGCCTCCCATGGAAAGCGTCCAGTGATTCAGCTTCTATTTTTTTTTCGCTGACCGCATGACAAATCTTTAATAATCAGTGTTCACCATGGGTGTGAAATAGTCCATTAGAACCGCCATAGCCACAGCATAACAATTGTCCACGGGGCGAAGAGTTTTGAACAGTTTATGAACTACTGGGCCTGCAAAATATAAAAGTGTGGACTTTTTTGCATAATCATTTGTCTCGCCCACAGCATTGAAGTACATTTCTGTCACGTCCCCCGGTTTCTTAGGGTATTCTTATGCCCAGGGGAGAAGCCCGTGGCGTTTAACTTGGCGTTTGCGACAACGCCGACGCGACCGCCGGTAATCAACTACATCTCCCAAGAGGACTATGCCCGCAAGGAACCTTTGGAACGTTTTTTACTTTCTTTTTGCGTGCGTTCCACGCCTCGCTTGCATTTCACTTCCTATAATTGGCCACGCCCCCAGTAAGCCGGTGCTCCTAAACCATTGCGTTACGCGAGCTACGCTCTTGGAATAAGTTCCTTCTCCCCTTTTCCTTGCCTTTCTGGTTCCTGAATTCTATGCTTACCTTGGACCTTGGACCTTGTTATCGTCTCCTTGGTTCTGCCTTAGACCTTCGTTTGATCAACTCCCCTGCTCGACCACGGAATACACCTCGGACTTGTTTTGGATTCTGCTTCTCATGTCTGGTTTCCGGCTCCCTTCAACCCCGTAGTCATCACTCCTGGCCACCCGCTCCCCGAGTGGAGAAACCTCACTTCTTGGTTATTGTTGGGACGCTTTGCTGTGCTCATCACTTGTGGGATTTTTTGGGACGCTTTGCTGTGCTCATCACTTGTGGGATTTTTTGGGACGCTTTGCTGTGCTCATCACTTGTGGGATTTTTTGGGACGCTTTGCTGTGCTCATCACTTGTGGGATTTTTTGGGACGCTTCGCTGTGCTCATCATTTACTCCGCCCCCTTGGATCTTGAGACACTTGGCTTCACTCCTTGGATAGTGGGACGCTCTGCTGTTTTCTTTTGCCTACTTGCTCTTGGAACATTTGATTTTGTTTTCACTCATTGGAATGAGGGACGCTCTACTGTTGACATCACTAATCCATCATTGAGGGAAGTCTATGGTCCCCCTTCATTCAAGCAAGAAAATTTCCTCTGACCTTCACGCACTCCCATTCTTGTGTATTGTCACAAGTAGGTATTCCGCCTGAAGGAAAAGAATACACAGGTAAGCTTGAGGGGCTCGGAGGGGGTAGAGGGACTGGAATTGTCAACAAACGGTATGTAATATTTGCTTTGTTTGTTTTCTTCCCTCTAGCTCCGCTGTGCGTTCTGCCTTTTTGCCTGAGCCCTTGGCCTGACAGGTGTTTCTTTTCCCTGCAAGCTGTGCTCTCAGGAAGGAAGTCTGAATTACTTTAGCGGCATCTGACCCAAGTGATTCTTCAGACTGATCGTGGAACCCTCGAAACGCGACAGATTTAGGAGCCCAATACTGTCTGTTCGAGATGGATCCTAATGCAGATCCTATGGCTGCTATGATGCAAGCCTTTACCACGTTACGCACAGACATGGCAGTAGCACATGCCGCTTTGCACCAACGCATGGATGTCATGCAAAGCTTTGTGCAACCCTTGCCGGTGGATGAGGAGTTTGGGGATGTTCCCGCTCCTGTACCACCACCAGTTCCTCCGACACCCCTAGCCCCTGTGGTGTTGCCGGGTCCTTTTCCATTGGCACCACCGGAACGCTTCACGGGAGACCCAAAAACGTATAGGACATTTGTCAATCAATGTCGTTTACATTTCCTATGCCGTCCCTTGGCATTCCCTAATTCTGAAACAAAAGCAGCTTTTGTGCTCTCTCATCTAGGGGGTATGGCTGCGGCCTGGGCGAATCCATTGTTGGAGTCCAATGACCCGGTCTTGTACGATTTCGATGCCCTACTAGTCGCCATGAATCTGGTCTTTGACACCAGATATAAGGCTCAGGCTTCGGATTTAGAGTTTTTGGCAATATCCCAGGGGAAACAACCTCTTTTGGCGTATTTAGCCCGATTTAATCAGCTGGCCGCAGAAACCTCTTGGCCTGAATCAAAAAAGGCGGCAGTCTTTTATAAGGGGTTATCAGACGAACTTAAGGACGCATTGTCCGTTGTCCCTTCTATCCCTTCAGTATTTCCTGAATTGCTTGATTTGGTATTACAGGTCGATGCTCGGATGCAACAAAGGCGTGGAGAACGCCGTCACCTTGATCCTCGCCCTGGCAAATCCGAATTAGGATCTTCTCCAACCTCTGGAGAGGTAGAACCCATGCAAATTGGGGCAGTGAAAGGTCCCCTCTCAAAAGCAGAGAGGGAGAGAAGAATGCAAAACAATCTGTGTCTGTATTGTGGACAAACGGGACATTTCATTCGTGTCTGCCCTAAACGCCCTGTTAAACGGGCGGGAAACGCCACGACCCGTCCCTAAATCGAGCCGACGTGACGGGTCAGCCTTCCAATGGCTCATTCCTTCAAACAGCTGCCGCGCACATATATTTAGATATGTCTTTTATGTTGCCCAACTCTCAAGTCTTTTCTAGTCCAGTCATGATAGATTCCGGGGCAACAGGTAATTATATGGATGAACATCTGGCAGCAACCTATGGTATCCCGGTAGACCCTAAGGAGTCACCAGAACTTGTCTATGCAGTAGACGGCTCCTGTTTGGTTTCGGGTCATGTTGTAAAACAAACACAACCCTTGCGGATGAGCACAACGGAAGGGCATGCAGAATACCTGTCCTTCGATATCATTTCCACACCACAATTTGGGGTCATCTTGGGCCTCCCATGGTTGCGTAAACATAACCCTATCATTGATTGGGTGGAGCAAACAGTGCTTTTTTCTTCTCCCCTGTGTTTGAGGGACTGCTTTCCACTTCACGGGACATCTCACCCATCTCCATGTAAGGCTCTGATTTCAAGTATCCTCACTTGTAACGCTACTACTAGGATGACAGTGGAAATCCCTTCTGCATATCAGGACCTGATTGAAGTGTTTGACAAAGGTTTGTCTGAACAACTGCCGCCACATCGGGAATATGACTGTCCGATTGATTTGGTACCCAATGCCATTCTCCCCCATGGAAGGATATATTCTTTGGCACGGCCTGAGGAAGAACTCCTAAAGGAGTACGTTGAGAAATCTCTGAGATTGGGCCATATAAGACCTTCCCGTTCTCCAGCTGCTTCTCCGATTTTTTTTGTCCCAAAAAAGGAAGGGGATCTCCGGCCTTGTGTAGATTATCGTACACTTAATGCTGTGACAATAAAAAACCAGTACCCATTACCCCTCATTTCGGAGTTGTTGGATCGTCTCTCTACCGCCAAACTCTTTACGAAACTAGATCTAAGGGGGGCCTACAATCTGGTGAGAGTGCGTGCGGGCGACGAATGGAAGACTGCCTTCAAGTGCAAATACGGCCTTTTTGAATACCTAGTAATGCCGTTTGGTCTATGTAACGCCCCCGCAACCTTCCAACACTTTGTCAATGACATCTTCCGAGACCTGTTGGATGTTTTTGTTGTGATATATCTGGATGATATATTAATATTCTCGGAAACGTTATCACAACATGAGAACCATGTCCGGACGGTGTTACTCCGTCTTCGGGAACATGGGTTATATGCAAAGGCTGAAAAATGTGTCTTTCATGTTTCCTCTGTGGAGTTTCTAGGATTCGTGATTTCCTCTCAGGGTGTTCATATGCATGATGCAAAGATACGAACAGTCCTTGATTGGCCTGCTCCTACTTCGCTTAAGGGTTTGCAATCTTTCCTAGGATTTGCTAACTTTTATAGACGCTTTATTGCATCCTTTTCAGCCATTGTAGTCCCATTGACACGCCTTACCAGTCCCTCAGTTCCCTTTTGTTGGGACCTTCAGGCTCAGGACGCCTTTCAGGCCTTGAAAGAGGCGTTCACTACGGCTCCGGTCTTGCTACATCCAAACCCCCTATTACCTTTCATCATCGAAGCTGATGCCTCTGCCCTTGCCCTTGGGGCGATCTTATCTCAAAAATGCCCCACGACTCGGCAACTACACCCAGTAGCCTTCTTTTCCAGGAAATTGACTTCTCCGGAGAAACATTATACTATAATGGAACGTGAGCTATTGGCTATTCGAGCTGCTTTTAAGGAGTGGAGACACCATCTACTGGGGGGTCGACACCCTGTCACGGTTTACACGGACCACCGTAACCTACAAGCTCTATCCACGGTGAAATGTACCAACTCTAGACAAATCAGATGGCATTTGTTTTTTGCACAATTCAATTTCACGGTTTCTTATCGACCGGGCCCCTTGCATGGCAAGGCCGATGCACTTTCTCGTATCGGAGTTGATATTCCCTTTGAGGAGGCAGTTCTTCCTGTCTTGCCACACAACACGGTTATGTGTGTCTGTGCTGCAACCGGTTCCTTATTGGAACGGATCCGTCACTGGGCTGCTGACCATGGGGAGGTACTTCAAGGGCTAAAAGCACAATTGATATCGGGATTACCTTACATACAGGAACGTGTATATATCCCTGATGCTCTGACTCGGTTACAGGCCCTAAACTGGTCCCATGATACTCGCCTGGCGGCCCATCCAGGACAAACTAAGACAACTGATCTACTCCTCCGGTGGTGTTGGTGGCCCAATATGAAACGGGATGTGGCAGACTATGTATCTAAATGTGCCGTCTGTACACAATGCAAAACGGTACCTGGAAAACCGGTGGGGCTTCTCCAGAAAATGCCCATCCCATCACGCCCATGGCACACTGTGTCACTTGATTTTGTGGTAGAGCTACCACCAGTCCAGGGGTTTACCACTATCTTGGTGGTGGTAGATGCCTTCACCAAGATGGCACGCTTTGTACCCTGCAATGGTGTTCCTTCTGCTCCTACATTGGCCAAGTTGTTCTTCGAACAGGTGGTTCGCCTATTCGGCCTCCCTCTGATCCTTATCTCAGATCGTGGATCCCAATTCACCTCGCGTTTTTGGGTGGCTCTCACTCGATTTCTCGGCATTGACGTTCGCCTATCCTCAGCATACCATCCTCAGACGGACGGGCAGACAGAACGTCTCAATGCCACAATGGAGCAGTATCTCCGATGTTTGTGTCTACAATATCAATCGGACTGGCTGTCTGTATTGGGGGCTGCGGAATTCGCTTACAACAATGCCTGCCATGCATCGGCTGGTTGTTCACCCTTCTATGCCATGTATGGATTACATCCTCGAGTTCTACCATCCACCCTTCCTTCGGTGGCACGAGTACCCGCAGCTCAGGCAACAGCCCAGTCCTTACGATCTATCCGTGCCGCTGTGCTTCAGCATCTACACCAAGCACAGGATCGCACGAAACGAAATGCTGATAGGCATCGTAGGACAGCCCCGGAGTATCACCTGGGGGACAAGGTCTGGCTATCCACTGTGCACCTTCGCATACCAGGCAAACGTAAACTGAATCCCCGCTACGTGGGTCCCTATACCATCACGCGATGCATCAACGCAGTGGCCTATCGTTTGGGCATACCCTCGGCTTGGAAGATCCACCCCGTGTTCCACGTCTCCCTATTACGGCCTTATGTTGCCGGTACACGTTTGGGTGATCGTCCCGCTCCCATTGCGATTCAGGGGGAAGAGGAATATGAGGTTCAGGCCATATTAGATACTCGAGTAATCCGGGGCACCCGGCATTATCTAGTAGACTGGAAAGGCTATGGCCCCGAAGATCGTACCTGGGAACCCGCCTCAAATCTTCACGCTCCGCGTCTTTTGCGGGCGTTTCTCCGGTCTAATGGTTCGAGACCCGGGGGAGGCCCATCTTTGAGGAGGGGTACTGTCACGTCCCCCGGTTTCTTAGGGTATTCTTATGCCCAGGGGAGAAGCCCGTGGCGTTTAACTTGGCGTTTGCGACAACGCCGACGCCACCGCCGGTAATCAACTACATCTCCCAAGAGGACTATGCCCGCAAGGAACCTTTGGAACGTTTTTTACTTTCTTTTTGCGTGCGTTCCACGCCTCGCTTGCATTTCACTTCCTATAATTGGCCACGCCCCCAGTAAGCCGGTGCTCCTAAACCATTGCGTTACGCGAGCTACGCTCTTGGAATAAGTTCCTTCTCCCCTTTTCCTTGCCTTTCTGGTTCCTGAATTCTATGCTTACCTTGGACCTTGGACCTTGTTATCGTCTCCTTGGTTCTGCCTTAGACCTTCGTTTGATCAACTCCCCTGCTCGACCACGGAATACACCTCGGACTTGTTTTGGATTCTGCTTCTCATGTCTGGTTTCCGGCTCCCTTCAACCCCGTAGTCATCACTCCTGGCCACCCGCTCCCCGAGTGGAGAAACCTCACTTCTTGGTTATTGTTGGGACGCTTTGCTGTGCTCATCACTTGTGGGATTTTTTGGGACGCTTTGCTGTGCTCATCACTTGTGGGATTTTTTGGGACGCTTTGCTGTGCTCATCACTTGTGGGATTTTTTGGGACGCTTTGCTGTGCTCATCACTTGTGGGATTTTTTGGGACGCTTCGCTGTGCTCATCATTTACTCCGCCCCCTTGGATCTTGAGACACTTGGCTTCACTCCTTGGATAGTGGGACGCTCTGCTGTTTTCTTTTGCCTACTTGCTCTTGGAACATTTGATTTTGTTTTCACTCATTGGAATGAGGGACGCTCTACTGTTGACATCACTAATCCATCATTGAGGGAAGTCTATGGTCCCCCTTCATTCAAGCAAGAAAATTTCCTCTGACCTTCACGCACTCCCATTCTTGTGTATTGTCACAAGTAGGTATTCCGCCTGAAGGAAAAGAATACACAGGTAAGCTTGTGGGGCTCGGAGGGGGTAGAGGGACTGGAATTGTCAACAAACGGTATGTAATATTTGCTTTGTTTGTTTTCTTCCCTCTAGCTCCGCTGTGCGTTCTGCCTTTTTGCCTGAGCCCTTGGCCTGACAGGTGTTTCTTTTCCCTGCAAGCTGTGCTCTCAGGAAGGAAGTCTGAATTACTTTAGCGGCATCTGACCCAAGTGATTCTTCAGACTGATCGTGGAACCCTCGAAACGCGACAATTTCAAGCCTTTCTATCCAGAGGCTCTGGCGTGATTCTAAGCTGGAGACAGACCAAGAAATGTGGGGCTATGAACCATGTTGGCAAGGCATCCCGCCACCCAACAGCGCTTGCGCAGGTTCATCTGCCATTTGGGAAGGTGAATGTAGGGTATGAAAATAGGTAAGGACCAAGATAGGATCTGCACCTGGAGTGCACTCCTTTGGAACAATCAAAGGTCTTGCAGTGTGCCCACATGTGTGTGCTGACCACCCAGAGCTCAGCCTCGACACCAACTACAATTTCTCCTCCCTCTCTGCACGTGAGACAGGGTTTGTTGCAGCACTGGCAAAAGTTGTAAGCCCTTACGTGCCTAATATTCGTTGCTAATGCAGGCCGAGGCTTAGATTCCATTAAAGACGTTGTGGCGAATATTATGCATTAATATTACTAAATATGGTAGCAGTTAAGAAGAAAATCATGTGCAAATAAGTAAAACAAGGTTAGACACATATTTGTTATGTTAATAGTAAGGATCATGACCTTTCCACAGCCAATCACATGACACCCACCAGGGGTGTTGCTAGGTCTGGAAAGGATCAGGGCCTAAGCTAATGTCGGGACTGGCTGGATTCGGGGCCAGCTATATCCTTTTGGTTGTAGCCCCTGAGCTTCTATCCGGGGCTACAACCAAAAGACCAGGGGCTATAGCCTCCTTAGCCCCCCCCTAACAACGCCTCTGACACCCACTATCAAAGTCCCTTTTCTTCTTCTTTCTAAGTCTACATGGACCTATGCTTTTTTCGAATAATATGCTGGACCTTTTCAGAATCTTGAAATATCCCACCACAGAATTTCGACAATGCCAACTGATTCTACTTTGTTACACCCACTTTGCCAATAAACACATTTCTTCTGCAGAAGAAATATATATATTTATTTTTTACAATACTCGCCTTTGAGTCCAATCTTATTCTCTTCTCGCATTATTGAAGGAGATTAGACATTGTATTAAGACTTGAGGTTGTTGTCATAAAATGTTTTTTATGACAACAACCATCTCCACCATACCGAGTAAGGGAAATAGCACTGACAACAAATAATTACCCACAAACGAATATAATTTCATCTTTTCTCTTGCTTTGCCTTACTAACGTCAATGTTAGAGCAATCCAGCAGTCTCACTGGAAAACTTGTATGCCCAATTGTAAGCAACCCCCAACTAGCAACTCTACCCACAACCCTTCTCAAAGACTCCATCGAGCAATGTCATCCCTATCTCCTTAAATACAGCCTTTGATAAGCCTTTGCCCAAAAATCCCAACGTCTGACCTTACAAACTACCTAAATACTGAACCATCTCCAGCACATCACTCAGTGCCAAACCGCTTGAGAAATTAGTTCACCATTTGTTGAAAACTATATCCACCTCCAAGAGTCACAACACAGATTCAGATCAAGGAGAGAAACAAAATCCATATTATGCTTCATATGCAACATCTGAAAAACAACAAAGAAGCAAACTCAGTGAGTTTTCTCATTCTGGAGACCTTTTTACTGCCTTCAACAATATCATATCGAAGATTCTACTAAAGTGATTGGTAGACATCGGAGTAAAAGGAACTGCCCTTCATTGGATTCTTACCAAAAGGGCTGAAAACCACACATGCCCCCTTTCAGGCCATGTCCCTCCAAGGAGCCAGTCTCCTGTCTCTACTCTTCAACATTTTCATGAATCTTCTCCTGGAACCTTTTTACAGCGTTAGCCTCTCTGTCATCAGTTATGCATGCAAATGATCTATAAGCTCACACCCGACTTTACAATGTATGCACCAAAACCTTGTGCTTTATCATGCACATGTGAACTCACGAATGACCACATACACAGACTCAAAATCCCCTATCATTGGTATGTATAGCGTGCCTATGCACAAAAGGCATCCATGCATTATCTTAGAGCAGGATACAGGGTTGCAGAAGAACTTAGCAAGAAAAAAGGAAAGTTTTGCGCTTATGTCTATACGTAATACATTCATTGAATGTATTCTTTTGGAAGAGTATTCGATAATCAAGATGCAAGCACTTGGGAAGGAACTGCCAATGGAATAGCTCTCCGAAACCACTCACAAATTCCCTAGCTAGATAAAATGGGAACCTGCACCCAGCCCATGACACCTGACAGGAACCTCAGAATCATGATGGGCAGAGACCTCACACTGAAACCCCAGCTTAAAACCAGTGTAAGGACAGTTTATGTCAGCTCTGAAAGATTCAACACATTGGGGCAGATGTATAGCTCTATCATTAGTGCACAATGCTGCAAGGACAATGGTTTATAAGCCCTACCACGCCGACTAATGTCTTCAACCATCCAAAATCACAAAATGAGTATGACAGTTGTTGGTAATAATCGTTAATTGTAACTTATTTATCAAAGCGCTGTGAAACCACTACCCATGGTATGCAGCCATATACAAAACAAGTATTATTTGTACTATTACTACCAAAAAGTGCCCATACAACGCACAGGTTCTGCAGACAGACATAATGGCACTCTCGTCAATTGGTGAAAATCAATGATACTGTAGGTCACGGGTCGGATGCGGTTATCGCTTAATGTGCTTTGCACTCTTCTGTAAACCACACTGAGAATGGGTGCATTTGGCTGGCTGACAGACCCTGGAGCAGACGTGAAGGGGAGGCTAGAGTTTGTGTGCTGCAGCATGCTGGGACGTTCTGTGCGCTCTTTCCCACCTGTTGCCAGACCCTGGTGCGGTGCAGTGTGTTGCAGTGAATTGTGATGCAAATGTCTCGGAATCAGTGCACCCTAGGGCTTTGAAACGTGTTTTTTTTAGTTTTGTTCCTCAAGTTGAGATGCTTAAAAAGAGCTTTGTCCAGTTCTTTTATGACCACATTGATGTGCTGCCGATTTCAGGCAATCGCCTCAAGTGTGAAGGGACTCATATTTGGGCAAAAGGATGGGCTGTCCAAATGCCATGTAGCCAGAAATGTCTTAACGGTCCTACCAGTATGTGAAATGTGGTGCAGATTGGTCGAGCTCCAGTAGAGTGATCTTGAGAGAGGCATGTAAGATAGTTCGTTCTTTAAGATATACAGGTGTCCTTCCTTTGTCACATTAATGGGTCAAAGCAAGAGCTTTAAAGTGTACTCTCGCGGACACATTAGGCCAATGAAGATTCCTTCTAGCATAGGAGATGTGCTCCTTCCATGGAATGCAACAGATGACACGGACAGCTTCATTTTGAAGTATTTGAAGTCGGTTTATGGAGTTTCTACTAGCCCCAAACCAAAGGGCATTGCAATAGTCCAAGCGTGGCATGTCAATGGCTATGACAAAGGTATGGGGATGTTTAAAGGACAGGAGAGGTTTTGCCTGTCTCAGCACCCTGAGGTGATACCTTGTGCCACTGGCAACTCTGTCAACGTGTGCATCAGAGTCAAGAGAAGCTTCGGCATACACCCCCAACATTTTAACCTTTTCCATGAAGACAATATGGTTTCCTTCAATATACACATGACTGCACTCCGGACCCAACTTGGCTCTAGCCCTCATAGATCCAAAGATCATAAGTTCGAACTTGGCACTGTTTAAAGAAATCCAATTACTGGACATCCAGCTTTTTATCAGGCCATAGATGTTAACTAGTCTGGTTGAGCTGGCCTTGTAGTCTCCACTCATATCCATCAGGAATTGAGTGTTGTCCGTATAGTTTGTAAAATGGAGCCCTGGGTGGATAACATATCACACAGAGGCCTTATATAAAGATTGAAAAATGTGGGTGACAAACAAGCCCCCTGTGGGACGCCACAATGTATTGACTTAACGCATGAGTTCCTATCACTCAGGAAAGAACTGCTGGCCCCTACTGAGCGCTCGTCATTGGCAGAAAAGGTATCCAGTAAATGCCTATGGTTGAGCCGGACAAAGGTGACCAATAGATCTAAAGGAATCAGCAGCCCAGTCAGAAGGTCTAGTAAGGTGATTTCAGTAAAGTGATTTGCTCGAAAACCCGATTGTTTGGGACAGACTGAGAAAATACAACCACAGTGCCGCCATCGTCATTAGACTGGCCACCCCTTAAAGCATGCATACTTTTAAAGAAAAGTGCATCACCTATGAAGCAGTCACAACCCAATCACTGCCCACCACATTCATTCTCTGCACTAAATCCCACACCTGTTATGTCTTTTCTCACCTGGGCTGTAACCTCAATACTTATCATGTCCGAATATGTTTCTTGACAGACTTAAAGTAGTGCATCTAGGGTGAGCAACTCTGGATCGACACCTGAGCTGGATAAACATTTCAGCTGATATATGAGATTTGAGGAAAAGAGAGCAATGTAGAAGTGACCACATGCATTCTGAAAAGAAGTGGACATGGCCATATTGATCATCCATTCTCGTTTGTCCAGAAGATACCAGGAATTCCTCCATGTTTCACATCACTGGGAGATATCATAACTTTGGGTAAATTGTCCTCGCCAAAGACCAAATTCATAAATCCCTTACTACTTCTGCTAAGCTCTATCATCCTGGCCCTCACAGGTGGCCGATGGAGTTCAAAGTTGATAATTTGTATTTAAGGATTAATTTTTCTTTTTTATGAATTGTGTTCTAGAAACCTTTCCATGATATATACCCAAAAACTGGTGCATCAAAAAAAATCATCAGTCTACAAATAGCATTTAAATCTCTTTAGCCATTTAGAAAAGTGCATGTATCTTTTACCACACCTCAGCCACAACTCAGCCACTTACACAATTGGCAAAATGTGGTGGCCATTTAAAAGCTGAGTCTAAAAACACTCAGAATTCAGAAATCCTTGATCCAGATTGTGAACAAATTGACTTAAACACTCATGTCTAATTATTTTAGTACTAACACAGTCTACATACATGTTGCTATGTTGTTCACCATGAAAAGAACATACCCTAAAGAGCTCCGAGTTGAAGATGTCAAGGAAATGATTCCTCTATCAAAACTGACAGCTTTTCCTCTAGTCTTGCTAACAGTCTCAGAAGATATTTACACTCTTCACTATGAAAATCAGATGATGGTGTGTTCATTGATTTCCTTTTCTAGATGTAGAAAAGATATTGGGCCTCATTACGAGATTCGCGGTAATGGAAAAACGATGCCGGTAAAGGAATACCAGCACCGCTTACCACTCCATCCCATTACGGGTAGACATCCCGATATCAGCGCCACCGCTGAGACCGTGCCCCTCAGTACCGGCATGTGCGAGGGCACGCGCCCCTTCGGTCTGGCAATACCAGGATGTCGCTAACAGGAGGACATCACAAGTCACGCGGACATGTACCTACCGGCATCTCGAAAGCGGTAATTAGGGACACCGCGATGCCGGCATTACCGGCATCGCGGATCACCCGCTAATAGCAATGTGCTGTTTTCCCAACTGCCACAGGTGCACACAATCAGCACAGGTGGAGGCAATGGAGTCTGGCCCAGCACAAAAGGAGCACACCCACACACCCCACCCCTTCCCACACCAAAATGATCCCACTTGCTGTTGCGATATTGAGGCTGGAGGACATGCTTGCATTGCTACTCCATGAGCAACAACTACAACAGGCACTACGGAGGAGACTCAGGAGTCGAAGGAGGGTGAGAGAGGCCCAGCAAGTCCCACCAGTGCAGCCAGTTGTACCACGCAGGCAGCCACCAATCCCTTGCATCAGAACCAGTCCTTTCAACCTAACTTCTGTGCAGATCCACACCCTGTACCGCCTGGACCGGGACACAATCACCATCAATGTGGACATGATACACAACGACATTGTCAGCCTGATTGAAATCTGCACCGCCATCCGCCCTCCACTGAAGGTAGTGCCTGTGCGCCACTTCCTGGCCACAGGCACCTACCAGCACACAGTGGGGCAGATGCATGGCATAGCACAAGCTTATTTTTCATGCTTGCTGAACCAAGTGCTGATGCCCTCCTGAAGCACGCAAGCGACTACATATCCCTACCACGGAATGCCCAGGAGATCTTTGACACTAAAATTGGCTTCCATGCACTGGCAGGCATGCCAAATTGTATTGGTGCCCTCGACTGCCCCCATGCGGAATTGTTGATCCCACATGCCATGGAGGTGGCGTACCACAATCGTAAGCTATACCACTCCGTCAATGTGCAGATGGTATGTGATTCCAGCAAGTTCATCACACATTGTTGTGCTCGATATTCCTGATCAAATCATGATTGAATGGTCCTGCGGAACTCCACGATACCACGCTACATGGAGCGCCATGCTGGATGACGTGCCTGGCTGCTTGGTTGACAGGCACATGGCAGTGTAATGGGGGAGGAGTGATGCACACACCACCTGGGTGAGATTGGGGTGGTGACTGGACAATGCCCATACTGAAAAACACTGTGCCCCAAAACATCCCAAGCTGAACATAACACCTAAACCTCATAGAAATGATGGATGCTGCACACCACTGCCAATATGGCAGACTTGCAACCAGCCCACATCCCTCAACACGTCCACTGCACATCATCAGACCGTACCCTCTGTAGCACAATGCAGCAACATGCTGTGAGTATTCACAGTGTATATGACTGCAGCAAAACACAACACATGACATGCATCCATGAGTGCGCACAAATCAATCCCACCAAGGGAATTCACTGATTGTCACTGACCCACCACCACAGTAGCGCTGCATGTCACCATGGGAATAATAACCGATGAATGACAAATCATGATGAAACTTGTGCCAATGCTGCTAGTAAAAATACATACATATCACTCCACATCACCTATATGATTGCAAATACAGCAGTAGGCATCCACAGAACATGAACACCAGCATGGAAGTGGACACCCTGCATCATCTGGATGACGCATCCCACACCTGTAGACCATGGAACAGCACACATTGTGGTAAACAAACATGTGTGTAGACATCCAGGGACGTGTGCATGTGAACAACAAATATCTGCAGGAGAGTGATAAGTACAGGTGTCATGGTTGAAATTGACTCACACATACCTCATTTTGCTCTGATGCAGGTGATGCTGGCTATCCCTTGAAGCAGTGGCTCTTCACCCCTGTTCGGAACTCGCAGAACAGACACGAAGAGGACTACAATCA
Organism: Ambystoma mexicanum; assembly: GCF_040938575.1. NCBI lineage: Eukaryota > Metazoa > Chordata > Amphibia > Caudata > Ambystomatidae > Ambystoma > Ambystoma mexicanum. The sequence continues at coordinate 364,203,414 of NC_090934.1, read as the reverse complement.
GGCCCATACCCGTACCCGTGTGGTAGTCGAGCAGACCTTTGGCCTGTTGAAGGCACGGTTTTGCTGCCTCAGCAGGTCGGGTGGGGCACTCCTGTACGGGCATGAGAAGGTGGCCAAGATCATCATGGTATGTGCCACGCTGCACAACACGTGCATCCGACGGAACATGCCTCTGCCGAATGACATTGACCAGCAACCACCAGGGGATGATGAAGATGATGAAGAAGAAGGGGTTGCACATCAGCCAGGTGGCGATGCACATGAGGGATGTGCTGTGCACCAGTCTGTGATAGGCCAATATTTCTAAGATACATGGATGCAGAGGGTGCCAAGGATGTGGGACTCTGGGCACTGGGTGTGGGGGTACATGGACACTGTGCACTGTAAACCAATAAAGCACACATACACAATGTCCAGTCATGTGTTTTTTTGTACACAGCGGGTGTATTAAACAGGTGATATATGCAAAGTGCAATGACCCTCCACCACACACACCCCCCACTCCTCCCCCACAACTCCCCCACTCATGGTGTGCAATCATAGTCATTCTATGCAATATGAGTCAACATGCGTCCGCACATGCAGGCTGCCCCTGCTACTGGCTGAACCTCCAAGGCCTGGGTAATCCTGGCCAGGACCTGCAGCACCGCTGACAGCTCCTCGCAAATCCGCCTGGTACATGACTCTATGGCCCCTGTCATGGCTGCTGTGTTTTCACGTGCCTCCTGCCTCAAGGCACCATCGGCAACATACTGCTTGATGAGCCCTGTGAGCTCCTGCTGTCGCCCCTTCATTTGGGCCATGCACCACTCTCCATCCCGGATGCCTGTTGAGGTGAACGGGACATCTGCCGAGGGGCCCAATGCAGGTCTGTCCTCTGGAGGGCTCCAGGCCTCTTGGATTGCCTCTCCTCCTGACTGGTCCAGTGGGGTGCTATCTGGGGTGCTCAGTGGGGCGGGCTGGAGGATTTGCTCGGGACTTGGTGTGCGTACCACATCCATGGACAGGCTGTCGTCCTCAGGTAGACATTCCTCAACCTGGCAATGTCCATCATCTCCACTCTGGGGCGCTGTGGCAGCTGCCTCCACTATGGAGCTGTTTGCAGCTGACAGAATCCCGCCTGCCACAGGATCAGTGGATTCCACCTGTTTTCCTTCTATTGGTTTTGCGGCAGTTCTTTGCCGCCCCTGTGCCTTGACATCTTGTGTTGGTATTGGTTAGGGTGGCAGTTGGTGCTTGCTAGTGGCCTTTGATGTGGATGGCCTGGGGCCATCATCCCTGGCCCTGGGCTTTTTGTATGGTGTGCTGGCCGGTGCCGCGGTATCCTCACCATCGCTGTCGGAATCTGTGCCTGTGGGGGACCGAGAGAGGCACGGCATCAGTGATGGTTGTACATGCATCATGCATACATTCGTATTAGTGCAGTTGTACGCATGAGATGATTTGCTGTCTTGGAGTTGTGACATACAGGTTGCTTGCTATATGGGGGATTATTCAAGCATACGTCAAGTTCTCACATGTGTAAGATGATGTATGCTGTGTGACATGCCTTTGTGTTGTGGACAGCGTCTCAGGTATGGCATTGGCATGCTGCATGCATGTTGATGTGACGGTGCTGGGGACAGCATCTAGACAGGGATGTGTCCATCTGTGTGTGATGGCCCGTACATTGGCCTATGTCACTGTCACATTTGTATGCGCATCATCATGCTTTGAATTCCAGTGGTTTGTGTGGACACTCACCTCCATCTGCTGATGACGGTACTCCACACTCCATATCTCCGACTCCCTCAATGTCCTCCATGCCGATCGTACTGGCACATGTCTACTCCCATCTGGTGAGCTTGATGGGGGAGTGGGCCCCACCGCCTGTTGCCAGACCCTGGCTCTGATTGGCCGATAGAATGTTCCGCACATGGAGGCGTAGGTCATCCCACCGCTTTTTCAGGTCTGTGACGGTGCGGGTGGTAGTGCCAGCCGCACTGACCTTTCTGGCCACTTCCTCCCATATCTCCTTTTTCTTGATCTGAGCAGGTCCCATGAGGTCTGCTGCGAAGACCACATCACCATTCTGGGCCAGAGTGCCTGCCAATATATTCAATTCATTCTCCGAAAAGTACACCTTGCGGTGATTAGAGGCACCTTTCTTGATGGCCTTTGCCATACTGCTGGAGATGTAAGTGCTATTTTGGGGATCGAGGTCCTGTGTGTGGAGGATTGCAATGGATTGTGTTTTTCAAGATGGCCGCTGTTGCATTTCCCGTTCCGGCGCGATGGCGTTACTTCCGGTTCCGGTATTGACGGGCCTGGTATTGCCGGACCCATTATTCCTGAGCCTGTTATTGCCGGACCCGTTATTGCCGGTGCCCGTTATTTAGTTGTGGATGGATGCACAATATCTTCAACCAATCTCGTCGAACACACATCTCCACATTTACAAAAAAACTTCACTGGCTTCCGGTCAAACATCGTATAACACACAAGGTGCTTACTACGACCCACAAATGCTTTAGTCTCAGCAGTCCGACATACCTGTCAGCCCGTATTAGTACCAAGCCCAATGAGAGAAATCTTTGCTCATCTACTGCAGTCGTCCTCAAACATCCCAAATTTAGGACAGCCAAATTTGGAGCCACCAATCTTAATGCACAGGGCCCCCTTCTTTGGAATGCACTACCAGCCCGGATACGGCAGATCCAGAGCTATACTGTATTCAAACGTGCCATAAAAACTCACTTTTTCAACTTGGAATAACTCATTGACTCTGCCCTCCTCGTCTGCCTCATGTGCCTGTCTGTCCATGTCTTGTCTTTGTGTGCGCCCTGAGGCCCACGAGCATGTTGGCGTATTACACAAATTAAAATAAATAAATAAATGGAGACAGAGGGGGTGTCAGCGCATTACATGATGCCGCTAACGGGGGTTTGAGGGTCGTTAACGGCATGCCGGTACTGACATTACCGGCATGCCGGTATGCGCATGCACGCATTCTCATAATCGGCTGCTGTTAGTGGCGTCAGTGCTACTCGGACGCGGTATTGCCTCCATGCCAGTAAGGATTGGTTTTTACCACGAATCTCGTAATGAGGCCAATTGTCATTTATAGGAGTTTTCTGGGTGTTATTAGGCCTTGTGCAAGCGTAGCATGTTATCTGAATCTATCAGAGTGTAACAGTCTAAACTAACAGTGTCCTCTGCATAGTACGTTGTACATGGCTGGTCAAAGGAATGCTGAACACTCACTAAAAACAAAAGAATATCTCATGGATGATTCTTATTTGAACAATCTGGTATGCATGCTTCAAAACATATTTTCACAATTCAATCTGTCAGCAAAGGATATTACTGCGAAAGTAAACTTCTTCCGCCTTGAAATATTGGGAAACCGCTTAACCCCCTCGGATGTATGACTGAGTGAAACCCTTGTCTGCCTTAATTGCCATAACATATTGCTGATGACGCATGTGACTTGTCTGACTGAACTCTTAGGCAATAATTTTTGATGCCTTTGTCTATACCAATCTCATGTTCTACTCAAATTGCAGTGGAAAGTGTGACCAATTGGGTTTCGGAAGAATAGAATTCTACTTTGTTATCCTGGATTTTCACCAGCAGCTATGGAGCTGATGTTCCTGGATGTTACAGGACACCAATTTTAAAAGTGAATCTGGCAAGTTTGCCACCCAAATCGTTCTAATTCCTTTTTTCCTTTCCAGTAGTCTCTAGTAGGCTCCAGTGGGAGAAGACCATGTTGCCATGCATTAGAGGAAAAAAAACAAGTGTCTCCTCGGCCTTGGTGGGCACAGAAAGAGCCTCTGGAAAACAACTGGAATATAAAGCTTGACCTCAGCTAACATGGTGAAAACCATAGGACGGGGGTTGGTTTGAAGCCTTTGGGTTACCAGATGTTTTGAACAACATATCCCATCACCCCTAGCCTTCTTAATGAATAGTGAGGGATCATGAGAGTCATAGACGAAAACATCTGGAGATACACATCATGCAGGCCCCTGCCATAGATAAGAAAATGTTTTAAATATGTTTGTGTGCTTTGCTCTGAGAGGTGCACATGTGACTGTACACAGATCATTTTTGCGTTCATGCCGGTACCGCCAAATGTCAAAAACAGCAGCCACCTCCATCGGTCACAACATGAATTCAGACCAACGAAAGAAACAGAAGCAACATTGTACTTGATATTCAACATCCAAAAAAACAACACAGCCATTAACACAGAACGTTTAAATCTGCTTTATGAGTTCTTTCACCTTTTTATGGAAAATGGCTGCAGTAGAATTGCCTAAGAGGGAGGCATGCCTCTGAACATTTGAACATCATTATGAAGTGTGTTTCGTGGTTAGTAATTGAGAATTTGCTAGGAAGGGAAGGCTCTCCGAAAATGGGGGTCATTACGACCCTGGCGTTAAGGGTTTAACGGCGAGGTAAAAGGGGTTGGCGCCGTTAAACCGTTAATGCCTGATTACGAGGTCCCTTTGCGGCTCCCTGCCTTAACGGCTTGTCTGGACCAGCCGTTAAAGTAGGGACCCGCAAAGGAACTTCCGAGGTAATTACGGTCCCGCATTTGCAGTACCGTAATTACCGCCTTCCCCAGTCCCATTGAGCCCTATAGGGCAAAAATGGGAATGGGGAAGGGCCAATGGTAAATGGGGAATTACCACCCCGCCAAGCTTGGAATGGGGCGGTATTTCCCCATTTACCATTGGCGGACTTGTTATAATACCGGCAGCAACCATGGTGCTAATGGCGCCATTGGTTACCGCCGGTGTTGTAATGAGGGTCAATGTATGAATCTGAGAAACATAGGTCTGATCTACAAAACAATTTTCAATGAACTTTCCTATGTTAACATATTTTTATAAATTAGGCCCTTAGGATTAAATGGGTTGGTTCTATGTGATATTTCTGCATTTTCAGGCGCGAACACAAAAAAGACGGATTTATTTCAGCCACTTTTGTGTGTCCTTCAAAATGCAAAAATATGACATTCTGAACCCCCCCAATCCCTGGGAATGTTATCCCGCCCAACCCGTAACTGCTCCCACGCTGGTGGGATTTCAAGTAAAACAGGGTGTTTCATCCCCTGCCACCCCCATTCCCAGCCCAACACATTCCCTCCTCTCCCACACAGTCATGCAAAACCACATTTACCTCCTCCGCTGTCCCCTGCGTTCCTCATCAGAAACCTTCCTGCTCCTCTCCCACACAGAAACACACTCGTAAACACACACAAACACTAATAACAAAAAAAACACTTACCTCACTCTCACAACTTTGCTCCCCTGGCCACGCCTGTGAGCCCCCATGCACACTCGTGTGTTCGACAGGGGCATGACAGTTTTAGACGAACCGCTCGGTGCGCTCTGCGAGCGGTCTTTCTAAATCAGTCTTTTTTTTTTAAATTTGCCACTTTAAAAAAGACCATTTCACTTAATACCAATGGGTTACCGTTATCACCAGAGAAGCTGGTGGAAGATATTGCAGAGGCCTACGTCATTCTGATTTCCTTCTTTTTTCTGATACACCAACTGTGTCTGAAATAGGTAAAGCGTGTAAGGACAATGGGAGCCTCTAGGACGGCCACCATGATATCTTCCTCTGCAGTACCAAGCAAGCACATAACCATCCCTGTTTTCTTTTGGCAGTGCTGTGTGTGCACAGTGTAGCCCTGCTCTCCCTAAGCTTGTAATGACTCTTACATTATCCACATATTTGGACACACTGGGCCTCATTACGACACCGGCGCTAAACCATGGTGCTATTAGCAGCATGGTCCATGCCGGGGTCCGCCATGGTGAATGGCGGAATTACCGCCCCATTCCAAGGTTGGCGGGGCGGTAATTCCCCATTCACCATGGGCCCTTCCCCATTCCCATTTTTGCCCCATAGGGCTCAATGGGAATGGGGAAGGCGCTAAGTACGGTGCCGCAAATTGCGGCACCGTACTTAGCACCAAGGTCCCTTTGCGGCACCCTACTTTAACGCCTGCTAAAAGCAGGCGTTAAGGTCGGGTCCCGCAAAGGGACCTCGTAATCAGGCGTTAAGGGTTTAACGGCGCCGCCACCTTTTACGGCGCCGTTAACCCCTTGACGCCTGGGTTGTAATGTGTTTTCTGGGAAACGAATTCCGTCCTTATCAGTGCAGAATGCATGATATTGTGTACAGCTTTGTTCACAGTGCACTATGATACTTGATTCACTTTTTACGTGTCTCTGTCGGAAAGAGAATGCAGCATGCATGCGATCATTTGGTGACAGTGAAACAGAAGCTTTTGCAATAGTAATGGCAGGTGTTTTATATGCCTATTTACTTTCATTGGAACAAATGACAAATCATAAAGGAGACATTGAAAAAATATCATAAATGCAGCAATTATGGCCGCAAAGCTTTGGGAGTTTACCATCCAAATAGGGATGGTTGACATGCATCATCCTGGTGCCCGTCATTAGACGTGTGTGATATGATATGATATGGCACTTATAACATGCCTATACACAAGTGTGGCTCTTAGAGATGGGCAAGACAATGAGTGCTCAAGCTGGCTTGAGCCAAGAGGCTGGCTCTGGGTTGGCTGCTATCTACCCTCTGGAAATCAAGGGCCAACCAAGAGCTGAGCATACATTAAGGGCACTGTTCTTGATGAAGGTGGGAGATGGGGGTGGGACCTAGGAGTATGCAAAAAAGAAGCGTTCTGGCACACTATTGACAAAGTAAAGGGTTGGAGGGGGTTCAGGGCTCAGCACGAGGAGGGAAAGACAAGGATGGGGAACAAAATAGGGAGACACAAGTAAGTCAAGAGAGCAGATATTGAGAGGAAAATAGTAGCATTGAGGGACACGTACATATTTGTTGAAAAAACAATGTGGTTTGAGTCAATTTGTCTTCAAATGGCAATGGAGTCACGTGGGCTCCTACTAGATATCACCTCATCTCGGATGAACGCAAAAATGATTGTAGCAGCACATGCACTGCAGTGGTGCAATAGTTCTGCAGTGCATGGAAAAATAACATGTGGGTGACATCCTTCTTTTGAAACATCAGTTATAGTGAGAGATGGAAACACTAAACATGATCTAGAAGGCAGTAAACACTGTATTTGCTAAATGCAGCATGCAATCTGTTGAGTATTATTGTTGACTGAAATATGTAATTCACATAGGTAAGTTCTCTGATTTAACACCCACTATTGTGCACCCCATCCTAAAATTCTGTGATAAGAAAAGTGTTCTATTTAAATGTACACTGTACTTGATTTCTGTAAAAGATGAAAGTCAAAGGTGGTTTCTTAACTTTATGATTGGGAAGTCACCACGGTACCTAACAGCCACAGGCAGCTTGTCTACAAAGAGAAGTATTAATCTGCTTTTGGAATATTTTTGCATGCATACATCATTCTGGAATCTCAATACATTTGCATGCATACATCATTCTGTGAATCAAAGAATACTGTACCGAATCATCTATTTCAAAATAGCACAATACAATTTACATTGCCTTTCAAGCCACTTGCAGGTTAATATAAGTATGTTCTTGCTAAACATGTACAATATACACCATTTCACTTTCATATTTCCCATTAGCAAAATGTTCCCATGTGCAATGTTGTATGGTTGGTTTCTAGCAGATGCATGCAATTGAAATACAAGCTCTAGTGGGTTGCATCAAATTTAACAAGCTTGAGGTTAGTGAAGCTGTGCTATCAATTTAGAACGCACATAATAGTGATTTGTCTACACTATGGATCAACCCAAAATGATGGTTTTCTAAAGGACAACAGCTATCCCCCTAATCCACTTGCACAATTTGGGTGTGCCTAGTTCAGGGTCCTCTCACATCCAAACAATGTCATTTACGAGAATTGACTGTTCATTTGAAATTACATCATTATCTATGGGAATGGAATTGGTTCAGTTAAGCTCATGTTCTTCCCAATATTTCTTTTATTGGCCATCAGCCTCAGTTATTGACTAAACCCGTGAACACACTTGGGGTTCAATGTACTTGGCTTTGTGGACAAGGGACTATGTGGACTATGCATAAATGAGGGTTCCAGATTAAATTAACCTTCCTTTGGCTTTGAATACTTTAATCCCTTTTGCATTGCAAGAACGTTGTGGTTTTTACTGCCTTTTCACCCCCTTTTCCATTACCCAGAGTGTTGCATCTTGCATATTCTGTGTTCATTCTGCAGGGGTGGGTTTTTGTTGTGTTTCACATTTAGTTATTATTGCAAATGATGTGATTAATTAAAGTATGCATACTTTTATAGAACCTTGATTTGACATTCCTTTATTTTGACCTGTTATACTTTGCTGTTTATTCTGCTAGTGTTTCACATTCACACCCCTTGTGAGACGTTACCATAAAAGGCAAAAGAATGATCTCTTAAAGCAGAAGTTCGCTCAATAATTGTATTGTCCAAAACTGTTCCTGCTATCATCATGCTTGTATACTAATTGACTTTTTCACACTTGACCTCGGGTGAATTGACCTTGGGAGAATTGACCTAATTTAGAAGGTCAATTAGGGCATATATGTGGGGGGAACCCCTGTAACCCTCCACCCAATCAAAAAAACCCTGCAACCCCTCATCCAATCCCCTTATATTATTTATAGTCCGAAACCAACCCAATACATACATGAAATAACTAAAATAATATAAAGGTCAATTGTGCAGAAGGTCAATTAGGACCACTATAATTAGGTCAATTGTGCAAAAGGTCAATTGTAAAAGGTCAATTTGGTTAATACCCTCTATATAAGTGTGTCCTTTGTACAGTGCTCCAGGCCTTTTGCGCTTGCCTCATGCGCATCCATCCTCCCTCCAGTGTCAATGGCAGTTCACACCTCTGGCCGTGCGCTTGCAAGGGGACTGGGATGATGGGAATGCTCAAGGTGCCAAACACCATGTACACTTTAAAGGGATATTCCACACAGTGACCATTGTCCACATGGCCTCCCCAGACCCGGTGTCTCCAGAATTCCCTCTTTAAAACCCTGTCCTTGCAATCAACATAGGTTTGAGTCCCTTGAGCAGTGTTCCGGGCCTTTTGCGCTGACCTCATTTCCATCCATCCACCCTCCAGTATCAATGGCAGTTTGCACCTGTGGCCATGTGCTCGTAAGGGGGCTGGGAGGATGGGAACGCTCAAGGTGCAAAACACCAAGTACACTTCAAAGGGATCTTCTGCACGGTGACCATTGTCTACATAGCCTCCTTAGTTATTTTTTTCGTAGTGGAACCATTTTCAAAGAGAGTGTTAGCATTCAGGTCTCCAGCTATAATCATATCAACCTTACTATTCTCAGCATATCTGTTACTAACAAGTTCAAAAATGTTTAACTGGATACCTAATGTGAAATCTTCATCGGGAGGGTTGTATACATTGATTAATCAGATTTTCTGTTCACCTCCCATTTGTATTTCGACTCCTAATAGATTATGATACATCACAACTAGAGGATATTCCTCTGAGGGTATATCATTGGCTACCATGATAGCCAGAACGCCATATGGTCTTCCTATGTTGCCCTACTTGCGTAACAAGAGTAGGAGGTATACCCATCGAAGTAAGCCAGGGCCAAAAGAAATGTCTCCTGAAGCAAGATCATTTTGGCCTTACTTATTAGGCAATTAGACACACCCTGCTGAAAGAGGTGTTTGTGTCCTCTAGTATTCCATTAAATCATATTTAGATCAACTCATTTATTATTAGATATAGGGGTTAGAAAGGAACACAGCCACCCCCAGTGTGATTTCACATTGGTATCACTAGTAGTAACAGATTTGATTATTTCCTGTGGCCCACCTTTCCAAACTTCCTACCAACCATCCCTCTTGTCTGTGTTTAGTTTGCCCTTATTTGACTCATTCTCTGTACAATCACAATCCAGATCATACCCCCATTTGTTAAGCTCAAGGGTATATGTTCTAATTAAACCAACCACATCATTAGAATAGCAATGAACCTTGGTGACAGAATTGGGGCATTGTTCCACAAATTTAAAATTGTTGCTTTAAATTATCCTCAAGGGAAGGAGATGGTGAAGAATCTCCAGCAAACAGCTTCTGTTTATGTTTGTTTTCTTCCCTTTGGTCAAGCCCCTGATAGAAAATGATTTAGATGGAAGCACACTTTTTTTCCCCTCTGTATTCTCCCTCCATATTCATTTGAATAGCTTTGTCAATGGGGACAGACTCATCAGCTCGCCATTTAGGTTCATATGCTACTTCATATCCATTTGATTCCATAGATGTCATACTGCTATTCAATGAAGATTTGGTACAGTCCGTAGAGCTTACTGATGTTTCTTCTTCAATGACTTGAGGAGCAACAGTTACTTTGGTTTTATGAACAGTTGACCCTATCAGCCAATTTGTAAAATTTCCAGTTTTTAGAGCAGTTCTTTTCGCTTTCTGTGCTGCTTTTTTCCTGGCCCTTTTAGATGAACGTTGCCCATTAGACATTTGAGCAATGGTGTCCTTATCTCTTACTTCTTCAATTATCTGGGGTTGTATTCCTGTAATTAGTTGCTGCCTTAACTTTCCTTCTCCTTTCTCTTTTCATCAAGTGACAATTCTCCCCCTTCTCTTCATCATAACTACCCATTATTATCTCTACTTTAGTTGACTCCAAATTTTCCGCCAAGTCGGGCCTTTGCCCTATTTTAACTGCGCTCCCGCGGACAGTATCTGTATTTCAGGTTTCAAACTGGCATCTACACCATTTTTTTGCTTCGTTTTCACAAGCCCAGCCAGTAATTTAGCATTTATCTGAACTTGAAGGGTGATATTCATTATTTGACAGTTTTAGTAATATTTTTAAAACAAAACTTGTGGCTACATTATGAGCCTCTAGTTCTTTAAATTTCTCACCAAATGATCTTCCCTCGTACTCATATTTATCTAGTGAAATTATATGGTCCTGCTCATTCGTGGCTGAATTAGATGTTCCATCTATCAGACCAGTAAGACAAGGGGAGCAGGATAACCTTGTTGATGGCATGATACAGTTCAAGCTGCTGTCCTTGACTAAGCACCCTGACATAGCTTGCTCCTTATTGATAGGCTATAACATAGGTTTAATAGTGAATTGTTATTGTCCAGTTCCGCTGTGGTACATGCCACCTCCTTGACAGGCACGGCCCTATCCTCAGGATCCTCGTGGATATCTATAGCAACATTCTGTCCAGCAAAGAAGTCAGTACATTTTGGCGTGAACTGATTCAATCCCACTTCTTCCATATCAGGCAGTTGTTTAGTAAAGCCCTTTGATTTCCCAATGGTCTTCCATTTGTTTCTCAATTTTATAATGGAGATAGTTCAGCAGAATGTATACATCTGAATCAAGCAAGCCAACCCCTACTGGTGGCAAATGTATTGTAGTGGCTCAAATATATTCTCAACAGTCACCACTAGCAACTTCAAACTATCCAATCTCACAGTTTCAAATGGACCAACACAAAAACAAGAAAACGGTTCAAAGACCAACACGTCCGCAGTCACCGTAATAAAGTTTATGCTTACAATAGAAGAAGCGATGCAGATAATGAGAACGGGAGCGGTATCCACACTCCTCGTTTCCGTGCACCCACAAAACAATACTTCCACTCGGGGAAAAAAATCTATCACAGAAGTAACTCAGTCTTATTTACTGCACACGATGGTCAGGAAAATAAATCACAGTCAGAGCAAACAGATTCCTCATTGGCCACAATGGCTTACCCATGTCTTCACAGTCAGTGAGGGGATATAGACAATCCCTTCCCCTTCTCACTTCGGGCTGCAGTCTGCAGACTGCCTACTTAGTGCTCTACTTCACAGTCCACTTTGTGGATCCTGCGCGGTTTTGACACAATACTGAGCGCAGCCTCCTCAAGCATCCACAACGTTGCACCATCGTTATAGCAGCATAGCTGAACACTAAGGGGGTAATTCATAGAATTCAGCGCACAAGTGGCGCACGCGGCTGGCGCACAGTGTGCGCATGCGAATCCCTGCGCCAGCCGTGTGCGCTAAAATCCACTTCCGCGCACAGCGTATTCATGGATTCCAGCCACCAAAACCAGCCGTGGCGCACAGTGGCGCAGCGACCCTGCAGCAGCACCAGTTACGCCCCCAAGAACACAGGGAAAAGCCATCAATATACCCATTCCAGCGCAAAGGGCTGCGCTAACCCTGTACCAGCACAGCAAGCGGGCTACGTGTATCACTGGGGTGCGCGGGAAGTACCTCACGCGATTGGCCTCGTGCGAGCAGGGTATGCGTATTTCAGGGGTGCGCGGGAAGTTCCACACGCGATTACATCATGGTACGCGTATTTCAGGGGTGCGCGGGAAGTTCCACACGCGATTCCATCAGGGTACGTGTATCTCGGGGCGCGGGGGAAGTTTCACACGCGAAATCAGCAGGGTACGTGTATTCCAGGGGTGCGCGGGAAGTTCCACACGCGATTCCATCAGGGTACGTGTATTACAGGGGTGCGCGGGAATTTCCACACGCGATTGGGCCCTTGCGAGCAGGGTACGCGTATTTCAGGGGTGCGCGGGAAGTTCCACACGCGATTTCATCATGGTAAGTGTATTTCCGGGGTGCGCGGGAAGTTCCACACGCGATTCCATCAGGGTACGTGTATTACAGGGGTGCGTGGGAAGTTCCACACGCGATTCCATCAGGGTACGTGTATTACAGGGGTGCGCGGGAAGTTCCACACGCGATTTCATCATGGTACGTGTATTTCAGGGGTGCGCGGGAATTTCCACACGCGATTGGGCCCTTGCGAGCAGGGTACGCATATTTCAGGGGTGCGCGGGAAGTTCCACACGCAATTCCATCAGGGTACGTGTATTACAGGGGTGCGCGGGGAGCACCACACGTGAATTGCACGTGTGGGTCCTCCCAGGTGTTCCCTCTACACCCTCCACGGCCCCTGCAGGTGGCTCACACCACAGGGGCCTACCCTGCACATGTCCTGCAGGCACCCCATCCACCATGGCCATGCCCCCCAGCCAACCCACATGTCAACTTGCACTACTGCCCACCAACGCATGTCCCCCTGCACCCCCAGCCACCAGGGGCAGCCTCCACCAGGCCCCCACCCATGTCTCCCAACACCCCCACCCCCCAGCAGTGCAGGGGCACCCACCACCAGGCCCCCACCCATGTCTCCCACCACCCCCACCCCCCAGCCACTAGGGGCAGCCTCCACCAGGCCCCCACCCATGTCTCCCAGCACCCCCACCCCCCAGCACTGTGGGGCACCTGCCAGCAGGCCCCCACCCATGTCCAACTCATGTCTCCCAGCACCCCCACCCCCAGCAGTGCAGGGGAACCCACCACCAGGCCCCCACCCATGTCTCCCACCACCCCCACCCCCCAGCAGTGCAGGGGCACCCACCACCAGGCCCCCACCCATGTCTCCCACCACCCCCACCCCCCAGCAGTGCAGGGGCACCCACCACCAGGCCCCCACCCATGTCTCTCACCACCCCCACCCCCCAGCCACCAGGGGCAGCCTCCACCAGGCCCCCACCCATGTCTCCCAGCACCCCCACCCCCCAGCACTGTGGGGCACCTGCCAGCAGGCCCCCACCCATGTCCAATTCATGTCTCCCACCACCCCCACCCCCCAGCACTGTGGGGCACCTGCCAGCAGGCCCCCACCCATGTCCAACTCATGTTCCCACCCCCCCACACCCCAGCACTGTGGGGCACCTGCCAGCAGGCCCCCACCCATGTCCAACTCATGTCTCCCACCACCCCACCACCAGTGGGGCTCCTGCCAGCAGGCCCCCACCCATGCCCAACTCATGTCTCCCACCACCCCCACCCCCCAGCACTGTGGGGCACCTGCCAGCAGGCCCCCACCCATGTCCCATCCATGCCCCCCTGCACCTGGGTCCCACCAATCCCCAATAATGTCTGTAATGGCCATCCTCCCCTGCCAAAAGGCCCAACCAACTATCACATCCACCCACATATCAAAGGCAATGACATGTTACACACCCAATGTAATTGTTTCCACCCCTGCTGGACCTCTGACTCCCGACTGTGGCAGGGATGGGATCCCCACCGAGCTGGCTGCATTGGTCAGGGCAGGTCCATAGGGGGCCCTGGTGGCATCTGGGCCGGAAGACAGCAAGGAGAACGACTGGCGTATAGTCTCCACAGAGGAGGAGAGGGCCGCCAGATTGGCCGACACATGCAGGAAACCACCGAACATGGGCGATCCCAATTGGGCCACATCGGCACGGTGCTCTTTGTGATGACGTGCGTGCTCCTCCTGGGAAGCACGTACGGCATCACGAATCACAGCCGTGCGCATGCCGACCCCAATCAGGACCTTCTCCATACGGCCAGGGGTCCCCTCGTCCGCAGGTGGAGGGGAGTCAGATGACATGGACATCCCCTCTACCTGCGGACGGGCCTGGGACGGGGCATTCCTGCTGGTGCATGGTGGTGCACCCACAGGGTCAGGGACAGCGACATGCACAGGCCACTCCATGGTGACCTGTGCTGCCTCCTGCCCCTGCCCCTGGACTACACCACTTGCACCAGCAGGGATGCCCCCACCAGGCCCCATGTGTGCCTCAGTGGCGGCCTCCTCCTCCTCTGTGGAAACCACCAACCTGGATGGCTCCTCACCGTCTTCCTCCGTAGCAGGCCCCTGTGGGGGCTCACCCACCCCTTCCGCTGCAGCCGTGGGGGCATCCCCGCCGCCTTGCTCCACAGCGCCGTCTCCGCCCTCTTCTTCACTAGCCGCTGCGTAGAGGGAGACATAGAACACAAGCATCAGGGTACTGTACAATGGTCCCCTAGACAGGAAGCAATAGCAGATGAGTGCCACTGTCAAAGTACACTTCCATCATGTCCCTCCACAACACATGTGTCAGTCCAGGCAAAACACACACAGTGACAGTCATGGTGCATGCCATGGACATTTCCATACATGTCCAATGGACTCTTGAAACATACAATGTAATGGAACTCACATGCATCATGGGTCATGCCTATCACATGCACACACTTCACCTCAGTCACATCCATCTGGCCCCGTACACCCCAATCACAGTGGATACAAGGATGACTAGGCTGCATCAGTGAATCTGTACATTGTCACAGACATGTGTCATGCATCCATGGCATTCACAAGTCACAGACAAGCAGGTCAGGCCCACAGACATGGATACCATATATGTACCTGGCATCAGCACCCATCCCTCACCCCCACCCATGTCCAGGAACAGAGACTGCCATGCTCTCATGTGTACAATCTGCATAGGGCTCCCCATGTCGCATTTAAACACATGCAACAACCGTGCGGTTCACACATTACTGGTCGCACATGCATTACCATGATGTCCCTGCACACATACATGCGTACATGGCCTATGTCACACATAAAGGCAAGTATCAGACAACCAGCACACTGCAACATGCCCTGTCTCACACAGCAATGCTTGGCCACTTACCGCTCAACTCCAGATGGGTCTCCCTCTCAAGGACCTGGGCGTGGAGCGCTGGGTGTACGCGTTCCAGGACCCTCATCTGGATGGAACTCATGCGGCCCCGGCCCCCCTCCACGAGGCGCCGGGCCTTTATGAGGGTCCTGGACCTCAAGTCCTCCCAGCGCTTCTTGACCTTCTGGATGGTGCGGGTTGCCACCCCCTCCGCGTTGATGGCAACCACACAGTCGGCCCAGATCCTCTCCCGTCCTTCCTTGTTGGCGCGGGACGATCCGAAGAGGGCATCATACTGCCCCAGGACTTGCTCCACCAGGACACCAACTTCGGTGGCAGTGAAGCTGGTGCCCCTCTGCCCCTCTGGCCGGGGGTTGCCACTGGTGCCAGATGTGGATGTGCCCGACATGGCAACCCCAGGGGCAGGAGTGGGTGGGCAACTGGGTCCTGGGGCTGGGCTGTGGAGCGATGTTATCCGAGTCGGGAGTCTTCTGTTCCAGCAGGGGTGAACACAGCAACTGGACCCCTGAAGATGGCTGATGTGCAGGCACCAAATGGCAGGGCACGGTGGCAGCAGGCAGGCAGCAGCAGATGGCACGTGGGAGGCTGCTCGGGGCACTGGGGGGCAGTAATTCGGCCTTCTGGGCAGGAGCGTGGTCTTCTGTGTGTTTTCGCGTGGCCAGCTTGATACGGAGTGATTTGGCACGTGAAAATCCTGCACGTCAGCGTGAAAATCGAGGAAAGGCCCTTAGCGCGTAAGCGCGTCAGCACGCGTACGCGATTTCATTGGACCAAAGGCCCTTACAGCGTAAGCGCATCTGTGACGTTTTGCGCACGGGCGTTGCTCTGGCAGGGCTTAGAGATCCCGCGTGCCTTTACACTGTTCTGTACGTGCTTTTCGTGCGGTGCGTGTGTTTTCCATCCGTTGGGGTTCACACGCTATTACTTCACAGCGGGTGTTGGCTACGCGTTCTTCTACATGCAAGGCAGACGGTGAGTGGTACCCTGCTCCCCCAGGCCCGATCGCGTGAAAAAGTTCACGCGAACCCCTGAAATACACATAGCCCGCTCCCCCACGCCCGATCGCCTGAACCCGATCGCGTGAAAAAGTTTACGCAAACCCACTGAAATACACGTAGTCCGCTCCCCCAGGCCCGAGCGCGTGAAAAAGTTCACACGAACCCCTGCTATACACGTAGCCCGCTCCCCCAGGCCTGATCGCGTGAAAAACTTCACGCGAACCCCTGAAATACACGTAGCCCGCTCCCCCAGGCCCGATCGCGTGAAAAAGTTCACGCGAACCCCTGAAATACACGTAGCCCGCTCCCCCAGGCCCGATCGCGTGGAAATGTTCACGCGAACCCCTGAAATACACGTAGCCTGCTCCCCCAGGCCCGATCGCGTGAAAAAATTCACGCGAACCCCTGAAATACACGTAGCCCGCTCCCCCAGGCCCGATCGCGTGAAAAACTTCACGCGAACCCCTGATATACACGTAGCCCGCTCCCCCAGGCCCGATCGCGTGAAAAAGTTCACGCGAACCCCTGAAATACACATAGCCCACTCCCCCAGGCCCGATCGCGTGAACAACTTCACGCAAACCCCCGATATACACGTGCCCCGCTCGCACAGGCCCAATTGCTGTATGTTGCCGCTTTTGTAATGCGCAGGGACGCTACCGCCTGCCTTCGTGTGGCGGACGTGTTTCGGCTTGTGCGTGTCTTTGGCTGTGCGTGGCTTTGCCCCATTCGATTCCATGAATACGTGTGGTTCGAGTGCGTGTGGGCGTTCCATCTGCTTCCCTGGAGTACATCCCCAGTTATGCCCTTATTTTCGCGCGTTGTTCCCCATTCCGCACGTTACGCCCCGTGTCCCGCCCACTTTCTGGTGTATGCGCCGAGGTTGTGCGCTTTCA
Organism: Ambystoma mexicanum; assembly: GCF_040938575.1. NCBI lineage: Eukaryota > Metazoa > Chordata > Amphibia > Caudata > Ambystomatidae > Ambystoma > Ambystoma mexicanum. The sequence goes on along the minus strand of NC_090934.1, from coordinate 364,186,022 downwards.
CTATGCGCCTCGCGCACGCCTTTCAGGATGTTGCAGTGACTTGTGCGCCATGCACGGGTTTGGCGCACATCCCGGGGTGTACACGCGCAGGGACTTCCATGAATCGCACGCGTGCGCCTGTTTTTTTCCGCTTGCGCGAAGATTTTCGGCGCACGTTTGTTCCATGAATCGGCCCCTAAATGTGCGTGCTATACATTGAGCATGTTTTTCTATAAATCTGTTAGATGCTCTCAAGGAAGAGGAGTATAAAGACTCAGACAACAACTGAAACTAAAGATGTTGTTTGCCAAACATATTTCACAATGGAGCAACTACTATTTGAGGCACAGCATGATCCAGTCAATATTCAGACTTGTGATGCATATGTTCAGTGGCTGGAAAATGAATGGAATCTCACCTGCAAACCATAAAAAGTTAACATGGACCATAGCTACTTTGTGGAAAATCGTCCAGATGAAACTGTAGACAATGAAGATGAATTACAATTGCTTGCAGACCCTACACCCCCTAAAAATGTTCCACCAACCAAACATTTAATGTTACCTGTTTCTCCAATTCATGCGGAAATATCACAGCATGAATGAACAGAGGCTGAAGCATCAAAGCAAGATCTCAACTTCAGAGTGCCTAATTTGGGGGAATTATCTGCCGTCAACTCGCAATATACAGTACTGCAGGACAATTAGATATTAAAGGAGCACAAATACATTGTATTCAACTGCTGACTGCTAGAGATTGTACACAAGATTAAATGTGATCATAAATTAAGAGGGAGCATATGTGGGGAACCATTGGTGAATTTCTCTCATCTATTACAAGGCACCAACCTGAAAATCCGGGCCAGCTGTGTCTACCTTCATAACACATTTTTATGGTAAGCTCAACCGATTCTCTGTAAAGTGCCTCCTGGAAATGTACTTTGTTCAGCAGATCGACTTTCAGTAAGATTTCCAGTTTCTGTCAATTTGTGGGACTTGAGTTCTTTGCTAAAACCCAGTACTACAAATATCACTGGGAATTCTTATTCCCCGCAATTAGTCATGCCTGGAAACTCAAACATGTCAATGGACAGTGTATTCTCTGGCAAAGGTGTCAGGTTAGCTGGCGATGGACAGTGTAACAGTCCAGGGTTTTCCGCTAAGTACTTACTGCATCTACCACTTTCATGATATGGAAAGTAAAACAAATTGTGAGTTCGGTCTTTGTGCAGGTGTCTGAATGTATACCGTCTGTGGCCATGGAGAAACATGGTTTCATTAAATCCATCAAACTTCTGGAATCCAGGGGAATGCAAATAGACTTCATAGCCACTGACAGACATGATGGAATTGCAAAGGCCATGTTGGAGAAGTTTTCACACATTCAGCATCAATTTGATGTATGGCACGTCGCCAAATCAAACAAAAAATGTATAGCTGTTGGTAAAAAAAGGGTGTGAAAAACGTGTGGTCTCAGTCTGTCAGCAACCATCTTTGATGGAGCTCCAAAACTTGTGATGGATCTGTAGAAATTCTACTTGAAAAATGGTGTTCATTGATGCACCATTGTTCCAACATACACTCATGGAGATAAAATCAACATTTCCACGAATGTGCAAATCAACCTTTATCGAAGGAGCAGGAATGCACAAAGAAGTGGTTGGTACCATGTTCCACTCCACACAAAGTGATTGAGAAGATTGTGTACAATAAAACACTTTCAAGAGACCTGAAGGGACTCACCAAATTCTGTCATACTGGAGATTTGGAGATGTTCCAAAATATGTGCCTAAAGTACAGGCCCAAAAGGTTGCATTTTGGCATAGACAGTATGGAGGCCAGAACAAGACTAGCTGTACTTGTGCACCACAAGAGTGTTGAGCGGGAACAAGCGAAAACTGCAGGAACCTTTGGGATGCTTTGTTACCTCATGGCCTTTACAAAACAAAGCAAACAATGGGTGGCCAAGCCAATATAGCAGAAAATGGATTTTGAATTTGTGAAAGATCTGACATTGACTGTGTTGGCCATGCATACTCATGGAATGGCTCCTTATTGTGTTCCCATGACACATACAATGCCACAGAACATTGCAAACAAACCTTGTACTCAAAAATTTGAACTTGTTGAAAGGTTGACTTCCAGATTTAAATGATTTGTAGTTGTCTTCACAATCTGCTCACAATCACATTTTCGATATGTTCCCCAATGTTTGAACATTTTAGAGAAACAATATAATGGTATTACACTTGCAATTTCAATTCTAGATAATGTATTAAAAAGTATTTATTTACGCCAATATAATCGAGTTTCTGATGCATTCATGTATTTCTTTTACTTTTCCTTCATTTACATTGCTTATCCTCTGTCTAGAAGACACATGTCTGGGGTTGCTGTTGGTACTCTTGTTCAGAAGAGAATTGCCCTAGCATTTCGGTGCTGGATTGCCCATGTGTCAGCATATCATTATCTACAAGGTCAAGTTGCGAAGAGTTTCCTCTCGAGCCTGATCTGGAACCCCTACCTCTAATGTTAGTGGAGTCCAACTAAGAGTGTGTCTAACCAGATACACACAGTAAGCCCCTCCAGGGGTTTTCATACTTATAAAAGCATTAGGTAGTTATTAAATGATACATGATTTACCCAAACAGCAACATAGTGTCTCACACACTCTCCTCTGTCCCACATTCTACAGAGTAACACAGGATTCTGCATCCATTGCTCCACCACCCAATTCTTCTTTTTTCGTCCTGATGAAGGCCACCCAATGCTTAGCATACCTGATCTGCTACCAGTGGCAGAAAAACACCTGTGTTGACATTCCCATCCACAGTGTCTAATGTTAACACTGTCATTTCTAAGTTGTTTAGATCAGTGAATGTAGAATACATTGCACGGTCCCAGAGGATTGTATGGGACACACCGGATTTTATGTTCCACATGTGCATTTGTAAACTAAAGTTGTTCAGATCACATGACTGCTATGTTCAGTTCTCTTCCTGTGTAACTAGGATTATTATAATTTAATGTATTAGGTTACTGTAACTAGGATTGTTATAATTTAATGTATTAGGTTACCATTTTTTTGTTCACTAAAATTCTTTTATAAAAAGTTAATGAGAGTGATACTTATTACAAGAGTCCCTGAGTCACTAGGGGTTACAACCAGTTTGGACGCCCTGATCATTTGTGGACATTACTACTATATTGAAAGTGGACATACAAAAATGTTGTTTCCATTTCTGTGATCTGTTGTTTGGAGCATTTACTCACTGTGACATTGAGAGAATGGAACTCAACTATACATAATATTTGTGAAATTAAAAATGGCATGTGTGCTGTATGCATAATGACTAATTCAGCAACGTGCGAATATGGAATTTTCCCAAAAGACTTGACACAGTACTTTATGTTATGTTGAATGACATTTATACCAGGCATTAGCAAAAACTGAGTGTGTAACTCACGCTTTGTTTATCAGTCTAGTAATGATTTTTATCTGTGTGTAGTTTAAAGAGGACTGAATAGAGATATTACTTTTTTGGATTATTGGCCTTGCACACCAATATATTCTGTGCAGAGTTATGGGTTGTTAGATGGACCATATTGTGATGATTATTACTCAAAGACCCGTAACCACAACCCCAACCTGTATGCAGGCTAATGATATCTACACCGCGTTGTCCCATGGAATATCCTGGTGTGCTGTCACCATTGCCAGAGTTGCTGCTGTTAGCAAGCCTTTGAGCGGAATGAAATGCGCCATCTTGGAGAATAAGTCCACGATTACTAGAATCGTATTGTATCCGGAGCATGGAGGTAGATCGGTGATGAAGTCCATAGAAAGCGTATGCCAAGGGCGAGGTGGGATGTCAATAGGGCGTAAGAGGCCTGCTGGTCTTTCCTTTTGACTCTTGTTTTGGGCGCATACTCCACAGGACATTATAAAGTCTCTGATATCTTTTTTCCAAGACGGCCACCAGAAGTAGCGCTTGATCTTTTCTGAGGTCTTGGCCATACCGGGATGTCCTTCCATTAAAGAATCGTGATAACAAGAGATTACTTTTTTCTGTAAATCTGTGCTGGGTAGGTATAATCGTTCTTGGAAATACAATAAGTTGTCCTTTACTGCAAAGTCCTTTCCCTGCAGATGCCAATTCTGTATGTCTGCTGGAGTTACAAGTTGCCTGGCTTTATCCTTAACTTTATCCTTAACTTCCTCTATGGATTCTGTGGCGATTACACCCAGAATTCTTTGTTCGGGAATGATTGGTACAGGTTTAGGGTTGATCAAGTGTTCTTCCACTCCCATCCGAGAAAGGGCATCAGCTTTACCGTTCTTTGTACCAGGTCGATAAGTAATTATGAAGTCAAACTCGGCAAAGAATAATGCTCAACGGAGTTGTCTATAGGATTGGGCTTTTGCGGTTTTCAAATATTGCAGGTTTAGGTGATCCGTAATCACAGTAACAGTGTGTCGGGCCCCCAGCAGATAATGCCGCCAAGCCTTAAAGGCAGACTTGATAGCCAGAAGTTCCTTGTCAGTAATCGTGTAATTGATTTCAGGAGGCGAGAATTTGCGGGACCAAAATGCCACGGGATGCAACTGATTGGTTACCGGGTCCTTTTGTGATAGAACTGCCCCCATGGCAAGGCTTGAAGCATCAGTTTCCACGATGTAGGGGAGTTCGGGGCAAGGGTGTTTTAAGATTGGTGCAGAGATAAATTTAGTCTTCAAATCCTGGAAAGCTTGTTCCGCCTCGGTAGACCATTCAAAACGTTTGTTTTTCTTTAACAAGGCAGTGATGGGCTGGACTATTCGAGAGAATTCGGGGATAAACCTGCAGTAAAAGTTAGCAAAGCCTAACATGCTTTGCACACCTTTTACGCAGGATGGTGATGGCCATTTGAGAACTGCATCGACCTTCTTTGAATCCATACGCACTCCGCCAGGTGATAATATGAATCCCAAGAATTCAACTTCAGTCACGTTGAAAACACATTTTTCCAACTTAGCGAAAAAAGTTTGTGTTGACGCAATCTTTCGAGGACCATTTTCACGTGTTTCCGATGTTCAGATTCCAATGAAGAATAAACGAGGATGTCATCAATGTAAACAACAACACACACATCTATGAGCTCTCTGAGGACATCGTTCATAAAATATTGAAAGGCGGCCGGGGCATTGCAAAGTCCGAAGGGCATGACCTGATATTCAAATAGCCCATACTTGGTGCGGAAGGCGGTCTTCCTTTCATCGCCCTCTTTTACTCGTACCAAGTGGTAAGCTCCTCTAAGATCCAGCTTTGTATATATGCATGCTTTTCTGACTTGGTCCAGGAGTTCAGGGATCAAAGGTAATGGATATCTATTCTTAACGGTGATCTGGTTCAGGGAGCGATAATCTATACAAGTTCTAAGGTCTCCTTCCTTTTTTTGAACGAAGAACAAAGCTGAAGAAGCAGGGGACTTGGAAGGACGAATAAACCCATTTGCCAGGTATTGATCCAGGTATTGTCGAAGGTGAAGGTTCTCAGTCTCGGTGAGGGCATAAATTCTACTACAAGGAGGAGTAGATCCAGGTATCAGGTCTATCTGGCAGTCATAAGACCTATGAGGAGGTAGAGAGTTAGCCTGATCCTTCCGGAAAACATCTTGGTATTCTAGGTATTCGGGAGGTAACTGGGGAGTCTCTGAAGAAATTGCTGCCAGTGCAATACCAGGTGGAGGGTGACAAGTAGAGACACATTCTGGAAACTGGACCGTTCTTGCTCGCCAATCGATCAGAGTATTGTGTTTCTCTAACCAAGGTATTCCTAGAATAATCTGAAACTGAGGGGCCTTGATCACATCGAACACGATCTTCTCAAGGTGTCCATCTTGACTTACTAGCGTCACCTCTTGAGTGGTAAGCGTTACTGGTCCGGAGGCTATCTCCGTACCATCCACCGTAGTAATGACGTCCTTTACAGCCTTGGGACAAAGAGTTAGATTCATCCTCAAAACCATTTCATGATCCACATAATTGCCGATGGCACCGCTGTCGATGTAAGCTTCAATTGCATGTAGTCGATCCGGATTATCAGGGCTAATGAGGACCATAGGTATCACGAAATGCGAGGTCACGGAACTGGTTTTCACGCTCGGCAAGAGGACCTCTATTCTTGTCGGGCAAGGTCGTTTCCCTGCTCAGAGTTTGTAACTTTGGTAACTGTAGCTCCTACTGCCTTCTTGGCAGGTTTCACCGGACAGTCTCGAAGAAAGTGCCCTGAGTTTCCGCAATAGAGGCATAATTGCAACTGTTTTCTCCTTTCCCGCTCCTTTTGTGTTAGAGGACCTTTCAGACCTCCTATTTGCATGGGTTCCCCGGAGTCTACTCCTTTGGAAGGAGTTGGAGGTTTGGAAAATACTCGAGCATCAAACTTGGAACGATCGGCCTTCCTGTTCTGCAGTCTGTGATCTATTTGAACGACTAAGTCTATATAGTCCGAACAATCTTGTGGGGGATTCACTACTTGGGCTAACACATCTTTGAGCTCTCCACGTAGACCTCTATAAAACAGCGTAATCCTTTTGTCCTCAGGCCATTGAGTTTCCACTATCAGTCTGTTGAAAGACACAATATAAGCCAAAAGGTCTTGATTACCTTGTCGCAACGATAGAAGTTCATTGTCCAAGGCCTGCCCCTGTGAATGTCTTGCGAACAGTTTTTCCATACTGAGCTGAAAAGCTTGAAAATCATGGAGGACCGGATCATCTTGATTTACTAGAGGGATCGACCAGTCTGCCGCATTGCCACTAAGGTACGAAAGCACGAAAGCTACTTTAGCTTGATCAGTTGGAAAGGCTGCTGGCCGGCATAAGAAATGCAACCGGCACTGATTGATAAATACTGCAAACCTCTTTGGGTCACCAGAAAATCGTTCGGGCGGAGCCAGAGGTACACTCCCAGGTAGGTTGATCTGCACTGGATTCATAGAGGATGTAGAAGGAAGATTTCCCCCAGATGCGGGTAACGGGGTCTGTCCGGCTTGTGACTGTAGCAATTGTCTAGCGAGATCATCTGTTCGCTCCTTGGAAATAATCAGTTCCCTTCTTAGAGCGTTCGTTTCCTGACGGGCTGCATGCACTTCTGCCCTTAGTTCCCCAAGTAACTGGGCTAGCTGGTCGGTATCTGAGGTTTCCATAGCGCCTGGACGGGAGTTTTGTGGTAGGTTTTGCGTTCTGTAACGCTAACCTGATTCCCGTAGAGGCGCCGGTCTTGACTGGGCGTATACCGTATCTTCAAAGGTGATGTGTAACACACGGCTGGCTCTTTGGGCTGGACCTCTGTGCACTGTATGTCTGACTCGAAGGGTAAGATGTCTTAGGTAAGTGAACGCCGTGCTCTCCATCTGCCTCGGGGCAGGGTGCTGTAACCAGTTTCTTCACTGGATAAGGGGAGCAGGCCTCTTGACTTCAGAGGACTGCTGTCCGTCGTTTACTGCACGAACGGTAAGTTTCGAGTAATTCTAATGTCTTTAAAGTCTTTAGTAATGATGTTCCTTGTTTTGCAGGGTTCCGGCGATGGCGGATGACGGGCTGAAGTGAGTTGAAGATGGAGCCCGTGTGATGAATAGAAGCGCCTGGAAGCACGTAAGTAAGCGCTTGTTGCCTGCTTCACGATGCGCTCTAACTGTCTTTTTATTTTGCAGGTACAAGTTCGGAGCGGCTGCAGGGTGCCGGAATACCCACTGGGTTAGATGTGGAAAGGAGTAATGGCACGTGAGTATTAAAGTTCCCCAATGTCTTTAAAGGCACCTTGTTTTGTCTTTCAGATGCGGGATGCAGCACCGAAGGCCTCCGGAGCGTGCGAAGAGTTGGTAAGCTTTTGTCTTTCAGATGCCGGAATGCAGTGTGAAGACCTCCGGAGCGCACGAAGAGTAGGTAAGCCTTTGTCTTTCAGATGCCGGAATGCAGCGCGAGGCGTTGGTGACAGCCGATGGACCAGGTAAGTGAAGAGCTGTCACTGAAGACCGTAATGCTAACCTGTTCTTTCTTGTCTTTATAGGTGTTGCTGAAGACTAGATTCAGGATGGTAAGCCTTTTTCCTTAGGCCCAGGATCAGATGCAGAAGACACGATGAGCGTTCTGCTGCAGAGGATGCAGAATAACGCAAAGCAAGATTCATCCATCGGGTGTGGTTTAAATAGCCTCCTGTAGTGCTTAGGTGTCTCCTTCCACAGCCACGCCTAGGTAAGAAAAGAGTTCCGGCTTTCCAGAAGAGTTCCAGTGTTCTGAATCTAGGGAGTGGCTCCTGCCCCACCCAACAGGAAAAGTAGTTCCAAACAGAAGAGGATCAGAGGCTCAACTGGCAGGCAAGTAAGCAGCATGGTCTGCTGCAGGTAAGTCCACCCAAGCATTATGAGCCCGGCGCTTCCAGCGCTGGGACTGGGCATATTTATGAGCCTGGTGCCACTGGCGCCAGGACTGGGTCCAAAAGGTCCCAATTGGGACTGGTTGGCACTCGGAACCTGGGTTATGGATCTGATTCCAAGGGAGTTGGGAAAACCCTGACCTTTTGGAAGCAGAGATCATGACAGTTAGGGTTGGGCGGGGGCAGAACCTTTTCAATGGGCACTTGGTTCTCTTTTCGATCACTAATCGTACCACTTCCTTCATAATGCCATATGTCTGTGGTTCAACAGAAAACGTTACTATCTCTGTATTTTCTTATTTTCAGGTAGGGCCCACTATGTGAAGCAGGTGCATCTGGTTCTCCATCCAATTGGAAGATATACCTACTTCACAGCGCTATCCTTTCATGCACGTTGTGGTCTCAACTAGTTCTCCAGGTTGTCATGTCTGTGTTCATTCTGTGTGGTTTGTGTTCATGATTAGGTTTCATCTGGTTCTGAATTATATGGTAATTTGTTATATTCGACTTCAGAACGGCTACTAGAATATATTCTGTTATTCTGTTATCTACACAGCTATATTATACCGTTATGCGCATGTCATAGTTTCCAGCTACCGTCGGATGGTTTCTTCAATCAACATTGGTGGATAATCATCAACAGTGCTTATTTGATAACCGTTATGTGGGACAACCGACAGGGGCCAATCTGTCCTTTGGCGGTACCAGCAATAAGGAGCAACCTGTCAGCATTTATGATGTAAAAACGTGCTGAAGTGAAAGCGTTGTGCTTCAAAGTGCAAAGAATCCATATCTTCTCACAAACGGAACACCACGTGTGTCATTATAAAGTTTAGCTGGACACACAAAAATTAGAGTAATGGGGTTGAATGATCGTTAATCGCAATCGGCGTATCATGAGGAATTTATAAAAAATATTCAAAGCATGCAATGTTTCGCCTGCTATAACTTGTATTGCAAAAAGATATTGTTCATTTTGTGAACTTAATCTTCTCTTGTGAGCGTTCTTTGCAAAATAAAAGCCCTTGTTACATTGCAGACTATTTAAGTTTTCTTAAAAATAAATGTTTTGCTCTCCTATTTGGGACAAGAAAAGTTCTGCAATGTGAGAGGATGTGTGTGTTTATCTTCTTGATTTTGCGTTACGTAATGTTATGGCATGGGTGATGACATAGCATGTTTGGCTACGCTGGCCACAAACATCATGAAAATAGTTTTATCATATCGTTTGGACTAGTGATGTCTGTTTGAGGGGTGGGAGATCTGTATCCTTGCTGCAAGGGCACTTTAATTTAGGGCGGTGCATCAACGGATAAGATTAGCATAAAATGGCGGCGGCCAACCTGTTGTTTTTTCATGTGTTAAAAAAAAGGGAAACTAAGGTAAGATGCAAAGGAAACATGTTTCAGATCGAATGCAGTATGCTTAAAAATACATGCCCGAACGATCGGGAGGATACCATTTCTTAGCAAACTTTCCCTTTAACTGTATTTGTTTTACCTTTAGGATTGGGTACACTCTTGGTTTGTAAAATGTGTGAGTGGCTGAGCAGGCACTTTAGCCTCTAACCAACCTTGCACTCCTGCAGGGCTGAAGTAATTTCATCGCAATGACATCAAATGTCGAACTGCTCGCTGGCCATGAAGATTAACAAATATATATCCTGTGTCTACATTCTAACAGTATAACATACTATTATGGACATTTGGTATATTTATAATCTGCTCCTCTAAAGTTATAGTTACTTATCAATGATTTTTTAACATATCTGGAAATTATAATTTGCTAGCTAAATATTATTGTTTTTGGAGAAAAAAATATCGTTTTACATTGAACATTGTTTCAGCTCCTCTGAGTGAAATACATTATAGAATACAAACCAACATTGTAAATTGTGAAATATGTATTGATCTGTGTGATAAAATTTAGATTCATAGTAATTTTCTTCATTTATAAATGAAGCTGTGCTCCAATTGAAAACACATGGCAAGTTGGGTTATGACATTATAGGTGAATAAAGTGGCTTATGTGGTTTTCAAACTAGACATTTCAATGTTGCTCTGCATTCCACAGGCTCCATATTTCTTGTTTTCAGAAGGTGGTGAAGCACATTGGGCATCATTACAAGTATGACGGTAAGCGGTAACATTGTCGGTAAATCTGTTGCCACCAACTTAACCACTATGCCGAATTATGAGTCACAGAAAATTTGCGTTAATACCGCCAGCGGAATTACGTCTGGCAGAATTTCTCAGAGAACTGGCAGCATCAGCGCCAGGGCTAATTCCGTCCGCGGAATTATCACCACAAACCAAAAACCTATTTCTGCCATATTACAAGAGGAAAGTCAGTGGATTACCTCCAGAAATCAGCGGTAATTCAGCAAAAAAGATGGAAAGGAGAAGTATTTAAGGGCCACACCTTGCCCCACCACACATCCAAGCAACATGCACCCACAAGTAGATGGAAAATATGGAATCCTTAACCTTCTACTATTCATCCAGCTACAGCAGCATGCAAGACCATAGCAGAGAAGGGGACAGGCACCAAAAAGGTGCAGGAGACATGTGCTGAGGAGGGCACCCATACCATGTGTGCGCCCATCCCTTTGAACACTGAGGGACAGCCTATCAGTGACCCTCTATCCTTTGAACCGTTTTAACCATCCCACCATCACAGACCTGCTCACCCTGATTCAGGCTGATCTCTAGAGTGCCATTTCAATCAGAACTGTTATCCCCCCTTCTGAAGCTTGTGTCTGTCCTACACTTCTGTGCCATGGGCGGATTCCAGCACACTGTTTGGACACTGCATGGGATGTCCCAGCCCACTTTCTCAAAGGTGCAGGACCAAGTCCTGGATGCACTTATGAGGCATGCCCATCAGAACATCTCTGCGCCCATCATATAGGTGCAGGTGCATGAAGCAAACGCATATTTCTACACCATTGTCCATTTCCCCAACAATATAGCGACATTGAATTGTACACATGTTGCATTCGCGCCCCCCCCCGCCATCAGGCAATGGAACTGGCATACCAGAATAGGAAACAGTTCCATTCCATGAATGTCCAAATGACATGTGACGCAGACCTCACAATCAGCTACTGCTGCGCTCGATACCTTGGAGCCAAACTGAGGAACAGCACCCTACCAGCATGCATGGATACAAACAGAGGACAGCTTGCCTAGTTTGTGGGTAAGTAGTAGTCAATCTGAAAAAGACATATCACTGTGACTCACATGGGGAATGGAATGAGGAGTAATGTGTCACACCTACAAGTCCCATGATGCATCACTAACAGTGAACAGGCGATGAGCCATGACTGACTTACCCCAGTAGAGATACTGAACTCAGGTGACTACACAGGACATCCTGGCATGCAAGTTAGCAGAACGCAATCAGGACACCCGTTCCATGAAAAAATATGGTCATAGGGCGGTACATGGCTTACCGCCACTTCAATAGTGACAACTGCATTGGTGATGTCAGCGCATAGACAAATACACTGTGAATGACTGCAAGTGTGCCATGCACGCCAAGGCCCATCCACCGCATTGTAAGCAAGGTGTGCCATCCCCATTCACTGATGCGTGCACATTGACCAGAATCACATCAGGCCCATATAAATGTACCCCAACCCAAAAACTGCCATGTTTCACACTGTTCATTTATGTTTCATGGGTGGCGCAGGCTATCTGCAGTTGCCATGGCTGATGACACCTATGAGCAACCCTGGTACACCACAGGAGACAACCTATAATCAGGCCCAGAGGAGGATCAGGTCTTGCATTGAGTACACTTTTCAATTTCTGAAAGCCGGATTCAGGTACCTACACCACACAGGTGGTGCCCTCAGACAGTCTGCAAAATTGTAGTCATATGCTCCATGTTGCACAACTAGTACTTACGAAGGAACATAGAAATGCCAACAGATGAGGACCATCATCCCCTCTGGCTCAGATGAGGAAGACATTGCAGGTGAATATAGGGAAGCTCAGGAACTATGTGGGGCGGTGACGGGAGGACGATTTGTCCGCCAGGACTTCATGGACAATTTCCTCCCACTTGGCACATATGCACCTCAGACTTCACTGTACATTCACCGAATGCACATGCATCGAAACCATGGAATAAACACTGCACAAATAATCGATGACTCAACTGTGTTTTGTTTTCTGATCATCTAACCCTGACCCCTGACACAATCACTCACCCCACACACTGACCCCTAACACAATCACTCAACCCACAAGCTGACCCCTAACACAATCATCCCCCCCACAGCCTGACCCCCAACACATTACCCACCCCACATCATCAGTCTGTCCTATGTGCTGTACACTGTCGCTTCCTTTTGTCCCCTTTGTTTGCGGGAAGAGAGCACAGGATGTGCAGTGCTGAGAGCGGTGTGCTGGCCAAATACCCCTCAGTAGGGGTAACGGACACTGAACTGCCTTGTGCATTCCCTGGAGGTGTTCCATTGTCAGATGAATTCCCCTGACCATGGTCTCACGTGAGGCCGATATCTGTTCCGCTAGCTCCCTCACCCTCAAGCTGATGAGGCTATTTTTGATGTTGTCATTTACAGTGCTTCCGCACAACCGATTGATGGATCAGGACACCCGCCTTGCAGCACCCTGTATGACATTGCTTATGTCCTGTGAATGACCCAAATGCTCTTGCGCAATTGCACACATTTCAGCCTGACGTTGCTCTATCCTCTCCAGATGCTCCCAAATGGCCTGCAATGTGTGGAGTAGGTGTGCTGGAATTGTAGTGCATGGCGGGATGACAAGGGTGAGGGGGAAGACTGCATGGGCGAGATGCCTCGGAGGGGGGAGGATTCTGGAAAATGGGTTAATGAGGTTGACTAGAGTTGGGTGAGGATGACTGTGACTGCATGCCTGCACCTACTGTGGTTGGCTGCTCACATGGCACATTGTTCTCACTCGGGCCAGTGTGTGTTTTGCCAGTGTCCCCAGCAGTGGTTGTGGGTGCCCCTGTTTTGGGTGGAGCTGCAGGCACACTATTGGCCTGAGTAGGCCTTCCCATTATGTCTGTTGCGCCAGTGGCCATGGAGGCGGATGGCACTATTCCCTGAGGCCTTTTATTGGGGGGTATACCCCCACTCCCGTACGTGTCAATGCATGCGGCCTTTGTGACGCCTGTTGGTGCTGGTATTGTCAAGGTACCAGCACATCATGATGGTTCCTGGGTGTCTTGTGTGCCTGTTGGGAGACATGAAAATGTGAGTCAATACATGCATGGTAATGTACTTGGTGAGTCGACATGTACTGTCATGTGTACTGCAAGGTCACAAGGTGGTAGACCTCTAGTGGGACATGCCTCATGTGACGGACAGTATGGCAGTCTTCTGCATTGACTGATGTGTGAGCATATGGATGGTGTGGGGGACCTGCCTTGCTTGCGTTGTCCAGTCCTGTGAATCAATGACCTACAGGGTCATATGTGCACATGTAGGTAAGGACGGTTGTTGCTTGGTTATTCTGTAGTGCTGTCAGTTTATGGGTGACCTGCTGGTTGTGGTGGAGACATGTAGACATGAGGTTGGACAACATTGTATCCATGTGGGTCGTTGTGCTACTTTTCAGTTGCAGTGGTTGTTGGTCTGACACACAAGTCCAGTGGTGTTCTTTGCTGGACATGCACTGCATGCTTGGTACCATGCTTCCTGTGTTGTCTGTGCATGGGTAACCGGAGTTCGGGCAAGGGATGTTTGTGATGTGCACTGAAGATGTGTGTTAATCTTTGTTACTTGCAGTGAATGGTAGGACTTTACTATGTCATGCCCTCATCATCCTGCTTGGTTGTCATGTAAGGGGTATCAGGGTTTCAATGACTCATGTTGCTATGGCCTGTAGTGTCACTTAAATGGCAATGTCAGAGTTGATGTTGCATGGATGCAAGGCAGTATGCTTATGTGTACATGCCACCATGGTTGTTTTGCAATAGGTACCTCATTCACTCTGGTACTCACCAGATTCCCCCTGGCTGCTGGCTCTGACCTCAGCCGAGCCCACACCATCTATATCCACCATGGGGAGGATGCCGCTGACCATATCCTCCCATGGGGTCAGCTGTAGCTGTTCAACGGTTCCTCCACCAGTGGCAGCCGTCTCCCTGTGGTGGTTCACAATGAGGTTGCAGACTATCCGGACTTGAGGTAATTCCAATGTTTTTTCATATCCTCAGCATCACATTGGATGTGTCCTACGGCCACCACCTAGTCCCGAATTTCTGTCCAGATTGCATTTTTCTGCTTCTGGCTGCTCTTTCTATTTTGGGCCCCATACATTTTTCAGGGTGAGCCGCCACCTGCTCCACCAGTACAGTGAGCTCCTACTCATTAAATTCTGCTTTGCACATCCACATTTCTGGCACCCTGGACTTGCCCTTCCCTGATAACATGATTTCAGCGGTCTCTGGGACTGGAGGACGTTCCTACAGCCTGATTTTGAATGGATTGCATTTTGAAAAATGGCTGCCACAGTGCTTCCTTTTTGAGTGATGATGAAATTCTGCTGGCGGAGATTCAGCTGATTTACCCAGAGGTAATGGTGATTCAGTTGATTATGGAAGGGTTAATGACGCTTGATCAGTTTTCGGTGGTAATTCCGCTGGACGGAATTACTGTTACCACCAATCATGTGTGCTTGCGTCCGCCATGTTGTGATACAGAGGACATTCCGCTACAAACCACAGGGGTAACGGTAATTCTGCAGAGGAGGAAGTACCGCTGATCCGGATCCATAGTCGTAATGTGGTCCATTATGTTTTAATGCAGTAAAGTATTACACTTTCAGTTCATATTTGGAGAAAAAGCACACCATATATAAACACAGCAAGGGACCTTTTCAGCAGTTTGGGTTCTGATTCCAACAGTCTCTAGCTTCCTTTCAATTTTTCCCATACAAATCTAACTTCTCAGTGAAAAAAAACACTAAAACCATTGTGAAAGCAGTACTCACTGAATACACATAATATCAGCACAACCTAGTGGAAAAATGGTCCTGGATTTTTACCCAATGTGTCCATTTTTACCATTGCATGAAATAGGTAGATTAAGCTGAAAATTAATCAATTCATTTTTTATTACTCACTTACCACCAGATACTAGTCTCTAAGTGCTAGTAATTGGATCCCCTGTATCCCTAAAGAAGCTTACTCAGCAGTATATATCGTTCAAGATCGACAACACCATTATCCCTGTCTCACAATCAGTCAAAACCCTGGGAGTCTACTTAGACTCCAACCTCTCAATGACTAGAATGGTGAATGCCATAGCCTCCGCTGCGGCCTACCATTCAAAGCTGATCAATGCAGCAAGACCTTTCCTCTCCGAGCCTAACTGCCTCACCATAGCAAGAGCAATAATAGGGTCTCGACTTGATTATTGTAACGCCCTCCTAGCTGGCACCTCCTCCAAAAATATCAGTAAACTCCAGACCATCCAAAATAATGCCATTACGGCAGCAACTGGCATCTCCAAAAGGGAGCACATCTCAGCAGCCACGAAAAAAAGTTCACTGGCTCCCCATAAAAGAGCGGATCATTTTTAAAACTCTCACGCTCACGCACAAATGCATCCACAACACAGCCCCTCTCTACCTATCTCAGAGAATCTCCAAACCTCTCACAGACAGGCCCACCAGAAGCGTATACACCAACCACATCAACATTCCCAAGACACTCAGGATTCGTGCAGGAGGTTTCAGTTTCCCTGTCATGGACACTGGAACTCCCTCCCCATCTCAGAGGCATAGACTCACTCCTAGCTTTCCGGAAAGCTATAGAAACCAGGTTGTTTGTATAATGTTGACACTCCGCAGCGAGCAATCATTTCATGAATAAGACACCATTACCTGCAACTACCTATGCCATACAATGTCAGGCCTTATGATCACTGTAACCCAGAGCAATGAACTGTTTCCTGTAACTAAGACACCTTCTTTCAACGGTGTGCAGTCAAAATTTCGAAACTAAAATGTTGAAAGTCATAATATCGAAAAACAAAAAGTCGAAGAAAAAAAAAGTCAAATTCCTTTTTTAAAATTATATATTTATTTTGGGGTCCGTGAATAAAAAAAAATGGGTAAAAACAAAAAAAAACAAAAAAAGGGGGGTTGGGGGGGAGAACCCCCCATTTCGAATAAAAAAAGTAATAAAAAAAATGCGACTTTTTTTTTCAACATTTTCTCTCTATATTTTGACTTTTGACCTTTTTGTTTTCGTTTTTATCACTATAAACCTCTTTCAACAGCACCTCGATGCTTATGGGCTGTTAGTGATATGATATGATATGATATTTTATTTGTATCGTTCTCATACACAAGTGTTTCAGAGTGCGACAAGGCAAGGGTAGGAAACAGGGGAGAACACGACAGCGATCTTACTGGGCCCAGTGACATTGAGAATGCGCAAGTGCATGGGAAAGGGAAAGGGAACCAAGTGCATGGAAGGGGGAGATTGGAGAGTGCGGAGCAGAGGAGAACAGATACATAATAATAAATACAAATAAATAGATAATACAGGCAATAAACAGTGCTAGTGCAGCCAGCATGTGACAAGTGCAGTGTTTACGGCAGCAGACCGGTTAAGTCTGAATAAGTGCAGAAAAGGAAGAAAATAGTGGGTACAGATACAGACCCCATTTCAAGGGGTGGCCAGGTGGCAGTGCAGGAGGGTGGCAGGGTGAGCAGGTACATGGGCCCAGGAGACAGAAGGTGGCCAGGTGCACAGTGCCAAGAGAGAGCAGATCAGCAGGGGAGAGGGGGAGCGAAGGCAGAAGCAAAGAGGAAGGTCTTGAGGTGCTTCCAAAACCAAAGATGGTTCTCCTCAAGTTTTAGAGTGGCAGGGAGGCTAATCCAGAGGGGGGCCCCAGCCAGACACAGATATCTACCCCCAGCTAATTTCTTTGAAAAACGACTAACCATGAGGGAGTTAGAGGTAGAGGAGCGAAGAGCACGAGAGGGGAGGTATTCACGGAGGAATAGCTGAAGGTATTTTGGACCCAGGCCCCAGAAAGCCTTGTGGACAATGCAGAGGGTGGCTACAAGGTGCGCCTTACAAATTCAAAATAAATAACTGTCAGCAACAAACCTGTGCTGCTTTGCATTGTTTTGCTTCATAGACAAACACATTGCTCCTGAGCTATCCTCTTGGGCCAGGCACTGGGAAAGAAAATCAAAGGAAGCCATGTGTAAGGCTGTTGAGCTCAAACAGGTGCAAAACAGCTGCAGTCCACCACATCTCTGTGATAAAAAAATGTACACATAATTTTCAATGTCATTGTAGAAGGGCCAAACGTTCCACAGTGAATGTTTGCACATTTAAGGAGGTTTAGGTAAATCAACAGGTTAAGCACCCATCTCAAATATATGCAACCCATGGTCACATCTTCAGATCCTGATGTGGCTATTCAACCCATTATCCTGCTGAGGTTGATAAAATGAGTAGCATTCAATTGGTGAATAATAACATTGATTACTACAGCGCTTAGACATGGGATGAATTTGGCATTTAGCACTATGTAAAAAAAAGTCCTTTTCTATTATCAAAACTCTTTCCAGCCAGTGTGACTGCTTCAAAGTGTTGTGTAAACAAATTGCACTGATTAGTTTTACTCTCAGGATAATTAAAACATTGGGGGTCATTCCGAGGTTGGAGGTAAGGTATTACCGGCGCCTGTAAGGGCACCGATGGCGGTAATCCCTTACCTCCGTATTCCGAGTTCCCTTTGCGTGTCCCTCTTTACCTCCTGCTTTTAGCAGGAGTAAATTACGGGACCCGCAAAGTGACCTTGGAGTAAATTACGGCACCGTAATTTACGGTGCCGTAATTACCTCCTTCCGCATTCCCATTGAGCCCTATGGGGGCAGAAATGGGGATGGGGAAGGGCTATGGTGAATGGGGAATTATCGGTCCATACAACCTTGGAATGGACCAGTAATTACTCCATTCACCATGCCGGTATTCCATGGAGTAAATAGCTCCATGGTTGCCAACCATGGAGCTTTTTACTCCATGGTGTAGTCCTAACTCGGAATGAGGGCCATTGTCGTTTAAATGTATAGTATAACAATGACAGTATCGACATCCTTTATTATGCCAAGTCTGGACTAAAAACCAAGCAGCCTAATTTAAACTCTTTGTTTCCAATGGCTTGGCTATGCAATAGCTTGGCTATCTCACGAGGCGCCATACACCTCAATCTGTCAAAGTTCAAATTAGGATCCCCTGACTATAGTCCTAAAATGACCCTTCTTGCAAGGTTTGAAGAAGATTCTTGGTTATTTTTTAGTTAAAATACCATTCAATCACCCTTTTCTTGCCATGACCCTCCACAGTTTTACTTCAGCCAAATGCTTTCACATGGGATCCTTTGCATTTGCCTTGATGTGAGATCTGTCAATGAATGAGCAATTCCACAGACAGGAATTGTGATCTCGGTTGATTGAGGAGATGTATAAACCACCCAGGTACCCTTCCAAAATGTACAATTTATTTCAATAGACACAGTTTCCATAAACAATCTTGAACATGACAACAAGTCTACTAAATTTCTCCAAAATCAATGTTCATATGTTCTTTTAGGATGTGTGAGTAACCATGAAAATATTGCACCTGTTGCTGAGAACCTGCAATGTAAACAAAATCCCTGAGACTCGGACCTACTCCGAGCTTGGTACACAGATAACGTCTATCATTGAAATGTAGGCTATATGTCCAGTATACTTTTATTTGACCACATCACAGCCACTCTGTTTATTGCAAGAAGGAAGCCAGGGTTTATGAATACACATTTCTGGTAGTCTTGAATGCTTTTAAAGTGCAAGTGGTTATTGGGTATTGTTGCGGGTTACAGTCTTTAGAGGCGTTTTAGTCTAGTCTTATTTCTGGATCTCGAAAACATAATATTGTTTATAGTAGTTCATAGTATATCTTTGTGATGATGAATACACATTTTTTATTATGTCACTTACGTTATTTATATGTATAACTTCTCTCCACTGCATCCTCTTCTTCCTCTCTCAGTCCTGACTGTCTGACTGCGATTCAGTCATTGTGCACTGCTAATGATCTCTGCCATAATGCCCGTAAGAATGAGATCCTTCTCATTGGGATCTGTGCTCCCTCCTTCACTCCTACTCTCCGGCTGCCCTTATTGGATCCCCTCCCCTCAACCTCTTGTGAGGCTAAAAAACCTGAGTGTTATCTTCAGCTCCTCTCTCTCCTTCTCTCCTCACATGACAGACTTTGCCAAGAAGGCACACTTTCAGCTTCACCTCCTCAGAGGCATCCTCCCGTTCCTCACCTTCCCCAAATCAATGTTGCGAAAGCCCTGGTCCTCTCTCTGCCCCTTCGACTGGCTGCCTGGTGTCTTCTGAGTCTTGAAGGGCACCAGGCTCTCCTCGACCAGTCTACCCCAGCACTTACCCTACTTGCACTTGCACTTGTCCTTCCCGGTCCCTTCCACTGACTGGCTTGGCGGGGTGTGCCTCCCTACCGAGTTTGGTCCACTCCCATCCTCACACTTAGCATGTTGTCCCATCCACTGGCATACCCTGGCACTTGCCCACCTGGCCACCCCTTGGCATTTGCCTAGCCCCTTGGCCCTCTTCTTCCCCCCTCATCCCCCCTGCACATGTAAGCCACCCTCTACCCCACTCCTCCCTCCCTCTTTAGTACTAACCCTTCCCCCTGACTTGCCTCCCCCCCACTCTGCTACCCCTTGCAATTCTCGTTACTGCACTTGCACAAAACGAATGACACAATGCCTAGTAGGACCTGTATTGTTATTTTTCTCCCCTGCCCACCCCCCTTTGTGTCTCACGGTGCCTTCAAACACCATTTGCTGTATAGGCTCTTTATACAAATTCAATTAATAAACTAAAAATAAAAATAATATTAGGATGTCTAATTTATGTACATTGTTTCCAATGGCTCGACTAGTGGTTTACCTCTGAGGATCAAGATAAACGTCTGGCTAAAGTCTGAATTGGCTCTCTCTATACATTTCTTTGCTTGCCAATATCTAGTGCTTGTCAAACAGGAACTACTGGTCTGCAGCAGTGGTTCATGAAATTGGCAAGCATCTTAGTCTCTAGCATAATCTGACCAGAGAATATAGCACTGGTTATTTAAAAACAGCATGGGAGAAATTTCCTTGGTGAGTAGTCTAGTCTTTACAATGGAAACCAGGGCCTTTTCTAGGATTTGTGATGCACTGTGCAGCAACAGATGTGCAGGATCTACTATTGGCATTGGCAGTGACAATACAGTAGGTGAACTGGAAATACAGTTTATTTAAGTAATTAAAAAGACATTAGCAGTGCCCAATCAGCCACCACAAAAATACAGTAGATGATGTCACTCGGCGAGAAATTAGTCTTTAACACTCTAGTGCTTCATGAAAGGTTACATTGAAAACAAGAGACACATTTTTGTGACATGCATATAAATGGTGAATATTATTAAAATATGTGGAACAACACCATGATCTGATAAACTATGATGGAGGCTTGTTCGAAAAAAAAACATGTGTTGTAAACTGAATCATTTACAAGGACACACAATCTTGGCAACCAAGACGCAGTAAGAGAACATGATTTGCCACTTGTATTGTGTTTTATTCTTTGTATTTTATTTTTTATTTATAAGCGCTGTAAAGAATTGTAATGATGGTACAATAAAATGTTGTAAATCAAGGTACATGAAAATTAAAGAGGAAAGAAGGTGAGTCTTGAGCCGAAAGAACAGAAACAGAAGGAGGCACAAGGAGGACAAAGAAAAGGTGCAAGAAAAAGGGATTGGGAGCTGAGAGAGGGCGAGAGGGGGTGTAGACAGAGTCAGTAGAGGAGGGATAGGGAAGAGCATGACCATTTAGAAATTTAAAGACAGTACAACGGAAATGAAATAGAAGACGAACCTCAAAAGAAAGCCAGCAAAGATGTTGTAGAGAAACAGATATGGAATCACAGGAAGAAAGAATAAACAGAACACTTGCAGCAGCATGATATATAGAGAGGAGAGGAGCTAGGCGCGATGTAGGAAGACCAAGGAGAAGACTGGAGCAATAGAAATGTCAGGAGAATACTAAAGAAGAAATGAGGTGCTTGGTAGCCTCAAAAGTAAGGAGAACGAGCCTTGCAAATATTAAAAAGCTGAAAACGACAAGACTTTGAGAAAGAGGCAATATGGGAATTGAAAGAGAGGGAAGTGTCAAAGATAACACCCATGTTGTGGGCAGAGGTAGAGAGAGGAAGACAGGGTGAGGGCAAAGAGATGGAAAAGATAGAAAGAGGAGCGGGAATTCTAGAGGCAGGGAAAAAGAGGACTTCTGGTTTGGAAGGGTTCAGATGAAGAGAGTGACAAGACATCCACGATGAAGGATAGAAGAATAGAAGAAGCTTTGTGTATTCTGCATAAAGTTGATAGTTAAGGCCAAAAGAAGAAGTAAAAGAAGCAAGAGGGATAGTGTATAGTGAAAAGAGAAGATGACCCAAAATGGAGCCCTGAGAAAGAAGGAAAACGGGAGAGGAGTGTCCAGCCCAGGAAACCAAAAAAAACAAAAAGATGCTGTTAGAAAGATAGGAACAAAACCAATCAAGCACAGAGGAGCAGAACTCAAAATGGTGAAGAGTAGAAAGAAGATCAGCATGATCGTCCATATCTCAATCAGCAGATAGGTCGAGGAGAACCAACAGTGAGGAGCATTTTGAGTAATAAGCTGAGAGAAGAGTGTCAGAGACAGCGAGAAAGGCAGTTTCAGTGGAGCGGTAGGCCCGAAAGCCAGATTGACAGGGGGGCAGAAGAGAGTGCAAAGAAACGAAATTAGAGGCCTGTGAGTAGACAATGTAAAGAAACAGGAGTAGAGAAATTGGGTGAAAGTTCAAGGTGAGGAAATAATATAAGAACTTTTTTGTGGATAAGAAGGATAGAAGCATACTTGAACATAGAAGGAAACAGGACAGAAGAGAGAGAAGAGTTGAAAACAATAGTGAGGAATGAGACAATGGAAGGGTAGACAAGAGAGTTGAGGTACGAGGGGAGAGGGATGAAGGGGCAGCTGTAAGATGAGCAGTAGGAATGATAAGTAAGATATCGGAGTCAGAGAGAGAGAAGACAAATTCCTGAGCACTTGAGGATAAGAATGGGAAGGAATTGGTTCTTGGGTGAAGATGGGGGAAATAGAGGAGCGGAGAAGAGAGATTGTAGAGAAAAAGCATTAGTGCAGTTGGAAGCAGATAAGGGAGAGAGGGAGGCAAGTTCAGGTGAGGGGGAGAGAATGTGGTTGAGGGTCAGAATGAGTTGGCTTAATTGGCAGAAACAGAAGTGAATGGAACAATGAAATAAGTTTGTTAAGTAGAAAGAAGTATTGAGTCATAGAGCGCATGAAGGGAAGGGAAGAGATCAAGATCAGAAGGCACCTTGGATTTATGCCAGTGCCACTCAGCCTTATGCAATGAACGGTGGGTAGAAGAGAGGGTGGGAGTCATCCAAGGTTGACAGGGTTTACGTGAGGAAGGAAAGGGGAAAGAGGTACAGAGAAGATCAAGGATGTCCGCAAGGGTCGAAGACAAAGAGCAGATGCAGAATAAACAGATAAAGACAAAGTACACCAATAGAAGGGAGAAGAGAAGAAAGTGCTGTGGAAAAAGAGGAGACATGAACAGAGCAAAGATCATAGCGAAGTAAAGTTGCAGAGCAGGGTGAATGACAGGAGAAAGTGGGAGAATGAATTTAGAGGAAAGAAGAAAATGATCAGAAGAGTAGAGCGGCAGGACAGAAACAGTGAAGAAATCAGAATAGAATAACAAATGAGATCCAGAGAGGAACCAGAAGAATGAGATGGGGGAGTAGAAAGTTGCGAAAGATGAAAAGAGTCAAGAATAGACCATAGCAGAATAGAGGAATGACAAGTAGATAAGTGGAGATTGAAGTCCCCAAGAAGAAAGAAAGGAGAGCTAGAAGGAAGATGAACGGACAAGAGAGAATCAAGATCATCACAGAAAGAAGAGATTAGGCCAGGAGGTCAGTAGGTAACCAGGAAAGTGAGAGCAGAATTCAAAGACAAAGAAGAGAGGTGATATTCAATCGAGGACAATGAAGGGTGACCAAAAGAGACAAAGTCAAAAAGAGGAGAAGAATGAGAATGAATGCCAACTCCAGAAAGGCATGCCGAATGGGATAAAAAGGTAGTGATATTATAGATTATTAATAACACGCTTAATACGCAGAGGTTTCTAAGCACAGACCCGTGGATCGTACCTGTGTTTCCGTGTCGTCTTGCTTCCAAGGCGAGCAAATTGCCCCTGAGCTAACCTGCAAAGACAGAAAAAAAGAAAGTGGAAGAAGAAACAGACGCAAAAATGGTATTGTTATTAGATACAATCTAGGTGTAAGTGATACATAAAAAATGAAAGTGGAAATGAGAGAAAATGTCCAAAACAGATATGTTTTGTTCATAAAAGAACAAGGGGTCGATTCATGGAGCAAACGTGCGCCGAAAATCCCAGCGCAAGCAGACGCAAGGTGGCGCAAGCGTGAGAAACACAGCGTGCGATTCAAGGAAGACGCTGGGCGTGTTTCCCGCTGTCCGTGCGCCAAATCCTGCCATGGCTCACGCGGGTACACACGGCGTGCGCTACGTGCACAGCAAAAGCGCACATAGCGCGGCCACACAACCAAAGTGGGCGGAACAGTGGGCGTAACACGCGGAATGGGGAATAACGCGTGAAAAAGAAGGCGTAACTGGGGGAGTACTGCAGGGAACTACACGGAACGCCCACACGCACGCGAACAACCCGTATTAATGGATTCGAATACGGGAAACCCGCGCATGGCAAAAGACGCACACAGGCGTCAACGCGTCCGCCACACGAAGGCAGGCTGAAGCGTCCCCGCGCACAGTATAAAAGTGCGCGCAAACAACAAACACGTATATACAGCTACGATGAATGCCCCATTTGTCGCAGCACTGATCGTGGGACACCGCAGGAGGAGGAGAATAGCCAGGGCACGCATTTTCGCACCACGGACAAGCCTTTTTGGGATGCCTGACGACCAGGTCTACGGCATGTATATGTTTCCACCCCATATCATCCTAGACCTGGTCAGGGAGTGGGAAGATGACCTTACATCCCCCACCCTTTGCTCCCAAGCATTGAGCCCCTTGGAGAAGGTGCTCAATGTCCTGCATTTCTTGGCCACTGGGTCATTTCAGCGGACTACTGCCATAGTGGGGGGGTCTCACAGGCCACGCAGTCACGCTGCCTACACCAGGTACTGGCAATCATGACAGCACGCCCCTCAGTCCGCAGGTACATATACATGCCCAGAACCCCCGCAGAAAGGCAGGCCGTTGTCCTGGATTTTTACAGGGTGGCACACTTCCCCAAAGTGCTCGGTGCCATAGATTGCACCCATGTGGCCCTATGTCCACCTAGGGCCACTGAGCACATCTAACGAAACCGCAAGCACTGGCATTCCATCAATGTACAGGTGGTATGCGATGCAAAGGGAATCATCACCTCTGTCTGTCTATGCAAACTACCCTGGCTCCACCCATGACAGTTTTATATACAGAATGTCCACCCTGAGCCGGGCCCTGGAAGCTGGGCAGCATGGCGACACCTGGCTCCTAGGTGAGTACAAATGCCCTTGCACATGCATGCATGTCACACACACACACACAAATACACAAACCCCAATAATCACAACCATTTACACCTCCCCAGGGGACAGTGCCTACCCTCTGAGCATGATGATGCCAATCCGGAACCCCACCACACCACCCCAGGTAAGATACAACGCCGCCCATATTGGAACCAGGGCCATAGTGGAGCGCACATTCGGGGGGCTCAAGTGAAGTTTCCGCTCCCTTGACCGCTCTGGCGGGCAGCTACTCTATGCACCCCTAGTAGTGTGCAGGATCATTGTGGCATTATGTGTCCTGCACAATGTTGCAACACGGCAGGGCATACCGGTGGACATGGTGGTGCCCCCATATCCCCAACCACAGGCACAGGCGCTGCCCATGGGAGGGGACAGGGCACGTGGCGAGGAAGCCCGGACCCAGCTTGTGGCCACATTTTTCACCTAAACTCCCACCCCTGCGGAGTGCACACAGGTCTGGCACATACCAGGTGACAATCGATGATGACAAAGAGACAGTCAACTGTCACAACCTTACCACCCTGAGATTGTTGCCATGGAAGTGCCACATTGTCTGCATACCTAGCTACTTAAACGCAAGCTATTCTGTGTGACCAAAAGGCACACATATGACATATGACATGACATAATATGGCATTTGTAACATGCCTATACACAAGTGTTTCAAGGTGTGACGAGGCAGGGAGGGGGGAACAAGGGAAGACAGACAACGATACTACTAGGCCAGGTGTCATTTAGATTGTGCAAGTGCAGGGGTAGGGGGAAGGGAAAAGTGCAAGGGGAAGGGGAGGGGTGGAGTGCAGTACAGGGTAAGTAGAATAAAAAAGAAATAAATAGGCCAGCTGGTGGCAACTGCAAAGGTAAGTGCAGACAAGTGCTGGGAAGGGGGGGCTGTAGGGATAGAGAGGCAGTCCCGCAGTGCAGGGGTTGCCAGGGAGGCAGTGCAAGTGGAGAGTGGCTGGGCCAGGGACCGAGGTCGGTGAGAGTGGCCCAGTTGCAGATCCAGTGAAGTTTCAGTGAAGAATTTAGCAAGGGAGAGGGAGAGAGAAAGCAGAAGCAAAGAGGAAGGTCTTGAGGTGCTTCCGGAACAGGAGATGGTTCTCCTCAAGTTCCAGGGAGGCAGGAAGGCTGTTCCAGAGGAAGGCCCCTGCCGCGGAGAGAGATCTACCCCAGCTCGTTGCTTCGAGAAGCGGCTGACCCTGACATGTAAGGTGTGAATCACACACACCTGCAAAACAGGCCATGACCATCACTGTTATGTCACTCAAACCCTCCCAAACCACAACATGACATGGCAAGCAACAGCCATACACCAACACAGTACCAATAAGGTATACATTGCCATGTCAAAAATGTACAGTGGCATCAGACAATGATGCCTGACATGGAATCAGATGAAATGAGTGACCAACAACCTCCCACCCAAAATAAGTCATTCCCAAATGCATTACAAAAGTTGTAGACGTAACATAACAATGAATGCCTGTCTACATGCACATTGTGCATTGCAAAATCAACACTGCAACTTCTGTGTGCTGTGTCCAACTCCTGAAACACACTGCTCAGTGCACAGCACAGTGAACAGCTATTGTGTGTGATGCACACCCTGAGCATCACATCTAAGCGACAAACCACATCAAAAAGCAAATTAGGCATGCACAGGATCCATAATTGGTCACAGAACATGTGCTGCAGGGACACAGTGGGCCCCAGAAGGCAAACAGAGTGTACACGTGGATATCCAAGGGTGGTTGTACATGTAGTGCATCATAGTGCAAGTGTGTGGGTCAGTAAGGAGATGCAATCAACATATGCATGTGCAATCAAATGACCATCAGTGTCCTCTACACATCACATGTGAACATTCACCAGGTGTACACCCCAGCATGTCAAACCACAACTATCCCCTAAAACACCTGAAAGGTAAACACAACACATGAACAGGCATTGATCAGCAGAACACAACATGTACATAGGATACCACAATTACAATGTCAGGGTTCCCATCACACTGCAGGGCAAGGCAACTATCAACAACAAAACACCCCCCTCCCTCACAAATGACCATGACCCACTAAACAACTGCACCTGGGTCATGGAGCCTTCAACACTCAATTTCACCTGGCCACAGGAGCACCCTTCCCCTTCGTCACCATCTCCCACCTTGTGTGTAAAAAGGTGCCTGCACCCTCAGAGTCCACCCTCATTTGCAAAATCACAAAATCCAAGCCAGCAAAACGAACCAGAACACCCTCCAGTAGATGACTTGATGTAGCAGTACCTCACACAGGCCAAGTACTTCCACAATGATGTAACAACCAAGGTAGCACAGTAAAACAATGTCACAACAGGATGTGAACCATGTGTGGTACATAACATAGAATGATGCACCATGAACGGATGTGTACTGTCACAGGTCCCGTGTACAGGCGCAGGAGTGGCACGAACCAACCACCCCCACCGTGGCCCGGGTGCCTGCAAGGTCAAACTCACACAGGCCTCTGAGACCCTGGTGGGGAAGTAGGGTCAGGGATATGCAGTCTGGACAGGTGTTGGCACACTGGATCACTGGAATGAGTGGCAGGAGAGGGGAGGAGGAATGACACACGAAAGTAGGGAATGCACGAAAATGTACTACCTGCATGAACACATACACAATCCGAACAAACTTGGACATCATTGTCATGGCCTTCTGTAGTCCAGGCTTAGGAGTGGCACGAACCAACCACCCCCTCTAGGGTTTTGGCGCCTGCAAGTTTGGGGCTTACACAGGTATCCACAACCCCAGCGGGGAAAGAGGGTTAGGGAACATTGGTTGGATAGGTACGGGAAGCAGGAACACCGGGTAGAGGGTAAAGGGTTTAAAATTGGATAGGACTCCGGGTGATTAGGGGAAAAAAAACATACCAAATTGAATTACACATTCATCCATGCATTAGTGCCCCCCCCCCAGTAAGCCTATGCAGAGCAGTTTGAAAGAAAAACAACAAGACACTTAGCTCTGGTTTTGAGTTCTGGCCTCCTGCCTGCGCACTCTCAGGTCCAGTTACAGGAGCACTTCAATGCTGCAAAGAGAGCCACAGTTAATAATCTGTGTGTGCGCATAACACAAAAATACACCACCAAATATTCCCCATAGCAACAAACTACTCTACAAACAGACATGCTGGTGTAGATGCTTCGTACCCATATGTAACATTACCCCTGTGATGGGTCATACACAGTCAATGCAGTAAGTCAGCCGCCGGTGGGTGCGTGGCAAATGGAACACCAATGTGTCACAATTCACACAACATGCAATGTTCCCTGGGTAAGCAGACAGACCCATATAGCAAGGCATGACTTCAGAACAAGTCGTGTTCCACCATGACCAAAACAAAGTAGGCAGTGCATGTTTCAAAATGTACATGGAAATGAAATGCACTGCACCCGAGTATGTCCCTTGCTGTATGTCCCTGTGAGCAGCTCCTTTCCATGTCTTGGAAGGCTACATGGTTGATACAAGTGCCTCAATGGACCTTGGTATACCGGAGGGTATGTGCCACTGCCCCTGCAGGTGCCCCAGACAACCTTACAATCAACAGCCATCAGTCCACCAATATTCGTCCAAGCTCACCCTCAGTGCTGTTACTAAGCCTGCATGTGCAACTGGCCTGGTGCAAGCTTTGCTGTCTTGTGGCCCCCCTGTGCTGCTCAACTTGCCTGGAGTTCCTTGGAACACGTCAGCAGTTCTAGGATGTAGGTCTGCAATCCCTGTGCCTCTGCTTGTGCACACATGTGCATGTGGGCACCAACAAACGTGTCCAGAATTCAGACGTCCAATGGGCCATGTCTGCTGGCAAAGGTGGTCTGGAGGCTCATCCCCCTGCAGAAAGGGCATGAAACACCTGATTAATGCTTTAAAGTCATCTATGTGTGTCTCTTCAGGCATCTCATTACTGGACCATGTCAGAGACTTACATCAGAAATCACACCATCAGTCCGTCTTTCACATCCAAAGTGTGGAACACACTATTTACGGCATGAATTGGAACAAGCACCTGTACAGTAAAGATAAGAAACATACTACACAATGCAAAGCAATGAATGTACACATTAATCATGAAACACCCCATCTAGCAAAAGCTGAAAAGTGGTCAATAACACCGCAATCATCCCCACTAGGGGTGTCAACACAAGTTACACAGCACCAGACATGCCACAGATATGACAGTCCAAAGCCCTGGTGTAATAGGCTGTCACACCAAACCATCCTTGCGAGCCCATGGATAAGGGAGGCAGGAGTGGCATATGTGAGTCAAGGACCCTAAGCAGCAAACACATACACAAGACAAGCCTGAAGGGCCCAGCTGGAACAGACAGTGGATGCCTTCAAAAGCCACAAAGCACTGCACCGTCCCATGAAAGCACAATAGACAAGCATTTTTAAACTATATTAACTAATTACACTAACTATGAAAAACCTACATTACCTAATTAAACTAACTATCAAACAGAAACTTAACTAACTAAACTAAAAGAAAAATCAAAAATGGCCACATACGACCCGGGGGGAGGGGAAGGCCCCCAGGAGGGGGGAGGTACAGGCTGCTGCTCAACACCCACATGCGATGATGCTGAGCCAAAAAAAAAACTCCATGGGCTCAACGCCTGCACAGCCCGACCTATGTGGGAGATAGATGGTTGTCCGAGTCAGGCTCATCCTGGAAAGGAGGACGTGGCACAGTAGCCTGGCCACGCCTAGCCGCCGCTTGCCCCTCGTCGGCAGCAAGTCTCCCGGACGGGTTAGCCTGGTTCTGTGTGGCGATGTGAAGTAGGTCTGCATGCAGAACCTCACGTGATACACATGCTTCCTCTTGCAAGGTAGCACGTGTAACACAGAGTTCTTCCTGCAAGGCCTAGCTGGACAACCGCTGCACCTCCCGGCAAGCCTGTAGATCAGCCGAGATGGTACGCTCAAGCTGTGCAAACCTCTCCTCTGCCCGCTGCCTCTGGGACATCATAAGGACACCCAGAGTGGATTTGAGGGAAGCATACTCCTCCCTCAGGGCATCCATGTGCGCCTCTGCGTGAGCAGCAATTGCTTGACGCAGAGACGACATTTCAGCCTGGCGTGCCCTGTCTGAGGCCACCATGCCCAGCCTGAGCGAGCGGGCCTTGGACCGTGCCGCCTGCTGCTGGAGAAGCACCTGTCTAGCAGGGGGGAGCACAGATCGGGCCACACGCTCTATGCTCTCAGCGATGTTCTCCATTGCGGCCCCCTGCCGTTCTGAATTGGCAGTCATGTCTTGCTCCCACTCAGTATACTGCGGTTGCGCGCGGCGACCGCGTTGCTGGGCTTGACCCCTGAGGGACCCAAGGACCCGGGTGCACGACTACATGCCCCTGTCGACGTGATGTCCCAGGCACATCAGTGACTGGTGTGGAGGGTGACCCTGTGTCCCAATCCACCACGGGCAGAGGAACCAAGACTGTCTGATCCCTCAGTGCAGGTGTCGCGGACAGAGGAGTGTCCACATCAGAATCACTCACCCCTGACATATGGACTTGATGCTCATCCAACACGACATGGACGTCAGAGTCGTCATCAAGGCTGGACTCATAGGCAGCCAGAGACAAGATGGACTGTAGCACTTGGGGGTTTTCGTGGCCTACCACCCCTCGACCCCCACTTGTGCCGGGTTGATGTAGTGGTAACAACCCTGTGTCTGGCATGACAACACCATCCTCCGCCTCCATTGCGTCATCACCTGAAAAATAGAGAGAAAAGAGGTCACTACACATGTCAGAAGCACACAACATACACACACACCGACAACAAACACATCAGGCAGACATGTGACACACAACATATAACCTGGCATGCATGCTGGGTCAACTTTGAATTGCTTCTGTGATCAGACTTGTTGAAAGGTGGCAGTTTCCATGGAAGTGGGTCTATGCAGTGCAGAAAATGTGTACGCCACTCACTACCTACATGTACAAGGACTCCATGGTGTGTTTCAGGAAATGTGAAGGCAGTGCAAGGTCAAATTCAGGCATCACGTGAACTGTGCATTCAATGTGTAGCATATCTACAAGCCAAGCACCCCTCCACCCAAGTACAAAAGCAGGGATGCCTAGCATGGTATCAAAAGGCTGACCATACACCTGTGTATTGACAGGCAGTGTTGACTGGTATCAACAGCTTAATGTGATTTAAGTGACAACACTGAAAATGATGATGGGACAGTAAGCAGGACACATGATGAAAACTCTGGAGGCCGCCCATGTGTGGAGAAGACACTACAACAGTTGGACATAGTCATTGGCCATTAAACAGGCTGAGGCCTGTGAGCCACACAGATTGTCAGACCCTAAACATGTGTGCAACGCAGTAATGAGCCACAGTTGACATGGGAAGGCTGATGAAATGCCATGCAATATATGTCACCCAGGACTTGTATTACAGTGAACATCCAGTCAAGGACACATAGGGGCATGCGTGCAATGCACATGGAGCATTAATGGGCACTCATGTCCCTGCGGGACATCTGACCTATGCACAGTCCAAGTGAGATACCCTGCATCAAGTAATAAGGCTGTACCACACGGCATATGTCTGGCAGATTGTACGCTGGAAGTTAGCATCTACACAGGACGCATGAACAGGAAAGTACACATTGGCAAGATTGAAGCAGACCAGTGGAAAGGTGGAACTGGGGTGCAGAGTGGCGGAGGAGGGGCAAGGGAGCATGCCTACATGGAGTCCCCGCATGCAGGCAGAGGAGACATGCATGTCAGTCATGCAATGACATTGTGCCTGGGCTGAGAGGAAGGTCACCCCACGCCACATGCAGAAGGGCCAGTGAGCTGGAACATGGACCGGAGGGGCATACTTGTAACAAGCATGTCAGTAGGGTGCAATAGTGGTGATGCGGACAGTCCCCGTCTGCTCCACATGTCCACCATCCAGCAGAGCAGACATGCATCACGGAAGCATTGCATTACTTACACATCAGAACCATGTACACGTCACATGTAGTGGCAATCATGCACAACACATCCCACAAGTGAAACACACACGTCCTCAACAAACACGCATCAACACTCACTGGATTGGGCATCAAAGTCCAGCATCTCTCCCACTCCTTCGACCAATTCAGGTGGTATGAACTCCGCAACGAGTGCTTCATGTGGAGTGAGCTCTTCCTCCTCTGGTGCAGGCCCACCACCAGTCACCAGAGTCAAGTTGTAATTAGAGGCACGCTTAGCCTAAGCGCTGCGTTTGAGGTCATTCCAACGCTTTTTGCACTCTTGCGCCGTGCGCACCTCATGGCCGAATGAACTGACATGTTCCGCAACATGCTTCCAGTGGGTGTCACGGTGGGCAACCGTAGTCTGACTATTGGCACCCACTAGCATGTCACGGCTGTGGCCCCGCACGTAGTCCACGAGGAAGTCCAGTTCCTGCTTGCAGAAAGGCTTCTTCCTCGACGTGCAGGAGGTCGTGGCTGTGTGTGGGGTCCCAGCCTGTGCTGCAGGTGCAACCTTCCTCCTCTTGGACTGTGGCGCAGACCCTGGCTGGCTAATGCCGCCCTGACCAGTATGGCCAGTGGGTTCGGTGGATTGAGCCAAGGGAGTGGCAGGTGGAGGGACGACCAAAGGCCTGACTTGTGTCAGTGGCATCTGGGTGCCCTCTAATGGACCCTGCGCAGCAACATCCGCTGTGTCAGGTCATTGACCGCAATAGTCCTGGTTGGCAGACTCACAACCGGGGTGTTGTTGGGTGCATCTACCCCTGCACTTGCCAACACCCGGCTGTTCGGGGCAGCAGATGACATAACTGCCCCAGGGACACGTGCATTGGTCTGAGCAGCCCTGCCTGCCCCCATGGTTTCCCTGCTGGCATGTTGGAAATCTACCAAGGGCTCTTCAAGTGCCAACGGTGCATGCGCTGGCAGACCCTGAGCCTGGGTGGTGGTGTCCACAGCTGCACCTGCAGCTACCACTACCATTGGGCCCTTGGCAGTCGATGGAAGGGACTGCCGGGTCACACGGGCGCCAGTGCCAGATGCAGAAGCTGCATCCCCCGGAACCACAGGGGGTGGTCGTATGACTGCACCGACACATGGAACAACATTGTGCTCAAGTGGCGCACCCCTGCCTCTTCCCCCTCTGTGGTCGCCCTGGACACCCTGGAGTCCCCCTACTCCCTGGTCACCACGGCCACGTCCCCGACCACGCCCGCCACGAGGAGTACGCCCAGCTGAGGCGCCCCTCACCTTTGGTGTCCTCCCAACCATGGCACAGATGTAGTAGTGCCGGCACAGATGGAGTAGTGCCAATGGGAGGTGTACACCACAATTGACCTGGGCAATTGGGGTGAAGGGGGTGGGAAGCAAGATGTTAACAGCCCCCCTGCACCTGCAAGGCTGTATGTGACCCCAGTGATGTAGTGACGGGTCACGCACCCCAAAACTGCAGTAAAACCGTACACGCAACCCTGCAGCCTACGTGCGTGGAATCAACCTCCCACAGTACACGGTGGCACCCAGTAACACGAATAACGCGTACGTGTGGGACATGCAGGCTACTATAACCTCGAAAATGGGTGCAATACACAGGGGCACCCGCAGTGGGAAAAATAGCGTATGCGACTAACCGTCTGACTAGCGCGATGCAGAAAAACACGTGTAGCCAATACCCCCGCCAAAAGAAGAGATACGTCCTTGATAGCTGTGAAGTTGTGATGGCGCGCGAAACAACAGGAAGCAGCAACACACGTCGGTCTCCACGAAAGGCACGTACAGCGAACTGCTGCCCCCACTCACCTTTAACCCGTGCTGTGGGAAACGCCCGCACGCGTCACGTCACTTACGCGCATGGGCCCCTTCCTCGGATTACACGCATTCCCACGCGGACGTGCCGTTTTTCACGCGCGCTGTAACGCCCGTGCACGCCTGCGCGCGTCATGTCATAGAGGCGCTTGCGCTTGAAGGGCCTTCTGTCCAATGAAATCTCGTATGTGTGCAGATGCGCTAACGCGCTAAGGGCCTTTCCTCGAATTACACGCTGACATGCAGAATTTTCACGTGCCAAATCACTCCGTATCAAGCTGGCCACGCGTAAGCACACAGAAGACCACGCTCCTGCCCAAAAGGCCGAATTACTGCCCCCCAGAGCCCCGAGCAGCCTCTTACGAGCCATCTGCTGCTGCCTGCCTGCCTGCTGCCACCGTGCCCTGCCATTTGGTGCCTGCACATCAGCCATCTGCAGGGGTCCAGTTGCTGTGTCCACCCCTGCTGGAACAGAAGACTCCCGACTGGGATACCATTGCTCCACAGCCCAGCCCCAGGACCCAGTTGCCCACCCACGCCTGCCTCAGGGGTCGCCATGTCGGGGCAAACACCATCCAAGACCACTGGCAACCCCCAGCTAGAGGGGCAGAGGGCCACCAGCTTCAGTCAGAAGGAAGTTGGTGTCCTGGTGGAGCATGTCCTGGGGCATTATGATGCCCTCTTCGGATCATCACGCGCCGACAAGGATGGACGGGACAGGATCTGGACGGACATCGTGACTGCCATCAAAGCGGAGGGGGTGGCAGTCCGACTATTCCATCATGTCAAGAAGCGCTGGGAGGACTTCAGGTCCAGGACCCTCAACAAGGCCCGGCGCCTCTTGAAGGCAGCGGATGCTAAGGGGCACCAGGACCACTTGTCGGAAGGTCAGATGAGGGTCCTGGAACGCATATCCCCAGCGCTCCACGTCCAGGTCCTTGAGAGGCAGACCCGTCTGGAGTCGAGCGGTAAGTGGCCAAGCATTGCTGTGTGAGACAGGGCATGTTGCAGTGTGCTGGTTGTCTGATACTTGCCTGTATGTGTGACATAGGCCATGTACGCGTGTGTGTGCGCAGGGACATCATGGTCATGCATGTGAGACCAGTAATGTGTGAAGCACACGGTTGGTGTATGTGTTTAAATGCTACATGGGGAGCCCTATGCGGAATGGACACATGAGAGCATGCCAGTCTCTGTTCCTGGACATGGGTGGGGGTGAGGGATGGGTGATGATGCCATGTACATGTATGGTGTCCATGTCTGTGTGTCTGACCTGCGTGTCTGTGACTTGTGAATGCCATGGATGCATGACACATGTCTGTGTCAATGTTCAGATTCATTGATGCAGCCTAGCTATCCTTGCATCCACTGTGTCTGGGGTGTACGAGTCCAGATGGATGAAAGTACGGTGAAGTATGTGAATGTGATAGGCATGACTCATGATGCATGTGAGTTCAAAAACAACATTGTATGTTTCAAGAGTCCCTTGGACATGTTTGCTTATGTCCATAGCATGCGCCATGCCTGTTACTGCATGTGTTTTGCCTGCACTGACCCATGTGTTGTGGAGGGACATGATGGAAGTGATCTTTGACAGTGCCACTCATCTGCTATTGCTTCCTGTCTAGGGGAGCATTGTACAGTACCCTGATGCTTGTGTTCTATGTCTCCCTCTACACAGCGCAAAGTGAAGAAGAGGGCGGAGATGGCGCTGTGGAGCAAAGCGGCGGGGATGCCCCCACGGCTGCAGCTGAAGTGGTGGGTGAGCCCCCACAGTGGCTTGCAACGGCGGAAGACGGTGTGGAGCCATCCAGGTTGGTGGTTTCCACAGAGGAGGAGGAGGCCGCTACTGAGCCGCACATGGGGCCTGGTGGGGGCATCCCTGCTGGTGCAAGTGGTGCAGTCCAGGGGCTGGGGCAGGAGGCAGCACAGGTCGCCGTGGAGGTGCCTGTGCATGTCACTGTCCCTGACACTGTGACTGCACCACCATGCACCAGCAGGGATGCCCCATCCCAGGCCCGTCCGCAGGTAGGGGGGATGTCCATGTCATCTGACTCCCCTCCACCTGCGGACGAGGGGACCCCTGGCCGTATGGAGAAGGTCCTGATTGGTGTCGCGTTGCGCACGGGTGTCATTCGTGATGAGGTGCGTGCTTCCCGGGGGGAGCACGCACATCATCACGAAGAGCACCGTGCCAACGTGGCCCAGTCGGTAGCGGTCGTGGTCGGGGGTCTCGTACATGTGTGGGGCACTTTGGTGACCCTCTCCTCCTCTGTGGAGGCTATGCGCCAGTCGTTCTCCATGCCGTCTTCCGGCCCAGATGCCACCAGGGCCCCCTGTGGACCTGCCCCGACCAATGCAGCCAACTCGGTGGGGATCCCATCCCTGCCACAGTCGGGAGTCGGAGGTCCAGCAGGGGTGGACACACCAGCAACTGGACCCCAGCAGATGGAGGATGTGACGGCATCATCGGACGGGCAGGGCACGTGCACGACGGCGTCGGTGGATTCCATCAGCCTGGATGCCGTCATGCTGGCACAGGCAGTTGCGTCGGAGGCAGCGGCAGGCTCGACGTGGGAGGCATCATGGCTCGGGGCCATCAACATCAGGGGTGCAGGCATCGGCCGGAGGGCAGGAGAACCCTGGAATGGGAGTGGCTTCCGTGTGGGAGCGGTTGGGCCAGCAGATAGGTGCGGAGCGGCAGCGGGCAGAGGAGGAATGGCTCACAATCGTCAGGGTGGAGAACTCCATGCGGAGGGCGCTGAGGCGGGCTGAGTGCCTCGAGGGTCTTCGCAGGGAGTTGGAGCTGGACACTGCATTATCCCTGCATTATCCCTGCGAGACCTCGGGGCCAGGGAACATGCCCGCCTCCAAGCCATTGAACAGGAGTTCGATGATGCCCTGGCCCATGACAACATCCAGTGAGCCGTTGGACTAGCCCGCTGCCCTTGTAAAAAGTTATGTAGTTAGTGTTAGGTTTCCTTTGCTTTTTTCTTGATTTTGGACCTTTTGTTCAATGGACCACAAAATACTTTTTTTATTAGGTAGTATTTTTAGATAGGTTTCATTTCTTCAGTTGGGATCATGGACCCTGGATTGTTTATCTGTATATAATTGACTGTTTGATTATTTTTTTTTTTGGATTTACCCATGGAGCAATGGTTTTCGGTTTTGTTTTTCCCTTGGATGTACTTTTTTGAACTGTGACTTTGGACACCTTTCCTTTGGATTATGATTTGTGGTTTTTCATTATTTTACGGACATGCTGCTTTTTGTTTTTAATTCCCATTGTCGTTTGTTTATTTTTAATCCTATTTCTGTTGCTTTTAATACATTTTTTTCATCAAACTTCAATGTGTAGTATCATATCATTGGTTTCATGTATATCATGATATGGGTTTTGACATTCACTTACACCCATTGTGTGTATGTGAGGGACATGTGTTCATTTACATACTTGCCATATCATTGGTTTCATGCATATCATGATATGGGTTTTGACATTCACTTACACCCATTGTGTGTATGTGAGGGACATGTGTTCATTTACATACTTGCCATTGGGGTTGTATCATGTAATTGGCAATTCTGAGTGGGTGGATGCAATACTTGGGTGGGTGTTTGGCATGTGGAGGCTGCCCATAAGGGCCAGGGATCTAGATTGTGATGACGTGTTGGCTGGGGGACATGTGTCAGGGCCTGCTGGCAGGTGCCCCACAATGCTGGGGGGTGGGGGTGCAGGGGGACATGAGTGGGACATGAGTGGGGGCCTGCTGGCAGGTGCCTCGCAATGCTGGGGGGTGGGGGTGCAGGGGGACATGAGTGGGACATGAGTGGGGGCCTGCTGGCAGGTGCCTCGCAATGCTGGGGGTGGGGGTGCAGGGGGACATGAGTGGGACATGAGTGGGGGCCTGCTGGCAGGTGCCTCGCAATGCTGGGGGGTGGGGGTGCAGGGGGACATGAGTGGGGGCCTGCTGGCAGGTGCCTCGCAATGCTGGGGGGTGGGGGTGCAGGTGGACATGAGTGGGGGCCTGCTGGCAGGTGCCTCGCAATGCTGGGGGGTGGAAGTGCAGGGGGACATGAGTGGGACATGAGTGGGGGCCTGCTGGCAGGTGCCTCGCAATGCTGGGGGGTGGGGGTGCAGGGGGACATGAGTGGGACATGAGTGGGGGCCTGCTGGCAGGTGCCTCGCAATGCTGGGGGGTGGGGGTGCAGGGGGACATGAATGCGACATGAGTGGGGGCCTGCTGGCAGGTGCCGCGCAATGCTGTAGGGTGGGGGTGCAGGGGGACATGAGTGGGACATGAGTGGGGGCCTGCTGTCAGGTGCCTCGCAATGCTGCGGGGTGGGGGTGCAGGGGGACATGAGTGGGACATGAGTGGGGGCCTGCTGGCAGGTGCCTCGCAATGCTGGGGGTGGGGGTGCAGGGGGACATGAGGGGTATATGAGTGGGGGCCTGCTGGCAGGTGCCTCGCAATGCTGGGGGGTGGGGGTGCAAGGGGACATGACTGGGACATGAGTGGGGGCCTGCTGGCAGGTGCCTCGCAATGCTGGGGGGTGGGGGTGCAGGGGGACATGAGTGGGACATGAGTGGGGGCCTGCTGGCAGGTGCCTCGCAATGCTGGGGGGTGGGGGTGCAGGGGGACATGAGTGGGATATGAGTGGGGGCCTGCTGGCAGGTGCCTCGCAATGCTGGGGGTGGGGGTGCAAGGGGACATGAGTTGGTGTTCAGTAGTGCAAGGAGAAATGTGCCTTTGCTGGAGGGCATGGCCATGTTGGGTGGGCTGCCTTCGGGACATGACCAGGGAGGCAGGGTAATCCCCTGTGGTGTGGGCTGCCTGCAGGGGTCATGGAGGGTGTACAGGGAACATCTGGGAGGACCCACACTGTCAAATCACGTGTGGAACTCCCCGGCACCCCAGTAATACACGTACCCTGCTGAAATCGTGTGTGAAACTTCCCACGCACCCCAGTAATACACGTACCCCGCTCGCACAGGGCCAATAGCGTTTGAAACTTCCCGCGCACCCCAGTAATACACGTACCCAGCTGAAATCGCGTGTGAACCTTCCCGCGCACCCCAGTAATACACGTACCCTGCTGAAAAAGCGTGTGGAACTTCCCACGCACCCCAGTAATACACGTACCCAGCTGAAATCGCGTGTGAACCTTCCCGTGCACCCCAATAATACACGTACCCTGCTGAAATCGCGTGTGGAACTTCCCGCGCACCCCAGTAATACACGTACCCAGCTGAAATCGCGTGTGAAACTTCCCGCGCACCCCAGTAATACACGTACCCAGCTGAAATCGTGTGTGAAACTTCCCGCGCACCCCAGTAATACACGTACCCCGCTCGCACAGGGCCAATCGCATGTGGAACTTTCCGCGCACCCCAGTAATACACGTACCCAGCTGAAATCGCGTGTGAAACTTCCCATACACCCCAGTAATACACGTACCCTGCTGAAATCGCGTGTGAAACTTCCCGCGCACCCCAGTAATACACGTACCCCGCTGGCACAGGGCCAATCGCGTGTGAAACTTCCCGCGCACCCCAGTAATACACCTACCCAGCTGAAATCGCGTGTGAAACTTCCCGCGCACCCCAGTAATACACGTACCCTGCTTGCACAGGGCCAATCGCGTGTGAAACTTCCCGTGCACCCCAGTAATACACGTACCCTGCTGAAATCGCGTGTGAAACTTCCCACGCACCCCAGTAATACACGTACCCCGCTCGCACAGGGCCAAACGCATGTGAAATTTCCCGCACACCCCAGTAATGCACGTACCCAGCTGAAATCGCGTGTGAAACATCCCGCGCACCCCAGTAATGCACGTACCCCGCTCGCACAGGGCCAATCGCGTGTGAAACTTCCCGCAATCCCCAGTGATACGCGTTCCCCGCTTGCCGTGCTGGTACAGGGTTAGCGCAGCCCTTTGCGCTGGATATGGGATTTTGATGGCTTTTCCCTGCGCAAGGGGCGTTCTTGGGGGCGTAACTGGCCCTGCTGCAGGGTCGCTGCACCACTGTGCGCCACGGCTGGTTTTGGTGGCTGGAATCCATGAATACGCTGTGCGCGGAAATGTATTTTAGCGCACGTGGCTGGCGCAGGGATTCGCACGCGCACACTGTGCGCCAGCCGCGTGCGCCACTTGTGCGCTGAATTCTATGAATTACCCCCTCACAGTCTTAGAGAGATCTGTAGTAGGTGGATATATGAGAATGTCCAGGAGCAGAACTAACAGCATAGCGATCTAAGTAATTTGGGGTCACCCGCAGGAGACAAAGGGGAATGAAATAAAACGAAGTATGGAAAATGAGAACAGGAAAATATTGGACAATTTAGTTAAGTGGTGTTTCTGGAATTTTATCCCAGTGCAATGATGTACGTGGCCCAACCTCTTCTCACCACCGTTTCATAAAAATATATAATGAGCCATCCTGACAAATATATAAATCATCAATGGCTTGAAACATTCGAGCTGCCCAGTAACAGATTTCAAAGTATGTGCCAAAGCACTGTCTCCCTTCACCACATCTCTGATGAATACCTCCTTCGCCTCAAGCACTGTCCCAACTACCATAAAAGACTCTTGTGTCCTCCCGTTGCTGACGCTTACGCTTGTTCCAGACACAATCATCAACTATAGCCCATCACTACATCCCTTTTCTGCTAAAAGTACTCGACAGAGCAGCCTATACCCAAATTCAGTTTTTCCTTGAAGCAAAGAACCTCCTGGGGCTCTTACAACTGGGCTTCAGACAAGGCCACAGCACCAAAACTGTCCTATTAGACCAAAAAAAAGAAAGGGACGAATTCAAAGATGCTGGCAAGATTTCTCTGCTACTCCTGCTGGACTTATCTGCAGCCTTTTACCTCGTAGCTCACCAAATCCTGTGCCGATGCCTCACATCAACAGCCCACTTCTCAGATCAGGTCGTTGCCTGGACCACATGCCTCCTATCCAACATATGCTTCAGAGTTTTCTCAGGCATAGCTGTGGCTCCCTTCTCCTGTGGCATCCCTCAAAGCTTGTGTGTCTTTCCCACATTGTACAATATATTTACCAAACCCCTATTCAACACCTTAGATGACCTGGGCATCTCCTATACAAACTGTGTGGATGATACACAAATACTCCTGTACCTCATGGGCAACTACATATTTGACTCCAATGCGCTGCACTCTATCTACCAAACCATCCAGGTTTGGATGGCCACCAACTTGTTATGCCTCAATGAAGAAAAGCCGGAAATCCTGGTGACCGGCTCACAAAACACTGTCAACAAACTTGACCCAAAATATAAATCTTTTAGCACTGAAGGCATCACAATACCATTGCCAAGCTCTGTTAAAAACTTAGCCATTTACCTTGACTCCACTCTGTCCTTAAACAGACAGGTCAATGCCATTGCATCCTCTACTTCCCACTC
Source organism: Ambystoma mexicanum (assembly GCF_040938575.1). NCBI lineage: Eukaryota > Metazoa > Chordata > Amphibia > Caudata > Ambystomatidae > Ambystoma > Ambystoma mexicanum. The sequence goes on along the minus strand of NC_090934.1, from coordinate 364,144,667 downwards.
CACAAAGTTGATCAATGCCTGCAGACCTTTTCTCTCAGTGGACAGCTCCCTCACTATTGCCGGGTCTCTCATAGGGTCCAGGTTAGACTACTGCAACACCTTTTTTGCTAGTTCCTCTGCTCATAATCTTAATAAACTACAGGTCCTTCAGAACAATGCTCTCAGGGCCACCCTGAACATCTCTAGGTGGGAGCATATCTTTGCCACCAGAAGAAAAGCGCACTGGCTGCCTATTAGGAAGCGGATCATCTTCGAAACTCTGGTTATGATGCACACGTGCTTAGCCATTACCCCGCCCCCCTCCTCCCCCAGGTAGCTATCACAGAACCTCCAAAAGGTCAACTCCACTAGATCTACATGTTCAATACATACTAACAGACAGGTCACCCCAAGTTGCAGGCAGAAAAGATCTGGGGGTTCGAGCTTCCCGGTTTTTGCTTTTGAGAACTGGAATGCCCTTCCCCATCACCTCAGATCCGAACAGTCCTACTGGGCATTCCAAAAGCACCTCAATACTTTGCTGTTCGCACATGAGGTTTCTTCCTTTGTCCTTAGACTCAAAAAATCTGTGTACCTTCACTTGCTAATCAATTTTTTTCCTTGTATGATTTTCTGGGATGTATAGCTGTCTTGCACACTTAAGTTACTAGCGCCCTGATGCTAGGGGGTTTTATGTGCTGCTATAAATAAAAGAAATAAAGAAATCCATACAGAAATATGCCAAGCAAAAGAGTAGGCTTGTGCACAGTGTAAAGAACATGTGATGGTACTGAAGAAATGGAAATAAAATTGCCAGTTTCAAAAAGGTTATTGTCTTATAGGAAGACACAGACTTCAGTAGGTATCTTGAGCTGTTAGCTCTTTCAGATGCAAAAGCCCACATCAATTCTCATTACCCAAACATTAAAGACAGAGGGGCTCATTACGGGGTTAGCCAGTAACCTGCCGTAAATTCTGGCTTGTTACTGGCAAACCCGTTTTACCGTCACCAGTGCCCGATATATTACAGGTGCCAGCACCGGCGGTAAGTTCCCATTCCGTGGAGTCCAATAGGACTCCACTGAATCGCATTGCGGCAATCAACAGCCTCTGTAATATCACGGGAAATCAGGCACCTACCAGCAAACTCAGTGTGCGGGTCTGGTAAAAATGCCAGAGCCGGTTCTACCAGCATTTTTTACATCATTTTTTACCGGACCAGCACACGTGTAATGAGCCCCAGAGTCGTGCTCCCATTCACCACTGATGAAGAGGTATCTATTTAACTGTTCAAGGACATGTTAAAAATATCACTTTTAACTTCATAAGCTCCTCTGCTATGGGCGTGAAGCCCAGCTATTCAGTAAAATGCTACCGTTTCTGTAAGGGTAACATGATAAACAATGGAGGTAAGGTGGGATGTCAGACACTGTCTTATTAAACCTGTAATCTGCTGAGTACAGCAGGGCCTATTTCTCACACAATATTAAGCATCGGAGGATAGGCTTCCCCTTTCCACACATTGCTACAGTAGAAGTAGAGTTTTACTGGGCCGGTGTGGCAGTACACATTGATGTCATTTATTTCTGGAGCGTCTGGTTTTCTGATAGCTAAAGCCAGTAAGATAGCCCAGTGGGTTGAGCGCTGGCTACTGCAATGTGTGTGTGATCTGCAGGTTGCAGGGTCGACTCCCAGCAATGTCAACTTACAATTTCATCCTGCTGAGGTTGAATAATGAGTACCAACACAAGTTGAGTTATATCGTATGTATATTTGCTCTATATGAAGTGCTTAAGCATAAGTGTTATGTAATAACACATCATTATGTTTGACCTTAGACGTCTGCTTGCATTCGCAGTGATTTGGTAATATGAGCCTATACACACTGATATTAACGATACGTATGGTGATCCATGCTTGTGTGAAATGTATATCACTTTACGGTGATATTGTGACCATATTTTTCGAGGCGGGCGTGGGCATAATGAAATAGAGCGATGATGTACGCATTCTCTTGAACAGTGGACAAAAACCTGTTTCCACAATGAAGCATGTGCACAGCTAAACGTGTATACAGCATTTCCATGAACATTATCAGGGCAACATGTACATTGGAAAAGTGTGCAGCAATAATTATCTCCTTCTGGAGAGCAGCAGTGAAGAGAAATAATGTCTTCATGCCTGGGGTTCTTATAACCGAGCACGTAATCTTGTTGGTTGTGGAGTGGTCATGACCCTCTGTGTTGTTAAGATTAGATATACTTGGAAACATTTATTTCAATTATTTACACAAGGGCATTTTCTTCTTTGCTGTTTCTGAGTTTAGTAAAGCAGTTCACCCCCAAAAGGAGGACTCAGGTCGTACTATAGAAGCCATCTCCATCTCTGCAGCCTACAGAGAGGCTGCTTCGTGTTCACTGATTCACTATTCGCTAAGAGCCTTTTTTGTATTTTAAATTCCATCCTGTACACACAGTGCAACTAGCCTAGATCATGGATGCAGGGTGGGATTGGGGTACACAAAAGTGGACAAAGACAACCCTGTCAAATAAAAATACAGAGTACATGTGTATGTATATATATATCACTGAAAAACTTAGTTAAAGGGACATTATGGTTAAGTTGCACTGATAAAAACCTATGAAATTCAATGAAAAAACTTTGTTAAAGTGACATTATCGTTACAAATAAAACTGGAAACCTCAGAAATTCGCCAGTTAGGGTAGGCTAAGCAACAATACCTCATGTCACTGCTGTGCACTGCTAAGACCAACACCCAGGACATCAAAGATGACATCACAGATGTCATTGATGACATCACTGATGACATCACATATCTGGGCCACGTGTGTTTGTTCACTGACATGTCTAGGCCAGGTGGTTTTGTACACTGACAGCCAGAATATTAAAATTCAAAAGGTTCTATATATGTAGACGCTAACCTTCATATGTTCTTAAAGTACTTTCCTTAGTTTGGTCACAGCGCATGGTGCACTTAAATGGGGCAATAAGCAGGCCTCAATTGCACAATTCATTTGTATACATGAAGATAAACTTTAATGTTATTAACATTTTTCTGATGATGCTGTTTCTTTCTTCCTTACTTCAGTTTCACTGTCTGTGCCTCTGATTTGTATCCATTGTGGGTCTTCATATGTATTGTTTGTACTAGCACACGTGTGTAGTTTGTCTTGTTAGCTAGTTGTTACATGTTTAATATTACTCAAAACTCTGATAAAGTAGCATTCATTTTTTTACTATCCAAAATGACAAGATTATAAATATTGTACTTCTATGGTGAATGCTGCACCCATTGCCCATGTTTATGTATGATTCGGTTCCTGTATTAACAACAATACTCCAATACAATGTTGTTTAGATGAGTACATTCTTTAATAGATTAAGTAGTTCATGATAGATCTCCCGATCACCCCAAACATTTTGTTACAAAAATTATAAACACAACCCCATGTAGGGACTTTTCATCAAAATTAATTTCACATGTGATGTCATCAATGACATTTGTGATGACATCTTTGATGTCCTAGGTGTTAGACTTAGCAGTGCACGGTGGTGGCGCAAGTTATGGTTGCTTAACTTACCATAACTGGCAAATTTCTGCGTTTTTATCAGTTTTACTTGTAACCATAATGTCCCGTTAGCCATCACCACAGTACCCTTTCTGTTTTAAAATTCTGGACCGAGCAGCTTATCTTCAGATTCAACATCACCTGGAATCTAACAGTCTTCTTGGCCTCAGACAATTAGGGTTCAGACCCAGACATGGGACTGAAACATCGTTGATCGACGTTAAGACCCAAATTCAAGCCCTCAAAGACAAAGGCAAACTGTCCCTTTTCTTCCTTCTTGACCTATTGGCTGGGTTTGACCTTGTGAACCAGAAAGTCCTTTGCAACCATTTAACATCTGCAGCGAATTTCTCTGATGAAGCCAATGCTTGGATCAAGTCATTCCTCAATAATAGATCCATGAGGGTCTTTGCATCTTCAGCTTCCGCAGAACCAACACCCATCACATGTGGTGTTCCCCAAGGTTCCTGCGTGTCACCAACACTATACAATGTGTTTAACAAGCTTCTGTTTAATGACCTCAACTATTTGGTTGTCACCTATACTAATTACGCTGATGACACCCAAATACTCATCCCCATCACCGGTGACAATGCCACAGACAGTCAAACACTTAAGAACATTTACCTCATTATACAAGCCTGGATGGCCAAGCCTGGACTCTGTCTTAATGACGATAAGACAGAGCTTCTCCTTCTTGGGTCACCTTCTAAACTGAACAAATTAGATAGTCAATTCACCTCCTTCAATATTGATAGTAACAAAATCAAAATTACCAAAGATGTAAAAACCTTAGGCATATACATAGATTCCGCTCTCTCACTGACAAGACAAACCAATGCCATTGCATCCTCTTCTGCCTTTACCTGCAAACTTATCACTGCCTGCAGACCATTCTTAATGCCGACAAACTGCATCACTATAGCAAGAACCCTAGTCCTATCAAAACGTGACTACTGTAATGCAATCTAGGAACTACTCAATAGAACCTAAATTAGATGCAAGTCATACAAAATAATGCCATGCGGTCAGCTTTGAATATCCTGAGATCACAACATATCTCTGAGAGAGGGGGTAACATGAACTGCTTGCCGTCAAGCAAAGAATCACACACAAAACCTTGTCTCTTACTCACAAGTGTCTCGCCAACCGGGCACCCCAATCCCAATACCTGTCCAACATCCTCAACCGTAATTGACCATGCGTCCGACCAGAAGTGCTCAGTCTCACTGCATTAAGAGCCCCCGGTTCAACTTACAAAAAGCAGAAGGGACTAGCTTCCCTGCCCTTGCAGCGAAAAGCTGGAATGTGCTCCCCATAACACTAGGGTAGGAACCCTCATAGCACCTATTCAGAAAAAATATCAAGCTCTGGCTATATGAGGAAGAACTCAGACAATCCCCATAACACAGCCTTCATTGTACAGTTCTCCATTGGTATTGTAACTATTATATGTATGTACCTACCTGCTCTCTACCCAACTATTGTTTGTTTGCGAAATGTAACTGTGTATATGCAACCTAATTCCTATCAAAATCAAATGTATATATATTAATTTTGTAAAATGTATTCATGTAACTTGTAAGCAAAGCGACCAGATGCCTCAGGGCTTGGAGTGCTCTACAAATAAATGAACTAAACTATCCTAAACGAAATTAAACTTTAACAAAGTTTGTCAGTGAATTGTATAGGTTTTTATTAGTGCAACTTAACCATAATGCCCCTTTAACCAAGTTTTTTCAGTGAATTTCATGGGTTTTTACCAGTGCATGCTATTTTACTACAACTTACTAATATCAGACTTACCCCAATATAGCAAAGTTTTTGTCCAATTTACGAAGTTTCACCTTAAAACTCTGCCATTTCCCAACTTCAAGGATCATTTTTAACACTTCTATATACTTTTGCAACTTTTTCCACTGTTTTTCATCCGTCGACATCTGCAAACGTCTGACATCATCACAGACCTTCTGGATAGTGACACGTGACCATGCACTAGTGCAGCATAATGACGTGTCCGTGAACGAGTCTGCACTTTGTGATTGGGTCCCTGTGTCGAGGAAAGTTCGGAACTGCAATTTCTACTAATCTAGGAACTTTCAGGCTCAAAATGTACCCTGGGACAGCTTCTACACCTAAGCTTACTCATTATCCATTAACAATCTAGTACAAAGCACATACTTGGAAGAATATTAGCAAAACTGCGATTTATCTTAAAAATGGCTTCAGCTATTGCCATCTCTCCTCCCCAAGAGCCACCACCACCACCAGCTGGAGGACCTACACAACAAAAACAGTGCAGTAGTGTAGAGGAGTCCCACCCCCATTTTGCCTATATGTTGGCAACAAGTTATCCATTGAGAAGACCCTTTATGATGTATCCAAGAAGTAATGACAGTCTTCTGAAAGAAGTTCTGGAAGAAGTGTGAAGATGAGCGAAAGGGAAGACTGGTGATGTCACATAAAGAGGAAATGGCAAACCAAGAAGAGATGCCATTGAAGAAGGTGAACAGACATTATAGAATCTGATATCTGATAACAAAGCAAAGGATTGAGTGACCCTTTACGTGCGGAATGAAGATTGCATGTGTAAAGAGCATGGAAGAATTGTACAGATGCAGCAACGCAAGTAGACTAAGTAATCATATGGCTAGCTATACATAGTAAATAGATTGCAGCCAGTGCCGCCACTATAAATGAGTGTATAGAATCTGGATGTTCTACAATGCATTTTAGCAAACTTGGACCCCGAGAATGGAAGGGCTGAAAGTGTGGCGCAGTTGAATAAAGCAGCTGACTGCAAAGGAAGATTCGAGAAGGCTTGTCTGGCCCAGTGTCAAAGGGTGAATCAGCCAAGAAACTGGTTATCTATTCCAGGCGATACAATAAATGTGAGAAGCAAGATGAGCTCCTTTTGAGGTGTAATGGAAAAACAATAAAAGTGCCAGGTTTTATTCAATTAATAGTATTAAATACAACTAAAGAGCTCAATACATGGTCTCCTGTCACATGGGTAAGTTGAAAATAGACTTTGGGATCAGAAGATAAGGCCATGCTCACACTCCCTCTTATTCTAAGGCTCAGTGATCCAATGCAAGGCCGACTTGAAAGACTAATTGACTGGCAGACAGCAGGAGTGATGATGGATGTTAGGCTAATTGGGTGGGGAGGCATGACCAAGCCAACCCTCCAGAACTGGGGTACCAGCTTGCGTGCTGCTAGCAAGTGGAATATTCCAGAAGAGTACAAGCGTGCCAACCAATTGTAGAGGGCCACGTAGCAAAGAGCCCTGTAGTTTGAGAAGCCAATAAAACATTGTATATAAGTATGATGCAGAAGATGACTTGCACTAGGGGTGGGCTTAGCTGACCACCTGACAGTAGAGACCCAATCACTATTACATACCCCATGGAAAGTATGCCTAGATGTTCCCCGTAGACCAACCACAATCGGACGTAAGTTTTCTTATTTTGCCACGTAGTATGACATCACGTATGACACATTTTTGTTACAAAATAATGTTTTTTTCATGTGTTGCTTTCAGAGACTTATGACTGTTTGGCATCCGTTGATGCCCCTTGTACTCCCCGTTTTAGACAATTGTAAATAAAGCAGTGCCAACTTCCTGAGTCAGTCTGATTATTGATGTATGAGTAAGATCTGCATGCCCATCCATCTGAGATACTATTACCTTGACTTAAAGGGCCTAAATGGATTACTTGGTAGCAGGGGAGGATGGTTCAGGCCTGTCGGTTAGTAGGCTTTTAATATTTTTGGAAAATTGGTTACCCTCTGCCATCCAGCCAGTGGATTGTGAAGCTTCCTGTGGAGAGCGGCCGATATAGAAAACTTGCAAGAAAATCGATACAGGTGGGATGGGTCCCCCTTTGATGAAATCCCTGCTGGTTTCCACAGGTGCTGAGCAGACCGAAGGTGACGGTGACCGATTGGAGGAGGGGACAATCCCAAGGGTCAAGAGCTGAAAGGCGAATAGTGAGTGGACTAAGGGTAATGGCAAAATAAAGGGAATGGGATTGTGGTAATAGAAATAGCAACGGGGGTTGTTTAATATATGACGAGGAACGTCAGATATATATGACGAGGAGCGTCACAGAGCCCAGTTTTCTAACTCAAGGAGTTTTATAAGGAGTTATTTCAAAACTGAAGTGGGTACTTAGGCGGCCCATATACAGGTCTATGAGAGGGAATATCTCAAACTCCAATTGGGATATTTTAGGAGCTGATAGAAATGGAGTATAGAGATGAAATATGATATGATATGATATGATATGGCATTTATAACGCGCGTTTACATAAGTATTTGAAGGCGCGACAGGGCAAGGGACGGGGAACAGAGGGAAGACAGAGGCAACCATCTTACTAGGCCAGGTGACATTGAGATTGTGCAAGTGTGGGGTGGCGGGAATCTGAAAGGGCTAGGGGCAAGGGGGAGGAGGCAGTGCAGTACATAGAATCAACAGTAAAAAATTGAAATAGAATAAATAAGACAATAGATAAAAAGTGCAGCCAGCTAGTGGCAAGTGCAGGGGTGAGTGCGCACATAAAGTGTCAGGAGTTGTTGGGCACTGTAGGGATACAGAAACAGCCCCCAAGTGCAGGGGTTGCAGGGAGGCAGTACAGGTGTGCAGCTGGCATGGGAGGGGACCTGGGACCGAGATCAGAGGGTAGCCGGGTGACCAGTGCATTTTCAGTCAGGAGTTCATCAGGGCAGAGGTGGAGAAAAAGCAGAAGCAAAGAGGAAGGTCTTGGTGTGCTTCCGGAACCAGAGATGGTTCTCCTCAAGTTCAGGGAGGCAGGGAGGCTGTTCCAGAGGAAGGCTACAGCTGAATAAAGAGATCTACCACCGACTCGTTGCTTGGAGAAGCGACTGATACTGAGGGAATTGGAGGCGGATGAGCGAAGAGCTTGAGAGGGAGATATTTACGAAGAGAGAGTTCAAGGTATTGAGGCCCCATGCTCCAGAAGGCCTTGTGGACATTGCAGAGTGTTTTGAACTGTATCCTCGCAGCCACTGGGAGCCACTGCAGAGATTTCTGTCCTGGAGAGATATGATATGTGTAAAGTCGACTTGTTTGTCTGTTTGTGTATTTCATGTATTAAAAAAGTGTCAAAGAGCAACAAAGATAGGCTGTGTTAAGATGAGACAGAAGGTTATTATCTATCTTGAGTCATTGTTTGCAACGACCGCAAGGTAGATTGAGAACATTGAGAAATAGAGGTTCTGAGCGGCGAGGGTGGTGCATGCTCATATTTGTTATTTTGTTGAAACTTATTTCTGTGTAATCAATGGTAAGTATTAACAGTAAATTGAGACTTGTCACAAAGGGGGATGTTACTCCACTGATGCACATGTGCAAAACACTGCCAAACTACACACCTAAGCTCAAACAGTATAGTGCAGAGTGGGTCTAGGGTACAGCAGACAAAATGTTCATGCCATGGCCGCAAGGGGGTTCACTTTCAAAGGTGATTTTGCAACACTTGACCAGATACTTGCACGCAGCATACACAGGGAAGAAATTGGAAAAGAGGTTAGCTATTTTAGAAAATCTGGAAGATGTTCCAGGAGGAAGGGGAAGACCCACCTCCTGAGGATTGGATGCTTAACCAGTGTAGGAAGGAAGGTGCTGAGCCTTCTGCTCCCCTTGCCACGACTGAAATAAATAGTAATAGTACAAATGATGAAGGATTGTATCCGTTGAAGGAATTGAAGGCGGCAACGGGATATAGTAAACCGAAATATGAACTGCCTCTTACAAGACTAAGAGTAGAAAAATGAATGACCAAATGTGACCTTAAACATAGAACGAGAGATTAAGAGATGGAAAAGAGAAAAGGATAAAGCTGACGAGGTAACGCTCGTAGGAACGAATGGATGGGTGGGCAGATATTGCTCAAACTTGATGGGAAAGGTTTTGAGGCAGAGGGAAGATCAAGACGAATAAGATATAAAAGACAGAGAACGAGAGAAAAAATTGAAGGAGGTTGAACATAAGAGAAAGAATAGGCAGAAGCGACAGCAGATGTATCTAGAGGAGCAGCAAAAGAAAGAAGAAAGTGTAGAGGAACAACAGAGTTATGACAATAGACAGAGAGCAATCGAAGAACAAGACAGGCAAGAGAAGAAGAGACAAGAGGAAGAAGCACAGAAATTAAAGGATAAAAGAATGCAAAGATGAAGGGAAGTAGAAGAGTGTAGAGAGAATGAAAGGAGGGAAGATAAAAGACAAGAAGAGGAAAGGGTTCAACAGGAAGCAAGAAAGCGAAGAGAATTAGATGAAGAGAAGGAGCAAAAAAGGAGACAAAGGGAACGAGATATTGATCACATTCACAAAGATTTACTGGACACGAGTCCAGTAATATTATGAAGCCATATAGAGAAGGTCCTTCCATCGCAGGAAGCAACGACAAAACCACTTAGGATGAATCTAGAGGAGTTCCTCCCCTCACAGGGAGCAATGTCAAGACCGTTGAAAGTAACATTAGATATCAACTTCGAGATAGTGAGCATTGGGGATAGGATCGATAGAGCCTATCAGGTTGTGAGAGAATGAGGTGAATCGGGAAACAGAGGAAAAAATGATAGATCTATAGTCTCCCAATCACAAGGAGAAGAAGGAAGCCCATTTAGTCTCGAACAAAGAGCCATGTCCTTAGACAGGCTGGCCTTAGACAAAGGGGAAAGAGAAGAAAGGCATACTAGTTGGAGACTAGATATGTCAGACGAAGAGAGAGAAACCTTGCACGCGGTTTCACGGAGAGCTGCTGCGAGTCTTTACAAGACAGAAGGTGACAACTCATTACCATAATTGCACAAGGGGGGCTGCAATCTGGTTGGCACAACAGCAAGAGCAGCTGTTTGAAGGACAACAGAAAACAGAGGAAATATTGGATCAAATGTGGTGTGAGGCTAATTCAGCACTTGCAACCTGGGATATATATACAGGTGCTATTTCTTCTACCTGACACCGCGGAGCGGTGAAGCGGAGCTGTGAGTCTGAAGTGTGAGCCAGTCTGACCACATCGTTTTGTCCGGAAGGTGCTATTTCTTCTACCTGACACCGCGGAGCGGTGAAGCGGAGCTGTGAGGCTGAGGTGTGAGTCAGTCTGCAGCAGTCCGCTGCAGACGCGGAGCCGCGCCCGAATGGAACCCGAGGTACGTCCCCCCGTTGGTATCCACGACCCGAGGGCTGTCAAACCTACCCCAAAAGATTGACGCCCGGCAAAGACAGCGAAGTCTGGGCGTGGGAAAGATATGAGCCCGGGTAGAAGGAGGAGCAAATCAGACTCGGCATACAGACTGCCCACGTCCCCGTCAACTTTGGAGCCTCTAGCAATAACTCCAAACATCAAAACATTCAAACAGACCCCAGATGGTTTGGGCGAAAATATTTCTGACAAAAATGAAGATAACCTACCCGAGCCTCGCGGCACACTGGACGGCACACACAGCTCAGCGGACCTGCTGGAAACGGGGGTCGCGTCGCATGGGCAGGAACGGGCCGAGCCCAGGCCCGTGGACCCAGAGCACCCAGGGGAGGAGCAACGAGAGGAAGGCAGGGTCCAGGTGACTTTGGACCAGCGGATAGGTGGACCTCCCTCAGGTTCGCGCAAATCGACCATTAGCCGCCAAGGATTAGGATCGATCAGCGCTGACCCAATGGACGAAGGGAATGGTTGGGCATGGTGGCGGGAATCGGAGAGGGGCTCTGAAGTGCCCGAAACCAGCCAGCGTTTGTGTGAGGGGAAAGAGGTGAAAGAAGCAACGCGGAATACAAACCCGGAAAAAGAACGAACAATGAACGCGAGGATACAGCAGTCTCCTAAGAGACCAGGCATAAACCCAGAAGCCCAGAGGAGCGCAGCTCCCAATTGCGACATATCAACCGGAGGGTTATGGGAAGGAAAAGAGACAGCAGAAACATTAAAACTAAAAGAAATTATGGTAGTAACTGAACAAAGAGAACTTTCACCACACTGCTCGACACTTGGAGCCAAGTCAAATCACAGGAAGGAAAAAGACAAAGTGGCCACGAAGAGCATTACCGAAAGGGACAAATATGATCAGACATCAAGCCCACTTCAAATTGAGGTGATGCTCCACAAAACCAACGGGGAGGCAGAAACCAGCGACCTAGACGAGGAAAAGACTAGGCCAAAGAGGTCTAGCCTGTCAAAAGTCCCCGGAGATAAAGGAAAAGGATCGAACCCGGAGAGTGAGTCAGACCTAGAAGCAGAAGCCACAGACAGTGACGCCCAAATGGAGCGAGAACTGGATGACTCCAATAAAGAAACGGACGGAGAACAATTGAAGGCGGGAGCGGGCGTCTCAAAGAAGAAGAGAAACAACACTACTATTCCATCTATTGTGAGATCCCAAGGAGCAAAGAAGAGAGTAACCATGAGATCTAGAAAACATACGGGACCGGTGGCACAAAATCCAACAAAAGGTCCCAATAGAGGAGCCCCTATTCCTAAGGGGCTTCCCAACCACTTGTCGTTCCGCTCGCTCAAATCCTTCTTTACCCAACAACATAAAAGAAAACAGAGCGTCGATACTGAAATATCAGATGCGGGGATGCTGGAACTAGTAACCGAACCTCAGCCGGCTCAAAAACAGAAAAGTACAGAGCCATCTATCGGAGTAACAAAAAAAATAGGGTCTCCAAACAGGTCCCGGAATGAAATGACCAACAATCTAATAATCAATTTACCCAAGGAAGCGGTAAAAACCAAAGAGTCTGAGGTCCCCGAGAGTAGACAAATGGACCCACAGGGTCAGTTCATGAGAAACCCCGAGAATAATCAAACGGAAAGCCTCTGCGACGCAGGCACAACAGCAATAGAGGAGATAGTGATTGAGGACGATGATAAAGAAGAAGAGAGTCGATTAGAGATAGAGACTGACAGGACCACGGACCAAACTTCACAGACCAACAAGAACAAAGAAGAGCGTTGGGCGTGGACGAAGCCCCACCTAAGCATCGGCCAACAAAATGCTACGCCAAGAAGGAAAGAGGCGCTCCCTAAATTGAACAAAGAGACGGCTGGGAGGCGTGGTGGTTCCCCCAGTACGGGGAGAATCACTGACAGAGACCAAGGATTATCAGGAGAAGGGGCCACCTTTGATTCAGTAGCCCAAGCGAGAAGATCGGAGAAAATGCCTTCTCCCCCGAAACAGAGACGACTTAGTGAGATTGCAGCGTCATTACAGAACGAATCATCCAACAAGAAACCAGACATGATCGCTATCATGTCAGCGATGACCGTCGTTTTAGCGCCATTCTGTAAATTATACGAGACAATCAAGGGGAATGTACAAGACAATACGGCAATCCTATCTAATACGATGGAGAAATTGGCCCATATGGAAACCCTTTTCCTAGAAACCAGTGAAAAAATGCTCAATCAACATAACCACTGGGCAACAAAATCAGACGCCGTCGAAAAAAAAATTGGGACCAAGGCCCTACAGCTTGGACAAGCATTACCAGGACTCACAGGACCAGGGACACCGCAGGTTCAACCCATTTACAAGACACTGTGGGAAAAAAAAATTGAAGTACTGGAAAAGAAAATCGAGGAGATGGAAAAGTGGAACAACGAAGTGCAAGCAAAATTGCCTTCAAGGGGGGCTCAAGGGAGTGAGGAGGGGTCTCGCCCTCAGAGAAAAGAGAACATTCTGCTTGTCTTAAATCAAGGTAAACGGGAAGAGAACCAGCGGCTGATGCCACAGAAGCTTAAAACACCAGTACGGATCCAAAGGGAAACAAGAATCAACTTCAAGAACCCCACGAAGCAGAGAGCCGTTCCAGCCCTGAGGGCGGTAGATGAAGAGGATGTAATACAAATTAAAAATCACCAAGAAGTCAACCAGCCGAAATCACCGAAAACAGTGGAGGAATTCTTAGAATGCTCGGACCTAATGAATACATCCACCTATTCGGAAAACGAGGTCGTTGAGATTTTCGAGCCAACTGATGGACTGCGGGAAAAAAAAAAAAAAAAAGATGCCATAGGAGGAAAAGAAACCTCGACCCCATCAATTAACAAAGAGAAAGAGGGACAAAGCAGATCGGAAGAACTCAGTTCCAAAAGCAGTTCAGGGCAAAGAGTAAAGGACGACAATTCCCAATGTGGGGATAAGAAAAAAAGAACTACATCACCCTCATCCCCAGTAACTAAGGGAATAAAAGATTGGCGGGTCAGTCCACGAAAAGAGCGCCTAGCCAAAGATGATCCTGAAAAGAGAAGAACAGGTCGAAAAGAGATCAGAATATTTAAACTTGAACAAATGGCATCAGATAAAAATATTATCATCTTAAACAGACCGACTGTTCTACAAATTACAAAGAAAGTAAAAATCTTGAAAAATATCTCAACGAAAGATCTAGTGCTGGTGGAACCCTATCATAGGGAAAAGAGGGCGAAAGCGTTTCTCCACCTGAAAGAAGCGGCCATTAAAGATATTAATGACTCGGTATATCAAGAACTGGATCAAATGGGTTTTCGCCTGACGGAACTAAAGAACATGAAGGGCACCCAAAACCTGGATGAGGGAAGGGTGGAGAGGCATAAAACTCATTACCATTTTAGATCTAGAACGGAAGAACTATACCGAGATAATCGATACACCTACCCACAACAGAGACAAGAACACCATAGACAAGAGTACAAAGTGAAGGGTGAAAAGCGTGGAACTGAAGTAGGGGAGAGGGATGATACAAAGTTACCACGATATCATAGCAGAAAAAACAAGCAGGAGCAGACGTGGTATTCTCCGAGAAGACACAGAGATGATCAAAGACTAAGGGGCCCCCCTGGCAAATCCGATCAAGAGCAACAACATCACACGAGGACGGTCTGGGGTAGTCCCAAAGAAAAAAGGGAGAACATCGAAAAACAACCAATGGGACCATGGAAATGGCTAACGATGACCTGGAAGAAAAACCAGGCTAAATAGCAACGACCGGGGGCGGTTCGCACCGATGAGAACTGCAAGGAGAGAATAAGCGAACACCCCGGCAAGGATACTATCACTCTCGGATCCTGGAATACGAGAGGCCATATGCATCTCACGACACCAGGAGACGTTGACCTTAGCCAGTTTGACATCTTATGCCTGCAGGAAACCTGGCTGATGAAACAACCAGCCCTAGATGGGTTCTCCTTGGTGATCGCACCGGCAGTCAAAGGCCCGATGGGAAGACCATCATCTGGTTTGCTGATAGCGATAAAATCGGGCTCAGGCCTAACAGAACCAACGCTGTGGAAACAGTCATACGAAACACTCGTAATCCTAACCACACAGGAGGAAAAAAAACCAAAGTCTGTAATTACTCTGCAAAAAATGGTGGCAATTATTAATTGTTATTGGAATCCTCAGCGCACATCCATGAAAGCCTTCTGTGACAACATGAGTGCTCTGATTGACCAGCTTTATGAAGAATTTGAGAAAATTGAACTGATTATCTGCGGGGATTTCAATGCGAAATGCATTGAACCCATGGCTAACATGAAATGCCCCACTGATTTCCGGGGACTAGCCGACCCTACCGTAAAGAGAGGAAAGGCCTGGAATAAAATTTTGAGCTCGAGAAGCATTCAAAATGTGGCCACACTGTTCCCCAATCAAACGAATCTTCCAACATGGGAACGTAATGACTCTGAAGCAACCTTAAATCACATTTTTGTGTCCAACGGTCTCATCAGGGATTTGACAAGTTTCATGGTCCAACATACTGCCAATAGTGATCACAACCTATTGAAATGCTCATGGCAGACGTCTAAGAAACAACTAAACATCTACGATTGGGCGACCGAGGTCAATTCTCAACAAACCCGACTTCGTTTGAAGGCACAAGACATTGAAAAAATTAACCGAGCGTGGGATCGGAACGAGGGCGACGACCCCAAGTCGGACACCAATCAACGACCAAACTACTTGCCCTTGTTAGTGGCCTACCAAGTCAAGGGTTCAAAAAAGAAAAATGAAAGAACCGTCACGGCCCACCAGTATGATAAAGATCTAGTGATTAAAAGAAAAGTGGTCCGCAGATTGCTAAGAATAGCAAAGAAATCCAACACAATAGAAGATTGGAAGAGCTGGGGTCTAGAACAACGAAAATACAAAAATTGGTTCAGACAGCAGAGAGCCATGCAATACCAAAGAGACGCAGAGGAGATGATGTCTAATCTATCAGCTAAAAAAGCTAGTGAATTTTGGACCCTCATAAAGAACAAGAATGCGGACCAAAGGACCATCACTGCAAATGCGGTAGCTGAAGAAAGGTGGGTGCAGTATTTCACAGCCGAATTTGAGGGACTCCCAGGTAGCATGGAAGAAATGACACCTTACCATGAAATACCATGGGTAGACCTGTCCAATACTGAAGATATTGAAATCGCAATACGGAACCTGAAAACATCTAGAGCTCCTGGACCGGATGGGCTAACCAACGCGGACCTTAAATCATCTCCGGTGGAATGGGCCAAGTGGATCAGCAAAATATTTGCCCAATGTGCCAGAACAAAGATGTTGCCAGAATCTTGGCTAAGGGCTGTGATCGTCCCAATCTATAAGAAGGGCCCTAGGCAAGAACCAGCAAGCTATAGGCCAATAGCGTTATTGGATATTCTGGGCAAATTATATGCCTCCCGCCTTCTGGACCACTTTCGAGACTGGGAGAAAAAAAGTCCGGCTAAAGACCCACTCCAATCAGGATTTCAAAAAAAGGGTTCAACTACCATCAATTTAATGGTGTTAAATATTCTCAAAGCCAGAATTAAAGAAGGAGCACCGAAGGTCTACTTGGCTTTTGTCGATCTCTCAAAGGCCTTTGACATGGTCGATAGGCCCACCCTATGGGCTAAGCTTCAAGGCTGGAAGTGTCCAGCAAACATTTTGGAACCCATGATGGCATTAAATACAGACACAAAAATGCAAGTAAAACTGAACCATCAAGGCGCCCTCTCAGGGGAAATTCTGGTGAGACGAGGTGTCAAACAGGGATGTCCGCTTGCCCCTGCCTTGTTCATAGCTTTCTTAGGGGACTATCAAGAAGCTGAAGCGAAAATTTGGGCTTTTCCCCCGAAGATAGGGAAAATGGAGATCCCTCGCCTAATGTACGCAGATGACGTTATTCTCATCGATCAGACCAAAGTGGGATTGCAAAGAAAATTACAGAACCTCGAAAAGTATATCGAGAAAAACCACTTGGCAATTAATAAGACAAAGACCAAAATCATGGTAATGGAGAAAGTGATCAACAAAGGAACAGCCAAGTTAAAAGAAAAAACCAAACTTGAAACTGTAAAGTCTTTCAAATACCTGGGGATCAACTTGGATAGTTCAAAAACGGAAAAGAGCTTACAAAGCCAACTATGGGAGAAAGTCAAACGTCTCACAGCCCAAACAAGAGCGATTGACCGCAAGTATGGCAAATTCTCCCTGCTTCCGGCGATAACTTTCTACAAAGCCAAGGTGGTGCCGACATTAATCTACGGAGCAGAGACCTCGTTATACCTCCAAAGGAATACGTGGGCCAAACTGGAAGGACATGTGTGGAAAACAGTACTGGGGCTCCCAAAATCCACCTCCATGCCGGCGATCAGGAGAGAACTAGGGCTGCTTTCCTTGGCTTCCATGGTTGACCAAAGTGCGATGCGCCTATATAGAAAAATCATCATGGCCGATGCGCTACCCATTGTGGCATCTATATGTGAGGAAATCGAAACTGGGAAGTGCACGGCCTTGAAAAACTGGGCCAAAAGGAGAAGGGACGATCTGGCAAAAATTGAATGCTCAGATAAAGAGCTAAAAGAAAACCCCGACAGAATCAAAAAGAAAATAGAAGACCTGGATTGGATCACGACCATAGAAAATGCTACCGGGAACAAACTGCTAAACCATCTTCCGCCAACCTTCAACAAGGCAAAAAAACCATTACAGTACTGCGCTAAGTTCCCCGAAAAAGGACTGAGAATCGTGATTATGAGAGCAAGGCTCAACCTCCTGCCCACCAGAGAGATCATAGCCATTAGAGGAGGCGGAGGGGATAAACATTGTAGACTATGTAAAAAGAACGATTCCACGGAAACACTGAAACACTTGGTGATGGAATGCGTGAACACGAAGGAATTTAGAAATCTGTACCTCCCTGCGCTTGACGACAATCTATGGATATTTCAAACAGACGATCTGTGGAATAGACTGATCTCCGGTGAAAACAACAAGTGGTCGCAAGCCTTAGCTAAACTCATCAACCTGGTGTTTGACCAAATTAGACAGCAAGACCTCAAAGATGGTCTGCCATAGTAGCAGGCTTGTGACTAGTGGAGGAGTCCTGTTCAAGGTGACCTTGCTAGGTGCGGGATACAAAGCAGCATTACCGCATTTCCATTGCTATCAAGGGATACTTGCACTTCATACTACTGTCAAATTTTGACAAAACTTGGTTTTTACCGAGTAAAGTTCAAATAAAAAAAAAAAATTTAAAAAAAAAAAAAAAAACCTTGCATGGGGAGGAGTGAGAAAGTCCATGCAGTCCCAAAGGATGCATGCAGACAGACAAGGAAGTGAGATGGTCTGATTCAGAGCAACCTAAAGATAGGATTCCAGACCCCATTGCGTAACCAGAGCAGCCTAAAGGGCGATCGCATAGTGAGAAGGGGGAGACTTCACCATATGTGAACAGGTTCATTACCAGGGAGAAGACGATCAGGAACCATTGTCCCTACTATGGATATGCAGACGATGTGACCCGATTGCAAATTTGGGTTCATGCAGTTTCCCTTATTGGAGAAAGGCGGGGCCAGACCACAGTATATTCCTTGGCCACAGATGGATAATAATAATTTAAGATATAAATTCCCTAGTTTAACGGCGGGTGTGGCAAAGTTGATTTATGATCTAGAAAAGATGACAGCAGGAAATACATTAAGCGTCTCTTAGAAGCCATCCGTGAGGAAAGGGCTGGTGATATTCGGACGAGAGCAAGCTATTCTAGTGTCACAGCACAGAACAAAGCTTATGATGGAGCGCCATTTAATAATTGTACAGCAGACGTCTGTAGATCGCTCAGGGTGGAATATATACTGATATGTCAGTTATGGGTGCAATTATGGCACCTAAGATGAAAGATCACGAATATCTTCTTGCTTATATTCAAAATATTCAGGAACACTGGACTTTGGAAATGAGGGAGCCGTGAGGGAAATCAGTGCCAGTTTTTTTACCACATTATGGGCCTCATTACCAGGTGGGCGGTAAGGGATTACCGGCACCGGTAAAGGCACCAGTGCCGGTAATCCCTTACCGCCCTACAACGAGGTCCCTTAGCGGGTCCCTTCCTTAACACCTGGTTTTACCAGGCATTATGGAAGGGACCCGTTAAGAGACTTCAGAGCTAATAACTGCAATTTGCAGTACCGTTATTAGCACCTTCCCTCTTTACATTGAGCCGTATGGGGGCTTAAATGGGAATGGGGAATGGCTTTTTCAATGGGGACTTACCGGTCCCACAAAGGTCGGAATAGACAGGTAAGTCCCCATTGAACGGGACCGGACACAGTACCGGTATTGGAGGTCATCATGGCGCTTATAGCGCCATGACTACCGCCAACCTCGTAATGACTATGTGTCAGGAATTGTCAGAACAGGTACAGAGACAGCTCAAGAAACTAGCGGGAATAGAAGCAAAGCCACGGGCATAGATACAGTTGACTATTGCACACAGTTGCTGATTGCTGTAAGAGAAAAATAAGACGAAAAAGGATGATAGAAAACTTGAGGAAGCCGAGTTAGTTCAGAAGAAATTGTCAAAGTACGCCATAGAAGGGGTGGTACTGACAAGTGGAGAGGGGCTGGGAACATAGCAAGCAGCGGGTACATCACAGGTGAATAATCAATTTCAGATGGGCCAAGGAGGAAATGGGTTTGTACCGAGAAGTAGAGGAATGGGTTAAAGAGGAACAGGTGGCTTTCAGAATAATCAGGCTGGTTTTCAAAATAACCAGGGCGGGTTTCAGAATATGCAGAACGATAATCAGAATGTGCAAGGAGGGCATATCAGAAGCCCCCCTGCTGTATGTTGGACATGTGTCATGACAGGGCACTTTGCATGAACATGTGGGAGCCAAGGGTACGTACAGAATAGGCAATTCTCAAGAGGGGGGGCAGATTATCCTCCAGCATATAGCTCACACAATAGGGATGGGTTTGCCAAAGGTCAGACAGTGTATCAAGCACAAGCACCTCAGATGCAACAGGCATTGCAACCACAGCAGCAACCACTGAATCCGACACAAAGGCAGTCACAGCACGCAACCATGCAGATACAGCATAATGCAAGCATGGGACAGTTACTGACTCCTAGAGTGGGGGTGTCACTGTAGTGGGAGGAGGTCCATTGACAGGTACGGGGATGAGCATATATCCACAATTGGATAGCTCACAGGGCAACTTGATGTGTTCACTACTATCAGCAACACCAGAACCCCAAGATGAACCAAGGGTTGATATTACAATAGGAGGAAAATCTTTCTCTTTTTTAGTAGACACAGGTGCAACTCACTCATGTATACGAGAGGGAAAATATCCGTTATCGGGAAATGCCATGAATGTACAAGGTTTCTCTGGAGCTACAAGCAGAGTACATTTTACTAATGAATTACCCGTCCCAATAGGTGAGTGTGATATGTCTGCTCCATTATTGCATTCACAGTGGACACTGGTTATTATTTTGGACTGAGATTTTATGACAAAGCTAAACATGACGATTTCTTTCACTGATGAAGGCATAGTGTGTTCCACTCCAGGGATACATTATCTGAACGTGGGTTAATTTATATTGGCGTTTGTAGGGCAAATGGCTCTGCAAGGAGTGCCGTTAGAGCCAGAAGACTTTCTTTATGGGATACGCATTTTATTAACATGGATGCCTGGCTTAGTGGGAAAGGCTATGAGAATACCTGATGAGTTCTTGTTCAGGCCACAGATACCCATGGACGAAGAGGGGGGACAGATTATTCCCCTAGGGTTAAATGCAGCTATAATGTGAGGGGTATTGGCTATGCTCGAAGGAGACGATGATGAGGGCTGGCCATGGAGAACATGTTGGGGAATGGTATAGATTAACTGACACCACTGACAAGGATATGTATATATATGATCCATCAGATGATGAAGTTATATTCAAGACGTCTTATTACCTATTGGATCAGAATAGAGAAAAGAGAGATCCCACTGCGAATGATAATAGTACGGCAGTGCCCAGAATTTTTAGATGAAGACTTGGAAAAAGTGCCAACCTCTTTAGGGACTACAGGTACCTGTAACATAGGCCTGCTGAAAGAGGATAGGGGAGGTTAAGATTAAGCTAAAGCCAGGAGCAATTTTACCTCAAGCAAGACAGTACTCCATGTCTCGAGAGGCGGATGAGGGTATTTTTAAGTCTATGAGCCTCATTACGAGCATGCCAGTCTGGTCACAATGGTGCCGGTAAGCCTACGAGCACACTCCGGGTCTGCAGGCTTTCCGGGAAGCACCGGCACCGTTATTTACGGTGCCGGTGCTTCAGTCATCCCCATTCCCATTGAGTCCCATGGGACTCAATGGGAATGGGGATTTACATTTTTCCAGTGCCTGACTTCTAGGAACACCAGGGTCATAATCCCCCGGTGTTTCCATGGAGCCAGGCACTGGAAAAATTCACAACTCCAGCGGTTTTACTGGGACGACTACCGCCGGAGTTTTAATGAGGCCCTTTATCAGGAACCGTGTATCCTAGTGAGGTCAGAGTCACTGTGCAATACTGCGGTGTATCGTGTGAAAAAATTGAAAGGGGGTTGTGGATTGTGGAGGCCGAGTTTCCTTTAGTTCCAAATCCTGTGACAATACTCTGTTCACAGACTTCGGGGATGAACAACACCCATTTTTCGGCTTCTTAAAGCCATATCCCACCCCATCCTCATCACCCCTCTCATCCCCAGAGATTGTTTGATACGTTTGACTAGTTAAATGTTCTGTTTCTTAATATGTTTTTACCGCAATGTTCACGGACACTGGTAGATGTCTGTGTATTCAACATGGTGGGAGTGGCAAAAAATCTGACACAGTTTACACTTTTCACCATCCAATCAGTGGGCACGCGCGATGCCCGCAGCCCTCACTTCGCCTTCTGAACCAATCTGAGGCCCATTCGCAGATTGAACAGGGAAGTGAGACCACGGACCATAACCAGATATCACACATTTCTTTTTACCGACTTTTGGCCCGTTTTAAAAAAATACTACTGGATGGATTTACCCCAAATTTACAAAAGCACGCTTCCAGGAAAGCTGCCATTCCTGCTGCACATTTGGTGAAAATCTGTCCAGCGGTTTGGTCTGTAGACGTGAGCAAAACATTTTTTCGATTGCATCTATGGAAGGAAGGAACACTTTTTTGGCAGCCTATAACTTCACCCCCCCCCCGGACAAATCCTCACAAAACTTTGCAAACAAAGTATATGGCCCCATCAGATCGATCCTGTGAAGTTTGGTGAGGATTTGTCAAGGGGGACAAAGTTATAGGGGTGTCCCAACATTTTTGTTTTTTCCCATAGACGGAATGGAAAAGAATCACACCTACAGCCCAAACCGCTGGCTGGATTTTTATCAAATTTCTGCCAGGAGTGGTGGCTTGGTCTCGAAAGCGTGCTTTTATAAATTTGGTGTAAATCCATCAGTCGTATTTTTTAAAACAACTAAAAATTTGGTAAAAAAGAAATAGTGATACCAGGGTTCGGTCCGCGGAATCACTTTCCTGTTCGGTTTGTTGCCCTATTGCCCAGATGGCAGAGTGATGTCCGCAGACATCGGACGTACGCTGTTTGGATGGGGAAAAGCGTGAGGTGCGTCAGATTTTTGGAAGCACCCACCATGTTGCATTCGCCGACAGTCACAGGTGACCGCAGACAGCGCAGTTGAGAAAAAGTCTGAAAAACACATTTTGGGTAATTTGGTGGTGGAAAGGGGCTGGGAAGGGTGGGGGATTGGAAGAAAGATGATAGGAGGCTGTTTTGTAGGTTGAAAAAGGCAGTGCAGTTGCCGTAGCTGATCGCAGACAGCGCAGTAGTTGGCAGACATCGCTGTGAATGGCCAGTTTGGAACAGACATTTGGGGTTATTTGATGGCTGGAAGAGGGCGTAGAAATGGCAGGGAAGTGGAAAGAACGGAATGTGGAGTTGTTTTATAGGTGAGAAGATGGTTCAGAAATGCTGCCAAGTCCGCAGTCTATTTCAGTGTCCTCGGACATCCCTTCGATTGCAGCGTTTTATTAGTTGGCAGTGCATCGTACATACTTTTTTGTGGTCAGTGGCCAGGAAAATGTGCATTGGTCACAACCCCCACAGTAGTAATATGGGTATAGTAATTATAGGTAATGTAGTAGGGGAATGGCCAGAATCACTATTGTAGCAATATGTGAACAGTAATTGTAGGTAATGTAGTGGGAGTACAAGGTTTTTGTAATATGGAGGAATTATGTAATTGGACTGAATATGGTACTTATGATTGCAGTACAATTGAGGATAGTGCTCACAGAGTATGGAGTTGATTATATTTGCTGTGGTCAGTTAGTGTTGTAGCGTTATGAAGCTGCAAAACTCTGGTTTCTTTTCTGTGGGAAAAAACAGTAGCATTGGTTATTCATGATAGTTCAAAAGCTGTAGTGGTATACAGTTCTATTCTTTAAACCCTCATAAACAGTACATTTTAAGTACTATGTTTGGTACAACATTAGCGTATGACACACTGCCTTTGTTTTGACATTACATAATCTTTGGGTCATTGGAAAACCTTAACCTGTACTGGATAAATAAAAAACTATTACAGTTAGGTGAATGTAAGGGTGATAGTATGTTTGTTTGAAGTATGTTGTAATTAAGGGAATGCTTGAAACATACATTAGAGGTTAAAAGACATTTTGTCATATATGAATTGAGATGGCGTATTTGAAGTGCTTTGCAATGAGGAGTGTTTTTCAAGTAGTTAGGAACCTGTTGGCGTATTCTAACTAGATTGACTTTCAAAAGTGTTATTGTAGTATTATGGATGTAGTTAGATACCTGCTGGCGTATTCTACCGGTAAATTGTGCTATAGTTTAGTGACTAAATTTGGGTTGACTGACTATTAAGTAGGCATTTGTTAAATTTGCAAGTACCCTATGTTTTGGAATAATGGAAGTATTGTTACATTCAAACCAACCATTTCCTTTTTTGACGTATGCAGTGTAGTGCCCTGAAGTGGTTGTGGCACCAGCGTGGCATATTATACCTACTGTTGGGAAGGTTTTCTTTCCAAGAGATTCTTGGCCCTGTGTGAAGCCTGTAAGCTTACAGTTATTTTTGGTACCGCTGCAATGTACCTTAGAACCATTAGTATGACATACTGGTATGTGAGTTTATTTGAATGGTGGAAAGATTGAATTGCAAAAAGGGAACCATATGCCATGATTTGCATTCTGCAGAAGCTGGTGAAATGGAATCCATTCAGAATTTGGTGTGGATACTTATACAAATCGTTCATTAGGGATGTGGTCTTGTGAAACATGGTTGCAGAGAGTGCATGCATGTTTCCACATGTGGATTTATTTGGTTTCCAGTTACTGTGTGCTCATGGGACATTTTACCATTTCTGCACAGTAGTCTACATTTTGCCTCCTACCTGAGACACTGCAAGTGTTGTAAGGATTGTTTGTGGCATTTCTGTGAAGGATGAGCATTTGCAAACACAACTGGTCTGAGCCGTTTAAGTAAATGTTGTGAACAATTGGTGGCAATTGAGAGAGAAGAGTCATTGTCATATTAGCATAACAATTTACTCCAGTTGAGTTTCTGAATTCAAATGGACGAGAGAATTCTCTTTGTGCTTCGTTTGATGGGACTACAGAGGTTTTTGGAGGTACATGGTACATGTCTAGATGGGGGGTGTATAATGCCCGTAACCTGTTGTAAACCATTGAGTGTACAGAGACATGAAAGTGCCACGTAACTCATACCTTCTATAAAGACTGCGCTGCCCATGTCAATCAATACTTCATCTAGGGTTAGACCTTGTGATTTGTGAATAGTGACAGTATATGCAAGATACAGAGAAAATTGCTCTCTGTGTACATGTCTTTGAAAAGGAAGAAATGTCCCATTGTCCTGCTGTTAGGTGGAAACCTGTGCAGTTACCTCTGGGACCACTGCAAAAGATTTAGGACTACAGGTGTTTGGCAGTAAACCCACTTGGTAGCAGTCTGTACCACACAGATTCACTTGGTAGCTGTGGCTGAGCAGTCAGACTTCCCTCAAGAAGAGTTAGGCAGTATGTGGAGTATACAATATAGGGCAATTTACACAGTAGAACAAGCAAACACGGAACAAGGCTTCGGTGTAAAGATATAAAGGCATTTATTTGTAACAACACATCTATAGAAAACACTCTGGCACTAATACGGTAAACAACTTCAATCACAATTACTATACGAAGAAAAAGATCAATCCCCCTAACAATAGTTCGACCAGTCTAGGTTCACCGGCATCACTTATTTGCAGACAGAGGTGTATGCTTTAATCTAGATGGCACTCTAGTATTCGTTAGGTCGGGAGAGAAAAATAAGGCAGGTTATGAAATCAACTCGGTACCAATACTTTACGGACAAATGCAAGGCAAGTAAGGCAGGGTCTACTGCAGATCACAAAGTTCAGAGGCCCGGCCCACTCGGAGAGAAGCAAGGCGATATGTCCCAAAAAGTGTCTCAGTGGAAATGCGCTTCGAGTCTTTATCGCAAATTGTTATGGAAAGTTTGGACCAGTTCAGAACAGAAAGTTAAAGAACGCTTGGAGGCGACCCAATGGAAAGGCGAGGATTAAGACACCCCACTCTATCCGGCAGAAAGGGAAGCCAGGCGGACACGGTACCTTGTTTGTGGAGAGACAGCTCCGGCGGGGGCAGTTGTTCCTGGTGGTGGATGCACGTCAGGTCTTTGCCAAGAGTATATGATCTCGTCGTCCAAGGAAAGTTGAAGATCGTTGCACCACCAGGGAAGAGACCAGCCGCGGAGTGCTCCGTCACAAGGCACCACCTTTTGGTCACGGTACAGGGGTAGTGGCAATCCGTTTGCCGAGGTGCTCTGCACGGGCAATTCGACCACTGCGTCCTGGAGCAAAGAAAAAGCAAAGGTGACTGGTTGTTCCCACCAGTCAGGGGAAGAGACTCTCTGGCAGGGAGATCTCCTCTGTCGTCGGGAAGTGGTGTGTCGGTACAGCAGGGCTCCACCAGAGGTGTCGTCATTGCAGGTCGGCTCAGCTTTACCCTCGTCGGATTCTTAGGTCCTGTGGCGACTTCTGAAGATCCAGTCCCAAAAGCCCTGCTTTTATGCAGAAAACCCCCTTCATTCAGCCTAGCTGTCAATCAAAACACGCTAAGTGGTGAGCGGGGAAGCTCAACACTTGGGCCAATCACACCAGAGTGTGACCGGAGTTGGCAAGGCAACTCAGTCCAAGGTGCCTAAACCCCCTCCCACACCCCTGTTGTAACCCAGATAGAATGCCACCACTTTGGAGGGTCTCTGTACAGAAGCCCGCCAAAAGTGGAACAAAGGGCTCAACCTTTGGTTTAGGAGTCACAGAGACGAACACAGACGCAATTTTAAAAACCGAGTTCTTGCAGAAAATACCATCCGATAGACTTATTTAAGATAAGTAAACCGGTGGTATGTTAGAGATTAACGGGAAAAAGGTATCAATCTCCAACAATGGGAAGAATCCCATAGGGTTATATTCGGGGTCGAATATAACAAGTAGTTTCCACTGCCACCGGCCAAAACTCGACGAGGGGGGACGGGACAGTGCCCCCTCGAATAACAGACCCGGGAGTAATCGAATTACCCCTACTAGCATGTCCATAATAGGATGGTTTGTACTAGTTCTGTTAGTAAATTTAGGTCTAGTAAAGCCAATGGTGACTTTACATGCCCGGGGAGACAGTAGTCAGTCCCCGGGTATGGAGTCTATGAGGGAGGTCTGCTAGGACGCTCCAGTGTTACGGCACGGAGGGTGCGGTGTAACACACATAGAAAAACATATGAGACCCTATGGAGTAAAAGACCCCATAGCCCATAGAACACATTGTCATTCAAAGGAATTACACACATTCATGTCCAAGAGTGGGAGAAAAAGAGTCTCACTCTTGGCAGGATGGAAAAAACAAACTCCAGAAATCCAGCAAAGGTTAGGAAATTCAGCCTAAACAGAGAATTCTCCCTAACACTCGCCCCCCCCCCAGACTAAGGGACATGAGGATTTAATCCACTCCTGGATGAATCTCATACCTCTAGTCGATTACATACATCCTAGAGAGACCATCAGCATTTTGGTGGTGACACCCTGACCTGTGCTCAATGGTGAAATCAAACCCTTGCAGGCAGATCGACCATCTCAATAGTTTCGGGTTTTCCCCTTTCATTTGCATTAACTATCTCAAGGGTTGGTGGTCAGTCTGACTGACAAAAGCAGAACCATGCAAGTACGGCCTA
Organism: Ambystoma mexicanum; assembly: GCF_040938575.1. NCBI lineage: Eukaryota > Metazoa > Chordata > Amphibia > Caudata > Ambystomatidae > Ambystoma > Ambystoma mexicanum. Next base: position 364,117,513 of record NC_090934.1, on the reverse strand, counting down.
AACTTCTTCAGAGCCCACATGATAGCAAAGCACTCTCTTTCGATTGTTGCCCACCTTGTTTCAGGATCCTTCAGCTTGCGGCTGATGAAGCAAACGGGGTGCTCCCTACCTTTCCCATCCAGTTGACAGCATACGGCACCTATTCCTACATTTGAAGTATCTGTCTGCACAATGAAGTGTTGTCGGTAATCAGGAGCTCTGAGTACTGGGGCTTGGCAAAGAGCCTTTTTCAGGTTTTCAAAAGCCTGATTGCACTCCTCGTTCCATTTAACCTTTTTAGGAAATTTGGGCGAGGAGATGACATTCAGTGGAGAAGCTATGGTCCCATAGTTCTCTATGAAATTCCTGTAATACCCAGTGAGGCCTAGGAAGGCTCTCACTTGGGTTTGAGTAGTAGGTGTTGTCCAATTTTGCACAGCTTCAATCTTACTGAGCAAAGGCCTTATTTCTCCACCTCCTACCTCATGTCCAAGATAGACTACCTTACTCTGTCCAATTTGGCATTTACTCGCTTTTATGGTCAGATTGGCTCGTCCAAGAGCCTGCAAAACATCTCTTAGGTGGGTTACATGTTCTTCCCAGGAATTGCTGAACACTGCTATGTTATCCAAGTATGCCATGCAGAAGTCCTCCATCCCATTCAGAACCTGGTTTACCATCCGTTGAAACGTAGCAGGTGCATTCTTCAATCCGAAAAGGCATTACCTTAAACTGGTATAAGCCAACGGGGGTAGAAAATGCAGTTTTCTCCTTGGCATGGTCTGTCAGGGCTATTTGCCAATAGCCTGACGTCAAGCCAAATGTGCTGAGGAACTTGGCGGCGCCAAGTTTATCCACCAACTCATCTGTTCTTGGCAAAGGGTGGGCATCAGTCTTGGTGACTGCATTAAGAGCTCTATAATCCACGCAGAATCTAAGCTCTTTAGATCCGGCCTTTGGTACTAACACAACTGGGCTAGACCATGGACTAGTAGAGGGCTCTATTACCCCGAGATCAAGCATCTTGCTGACCTCACCTTTGATGTGGGTTCGTACGTTTTCTGACATTCGGTATCCTCTGCTTTTGACCGGCAGACAGTCACCAGTGAGTATCCCATGCTGGCCCCAAGGGGTCAAAGCCTGGTGAGAGCGAGAACAGAGAGGCAAGCTGGTTCAACATAGATTTGCACTCTTCTTGTTGCTCGGGTGTCAGAATGGAGGAGAGATTTACTGCCTCAATTTTTTCGTCTAAAGGTAAGCCTCTGAGGAGATCCGGAAGAGCTTCACTCTCTTCTTCTTCCTCGGATGATGCTAGAAGCAATGCTCCTATATCCGGTCGGGAGACATACGCTTTGAGTCAGTTGGTGTGGAAGACTGTCGGAGCCTCCGTTGGTTTGCTCAAGTCCACCAGATAGTTGACCTCTCTGAGTTTACCCACCACTCTGAAGGGTCCCATCCATTTGTCTTGCAAGGCCCTCTGCCTTGTTGGGATCATAACGAGAACGAGCTGGTCTTGAGCGAACTCAACCATGTAAGCCTTTTGATCGTGCCAGTGCTTGACCAATGCTTGTCCAGCTTTCAAGTTATTGCTTGCTTCTGTCATCATGTGTGACATTCTCCTTCAGAGACCTATCACGTAGTCAGTCACTCTGACTGGTTTGGGGGAAGGAGCACTCTCCAACCCCTCCTTAATCAGGGCCTATGGACCTTTGACGGGATGACCATAGAGAAGTTCGAAGGGAGAATAACCTACTCCCTCCTGAGGGACTTCTCTATAAGCAAATAGAAGGCATGGCAGTAGAAGGTCCCACCTACGCTTAAGGGGTTCCTCTAAAGCACCTATCATGCTCTTCATGGTTCGGTTGAACCGTTCTACCAACCCATTGGTTTAAGGGTGGTAAGCTGTTGAGAACTTGTAAGTAACTCCACAGGTTTTCCACATGGCTTTCATGTAGTGGGACATAATGTTTGAACCCCTGTCAGAGATTACTTCCTTAGGAAACCCGACCCTAGTAAAAATACCAAGGAGGGCCTTAGCCACAGCCAGAGCTGTAACAGTCCTCATACGAATTGCCTCAGGATACCTAGTAGCATGGTCTACTACAACAAGTATAAACCTGTTGCCTGAGGAGGTTGGAGGATCAAGGGGACCAACAATGTCAATCCCTACTCTCTCAAATGGGACTCCCACAACTGGGAGAGGCACTAAAGGTGCCACATTCTTGGAGCCAACCTTGCCAGAGGTGTGGCAGGTGTGGCAGCTCCTGCAGTGTTTTTCTACTTCGGCCCCCATCTTTGGCCAATAGAAGTAGAGAGAGAGCCTTTCCTTAGTCTTCTTGAAACTCAAGTGACCAGCAAAAGGAATCTCGTGGGCTAACTGCAAGAACTGTGGTCTGTTCTCTTGGGGTACTACAAGCCGCTTGTAGTCTCCAGGTGCAGACTCGGTCGGTTCACTGTAGAAGAGGCCATCTTCCCAGTGCAACCTGTATTTCCCAGGCTCTTGCCCTTCAGCCTGAGCTTCTGCCTGGTGGCGAAGACCTTCCAGAGTTGGACATTCTCTCTGTCCCTTACTGAAGTCTGCCCTGCTGGGTCCACCTTCTGCCAGTAAAGACTGCAGCTCAGGATGGTCAACAGGATCCAGACATCCAATGAGTTCCTGGCCTTCCATTAGCTCTTTCTCAGAGTCTAATTCTACCACACACGGTTGTACCTCCCTCTCAGCCTCAGCTGGAGGTGGAGTTACGGGTGTAACTTTGGACAACCGCAGGGAAGTCCTTGTTGGCTGCACTGAAATGCTGGCTGCTGGTTTCGGGGTAGAAGTCTTAGGTTTCCCTTTTGCTTCTGATTTCTTGGAGACACCTGCCGACAATTCCAGTGGAGTTGGAGTGATTTCTTTCTTCATCATCTCCTGGAGAGTACCGCGCATGGTCCTCTCTCTTGCGGCTCAGGTTAGCTCCTGTAACCGTTTACTATGAGGTCTGGGAGTATGCAATACAACTCAGAGAGTTATCAAATTGTTACCCAACAGTACGCGTCCTGGTACCTCACTCTGTATTCTGACAGGCATCTTCATAGTCATGTCGTTACACTGGATGAGAACTGGTAATTGGGGAAGCATCTGCACAGGCCCTCCAGCTAACTTGGTGAGGTGTTTGGGTGCCTTAGCAACATCCTCAGCCTGAAAAAACGATTTATCCACCACAGTTATGCTGGCCCCAGTGTCCCTAATGGCTGGAGTCTCCTGAACATTCACCTGGACACTGTCCTTATAATACTCTTTAGTATTATCGGGGATAGAATTATAGACATCTAAATTCTGTTGTTCCCACAACCCCAGAGATACTAAAGAAACGCTGGCTGAGACTCCAATGGGTTCATCAGCTAGCAGTAGAAAGTTTCCACTTGCCATTTGGACTTCCTCCTCTGGAGCGAAGGCTAAGGAGACAAGCTGGACCCCTGAAGGTTTACCCTTACATCTGGGATCTCCTTTCACGTGGTCAGTCGAGCCACAAACAAAGCATTTACTGAATGCTTTCTGGAATGGTGGCTTGTTCTGGCCTCCTTCCGGTTTGGCACCAGAAGACACACTATTCTGCTGCGGTTTTCCTTGTGGCTTACTCTTCTGGTTTTGTTTGGGGCCCTCTTTGGAATTTGAGTTATTCAAATTCTCTTTTGAGTCTTTTTTAGACTGTTTTCCCTCATCCTATTTCTGAATTGCCCCAGAATCCTTATGAGTAGCCCTGTTGGCAACCCACAAATCAGCAGCCTTAGCCAGCTTCCGGGAATCTAATTCCTTCGAATCAGCCAAGTGCTGTCTGAGATCAGGAGAACAGGCATCATAAATCGACTCCAACATAAAAAGATTCTTCATACCCTCATAAGTGTTCACTTTGTAACCCTTAATCCATCCCTCTAAGTTTTTCAACCCTTCACTCACCCAGGTATTCCAAGGGGTACCATCATGCTTTTTGAGGGTTCTAAACCTCTTAAGATACTGGGAAGGGGTCTTCCCAAATCTAGCTATCAAAGCTAGTTTCACACTTTCGTAATCTGTCTTATCCGCCTCCCCCAACTCCATTACCACATCAGTCGCAACAGGGGGGAGCCTAGAGAACAACCAGGGAAGTAAATCATTCCCGGTGATGTCCTGGAGCCCATGATTGTACTCAAACAGTTTTAACCAATCCAACACATCCAATCTCGGTTCATACATACCCACTAATTCCTTCGGCATCCGGGGTCTTTTGGGACTGAAGCGCCTAGAGGAACCAGAGGAGAGAGAAGCACTTTCCACAGACAACTTTTTCATCTCTAACTCGTGATTACGTTCTATTTCCCTGAGCCTTAATTCAGCTTGCTTCTGCTCAGCTTGGACATTCATTCGTCTGAACTCGAGCTCTTGGTTTCTTTCAGATTGAGCCAAGAACCGTTTGTGTTCTAATCCGAGCTTCATTTTTTCAAGTTCAAAATAAGCAGGGTTACATGTGGGACCTTGGTATGGGCCCGTAGGTACAGCTGGTAAGGCAGGTAGAGGAGCAGGGGAGACAGTTCCGTTAGCCTCTCCTTCCTCTTCAGCCTATTCATCACTATCATCAGAATTACGATTTAGATCAACACCATCACTGTTATCTACATCTGCTGGAGAAGTTGGTTCCTCTGAACCAGTACCCAGACTTTGGTTTTCCAGCAATCTCGCTATCAGTTCTAACTTCTTGCCTCTTACAGAAAGATTCTCTTGCCTACAGAGAGCTCGTAAACTCTCAGTATTTTCACCTGACAAGGACTCTTGACTGTAAGCTTCCATAGTAGACATGTTTTTGAAAGTTGCTTTTTTAGTGCTAAGCTTTGTGGTTAGTTATCCTAAAGTGTCGAAAAAGCACTCTAAACTGTATACTCGATACAAATCCCACCGCTGTACACCAGTGTTAGGCGGAAACCTGTGCAGTTCCCTCTGGGACCACTGCAAAAGATTTAGGACTACAGGTGTTTGGCAGTAAACCCACTTGGTAGCAGTCTGTACCACACAGATTCACTTGGTAGCTGTGGCTGAGCAGTCAGACTTCCCTCAAGAAGAGTTAGGCAGTATGTGGAGTATACAATATAGGGCAATTTACACAGTAGAACAAGCAAACACGGAACAAGGCTTCGGTGTAAAGATATAAAGGCATTTATTTGTAACAACACATCTATAGAAAACACTCTGGCATTAATACGGTAAACAACTTCAATCACAATTACTATACGAAGAAAAAGATCAATCCCCCTAACAATAGTTCGACCAGTCTAGGTTCACCGGCATCACTTATTTGCAGACAGAGGTGTATGCTTTAACCTAGATGGCACTCTAGTATTCGTTAGGTCGGGAGAGAAAAATAAGGCAGGTTATGAAATCAACTCGGTACCAATACTTTACAGACAAATGCAAGGCAAGTAAGGCAGGGTCTACTGCAGATCACAAAGTTCAGAGGCCAGGCCCACTCGGAGAGAAGCAAGGCGATATGTCCCAAAAAGTGTCTCAGTGGAAATGCGCTTTGAGTCTTTATTGCAAATTGTTATGGAAAGTTTGGACCAGTTCAGAACAGAAAGTTAAAGAACGCTTGGAGGCGACCCAATGGAAAGGCGAGGATTAAGACACCCCACTCTATCCGGCAGAATGGGAAGCCAGGGGGACACGGTACCTTGTTTGTGGAGAGACAGCTCCGGCGGGGGCATTTGTTCCTGGTGGTGGATGCACGTCAGGTCTTTGCCAAGAGAAGAGATGATCTCGTCGTCGAAGGAAAGTTGAAGATCGTTGCACCACCAGGGAAGAGACCAGCCGCGGAGTGCTCCGTCACAAGGCACCACCTTTTGGTTGCGGTACAGGGGTAGTAGCAATCCGGTTGCCGAGGTGCTCTGCACGGGCAATTCGACCACTGCGTCCTGGAGCGAAGAAAAAGCAAAGGTGACTGGTTGTTCCCACCAGTCAGGGGAAGAGACTCTCCGGCAGGGAGATCTCCTCTGTCGTCGGGAAGTGGTGAGTCGGTTCAGCAGGGCTCCACCGGAGGTGTCGTCATTGCAGGTCGGCTCAGCTTTACCCTCGTCGGATTCTTAGGTCCTGTGGCGACTTCTGAAAATCCAGTCCCAAAAGCCCTGCTTTTATGCAGAAAACCCCCATTCATTCAGCCTAGCTGTCAATCAAAACACGCTAAGTGGTGAGCGGGGAGGCTCAACACTTGGGCCAATCACACCAGAGTGCGACCGGAGTTGGCAAGGCAACTCAGTCCAAGGTGCCTAAACCCCCTCCCACGCCACTGTAGTAACCCAGACAGAATGGAACCACTTTGGAGGGTCTCTGTACAGAAGCCCGCCAAAGGTGGAACAAAGGGCTCAACCTTTGGTTTAGGAGTCACAGAAACGAACACCGACGCCATTTTAAAAACCGAGTTCTGGCAGAAAATACCATCCGATAGACTTATTTAAGATAAGTAAACCGGTGGTATGTTAGAGATTAACGGGAAAAAGGTATCAATCTCCAACAATGGGAAGAATCCCATAGGGTTATATTCGGGGTCGAATATAACAAGTAGTTCCCACTGCCACCAGCCAAAACTCGACGAGGGGGGACGGGACAGTGCCCCCTCGAATAACAGACCCAGGAGTAATCGAATTACCCCTACTAGCACGTCCATAATAGGATGGTTTGTACTAGTTCTGTTAGTAAATGTAGGTCTAGTAAAGCCAATGGTGACTTTACATGCCCAGGGAGACAGTAGTCAGTCCCCGGGTATGGAGTCTATGGGGGAGGTCGGCTAGGACGCCCCAGTGTTACGGCACGGAGGGTGCGGTGTAACACACATAGAAAAACATATGAGACCCTATGGAGTAAAAGACCCCATAGCCCATAGAACACATTGTCATTCAAAGGAATTACACACATTCATGTCCAAGAGTGGGAGAAAAAGAGTCTCACTCTTGGCAGGATGGAAAAAGCAAACTCCAGAAATCCAGCAAAGCTGCTGGGGGACTCACTAGGTTAGGAAATTCAGCCTAAACAGAGAATTCTCCCTAACACCTGCCCTTTTTATTAAACTTCTGCAAGTTGGTCAAAGTGGATATTGACAAATGGAATGTTGCTGTAATGTGGATATTTTTGGAAGCCAACAACTGTACCAATTGTTCCATTGACTGAGCCTTGTTTTTACGTCAAGGTTACATTTTAGAATTACTCTGCAGTTGACACAAAGTCAATATTTTCTCCAATCCAGCTGTGTTGGAGATACATTTTTCTAAGCTATTCTGTTGCTTGTTGACACATAGGAGGTGTAATGTGATGCACTTCTAGTTTGTCTGTGGAACTGACATGCAGTATGGGTTTCAGTTCTTTTTTCAACATTGTCTCATTGAATTAAATACAGCTTGCAAGGGTTGGCATTATATACATTATGGATTTTGTTGAGTTAAGTGTTCCATGATATCAGGAGCAGATGTGTTTCGCCCATATAGCTGTTGGATTAGTCTACTATTTAAGATGGATTTTGCATCTTTCGTAAACAGCCCAGTTCTAATGCTTTTTAAAATGTTTGCATATGTGAGGTCTGCAGATTGGTGCATGTTTTGAGTTAGTTTGCTGTAGTGAAAATGTTGCTAGAGATTGACATTTCCAATGCTGCTAAGGGTATTGCTGAATTCTCTGTGTCCTAATGTTTTGAAAATAGGTTGCACTTTCACTGGCGTGAACTGTAGGAGGTCTCCAAAACCAATAACATGTTTTCCTCCAAACATTTCTTCATAATTGGTTTTTAGAACTTCTTGCATTCTGAGATGAATTAAGGCCAACATGAGGTTGGACACCATGCTTACTTCATCTATCAGGAGCACTTTAATTTGTTTTAGAATTCTGTGTACCCCCAGTAGCAGCTTCTGTTAACAATATGCAGTATTCTAATGTGTTTTGGTGTTCTACTTGGAGGAGTTGTTGTCAGCATAAAGTTACACCGCCTATGTTGTATGCAGCTAAACCTGTGGGGGCTGTTACTACAGCCAACAAGTTGTTGTTTGTTAAGTTTTGTAGACATTTGCTGATTATTTTAATTAAGAATATTTTGTGAACCAGCTTCACAACATACATACAGGAGAAGACATTTACAATTGTTACAGCTACAGATTTTTGTTGCATGTTTAAAACCATGTTCAATTTCTTGAGTGACTTCTACATAAAAGGTGAGTTGTTCATCATTTAGCTGAGATTCCAGAACTGACAAGACTTCCTCAGATTGCTTAAATTGATACATGGTATTTTCTGCCTCAGTCATGGCTATTTCTGCTTCATTTAGAAGGAGTGGCTCTCCAATTGGGTTTTGTCTTCCTGTAAGAGAAGGTTGGCTGCCCTCAGGAGTGTCTTTGTCTAGTTCAGCTTCAATTTCGTCCTCTTGTTGGCGTTCAGTGTCATACATTTGTTTGTATTGTTTAGAATTGTCATTTGTTATAGTGTTTTCATTTGCTTTGAATGCAGCTTCGAATGAGTCATAGTCACCTAATAATTCTTTTTCTTTTCTGCAAGGTTTTAAAAAGTTGGAGTAGGGCCCTATAATGCAGTACTCTATGTTGTGGAAAGTTAAATAATAATTTTACATGATTAATTAGACTGGGTTTGGTGAGTTTCACTTGGTGTGACATTGTTTTTGTAGGTGTAGTTTTGGGCAATGTCATACAGACACATGTTTTCCAAAGCAGTACTTCTTTTTGGGTAGTATGTGTCAAGTAAATTGTTGTTTAAAATGTCCTGGCTGTTGGGATCATTTGTGGCTATGTTTTCTATCTTTTGGTAGGATTTCAGTACTCTTTTTCAGGATGAAGCTAGTCCAAGGTTCAGCCAGACAATGTATCAGATATGCCATATAAGGCTGTTCCTGTTAAACAGTCTGCAGCTTTGTAGGACCTGCATTCTCTATGGGAGAGCATTTGTATACCAAAGCTGTACAATTTCTTAGATAGTCTGTTGTCAGATGATATGTCATCCCAGCGGTCCTTTAGTTCTGTTCTCAGTTTTGGTGAGATAGGCTGTGACATATCTTGCAACAGCAGTGGAATTGTCTGAAATGTATTGTATGTCTATGCTTGCATTCCATAGTAGGGCAATGATTGCATTGTAATCATTGATGCACTTTGATGCTTCATCACTTTTAATGTATTTTAAGGGGATTTACCTTTTACGCAGTGTCTAACAGAACATATGAAGATATTTACTTGTCCTTTTTTGCAACCAGGTCTAGAGAAGCCAAAGAGAATAGTATTCCCTTTTGTTTTTACATCTGCGTCGGCAGTATTTGCCACATTTATGTTTTTGGAAGCGTAACAATTGTGTATGTAGGTCATTATCTGTGGTTTCTGAAGGGATATCACAAGTAATGTATTTTTCAATAAGCTGTAAAAACAGTGGTGTCACTATCATGGGCACATTTTGGAGCATCTTTTATCCACAAAAGCATGTGGATGTGTGGTGCTCCTCCGGATTGATATTCATTTCTCCAAAAGAAGTGTTGCACTTCTCTAAGCAGAGGGGTAGTTTTATTGGAGATAAAATGCAGCATGGCAATGAACCAATGATGAACATACCTTGATACATTTACAGGGTCAAGAGAGCAGAGTTCTCCTTGTGTTATTATGTATAGTCATCTTTATTTTGGTTTGCCGTGCATAAGAAGTGCTGCAAGTCATCCCATGTGTATTCTGCACAATTTAAGGTAACAAACCATGTGGGTGGGCCTAGGTTCCTTAGCATACACCTTACATCAGCGTGATGTCGGAATCAGTATTCTTTTGTACCATTCCTGTTTGCCAGGAGATTTGTGATACTTGACTGCAAAACTTCATCTATGTCTTTTATTTTATGAAGCAGTTGGGTAGCGGATATGTTTAAAAAGTTAGAGCCTGTTTTAATGTGTGTGCAAATCCATAACATAGAGTTGCTAGTTCACTTTCAAAGAGTAGGTGGAAAATGTATTCAACATTTTGTCCGAAAGGGGGGTTTTCAGAATATATTTGTGCTGACCTTTCATCATATCTTCCTCCTTTTCCTATATTAAAGAGTAGAGGAAAAGAATGTGCTTCTACACTTTTTTTCCATACGCTCATTGTGGGTCCTTTGGCTTGATGCATTTGATATGTTTCTAATGCCCTGTCAATTGTGTCTTTGGAGTGCAGTGGGTGAATGGTATACTGGTCTAAAATGTTGGCTGCTGTAACAGATTCTATACGTTCATATTGGCCACTTTCTGTTGACTCTTGAATAATGTGGGTGGCTTCTCTAAAGTTTTCCTCTATGTTTCTATCAATAAATAAAAGGAAACACCTTCTTCACATGTTTAGCATCGCCACAGTAAGTGATACGAAACACTGATGCAATTGTTATCAGTAAGTCTCAATGTTTATTAATATATCTTAGTAGCCCTTTGTGAGACACGTGTTTCGGGAAATGCTTTGCCTTTTTCAATCAGGACTATTGTTAATTTCATTCAATGTTTGTTATTTTTCAACCATCAACACAAAAATAAGTAAAATAGAAATCATTTACACAGGCCCAACAACAAATAATAATATATGTAATAATTGTCATACATAAATCCAGTGTCCAAAAATAACCATATATTATTGATTTGCCACAGAGAATGGGGAGGGGGGATAAGGGTGGATGTTTAGGATATTGCAAAACACACACATGTACAGGGGAAAAAAAACAAAGGGCCTCATTACGACCCTGGCGGAAAGTGACTGACCGGACCGCAACAGCGTAAATAGCGTTTCCGCCATTGCACGAAGGAGCAAAGTGCGGCTAATCACGACCCATCGGGCACGAGCATTACGCCATGGCGGAATCCGAAAGGCTGCGATGGCGGAAATGACCCCAAAACGGCCCTTACCGCCGCCGTACGCTGCACCAGGTGCAATACCGCCACCCATCTTAGCGGTCACCGTAATGAGCGGTCACCGTAACGAGCGGGCACCGCAAATTACGGCCACCGTAAATATACGGAAACGGAAGTAAAAGCATGTGGCCGGAACGGGAAACAGCACGCCGCACAACTATAAAATCCGAATCCCAACACAACCATTAAAAATCCGACCCTGACACACATCCCAACCCGTTAGCAACCCCAGTTAAAAAAATAAATATGGGAAAGGTAGCCAAGAAAGCGTGTGACCGCAAGCGGCAGGTCCACTTCTCCCGTGAGGAACTGACCGTGCTCACCGAGACCCTCCAGGAAAATGCCGCCGTCGTCTTCTCCAGTCAAATGACCAGGACGGCCCTTGCCAACAAGAAGGCCATATGGGCCCTGGTGGCACAGCGCGTAAGTGCAGTGGGGACAACACCCCGCACGCCACAGCAATGTCGCAAGCGGTGGGACGACCTGCGGATCCGCGTACGCAGCATACTTTCTGCGAACAGGAACATCGCCACAGCTACCGGGGGGGGTTCAGAGTCGCCCATCAAGTTGACCCCCTGGGAGGATATCTGCGCCTCCACCATAGGAATGGAGAGCATAGAGGGAGTCGGAGGGATGGAGAAAGGAGTGCCGACATCCGGAGAATCAGGTAGGTTGGCCAAGAGAAACAATGCGAAATCCACAAACCACGAACATGTGCAGTACCATGTGACCCCATAGTGCAATACATACTTTGCCCTGACAGCGCCCTCTAAAAGTCAGAATGAATAAACAAATCAATCAAGATGCCATAAACAACCCCTACATGTGCAGCATGCACCCCCTAACTGCAGGCAGCCAAATGAATGCATCCTCAATCCACACGAAAATGAGACCACCTCCAAGGCCCAGTCCCAAATCAGCCTCATGTACCTCCCCAATGCATCTGATACGTTGCCATTCTAAATCCGACAGACCCATAACTAACGCTCGCCCCTCTTTACTCCACCACAGGGTCCGATACCAACGACGAGCTGCAGGACACCCCTACCAGCACGCCTGCAAAGAGGGCCAGGACCAACGTCCCAAGAGCCTCCACCTCAGGTGCAAGGATCAAGACACGGCAGCAGCAGGAATCAAGTGGCAGCACACTGGAGGGGACTGCAACAGGCACCCCAGCAGCCAGCAAGTCCACAACCCCAGCACCACAGGTCCCCCCAAAGAACGTATCTGATGGCACTGCCTCTGGTGGTAGCAGCACCATAGGTGACACAGCTGTCATGCCAGCATGCTCCGACACGGAAAACAGTGCTGGCGACGTAGGTACCATCCATGACCTTTCCCAATCCCCCTGCATGTTCCATCCCCTACACCATGACGAAACCACGCAGGGGCACCCTGAAGACGACGACTGGCCAACCCCCACAAGTCCTGTGCCAAGGCAACATGTGTTGAGCAGCCCCCCTGTCACACCACCGCAAATGTCCATGGCCCAGCAGAGGCAACAGTCCCTCGACCTGCTGATCGAGCAACAGCAGGAAGTGTCCACGCTACTCAAGGACCATGCAAATGAATGCGGGGGTTCCAGGGCAGCCATGGAAACATCCACCGAGACACTCAGGGCACAAATAGAGAAAAGTAGTGAGAGCCTCAGGGGAGAAATGGAGAGAAGCACCGAGAGCCTGAGAGCACAAATGGAGAAAAGCACCGAGAGCCTGAGAGCACAAATGGAGAAAAGCACCGAGAGCCTGAGGGGGGAACTGCATGCGACGTCCAAAGACGTTTGTGCTGAACTTGCTGCTGTGCGCCGTGTGCTCTCGGAGCTCTCACAAACCCTCAGAGACATGCATGGACGCGAGCAGGCAGAGACATCATCCGTGGCAAGTTCCGTCCAGGGCAGCCCCCAACGCAGATCTGGCAGGAACCTGCGCTCCACGGGCAGGGGTGCCCCTGATACCCGTAGAGGGGGCTTGCAATAGCGTCCAACCACGGACAGCATGCATATTTGGACACTGGTGTTGGGGGGGGAGGTAGTAGGGTGGAGGGGGTGTGTTGGGCTTCACTGGGTGGCGGGTCCATAGGGTGTATAAATCAAATCACATTAACAATACATCATCTCATAATCATCCAATGACATGTGTGGACATTGATATTTGCGTACGAGGCCTTCATAGGCGTACAGTCCACAATGTGCCTGTACTACACACACACAGTGCCACAGGTCCCCTTTCCGTGTAATAGGCACCATGCGTGGTTGCTAGAAGCATGCATCTATGATGCTCTGTCGGATTGCACGTGCATCCTGTGCCTCATGGACTCCTTGAGGTGCCTCCACATCCCCACCCTCATCATCATCATCATCTTCAGGTGCATGCAGTACAGCGTCAGGGGGCATGGGCACATTCCTACGTATGCACATGTTGTGCAGCATGACACATGCCATGACCATCTTAGAAACCTTCTCATGGCTGTACATGAGTGCCCCGCCAGACCTGCTGAGGCTGCGGAAACGAGCCTTCAGTAGGCCGAATGCCTGTTCAATGACCACACGGGTACGTGAGTGGGCATGGTTGTAGTCCTCCTCATGCTCGTTCTGTGGGTTCCGGATTGGTGTAAGGAGCCATCTCTTCAGTGGATACCCGGCATCACCTGTATGAGACGAATAAAGGGTGTCAGTGGAATGATAGTGCTAAGTAGCCCCCCCCCCCCTGCAAGGTCATTGACGCATCAAATGGGCCACGATGTAATGCATGGAATGAGACTCACCGAGTAGCCAGGATCTGTGCCCTGCGTGTCGCTCCATGTAGCGTGGTATTCTTGTGTTCCTCAGGACCATAGAATCATGGGTAGATCCTGGAAATCTGGCACAACAATGCGTAAATATCTTGTTGGAGTCACACACCATTTGCACATTGATTGAATGAAATTGTTTCCGGTTGCGGTACTGGACCTCCATGGCATGTGGGACAACCAATTCAACATGGGTGCAGTCGATGGCACCAATGCAACCCGGGATGCCGCCAAGTGCATGGAATCCCACTTTAGCGTTGGTAATCTCCTGGTACGTGCGTGGTAGTGTGATGTGGTCGTCGGCGTGCTTCAGGAGGGCATCGTGCACTTGGAAGAGTGTCCGTGAGAACAGTGGCTGTGAAATGCCATGCAACTGTCCCACTGTGTGCTGGTAGGTGCCTGTGGCCAGGAAGTGGAGTGCAGACACCACCTTCAGTAGGGGTGGGATGGCGGTTGGGCTATCTATCATGCTCACGAGGTCAGCATGTGTCATGTCCACAATGGCGATTATGGTGTCCCGGTCCAAACGGTAGAGGGTGTGGATCTGCTCAGCAGTGAGGTTGAACGGATCGGCTCGGAGGCGTGGGATTGCGGGCCGCCTGCGTGGTGGTAGTGGCAGTGCTTGTGGGCCTTGCTGACCCTGCCTTGCCCTCCTCCTCCTCCTTCTCCTCCGTCTCCCCTGTGCGCCCGGTTGTTGTACCTGTTGTTGTTCGTCGTCTTCTTGTAGTTGTAGCACTTGCAGTGCTATCTGGTCCCCCAGGCCCAACATCGCTAGTCCTGCCGGTAGCATTTTGGAGTGGGAGTGGTTGTGGGAGGGGTTTGGGTCTGCTATATATGTGCTGTCGGCCTGTATGGCCTCCACCTGTGCTGATTGAATGAATCTGTGGCAGATGCTATCCCTTCTGGCCGAGCACGTCCCGCACGTAAGGCTGCATTTGGCCGCATGGCATCTTGGGATTGGAATCATGTATCTAATCCCGATGGCAGTGTGATGTACTTTGACTGATCTTCATGGTATGCTCCCACAGTTACACATGCTATGATTGCAGCCGCTTACATACCTGTGAAGAGTCAGTGGTATGTAGGGCTCGATCGATGGCCGACCCTCATGCAGCACAGTAACGTACTTCACCGACGGCCGTGGCGTCCCATTTGTGATTGCAGCCAGTTAGCATCATGACACACAGCCGCACTACATTGATGTAATTGTGAATGCAAGCGTTCACAGAAGCCTTTTCGACGTAATGTTGCAAGTGAGGAATTCGAAGGCCAGCATTTTGGGCTTTGAAGTAGCGGCGAGGATACGCCCACAGGTCTGGCTGGAAATGTAACGTTCTATTGTAGAATGTCCTTGGGACATGGCCCATAACGAGCAGGCAATGAATGATATGAATTGAATGGGATGCGCAATAGCGTAGTGGACGATAAGGCAGGACGTTCCCAAATCCATCTTGCTTCACAACACTACAGATCCGGCCAGGGGCACAGTGGTTTTTGCGGACTGCATTACGCACAGACGCGATGGAAGTTTCACATATTATGTGAGTGAATATTCATGCGTTTTCATTGCGGGATGAGGGAATGATGAATGGATGCATGGACTGATGATTCCGTTTAGGGTCTGCCATGTACATGGGTTTTTTGATTCACTCCCCTTCCCCTGCGTTATGTGATGCAAGGCTGCCATAGTGGGACATACGTCTATCTGCCCTTGTCGGATCCTCCCTGTCTCGACGCGCCTTCATACACTTGTGTCTAGGCACGTTACTAATCCCATGTCATGGGTTCTATCTTGACGGACGCATGCACAGTAACCGACGTTGCCAATGGTGTATTTAGCTCGATTGGTTTCGTTATGATTCGATACTGATTTAGGGGTGTGTATATTCCTTTGGAGTGGGCTAGCATGCATATGGGTGTGGATTTGGTGTGTTGAATGTAGATTGTAATGCATCATGAGTCCCGTAATGCAATCGGTTAATTTGTGTTTGTTTTGGGTGACAGGTATCTCCTGCCCTATTGCAGATGCCATCTCTACGCCACTCCTCCAGATGGTTTTTACTCTCGACTCCTGCAGCTTCGGGTGAATCAGTGGAGCACCATTTCGATCTTATGGGACGATCGCCAATGGGCCACATGCCCTTACGCTGTACTGGTGGCTAGGTGCAACATTTCGGCCTTTCAGCTCGACTAGTGCCTGCCTCATGGGACGGACCTGCGGTTCTTGCCGCTTCCATGTTGCCTTTTGGAACGTTGATGTAGGCCCTGTGTGCCATGATGGTACAGGGCGTCACACAAGTGGAAGCCGGTCAATTATTGCAGATGCAGCCCTCGGTGATGATGGTTGTTTTGGTGTTATTTTGCAAATTGCTGTGGGGCCTTTGTCATTTGGATGTGCATTTAAATTGTATTCCGATATTTGTCGTGTTGCGTTGTTCTTTGCAGGTGATGTGGCGATTTTCGATTTGTGGCGGTATGTATTGCGAGATGATCTGCATTGTGTTCCGCCTTCTGAGTTGAGTTGTGTGGTACAGTACTGGCCGCGTTTGCCTACGTAGCACAGTATGGTCACGGATAGGGGCTGCCATTGTGTCTGTTTACATGATGTGCTGTTCAGGGGCGGGGGATTGGCTTTTGGCCGACTGGTGCCTGTCAGCCAGGTCGATTGGTGGAATGATGGGTTGTTCAGAATGTGGCTGGTCACAGGTGACTGTGTTTGCGTGCGTTTGTTGGAGGGGGACTGGGGTCATGTCCATTGGAATAGCTTCTGTATTGATGCCATCTGTGCCCTGCAGCTCCCATCGGCCCCTCTTGGGATGAGCCTGGCTGCTCAGTCACTCTGCCAACTTGTGTGGTACATGCTTCTGCTGATGGTTGGTTTGTTTACTGGCATGAGTACAGGGCTGGTGCAATCCCCCTCAGGATGCTGTTTTGGATGTTGCCTTGCGCTGGTGGCAAGCGATGGGGGACTACTGTTGTTTTGTGTCATGTGTTCTTGAATTTCATTTTGATGTATTGTACCTTCACATGCCTGTGCTGCGTCAGTACGGCTATGGTGACATGCCGTACATGGATGCCCACTCACGGGGCGCTTTGAGCCCCTGCATGCTTTTCTACGTTGGCATGCATGGGTGAATTGTGGATTTCACTGGTTGCATAGTGTGAGTACATTGCGCCTGCCAGGAGTTGTGCAATGAGGCCAGGGAGTGGAGTACAGGCACTCAGTGGGCCATTTACGGTTGGTTCACGTTGCCGTATTTCTCGCCATGGCGGAATGGTACTTTACGACGTGCTTGATGGCGTTCAGTACATGTCCGCTAGGGTCAGAATTCGCGTACCGTTGCGCCATGGCGGTGATTCCGGTTTTGCAAGGCGCGCGTGCGCGTACTTGGTGCAGTTAGCGTTGCCGTTCACTGCGGTGTCGCTAATGGCATCGTACTTTACGGTGACGGGTCATGATCGCAACGAGCGGTGTTCGATGGCGGTATTGCATTTCCGCCATCATTTTTCCATTTCCGCCAGGGTCGTAATGAGGCCCAAAGTGTTTTGTGTTACTAACAAATTGCGAGCTTTTTTGTGAGTCCTATTCCATTGCATTACTCTGTTATTTGAAAAAGACACATTTTTTTTACCAAATAACGGTTGTATTTCTGACACTTTTTTCTGTAGTAGTACGGGCCGGTTGCACAAATGTTACGGGTTAAATCCCACCTGAGAAACAACAATTCATTGTATTTATACCTTTGTTTATTTAACTGCCACATTCCGTTAGGTTGGCAATTTTGCTTTAAATTAATGATATTCCATGTCAAGAAGACCCTGTTTATATACGCTAGTGGTATTCCCCTTAATCTGTATCACAGCGTTGATGCGCCCCAGTTTTGATCGTTAATACTAAAGTTACACTCAACTGTGCGCACTACTTGCTGTGTAGTTCGCACACTTCATTACTTCTCACTGTGATTTGCTGTATTGCAATATTGACAATGGCTTATACACCTTGATTCCAATCCTTTGATTTCTGCTTATATGATTGCATGCTCTATATTCGTGCGAGGACATTCCAAATATTCGAGATCGGATCAATTGTTGAGCCCGTATGAGCTTAAGGGCTTACCTCTGAAGTCCTTCTGCAGTCTCCAAGCATCGTCAAAGTTGCATCCCATTACCATTATGTGGAGATGTACTCTTAATCTGGAACGGAACATCAGAAGATTTGAATGAATTTATGACAAGAACAAACATTGTCATTGGCACTGACAATAGAAGCAGTATTAACTTTTTAAGCACGCTCCGAGAAGTGGCATGGAAGTGGCTGTTTTGCTGGAGAGATCGTTTGTCTACTTGGAGAGCTAGTGCTGATATTGGCCACGCCCCCTTTTTGTCAGAGTCATCAAAATCCACCACCCGCGCGCTCCTTCGCACACGCTCCAAGAAGTGGCTCGGAAGTGGCTGTTGTGCTGGAGAGAACGTTCGTCTTCTTGGAGAGCTAGTGCTGCTATGCACTCATTCATCTCTTCAGCTTTCAGCTTTCTTGTGGACATATATGGACTCATACTGCCACTGTAATATAATTATCAGTGCTTATTAAGAATTTTAGTATCTAAATACACTTCTATTCTGTATTTTAGATATTGGCCACGCCCCCTTTTTGTCAGAGTCATCAAAATCCACCACCCGCACGCTCCTACGCGCACGCTCCGAGAAGTGGCTCGGAAGTGGCTGTTGTGCTGTTTGGCTGCTTTGCTGCAAGCGAGCAAGCGCCACATTACTTAGTATTCTGTTTGAGGTTCTCCTCTCTCTCATTCCTTCGTTATTCTAGCTGCCTCCTGCCTCCTGCTGTGTACAAAACCGCGTTATTGCAGTTCGTACAAATGCTCTGATTGTTGCATTTCTGGGGGTGAGTGAACAGTATATAGACATTTATATATATATTGTAATCTTGTTTTAGTTTTATCTTGCCCGTTTCAATTATTGCTGCAAATATGAAAGCATGTAAGCTTGTAAGCATGCCATTTTAGACACTTTTAGACATCTTAGATATTTCTAGATTGTTGTGTATTTCCGTGAATTGTATCATTTTAAGAAAGAAGGGTCCCCTTAACATTAATTGTGACCCACAAAACGCATTTAGTGCCAAATTGATTAGAGCCCAATGTTTAGTGCCTAAAGCGGAGTTGGCTGTCTGATTGATAAGGATCAGCACCGGTGTGCACTTGTGGCAGCTAACTGCTTTACTTCTATGCAATTATTCTACCTCCGGTTCACGACGAGCGTCTCATTAGGACTTTGGTCTTTGGTCTTACTTGGTTAATGCTCACTTTTGTCTATTTGTGATTGCTAAACCTGTAAATATAAGGCAGTGTGGCATGTACTACACACACACTACAGGTGACCTAAGACCACAGCTTCCTACCTATTATTTTATCATTAAGATTAGTTTTATATTTGCATATGTGCCTTGTGCCTTGTTTATGAATTGTTTTTATATATACCCTTTATTGACTTCGTATCGTACACTCAACTGTTAATCGAGTATCCAATTGGAGGACTGGGATGGATGATTATGACAAAGAAATTGCGATGCACAAAAACGACGCAATAGGCGCGTATGTGTTCCAAAGATCATAACACACACGTCCCAAAAAGAATGTTGTACAGGGAAACCCTATCACGGATTATTTTGCGAAAACTGTTACTACCACCTCGATTGCACATAATGAGATTTTAGATAATGATATTCGAAAAATGGCTTCTGTTGATCTAGTGTCTGAACTGACTTGTGATTTAGGATGTGCAAGTGCTAAATTATTATGTGATGTTTTTTGTGCCCAACGTAATACCAACTGTGAGGACCAGTCTGTTGCGATGACTCGTAGTGATGTCACTACTAATGTTACTACCCGTCATCTCGATCCTAATGCTGGCGATTTTGTGCCAGGTATTGCTAGCACCTCGCATCCTAATAGTGAGAGGTGTGGTACAACTAAAATTAGTGGTCTATTGGCTAACGGCTGCATGAATGTTGTAGTCCATAGGGAGCATGATTGTAAGGCCAAGAGTTCAATAGATATATCAATCTCTGAGCTTGATGAACTTGACATTGAGTATATGGGTATTGATCCGGAATTACCTCTGGTTGAGGCTGTCCCTACCCCTTTATATTTCACTCCGCCGATTAAGATGCCGCTGAGATCCGGACCCGCTATTCCACATGCCCCCAATGTAGAGCCGATACTGAAAAATGAGGCAGGGTTTAATGTCGGTATCCCATCGGTATTTAGTTTTAAGACACAGAGTATACCTGAGATGACCTTAAGCCCCTCCCGTAATGTCATAACTGATTATGGAGAAAGATCAAGTGTAAATGTTGATGTCGATTCCAGCATGAACTCAGATGAAATGTTTAATGCATTAGAAAATTTACTCACAATGCTACTTGAGAAATGTGCTCATTTAGAAACAAGAATTGATGTTCAATCCCTTCTTATCCACTCTACATTGAAAGAGCACCGTTGCGAAGTGTGCGCAAGCAAGCAAAGTATGACTTCAATAAAAACATTGCCTGATGTCACTGATAAGAGAAAATCCAAGGGCCAAAGTGAGACTAGTGGGAAGAAGGTAACCCTAGTCAAAAAGAAAGCTAGAATTGTAAATCAGGCATTTATGTATAGTAAACGGATTACCAAAACTAAAAAACAGTTGACTGTCGGGACTAATGTAGCACCTCTGAATTTCATCAATGTTATTGGTGGTGAGGCACCCATTGTAATTGATGTTGAAAACAATTCCGACCAAGTGATCGACTCTTTTCTTGCTAAGGAGCCGCCCTTAAGTATTAACCAGGCCGCTCCCGAATCAAACTGTGTGTTGTCTGAATCTTCGTTGCCCTCTGTTACTGAGATTGAGTCAGGAACTAGACTGCCAAAGGTCGTGGGATCTTCAGCTGTGCCAGCCATCTCTAACCAATCCACTCTACCTGAAGCGTGGGTATTAAAAAATAATGCTAACGCAAATTCATCTAATGCCAGTTCTGGAAGTGGCCAATATAATACAGGCATGCCACCTGCTTTGCAAATCACGTTAGTCCACATGGAAAAGTGCCCATCTCCATTGAATCGTGCCGCAGTATTGAGTCTCTTTAAAACCATTGTTCCACTAAGGGTTATTACCTCTAGTGATATTCGTCTGGTTGACCAGCTAGAGCTTTTGAATTAATACACCACCAATGTATGCTTTGAAGCTGAAGGCACTTTGAATTACATCATGGCATACGAAGTAGAGTTATTACTTTTATGTTATGCTATACACAAAGATATGATACCGGCTGTAGAACGGCATCAAAGCCCTGATCCACAGAGGCTTTCATCTACCAATCCACATGCCCCTATTCAAAATATCCTGCAAAGTGTAGAAAACATGAAAAGTCCTCCAACTCAAGGAGTGAACATTTTCTGGAAAACATTACCAATGACATTCCTGAAGGCTATTGGCAATGGCTGCCTTTGTCCTTTAAGCCTCACTTTGCAGCATCTCGCTATTGACCATATTCCCAGCAGCTTCTCTACTCCTGGAACACTCGAGGGCATATGCATTTGTTCAAGGAGAAGGGTTTGATAGAGTATATGGCACTCTTCAAAATTATAGCACTGCAGGAAACTTGGCTAACTGTTGAAGTACAGCTAGATGATAGAAGCGCTGTTCATCAAATGGCCTCTAAGGGCCCTCTTGGTTTTCCGAAAGGTGGATTGTTGATATCTGTGCAAGCACCTTGGTCGATCAAGAAATTATCACTATCAACTGAGTATGTACTCGTAGCTAAACTCACCTGATCTTCGGAGGTTGTCATTGTCATTAACATATATGATCCACCTAACATGATACACACGGGAAAAAATATTATGGCAGTTGATACTATGTTAAAACTCTATAATCATCGTTGCCCAATATGGCTCATGGGTGATCTTAACGCGAAAATTGGTGACCTTGGCCATTGTAATGAATTTTCGGGTACCCAGTCTAAATCAGGACTCATTCCAGTGCTGAATAGACAAGGTAAAAAATGGGTTAATGCTATGAATACCCATAGTGCTGTGAAACTTAATGATATGACCCCTAGTGATGTTCCTATGAAGTATACTAGGATTGAGGGCAGATCGGCAACTACACTTGATTATATTTTTACCAATCGCATTGGCCTCCACACCGTTATTGATATGGGTGTAGTTGAGCGGGATGAAAGCTATCATCTACCTTTGTGCCTACTATTTGCTATCCCAGGTCAAGGTGTTGAAAGCCATGACTATGATGAAAATGGGATGGTTTGTATAAATGAGGCAAAAACAAAGAGGTGATGGCTGGAAGGTTTAGAATTAATCTTAACCACTGGCATTGCTCTGGGCAACCCTCCAGACCACCGTTCTTCGCCTGCCAAGCCATTACAGAAGGGGAAAGACCATATGCAAATTCGACTTGGCCCCACCCCAAAAGGGGCAGTCCAGTACGAACTGCTAGTTCACATCCCTTCTGCACGAGACCACAAGCATCCCCAAACATGTTTCGGCCTGGTTGGGCCTCATCAGTGAGGAGTATCTTGGGTCTCTAGGCCCGGCAGGCACGGGACCCACGTCTGGGCATACCCGTACCACTCGGGGTGACATAGCAAAAACAAAGAGGTGATGGCTGGAAGGTTTAGAATTAATCTTAACCACTGGCATTGCTCTGGGCAACCCTCCAGACCACCGTTCTTCGCCTGCCAAGCCATTACAGAAGGGGAAAGACCATATGCAAATCAGACTTGGCCCCACCTTCCAGCCATCACCTCTTTGTTTTTGCTTTGTATAAATGAAGGCAAGAACAGAATAGTTTGGCATCATCGCAATATCGAGAAAGTAACCCAATTGGTATCCACTTTATTACCAGAGTTTATTAAGGAGGGGGTGTCAGGAACTGTGAACGGCAATCAAATACTGAATAACTTCACACTGCTCATGCAAAATATTCAAAAACAAGTGGGTCAACGCAGAGATTATAAATCAGCTGGGGAACGGTCCAATATGGTCATACCACGTAGGCCTGTCAATGACAGAATGATTAATGCAGCCAAAACGAATCTCCGAAACGAAATCCGTATTGCAGTTAGGAAAAATGCACTCTCACTGACTGAACAAGAAGTAGCATGCCATATTAAACAACTTAAAAAGAATTACAAACAGTGGCTCAAATTGCATAAACGTGAATGTGAGACTAAATTGTGGAGAAAAATTGCATTGATGCCGCTGTCTAACAATAATCAAAGTATTTGGCACTTGCTTAGTAAAAAAAAAAAACGTGATCTAACACTTAACTGTATCACTGAAGAAACATGGGCCCGCCACATCAATGAAACATTGGGTAAGGTGGAATCCTTCGTAAATAGTATTCCATTGCCAGAAGTCACGTGGGTCTGTAAAGCTTCGGAGCTCGATATTATTAGGATCATTGAAAATCTCAAGAATTCACGTGCAGCGGGTCCAGATGAGGTCTGTAATCTTGTCATCAAAAAACAGCCAGAATTATGGAGAGCTGCACTATTGCTGCTATTTAAACAAATAGGGATGTTGGGTGAAATTCCCCCGTCATGGCGAACAAGCCATATACTAACGGTACATAAGAAAGGTGCATGGGACAACCCGGCAAATTTTAGAATGCTGACAATGCTTGATGTATCTTCTAAGATCTTTACCAAGGTATTGCTCCAGGAACTAAATGAATGGATAAGTACTTCTAACATTCTCCCAGTGAATCAAATCGGATTCCGTGATAAATCCAGCACCACACACACTCTGTTGCTATTAACATCTGTGATTGAGCACGCCTGGAGAAAACGCAACCTTGATGTTTATTGCGCATATATAGACTTCTCTGGCGCATTTGATACCATTCTTAGAAATTGATTATTGCAAAAATTGAATTCATGGGGGATCCCACAAGGTCTCCTAAAGATGTTGATGCTGCTACACTCTGCAACCTCTGTCCGTATTAGACTCAATGCGGCTGGCAAACGCTCAGAATTTATGACTACCAGCTGTGGAGTGAAGCAAGGTTGTATGATTGCTGCTATCCTATTCAACCTTTACCTATCAGATATGTTGAAAGCATTTAATATACCGAAGGCCAATCCTGCGAGGGTTAATGGTGTAACTATCGGGTGGCTTGCCTATGCTGACGACCTGCTGTTACTAGATTACACCCCAGCAGGTCTTCAGCATATGCTTGACTCCCTGGTAGCCTACTCTTCTGAAAATGGATTGAGCATTAACATAGACAAAAGCAAAATTATGGTCTTCTCTAAGAAACGTAAATTGAAGAAATATTCTTGGAACCTCGCCAGTAAAAAAGTGGAACAGGTGAAATCGTATAAATATCTAGGTATAATTGTTGATGAAAGGTTGAAATGGGATGACCAGTGGTCTGCAATCAAAAGCCGCTGTACTGTTGCCACGAATGTCTTGAGTACTTTCATAGGCAGAAATTGTAGTTTCTCTGCTATTGCCGTCCTTAATATCTATATAGCGAAAATTAGATCAATGCTACTTTATGCTGTGGAAATATGGGGCCATAAATTTGTTAAACGCATTGTGGTGTTTGAATCTAAACTTTTAAGAAAACTACTACGTTTGCCTCCAAATGTTAGTGTTGAATACCTGTACCTAGAGTTTAACATCAAAGGTATTTGGTATGCATACATCTATCAATGTGTTCTGTCCTATGAAAAAGCAGTGACTCTATCGACCGACACAATCTTTGCCCCATATGTAAAAGCGTATCTTAGTCTTGAAGGGAATGTGTTGATTGGTACAATTGGTACCATACAAAGACTTCATCACACATGGTCATTGGGGTGTGTCCCAGGTACTCTGTCACTGTTGGCCTTCAAAATGGGATTAAAGAGAAAAGTGTATGATCTCTGGCATGAGAAAGATATTGTAAACTTGGCATCAAAATGTTTCAGTGGAGGCTACTTGGACGAGTACTTAAATCGAGATACGACACCTAAATATATCCTAGCCTATCCTAGTACAGGTACCTTTTGATCCTATTTAATAAGGACATTTTCACAGAAGCTCTAGAAACAAAGGGCCAGAGTATGGGAATTCCACACACCTTAAGAAATTGTCGTCTCTGTGGAGACAATGTTGTTGAGTCACTATACCACCTTATTATGTGTTGTGAAAGTCTTAATGAATTGAGAACCGTATGTTTTAAAGCCTACAACAATGGAATTGCGATATCAGAGATTTCTGATCTGTGGATGACTTTTATGAGTGGAAATGGTATTCATTTGATTTATTTTATTGTTGTATTTTACTTGCAGATTGTGGCAATTTTAAAATGTATTGACTGATATTTATTGGAAATGTAAATGTATTTAGGTTTTTTGTATCAATGTTGTTTGTTTATGTGTTATACAAAGCCTTTTGGCTAGATGTATATCTAACAATAAAATAAAAAAAAATAACAAAATTAACTTTTTAGACCTGGCAATTTACGTGGAAGAAAATAAACTATTGACAAGGACAAACCGCAAGGAAACCAAAGTCAACTCGACTCTTTTTGCAACAAGTTGCCATTTTGACCCAGTCAAACTTAATATTCCAAAGGGCGAATATATTAGTGCTCGCAGAAACTGTGGCAACCAGGACACCTTTGAGCAGGAATGCGATCTACTATTCAAGAGATTCAGAGAGTGAGGCTGTAATGAAAAATGCATAAAAACAGCATGTGAGCAAGTGAAAAGAATGACCAGGGAACAGACCTTGACCCCGAGAGTGCGAAATGAAAAACGAGAAAAAGAAAAAGTCAAATTCATCACCACATATTGTAACAACAATGGAACAATAAGACGAATCTTGCGCAAGAATTGGTACTTATTGAAACTGAACGAACACATCAGTACATAGATGACCACCCAAGTGTGATCTACAGAAGAGCTCGTACCTTGAAAATGAATGTAAGCCCATCTTTGTTGCCAGAAGAAGAAAAACCGACTCAAATTACATGGTTATAACCAGCAGCACCTGGATTTAGAAAGTGCGGCTTGTGCACGATGTGCAAACATGCACATGAACCCACAAACAAATTTAAGGACATGTACGGAACTATGACTGCCATCAAGGAAAATATAAATTGCAAGTCGAAATTTGTAATATATTCCATCATCTGTACTTGTCAGTAAATTTACATTGGGAGTACTATTCGTGAATTGAGGACTAGGATACGAGAACATTTGTCTTTGATTGGTTCCCAAGATGGAACGTTACCACTGGCGGTACACTGGCAAACTGTCCATCAAATGGATGATAAACGAGACAACACTTGAAAAACTTGTGTATAGGCGCATTACAAATGCCATATCATATCATTTCATATCATATCATATCATATCATATCATATCACATTGGGGGTCATTACGAGTTTGGAGGCAGCCATGGCATTATTAGCACCATGGCTGCCTCCAAATTCATGCCTGGGTCCGGGTTCTCAGAATGGGGATTTACCCGGTCATTCCAACCTTGAAGGACCCGGTAAGGTCCCATTCTGAAAACCATTCCCCATTCCCATTCGAGCCCCCATAGGGCTCAATGGGAATGGGGAAGGAGCTAATAATGGGCCCGTAAATTACGGGCCCGTTATAGGCCCCCTGGTCTCTTAGCGGCTCCCGCTAAGGATGGCTGGTTTTACCAGCCGGCCTTAGTGGGACCTGCTAAGGGTCCTTGGAATGCGGCGGTAAGGGGTTAACAGCACCGGCATCCTTACCGGTGCCGTTAACCCCTTACCGTCAGGGTCATAATGACCCCCATTAAATTTATTGGCCTGAAAATAGTCACTTTGGGCAGACGTGGAGGAAACAAAGAAAAACTGTTGAGACAAGAAGAAGCGCATGCAATATGTAGATTCAAATCTACAGTGGTTGGACATAACACGGACAATGAGATGGGGGTTTTCTTATAAGGAGATAACCTCATACGGGCTGAACAATTGATCCAATCTCGAATATTTGGAATGTCCTCGCGCGAATATTGAGCATGCAATCTTATAAGCAGAAATCGTAGGATTGGAATCTAGGTGTATAAGCCATTGTCAATATTGCAATACAGCAAATCACAGTGACGAGTGACAAAATGTGCAAACTACAAACTTGTTGTATCTTTTAGATAAGATTTCAATGCTGCTATATTAAGATTTTTTGTTGTTTTAAACTCTAGTGTTTTTAGTAAACCTTACGGTTTTATTTGTTGAACTGTGTTTAGTGTAAAATATTTTGAGTATTAACTCAGATTGCCAGGGCGTTGCCGCCTGTTATCAGATTTGAAGTAGATTTGGACTTTAGAAGGCAGTATCTGCCCTAAGCCAGTCATGTTTGAGAGGCTGCTGGGCTTAGATACACGCAGCGAACCACATTTCCCAGACATCCTGTAGTTCGCAACGGTACTAATTACAACATCAGGCGCGTAAGCGTCGGCACGTGGGGGCCGGTTTACTCCGGTTTCGCTCCAGTGAGTGCTCTGCTCTGCCTACTCTCTTTTCATTCTTACATAATATCTATCTATTGTACACATACATTTTGCAGCCCTGCATTTGAAAATTATGCTAACAGATGAGGGAGCGAAGGGGATGTTTCCTAGACCTAGTGAAGACATGGTAGTACATAGACTCGTAGGGGAAGAAGAGGAAGTGAAACACACCAAGACACCAGAGCCACATCAAGTGCTAAAGGCGGGGTTACTGAATACTCGTTCTATGGTCAAACATGAAATAAATATAAATGACTTGATCATGGAGAAACAAGTAGATATAATACGTGTCATTAAAAGACCCCATTGGACCCACATGTGAATTAGCAGTCCCAGCGGACTATACAGTTTACAACATGAATAGAGAAAGTGGGGGGGGGAAGCTTTTATAGCCAGAGACTTACTCAAACTGTTTAAAGTTAATTTCAGCTGAAGCGGATGTGAATCATTACAATTGAAACTGGTATTCACCCCGAGTCTGTGCCAGCCGCATGCGTCAAAACCCATTTTAGAGCACAGCGTATTCATAACCAGCTGTGGCGCAGAACTGCGCAGCGACCCTGCATCAGCACCAGTAACGCCCCCCAACCCCGCCCCATGCGCCAAAAACATCGCACAAATCCCCTACATGGCGCAAAGGTCAGTGGACCAGCATACAGCCCCCCAACCAGGAAAATGCGTGGAAAATGACCTGCACACCCTTCAGAATACACATACCCCACTCGCGCTATCGAAAACGCATGTAAAACTCCCTGCGCACCTCTCGGAATACACGTACCCCGCCCGCACTCGTGAAAACGCGTGTAAAAGTCCACACGCACCCCCGGAATACATGTACCCCACCCACACTAGTGAAAACGCGTCTAAAAGTCCACGCGCACCCCCGGAATACAGGTACCCCGCCCGCACTAGCGAAAACGCGTGTAAAAGTCCACACACACCCCCAGAAAACATGTACCCCACCCGCACTAGGAAAAACGCGTGTAAAAGTCCATGCGCACCCCCAGAATACACGTACCCCGCCCGCACTAGCGAAAACGTGTGTAAAACTCCCTGAGCACTCCCAGAATACACATACCCCGCTCACGCTATCGAAAACGCGTGTAAAAGTCCACAAACATCCCCAGGAATACGCGCAGGCAGCCCATCCACCCTCCCCATGCCCCACAGGCAGCCCATCTAACCTCCCCATGCCCCACAGGCAGCCCTTCCACCCTCCCCATGCCCCACAGGCAGCCTACACCACAGGGGACTACCCTACACCCTTGGGCATGCCCTGCGGGCAGCCACCATGGCACCATGCACTCAGGAGCACCGACACATGTCCCCCACCCACCCAGCAGTGATGGGCACCTGCCACCAGGCCCTGACTCATGTCCCCCAGCCACCCACCCACCCAGCAGTGACGGGCACCTGCTAGCAGGCCCCAACTCATGTCCCCCTGCAACCCCAAAGCAGTGACAGAAACCAGCCAGCAGGCCCTGACACATGGCCCACCAAACCACGTTTTAACAAAACAGACCCATGTCCCTTATGCAACCCTCATCCCCCTTGCCCCCAGTACAAGCATGCAACCATCCACAGAACCCACTCCCAAATTACCCATGCCATGACAGCCTTAAATGAACCACCATGCCCATGCAGGAATGCACAACGGAGCCACACAGTGGCAACACATGACTGAGGCAATGTTCATTGAGACATGCACAAAACCAATGATAGAACACAACACCAATCTTGAAGTAAGACAAAATGGATTATAAACATAATGGACTGCACTCAGGAACACCGACACATGTCCCCCACCCACCCAGCAGTGATGGGCACCTGCCACCAGGCCCGACTCATGTCCCCCAGACACCCACCCACCCAGCAGTGATGGGCACCTGCCAGCAGGCCCTGACTCATGTCCCCAGGCACCCCCAAAGCAGTGACGGGCATCTGCCAGCAGGCCCTGACTCATGTCCCCCTGCACCCCCAATCACCCACCTACCCAGCCGTGACGGGCACCTGCCAGCAGGGCCCTATTCATGTCTCCCTGCACCCCCAAGCAGTGACGGGCACTTGACAGCAGGCCCAGACTCATGTCCACCAGCCACCCACCCACCCAGCAGTGAAGGGCCCTGCCTGCATGCCCTGACTCATGTCCCCCAGAAACCAACCCACCCAGCAGTGACGGGCACCTGCCAGCATGCCCCAACTCATGTCCCCCAGACACCCACCCAGCAGTGACTGGCACCTGCCAGCAGGCTCCAACTCATGTCCCCCTGCAACTTCACCCACCCACCCAGCAGTGGCGGAGACCTGCCAGCAGGCGCTGATACATGGCCCACCAAACCACGTTTTAACAAAACAGACCCATATCCCTAATGCCAACCCTAATCGCCCTTGCCCCCAGTACAAGCATGCAACCATCCACAGAACGCACTCCCAAATTACCCATGCCATGACAGTCTTAAATGAACCACCATGCCCATGCAGGAATGCACAACGGAGCCACACAGTGGCAACACATGACTGAGGCAATGTTCATTGAGACATGAACAAAACCAGCGATAGAACACAACACCAATCTTGAAGTAAGACAAAATGGATTAAAAAAATAATGGGCTAACATAGAGGAAATGAAACTTGAAAATCAATGTACAATGACAGATATAACCAAAAAAGAAGTTATTCAAATTGATTAAAAAAAAAAATACATCATGTTGAATAAAAAAGTGGTACATTGCCAATGTCAATAAGAAAAACATAATCCAAATAAAAGAAAACCATTGATCCATGGAAATATTGAAAAAAAAAAGTATGTACAAGTCTGCAACTATATACAATGGAAGCCCAAATGGTCCATGATCCACAAACAAAAGGAAACCTACAAAATAGTCCTATGGAGAAAAAACTATATACACGAAGTGGAGCAATGTCCATGAACTCCAAAAAAAAGAAAAAACAAAGGAAACCTAACACGAATGAACTATGTACAAAGAAGGCGGGCATGTCCTACAGCTCACTGTTTATTGTTCTGGGCCAGGGCATCATCAAACTCCTTTTCAACATCCTGGAGGCGGGCCTCTTCCCTGGCCTCGAGGTCTCACAGGGATGCAGTCATGGCCTGTTCCAACTCCCTGCAAGTTGCCTCAATGCACTCATCCCACCTCAACACCCTGTGCATGGAGTTCTCCGCCCTGACCATAGTGAGCCGTGCCTCCTCCGCCCGCCGCCGCTCCGCATCTATCTGCTGGCCCAACCGCTGCCACACAGAAGACACTCCCAATCCAGGTTCCTCCTGCCCTCTGGCCGATTCCTGCCCCTGTGATGTTGCTGGCCCCGAGCCTACTGCGTCCAATCAGTATGCATGTACACTTACCGCTCGAGGACCCTCATCTGGTTGTCGGTAATGTGGATCCGGCACCCCTCTGCATCTGCTGCCTCCAAGAGGTGCTGGGCCTTGCTGAGGGTCCTGGACCTGAAGTCCTCCCAGCGCTTCTGGACGTGTGCCATGTCGCGGGCTGCCACACCCTCCACGTTGATGGCAGCCACAATGTCATTCCAGATCCTCTTCCGTCCTTCATTTTCGGCACGTTGTCTTCCAAAGAGGGCATCATAATGCACCAGGACTTGCTCCACCAGGATGCCAACTTCTGCGGCACTGAAGCTGGTAGCCCTCTGCCTCTCTGGCTGAGGGTTGCCAGTGGTGTCTGATGTTGTTTCCCCCGACATGGCAACCCTGGGTCCTGGTGCTGGGCTGTGGAGCGATGGAACTTTAGTCGGGAGTCTTCTGTTCCAGCAGGGGTGGTCACAGCAACTGGAACCCTGCAGATGGCTGATGTGCAGGCACCAAATGGCATGGCACATGGACAGCAGGCAAGCAGGCAGCAGCAGATGGCAGGTGGGAGTCTACTCGTGGGTCTGGGGGGCAGGAAAATGGCCTTCTGGGCAGGAGTGTGGTCTTCCATTTGTTGTTGCGTGGCCAGCTTGATACGGAGTGATTTGGCACGTGAAAAAACAGCACGTCAGCATGTAATTCGAGGAAAGGCCCTTAGTGCATATGCGCATATGTGACGTGATACGCGCGGGTGTTTCCCTAAGCACGGGTGCATCTGAACATGCAAAAAATAGCATCCGCTTGTGAATGCGTGTAATTCGAGGAAAAGGCCTTAGCGCGTAAGCACGTATGTGACGTTACACGTGCGGGTGTAGCTTTCAGCACAGGTTAAAGGTGAGCACGGGCCAGCAAAACACTGTACGTGCTGTTCGTGGAGACCGACTTCACAGCGTCTGAAGTCCGTACATCTTCTATTGGTGGGGTGTTGCCTACACGCACAAGCGCGTGTGTTTTTTTTTTCATGCAAGGCAGACGGTGAGTCGCATAGGCTTTTTTCCCACTGTGGTTCCCCCTGTGCATGCGTACCATTTAGAGGTCATAGTAGCCTGTGTGTTCCATGTGTACGTGTTTTTTGTGTTCCTGGGTGCAACACCGTACTGCTGGAGGTAATATTCATGCACGTGGGATTTTTTTATTTTATTTTTGGGGGTGCCTGAGCATTGCGTGACCCGTTGTTTCTCCCCAGGAGTCACAGACAGCCTTGCAGGGGCACTGGGATACCTATTCCATCAAGTACCCTGCCCCCTTCTAGCCAATTGCCCAGGACAATTGTTGAGTTAACCTCCGATAGCACATTTTCCATCGGTGCCATGGTTGGGAGGCCACCAAAGGCTAAGGGCGGCAAAGCTGGGTGTCCTCCCAGGGCTGGCTGTGGTCAGGCATGTGGGCGCGGAGACCAGGGAGAACAGGGAGTCCAGGGTGGTCAGGGTGGCTACAGGGGTGGAAGAGGCAGGGGTGCCCCTCTGGGACGGGATGCCCAGTCACGTACTGGTGCAGACATGCCACCATCCTCTGTGGTTCCTGGTAATGCAGCTGTTCCATCACAACCTGGTGCCCATATCACCCAACAGCAATTTACATATGATATCACAGGCCCACCGGTGGTGGTAGCTGCAGGTGCAGCTGTGGACACCTCCACCCTGGCTCTAGGTCAGGCAGCGAATGCTGCGTTGTGTGACGAGGACTCCCAGGACGATTTCCATCTTGTCTGGGGGGTTGGCTCATTTGCGTTCACTGTGGCTGTGACTGTAGCACATATATCTGGGGCAGTTATGACATCTGCTGCCCCAAGCAGCAGGGTGGTGATAACTGCATGTGCAGATGCAGCCAACACTACCCCGGCAGTGACTCAGACCCAAGCCAGACATTTTGTCCTCATACCAACACCGACTGCCTTGGTCTAGTCCACCAGTGCCACTGCCCCCCTGATCAGGGCCACATTGCCCCCTCAGGGCCAGTACCACCATCCAAAAGGAGAAAGCGTGCTCCTGCACAAGAGGCTGGGACTCCAGACACGGCTCCGGCCTCCGGCACGTCAAAGAAGAAGCCTTTCTGCAATCAGGAACTGGACATCCTTGTGGACTAAGTGGTGGAACACCAACGCGATATGCTTGTGGGCCCACAGTGCCATACAAAGCACCACTAGCATTGGGTCCACTGGCAGCATGTTGCGGTTGGTGTGACATCCATGGGATTCCAGATGCGCACAGCTCAGGACTGCTACAAGCGCTGGAATGACCTCAGACGCAGTGCTAAGCAAAAGCATTCCTCCAATTACA
This sequence comes from Ambystoma mexicanum, assembly GCF_040938575.1. Taxonomy (NCBI): domain Eukaryota; kingdom Metazoa; phylum Chordata; class Amphibia; order Caudata; family Ambystomatidae; genus Ambystoma; species Ambystoma mexicanum. The sequence goes on along the minus strand of NC_090934.1, from coordinate 364,084,622 downwards.
CCATGTCTCTGGTGACTGGTGGTGGGCCACCACCAGAGGAGGATGAACTCACTCAGCATGAGGAGATTGTTTCAGAGTTCATCCCGGAAGAACAAATCTGTGGAGTGGGCGAGAGAATGGATTATGATGCATCATCTGGTGAGTATTGATGCGTGTAACTCAATGACATGTGTGTTTGGCATGTGTGGCCCACCCAGATACAAGTAGGCTCTTTCCTATCTTCAATCTCCCTCACCACATGTGTTGTTCACTAGGGGTCTAACCTCTCGTCCCCATTTCATGGAGAGCAAGTGGCAGCTCTTGACTACTGCATTATCATTTTTTTTGTACAAGTTCCGGTGCTATGCTGATGACAACCAACACATTTACTGGCTGACCTTGGCCACCTCTTGTCCCTCCCTTATTTCTGATAGCCTCATTGCCATTTGCTTTTGGTGTACTACCAACGGTCTCTGTCTGAATGCCAGCAAGATTGGCATCCTCCTCATCGATGCACCTTTGCCATCCTTTGCCGTCAATCTCTGGCCAGCCCCACTTGGCCCTCCTCCTGCCTCCACCTGCAAGGCCAAGAACCTCAGGGTCACCTTTGACTCAACACATCCCTTTTACACACACATTTGTGACGTATCTTGGAATGGATTAACTTCTTGCTCCGCCTCCTCAAGGTACTGTGCCTTCCCTAACATTCTCCTACATGCTCACAGTCTGTCAAGCTCTGGTTCATTCAAGGTTGGGGTACTGTGACAGTCTATTTCAATATTCAACCTGCCTCCACCCTCCACCACTAATCCAGTACAGGACTGCAAGACTTGTACTTGGCCTCAAGCCCTGGGATCCTATCTTTCCAGCTCTGTGACCCCTTCATTGGCTACCAGTGGATGCAATGATGTTACTTCAGATCCTCTGCATTGTGAACAAGGTGTTTTTGGGACTGGGTAGAAAGAACCTTCAACAATCCCTCTACCAATTCCACCCCTCTTGAGTCCTTTGCTCCTCTACCCCACACTCCTTCAAGGTCAGTCGTTAATTGAATAAATAAGGTAGGGCCAGATATGTGTGTACAGCTGGGAGCTCACTTTTGAACAGCCAACTGGCCACGTTGAATCTTGAGGAGAGAAATATCTGCTTCTGGAAGCACCTCAACACCTTCCTACTTGCTCCTGCATTAGCCCCTCTTCTACCCAGCTGAACAGTTTCCTATGTTGGCACTGTGCCCCTGCACACACTCTGTCCATTGAATCAGGTACCTGCTCACCCTGCCTCCTTGCTGCACTGCCTAAAGGCCTCCCACATCAATGGGTCCAGTGCCTGTCCCCATACAGTCCAGCACTCCTTGTCTGCACTCATCAGATTTGCCCTGTCCAAAACATCTTGCACTTGCCACTTGCTGGCTGCACTTCCACTTTTTGAATGGGCATTCTATCATTGGACATCATTTTCCTTCTTTGGTCTCCTCTGTTTGGCACGTTCCCCTTCTCCCCCTTCCTGGGTCTTCAACCCTTCATCCCTTCTCCATGCAGTAGCGTGTTCTGTATGTCACCGTGCCCAGTATGATAGTTGTTTTGAATTCCGTTTCTCCCCTGTTCCCCTCCCTTTGCTTTTTTGTCCTCTGAGCCACTTGTGTACGAGTGCAATCTTGATGAAATGTCACATTATGTCATATGCATCCTTTGTCCTTGGAGAAGTGTGGCTCACTCTGAGTGTGCTGATGGCAGTGGCTCCCCATACACATATGTGCAGGATCATGTTACATGTGCATTCCATGTATGCCCCTAGGTGTCCTTGACAACCTGCTTATTGTTCTATTTGTCCAGGATGATCCAAGTGTCATCTCATTTGGACAGCCATGTCATGCTCACTGTAGGTCTGCGTGTCATCACGCACGACTTTAGGATGTAAACATCTGTATCATGACCATGGCTCCCTCAGTTACAGGCCCATGACCACTTTTCAACTGGTGTTGTCTTCTACATGCATGGATGTAACATTGATGGTTCCTCACCTCTCTTCCATCATGTCCACTTCTCATCGGTTGTAGTGACATTTGACTGACAAAATGCAATAAACGCACTCCTACACCGTCTGGCAATGCACAGTTCGGCGTGGAACATGTCATTGCCATGCAGTGCCTCCTTGCTATTGGCCAGAGGGCGGGTGTTTCACGGAACCCATGCTACCTGGTGCATATCATTTGCACATGATGGCTGCAATTGCCGTTACACTGTCATAATGTTTGAATATTGTCATCACTACATACGTCTTGATGTTGTACGTTGAAGGGCTACACATGCACTACAATGCACACACCCACTCCTGTCCCAAGTTAAGCCCTTCAACGTGCAATCATGATGGTGCTGTGTGATGTTGACCTGACATATATGTACCCATGTCCCTCCTATCACAGTATGGAAATGCACTAGCGTAGGTGCCTCCTATGACACATGTACTGTGCATAGTTGACTGTAGTGGAGTGCTGCACATGAACATGCATGTTACATATATCATGGTGTGTTTGGTTACATTTCTAGCTGTGTCTATTTGTGTGTTAACACATGCTTATGCTAGGTGCTGACTATTTGTTACCATCTCTTATTTTGGCATTGGAAGTATGCCCTCTAGAGGTTGTGTGTGATGCAGGTGATGTGCAACATGCAATACATGTGCTGCATTCACATTATGTACACATCCTTTACTGCTTTTGGGATGGCCCTGCATTGCAATGCCACTGGATGCATGTTGGGGTTTGAGTTGCCTGTGACATGGTTGTTTCATTATTTGTTTGTCAATGTTGTGAACTGTATGTGTGTGGCTACTGACATGCGTGTTCTTGTTTCTCTTTTTTATGTTGTAGGTGATGACGCACTGGTGGCAGAGGATGAAGATGTCATCCCAGACACGGTGGTCAGTTCACATGACCAACCAGGCACCAGTGGTGGTCGTGGGGTGGCAGCCCACGAGAACCTACAGGTGCTCCAGGCCATCGTGCCCAGAGCTGACTCTGAGTCAGGCTCTGATGTATCCTCTGACCACTATGTTGAGCCGGATCTGCATCATGACATGTCGTCGCCGGTAGGTGATCCTGTGTCGGATGGTCTTCTGTCTGCAACACCTGCAGTAGGGGGCCAGGCAGGGTTGGAATGTCCACCTCTGGTGGTTACGAGTGCATGGTCACACTCGACACCAGTTGGCCATGTTCCTGGGCATCAGGTCGACTGAGGGATGCAGTCCTGCAGCCGCGGGCGGCACCAACCCAGCAAGGACCATGGCTCCTTGGGCCCAGCAGGTGTGGTGTCCGGCAATGCGGTGGCCGTGTGCCACTGGGATCAACTGAGTGGGAGTGTTTCATGATTACCATAGCACAGCTACAGGGGGGAGCAGTTGAGATGGTTGCTCAAGGTATGGAAAGTGTGGCCCATTCCATCCTCCCCTCTGTAAGGCAAATTGTGCTCCAGCAGCGGGCTATGCAGTCCACGTGCCGCTCACTCAGGCTGGGCATGACGGCGTATGACAGGGCGCGCCGGGCTGAAATGGTGGCTCTGCGTGAAACACTAAATGCTTAAGCAGAGGCACACCGTGAGGCCCTGAGGGTGGAACAACAAGCCTTCCAATCTACTCTAGCTGACCTCATGATGGATCAGAGTAGGCGGACAGAAGACAGGTAGGAACAGCTTGAAAGAATCATCTCGGCTGAACTCCATGCAAGCTGGGAGTCACTCGGTTTGTCATGTGAGGCCATGCAAGCAGAACTCTGTCTCACACATCAGTCCCTGCATGAGGAAGCACATGTGACACGTGAGGTAATGCATGCTGACCTCAGTCTCATTGCCCGCCAGGACTTGGCTTACCAGACCCGTATACTTGCAGCCATTGAGGGACAAGGCATGGCTAGGCGTGGTGAGTCAACTGCACCACGTCCACCTTCTGATTCAGATCCAGAGGGTGATGATGACAACCTATCTCCCACATAGGTCGGGCCGTGCAGGCGCTGAGCCCAGTGAGGGTTTTTTTTTTTACCTCAACATCTACACATGTGTGTGTTGAGGTGCACCCTGTACCTCAACACACCTGGGTGCCCCTCCCACCCCCTGGGTCATATATGGCCATTTTTGATTTTTTTTCCTGCAATTTCTGATTTTTTTCAGCAGTTTTTATTCTGAAAATAGTTTTGATTTTTCATCCTAATTGTATGGTTTTTGGTAAGTATGTTATCTTTTTATTTTCATTTTTCATTTTATTTAATTTTTCCGTTATTTAGTTGTTCTTTTTCAATGATTTCAATTTGCTTTTTATTTGTCATTTTTTTTTTTGGTTTTCTTCCATTTTATTGATTTTGCTTTTATTTCTTACATTACTCTTTTCATTTTTTTATAGTTCAATTGATTATTTGATTTAATTTGTATTTTCTTTAGAATTCTTTTTTTTTCAATTTTATTTTGTCTTTTGTGCATTCATGTGACAGTGTGGTGCTTTGTGGCATCCGAAGGCATCCACTGTGTGTTCCTGCTGGGCCCATTCAGGCTTGTCTTGTGCATGTGTTTTGCTTGGGGTCCTGACACATATGATACTCCTGCTTCCCTTTTCCATGGGCTCGCAAGGATGGCTCGGTGTAACAGCATATCACACATTGCCATGAGGCTTCAATCATATCTGCGGCCAGCCTGCAGTTCTACTTGTGTGTACACCCCTAGTGGGTATTCCAGATGGGTTCCCCAATGCATGTCTGTACTTCACTTTGGTGAGTATTAAGCTGATTGTGCATTTCATCATGTTGCTTGAGATGTTTGTTATGTATTGACTGTCTATGTGGATGCACTTCCTGCTGTGGCTGGTATCATGCACCCTTTAGCTGCATACAACACACTGATGGTGGGAGGGGTCCATGTGCTGAGAATGTTGAATTGGGACAGTTTTCCCACAGTGATTTTGATATGCCACATGAAGGCTGCACGCTCAGTTACCCCTGTCACCACGCATTTCAACAACCACCCATTCCTTGCTAGCACCACTTTGGACATTTCCCAGCCTTGGCTGGTGTTTGGATGTGACATCTTAGTTATGACTACATTGTTTGTCATTTAAATTTTCAGTTTGTGTCCTGGACCTGCTCCCCCTCTCCCACTGTTTGCACTTGGCCCTTGTGACAATCCGGACAACCAGGATGCTTGGGCCTGCCACCACTATCAAAAGCCCACTAAGGTAACCCTGTCCAGACCTGTCCACATGCCTTCTCAGTCACTTGAATACCCCCTGTCTCCCCTGCCCCTGTCAGTGTCCTTCTCTCTCCCCCTTCATCATCACATCCCCTACTCTCCTGCACAGCCAGGTTTCCCTCTGCCCCCTGTGCGTGCTTTCTTCCCACATCTTCCCCATTAGTCATTTTGAGCTTGGCCCCCTCCTCCCTTCTCTCCTCCCTCTCCCTCTCCACCACCCTTTGGACTCCTCCTTGTACTCTGGCTGTCATTTTCAACCACTACCCCAATTGCCATTGGCCATGGAGATACGTAGGCGCTTGTTCTTTGCAGACATTTTCCCTTCTGCCTCCGTCCTTCCACACCCCAACTTCACCATTTGAAGTATTACTTTGATAGTTAATTTGATCATTAGTTCCTCCACCACTGATTACAGGTCATAATGTTGTGATGTTGATGCTAGTAATGTCATCCTACATTCGTTCCCTAGACTCTCCCTTATTGGTCCAGGCAATTGTAAAACGTACTTTGCTTTTCCAGTTCATTATCACACTGTGGACTGTTTGAAGGACATGCAGGAATGTACTGTTCTTCTCCCTTATTCACTCCCTCAGTGATGCGCTTTGATGAAGTTTGTGTGTTGGTCATATTATGGATTTCTGTGAATCAGTAATGGGTCACTGTCTGCCATTGCCGATGTGGTGTACTCTGTACATGATATGTTCTGCTGGTCAATGGCTGATGCAATGTAGTGATTTCTTTTGAGGTGTCAGGGGACGGGTGTAGTTTGAGACACAGGGGGGTCCTTGGTGCTATGTTCATATGTGCTGTGTACGGAACACTGGCATTCACTTCATTTCACATGCATGTATTCTAGGCATATCCATATGGACAAATACACTTAGGCAACACCCCCCGACTACATTGACACCATGCAAACATGTGCACCCAGATTGCCTTCTCATGCATGCTGTGTCACACCAATCCATGTTCACTTCCTAGTCATTGATCGTGTACATGCATGACAGGGTAATATTTGGTTGAATGCCATTTTTTAAATTATGCAGAAGGGTTTCCACCAATGCAATGCACACTCACTGTGCTGTGCAGTGTGCAGTGTTTGATATGGCAATTTGCAATTGTCCAATGTGCATGGCAACAGGTTTTCTGACTTTTGTTGGTTGCACCACTGGTGGCATGCATTTGTGGCACCATTTTCAGGGTGTGAGGTTTTGGTCACTCCTGTCTTCCCATTCCATGTGAGGCATAATTGTCTGGTGCCTATTAACATTTCTCACGTGCCACTTCATGACTATTGTGTCATGTGTTGTGCATATGGTTGATTGTTTTGCTGTTGCATGCCATGGTATGGTGTGGCAGTCAGGGTTCAGGAGTGTTGGGAGGGTTTGGGTGGCATACCAGTCCTTTCATGCCTGTTTAGCAAGGGGGGTGGGGGAATGCCTTGCATGTGTTCCCTTTGGTCAAATGGTATTGGTTGTGTTTAAGTAGCTAGGGATGCACACAATGTGGCACTTCCGTGGACACATTCTCAGGGTGGTAAGGTAGTGACAGTTGACTATCCGTTTCTCATCATCGATTGTGACCTGGTATGTGCCAGGCCTGTGTGCACTCCACAGGGGTTGGAGTTTAGGTGAAAAATGTGGCCACAAGCTGGGTAGGGGCTGCCTCGCCACATGCCCTTTCCCCTCCCATGCGCAGTGGACGTGCGTGTGGTTGGGGATGTGGGGGCACCACCATGTCCACCGGTACGCCATGCCATGTTGCAATGTTGTGCAGGACACATGCTGTCACAATGATCCTGCACACTACTGGGGGTGCATATAGTAGCTGTGCACTAGAATGGTCAAGGGAGTGGAAGCGTGACTTGAGCACTCTGAATGTGCGCTCCACTATGGCCCTGGTTGCAATATGGGCTGCGTTGTATCTTACCTGAGGTGGTGTGGTGGGGTTCCACATGGGCGTCATCATGTAGGTGCTCAGTGGGTAGGCACTGTCCCCTGGTAAGGTGATAATAGTTGTCATTAGTTGGGCTTGTGTATTTGTCTGTGTGTGACATGTATGTATGTGCACAGGCATTTGTCCTCACCTAGGAGCCATGTGTCGCCATGCTTCCCTGCTTCCAGGGCCCGGCTTAGGGCGGACATTCTGAATATGAATCTAACATGGGTGGACCCGGGATAGTTTGCATAGACAGAGGTGATGATTCCCTTGGCATCAAATACCACCTGCACATTGATGGAATGCCAGTGCTTGCGGTTTCGATAGATGTGCTCAGTGGCCCTAGGTGGACGTAGGGCCACATGGGTGCAATCTATGGCACCGAGCACTTTGGGGAAGTGTGCCACCCTGTAGAAGTTCAGGACCACGGCCTGCCTTTCTGCAGGTGTTCGGGGCATGTATATGTACATGCGGACTGAGGGGCGTGCAGTGATGATTGCCAACACCTGGTATAGGCAGCGTGACAGCGTGGCCTGTGAGACACCCCCCACTATGGCAGTTGTCTTCTGAAATGTCCCACGATCACTGCTGCGAGGAACGGGACATTCATCGTAGCTGTATATGCTTGTTTGATGTTTGCGCGCAATTTTATGCTGCGCGATGGCGCTTCCGCCTGCTTTCGTGTGGCGGACGTAATTGTGCGTTTGTTTTGACGTGCGCGGGTTTTCCCTATTCTATTCCATGAATACGTGTAGTTCGTGTACGTGTGGGCGTTCCGTGTACTTCCCAGCGGTACTTCCCCAGTCATGCCCTTATTTTCACGTGTTGTTCCCCATTCCGCGTGTTCCGCCCCTTGTTCCGCCCCCTTTTTGATGTGTGCGCTGATATTGTGCGCTTTCACTGTGCGCATCGCACACGGCGTTCCGGATGTGGAAATAATATGTGCACATCCCGGAAAATACACGCGCAGGGCCTTCCATGAATCACACGTTTGCAATTCACAACACATGCGCTGGCTTTTTCTCGCTTGTGCCAGATTGCGCCACTGATTTCGGCGCACATTTATTCTATGAATTACCCCCTTAGACTTTAGGGTAATTAACAATGAGCCCACAACACCGCAAGAAAATCAATTGGACTGGGTTTTAACACAAAACATTCAGACCAAACTGATTTCCACAGAACCTTGTATCTGGAGCAACTATTTCTTGGAACTCCCAAAAAACAACCTAATCCTCACATCAAGGTTGTGAATAGAAACTTTAAAAATTAGAAAGCTGAACAACTTCAACCCTGCATAGATAAAATTCTAAAAGCATTGCAGGATTATGACAGCTGTGAGATAATGTTAAGTAAATACCTAACACAAATCCAATATTTAGCAGAACAAGTGGCACCTTTGAAAACCAAAATAACCAGGAAAGATAGTAAGAACCAGAAATGGTTCAATACAGAGCTGGACATACTTAAAACAGAAAAAAGAGCACTTGAAAGAAAGTGGCACCACGATCAATCGAAGGAAAACAAAGATAATTGGAAACTAGCGAACAAAAAGTATAGAGACAATATAAGGGTAGCTAAAGCTAATTTTTTAAAATAAAGTAATCAAAGCAGCATCCAATGTTATGAGTAAGATATTTGACATTTTGAAACCCAAAACTCTCACATTGCCATTTCTACCAACCAAGGATGACTGTGATATAGTGCAAAATTCCTTTGCAGCTAAAATAACGAAAGCCAGATAAAATATAATTAATGCCAGAAAACTCTCAAGTCCGACAATGACGACGAAGGACAGTGTCAAACAGGGTGGGATAGACCCCTTCGAGTTCACTCCCATCACTGAAACAGAATTGCTTGAGGTCCTAAGTCACATGAAACCCACCACATGTGCAGAAAACATGTTACCATCAAAAATCATACTGCAAAACAAAGAATTGTTTGCACCTGTCTTGGTGAGAATAGTCAATGCTTCTTTCAAAGAGGGAACAGTACCGAAAGAAATAAAAAAGGGAATCATTACGCCCAAGGTGAAAAACGCAGGATTGGATGCTAAGGATCCTGGCAATCTTCACCCTATCACAAACTCAAATTTTATACTTAAAATCCTGGATAAAATTGTAACCATACAACTACAGAAACACATAGAAAAACAGACATCTCTACACCAACAACAATCAGGTTTTAGGGCTGTTCATAGCACTGAAACAGCTATGATAGACCTTCAAAGTCATATGTTGGAATTGGTCGATAGAGGAAAAGCAGGGATGTTAATGTTACTGGATCTCATTGCGGCTTTTCACCTGGTAGGCCATCAACCACTAGTAAACATGCTGAAATGCACAGTGGGATGTTCTGGGGTAGTATTAGATTGGCTAGTATCAATTATATTCGGAGTCCCTCAGGGAGCTAGTCTCTCACCAATGCTATTCAGCATTTATATGAGCAGCCTGTGTGATATATTGGATGAGGTTGGCGTGTTTTTCACCAAGAATGCGGACGACACGCAGCTTATCATTGAAATAGAGGGTAAATATTCTAAGGACAGCGACAAGATAGCGAAAGTGTATAGTAAAATCGACGAATGGATGCAGCAAAATTGGATGTGTCTTAATGATACAAAAACAGAACTCATGATATTTGGGTCTAGTCGAACAATAGCCAAGTTAGGAAAAGAGTATGAGACTTTCCCTATAAATGAAGCAAAAATACAAGTCTCCAACCAGGTTAAAACATTGGGGATGATGGCCAATACCTCAGTCAATGCAGGAGCGCAGGTGAACTATATGGGCAAAAATACAGCATATCATTACACCTTATGAGGGCTATCAGACCTTACTTAAACAAAACCAACACAACATCAATTGCTCAGGCAATTGTACTGTCGATATAAGACTATGGCAATGCCCTTTTAATAGGTGCTACAACAAAAGACTTGGCGAGATGCCAAGTCATAGAGAATGACGCAGTGACGATTGTGACGAAATTAAGGAGTAGAGATCATGTAACAATGGCAAGAAGATTTTTGCATTGGCTTAGAGTAGAAGAGAGGACAAAGTTCAAGGCTTTGACACTTGTTCACAAGTGCCTGTTCGGAGATGACCCCCCATATCTCAACAACCAATTTGCAGCTCACATCCCACAGAGACAGTTACGCTTGGCAGGTAAGGGCTTGCTCACAGTGCCAAAATATAAGCTTAAGACGGGCCTGGGCAGATCATTTGCAGTGCTGGCAGCGCAGCAGTGGAACAGGTTCCTACTTGAGCTAAGATTGGAAGACAACCATTTGATCTTCAGGAAAAATCTGAAGACGCACCTGTTTAGGTGATTGGTATACTGCTTTCTAGCTGTAACTCGTGAATAATGAACAGGGAGGTATCACTCTAGCATAGTTTGTGTTGTTTGTTAAAAGCGCCCTGATGCCTGCGGGCTACCAGCGCTATAAAGGCTGACATACATACATACACGGGAAGTAGTGCGCACAGTAGAACCTAACTTTAGTATTAACGATCAAAACTGAGGCGCATTAGCGCTGTGATACAGATTAAGCGGAATACCACTATCGTATACAAACAGGCTCTTTTTGACATGGAATATCATTAATTTGAAGCAAAATTGCCAACCTAACGGAATGTGGCAGTTAAATAAACAAAGGTATAAATACAATGAATTGGATAGATCCGTTAACCTGAAAATATTGTAGAATGATACTGTTTTGTTTCTCAGGTGAGATTTAACCCATAACATTTATGTAACTGACCCGTAATACTACAGGCAAACGTGTCAAAAATACAACTGTTATTTGGTAGTAAAGGTGTCTTTTTTTTAAATAACAGAGTAATGCAATAAAATAGGACTTCCAAAAAGGCCCGGAATTTGTTACTAACACAAAACACTTTGGTTTTTTCCCCTGTACATGTGTGTGTGTTTTTTCCAATATCCTAAACATCCACCCTTATCCTCCCTCCCCATTCTCTGTGGAAAATCAATAATTGATGGTTTGTTTGTTTGTTTGTTTGTTTATTTATTTGGTAATGCGCTCCGAGCCCGTGGGCATCTAGGCGCAGCAGTACAAGAGGACTCGAAACTTAGTTACAAAGCCTGACACAGGCTAACACAGCAAAACAGTGGTCACTTACAGTGGGTGGTACAATGCATATAAAATAACAAGGGTTAAGCACATAAGAGTAACATTTTAGCAGGTTGTGTCGTTTCCGCTAGGGTGAGGGTCGTTGCATGTCATTGTTATGCAGCCATTTCAGAGCGTAGGATCTGAATCTTGTGTAGGGTAAGGGGCATCTAAGGTCAGATGGGAGTGTGTTCCATGATTGTGCAGCTCTAACTGGGAAGCTAGCACCGCCCGCTGTGGTAAGTTTGAATCTGGGGACTTCCAGTAGGAAGGTGTTGGCAGATCTCGTCAGTCGGTTAGAGGGTCTCCAGTTGATTCTTTCCGCTAGGTAGGGGGGTGCTTGATTGTTGAGGCATTTAGAAGTGAGGGAAATAGTTTTAAGTAGGATTCTGTCCTTTATTTTTAGCCAATGGGCTTCTGTCCGGTGTTTGGAAATATGTTCTCTGCATGGGATGTTCAGTGCTGCTCTAAGAGCGTTATTTTGTAATCTCTGGAGTTTGTCAGTGACCGACTTGTTGGCACCTGAGTATAAGGCGTTGCAGTAGTCTAGTCTGGACATGACAAGGGCATTGGCCAAGGTGAGGCAACTGGCACTGGACAGGAAGGGTCTAGCGGCCCGGATGAGTTTACACGTGTAGGTGGTTGAGGAGGCAAGGGAGTTCACTTGCTTTTTGAGGGTGAGAGCTGAGTCGAGGTAAAAACCCAGGGTTTTGACCTCGCGCATAACCTTGATAGTGTTGTTATCAATGTTAAATGAGGTATAGTCCGGGTGAGTTTGGATAATTTGTGGTCTGAACCGAGGAGCAGGATTTCAGTTTTATCGTCGTTCAGGCAGAGGCCATGTGTGGCCATCCATGCTTGAATGAGGATGTAAATTTTATTCACCAGAGCCAAGTCCACTTCATAGTTGCCCGAAAGGGGTATGAGGATCTGGGTGTCATCTGCGTAATTAGTGTAGGTGACGCCCAGTCTGTCCAACTTGTCGAACAATGGCTTGGTGAAGATATTGTACATAGTGGGTGAGACACAGGAGCCCTGTGGGACTCCACATGTGATTTGGATAGGGTCAGCACACGTGGAAGAGGAGAACACTCTCATAGTCCGGTTGGCTAGAAAGGATTGGACCCATGCTATAGCGTCTCCTGTGAAGTTGGCAGCCAACTTGAGGTGGTTGCATAAGACTGCATGGTCCACCAGATCAAAAGCTGCTGACAAGTCCAGTAGGAGTAGCAACGCTGTTTTGCCATTATCCTTAAATTCCTCCATTTTGGTTTTGAGATCTAGCAGGGCTGTTTCCGTGCCATGGAGGGGGCGGAAGCCCGATTGGCGCGAGCCTAGAAGATGATTGGCTTCTAGGTACTCTTGAATTTGCAGATAGGCTACTCTGTCGATAATTTTTAGTAGGAAGGGTACCGTGGTGATAGGCCTATAGTTGGTCGGGATAGATGGATCGGGGGTTTGTTTTTTGAGAAGGGGGAGGACCCAGGATTCTTTTAAGTTGGCAGGCACTGTGTTGGATTTGAAGGATGAGTTGATAAGCTTCGAAATGAAAGGGGCTAAGTCTCTGGCAGCGTCCTTTATTATTTGAGCTGGGCAGCTGTCGCCCTTACAGTTAGAGGGCTTTAGTGAGAGGATAGCCTTTTCAGTGTCAATGATGGAGATGGGTTTAAAGCTGAAAGGGGGGATAGTGATAGGTTCAGTTACTGGAGGCACTTGTTGATCAGTAGGAGAGAGGGTGTCTTTTTTATTCATTATTTTAAGTTGGAGGGTGGAGATTTTGTTAGATAGGGCGTTCTGTATATTAGTGCACCATATCTTGTCCTTTGGGACCGTGTCAAGTGGTTGGATAGGGGATTCCATTTCCCGGAGGATGGCAAATAGTTCCTTGGTATTCGATTTGGCATTGGTAATTCTGTCATTGAATACGTTTTTTTTAGTGTTGATAATTTCAGACTTGTAATGTTTTGTAGCTTGGGTTAGCTTGGCTTTGTTGTCGTTGGTGGGCGAATTACGCCAGATAGTTTGAAGTTTTCGTTTCTGTTTTCTAAGGTCCTTAAGCTGGGGGGTGAACCAGGCATTAAGGTGGGCTTCTTGCTTAGCTTTGCGTAGTTTTGCAGGTGCAATGGTGTCTAGTGCGTGAGACATAGCTTTGTTAAAGGTGTCTACTAGTGTGTCTGGGTCGGTGTTGTCCTTCAGGCCGTTAATAGTGGGCAGGAGGAGGGGGATAAGTTTTTCTGTAGTAATATCTTTTTTACTTCTGGTAGGGAGTGGTGGTATCATTTTGATAGTTTTGGGGCTAGGGAGGTCAAGTGTGGCAGTGAAATTTATTAGAAAGTGGTCAGTCCATATTTGAGGGGTGATGGCAGTGATAACTATGTTACAGTTGAGTTCTGAGACCCAATCAAGGGTTCTGCTTTAGCATGTGTGGGGGAGAGAACTTTTTGGGTAAGGCCTTGGTCATTTAGGATAGATGTTATAGAGAGGGCATTTTTATTGCCTGGCTCATTGAAACTGATGTTGAAGTCGCCCATCAGCAGCGTTTGCGAGTGTTTTTGGGTATTGTTCGCTATGAGGGTAGTAAGGTCATCTTCAAAGGTGGGCCTGTAGATCAGGTGAATGGCTAGCGTGCGGTTGTTGGAGAGTTGCATTTTTGCTGAGAGTACTTCGCAGGAAGCACAGGGGTGTGAGGTGGTGAGTCGGATCGGCATGGTGGTTTTCACGATGATTGCTAGACCACCGCCTTTGGCATTGGGTCTGTCTACTCTGTGGATCTGGTAGTTGTCAGGTATGGCTAACATCAGTGAGGGTCCTGCTGCCTCATGGAGCCAGGTTTCAGTTACGGCAAGGAAGTCAATGCTACTGTTGTTTAGTATGTCAGCAATTTCAATTGCATCAGCTACCATGGATCTGGCATTGATAAGGGATCCAGTAAGAGTTAGGGTGTTGTTGGGAGGTGGAAGACTTGCAAGTGTATCTGTGTGCTTATTTTGACTCCGGCGTTTCTTTTGGTGGTGGTGGGTAGGAGTTGGGGTTGGAGTTATAGGTGTCATAGCTAGGGTTTGCTTATCCATGTGTGTCTGTATAGTTGGGAATCTAGCAGTATTGTTTGTACTGTTTCTTTTAGGTTCGTATATGCAGGGTAGCCTTGCCCTGAGTCGCAGGTTTCTATCTGTGGGGGGGCGAGAGCTGAGGGAAGCAAAGGTCATGATTGTAGCTAAGAGGGTCAGGGAGGTCAAGTTTCTGCACATGGTGGTTGGTGTGGTCCGCTGGTGCAATTTACTTCCCTTGTTTTGCTAAGATGTCTGGTTAGGTGACGCAAAGTGTAGTGCAGGTGGCTAGTTGAAGCTGGGGCTACGCCTAGCGATAAAGGGCATGATATTCACGAAACACAGTATGGGCTAGAGTGCATGGTCTGTTAATGATGATAGGGCACTACAAATCAAGGTGGTCCGTTAGCGACCATAAGGCACAACACAGTTAAAGTGGTCCGTTAGCGACCATAAGGCACAACACAGTTGAGGTGGTCCGTTAACGACCGTAGGGCACAGCACAGTTAAAGTGGTCCGTTAGCGACTGTAGGGCACAACACAGTTAAAGTGGTCCGTTGACGACCGTTGGGCACAACACAGTTAAAGTGGTCCGTTAGCGACCGTAGGGCACAACACAGTTAAAGTGGTCCGTTGACGACCGTTGGGCACAACACAGTTAAAGTGGTCCGTTGGCGATCGTTGGGCACAACACAGTTAAAGTGGTCCGTTAGCGACCATAAGGCACAACACAGTTGAAGTGGTCCGTTAACGACCGTAGGGCACAGCACAGTTAAAGTGGTCCGTTAGCGACCGTAGGGCACAACACAGTTAAAGTGGTCCGTTAACGACCGTCGGGCACAACACAGTTAAAGTGGTCCGTTAGCGACCGTAGGGCACAACACAGTTAAAGTGGTCCGTTAACGACCGTAGGGCACGACACACTGAGGTGAGCCATGAACACCTGGGTATAAGTAGCACCCAGAAAACTAGGGCCTAAGTAAGTGGACGCAGCTATGGTAGTTATCATGGGTGTAGATCAGGCAAGCATGAATCGATACATTAACAATGCAATGGGGCGCAAATTAAATGCATAGGTTGAGGGGTACCTAGATTCGAATTTAGCAAGAGGAAGGGCGTAGTACAAGGACATCTAGATGCGAAATGGCATTAGGTAGACATTCCAGTCTGGGTCAGGAGATGAGATGCGAGGTATCCGAGTAGCACGTTATAGGCAGGGACAGCATAGGCATGTGCAGTCGTGTGGGGTGGCAGCGTTAATTAGACAGGAGCGTAGGTAATGCACTGTGAATTAGATGCTTCTAGCCAACAGATGGTGTTATGCATGTGGCAGCACTAGCTTACCTGGAGCAGAACGGGCAGAGTTCCTGGCCCCTGGCTCCTAACAGGCACACAACAGGCCTTAGTATGGCCTTCGACTGGCCGGCGATCCGCCTGCCGGTGGTTCTTCCTGGTCAAATCGAGGATTAGCCTTGATTTCGTGCCGCGATGTGCCCGGCATGGGCGAGTCAGGCACTTTGTGTGGACAGGGTCAGGCAGGCCCTGATCCGATGCACGCTTGGGTCCTCGGCTGGATCCTCTGCTGGGCTGGGGGGCTGGGGGTCTCCTGCCCTCAGCCCTCGAGGTGGATGTCGGAAGTGGGGGACCTGGGGCACACAACAGGCCTTAGTATGGCCTTCGACTGGCCGGCGATCCGCCTGCCGGCGGTTCTTCCTGGTCAAATCGAGGATTAGCCTCGATTTCGTGCCGCGATGCGCCCGGCATGGGCGAGTCAGGCACTTTGTGTGGACAGGGTCAGGCAGGCCCTGATCCGATGCACGCTTGGGTCCTCGGCTGGATCCTCTGCTGGGCTGGGGGGCTGGGGGGGCTCCTGCCCTCACCCCTCGAGGTGGATGTCGGAAGTTATTTTTGGCTATTTTTGGACACTGGATTTATGTATGACAATTATTACATGTATTATTAATTGTTGTTGGACCTCTGTAAATGATTTTTATTTTACTTATTTTTGTGTTGATGGTTGAAAAATAACAAACATCGAATAAAATTAACAATAGCCCTGATTAAAAAGGCATAGCATTTGCTGAAACAGGTGTCTCACAAAGGGCTCCTAAATATATTAATAAACATTGAGACTTACTGACAACGATTGCATCAGTTTTTCGTATCACTTACTGTGGCGCTGCTAAACATGTGAAGAAGGTGTTTACTTTTATTCATCTATTAGAACGGAGCAAGGGGTAGTCTCTGTACCTTCAAGAGCATGCAAAACTTCAATAGTCGCAGGGGAATCTAAGTTAATATCTCAAGACCCCAATTTTTTGAAGTATGTTTCTATCATTGTTGTATTTATTGTTTTCTTTTAGATATTGTAGGGCTTGCCCAACTTGGTTTAAGTCAACAAGTTGTTGCCAAATTGTGTTGTCTTTTGTTGTCACACCATTAACTAGTACAATCAAAGATTGAGCTATTGGCTGTTGCAGTCCTAGAGTTTGAACATTTTCTTTTAGATTCAATGGTAAATATACTACGGATGCCATTTAGTAGCTCGGATGGAGGTAATTTGTCTGGTTTTGGTTGAAGGCATATTATAGCTTGAAATGGGCAGTGTTTGTATTATAATGCTCACGTACAATTTAAGTTGATGGAGAGCTTTTATTATTAATGATAACACACAATGGCATTTGGTTATTTTCAAGCTTTGTGTTGCAGTACGTGCACACTCTTGAGGGTTAGTTATTATTTTTGTCTTATGCTGTTAGATATCAAGCTAATTGGAACCATTGGGATTCTTCATTGTCTTCTATTTTGTAAGCTAGATCTACTATTTTTGTGCTCTTTTTATAACACGTTCTGCGGCAACAGACACATATTTGGTCTGGGATTTCAGCAGATATGTTTTGAAACTCAGCTATTTCTTTTTGATATGTCTTTATTAGGGCGTCTGTGTTTATGAAATTTCCAGTAATGTTTTGTAAAGGTACAGAATTTTCTAATTCACCTTCAGTTCCAAAGTATTTGTGATGTGCTCTATTTCTTGAAGGAGTTCTTTGGCTGTTCCATGTAGGAGAATGTTATTTAAATGTTTCAGTTCTAGAGCAGGACTTTTTGCATAGTATAGTCCATGCACAAGATTCCACACAGTAGAATAGTGGGTCACTTACATTTTGATGTGGTGGAAAATGCCTTTACAAGCAGTTCCTAAAATCCAGGCTAAAGAATGTCCTTGCAGACCAGTGTGGCTGTGCACTGGACAGATGTGTATGGTTTGTAAAGTTTTCATTTTACTTTTGTCTTTTAGTATCACATAGTGATTGAGGAATTGTCATAAAGATTTGAAGGATTGTTGCTGTACATTACACATTGAGCTGCATTTCCATTTCTACACTGTACGGTTTGTTTGGGTGAAAAGTGCATTTGGTTACAAGTTTGTTGGGGACTCTTTTTTTATAAGTGTTTCTTTTGCCATAATGGTTTGTTCCACCATTTCAGACCCGCGACCACTATAGTCTATAGCAATAGTTTTTTGTTGTTCTTGTGATAAGCTTCTTCATTGAAGTATGCTTCTCTGCTACTTGTGTGAATCCATTCACCCTCACTGAAGTTTGAAAAGCTCTCTATAATGACAGGGTGCATGTTTAGAAGTACTTATTGCAATGGATTGATTAATTTAGTTAATGGTTTCATTCTGTTTACAAGGAGTAGAAAAATACTTTCAATTAGAGCTTGCAGGATGATTCTCATGCAGTAGATTTTAAGGGAAGATCGTAACTTTTCAGATGTTTTTATAAGATAGGAAGTACTCTTCGTTGGAACATTTATTGTACCATAATTTTTTAGATTGCTTTACTGTGACTACAGTAATACTGGTTGATAGAGCATTGGGTTTGTTAGTACAGATGTGCTGTTTAATTGTGAGGTGAAATATTTTGTGTGGGTGGGAAGGATGAGAGAATACGAGTGTACAGAGGTGTGATGGTGTTAGGTTAGTGAGGAAGGAAGTGGTGGTGTGATGGAATCTGTACAGTGATTTTGCTGTTTTGAGGAACAGAGTGGGTGTTGCAATGGTGGTGTGTAGATGGGAATAATGGTAGTGTGAATGGTGGAATATAATGTGCTAGAGTGAAAGAAATGTTGGTTTTAAAAGAGTAGTCTGGGGTAATATATATAGTGGAACTGTGCTGCTATAATTACATACATATACCTGGTACTTTGTATGTGAAGGGTATTTGTTTTTCAGTTGTTGATTAAAGTGATGTGCTTCTTTCCTGTAATTATAAAAGAAAGTTAGTGGAGATATGTGGTAATGGCGAAGTACTTTTACGAAGCAAGGTTCATATTTACAATGGAAGGAGGAGTGGTGGGGAATAAGTTAATGAAATTGGTGGACGGTTAAAAGTTGTTGCTTTTAGGAGCATTTTCATGAACGTTAAGAAATGCATATGTAACATTTTGTAAAAGAGAAGAAAAGTTGATGGAAAAGATGTGTAGTATACTTTTAAATGGTAGTTGGTGTGTAGAGGTTTAATGTGTTAGGAGTATATGTATACTTGCCAACATGATGCATTCTAATCTGTAGGGGTTTATCTAGTCCTAGATTCTTTGTTTGCATTATGGGACTTTTAGTTCCACTTTTACCAAAAAGTGGGATTGCATAAGTAGCTGAAGATTGGAATTGGTTATGTTAGGAAGTATACATGTACTCTTAATATATTAAACTGGCACAAACTGAGTTGTTATTTCAAACGGTGTACACATCTATTTTTTCTGGTTTTACTTTCTTTTATGAAAAACTGACACATTGCTGCTATAAATGCATTTATGCATTTATTTTACTTCCTTAATAATGCTTCCCCAAAAAATATTTTGGAAAGCACAGCTTTGATGTACATGCACAAGTACATGTCACAGTATCAAAACTTTAAGTTCAGTCATGTTTTTTTCTTTGCATTCTGGGACTTGTAGTGTCAGTTTTATAATGGGAGGAGTGGAATTGGAAGTGACAGATGTAAAGGAAAAAAGAAAGACTTAAGAAGCAACTATAAATTGGAATGGGTAATGTTGGGATGTATGCATGTGCTGTCAACATATTAAACTGACAGACACTAAGTGCCACTTAAAAATGTTGTACAGGTCTATATTATGTGCTTTTCCCTTATTTTATGAAAAGTGACACAGTGCTGCTGTACATACACATGTGCATTTTTTAAAGTTTCATGAAAATGCTTGTAAAAAGAAAAATGTTGAAATGCAGAGCATTCCAATACTTTGCTGCTTCATGTGAGCAGTTGATGAATGCTGCAATGCATGACATTTGCTGTAGTGGTTAAAAAAGAGAATATGCTTGTTGAGAAGCTCATTAATGGGTAAGTAACATATATTTGTGAAACAGTTCAAGAAAACTTTTTTTTTTAATATTGGCATACCACTACTATGTTTTCATAGCTGCAGATCTTGCTGAATCTGGAAATAGAAATCTTGGGCAGTTGCACTGAAGGTCTTGATGCAGTTGTCTTTCATTAAATGGACATATGTACTCTGAGAGTTTAAGTGTACATCTGAAGTGTTGAAGTGAGATGACAGGGTTAGGTGTAGAGGTTTTGGGTGTGATTGTTGGATGGATGTGTGACTCTTTGAAAGCAGACACTGAGCTAATGAGGTAGTGTTGAGAACATGGCAGTGGAAAGGGTGGAGGGGCAGCCAGGTCTTTTGAGGATGCCTAGCATGGAAAGGGGACTCTGGGGGTTAGCCAATCAAGCCTGCTGGGTGCAGTGTACAGGAAGAGAGGGTAGTAGGAGTTTTGGCAGCAGGAGTTGTGTTTTCAGTTGTGAGAGCAGTGACAATGGCTATGTGTTTGAAAAGGCAGACTGCGTGGATTTTGGGGGACTCTTGATATGATAGGATATGATATGGCTTTATAACACACCTATACACAAGTGTTTCAAGGTGCGAACAAGTGTTTCAAGGTGCAAAAAAGAGTTTCAGTCATTGAAGGTTTATGCTGATTAATCATGGTCTCCTTGGAAATATTGGATTGGCAGAAGTGGAAGTTTTCTGGTATGCAGTTTGTGGTTTAAACTGGGCAAGCTTGCTTTCATTCTGTGAGAGTATGGCTCACTTTAAATGTCCAGACATTGTCATTGTGCATTGTGGAGGGGACAGTTTGGGGTTTGGGACTCCAGTGTCTTTGCAAGTTGCGATGAAAGATTTTTTGAAAAGCCTAATGCAACTGTTTCCTACGGCTCAGATTTATTTTTGGAAGTAAATCAGAGGCACACATGGAGATGTCCAACACACTTTTTCAGTCCTCAAATTGAAGAATCAAGGCAGATTGTCAATTTAAGGTGTATCTGCTTTTGTATATGCTGCAGTAATATCATCTTTTGAGAATGATTCTATAAGTTCTCATGGTGTGAATTTTTTTGTCCAGATGGTGTTCACTTCACAGATGTCGGAAATGCAATTTTCCTTTACAATCTTAGGAATGCATTGAAGAAGTTTCTGTAAGGGAATTGTCAAGGAAGGTGTAGAGTGTACAGGAGTATTGCACATAAAAGGAAAACAAAGCAAAAAAAGGTGTTTGTTAACAAACCTTTTTTTTCAGAGCCACCACTATAGATTTAAAAACTTAAATTGTATTTAATTTTCCCCATTCCTTTTGACCGTGACGTCTGCGGACATCGTGGTAGTCCATGGACGACACATGCTACATCTGGGTATTTTAAGGTTGCCTGGCATGGAAAGGGGAATGTGGGGATTAGCCAATGAGATGTTTTGGTTGTGGTTTACAGGAAGAAATGGTAGGAGGTGTTTTGATTGTTGTGTGTATGGACGATGGATGTGGCTAGTGCTCAATAAAAGCTCACTGTGTGGATGGTGTGAGTTGGTTGGGTGAACAATTTGAAAATGTACACTGAGTTGTGTGGCATCTCTGGGACTATTAGTTTGTAAGGAGTGGAGGTTTGCTGGAATACAGTGTGTGTGGGAGTGAGGGGTCGTTTGGACCCTCCTTGAACATTCTGCACAATATGGACCACTTGCTCACGCATTAGCGGGGAACGCCTCTATTGCCCTTGTGCTAACATTAGCATAATTGGGGCTATTGAGGGATACACTTGTGTTCCATTTTGTGTGCCCTCGACTCCATCTATGGACTAGGCCTCACTCTGATACTATGAAAAGACTTATCTCCACTCTGCAGGACCGCGCACAGCGTGCTCATGGCCCCCACCTTTTCTTCCCCTGTCTGAAAGCTTCACAAATCTGTTTCTCACTAATGCACCGGAAATAATTGCAACACATAGTAAACTGTATCATCTCACCCTTCCTCTGTGATCACTGTCCTGTGTGTGAATCGGCCTTAATAATGCCTTGTAGCTCATCCATCTCCACAAACCTGCTCCTGCTCCCTTGCCCCCGCTGTTGGAAAATTACTGCCAAAGTAACCCGGTGCCCTCCAAAGGTATTCTCTTGATGTACCAGAAGTGTGACCCTGCTTTGCCCTAAAACTAACATATGTCATTATACTCCCTACTCGCCTTGATGTGCTAAGACCCGCCCAGTCGCCCAGGTTATCACAGGGGATAAGCGCCCTAAGCCTTATACCCCATAAAAGTCCCAATGAAAGATGGTATAATCACGTACATGCAATTTATAGGTTTTCAAGATTTACTCAAAGGTATACTAATGATTGTTATTTATTATATGTCTAGTGTTAGTTTCTCATGCCAGCTTAGTTAGTGTTAACTCTACCTTGCCGGGACCTAACCCTCACTCCTCCCGGACACAGGCAGCTGGACCTCGTGATGCTCATCCTCTCGCCAACATGGGCAGCCTATCTGGAGAAAGCAGCGCCTAAAGAAACATACGTGACATCGCTCCCCAACTAACCCAGTACTAATGTAATACCCTATGTTAATGACGTCACCGATTATGCTGTTTTGCTTTATATTTACATGTAACTGTATTGTTTGCCAGAGTGCTCTTGAGGCAGCAGAGTTCTCTGGATGCCAACTTTAACCCTTTAACTGCATGGGTATTTACCCCCAGTGCCAAGGGCTTTTTTGGTGATTTCGGTATGTGGCCATTCAAAGCCTTGTAACTTTTTTGTTACATGAGATATATTGGCCAAATTTGGCTCCTTTTTTTCCCCACATGTAGGTTGTCGTAAAGCCACCCAGGAATCTTAGGTTAATGTAGGGGGGTGAGAGAAAATAAGCAAAAAGGGTGAACATTTTGGGTTTTTTCAAAAAATGCCAATAAAATGATGTACAAAGAAGCCTGTGGTTTTTTCCTTGTAAGAGCTAGGAACAAATGGTTTACTGTGCTGAATTGCCCAATTTCCTGGCTTTCAATGAGAGGTTGAGTGGAAACAAAAATGAATTATTTTGATTTGGTTATCAACTGTTTTGTGAGAGGTAGGTGATTTTGGCCATTTTTGCCAATTGGACATGCACGGACGGAATGGAGGAAAAGGGTAGGAAAGACGAATTGGAGGACAGAAAGGCATACATTTCTGAAAAGTAGACACAATTTAAAGTTTAGGAAGGGGTGATTTGCGTAGGTCAGGCAACAACTAGGTAGGGGAAAATGCCATAGATTGGGGGAAAAGTGGGAAATTGACCGAAAAAAAGGTATGTGTTGGACATGGTTGGCTTGGTACGCCAATGGCTTCTATGAATTTTGAGAAAAGCAATGCTCCGCTACATTCCCCCGACTCTTGCAGTTAGGAAAGCACACATTTTTTGTAGTGTTTTACAAAACTAGCAATACCACAAGCCAAACACTGAGCCATGGTACACAGGAGGTTTATGCTCACGGCCTGAACAGACGCAATAAGCAGGGTATAAATCAGGAAAACCAATGTGGTGAGGAACAGCAAGAATCCATTTTTTGAAAGAGCACAGGTAGACCTTTTCAAGGGTAGCTGACTTGTGCAGGTTACAAAAGTGTATGGTGCCTAAAGCAGCGAATAAATGTAGGTCACATTTGGCAAATTAAAGGGTTGTGTGACAAAGGGCACCAGCGAATGGGTCAAAATGTTATGAAAACCACACAAACATAACAAATGTTAAACCTTCCTGCATTCCCACTGGTGTCCTGATGAAAACGGTACCTCACATGTGTGGGTGCACCTACCTGGGCGCCAAAGGGAAAGTCTAAAACACAAGTAACCCCAAGTCTGTTTTCACACCTGAATTTCACACTTTCTCCAGACAAGCACAACATACAGATATGGGCCTCGGGTGTCCAAGCCACCAAGGAAAACAGGGAACCCCATGCATTTCCGAAAAGAGGACACTTGTGGGAATCCGCAGAGGTATGATTTGCGCAAATTGGCCAGAATTTATTACTCAGCAGACACCCCTTCAGAGTCCGAAATGTGGGGAAAAAAATACATTTTCCGCACATTTCACTCGGCGCACCCATCAAAACACGCCGCCAACAACACATGGCCTACCGTCCCGGGTTCCCACAGGTGTCCCGATGAAAATTCTACCTCACATGTGTGGGTGCACCTACCTGGGTGCCAAGGGGAAATCCTAAAACACAGGTAACCCCAAGTCTGTTTCGACACCTGAATTTGACACTTTTTCGAGACAAGCACAACATACAGATATGTGCTTTGGGTGTCCAATCCACCAAGGAAAACAGGGAACCCCATGCATTTCTGAAAAGAGGACACCCGTGGGAATCCGCAGAGGTATGGTTTGTGCAAATCGGCCCAGAATGTATTACCAAGAAGCCCCAGCAAAGTCTGAAATGTGCCCAAAAAACCCACATTTTTCACTTTGTCAGGGGTTCTGGGTAAAACATTCTGGTCTGCTTTGCGCAAGTTGGACCTCTGTGCATTCACACGGGTGTCCTCTTTTGGGAAATGCATGGGTTCCCTGTTTTACTTGGTGGCTTGGACACCCTATGCCCAAATCTGTAGGTTATCTACCCAAACTCTTTTGTGGTTATCAGTTGGTTAGACCTTTCCCTTTGCAGCTAGATTGGTGAACCCACACATGTGAGGTACCGTTTTCGTTGGAACACCTGTGGGAACACGGGAAGTTATGACATCTGTTGTTGGCAGCGTGTTTCGGTGGTTGAGCACAGTGAGATGTCTGGAAATTGTGTTTTTTACCCCCAAATTTGGAATTTGTCGGGGGTTCTGGGTAGTAGATTCTGGGCCGCTTCACGCAGGTCAGACCTCTTTGCATTCCCACGGGTGTCCTCTTTTGGGAAATGCATGGGGTTCCCTGTTTTCCTTGCTGGCTTCGACACCCTAGGCCCAAATCTATAGGTTGCCCACATGAACAAATTGTGCAGTGGCGAAAGGCTTGGGGTTGCCAGCGGGTTACCCTTTTCCTTTTGCACCCCCAATAGGTGTACCCACAAATGTGAGGTACCTTTTTCGTCGGGACACCTGTGGGAAAGCGAGAAGGTATGACATCTGTTGTTGGTGATGTGTTTCGGTGAGTGGACACAGGGAAATGTCTCTGAAATTGGCTGGAAATTAAGAAAATTCTCAGACATTTCACTCTGGCCACCCACCGAAACACACCTCCAACAACACATGACCTACCTTCCTGCGTCCCCACACGTGTCCCAATGAAAACGGTACCTCACATGTGTGGTTGCACCTCCCGGGGGCGCAAAAGGAAAAGGGTAACCCACTGATAACCCCAAGCCTTTTGCCACTGACCATTTTGTTCATGTGGGCAACCTACAGATTTGGGCCTAGGGTGTCGAAGCCAGCAAGGAAAACAGGGAACCCCATGCATTTCCCAAAAGAGGACACCTGTGGGAATCCACAGAGGTCTGCCTTGCGCAAATTGCCCCAGTTTTTATTAGCCACAATCCCCGACAAAGTGTGATATTTGGTAGGGAAAAAACACAATGATCACTTTGTCTGGGGTTCTGGGTAATACATTCTGGGCCGCTTCGTGCAAGTCAGACTTCTGTGCATAGGGCCACCCCTCTTTCTGTCAAATATATCCCTGGTGGCTAGTGCCCCCCCCAATCCCACCCAAAATTTCCTTTTGTTATTATTATTATCATTTGTTTGTTTTGTTTTTTGCCCCCTTCCCTGGGGGCTGATGATCAGCCATCTGCCCCCAGGGGGCCCTAACCTGCAGGCCCCATCCTTTGGGGGGCCTGCACACTATTTCCTAGTGGCCCTCCCCCAGCTCCCAATTGGATGGGAGGGCCACCTTATGTACTCCTGCCTGGGGGCATAAATCTGCCCCCAGGGAGGGCTACAAGGGGTGGCCCCCCTTTCCACTTGGTGTGGGAGGGGGAGGACCACCACCATTTCAGGGGGGCACAAAAATCTCAGGCCCCCCATCCCTGTTGCTTTCCGTTTATTTTTTGTTTATGTGTTTTCATTTTTTTTGCCCCCTTCCCTGGGGGCAGATGATCAGCCATCTGCCCCCAGGGTTGTACACATATGTGCCCCATACTTTGGGGGCTGGGGGGGCGAGGTCTGCTTACTGTAAGCAGCCCCCACCTCAACCCCGCATTCAAAGACATCCCTGTGTCTAGTGGGCATTGATGCCCGCGCATCGAGCGCCCTGCGCCCAATCCGCGGGCAGCAATGCTGTCACAAAGGGTGTCATTGGAAAGGGGAGAGTCTCCCCTTTTCAATGACACCCTTTCCGACAGAATCCGTGGTGGTTAGGGCCCCCAAACCCTCTCCCCTTCCCATCAAAGTTTTTTAATTTTGCTTTTCTTTGTTATGCCCCACCCCTGGGGGCAGATGGTCACCTGTCTGCGCCAATGGGTCATTATATATGTGCCCCCATACTTTGGGGAATGGGGGGAAGAGGGCTGCTTACTGTAAGCAGCCCCCACCCCCCACGTCACAAACATCGAGCACCCTACGCCTGATCTGCGGGCAGCAATGCTGTCCCACAGGGTGTCGTTGGAAAGGGGAGGATCTCCCCTTTCCATCGACACCTCCCCCGATCTCCGGTTTGAAATACAGGCGGAGATCGAGGGGGAGAAAGGTGAACACTCACCTTATATTTTCACTGCAGCAGCCGAAAATGGCTGCTGCAGTGATTTTACTTTCAGTTTTACGCTGACGTGCTTTACGCACGTCCACGTGAAACTGAAGGTAATCCAGCCCCCTGGCAGTGAGGGGGGACCCTCACATAGCCCGGGGGTTGGATTACAGTTTTGAGTGATCCCTGGTTTGCAGGGATCGCTCAAAACAAGGTGCCAAAAAGGACAAGCTATCTCGGCCTTGGCACTGCACATGCAATTCCAAGGACGAGATATCTCATCTTTGGCACTGTAGGGGTTAAATCTTTTAAATCTTGCAACCTGTTCTGTTCGTCTCATTCCCTACTGGGATGAGTCATATTTTATGAAGTTGTATTGGTAAATCAGGGAGTGAGTCTTTACATTTGGTGACCCCCCCACGACGTGATCCAGAAGGGTGAGCCGAGGAAGACCCCCATGTCATGCGCGAGATCCGGGACGCCCCCAGCAAAACCATTGCCTCAGAGGTTGACCAGTGTGCGCACAAAAAGAAAGCTTCCAAGGGTCCCCGTCATCTTTGCAAATACCCAACTGCTCGCCGAGGCGGGTCACGGCTTGGTTTGGGTGCAGCCCTGATTGTGGATAGATCATGAGCTGAGGCTCTCGGACCACCCCAGACACGTGAGTACCGGTTGCGAGATTCTCAAAATAAGGGTCAAAATTGGGAAACAGTGGGTGTGAAGATAAGGGCAAAATGGATAGGGGGAATTGAATTTTATTGTCAGGAACTGTGTGAGTGCAACTGATAGGCTTTTCTTATTTATCCTTTATATGGCCATTAGGTTGTTGTGGATAAAGAGATAAAAAGGAATACAGGATCCTAGCTCCGAAGGGGGGTAGAAGGCGAAGCAGTGTAGCATCGTCTTGACCAGTGCTGGGTATAGGTGGAGATAAAGAAAATAAAACGTAGGAGTCTCATATATTTAGTAGACTTGGAGAAGTAACTTAGAATATTTTCTTTCTGTGTCAACAGAATTCTTTAAGGAGGTATTTGAAAGGGTCTCAGAGGTGGGGAGTGAATGAAAAAATAAGAATAAGAAATAAGAGACTAGAACTAAACAGAGCGGCAATTCATATTAGAAGCTAGTTCATGTGACATATTAAATGTTGTCGAAGTGAGTTGTTTTTGTCTGTCGATAAAGCATGTGCGTATTATGTTTTGTATGGAATAAATATTGAAGTAAAATGTGTGTTGAGGTTCCTGAAATTAAGGTGTAAGTAAACAAGGTTGGTAAGGTCCAACGTGGTGTGGGTAAACAAATACTGAAAATAATACTAGAGTTTATTTGATTGCATTGTGTAATACACCTAGCATAAGAGCGAGACACAAAAAGAATTGAGGCAAGAGATTATGGGGGGAGATACACCGCTAGCGCATATTTGTCAACACCTCCCCTTGTACAGTGACAAAATACAGAAATATCATGAGCAATGGCTTACAGAGATAAAAGGAGAGGGTTCATCCCACATATGGCCAGAAGGAGGGTCCTTTGAGAAAAGAGCGCTAGACCTGGTGGCAACCCATTTGTTAGCAAAGTACCGAGGTAAGCAACTGCAAAATAGACGGGAAGTACTAGATTCATGGAGGATGTTTGAGGAAACATCCATGAGCAGTGACACAGTGACAGCGGCCTCGACGAAGGGAGAGGGAGTAACAGCAGAGGAGTGTACAGTAAAAACAGGAGAAAATTACCTCACTAGGCTTTACACATTATTAACTAGGCCCGCAGCAGGATACAGCGATCCCAGGTATGTGCCTGCGCCAAGTGCCCCGGCAAACCCAGCTGCTACGGCACCGCCACCTTGTGACCCAAGAGGGCTATATGGGCCAACTGTGGACATAGTGCAGCTAACTGGGGATTTAGAAAGACAACTTACTAATACTCAAAAGGAAATAACACAGTTAAGACCATTGTGTGATAGGGGTCAGATGTTGCCCGGAGGAGGAGAGGTACCACCTACTGTAGCTAGTGATCTTACACCTCTACCCAGCGTAGCGGGGCGGTCTACACCATCTCCACCACCACAGGGGAATGTGCCCAAGGGACCTGAACATGAGTGGCAATCAGGAGAGTTTTTCTTCCATTTAAATGACAAGCCAATAAGGATAGTACGAGCAGAATCCACATACAGCCAAGGAGGAGAGAGACAAGGGGAGAGAGAATCAGATGATGATATAGATGAAGTATGGAGTGATCTGGATGAGTACGAAGAGGGGGTAGTGGCAGCAGGATACTCGCTTCCCTTAAGGCAGGACACAGAGGATGGGGGAAGGCTCCCGAGATGGCAAAGGAGAATGAAAAAAATAGTAGGAAACATGTTGTTAAGTAAAGCAAATAAGGTAACTGTAAGCAAAAAAGGAAGTAAGGCCAAACTACAGATGCCTCTGATACACAAGGGAGCATAGAGGCCCCACTACATACCATGGGCACAGATGGATAAAAACAACTTGTTGAAACTACTCCCTCCACTTTCCGGTGGGCACGGGGAAATGGATACACGCATTTGAAAAGCACTTAGCAGGGGTGCCCTTGGCGATAGGGGATGTAAAAAGTTTATTAGTGTCTGCAGTTGGAGACAGCAGATGGAGTGTGGGTGCAGATGGAGTGTGGGTGAAGGCCGGTTTCCCAGGAATAACACTAAACTTTGACCGCCATGATAAGTCATCATTCAAAAATGTGAGGGCGCAGGTGTGGGACACATTTCGGAAAACCTTCCCAGACACCCCAGACTTGCATTTAGTGATGCAATGCACTTTGGGAGAGAAAGAAGAGGCTGCGCAATTCATCCTTCGGGTGCGGGATTTGTGGAGATCAGAAATGGGCACGGCATGGAACCAATCCACCACCCTATTCTACTTTATAATTAAGTGGGGGGTACAGAAGGCCTTGGATAAAATAGCTGGGATTGAAGCCAAAGGCTGGTTGGAGATTCAGAGCATTATAGTACAGCTTTGTAGGAGGATCAAAGAGAGAGAGAGAGAGAAGGAGATAGCACAGAGAAGGTTGGCAGACGAAGCACAGTTAGTTGTGAATAAATTAGTGAATGTCGCAGCAATCAAATCAATGCTACCCACTGAAAGGCAGGAAGAAGGGGAGGAGGGGTCAGGAAATACACCAGCAATGATGGCAGCAGCTTGGTCTGCAAATGGGCAGGAGAGGAGCAATACGAAGGGCCCCAATGGCATGGCAGGCCCGCAAGAGGACGAGGTGGGTACAGGGCACAGAGAGGAGGATTTGGGGGGATGGCAAGCAGAGGGTTTGGAGGACAAGGAATGAGGGGAGGACCCCAAGGGTCATGCTGGAACTGTCTGAGATGGGGGCATTTTTCAAGAGAATGTCAAATGCGACCAATGGGATATTACCAAGGGCCCCCTCCCATGGGAAACAAGCAGCAATTTGGTCACCCACATCCAGGAAGCCCATACGGGTTACCAATGGGTGTGGGTGGGAAACATGAACAGTATTGTAATGAGCCCCAGCAGAGTGTTCAAAACATGGTACCTAGGCAGCAACACCAAACGCAAGGCATGCAGCAACAAGTAGCACATCAAAACACAAAGGGAAATGCAAATATAAACATTTTTGCAACAACTGCAAACGGCACGCTGGCACCTTTTTGCAGCGTAGCTGTAGTGGGGACAATGTCTTTTCAGTCCCCGAAACAGAAACATATCCAGACTAGGACAGCCCACAGAAAGCACTTGCGTGTCCAGTCCTATCAACTACACTACGTGAAGAAAAGGAACCATTGGTAAGTGCGGAGATAGGCAACAGTTCATCTTTATGGTGGATTCAGGAGTTGAAAAATCGTGCCTCATAGAAGGCCGGTTCCCGCTCTCGGGAAATAATTTGGAAACGCAGGGGTTCTCTGCAGCCATTTTAAAAGTTCCTTACGCAAAAGATCTAGACATAACGGTGGGGGAAAGACAGTGCGAGCACCCAACTAAATCATGAAGACTTGCCAATACATTTGTTGGGAAGGGACCTCCTAAGCAAATTGGATATGACCATCTTCTTTACAGAAAGGGGGATAGTATGCTCCGGCCCAGGGGTACATCCAGTAAGGGCCATGTTAATAATCAGCACAATGATACATTAAATTGCAGTACGAGGAGTGCCCATTGATATTGATTTATTTATTTATTTTGCATTTTTAAAGCGCTCACGCAGCCCACAGGCATCAAGGCGCTGTTACAGGAATTGTTTGTTTTTTTAGTTGCATAATTCTTTTTGTTAATCTTAGTTGCGTATTTATAAAGCGCTTAAACACCCAGAGGTTTCTAAGCGCGGACCCAGGGATCGAACCTTTCATGTCGTCTTGCTTCCAAGGCGCGCACGTTGCCGTTAAGCTACCCTCCCAGGACATGTTCATTTATGGAATACGAGTACTTGCAAGAGTGGTACCCGAGATAACACGCAAGGAATGGAGAGTGCCATCAGATTTTGTTGCCCCCCCATTGTAAACTCAGATATTGTGCAAGGTACAATAATGTCTATTGATCTGGAAGGGGTACAAGTGTCAAGCAAACGTATTGCGGTGATAGGACTGGGCACACATGGATGCGAGTAGATAACAGTGCTGTGTATAGACCCAAACATAGCTTTACTTGATTTTACTGACTTTGAAAGTGATGGGAAAATTATAATGGAGATAAGTGTACTATGTGACATAATGATTCAGCACAGGGAAATACACAACCCCCTCCTGGCTAGTGTCAGTGCACCACCCACTATATTTGAAGCTGATATGGAAAAAGTAATGACAGAATTATGGACAACAGGACCACACGATGTAGGCCTTTTGCAAGAGGTCACACCCATAAAAATAAAATTGAAACCAAGTGCAATCCCACATAGAGTGAAGCAGTATCCATTATCAAGGGAAGCACAGGAGGGAATACAAAAAACTATAAATGTGTTATTACAACAGGGTATAATAATGCCATCAAATTCACCCTGTAACACAGCAATTTTCCCGATTAATAAGGCAAGGAGCGTGGCTTGGAATATGATACATGTCCTCTGCCCACTTAATGATGCCATACAGAAAGAATTCCCTCTAGTGCCTAACCCAGCGTCCATCTTACGTAGCATCCCAAAGGAGGCAACCTGTTTCACAGTTGTAGATCTGAAAAACGCCTTTTTCTCAGTGCCACTCGACCCCAGTTGTCAGTGTCTCACAGCCTTTACTTTGGGGGGAAACATATATGAACATTGTAGATTGCCACAATGGTACTGTGAGAGCCCCAGCATCTTCAATAGAATTTTGCAAGAAGTCCTTGGTAATGTGGATGTAGAGAGCACGATAATTCAATATGTGGATGATCAACTCATCTGCAGCAAGAGTGAGGAACAGTGCAGGGCAAACTCTATTACATTGCTAAATTTACTAGCTACAAAAGGGTACAAAGTGGACAAGGGCAAGCTTCAATACTGCCTAGCAGAAGTACCTGGGACAGTTGATTTCAAAAGATGGTAAAAGAATTATACCTGACAGAGTGGCAGCAATACTCCATGCAATAATCCCCAAGACAATGGAAGACATGCAGAAATTACTCGGCATATGTAATTCCTGCCGTGTATGGATTCTGGGTTATGCTACCTACACACGACCGTTATTGCAAGCATTGAAAGAAGCGCAAAAGAACAGTGCCCCAATAAAATGGACCCAGGAAATGATGACACAATACTTCAAAATAAAAAATCTCATCACGCACGCCGCAGTTTAAGTGAACCCTGATTATGACTGGGAGTTCTACCTCTTTTCATACTGCAATGGAATATTGATGACAGCAGTGCTGACACAAAAGACATCACTAGGCCACAAGCCATTGGCCTACTACAGTGGCACATAGTGATGCAGGGCCACTTCACGTGCGAACAAGTTCTCGCTGCAGCGGCTTTCGCATTAGAGAAAAGCACCACAATTGTAATGGGATGCTCAGTGACACTGTATGCAGAACACTCACTCTTTGCCATTCTGGAAAGATCTAAATCAACACTCACAACACAAAGAGCAACATCTTACGAGATCATAATATCGAGCCCAAATGTCCATGTAGTTAGATGTAAAAGTGTGAACCCTGCTACATTCATTACAGAGCCCTGTACAGTAGAAGATATGCAAGAACACAATTGTGCCGTGTTAGGCAGAAACCTGTGCAGTTCCCTTAGGGAACACTGCAAAAGATTTAGGACTACAGGTGTTAGCAGTAAACCCACTTGGTAGCAGTCTGTACCACCCAGGTTTAGCAGGTAGCTGTGGCTGAGCAGTCAGACTTCTCTCAAGAAAAGCTAGGCAGTATACAAAGTATACACAATGGTCACTTAGACACAATAATACAAGCTAACACTGACCAGAGCTTTGGTATCAAAGTATATAATTATTTATTTAAAAACACACTGTTTGAAACACTCCAGCACTCTTGTTGTAAAATATTCTAAACACAGTTACTATTGTAATATATATACCCCTTTTTTCCTTATCAGATAAGTCACAGTAAAACACCACTTATTTTCATACAGAGGTGAGCGCTTAACTAGATGGCACTCCAATATGTTTGTGAGAAAGGGAGGGAAAAAAGACAGAATATGGAAAGGTACACCACTCTAAGATTCAGGAACACTGTTAGCAAGGCAGAAGAGCAAAAGTCACTGGTGAGCCAATATCCAAAGGCTGAGCCCACTCTTAGAGAGAGCAGAGCACAAATGTGTCCAAGATCACACAGTTACACTAGGCTTAGAAAGTCTTGCAGAGGGTTCAAAAAGAGTTTAGAGAGGCTTAGGAAAGTTTAGCCAGGGTGTCCCAGGTTCGAAAGCCGGGGGCTAAATCTAACCCGTACAGTCGGTAGAAGGGAAACCAGGCGGGACACGGTACCATAAGTGGGAAGGATCCTCCAGCGATGGCAGTTGTTCCTGGCAGTGGGTGCAAGTCACGTTGTTGTCCAGGGGAAGAGAAGATTTCGACTTGGAGGAAAGATGAAGGTCGTTGCACTACCAGGGAAGAAACCAGCCGCTGAGTTTTCCGGTTAAAGGTGGTACCTTTGTTCGCGGTCGTGGTAAAACGTGGTATCCCGGTTGCCGCGGTGCTTGGCACAGGCAAGGCGGCCACGAGGTACGTCGGGAAGGCGAAAAGACGGTGAAACTGGTTATCCCAACAAGTCAAATGAAGAAGACTCTCCGGCGGGAGATCTCCTCTGTAGTTGGGAAAAGTGGTGAGACGGTCCAGCAGGGCTCCACCGGTGGTGGTGTCGTGGCAGGTCGGCTCAGCTTCTCCCTCGTCAGATTCTTAGGTCCTGTGGCGACTTCTGAAGTTCCAGTCCCCAAAGCCCTGCTTTTATGCAGAAAACCCCCATTCACTCAGCCTAGCTGTCACTCAAACATGCTAAGTGGTGAGCCGGCCGGCTCACCACTTGGGCCAATCAGGACGGAGTGCGACTTGAGTTGCCTAGGCAACTCAGTCCAGGGTGCCTAAATCCCCCTCCAGCCCTCCTAAGTACCCCAGATAGAGTGGCACCACTTTGGAGGGCTTCTGTGGAGAAGCCCGTCAAAATGTGGAACAAAGGGCTCGACTTGGGTTGGAGTCACAGAAGAGAACACAAACGCCATTTTAGAATCAAGTTTTGGCAAAAAATACCAACCGGAGAATTAATATTAATTAAATAAACCGGCGGTATGTTCAAGCCTACCGTAAATAATTAAATAAAGATAGTAGCCTAAAACAATGGGAAATCCCATAGGAAAATAGTTGCGGTTGAATATAAAAAGTAGTATCCACTGCCACCAGCCAAAACTCGATCAGGGGGGACGGAGACGTGCCCCCTCAACTAACAGACCCCGGGGCAATTGAATTGCCCCAGCCTGTATGTCCACAATATGATGGTTTGTACTGGTTCTGTTCAGAATTTAAGACTAGTAAAGTCAATGGTGACTTTACATGCCCTGGGAGACAGTAGTCAGTCCCAGGGTATGGAGTCTATACTGGGGGGTCACTATGACACCCCTGTGTTACTGCACTGAGGGTGCTGTGTAACACACATCACAAAAACACATGAAGCCCTCTGGGGAAAAAGACCCCATAGCCCATTAAACACGTCTAGATTCAAAGAAACACACTCAAATCATGTCCAAGAGTGAGGGTAAAAGAGTCTCACTCTTGGCAGGAGAAAAAAATAAACCCCAAAAATCCAGCAGAGCTGCTGGGGGACTCACTAGGTTAGGAAATTCAGCCTAAACAGAGAATTCTCCCTAACACTCGCCCCCCCCAGACTAAGGGACAGGAGGATTTAATCCACTCCTAGATGGACGTCATACCTCTAGTCGATGACATACATCCTAGAGAGTCCATCAGCATTTTGATGGTGACACCCTGACCTGTGCTCAATGGTGAAATCACACCCTTGCAAGCAGATTGACCATCTCAATAGTTTTGGATTTTTTCCCTTCATTTGCATTAACCATCTCAAGGGCTGGTGGTCAGTCTGAATGACAAAAGTAGAACCATACAAGTATGGCCTAAACTTCTTCAGTGCCCACACAATAGCAAAGCATTCTCTTTCGATTGTTGCCCACCTTGTCTCAGGATCCTTCAGCTTACGGCTGATGAAGCAAATGGGGTGCTCCCTACCCTTCTCATCCAGTTGGCTTAGAACTACCCCTATACCTACATTGGAAGCATCAGTTTGTACAATGAAAGTTTGGTGGTAGTCAGGAGCTCTCAATACTGGAGCTTGGCAAAGAGCTTTCTTCAGTTTTTCAAATGCCTGATTGCACTCCTCATTCCATTTGACCTTTTTAGGGAATTTTGGAGAGGAGATTACATTCAGTGGAGAAGCTATGGTCCCATAGATCACAAAGAAAATCATGTAATACCCAGTGAGGCCTAGGAAGGCTCTCACTTGGGTTTGAGTAGTAGGTGTTGTCCAATTTTGCACAGCTTCAATCTTGCTGAGCAAAGGCCTTATTTCTCCACCTCCTACCTCATGCCCAAGGTAGACCACCTTACTTTGACCTATCTGGCATTTACTTGCCTTGATAGTCAAATCGGCCTGTCCAAGAGCCTGCAAAACATGTCCTGGTGGTTCACATGGTCCTCCCAGGAGTAGCTGAAGACTGCAATGTCATCCAAGTATGCCATGCAGAAGTCCTCCATCCCAGCTAGAACTTGGTTCACCATCCTTTGGAATGTAGCAGGTGCATTTTTTAATCCAAAAGGCATGACCTTAAACTGTTACAAGCCAACACGGGTGGAAAATGCAGTTTTCTCCTTGGCATGGTCTGTCAAGGCTATTTGCCAATAGCCTGACGCAAGGTCAAATGTGCTGAGGTACTTGGCTGAACCAAGTTTATCCACCAACTCATCTGTCCTTGGTAAAGGGTGGGCATCAGTCTTTGTGACTGCATTAAGAGCTGTATAGTCCACACAGAACCTCAAGTCTTTGCATCCTGCCTTTGGTACTAACACAACTGGGCTAGACCATGGACTAGTAGAGGGTTCTATTACCCTGAGATCAAGCATCTTCTTGACCTCGCCCTTGATATGGGTTCTCACATTTTCTGACATTCTGTATCCTCTGCTTTTGACTGGCAGACAGTCACCAGTGAGTATCTCGTGCTGTCCCGAAGGGGTCAAGCCTGGTGAGAGTGAGAACAGGGAGGCAAACTGATTTAACATAGAGTTGCACTCCTCTTGTTGCTCAGGTGTCAGATCTGAAGAGAGATTGACTTCTTCAATTTTTTCATCTAAAGGTACACCTCTGAGGAGATCAGGGAGAGACTCACTCTCTTCTTCCTCTGCTGCTGAAGCTAGAAGCAAAGCCCCTACTTCAGGTCTGGAGACGTACGCTTTTAGGCGGTTGGTGTGGAAGACTCTAGGTGCTTCCCTGGGTCTGCCCAGATCCACCAGATAGTTGACCTCTACAAGTTTTCCCACAACTTTGAAGGGTCCCATCCATTTGTCTTGCAAGGCCCTCTGCCTTGTTGGGAGCATAACGAGAACTAGCTGGTCTTGAGTGAACTCAACCATGTTAGGCTTTTGATCATGCCAATGCTTGACCAAAGCTTGTCCAGCTTTCAGGTTATCACTAGCTTCTGCCATCATGTGTGACATTCTCCTTTGGAGACCTATCACATAGTCAGTCACTCTGACTGGCTTGAGCGGAGGAGCACCTTCCAACCCCTCCTTAATCAGGGCCAATGGACCTCTGACTGGATGGCCATAGAGAAGTTCAAAGGGAGAATAACCTACTCCCTCCTGAGGGACTTATCTATAAGCAAAGAGAAGGCATGGCAGTAGAAGGTCCCACTTTCTTTTCAGAGGTTCCTCTAAAGCACCTATCATGCTCTTCATGCTTCTGTTAAACCTTTCTACCAACCCATTGGTTTGGAGCTGGTATGCGGTTGAGAACTTGTAAGTAACTCCACAGGTTTTCCACATGGCTTTCATGTAGTGGGACATAAAGTTTGACCCCCTGTCAGATATTACTTCCTTAGGAAACCCAACCCTGGTAAAAATACCAAGGAGGGCCTTAGCCACAGCCGGAGCTGTAACAGTCCTCATAGGAATTACCTCAGGGTATCTAGTAGCATGGTCTACTACAACAAGGATAAACCTGTTGCCTGAGGAGGTAGGGGGATCAAGGGGACCAACAATGTCAATCCCTACTCTCTCAAATGGGACTCCCACAACTGGGAGAGGCACTAATGGTGCCACATTCTTGGAGCCAACCTTACCAGAAGTTAGGCAGGTATGGCAGCTCTTGCAAAGCTTATCTACTTCTGCCCCCATTTTTGGCCAATAGAAGTAGAGTGAGAGCCTTTCCTTAGTCTTCTTGAAACTCAAGTGACCAGCCAAAGGAACCTCGTGGGCTAAGTGCAAGAACTGTTGTCTGTTTTCTTGAGGTACTACAAGGTGTTTGTAGTCTCCAGGTTCAGACTCAGTTGGTTCACTGGAGAAGAGGCCATCTTCCCAGTGCAACCTATACTTCCCAGGCTCTTGCCCATCAGCCTGAGCAGCTGCCTGGTGGCGGAGACCCTCCAGAGTTGGACATTCTCTTTGTCCCTTATGGAAAGCTGCCCTGCTGGGCTCACCTTCTGCCAGTAAAGACTGCAGCTCAGGATGGTCCTCAGGGTCTAGGTCTCCAATAAGTTCTTGGCCTGCCACTAGCTCTTCTTCAGAGTCTAGTTCCACCATGCAGGGTTGTACCTCCCTCTCAGCCTCAGCTGGAGGTGGAGTTACAGGTGTAGCTGTTGGAAGCACTGGAGTGCTTGCTGCTGACTTTTTCCTAGGAGTCTTGGGTTGCCCCTTTGCTCCTGATCTGGTAGTTACTGCAGTGAGTTGCTCCAGTGGTAAAGGAGTGATCTCTGTCATCATCTCCTGAGATAACCCTCGCAGGGTTTTCTCTCTTGCAGGTTTTGTGAGCTCCTGTAACCTTTTACTAGATGGTCTGGGGGTATGTGACACAACTCCAAGAGCTTTCAGGTCATTACCCAACAGAACCCTACCTGGTACTTCACATTGTACACTGACAGGTATTTTTACAGCCATGTCATTACACTGGATGAGAACTGGTAACTGGGGACACATCTGCACAGGCCCTCCAGCTAACTTGGTGAGGCATTTGGGTGCCTTAGCAACATCCTCTGCCTTGAAAAATGATTCATCCACCACAGTTATGCTGGCCCCGGTGTCTCTAATGGCAGGAGACTCCTGACCATTCACCTGGACACTGTTTTTATAATACTCTTTAGTATTATGTGGGATAGAATTATACACATCTAAATTCTGTTGTTCCCACAACTCCAGAGAGACTAAAGAAACACTGGGTGAGACACCAATGGGTTCATCAGCCAGCAGTAGAAAGTTTCCACTTGCCATTGGGACATCCTCTTCTGGAGCGAAGGCTAAGGAGGCAAGTTGGATCCCTGAAGGTTAACCCTTGCATCTGGGATCTCCTTTCACATGGTCAGTAGAGCCACAAACAAAACATTTACCAAATGCCGTCTGGAATGGAGGCTTGTTCTGACATCCCTCTGGTTTGGCACCAGAGGAGACACTATTCTGCTGTGGTTTCCCTGGTGGCTTACCCTTCTGGTTTTGTTTGGGGCCCTCTTTGGAATTTGTAGTATTATAATTCTCTTTGGAGTCCTTTTTAGGCTGTTTCCCCTCATCCTTTTTCTGAGTTACCCCAGAATCCTTGTGAGTGGCCCTGTTGGCAACCCACAAGTCAGCAGCCTTAGCTAGTTTTCGGGAATCTAATTCCTTTGAATCAGCCAAGTGCTGTCTGAGCTCAGGAGAACAGGCATCATAAATTGACTCCAACATAAAAAGATACTTCATACCTTCATAAGTGTTTACCTTGTAACCCTTAATCCATCCCTCTATGTTTTTCAACCCTTCACTCACCCAGGTAGCCCAAGGGGTACCATCATGCTTTTTGAGGGTCCTAAACCTCTTAAGATACTGGGAAGGGGTCTTCCCAAATCTAGCTATCAGAGCTAGTTTCACACATTCATACTCTTTCCTATCCTCCTCCCCCAACTCCATTACCACATCAGTTGCAACAGGGGGAAGCCTAGAGACCAACCAGGTGAGTAAGTCATTTCCTGTGATGTTCTGGAGCCCATGGTTATATTCAAACAGAGACAACCAATCCAACACATCCAACTTAGGCTCATACATACCAACCAATTCTTTAGGCACTCGGGGTCTTTTAGGACTGGAACTTCTAGAGGAGCCAGAGAGAGAAACATTTTCGACAGATAATTTCTTCATTTCTAGCTCATGCTTGAGCTCCATTTCCCTTAGCCTTAGTTCTTGATTCAGTTCCTGATGTCTCTGTTCAGCCTGAGTATTCAGTCTCTTGAACTCTAGTTCAAGTTTCATTTTCTCTAATTCAAGTCATTGAGGACTAAGTGTGGGACTTGGCAAAGGCCCAGTAGGTACAGCAGGTAGAGCAGAGAGAGGCCTAGGGGGGACAGTCACAGCAGCCTCACCCTCCTCTTCTGACTCTTCCTCAAGATTATCAACATTTTGATCAACATCAATCTGTATACTGTTATCTACATTTTCTGGCATGGTAGGTTCCTCTGAACCATCATCCAGAATTTGGTTAGCTAACAACCTTTCTATCAATTCCATTTTCTTGCCTTTAGTCAGGAGATTCTTATGCTTACATAGAAATCTTAAACAATCAGCAGTTTTTGTATCAAGGGACTCTTGACTATAAGTTTCCATAGTTGACATGTTAGAAAGATTACTTTTTCAGTGCTAAGCTTTGTGGTTGGTTGTACTAAGGTATCCTAAAACACTCTAAAATGTATACTCAATACAAATACCACTCTGCCACCAGTGTTAGGCAGAAACCTGTGCAGTTCCCTTAGGGAACACTGCAAAAGATTTAGGACTACAGGTGTTAGCAGTAAACCCACTTGGTAGCAGTCTGTACCACCCAGGTTTACCTGGTAGCTGTGGCTGAGCAGTCAGACTTCTCTCAAGAAGAGCTAGGCAGTATGCAAAGTATACACAATGTGCACTTAGACACAATAATACAAGCAAACACTGACCAGAGCTTTGGTATCAAAGTATAAAATTATTTATTTAAAAACACACTGTTTGAAACACTCCAGCAATCTTGTTGTAAAATATTCTAAACACAGTTACTATTGTAATATATACACCCCTTTTTTCCTTATCAGATAAGTCACAGTAAAACACCACTTATTTTCATACAGAGGTGAGCGCTTAACTAGATGGCACTCCAATAAGTTTGTGAGAAAGGTAGGGAAACAAGACAGAATATGGAAAGGTACACCACTCTAAGATTCAGGAACACTGTTAGCAAGGCAGAAGAGCAAAAGTCATTGGTGAGCCAAAGTCCAAAGGCTGGGCCCACTCTTAGAGAGAGCAGAGCACAAATGCGCCCAAGATCACACAGTTACACTAGGCTTAGAAAGTCTTGCAGAGGGTTCAAAAAGAGTTTAGAGAGGCTTAGGAAAGTTTAGCCAGGGTGTCCCAGGCTAACACAGGTTCGAAAGCCCAGGGCTAAATCTACCCCGTACAGTCGGTAGCAAGGGAAGCCAGGCGGGACACGGTACCTCAAGTGGGAAGGCAACTCAGTCCAGGGTGCCTAAATCCCCCTCTACCCCTCCTAAGTACCCCAGACAGAGTGGCACCACTTTGGAGGGCTTCTGTGGAGAAGCCCGCCAAAAAGTGGAACAAAGGGCTCGACTTGGGTTGGAGTCACAGAAGAGAACACAAACGCCATTTTAGAATCAAGTTTTGGCAAAAAATACCAACCGGAGAATTAATATTAATTAAATAAACCGGCGGTATGTTCAAGGATATCGTAAATAATTAAATAAAGATAGTAGCCTAAAACAATGGGAAATCCCATAGGAAAATATTTGCGGTTGAATATAAAAGGTAGTATCCACTGCCACCAGCCAAAACTCGATCAGGGGGGACGGAGACGTGCCCCCTCGACTAACAGACCCGGGGGCAATTGAATTGCCCCAGCCAGTACATCCACAATATGATGGTTTGTACTGGTTCTGTTCAGAATTTAAGACTAGTAAAGTCAATGGTGACTTTACATGCCCAGGGAGACAGTAGTCCGTCCCAGGGTATGGAGTCTATACTGGGGGGTCACTATGACACCCCTGTGTTATTGCACTGAGGGTGCTGTGTAACACACATCACAAAAACACATGAAGCCCTATGGGGAAAAAGACCCCATAGCCCATTAAACACATCTAGATTCAAAGAAACACACTCAAATCATGTCCAAGAGTGAGGGTAAAAGAGTTTCACTCTTGGCAGGAGAAAAAAATAAACCCCAAAAATCCAGCAAAGCTGCTGGGGACTCACTAGGTTAGGAAATTCAGCCCAAACAGAGAATTCTCCCTAACATGCCACATTCGAGGGGCAGGGAGATGATATTCCAAAAGTAAGCAAAAACGTCCTCGAGGAAGGATAAATATATTTTGTAGATGGGTCAGCATCAATCGACAGTCAGACATGAGAAAAACATGTAGGAACAGCAGTGATAAGAATAGAAGGGGAGGAGTACAAAGTTATAGTGCAGAAACGCCTCCCATCACCCTACTCAGCACAAGCAGCAGAGTTGATTGCGCTAGTTGAAGCACTACATACAGCCAAAGGATGTGCAGTGACAATCTATTCTGACTCGGCATACGTGACATTAAGGGTAGATTCGTGGTTGTCACGATGGTGAAGAAGAGGGTTTAGGAGAGCAGATGGTTCACCTGTACAACACGCAGCACTGTTGAATGATTTCATTGAAGCACTAGCGGAACCATCAGTGGTAGCGTTGACAAAATGTCATGCACACACCAACAACATGGACGCAATCTCAATCGGGAACGTGACAGCAGATGCTGCCACAAAAGAAGCAGCCTACTTTAATGTCCCCCAGCCACTAGAGTGCATTGTAAAGACACAGAACCAAGAAGAGCAAGAGAAGGGGTACAACCGCACCTCCATACTACAGATAATTAATTTACAAATACGTAGACCCCCAGAAGAGATAGAATTATGCGAAAAAAGAGGAGGTATACAGTCATCCACAGATTTAGCAAAGCTAGTGATGCCTGTAGAATTATTAAAAATAGCATTTCACCAGACAGCTGCTTTTTCCAACAAATGTAACAAAACCACATATTGTAGCAGACATTCAGGAGGAATAGTTTGTCCCCAACTTACAGGAGCACTTATCAAAATTACCAATAGAATGCACCACATGCCAGACATACAATTCAGGTATGACCCTCAGGACATTACAAGTAACACTGCCACGCCCTGTAGGTCCTTTCAGAGAGCTCCATATTGACTGTGCCGATATGGGAAAAAGATGTAACGGGGAAGATGCCTCATTGTAATATTGTGCCCCTTCTCCAGGTGGGTCGAGGCTGGCCATGCGCCCAACCTGAAAGTGTGCAGCAAACTTTTTGGTACAAGAAGTTTTCTCTCGGTGGGGCATATGCGATGTGATCAGGTCAGATAACCACACTCATTTTGTAAATGACCTCTTCAAGGAAGTGACCACATTGTTATGGGTAAAGCACAAATAATGTTTGATTTACCACCTGCAAGCAAACGGATTGGTAGAAAAAATCAATGGCTTACTCAAATGTAAACTGTCCAAGCTATGCAACACACTTAAAAAGAACTGGGTGTATTGCTTGCCCCTAGCACTGTTCCAAATCAGAATGCTGCCAAGTAAGGACCATCATTTGAGCCCGCACGAAATAGTGACGGGACGGCGCATACATACGCCACTTTGACCAGTAAGAAGAGCATCAGATGCTCACAGAGCTGCCACAGTGCTAGGGGATGAATTTAAGGAATACCTTACCCAACTGATACGTGCAGTATGAAGTATAGCAAAGCAAATAGCACCTCCATTCACACAGAATAATGAAAAAGATACAACAACGTCAGCACAAGACAGCCCAACAGGACAGCTAATGCCAGGAGAAAATGTATATGCGCGCAATTTCATGCAGAGATGGAACTCCCTGCGATTTCATGGCTCTTATGAAGTAATATATTGCACGCCTACCGAAAGTGAAAGTGAAGGGGTTGAAGTACTGGGTGCATCTCTCATATGTGAGCAGAGCACACAATAGTACCACACCCCCAAGTGAACAAAGGCAAAACACAGATGCTGGAATACCGTAAAGTAGAGAAGGAAAAAGATGAGAAATAAAATGAAGAAGTAAAAAGGGGAAAAATGATAATTACTAGAGAAAAAAGAGTGCATAAAGGGAAAAGGAGTGCAAAAATGACAAAGGTTTATACAAAAGTTTGAGAAGAAAATAAAGTGTACAGTATATCTCTCCCTTCCTGTCTCCTACTATTCCTCTATATCTTTTTATTGTCTTACATTGTCAGATTGTTTTTTCTACAATGGTAATAGAAGTTAATGAAATAAAAAGTAGAAAAATGGATGTTAGAAAAATTAGGATATCACTTACTGAAAGGTTTTTTTGATCAATTAAAGTAAATATGAAAGCATTAGTAAATGTATGTGAATAGCAGTGTGAATGTCAATGGAAAAAGAAATAATGTATATAAAATTGATGTATTTTTGGTGTACTTAACCCTTTTATGTCTCCCCTTCAGGTGGAAATATGATGGAGAGGAGGTCCTTCACTAACAGCGACACAAATTTAAATAGTGATAGTGTAGTTAATAGAGTGAATAAATATTATAACTACGAGTGTGGCTTAACGTTTGTAGCAACAGTATGTTTTCTGTAATGTTATTTTGCCTTGGATTGAACTGGAGTTTGACTTTCATAATTGGGGATATGAAAGAGGGGGGGAGTGGGGTAAACCTGATATGAGAAGGATCAAGCCTTATATTGGCTGCAGTTAAGACAATTTGCACACATAATGGATCTTTTAAAGATAATCTCACAATGTTGTATAAAAACCGAACTGTCAAAAGCCCTGTTTTTCCACTTGCTGCTATGGGTTTCGATAATGATAATGAAACTACCCAATACGATGGTGATTATTCCCTGTTCGGTGCGTCTGACATGACATATACAAATGTACATGCAACCACAGAACTTACCTCATACGGCACTGTAATGCACTTTAGCCCTAATGCCCCAAGCACCCAAGACTCTCCAGTATCACAGTCTTGGCAAGCTGCTAGTGAACTAAGCGATGCAACATGGGCAAACGTTTTTCCTATAAAGTATGAAAGAGTAAAAATGATAGATAATAGTAAAGAGGGTGGAGGAGGCAGAAAAGGGGGGCGGGAGGGAAGAGCTATGATGCAGACCATGACCTGGGATTAGATGTGATCGAAGACCCCTGAAAAAATGTGTATGAGTAAGCCACAAGGAGTGATTAGCATCAAAGAACCATTTTTTATTATCAGAGGGACACAGTTCACAGAAAACAAATGGCATGACGAGACAACGCCTTCTCCCTTGAGGTTCCTAGATACAAACTAAACACAGATAGTGGCTCCAGCTTCCCAGTTACGGCTGCCCAATCCTGGAACAAACTCCCCTTAGAGCTTAGGACCGACCAACCCTACCCCACATTTAGGTGAAAAATTCTAGCTTGGTTTTGGACCAATGATGTCTAATTTGAGCTACGGAAGAATCTCTCCCAGACAGCTCCCTCCCAACATGCCACTTTACCACATGCAGGTACCTTGCAAATTGTATCTGTATTATGTCCGCCCTCCGTAACACTGTATAGATATCTTTGCCTGTATGTAACTATGTAATGGAACATGTATATATGTATATAACCTCTGGTAACTAAGCTGATAAGTATCCCTGTAT
Source organism: Ambystoma mexicanum (assembly GCF_040938575.1). Classification (NCBI taxonomy): domain Eukaryota; kingdom Metazoa; phylum Chordata; class Amphibia; order Caudata; family Ambystomatidae; genus Ambystoma; species Ambystoma mexicanum. Next base: position 364,039,943 of record NC_090934.1, on the reverse strand, counting down.
GTATATAATTGCTGGTAACTAAGCTGATAAGTATCCTTGTAATGCTTGAGCCCAACAACCTTCGGGTTCGGCTGCGCCATATCAAATAAACAAACAAACAAACAAACAAATAAACAACCAACAATCACATGCAAGGCTGAGGCACTGCGAGGTCTCACTGAGGAGAGCTTTGAATGGGTCAAAGAGACATGCACTCCAATATGGTCCCAACATATCGCAAAACTCACGTGGGTTACAGCTCTCGAGAAACCCATCAAAACACAGAAAGAAATTGAACATGAACTTTATTTCCGTGGCGAAGGGAAGGTACAGATGGTAACAAAACAATCATCAACCCAGGCATGAAAAAAGGTACAGCGGCTCTCATGGATGTGTATTGGGTATGTGGCAAACAAGCATACCTGCATCTTCTCATGGAGTGGTACCTGTGCCATGGCCACACTGCATTCGGCATTAATGGTGATTACAGAAAGTCATATCCAAGGGGGGAGAGGTTCGGCTGGCATATCGACAGCACCTCAGCCAGCAACAACAGAGCCCTCCGCATATGACATTCTGTCTGAAAACAAACTACAAGACAGAGTGTCCCGCAAAAGAAGGTCATCTAACTACATATCCAGTGAATCGTCAGAGCTCCTGGCTGAAATTCCAGACAAATATAAACTCTTCAATTCCACCGAGACATTTTTTGCTTCCCTCCTGGCGCCGGGACTCCAGGCACGGGCAAACGCCAAATGGCTGCAGATCCTCCGCTGGGATCTAATCCAACTGGCCAATGACACTGAAGAGGAATTTAACGTGATCAAGGTGGAACTCTTCACCCTGCGGTTAATGACAATGCAGAACAGGTACGTCCTGGATCTCCTCACAGCAATGGACGTTCGTGGTTGCCGAAAAATAGGGAGTGTCTGCTGTACATTCCTACCTTCTGAAGATGCAGACAATGGGACCCTTTCCCACGTCATCTCGGCCGTGCATAATTTGGGGGAAAGAATGTGGAAGGAAGGAGGAATAGAACCAAGCAACTGGTTCGATTACATTTTCAATTGGATACCATCCTGGTTCAGTGTGATGATGAAAATTTGTGTCCCACTCATCTTTTTCTTTTGCTATTTTTCTGTGTGTGCCAGGTGGGCATTCGATGCTGTGCAAAATCAATACCTAGTTCTGCTATGATGATGGTAACAATGGGCAAACCGACAACGGTAGCAAACATGAAAGATGCACAGATCCAAACTGGGGAGTCAGGCCCCTCTAAGTACCGCATGACGGCAGTATACCGTCATCCTGGTGTTAGGGTGGACAACTTGTATCACACTACAATTAAGGAACCATGGGGACTACAAAGGTGTAGAATGGACTGGGTAGATCTGGATGAGTATGGGGGAATATATATGACCTGTACACCTGATGAATATGCTAGAAGGGGTCAAAGTTTACGAAGTGTTTGTGGGGCTTGGATGCCAAATAAAGGGACACCCGCATGGGATGAGGCAGTAGAAGAAGCTGAGTACTATCGGAATGAAAATAACCGTAAGGATTAGTTTGTTACATTAGATGTAACGAAAGGGGGGAATGTGTGGGAGTGAGGGGTCGTTTGGACCCCCGTGCACATTCTGCACGATATGGAGCACTTGCTCATGCATTAGCAGGGGACGCCTCCATTGCCCTTGTGCTAACATTAGCATAATTGGGGCTATTGCGGGAAACACTTGGCTTCCATTTTGTGTGCCCTCGACTCCATCTTTGGACTAGGCCTCACTCCGATACTACAAAAATACTTCTCTCACCTCTGCAGCGCTGCACACAGCGTGCTGATGGCCCCCACCTTTTCTTCCCCTTTCTGAAAGCTTCACAAATCCCTTTCTCACGGATGCGCCAGGAATAATTGCAACAAATAGTAAACTGTATCATCTCACCCTTCCTCTGTGATCACTGTCCTGTGTGTGAACCGGCCTGAACCATGCCTTGTAGCTCATCCATCTCCACAAACCTATTCCTACTCCCTTGCCCCCGCTGTTGGAAAATGATTGCCAATGTAACCCGGTGCCTCCTAAGGTATTCTCCTGATGTACCAGAAGTGTGGCCCTGCTGTGCAGCCCACCCCAGAGTGCCCCCACTAAATCCAGACCTCTGTCGTGCTATGTTATGTCCTAAAACTAACATATATCATTATACTCCCACTTGCCTTGATGTGCTAAGACCCGCACAGTCGCCCAGGTTATCACTGGGGACAAGCCCCCTAAACCCTGTATGCCATAAAAGTCCCAATGAAAGATGATATAATCACGTGCATGCAATTTATAGGTTTTCAAGATTTACTCGAAGGTATACTAATAATTGCTGCTTATTATATGTCTAGTGGTAGTTTTACATGCCAGCTTAGTTAGTGTCAACTCTACCTCGCCGTGACCTAACCTTCACCCCTCCCAGACACAGGCAGCTGGACCTTGTGACACTCACCCTCCCGCCAACTGGGCAGCCTATCAGGAAAAAGCAGCGCCTAAAGAAACATATGTGACATCGCTCCCCAGCCAATCCTGTACTGATGTAATACCCTATGTTAATGATGTCACTGATGAAGCTGTTTTGCTTTATATTTCCATGTAACTGTATTGTTTGGCAGGGCGCTCTCGAGGCAGCAGAGTTCTCTGGATGTCAACTTTATATAAAGTCTTTTAAATCTTGCAACCTGTTCTCTTAGTCTCATTCCCCACTGGGATTAGTCATATTTTATGAGGTTGTATTGGTAAGTCGGGAAGTGATCCTTTACTAGTGTCTGGGCTAAACTGGGTGTGTCTGCTATCATTTTGTAAGGCTATGGCTCACTATCAATGCCCACATATTATGGTTCTTCATTGTGTACAAAATAGCTTGGGGTATGTTACTCCAATATATTTGCAGGTTGCATTAAAATATATGTTCTGAGGTTTAATGGAACTGTTTCCATGTGCAAAGGTTATCTTTTCAGCAATACATCCAAGGAAAGTGTGGAGATGCCCAAATGTGTTTTATGCATGCCTAGAACAAGGTAGGTACCTTGTAAATAAAGGTGTATGTGCTTTTTTGAATGGTGTCGGTGTGGCATCTTTTGAAAATGAAAACATCAAGAATGATGCTGCAAAAAGAATTCTGAGTGATTGAGTGATTTCTACTGATTGTGGAAATCAGATGTAAGTATTCAAAATGCACTGAGAAAGTGTATGTGAAAAAGTTGCAAAGTGCAAGTGAAAACATGTGTAAGTAGTGTGTAAAACAGAAAAAAATAACAGAAAGGCTCTTTTAAGAGCCATCAATGTACAATACATTGTTTAAATTAAGTGTGAACCTCCCCAGCCCCTTCAATTGGACGATCTGTCTGCGGACACCACAGCTGTCCGCAGACAGCACATGCCACATCCGGCATCTTTTTGCCTGGCATGTAAAGGGGACTACAGAGGCCATGGATAGTAGTGGTTTCCGCTGACTTCGTGGGATCAGCCAATCAAGTTTCTTGGTTGTGGCATTCAGGAAGAGAGGGTAGCAGGAGTTTTGGTAGTGGGAGTTGTGAGAGGATTGAAAATGAACATGGCAATGTCTTTCAGTGGGCATAGTGTTTGGATTTTGGGGGACTCTTGGGTGAAGGTGTATGCTGAGCATTGAGGAATAGCCAAAAGATCTTGGATTCCCTGAATTGGAAGTGTTCTGGTATAGAGTGCTTGGCATCAATTCGGTGGATTTGCTCCCATTTTGTGCAAATATGGTTCAATTGAAGCATCCAGACATTATTATCATTTATTGTGGTGGGAACAATTTGGGGAACGTGATTGGAATTTCTTTGCAGTTTACAATGAAGGAGACATTGGGAAAGTTGAATGAATTGTTCCCTAATTCCAAAATAATTTTTTCACGCATTGCGCAGATATAGATGTGGATACATTACAGTTCACTTGGGCCACACATTGAAAAAGCGAGGCACAACGTCAATAAAGCTGTGTGTGCTTTTGTTAAATTTGATAGGACAAACATTTTTCAGTGAGATGGAGTCCATCTAACTGATGTGGGAATCAGATTTTGGTGGAAAACATTCAAAATTCTTTGAAGCAGTTTATTTGAACGTGAAAAGAAATAATGAAAATTAGTGAAATGTTTTCTTAGCTCAATTTGTAAAACCAAAAATTAAAGATATATCTAAAAGCCAATAACCCTGAAAAACTGTTCTTTTAATAGCCCGCAGACTTTGTAGGGTGCACAGGGGCCACCATCTTCTTTTTGCACCTTTATTTTTTAACTGTGAAAGGTGGCTCCTAAAGGAACCTTTTATTGTATATTTTAAACTTAGCATTTTTTGGGCATTTTCTCTCAGTGGAGGGCAAGAAGGGAAGGGGCACCAACCACAGGGACAAAGGGGCAGGTGGTGCGAGGAAGATGTTGGGTGGGCTTTAATCAGGTAGGTGGCAGTGTTTCTCATGCTCCTTGACCACAGCCTAGAAAGCACTACAAAACTGTTCCCACCCAGAGATCAGTGCTTAACAGTACATGCATAGCACTGTGACCCTCGAGAAGTAAGGGTCAACAGCGTTCTGTATGGCATGTGAAGCCCCCACTGGGATCCTCTGCCCCAAAGAATTATCGTTTGTGGTGACAGTAGCAGATGAAGATGATGGGGTGGAGGAAGTCAACCTGCCCTTACTTGAGAAAGGTATTGCCTTACTCAGGCAGAGCACTCTGGTGGGCGGATTTGGTGTGGCGCCTCATGGAAGTAGTCCTGTAGGAATAAAAACCAGGTTTCCTGCGACTGAGTACAACTTTGCACTCACTGCATCGAACCTTGCTTACACAAGCCTTTGGGACATTTCCAACGGTTGGGAAAAATTGCCACACCCAGGATTAACTACAAGTACTGGTAACAGGGACTTCCTCCACTTCATCCTCTTCTTCCTCTTGATTCCCCTCTTCTGCGTCACCGGGCCTGTTCCCCTCTCCAGGCCCCCCAGGTTGTTGAGGTGGTGGTGATGGGGGTGGCTGGGAAGAAGGGATGGCCATAACAGATGCCATGATGGTCTGCACGAAGTTCTGCAAAACAGATCTGCAAAGCAGATTCTCCCTCCTGGATAGCCAGATTGAGAATGAGGAAAAGTAATGGGTGGGTCCCTTTAGAGGAACCGTCTGCGGACAGTCGTAATGTTCGCGGACTACTGAGTCGCAAAAAGGCCTTAAAAAGCGATAAAAAGTCACTAGATCAACATAGAATGGGCGTGGGAGCTGTGCAAGATTTCTGCTTGAAACACCATAGATTGACTGGAAAAAACACTTTTATTAAACTGTCCACGGCCACTGTTCATGGACACCGCCATCACAAGGCACAAGCGCAGTCACTTGATGATGTCCGTGGATGCCCGTAACCCTGACAGATATTCCTGGGCATCCTCCAGGTGGGAATCACAGAGTGCATGCGCCGGATGTCCGTAGAACAGGCACCGTGTCTGCGGACTAATTAAAAGTGCATCACAAGAAAAAGGACATATCTGGACATCCTGCCTGTCCGGAGGCACCTCCATTTTGAGTGCGGACACCCCCGGGTAGCCAGTTTGTCCACAGACTGATTTAAAATGCACCACACGAATACGGACATGTCCAAGCATCGCGACTGTCCGGAGACACCCCGGACAGTCGCGTAGTCGGCTGACTCATAATGGGAGTTTTAAAAAAGAAGGTAATACCACAATAAATAAAACATTTGTAGCACAAAAAATATATTTATTCAAGAAAGGGATGGGGTATCGGAATGGGAAACATAAATGGAGAATTAGGAATGTGCGTACAATAATCATGAGGGGAGGAAGGCAGTGAGGTTTCATCAAATTGTCTTTGATTAAAATAATCAGAAGTTGATGTGGAAAATTGCTGGGGACAAGAGGGACAGGATCAAGAAGGACAGTGGAAGGGAACATTTTAATGACACGATTTTTGATATGCTGTAAAAGTTCCTTAAAATCACTACACAGTTCATCAAATGATTTAGAAAAGTTCATGATTTCAGTATTTACAGTTGGGGATAGGACTTCTCTTTCTGATTCTAAGGATTGTGAATGATTAAACTGGGTATGGTTTCTTCATGAAAACTATGTACTGTAAGAAAATAGAAATTATTATTTTAGTAAGGTGTGTACAAAGTACACTATTTGGTGACATTAAAACATCTATTTTATACCATTGGAGATGTTATCGTCACTCATTTCTTCTTTTGGGAAGTTCACCTCTAACCATTCAGGTGTGCTTGCCATTCACGTAAGAATAAAAAGGGCTTATGTCTCATAACGCATTTCTATGTAATGAAAGCTGAAAAAACAAAAATAGATACAATAAACTTACTACTTAGTGAGAATGTGTAGTCCAAAAAGCACCTGGTGATTCTCAATCTGTATGCAGAGTTGTAGTGAGCGGATTGTATGAAGTGTACACTTATGGTTTGTGGTTGGGCATTCCATTTTAAAGTGTGTTATATAAGAAAAATAATCAGTTTTTTTAACTTGATTGTACAAAAAGGTATATTTGCATGTTGTAAACATTAGTTGTGATTTTAGGTCTCTGTTTGTTGGTTGATGTGCATTTTCTGTAGGTCTCCCCTATAATTCTGAGCCTTATAAAGGCCACCCGACATCTGTGAACTACTGCACTGTCTGCGGACTGTATATCTGCCATATTGGGGTGGAGGGTGTATAATATAGGGAACCTGTAGCAGATTAAAGAGGCACTTGTTAAAACCTATGAATTTCACTGAAAAAACATTGTTAAAGGGACATTATAGTTAAGTTGCACTAACAAAACCCCATGAAATTCAGTGAAAAAACATTGTTAAATGGACGCTATGGTTACAGGTAAAACCAAAAAACCCTTGAAATTCGCCAGTAATGGTACGCTAAGCAACCATAACTCGCATCACCTCTGTGTACTGTTAAGACTAACATCCAGGGCATCAAAGATGACATCACAAATGTCATTGATGACATCAGTAATACATCACAAATGAAATTAATCGTGTTAAAACATCTCTAAAAGGGGTTGTGTTTATGATATTTGTAACAAGGGAGATCCATCATAAACTACTTAATGGATTAAAGAATGCGCTCATCTCAATGAAACATATTATTAGTATACTGTTGGTAAACAGGACCCTAATCATACATGCAGATAGGCAATTCTTGCAGCATGCACTATAGCAATGCAATATTTTTAATTTGGTAATTTTGGATACTAAAATAATGAATAATACCTTATCAGAGTTTTAAGTAATAAAAAAGATAGAATATATAGCTAATAGGTAATAGCTAATGATTGAAGACTTTATACACACTTGTGTTAGTACAAACAATACACATGAAGACCGACAATGCATACAAATCCCAGACACATACAAAGAAACTTAAGTAAGGAGGAAGGAAACAACACTACCAAAAAATGACAGTAACATTAGACTTCATCATGAAGTACTCAAATGATTTGTGTTTTTTAGTATTGCTTATTTCACCATGTATGTGTACCATGAACGGATTTATAAAATTGTCTTTATCAGTGAACACAATCCTGTGGCCTGAATATGTCAGTGAACAAAAAGAAATGGGCCAGATATGTGATGTCATCATTGACATTTGTGATGTAATATTTGAAGTCCTGGGTGTTAGAATTAGCAGTGCGCTTAGCATACCATAACTGGTGAATTTCAAGGGTTTTTCTGTTTTACTTGTAACCATAATGTACCTTTAACAAAGTGTTTTCACTGATATATATGTATATATATTACAGGTCCTGCGGTAGCGGCACTGTACTTATGGTTAAGTTGCTCAACTCATAGGAAGAGCACTTTTTGGGTGGCTTATAACTTTTCTCTCTCTGGACAAATCCTTATCAAACCTTGCAAAATGCGTATATGATCCCTTCTGAATTTCATTGGCAATTTTGGAGAGGTTTCAGCAAGGGCGGGCAAAGTTATAGTGGGGATCTCAAATGTTTTTTTGTTTCCATAGATGCAATGGAAAAAAATGTCTCACGTCTACAGCCCAAACCTCTGCATGGATTTTCACCGAATTTGGGGCAGGAGTGGCGGCTTGGTCCCGAATTTGGTGTAAATCCATCCAGTATTTTTTTTTTAAAAGGCCCAAAAGTAGGTAAAAACAAATTAGTGATATCTGGGTTCAGTCCGCTGACTTACTTCCACGTTCGGTCCGCGGACAGGCCTCCGATTGGTCAAGAGGGCGACGTGATGTCCATGGACATGGGACCCACCCACTGATTGGATGGTGAAAAGCGTGAAGTGTGTCAGATTTTGGAAACGCCCGCCATGTTGGATTCGCCGACATTGGCCGGTGTCAGCCAACATTGCAGTAAAAACCTATTGAAAAATGCATTGCCTTGTCAAACTCATCAAACAATCTCTGGGGATGTGGGGGGTAATGAGGATGGGATGGAATATGGCCGTAAGTAGCCAAAAATCAGGTGTTTTTCATCCCTGAAGTCCGCAAACAGTCCAGATGTTCAGGTACAGTCCTGTGATGTTCGCAAACACTCCAGATGTTCGGGGACATCTATGCCTTTTTCTGCATTACTGGGTTAGTGAAAAGCAGTTTTTGGATGGCTTATAACTTTGGCACCACTCAGTGACACTGCATGATATTTTGGAATGTTATTCTAGACGTGATTCTGAATGGTTTTGGAAAGCGTGGAGCTGTTTTGTCAGGAGGGAACAAAAGTGGAGGGGGGGTCCCAAAATATTGTAAAGGCTTATAAATGTGGTGCCATTTGATGAATCTACACAAAAGTTTGCAAAAAGATTTTAGATCTAGATATACATGTATTTATAACGTGTGGTGGGATTTTGTCAAGAGTGGCCTAAATTAAAGGGGCCTATCAATATTTTTAGATTTTACTTTGTTGCCATTTGTCGAATGTGGACAAAAGTTTTCAGAAATATTATAAACCCAACGTTGAATGTTTGTGTAAAGTCTGAATGGATTTTGTCAAGTGGGGGTTAAGACATAAGACTATTGTATGTACATACATTTTGACACTTTTGAAAAAAATAAAACATGGGCAGATTTCCAGCAAACCTGTGTAAGGAGCATTGACAAGGACCTTAAAGCATGGTTTTGCAAATATGCCCTTGTTTTATTTTTTGACAAGTGTCATAATGTAGGTACACAATTAGTGATATACCTTTGAGGAGGGCCCACTCTCGGAGCAACTGGATTTTGATTATTAGGGGGCAAAAAGAATCGATGTAAAGATTTGTCCATTTCCTCCCTTCAAAACTCCAAAGTAGGTGGCTTTTCAATATTAGCCCCGGGCATATTATTTCCGAAGGGCCGCCCACCCCAAGCTCAGATCGCGGGAGAGACTGAGAAGCCAAATTAAGCAAAACTTTAGCGGATATGTTACTCTCCAGCTGCCTTAGTGAAATACTGTGGTCAGAGGCATGGGCCTGTTCATTCAGCCGCACAAGATCATCCAGTGGTTCATACGTTAAAGAATGGGAATGAACATAAGGCTGGGATGGCTGTATCGACCCTGATCACTGAGAGTAGGACTTCCGATATTTATTTACGATGGCCACTCGCGCTAGAGCAGCAGCTGATTCAGCAGAACCAATTTTTTAATACATTTTTTGGCACCCATTGGCTTGTTTGCAGCAGATAGTTTATGTTTTTTTACTTCTTTGTAAACTGGTTACAATTAACTGCTTTAACCTTTGGCTCAAAGATAGTATAATTTTGGGCTGGAGTCACCTCTACAACATCTTGTCTGTGAGAGGAACAAGCCCTCTCCCGAGTCAAAGTTAAGTCAATTCGAGGGTGCTCAAATTGGATTACATTCTTAGTTTTACTCTTTTTTTTCTATTTTAATCAAGGGGCACCAAGTTGACAAGACACTAGCACGTTGTTAGGGGGATTAGGTATACAAGGCGTAACCACAACATCTGTCTGCAAGTTCGAATTTAAGAACCTCAAAGCTATAGCAGAAGTTGTTATCTGCTTTCATTCTGCATAATGGCATTTTGTAGAGGAGCAGAGCAATTAATGAGTAGAATATCCTCTGAAGATACAGAAAGAGCAGGCTCCGGAACAACCGTTGAGGCAGCACCCTTAATAATAGTAGGGTGTGCGGTACAATAGTGATACTAGGTTACGTTTTTTACATTTGTTACATTAGCCTGTACGAGCTGGGTTATCATGCATGTTCTGCGGTTATTTTAGTGTCTAAGGTTTCATAAAGCCTGGTGAGTGCAAAAAAGGGCAGTATTCATTGATTGTAAAGAAATATCCAACCCTACCGATAATTTCTCAGCACTTACCTTGGGTAAATCAAATGGAGGTGCAAGCTTACAGCGGGGAGTGGGTTGCAGAAAAGAGCTGGACGAGGCAGACACACTATGCGCAATGGGAGAGAACATTACGGGAGACTGGGAAAGTACCCGCCCTCGCAGAGGAACATCGGGATTAGGTAGAGCCAAGGGAGGGAGAACTGGGAAGATTTCCTCCAGCCTCTCACTGCAGGTCTTATCAAGATTTAAATCTGTAACAACAGCTGAGGCAAACAGTGGTAAGTCCAAAGTATTACTACTCGCAGCCTTTGTAGGGCTAGATGGCTCACCTCTGAGAGATCTTTTAAACAAAATGACAGCCGACTCTGACACCGGTAATGGGGGGGAAGCAATGTTAAAGTTAACACCCCCGCTTAAACTAAAGAGTCGGGAAAGGGGGAAATGGAAGGGGAAGGCACTGTAAAGGTACTCCTTAGATCGGGTGTGCCGTCTAAAGTAGAGGGAGGGACTGTAATTGGAGGCTTTCCCACACTAAGAACTCGGGAGGCCAGAGCACAAATGTGCGGAATAACCGCCAAGGGAGAACAAGTGGGCACTTTTGGAATGGACTTCTTTGTGTGCGATAGATGGATAAAGCGGGAAGAGGACTGGGGAGTCATCAAAGCCGCAGCCGTGCAAGCCGTAATTGCTTTCGAGTTCGGCATACCTGAAGTTAAAAATATCGACTTTGACTGAGAACATGGAAAACAAAGGCACGTGCAAAAGAAATACAATTTGGGAAGGACAAATGTTTACAAAACTATGCAAGTATTAAACTAAATAACAACAAGACATTAGTATAAAACAAACGTAATAGTCCTCCCTGAGACCGAGATAAAAGAGAGAAAAAAAAATAGATAGAAGATCCAAGTCAACCAAAGCTCACAAAACACAAACAAGTCCAAGACAGCCACAGTCAGCCCTTTCTAAACAGGGGTTACTCAAACAGGGTGCGCGCAGTGGTGCTGGGTAAGAGGGTGGGACTTCCAAAACTTTGAACATTTCCCAGAAAACAACACCTAAATAAAAGTAAACATGAAAATAAAAGCTCTGTCCAGGAAAGCAAACATAACAGTTAATACTCCAATCAGGTAGGAAAGTCCATTGTCCATGAAAGTAATTCATTTGAGAATACCGTAGGAAAGTCCATTGTCCATGAGAGTAATTCGCTTGCGCATATCATTGAGTTTGTTGGGAGAAAGTTTGAGGGAGACAGTTACAGACAGCTCTTTCTAAATAGGGCTTACTCAAACAGCGTGTGCGCAATGGCGCGTGCGTGGAGGATGATATTAGAATGCTGGGTAAGAGGGTGGGACTTCCACACTTTGAACATTTTCCAGAAAAAAAAAACAGTTGAGTTTGCTGGGAGACAGTTTGAGGTAGACATCCACAGACCGCCCTATCTAAACAGGGCTTACTCAAACAGCACACTGTGATTTAGATCTGGTAGAATTTGTGGATGAACATAGATGTAGCATAGTAAAATTATGGATATCTTCTGGGGTGGTGATGAATCTGATCTGGCAGGTTCGTTCAGAGCTAAGTGCCATGGGTTTTATAGTTGATAAACAAATAAACCCAAATCTCGAAACATTTCCCCTGCGGGTCGACCACAATGAAATACGAATTGTTGACCAAACGATGGGTATTGGTGCCAGGTGTAACACTAAGGACATGCACATAGATAACTACCCACAAGGCTCTTCTCCTAGCATCTCCCAAATTAAATAGCAAGACAATTTCCAGAATCTCAGATTAATCTGCCACCAAAATACAATGATGGGGCAAAAATCTCTCACTAGCAGGACTTAACAATGAGAGAATAGTAGAAGTGGGAAATGTTCCCTTGCCTCGTCGAATATGCGGGGATACAAATATTTAACATTCAGTAATAACAACGTTTTGAATAACTACGATATTTTGGCATTGCAGGAGGTTTGGCTAATGACGCCACCAATATGGAATGAACTTCACATTGTCCTTCTACCCGTAAAACTACTAACGGTGAGGGGTAGGTCTATGGCAGGGCTAATGATGGTGGTTAAAATTGCAGCCAATTTAGAACTTTCTTCGTGGTTCATTCAACTGGTCAGAATAAATATGACACATGGATTGATAGCACTGATCAACACATACTGGAATCACGTGGGAATCTCAGATGAAGACTTATTGAAAGATTTCAAGTTCACCTTAGAGTGTGTCGATGATGAAAAAGAAGTCTGACATGTAATCATAGTAGGAGACCTAAACATCACATTTTTAACAAAGACCCCACCGGTCCAACCAAAGGCAATGCTCCAACGGTCTGCCCTAATGAAGGAGAGACAGATGATGATGGTGAACGGAGCAACTAGTGGAGACATCACTCCAAAGTGCACCTAGCAGAGGGGCAAATAGTCTGCCCTCATAGACAACATATGTGTTAGTCAGAACCTCTTTGCCAAGGTAGAAACCTTTCAGATTATCCCTCAGTCCAGTAGTGTCCACAATTTATTAGAATTAACGTGGGTTAGAGAGATGAGCACAAGGATGGTTTACAAAACAAATATCACCAATGTGACAGCTTTTAATCGTAGAAACAGGCTTAGGTGGACTCTGCCGATCCTGGCTGATTTAAGAAATCGACTAATTCAATTTTCCAGACTTGGAAATCAAGAGCCTAAAATCACTAGTGGCTTTTATGTCACCATACTGGAAAGATACCAACAGAAAGGGAGACATAATAAATTAAAGAACATCACACACATTCATACCTATGAACCCAGAAGTTATTAGAAAAACTCATAATATAAAGCGAACAGACATGTGAATTTAAACATGACACGTCCAAGACACAACTAAATCTGAGGCCGTTGCAAACAAAATGTAAGAACTGGATAAGAGCTAGAAAGGCTAACATGTATCAGCGAGATTCACAAAATATCCTGCGATTCCTGGCATCCAAAAGCTCTGCCTTGATCTGGGGCCTTTTAAATCATACACTAGGCCAAAGACAATTAGAAGTACAGATGAATGCAGTTGCAGAGGAGGTATGGGCAATATACTATAAGAGCCTACATGCAGAAATTAACCTTTCCCTACAAATGATAAAACAACTGGTGAACAATAGACTATTGTCTTAGACAGGGACACCATCCTGTATTGCATAAGCAGACTAAGTATGTCAAGGGCCCCTGGCCCAGACGGCCTGTCCAATCTAATGATAAAGACCCATCCTGAATTCTGGGCCTCCATCTTGGTGATAATTTTCAAACAAGTATTTCAATCTAGCCGAGTACCACTCTCCTCGTTAAAATCTATTGTTGTACCCCTATACAAAAAGGGAGACCGGCAAACACCTGAAAGTTACATTATGAGCATCTCTGCTCATAAAGTTATCAACTTCTTTGTGGAGTCTCTCTAAGCTTCTCTTTCTTTCTGTTCCCATTTCCTGTCTTTTTATCTGTTGGGGAGCATTTTCCCCCTAATAATATCATCACCTTCTTTCTGTTGACTTCCCCTACTTTCTTCTGCATCTCGTTTCTCCTTCATCTTGTTTCTTTCTCTTCATTCCTTCATTTATCCCCATTTCTTTCTTCATCTCACCTCTTCTGCATGTCTTCTTCAACCTTTTCTCCTTCTCTCTTTGTTCCCTTCTTTGCTCTTTTTCTCTCTCTTCCTCCATTGTTTCCCTTCTTCTTTCCCTACCTTCCTTTGCCTTTTCTTTAGAATAGTCAAGGCCCTTTCCATCTAGTTTAAGCATGATTTGTCCTCCCACCCATTCATTGGGTACTATTGCTGTATCACTCCTGTCATCCTGTCTACCCTTCTCTCTCTGAACCTCTTCTTCCACTTCTGTTAGCGAGGCTTGCAATTCACGACACTTGTCATATTCTGCATGTGTGGGCACTGGTCCCTGTTTGTTTACTCTCCACGTATAATGTATTCACTAGTGTATGTGGCAAGTGCATATGTGGGATTAGTTTATCTGCCCTCTGCTTTTGATAAATGTAATGGGTATAATCTGTGCAGTTGAGGACTGCTTCTCGCTCTGGGACAGAAGAGGAGGAGCTGTGGGTATCATACACCCTTCATCATGCTGATTAAACATCCATTCTTTGGTATTTGGCTCCACCGCGTCTTCTCAATACACTTTACATAGTTCCAGTATACATAGCCTGTTCTAGAGTTGTTTTACCTTATATGCGGCATGTAAATAGGTGCATATGTGTTGCAGTAATGTCTTCTAATGAGTGACTTCTTGTGGCCAGGGCATAAACATCTTGCTGGCAGTTACTCTAACCTACTGAGTGTGATATTTAATTAATGTGTCCTTATATTGGAGTAATGACTTACATAAGTGGATTATTGGGGTGACTCCCATGATAATGCTTCAAAATACAACTTACCAATACTTAACAAACTATATTTCAATTCTCTATTACCCTTTCTCTTTTTCACACCCCTTCCTAATAATACTTTTTCATGATTAGTACTTCTGCATCTCTCTCTGAGACCATGCATCTTGCGTCACCCAATTCTTCAGAGCGGCACCACAAATGCCACTCACGCTCCAAACAGCCCCACCTCCCTTCTCCTGTCAATCTTTCTAAGTGGCAATTACACTCTGAGAAGCCTGACCTCACTGCTCCTATGTCAGACCACACTCCTTGGTCCACAACACTACATTTCGTCCTCCACAAATAAAAACAACATCTACCATTACAAGATTTTAGCTATTTTACAACATGAGGCTGGTCCCAGAAATTACTACACAACAAAATAAAATACAGCTCTTTTCTCAACTCCTGGCGAGGTAACCTGTCTCTTTTGTTATTACTGCCCGTAACGAGGCTTACCACGTGATCTTTCCCAACCCTCGTCGTAAGCTAGCTACTTTTAACTCTTATTTCTTCACAAATCCAAAATATACAAAAAAACCTTTTTCCAATTTTTTCATGCCTACGTCCTACTCACCTCTGCGGATCTGCTGAAAGTCTTTGGCATGCGTTTCCCGTAACAGCCAGTTGTCCAACTATGCCCTATGGGCGGCTTGTGGGGACCGGACATGACTTTCTCCAAAGGGGCTCCTGTCGACTGCTCTCTGTTGCGTGTAATACCGTTCTTCAGAGGTCGCCTCCTCAACCTTCGGGGGGCCAGCGGGGACCACTCAACAGTCTGACAACACTTAGCAAACCATCACAACCACTTCCATCTGTTAAGACAGCACAGGAAAGTCCCATATTACCCACAGGATTTGGAGTCAATCCAAACCAGACTCAAAAACGAAGTAGACAAAGTTCAAAGCAAAAGCTTTATTATCATCCAAATAACACAGGGATGGCATACAAGCATTACAATCTTGTTTTTCTTGGTGTGTCATTACAAACAATTATTTAAGTAGTACAACTTTGTCATTAATGACGTCATCACATGTTATCATTTCACAAAAACTTAAGGGGAATGGGGATTGGTTAGTGGCGGTGGCTACATATACACTATGTATGGTTAACACATCTAATTGGGTTATACATGTCTGATGGCTCCTCCTGAGGCCACCCTTAAATTGATAAATGTTAAACTATGTATCCTCTACAACAGGTAATTGGTTACCACCTAACTTCATGGGCGGCATAACGTTGGTGTTTACTATTGGTTGGCTTCTTGCTAACCATCCTTGGATACCTGACAGGCCGTCAAGACATGATCCAGACAAGGAGTAGAGGGAGAAAGGTCCATGGACTGTTTGTTGTTCATTAAAAAAGTTACCATCTCTCATTCCTAGGCCATGAGACCAGGACAACTCTTTGTATTTGACCTTGTGTTGCACCTCATGTCTATGTGTATGTGTAGGGGGTATGGCAGATATCCTATCTAATGAATAGGCATTGTTGCTAATGAATAGGCAGTGTTCTTCAATTACAGTTCACTTGTGATGGGATCCTGTATGAAATCGAATGATCTGCAATTATTGGGATTTCAGTTACTACTAATGCGTCTGATGTGTTTTTTTGTTGCCACCAAAAACACTATTGAGTTATTCTTCATGCTGCATTCTTCTTTTGACTTGCTGTGTTACTGCACTTGGCCTACAAAGGCTGGCTGTTCTTTTATAAATCTTTAATTTAATTAATCTGGGATTATCCGGCCGACATCCTGGGAATTCCATTCTTGTGCCCTCATTCTTCTGCTCCAACCTTCCCTTATTTCCACATAACCTCGGCACTAGCTGTATATTTACTGTACATTTAAAGTACATTTACAAGTACATTTACAGAACACATTGCCTGTTTTGTTTTGATTAACATATTCCATTAAGGATTCAACTATTTTGTATACTTTTCAAGTCATCACTATAAAGCAGATTATTCTTGAAAGCCAGAACATGCAAAATATGTGGCCAAGTGCATACATTGCAGATTGTTCTCAAATCCCTGCTTCACCAAAGAACTAAAGTGTGTGCTATCGAGAAATGTATTTAATCTCACTGTTCCATATCTGTCCAGACTAGAACTCCCTTGAAGTGATTGAGTTCACACTTATTGCTATTCAAATCATGCCTCATACATGGTATTACTCTACATATAATAATAATAATAATAATAATAATAATAATAATAATAATAATAATAATAATGTTATGTATATAGTGCTTTTGCCAAAGTGCTTTAGATAGAACATATTTACATACAATATCATCCAACCAAAGTTGTTACTCATTTATCAACCTCGGAGGGATGTAAGGCTGAGTTGGCTTTTATGACCTGCAGATCTTACACAGGTTGCAGAAATGAGCGCTTAACCTGCTGACCTACCTTACCAGATACTACTACTACTACTATTATTATTATTATTATTATTATTATTATTATTATTATTATTATTATCATTAATAACAGTGAGCATTTATTTGAAATCAAAATGTTTGTTTCTTTGTTTACTCATGGCAACTTCTTGTGATATGACTTTCCAGGATCCTATCAAGTAACAAAGATTCATGCCGCTCCCTGTGATGTCATTTTCTGTGTTTTCAAGATGATGCGAATATATGTGGAAAGTAGATGTCCCTGTACGTTTTATTCAGCACAGTGCTTCATAAATCCGAGAACTAGTCCTGCAAAAGTGCCCCTCCCCCCACTGGGTATTTGATCCAGACACTCGCACTTCAGCAGATGTACAACTGCTGATGGCTCTGCTATGTAGAGCTGTTAAACTGAACTCAGGTCCAACTCTGACTCACAGTGCAATGATTGTATGGTAAAACCCAGACTAAAAAACGATTCACCTTGTATTGCTTTAAACTTGCATAATTATGATATGTACGTTGAAAAAAAATAGCTTCCATAGGAGTCCATGAAATGTTCAGCTTTTTTATTGCCATGCACCTGTTTTAAATTATTTCTGCCTGGGTCTAAGAGAGGGAAAGTACCTATGCCTTCCCCTGCTCTGCACGCTCCAGCTATTCATGCCAAGAAGCGGAAGCGAAACACACTAAAGACAGTAGGCAGTGATTCTGAATTATGCATAGATGAAATCTCCAAATGACACGAGGACGAGAAGCAGGCTCACCTCACATGCCCTTGCATGGCGCTCTCTATTACAGTGCACAGGCCCCAGTGACGCTGATTCTGCCAATAGCTGCTGGAAACCACTAACTCCACTAAATGAAGCCAGTATTTTACATTCTTTTTATTATGTGCAGATGTGCACATGTCTGTGACAACCTTCAAAACAAGCACAAAGTCAATTGTTTTGCTTTTTGTTTAGTGAATAGCTTCTCTGTCTCTGCGGAATGACGTAAAGCAATGTTATAAAGGGAACACGGTAGCTATCCCAGTGGGACTCTGCACCATGGCCCTCGTTTGTATGGGTAATCTGCCTTTCTTGCATTGCTGCGTACTGCACACACACTGATGAAGTAGGAAAAGCAAATAGACGTCTCTGTACAGCAGGTGGCATACATAGGGTTCTGTTTGTTTCTCAACAATGAAATGGTCATTGCTGAATCCTCCTTCCCATTTTGTAAGAGTGGGCACTGGCATTATATGCATCTGACATGGGTGAGCATAAGGAGATGTCCAGTAGCCGTGAGTTTGGGATGGTAGCCGTGAGTGGGGATGCTATTGGGAAGGGTGTAGGAACGGGTTCTGTCTTGCTAAGTGGGATATCTCTATTTCAGCGAATTGTGAGACAGGGATATTTGAGAGACAAGTTACTGAAGATCCTGGTTGGAGGGGTCTGTGAGACGGGAAGGCAGACTTTCCTGGTTTGTATTTTGTTGGGCTTCCAGAGTAAAAAGGGATTGCAATACTAGCCTGGACAAAAATAAATCCTATGGCTCAGTGCAATTAAAAGTATTCAATGATTTCAGTGATTTAAACACTGCTTGTTTAATTTGGTATGTACACATAAGAGGCTAAGTACTTGAAAACATTGCTTAAGTAGTATATCCTTGCTAACTAGCACCATGGCTGCCTCCAAACCCGGGTCCAGGTCCGATGTCTCTGAATGGGGACTTACCGGGTCATTCCAATCTTGGAGGACTCGGTAAATCCCCATTCAGAAAACAATTCCCCATTCCCATTGAGCCCCCATTGGGCTCAATGGGAATGGGGAAGGAACTAATAACGGGCCCGCTAAGGACGGCTGCTCAGACCAGCCATTCCTGGTGGGACCCGTTAAGGGACCTCGAATGTGGCAGTAGGGGGTTAATGGCACCGGCATCCTTACCGGTGCCGTTAACCCCATACTGCCAGGGTCGGAATGACCCCCAACCTCAAAACATAATTAAACCTGCCCACGAGAAAGGATATATGAAACTATCTTGTGCATTGAGATACACATACATTGACATATGATACCCGCAGCCCTCTCTTCCCACAATGTCAACTTTGGGTATGCCAGAGAGCAAGTTCATTATAATTAAGTTTGAAAGTGGCAGACAGTGTTCATATCTTAGTTGAGGGAGATTGTCGCTTACTGCTTGATGAAAACGTGCAGTGCAGTTCCATGCAGTGCAGCATTAGCTCAGCCTCTTCTGCTAGGAACAAAGCACGTTAGTACGACAGTGTTGAATCCCTCGGTTGGGCAAACTACAGCTAGCTCATGACAGTATTGAGTACTTTTCGGAGGGACTTTGTAGAGAAGCAGACGTGTACGTCATTGATAGAAGCCGCCCCCTCACCTCCGATATACTGGATGAAGAACAAGAAGACACTGTGTATGACACCAGCACACAGATTACAGAATCTTTGGCCCATTGCAAGGGCAAAGTTGCACAGTATTAGCACTAGGGTAAAATTTGCACTATTTTTAAAAACTCTAGGACATGTTAGGACATGTTAGTAAACTATTGCACTATGACAAATGCCATAGTGCAAGAAAGATACATTTTGGATGTGTTTTTTTCACCAGGGCAAAGTTTGCCCTAGTGCTAATACCATTCCGTATTAGCGCTCGGGCAAACTTTGCCCTATTGCAATAATGCAGTGAAAATATATCTTTTCTGCTGAAGAGCAATTTTTGCCCTATGCCTACACCATGCCAAATTGCACTTGTCATGGTGCCATCGTTTTCCAATATTTCCCAGTGTTTTAAAAAAAAGGGCAAACTTTGCCCTAGTGCTAATACC
This sequence comes from Ambystoma mexicanum, assembly GCF_040938575.1. Taxonomy (NCBI): domain Eukaryota; kingdom Metazoa; phylum Chordata; class Amphibia; order Caudata; family Ambystomatidae; genus Ambystoma; species Ambystoma mexicanum. The sequence continues at coordinate 364,019,997 of NC_090934.1, read as the reverse complement.
GTGCAACTTTGCACTTGCACCGGTGCAATGTTTCTGTAATCTGGCCCCAGTATCATTCCAATACTGCATCTAGTATATGAAAAACGTTATGCACTCCGACAACCGTACCGAATCTACCCTCGAACTGAAGTGGTAGCAGGAGATTTGCAGACACCACTGAACATCAAAGAGCTGTAAGGGGAATCTGACAGGCGCAAAGTGATGTCATATAGAGAAGACATGATGACACACTGAAACGGTATAAGAATACTTAAAGAATAAAGATGTAACTGAAAAAGCAAAGTATGCCTTCTCCTCCTCACTGTGTTGGGCAGATTGGGCTGCCTCACCCTGCTCACTTGTCGTGGCTGATTGTATGTCCTCCACGTCACTGGCCACTGCGGATCCCAGCTCTTCCACCGGCAGTGATTCCTGTGCCCCAGATGTGCTTGTTTTGCGTGGGGCATTTGTGCCAGCAGTGGCTTTTGTCTGGGGGGGCATTGCTGGCAGCAGTGGCTAATTGCTGGGGGGCCTTGCTGGCAGCAGTGGGTCTTTGCTGGGGGGCCTTGCTCTGGGTAGGTTGTTCCTGATTGGACTGCTGCGTGGCCTGTGTATCCTCTTAGCTGGGGGCCTTTGGCGTGGAAGCTATGGGATGATTCAGTCCTGCCCTTGAGGTCGAAGGTCCCTGGCTGAAGGTGTTGTCGCCACCACAGCTTTGACGTGCAGCAGCTTTCTTGGGTGTTGTGGCCTGTTCAGCCACGCTGTGTCTGTTCCCGTGCCTGTGGGGCATAGTGAGGCAGGGCATTAGTCATGGGTCACCATACATCCTTCATACATCGATGCTAGTACATTCAGAGTCATGCACATCCTCCTAGACATGTTTGAGGGCCAGACATGGTGCACACAGGATTGGGGGGGGGGTTCATTGTCGGAGCATCCTTCTGGTACAGCCATGTTGTGCATGGTTCTGTTGGGTGGCCCACAAGTGTCTAGTGGTTTGTGTGTTGAGGTCATGCCACAGGGCTGTTACACTCACCTGGTCACTACGGAGGCGTTGGGGCACGGTTGCAGCCCTCCCGGGGGTGAGGTCGATCGGTTCCAACTTCATCCGCTGCAGTTATGTGGTGACTGGTGGTAATAGGTGATACTGCATGGGACTTCTCCTACGTGGAGAATAGGGGGCGTAAGTATGTCAGCTTGTGTGCCTGATCCCTTTCCAGACACCTTCTCCCAAACCGTGGTACCCGTGGGATGCGCTGTCCCTGGAAAGCTCACCTGTTGCTTCTGGCAGGGATGCTTGTATGATCTGGCCGAGTTCCTTCACTGGTTCCTTGCACGTGGTAGTCCAGTCCTGCTGCGACTAAGCCACTATATTTCAGGTAAGTTTTGCTGTTTGCCTTTGTCTTTCCTCGCCTGTTTTTGTTGTATTGTAAAGTTCGTTGTCTTGTATTGCTGTCCGTTCCACTTTTGATGTTTGCTCTGTTGCTTTCTTCCCTTGCAGGTGATGTTGCCGACCTGGCAGAAGCTGCAGAGCTCGAGGCGGCAACTGTAGGGAATGAGGAACGAAGCTGCAGCAGTACAGAAGCTGGTAAATTGTTAACTAGTGGGCGCGCTGGGTTCAAATGAGGCGCAGCTCTATACAGATGTTCTAACCTTGTCTTTCTTCTTCTTCTTCACAGGGTCGGAGTTTGTGGATGCGGAGTGCGGTGCTGCAGCGCCAGGAACAAGATCACTGGATATCAGGAGATGAGTCTGCAGATGAAGCGATGAAGCACCGGTTTCCTGGAGGTGAGTATGCAGGAGAACGCCTGCTTTCAAAGGTAAGTAAACTGGTCCAAGCAGTGGTGAGCGTCACGTTGCAAGCAAGTGTACAGTAACTCAAAGCACAGGCCTTAAGGATGGATCAGCTTATATAGCTGAACTTCTGAAGCCACGCCCACCAGGTTCAGCCTGCCTGTCACACCCTTCAACACCCGATGAGTCAGCACAGGAAGACCAGGCCTAATGAGCCACACCTGATGAGTCAGCACATGAGGATGTTCTCTAGAATAAAGGCTTTCAGCTCCACGAAAGTTCTTGTAAAATAAAAGCACTCCTGCACTGATAAAGTAAAAGCACTCCTGTAGTAAAATAAAGTGTTCATGCTCACATCTCTATATGAGCCTGGCGTCAAAGGCGCCAGGACTGAGTCCAGTGTGGAACCCTGTGTTTATGGGTCCCAAAGGGACATAAGTGAGTCAAGAGACTCATTGCCCCCATCACTAGATGGTGTGGTTTTTGTGTTCTGGGGCCTGTGACCATGACAGCACTCCCCTCTCCCAAGGCCCCTCTCATGGGTGGTTCCCCCTGGCCCTGGATTAATGGGGTTATTGTGGTAGAACAGCCTGATTAATAGTGGAGCGTGGACATGTTCACTGGGTTCCCAGTTCCGATCTTGGGGTCCATAAACTTTCCATTCTATAAGGTAGTATAACTTGGACCGGACCATCTTAGTGTCTAGGATCCTTTTAACTTCGTATTCCGTTTCTCCATCATCTATTTCGGGATCCGGTGGAGTATCGATCCGCGTACATGGTCTCAATGGTTTTAGAAGGGAGACATGAAACACTGGGTGGATCCGCATGTGGGCCAGTAATTCTAACTTCATGATGGCAGGGTTGATCACAGCCTTGATAGTTTAGGGTCCCAGATATCTGGGATGGAACGCCCGTGGTCCTTTCATGGGTATGTTTTTGGATGCTAATCAAACCTTGTCTCCGACTTGGTATTTGGGAGCTTCCCTTCGGTGTCTATCCGCAAACTGTTTCTGTTTCTCTTTGGCTCTGGAAAGATGCTCTGCTGCTTCCTTATAAACCTGGGTGATGGTTTTGTATAAGGTCGTTACAGCAGGCATTTCTAATGATTCGAGTGAGTCGAAAACGGATGTCCGTGGATGTCGACCGTACACTATGTACAATCAGCTTTGTCCCGTACTGGTGTGAATGGAGTTGTTATATGCATATTCTGCTAACCAAAGTATGTCCTTCCAGGTATCCTCAGTTTTTTGCAGCATACACTTTATGTATTGCTCGATGGTCTGGTTAGTCCGTTCGATCTGGCTGTCGGTTTAGGGGTGATGGCTTTTAGATAACCGGAGGTCAATTTTGGAAAATTTACAACACCTTTTCCAGAATGCAGAGACAAACTGAGTTTGTCGGTCTGATATCTATATTGATGGGAACCCATGTAGTCGGACGATCTGTTCCAAAAACACAGTAGCCAGAGTAGAAGCAGTTGGGAGACCTTTCAGGGGGATAAAGTGGGCCTTTTTGGAAAACAGATCTATGACGACTAAGATGGTATTGTATCTGTTACAGGAGGGAAGGTCTGTAAAAAACTACATTGATAGTGTATGTCAAGGTGCTGGGGGTACTTCTAAATGACCTAGCATCCCTGCAGGACTTTGTTTATGGGACTTGTGTTGTGCACAGGTGCCACAGTTTACGATAAACTAGACAATGTCCTTTTGCCAAGTTTGCCACCAGTAATTTTTCTTTATTTTAGAGTGGGTTTTTTCTATTCCCGGATGCCCTTCTACCAATGAATCCTGATAGTTTGCGATGATTTGATTCTGTAATTTCTTATCCGGGATGTACAATCATCCTTGGTAGTATTGTAGGTTGTTCACGATTGTATACCGGTCTCCCTTCCCTAGCCATTCCTGTTGCTCTGGTGGACTCATCAAGTGTTGCAGGTCAGATTTTAAGTTGTCTAGAGTAGTGATGGCGCAATCAGGCTTTGGATTTGTCCTTCATGAATGATGGCCACGGGGTCTGGTGTAGTGAATGCCTCTTCTCCCTCACTCATGCAAGACAGGGCGTCTGCTTTTCCATTGCGTACTCCGGGTCTATATGTGATGACAAAGTCGTATTCCACAAAGAAGAGAGCCCAGCGGAGTTGGCGTGATGATTGCACTTTAGCAGTCTTCAGATATTGTAGATTGCGATGATTCGTGATGACAGTGACTGTATGTCTAGCTCCAAGAAGATAATGTCTCCAGGCTTTGAACGCTGCCTTAATTGCTAGCAGTTCTTTATCAGTGATTGCATAATTCAATTCAGGGGCTGAAACATGCGAGATCAGAATGCCACGGGATGCAACTGACCTGTTTCGGGGTCTCGTTGTGACAGGACTGCTCCCATTGCTATGTTGGAAGCATCAGTTTCGACCACGTATGGTAGTTCTGGTAGAGGATGCCGTAGAATTGGTGCTGTGGTAAATGCTTGACTTAGCTCCTCGAAGGCTTTCTCTGCCTCTGTGGACCAATTCAATTGTTTATTTTTCTGTAGTAAAGAGGTGATTGGGTGGACGATCTGGGAGAACCCGGGAATGAACCGGTGATAAAAGTTGGCGAACCCGAGTACACTCTACTCCCTTTATGGATGTCGGTGAGGGCCAGTTAAGGATAGCGTCTACCTTGCGTGTTTCCATGCGTACGACCCGTGGTGTGAGAATAAAGCCGAAGAATTCTACCTCTGTCACATGAAAGAAGCATTTCTCCAACTTGGCATATAGCTGGTGTAGCCGCAGTTTCTCCAAGACTGCCCGGACATGGTTGACGTGGTCCTCCTTGATGGTCGAATAGATAAGAATGCATTCGATATAGACAAGAGCGCAGACGTCCAACAGTGTGCATTAAAAAAAATGGGAACGCCGCCGGGGCATTTCATAGTCCAAAGAGCATAACCTGATATTCATAAAGGCCATATTTTGTGCGAAAGGCCGTCCTCCACTCTACTCCTTTTTTTACTGTTACTAGATGGTAGGCCCCTCGTAAGTCTAGTTTTGTATATATCTGAGCATTTTTGACTTGATCCAGGAGCTCGGGGATAAGCGGTAACGGGTACCATTTTCTTACCGTGATCTGGTTAAGTGCTCTGTAGTCATTGCACATTCTCAGGTCTCCCTCCTTTTTAGGCACACAAAAGAGGGGCAAGGATGCAGGGGAATTGGACGGACGAATGAAGCCATTTGCCAGATACTGATCAAGGTAGGTTTTTAGATGCTAGTTTTCCTGTTCTGTTAGGGTGTAAATACTGCTGCAGGGAACTTGAGCTCCAGGTACCAGATCAATTTGGCAGTCATACGGTCTGTGCGGAGGTAAGGTGTTTGCTTGTTCTTTTTGAAAGACATCTTGGTAATCCAGGTATTCAGGTGGTAGTGAACTGGTGAGGCCTAGTATGGTTTCTTTCTTCGACGAACCTGGGTTGGTAAGACCTTTTAATGAGAATCCCTTGCTATAACAGGTGTCGGCACAGTCTTGGGGAAAGGTCAGAACACTCTTGTGCCAGTCACTCCTGGGATTGTGGGTCTCCAGCCAGGGCATTCCCAATGTCATCTGGAACTGAGGAGCGCCAATGAGATGGAAGGTGATGTCCTCTTGGTGACTGTCCTGACACAGAAGCGTGACCTTCTCAGAGTAATGCGTCACTAGGCCGGATGATAGCCTAGATCCATCAACTGCTGTGATGTTTTCCGAAACCTGCTTCTGTCGTAGAGGAAGGCCTATCCGGGTAGCCAGATCTTGGTCCATGTAAATTCCCACAGCCCCACTGTCAATGTATGCCTCCAAGGCATGTGTTGTCGACGGTTGCTTGTGGTTTACCAGGAGCACAGGGATGACTAGATGTGAGGTCTGTATAGGTTCCTTTTCACTGCACGATAAGTGGACCCTACGCTTGTTGGCCACTGGCGTTTCCTGAGTCCTGTTGTTCTTCACCCTTGTCAGTTGCTCCAACTGCTTTCCTCTGTGGTTTCACCAGTCATTCTCAGAGATAGTGACCTGCCTTACCACAGTACAAACAAAGCTGCTGCTGTCTCCTTTTCTCCCTTTCTGCCTTGGTGAGTGGGCTCTGCAATCTTTTGATTTGCATTGGCTTTGGCTTGGACTGATCGTGTCATTTGGTTTGAATCTCACGGGGTCTCACACAGACTGACCGCCCCTCGGCCTTGGCCCGATCCATCTTCTGATCATGCAATCTGTGATCGAACTGCAGGTCGATGTATTCAGCACATTTTTCTGGGGGATTTACTACTTGGGCTAATACTTGGGATAATACGTCCTTAAATTCCCCTTGCAAGCCTCAGTAAAAGAGCGTAGTTCTTGTCTCCTTTGGCCAGTTAGTTTGTGCTATCAGACAATTGAAGGAAGTGATATATGTTAGTAAGTCTTGATTACCCTGCCATAGTGATAACAGTACATTGTCCAGAGCCCGCCATTGAGTATGCCGTGCAAATAGTTTGTCCATTTCACGCTGGAAACCTCCGAAGTCACGAAGCAAAGGATCATCCTGGTTTACCAAGGGTATTGACCAGTCTGCTGCACTACCTCCCAAATATGAAAGTACAAATGCCGCTCTCGCTTGATCGTTGGGGAATGCCCCAGGTCTGCACTAGAAATGTAGGTGGCATTGATTCATAAAGATGGCGTACCTATTTGGATCGCCTCTGCAGCATTCTGGTGGGGTCAGGGGAACCCCCCCTTGAAGAACCACCTGTACTGGCGTGGGCTGTGAAGGCACGGCAGGAGGGCCATAGCCCAGGATTGGGACCTGGCCTGCCTGTACCTGGAGCATTTGCCTTGCTATTTCATCTGACCACTCTTTGTTCACAATTAGATCCCTCCTTAGAGCATTGGTTTCCTGTCTTGAGGCATGAACTTCAGCCCGTAACTCTCCCAGTAATCGGGCCAACAGGTCAGTTTGAGAAGTTTCCATAACACCCAGGCAGAGATTCGAAGAGGCTTCGCGTTCTGTTACGCTCACCTGGTTTCTGCGGAGGTGTTGGGGCACGGTTGCAGCCCTCCCGGGGGTGAGGTCGTTCGGGTCGAACTTCGTCCTCTAGGCTTATGTAGCGACTGGTAGTAATAGGTGATGCTGCTCGGGACTGCTCTTGCTTGGAGAATAGGGGGCGTGAGTATGTCAGCTTTTGCGCCTGATCCCCTTCCAGACCCCTTCACCCAAACCGTGGTACCCGTGGGATGCGCTGGCCCTGGAAAGCTCACCTGTTGATTAGTTTTGGCGAGAACTCTGTCCTGCTGCTTCTGGCAGGGGCGCTTGTATGATCTGGACCGAGTTCCTTCACTGGTCCCTTGCACGTGGTAGTCCAGTCCTGCTGGAACTAAGTCTTTACTAGTCTGTTTTTGTTGTATTGTAAAGTTTGTTGTCTTGTATTGCTCTCCATTCTACTTTTGATGTTTGCTCTTTTACTTTCTTACCTTGCAGGTGATATTGCCGGCCTAGCAGAAGCTGTGGAGCTTGAGGCGGCAGCCGGAGAGAATGAGGAACGAAGCTGAAGCGGTACAGTAACTAGTACGTTGTTAAGTAGCGGGCGCACAGGGATTAAATGTGTCGCAGCCCTAGGAGGGATGTTCTAGCCTTGTCTTTCTTCTTTCTCATAGGGTCTTATTTGTGGATGCGGAGTGCGGTGCTGCGGCATCAGGATCAAGACCATTGGATGTCAGGAGATGAATCTGCAGATGAAGTGATGAAGCACTGGTTTCCTGGATGTGAGTATGCAGGAGAAGGCCTGGTTTCAAAGGTAAGTAAACTGGTCCAAGCAGAGATGAGCGTCACGTTGCACGCGAGTGCACAGTAACGCAAAGCACAGGCCTTAAGGATGGATCAGCTTACATAGCTGAGCTTCTGAAGTCACGCCCACCAGGTTCAGCCTGCCTGTCACACCCTTCTACACCAAATGAGTCAGCACATGAAGACCAGACCTAAGGAGCCACACCTGATGAGTCAGCACATGAGGATGTTCTCTGAATAAAGGTTTTCAGCTCCTGGAAAGTTCTTGAAAAATAAAAGCACTCCTGCACTGAAATAAAGTAAAAGCACTCCTGCACTGAAATAAAGTGTTCCTGCTCACATCTCTATATGAGCCTGGTGCCAAAGGTGTTCTGAGGCCCTGTGGTCATGACAAGGGCCTGCGTGCCATGTGGTGTTCAATTTTGGGATTTATGTGCTCAAATTCTGTAAATGCATTGATGTTTACACTGCGTGTATGGACATGGCGGGTGTGTCAAGTGTGCAATTGGTGGTGGTGATGTGTGCATCGTGCCATGAGATGGCAAGGTGGTGAGGCCTGTATCTGTACAGTGATGAGTATGTGTGTGTGCGCATGAAGATGGTGTTTGTGTTGGGAATTGGGGACTCATGTGGGTTTTGCCAGTGCGGTCTGTTGTGTGTGTTTGTGGCAGGGACATGGTGGTTATATTGGAAGTGGCTGTAGGTGGGAGGTGATGGGGCATGTGTTTGCTCTCATCTATTTGCCTTATGGACTTCGCCATTGAAGTTGGGGTTGAAGGTGTGTGTTGTGACTTTGGGTCACTCACCGTCATCGTCCGATGATGGGACTCTAGTCTTGGCGTGACTGACGCCCTCGATTCCATCCATGTCCATTACCCTGCTGCACGTCTCCTCCGTTGTGGCAAGTTTTATTGGGGATGGTGGTCCACCTCCTGTGGCCAGCACCTGGCTGTGATTGGCAGAGAGGAGGTTGAGGACCCGCAGCTGGAGATCATCCCACCGCTTGCAGCACTCGTGGACTGTCCAGTGTGTTGTCCCCACTGCAGATACCTTTTGGGCAACCTCCTCCCACAGAGCTTTGTTGCGCAGTTGGGCTGCCCAGCTCAGGTCTGCACAAAAAACAACATCTGCATGTTCCACCAAGTTGTCAGCCTGCATGTTCAGCCCTGTGTCCCTGAATCTTGGCTTTCTGCAAAATACTGTCCCTTGTCTCGCAGCCATCTTCCTCGGCTTGCTTCCTGTCTGGTCTTTTCTCTGGTCCAGGTGGTGTAGGCTGAGGAATGCAATGGATTGTGTTGTATTTCCGTTCCGGCGCGATGATGTTGCTTCCGGTTGCAGTATTACCGGCGTCAGCATACTGGTACTTACTGCATCCTCGGTGCCTGCGGCATCATGGATGCCAGTATCAAGGGTTTTGGGACCATTACCGGCGTGCTGGTGCTACCGTTACTGGCATGCCGGAATGCGCGTGCCTGCTGACTCGGAATCTAATGTGGATTCCGGCAGTAGTGCTACATGGACACGGTAGCACTGGCATGCAGGTAATTTGATCTTTTTTGCGGAAAACTCAGAATGAGGATCAGTGTACTTTAACTCCCCTTAAAGTTCCAGAGAAGAGAACATTCAGCAAAGGCAAAGTATTAAGGAGAGGCCTTGGCTGAAGGCTTGGCTGATTAGAGATGCCAGACTAATTGGGCAAATGGGCAGTAGTCTGATGCTGTTTTCTGTACCTGGGTTTTGCTTATGTGCTGCTAACGAGGCGAATGTCCAAGGTTGGAAGAGAATGCCAACCAATCATAAGGGCCTATGCAGTGGTGAGCATACTTGTTGGGAAGATGATTAAGCTCAGTTATGGGTGAAGTTCAGATTTACAGGTTGTTATGTACAGTCAGACATCTTCTGGTCTTTGAGTGTGGAACATGTCTGATCAGGTGGCCGAGAGCTTGCCTAGTCATGGCATACATAAAAGTGAAGTCAAGCCTTCGGTTTGGAGATTGTGGGCAACGGAGCGCAGAGGGGGCATGCCCAAACTTGTTGGTGCAAGAGTGGCTACTAAGCCATTGTAGATGCCAGCGGCACCTTCCATGATTGCTGAAGCACCAGCGAATCCCTGCAGCTATGTTGACCCCGAATCAAATTGACATGGAAGACCTGCCAAGGATGACGTCCTCCCTTAGGCTGGTGGAACCAACTATACTCAAGACCTTCTTCATTTTGGGCCATCCCCAGCAACCTGCATCTTTCCCAGGCCACAGAACACCAATACCTGCTGTAACTGGACCATTCTTGATTGCATCATCTTCCAAAGATTGAATCCAGCTGAACACTTTGCAGGCATCCCTGTGGACCTCAAGAGTCAAGAATTATTTACTAAAATCCCCTCATCAGAGTTCAGGACTGAGTAATCAAAGAGAATCCAACCAGTGATATTAATTTCATCTTGATGCTGAGAAAAAGGCACCAAAAGCACAAAGAGCCACAAAAGTGAGTTGAATCCATTGCTGCAGACCCCTTCTCCTGAGTGCTCCAGCAGAAGCCCGCCAAAGTTCCCCCACTTCCGTCACCATGACCAAGGAGCAGGAATCAGGGTCTGCAACGTTCCACCTAGAATGAAGCCAGCAACAATTTCTTCTACATCTTTAAGTTACTGTGGGGCTTGGAGTGTAATTAGCTTGTGCCATTTTTGGTACTTCCTAGTTTGGTAAGTGCTATTTGCTTCAAGTTGAAGTTGACCTCAACTGCTCTGTGCAGGCTTTGCAGCCTGTGTGTGAACCGTAAGGCTCCATTTGAGCACCTGTGCTTTCATCAAAAACTACTGACTGCTTAAGTAACTTTTCCTCTGAAGATCTTCATCAGAACTGGAACTGTCCATTTGACTTTGGCTGTACTGGTTCCCAAAAGGTCCATCTTCTGATCCTACTGGCTTTGGCAATGATGGGTCCTCCATAGGTTTTAATTGTGAACATTTTTATTGATAGGAACCAAATTGCCTATATTCTTACCAGAGAGTGTACTTGTAAGTAACAGTTGCTAGACTGTGTGCTGTATATCCTTTATTTCCCTCCATACTGAATTTTGCAAAGGTGATAAGGTGATACTTATAAGTGCTTTACTGACCTTAACTGATGTCACTCTGTGTGCTGGACATGAAAGGTATAATCAAAAGTTTTGGGAACATGTGCCATTACACACCTATGGGACATGGATGCCAAAGACACCAAGACGAAAAGTTGGGCCCCTTCATAGCTTACTCATAATTGCAGGACTTGAAATTTCTGACTCTCTCTCCATAAGGAGAAGTTTCTCTTTAGATAGGATGCACTCTGCTAGTTCACATTCACAATGCTGTTTGTCTTAAAACATAAGTTGCCCATCAGTCATTGTTCACTTTTTGCCAAGGATTGATTATTTAATGATTAAGTAATGGTTTCCGACCCACCATCACTGTTCTCTGTTGTGAACAATTGCACATTTGGACAGATTTGACTGCAGAGAGGGCCACTGTTAGGTTGCTTTGAGGCCTAGGACTAGGACTACCAGAAATGAAGATCTGCCTTCCTCAACCTTTACATTTAAATACGCAATGCATGGGCAGGCGCTGCGTCCATAACCTAATAATGGTAATTACATCAAGGTGAAGACTCAACCCCCCATCTGCACTCAATTCCCCATTAGCACTTTGAAGCAGCCTCTGAGCAGTCTTACGTTCTAGATCAGCAAACCAGTATTGATGCTGTCTACTTTTCTGCTCCACTTATCCACACATTTAGCAACTCTCTCTAATCTCATAGCTCCTCATCCCCAACACTTTCAAGTATTTGTTACAAAGCTTCCAGTATGTGATTCCTAACTCTTAACAATATATTTCTGCCTTTTGTTTTGTTTAACTGCTTTTGAACCCCTACACAGAGACAAATGTGTTCTAAAATGTATCATTTGAAACCATTTTACTAAACCTTTGTCTTGGGTAGAACCCCTATGCCTAACCATACCTAGATGGTTAGGGCTTGCTTGCTATTGTCACTTGCATGGTGTAATATGGGCCCTCTTTATATATTTATTTATTTATAAGGTGCAGAAGCATGCAAGCATCAGGGCGCACCAACATAGACACAAGTGGGGCAGACACAAAGCAGACGAGACACTAAGAGCTCCAGCAGGATTAATGAGAAGGAAAGGTTGTATTCAAAGAGGAACTTTTTCAGCTCACAACAACAGTTGAGATTGTTTTCCTCAAGTCTTAGATTATAAGGAAGGGAGTTCCATATTTTAGCTGATACAACTGGCAAGGATTTACCTAGCCCAATGGTTTGATTGAAACATAAAGATCTTACTAACCCCATCTCGGAGGAGCGCAGAGATTTAATCGGGACATAGGGAAGAAATTTGTATTTTAGGTAAGCAGGGGAGGTGCCATAAAGAAAGTCATGTACCGATATTGCTGCTTTGAAGGCTATACAAACAGTGATGGGAAGCCAGTGGAGTTCTTGCCTACTCTTAGAGATGTGGTCCTGCTTTGATTTGCTTTTGACAATTCTAACTGCGTTGTTCCGGGAAATTTGAAGTTTAGACAGGCCTTTCTTATTAGCTCCAATAAAAACTAAGTTACAATAATCAAGTCTAGACAAGATTATGGCCTGAGCAATAGTGCCACAGTTTTTCTCAGATAGGAAGGGCTGGGTCTTCCTCAGCAGTTGGAGATAGTAGGAGCAGTTTTTAGACACTTTGTTTTCTTGAGGGACCACAGAAAGATATGTATCCAGGTACTTGCCAGGCATTTTGCCGCTTTCTAAAACTGAAATATCACAATCATCAAGGCAAAAAGATTCAAAATGTGTGATCCAATTTAGCTTTAGTTTGAGGTAAACCAAATATCAATAACTCTGTTTTGTTGCCTTTGAGATACATCCAATTGGTCTTCATCCAAGACTCAAATGAAGCATAGATGTACACTAGATGGTTTGGGTCAAAAGAGTAGTCACCCAATAGTTCCATCACCAATTGGGTGTCGTTGGCATAGTTAGTAAAGTAGACATATATACTTTAAAAACAATTTCCAATGCCACCTTTAGTTCCAAGTCCAAACCTCGGGTAATGTGTGCAGAGCAACACGTCATGGTGAGAAACAAAACAGTGGAACGAATGTAAGGAATAGACACAGGAGATGCAGTGGAGACAAGGGGTCAACAGAAGAGAAGTGTCACATGAGGAAATGGTATACAGTGGTAAAGGGCATTGTTAAATGGGCACATATGGAAGGGGCACAGGGAATATGAGGCAGAAATACATTTGATGTTTAAATACATTATCTTGTTTGAACTACATTTCCCAACTGTAAAAAGATATGTTTTATTGTACATACCCTTCTATTTGTGGGTCCAGCACATGCCACCTTATGTGGGTTGCTGGGGCTTATATTGTAACTCCTTCTCTCACTCCTTATGTAACATTTTGTTACACTGACTAACTTAAATGGCTAGTGGCAGTGGTTTATTTTTACTACATTTTGTGCAGGTTACTAGCAGGCTGATTTCTCAGCTGCAGTACAGCACCCATGGGTGACGATTTTCCTAAAAAGGCCCTGTCTTCTTTTTTCACAATTTTTTATTTTTCAATTCCTTTTGGGCTTTTATTCTATCCATTAGAGAAGATATGAGTCCTTTGTGAGTTTTGCCTTTGGCAGGCTTCATCTCTGAAGCCCGTCCAGGCTCCAGTGTGTCTGGAAAGGCAAGAAGTGAGGTAGGAGCCCGAAGCTTCACTGTCATTTGTCTGGAGATGTGCCTGAGTAACACCAGTTCTAACTGGGTGGCTGGCTGTCCTATAGGACAGCCAACCCACAGGTGAGTGACAGATCCATGGGAGTGAATGGATGGGTTCCATGATATAAGGCGAGGATTTTTGGACTAAAGAGTCGACCAGTAGAACAACTAATCCGAAGCAGAAGATGAGCATAGTTGCCAGCAGCACCTTCCAGGATTGCAGAAGCACCAGTGAATCCCTGCAGTTGTGCTGATCCTGAATCACATCAACAGGGAAGACCTGCCAAGAATGATGTCCTCCCTTAGGCTTATGGAACCAACTATACTCAAGACCGTCTTCATTTTGGGCCATCCCAAACATCCTGCATCTTTCCCGGGCTGCAGGACACCAATACCTGTGGCAACTGGATCATTATCGAGTGCATCATCTTCCAAAGATTGAATCCAGCTGAACTTTGCAGGTATCTCTGTGGATCTCAAGAGGCAGGAATTATTTTCTAAAATTCCCCTCATCAGAGTTCAGGTCCGAGAAATCAAAGAGAACCCAACCAGTGATATTCATTTCATCTTGGTGCTGAGAAAAAGGCACCAAAAGCACAAAGAGCCACTGAAGTGAGTGGAATCCATTGCTGCCTACCCCTTTGCCCGAGTGCTGCTGCAGAAGCCCACCAAAGGTCCCCCCACATTTTGTCACCATGACCAAGGAGCAGAAATCAGAGTCTGCAACGTTGCACCTAGAATTAAGCCAGCTACAATTTCTTCTTCATCTATAAGGTACTGTTGCCTCGGAGTGTAATTACCTTGTGCCATTTTCGGTACTTCCTAATTTGGGAAGGGCTATTTGCTTCAAGTCGGAGTTGACCTCAACTCCGCTGTGCAGGCTTTGCAGCCTGTGTGTGAATAGTAAGCCTCCCTTGAGCCCCTGTGTTTTCATCAAGAACTACTGACTGCTTAAGTAACTTTTCCTCTGAAGATCTTTATCAGAACTGGTACTGTACATTTGACTTTGGCTGTACTGGTTTGGAAAAGGTCCCTCTTCTGATCCCACTGGCTTTGGAAATGATGGGTCCTCCATAGTTTTTAATTGTGAACATTTTTATTGCTAGGAACATCAAACGTTGCTGCATTCCTGCATCCTATTAATGTATGCTGATGCCAAATGAGGAGCCAATGGGTTGGAAGGGACTGGCTAAAGGGAAAAACAAGTTGGCTGAGAACTACATTATTCCACATGCAAATTACCCCTTCATTTGTCTATAATGCTTAATTATATCCATCCCGACCTCTGTTTTTCCTACTTAACACCTACTTTGATAATGTCGAACTAATCATGTGAAGATTTGCCCTCAATGTACCTTGATATGAACTCATGCACCCAGCAGATGTGCGATTTACAATTTGCCTAATGGCCCCTCCTTCATACCAATAATCTCTCATTTAAGATTTCCTACACCTGCCCAGGAACATACATCTAGCTTTTCCCATTTAGAAACTGACAGCAGATCATGTCTTACCTGTGTCACATCACCTTACCTTGTAATACAAAGGGATCCAGTAACTGATCTTATCCTATGTTTTCTGCTCAACAGAATTGCTGAAAGGGCACAACTCAGCTTGGCATGCCGTGCCATTGAAAGCCAGATAATAGGAAATCTGCACCCCTTTACATGTGGAGGGGAATGTATTTTTGATACCAGCACATGGTAAGTCCAGAGCTAGTTAAGAGCAGTTTGTTTTGGTTTCCCCTGTTTGTCCTGCATATCTGGGCACCATTCACTGTGAGGCCGGAAGTGCATGAACACTCCAGGGCTCCCATCATGGATATTGATACAGGGCAGGAGAACATGCTTGGCTTCTCTCTCTGGTGCCCCCTTTGACACAGAGGATGAATTATGCATTGAACTGAATGACATGAAGTGTAAGGTCATATCACTTTTTATCTAAGGTCTTCTGCAGGGCTCCTTTTTAACAGACGTACTCACTTTGATCATTACCATTACTGTTGAAGATGTGGTAAGTGTGGGATACAATCCCACTCTTAAACGCCAGCGCGGAGACATAGACATAAGTCTCATTCCAGAAGGAACACCTCACAGAAGTTCTCCCGATTGTCCCTCGAGGGGGCATGGGACCCAATCTCCCATTCATGGCCCATGTCTAGACACAGTGAGAAGTGCCACGACAAAAACACACACTGCAGGCAACATGTGGCAGCCAGCGCTTAGCGAGTCTATGAAGAAACAAACACCTTACGACTACAAACATCCGATTGCTCCGCAACTCGAGGCTCACACATCAAAACATTCTTGCTGTTGATGTACTGCCCTTCTGCCTTTGTAGAGAACCAAGGGTTCAAGGAACTGTACGATGGCGCTGTACCAAGGTGGAGGCTACCAAGTCAGCATTATTTCCTTGGACATGCGGACTAGTGGGCACGCACTGACTACATGATTGTAAAGGCACACTGGGTCCCCCTTTGGTAAACCACAACCAAGTAGCACATATGGGTACTGAAGCATACCAACCACTGCTTCAAACAGACAGAGCCAACATGCTATTATCTGTTTGAAGAGCTTTGATCAGCCAACAGACATTCATGCAAAACTCGAATCGGTTATTACAGAATAGCTTGGTTCACACTCTCTCAAAGTTGGCTGTGTTACTACAGACAGCGGCAGTAATATAGTATCAGCTATGAACCAGGCAGCGATAACCCACATTCCATGTTTTGCTTATGTGAGTAACCTTGTGGTGACACGGTTCCTAAAACACCCCACCCTTGCCGAATTGATTCATTGTACGCACAAGATTTGTTTGGACACTTCAGCCGCTCCTACAACGTGCCTAATGCATTGGCACGCTTCCAGGATACACATCGCCTGTCACACCACCAGAACAAGGTGGATATAGTCACTCAGTGGAATCCCATCTTCTGTATGTTGGAACACCTCCTAGAACAACTTCTTCCATAAATGACTATTGCATAGCACCCGGGAAAGCCAAAGCACTGTGTGGCACTGCCCTGTCAACAAGCCAGTGGCCCTTGATTGGCATGGTCTGCAAGGTACTTCGGCTGTTTGAGGAGCCAACAGTTAAGGTCAGTGGCGGGAAAGTGGGACTGCATGACATATAGCCGCTCATTGTTCTCCTTGAAAGGATTCTCTGGGACATGCATTGTCTGTGCAAAGGGCAGAAGGATGTAGAGGGCGAGGACGGGGTTGCTGTGCAGGAAAATGTTGATGTGCTTGACAACACATCCATGGATCTGTGCTATTCACAATGATGATTTATACATAACTGCTACCCTTTTGGACCCCTGGTTCCCGGGGCATGTGTCTGTTGTTTTCCCTTAAGAGCTTCCACCCTCCATACTTGCAAGGTGTACAAAAGAAGTCTTCCCCAACACAGGCAGTGGCCCTGCCATGGCAGTCGATGGAGATGGAAGGCCTCACTTTGGGGGTGGATGAAACACTATGTTATGCTTTTGCCACTTATCGAGTATGGTGGTCTTTGGGGTCTCACATTGAGGAGGACATCCCTCATGCCAGGACAGCAGAGACTGTTGCAGAATATCTGCAAGATAAATCCATGCCCACCAGTGAACCCCTCAATTACTGGAAAGGAAAGAAAGATGTCTGCTCCAAACTGAAGCACTTAGCCTCCCCCAGCATAAAGTGTAAGAACTGGAGCGAGTTTTCAGTGCTGCTGGGGGGATAGTGACAGACAAGAGGACATGCTTGTCAACGACTGACATTCATAAAAATTAACAAGTCATGCATACCCAAAGCCCCTGTTCTACCATCCCTGTCCTCCCCCTTCACAATGGATATGCAAATAGAGATGGCAACAACGGAGTGCAGTGGGGATCACTGATGAATATTAATACGGCTATGGAGTGTGCTTTGATTTACTCTCTTGACCTCATCACATTCTATTGTTGAAAAGTAAAGTCTCCAAAGTAAATATGCAATAACACGGATTTGTAGTTCCTGATTTGAGGTTTTGCATTGAAATACATTGTGAGCATGTGTGTGTTTAAAGGACAAAGCCGAGGGTAAGAAACCCAGCAAATAGGAACCCATACTTTCCAGTGCGTATGCTGGTCTGCCAGGCATGGCTGTTCTTCTGTCTGGGTCCTGTCACCACTCCTCACCCCACCAATGCCACCACTCCCACACATCGGGCTTTCGATCTTGGGAAAAAAACAAATAGACAAAGGGTCTCCTTACGCGGTAGGAGGTAGCCATGGTGCTATTCCGGGTCCGGGTTCTCGAAATAGGGACTTACCGGGTCATTCCAACCTTGGAGGACCCGGTAAGTCCCCATTCCGAGAACCATTCCCCATTCCCATTCGAGCTCCCATAGGGCTCAAAATGGATGGAGCTATTAACGGGCCAGCTAATAGCGGGCCTGTTATTAGCTCACTGGTCCCTCAGTGGCTCCCGCTAAGGGACCTCGGAATAGGGCGGTAAGGGTTTACCGGCACCGGTCTCCTTACCAGTGCCCGTTAACCCTTATCACCCACCTCGTAATGAGGCCCAAAGTCATGGTTAGTTGGGAATTGTGAGTGTGCGTGTTTAAAGCACAAGTGGAGAGGGTAAAAAACAGCAAAGAGGAACCGTTTGTGTGCTGGTCTACCAGGATTGGCTGTTCTTCTGGTGGGCCCTATTGCCACCCCTTACCCCTCCAACACCACTGCTCCTTTAAACAGGGCTCTCAGTCCTGGGGAAAAAAAAAACACAAAGTGGTGGTTAGTTGGGGCATCTGGTTCCTACTGATCCTGTTATTCTCCTCTGCTGACAACTGGCGGGGTTGGGCCATTCGTTATCTGCCTGATGTGGCACTCTTCATTCCACATTGCCCTGTAGTCTTCAGGGTGTGCTTCTTAATGAGCTTGCAAGCAATAGCCAGCACATTCTGCAGCAGCATCTCGCCACACCCCAGAAGCAACCTACAGAACGAGCATGATTGAATCAAGCCACCAAGGAATGGCTCGGAGCCCTGTGTCGGCACTACTGGGATCACACAACCCAATAGAGCAGGAACAGCAGCATCCCGACGAGCATGTTTCAGTGGAATGCTTGTCGTCATCACTGGAGCTTGTAGGCTGCTTACTGAGGCACTTTGAGAAGTGTCCCTCATTGCTGATGTCCCCTGTGGCAGTGGTGGAGGTAATCGTTGTCTCATGGTCATCGTTCTTGCAGTGGGGGTGGTGGACATTGTGCTGATAGTGATCATCGGCATCAGTGGTGCTGCTGGGCCTTTGGAATCTCTGGGTATCATGTGACGCCTTTTCAGTTGTAGGAACATGGCCAATGTGCTAAGCAAAAAACTACTCCCCTTTTAAATTCTTGGATGCAGATGACAGTTGTATCAGCCTTGATCACGTCTACTCCATGGGGAAGGGGTGAAGTGGTTCCAGTCCATGACTTGCCTTCAACGGTGGTGCCAAGGACTGCTGGTCTGATGAATGCTGTTCTGCAGGTTGTGGCGGTGGCTGATAGTCAGGCAGTGGTGGTGGCACTGGCTGATGGTCCGGCAGTGGTGGTGGGTGAGGGTCCAGCATCAGTGCAGTCAGTGGCTACTGGTATGGGAAATGCTGATCCCTTGGTGCTGGTGCCGGCTTCTGGACTAGTGGTTGTGGTTGCTGCCCTTCTATGCTTCTGTGCTGGTGTAGGGACTGGATCCTCCTCTTCCTCCTGCTTGCTGTCGGTGATGCAGACTCTGCTTTCAGGTCCCTTGGCTGATGAAGGAAGGTGCTGCCCTGTCTCGTTATTCTCATCATCCTCCAGAAGGATAATTGTGAATTTTTCTCAGAGTACGATTCAGTGGTGGTATTTGTTACTGATGAGGTGGTGGCAATGGCTGCTGGTGCAGTGGTAGCTTCCCTCTTCCACTACTGTGCAGGTGGTGGCTGCTGCGAGTAATCATCCTCAGTCCCCTTGACTGGCAATGGAAGTTCCAAGTTTGCAAAGTCAGAGGTTGAAGGAGTGGTGCCCTGGTACGTCTCCTCATCTCCCTCATCTGCTGTCACAAGTCTCTCCCCGTCTCACCTGTTTTTGTTGAGTACTTGCGACCTTCTGGGATTTCTTCTTTCTTACGGTCCGGGATTTGTATAGACCTGAACGCTGATCTTCGGCATCCAGCATGAGGATAGCGGTTCAGTTTCCAGGAGCTTTCAGAAAGTCCAAGGTAACACCAGGAAGCAAACAAGTTACGCTCGGAGGCACGAATGACCGTGACTTGAGCGCAGAAGGTTTTCCAGGAGATTGGAGAGGGTAGGAATAGGACAGGGAATCAAGGAGCTGGGAACAAGGAATCAAGCGAGAACCCCGATCGAACTCTGGCAAAGGACGTCCGACTACTGCTACTGTCCCAAACAGAAGAGTTGTGTTGAACTTGGTGGTAAGGCTGCATTTTTATAGGCAGCGCCACAAACCAGGTAGCCAATTGCGGCATGGTATTTTGCATGCTTTTCTATTTTGCGCACAGTAGAAACAGTTGTTTTGCTGGCCCGATGCAAAACATCCTGCAAAGTGCATGCACAAAGGGTTTGCTGTCTATATTGCGCTTTCGCGTGGTACGGGAACCGGGATGCATGACGTAGGGCACACGCGCACGGTACAGATATTTGTAGTTCGTCAGTGCGGTGCTTCAAAAACAAACAGCTAATGCGCACGATCACGAAATCTGTGTCCCGCGTGTGCCATAACATGCAATGCAACATTGTGTGAATACCGCTGAAAGAGAATTGCACGAACACAAATCGTGAAGTGAAACAAAATACACGTGTGAGCGAAATAGCCGATCCGAAGCAGGTTCATGAACACGAAATGGAAGTGCAAAACGAAATGTGAACCAGCACACTGATTTAAAAAAGGAATATGAAGTGCACACAGGTAAAACAGACAAAATTAGTCTTGTGCTTCATTTCAGCAGGGTTTACTGTAAGAGAAGCCGGCATGCAACAGCAACATTTTGGCATGGTGGAATGGCAGAGACTGAAGTGGAACAAAATGTATGACATTTCAGGAAAGCAGCATGTGGAGGGAACGTCGTGATTCGCCGAGCTCAATTCTTGTGGACCTCCTTATGCCAAATCTCATTTGCAAGCAAGCAATCTAGGGAGGCTGAGGATATGGCACTAAGGGATCAGGGGGCAAAAGGTTAACTCTGCAATTGAATTTTCCCAAGCAGGATCTGATGTGCCTCTCCATTAGCACTTTAAGAAGTCTACCTTGTGCAATCTAGAACTACAGCTCCTAATAACCTTTATTGGCATGGCATCTGACTGTGGTCAAATGATAGAAAGCAGTGAAGCACAAGTCAAATCAATGTCAGATAAAGCTCTGGATAGTATCATAACTGCATCCCTGACAGTGGGAACAGTAGTTTGAAGGCCTACTGTAATATTTACGTCTGGACTGGAAGGCCAATAGTGCCCAGAAGATTAATTTACTTAATAAGCTTTTTTCTGGGGGGAAGACCTTTTGACGAAAAGAAAATGTACCCTTAAGGGTAGTGTAGAGTAGGCTGCACGCTAAAGAATGTGTGTAGCATATGCTGTGTGTAGTGTTGTGTAGTACATGGATTAATAATGTGGGTGCCAACATTTAGGCATTGGGGATAAAAAAGTGGGTGACATTGGGAATTAACAATTAGTATGGTAGTGAGTTGTGTGGGTTAGAATTGTTCGGCCACAGAGTCTGAGTGCACTGTGTTGTGCAGCAGGCACATGAACAACATGCTGACTGATCTTTGCCAATTTCAGAAATAGCGCAAAATTGAGAGTTGACACCAGTCCTTCACGAGACAGAGCGTGCGGTGTAGCTGCAAAAAGGGTCTTGAGAATAAAATATGCATTATGTGGAACAGGACGAGTGGGGAAGGAGATGCAACATTATTCGGTGGTGTTGCATTGCAAATATTGTCCAAAGGTCATTTAGGAAGTGCTGGAAGGTTACACAAGAGGGAGGGAGTACAGGTGCTGGAAAGTGCCCGAATGTTCTACCATGTGATGAAATTGGAAGTGACTTCATGAAAGGGGCTGGAAATTATGAGCAGTGGTGATAGATGAAATCATAGGATAGAAGGGAAACATTTAAACATCGGTAGGAGCCATATGAAAGGAGGCTGGGTTCTGGGAAGGGTTTAAAAGCGGGAGAAATGCAGAAGGAGTGGTCTTTTTCCTGGTCTTTTGGCTGTTTGGAGCTTCTTCGTGAGAGAGCGAGAGGGAGCTGCAGGGGCTTTTAGTGGCTTCCTCAGTTCTTGCTGGGCCTCTGCGGGAGAATCCTAGGGAGAGAGTGAGGAGCGGCTGGGCTGGAGGAAGGAGGGGCAACCTTGCATAGCTGTCTCTGGAGACGGGTGTAGCTGCAGAAGGGAGTCCTTGGAAGGCTTTATCAAGCCAGGGGCCGTGTACTGGCAGAGCCTGGCTGATCATACCTGGCAGCAAAAAAGCTTGACCAGTCAAGTTTGAGCCGAAAAAGCAAAGAGCATACTATGAGTATAAACAGGGCAATAATCACTCAAGCAATCAATACACCAATCAATCAATCAATCAATCAATCAATAAGTTAGGACCCTTTTCTGCAGGGTATTGTAATTGTCAGAGTGTCAAACTGGGAACAGAAGTCAGAACTTTTTTAATCGTTCTGGTACCAAAAGATTAACAAAGTAGCCGAGACCCAAAAAGTATTAGCTGTGGGTTGATTCTTTCACGCAGAAGTGGTCACAATATTATATTTCTGCTACTAATCGAACATGAGGGTAGGGGGTAACTGAGAGCTGAAACTGTGTCATAGTGCAGTAATTTCATAGCCAGAAGGGCCAGTTATGATGTTTCAGGCCATAGAGAGGTCACGTACGTTTGAAAAGCTATATTGATTCACTGTAAAATCATTTATTGATGCAGAATTTGTTTTCCTGTTTTTTTCTCACATGCCCATGCAAACACGTACCACCTATGTTTCTATCCTCACCACGAGTCCAAATGGCTTGATTGTCTATCTGTTCTTTGTGATGAGTGAATATAAAAGAGTCTAATTGTGAAAGTGTGCGGTGGTTATTATTGTGTCTAGGTTTTGGCTGCATCTAGAGATAAATGCACAGTATAACGTCTGTAGATGTTTTGCTACAATCCCGCAGTGTAGTATAAAACTGTGGCAAAAAATAAGGTGTTAGGAATTATCCTACATATTTTGGTGCATTGGCCGGGAGCATTGTAGCTAAGTGTGTCGGTCAGGCATGACAGGCAGAATTGTGTTTTTCGATAGTGTGCTGTGATGGGCACATGTTGGATTGTATAGGGCAATAGTGCTGCGCATTTAAGTGTTTTTTTTTTATTTGGCACACTGTGCTTATGCAAGCAGTGGGAGACATGTTCGAGATTAAAGTTGCAGATCTGTGCGGATATGCAGATGCCAAATTCTTAGCTCTGGGTACTTTGAATTCAGATACTTTAAATGTGTATGGAGAGAGCGTCCAGTGGCCGGGATAAGAGCAGAGGCACCTGAAGGGTTGTTTTGAGGAGGGTACAGTGTTACACGCGTGACTTAGCAGACATTTTGAATACAATGAAAAGAAATTGAAAAGATATTACATTGTCGGATTAGGTGCAAAGCTATGGCTTGTCCTGCATAAAATGCTAGAAATTAGAAAGGATGACAAACAAAATATGCTGAAATGTCAAAGAGAATTTTCGGTATTTGGCCAAAAGACCTTCTTTAAAAAAGCGAAACCGAAAAAGATCGATTTTGAAAGACCGCCCTTTGACCATATCTAGCAGTCTTTCTAAATTGAACTGTTAGCCCCTGCGCCTCACACAAGGGTGCGCAGGGGCAGACAGGCACAGCAAAACGGAAAGGATGAGCTGTGGGAGTCAGAGGTAAGTGTCTGTGTGTTTGTGTGTGTTTGTGTGAGTGTATGTGTGTGTCCGGATGAGTGTGATGTGGAGGGGCGGTGGGGTGGGGGGGTGTCAGAGAGTAAAGTGGGTGTTTAAGGGGTGAAAGCCCCCCCACATTTAAAAACAATCAGCAGTGATGTCCCTTTCCCATTTTCTGAGGGCTGCACGAAATTGATATGCGACCTTCAGAAAATGGGAAAATGACAGAACCAAATTGTCAGAATTACGTGAAAAGGTGATTCAGATAGAGGATGAAGGGAATTCCCTTTCGCAGTTGCAAGCCAGATGGGCTGAATTGTCGGCTCAGTTATCAGAGGTACAGGCAAATCCACAGCGCTTTAAAGTGTTTCAAGCTGAATTAGAAGTTAAGTGGAAACAAAAAGAGGAAATGTTTGAAGAGCTTAAC
The DNA here is from genome assembly GCF_040938575.1 of Ambystoma mexicanum. NCBI lineage: Eukaryota > Metazoa > Chordata > Amphibia > Caudata > Ambystomatidae > Ambystoma > Ambystoma mexicanum. The sequence continues at coordinate 363,996,384 of NC_090934.1, read as the reverse complement.
CAATTAAAAGGGGAATCAGAACAGGTTTGATTGGATCAAGATATCGCATTGACAGAGATGCACTCATTGCGCAAAAACAATAGACAGCTGGCGAGAGACATGCAGTCCTTGGAAAATGAACTAATTCTGTCAGAGGGCAAAACAAGTTTAAAAGTAATCGCTGATTACAAAGGACAGGTCACAGAAATACATGATTTAACCTTAAAATTGAGAAATGAGCACGACACATGTTTTAATGAAATGTAAATTCTGTATTCACAACTCTGAGAAGTGAAACAACAATGATTTAAGGAGTCAAATTCCACACAGTGAGCTACAGAACATGTCATTCAGTGGAGCTGTGCCAAGCTACAATATGGGAGATGTGCCAAGCAAGGCACACTTACCCGAAGCTAGCCAGTTTTCAGTGGTAGAGATGGAATATCAAGCTGTACGACAGATGCCCTCCAACACTGCGGACAGCGAGACGATGGATCCACTTAATATTATGAACTTTAAAATAGATTCAAATGTATCAATTGCGGAACATATCTAGAGCATGGTGGAGATTTACCAGAATTTAAAAAATCCCTAAACAACAGTATACTTGTTTTTCATGTAACAATTGATCCTGTATATGCTAGTTTTCTGCAAAGTCTCAGTGAGCAAGACATTTTACTATGGGATGATTACCAACAAGAAGTAAGGAGATTTTTCTCCCCTTAAAAATCAATTCAAGATGCTGAATGGGCTGCCTATGCTTTATTTGTGGGGCCCGATGAGTCACTGAGACAGGTTCTTCAAAAATGTAAAAGGGCCTTTATGAGGTTTGACGTTTGATCACTAGAGTTCAAAAGCATGTTTTCCATGCTCTCCATAAAGAAAAAATTGCTCAACTAGCCTGTGAATTCACAAGTGATAGAAGTATACATTGGATTCTAGACCAGGCCATGAGAATATGGGAGGTTATTTCTCACAATGAAAATAAGGGAAAGGAGTCAAAGCAGAGAACCAAAGAGACAACAACTGTTCCTGTAGTTTTAGAAATTAGGTCATGGAAAAGAATGGCACTAGCAGCAGCCCACATAAAATAACACAATGCAGAATCAGAAAAATGCGGCAATGCAAGGACATGCAGCATTGCATATACGAGCCTTTCAATCGAAAGATCCCAGTCAGAGGGACCCCAGGCAACTCACCAGGAATAGTTTTTTTTATGGCATGGCAGGATATAATAACACCCAAATTCAGTCACATAGTGGGCCCTACCAGCTATTGGGAGCAGAGAGAAGCTTTAACCCTCCAACAATGATATATGGTAATCAGGTGAAATCAAGGTATGTAGATAGATTCCTTGAAAATATGTCTCTACATAGAGAGCAGTTTCAATCAAATTAGAGTCATAATGTGACCTACAGCCCTCCCACCTATGTTCAGGCCTCAGTGCAAGGGGATTATGGACAGAGAACAGCCCCACGCTACCCAACCCCTATGTCACGGGAGTTCAAGGAAAATACTAACAGAATTCAGTCACCTGAAAGAAATTAAAATAGGACAGGCCATTTGATTCCAACCAGTACAGGCATGGAGCACAGAGAGATGATTATAGGGATCAAGACATATTTCTGTGCTTAGTGAAAATGCTAGCTGATCAAATAGGTAAGCTGTACCCTGGTCAAAAGAATCAACAAAAAGTAAAAAATTAGAATGAACAGCATAAGAGTGACATTGCACAAGGCAACATCAAATGACTAATCGGGCAAACATTCACATTGGAGGTCCAGATGGTTCACCATTAGCTGAACACACAAAGCCGCACAGTGATTTAGGGTTTAGAAAACAAAGTGGTGAAGAAATAGGAAATAAAAACAAACACAAGAAAGTAGTGTTGTTTAGCCTAGAGTTAAACCAAAGTATTGACTCCAATCAGGTGTGTCAAGCCTGGGAAAAGGAAAAGAACAATGCACTAGAAGAACTAAAAGAACAGCGGGTTAAAAGACAGTCTAAAAAGAAACATATTGCTCATGAAAAAGATTGGAAGCATATAAATTAATCAGAGCTAAGTGAAATGACAAGTGAAAAGTGAAAAAAATAAAAAAAAAAACAGGTTATGGTGTTTCATCACCTGATTAATCTAATCATGCTCATTTCTCCACAGATATGAGAGCTCCCCAAAGAACACTTTCAGGTGAGTTCACAGAGGAATATTTTGAGCCACAGATGTTTGACGAAGTGCGAGAAACAGGTAAAGTACAAGTACAAGGTGAGTTCCAAACACAAAATATTGGTATACTGCCACATGACAAAGTTGTTAGTGAAAACACAAAGCAGTTGTGCCAAAGAATAAAGGTAAGTGAAGGAAATCAAAGCAATGTGGAAAAACAGGTAAGGAATGGGATGAGAACTCAAGTGGACCTGCTATGCAGGAAGGCCAATCCATAGCAAATCTTCAAATGGAATCTCAAGACAGAAGGATAAACAGGGAACTTGAAGAGGAAATAGCCACAAAGGTGGTAAGATATCATTCCACGTGAAACTTTGTTTAGCAAGATGCCGGGCATGCTTAACAAAAATTGGCCCTGAGATCATCAACAAATCTCATTTGCTATGTATACTGGAATAATTTGAAGACAGGTATTATGCCCCTATCACATTAGAAGAGCAATACAATGGGCCTCATTACGAGTTAGCCGGTCTGGATTTAACGGTGCTGGTAAAACCGCACCGGCACCGTATTCCGTACCGGCTAACTACGACTTCTGCAGCCTTGTGGTGTTACACCCACCGGGTCTGACCTGGCAGGCCTAATTCCACCCTCACATACAGACGTTGAAACACTGGCACCATTACCGCATAGTGCCGGGGACAATGGGACTCCATGGGAATGGGGAGTAACGGAATGCCAGCTCCGGAATTACCGGACCATCTGGTCTGTAATGCCCCAGTAAGACCGGCAAGTCCGGAGCCGGTAAATCCTTACGGGTTTGGCGTCAGCCTGCCGGTTTTACCGGCACGGCTACCGCCGGACTAGAAATGAAGCACAATGTGTTTGCAATGGCGGATACAGGTGCAGAGGCTACTGTAATGCCAAGGAAAATGCTGGATAGCATAATCAAAGGGAGACCCCCACAAGAAATTTTGAAATTAAGACAGATTGAGGGCCCTGAAAATAATTTAAAAAGTCAAGAGATACCGGTGGAAGGTGCCACTGAATTTACCATCAAAGTAGGGAAACATAGACTGAGACAAGAAGTGGTAGTCATGACAATTGAGGAGACACCATTCCTATTAGGGACAAATTGTCTGAAGAGACTGTCGCTGCTAATTTATGGGATAAATTGTGTTCTGTGGTCTTTGGCTAAAACACCCTTGAAGCCTCAAGAGGTAGTGAGACAGATTAGCAATGCAAACTAATGTTACCCATTGCCAAGTCAGAAAGAGCAGTGGAGGTATATCTTAAAAATGGCTGTGTACCTAGTGTCACTGTCTTTCTCCCATGCCAGGATGAAAAGCAGGTGGAAAAAGAAAAGCAGTCATTAGAGATTAATCTATATTCCAGAAAAAATAGCAAACACAGGTAGATAAAGGCAAACTACGATTCTATAGTGATGAAGCTGTTAGACAATGTGATGCCTCGGTGTCAGATCAAGAAAAATATATTTCAACCATTGCAGAAATACACATGAATGAAGATCAGGCATGGATACCAGTGCACATGGATGGGCATCCAGAAATGATTGAGGCATTGTTGACCCTGGAACAGGAGAGGAGTTTCATTAATGAGAAAGTGTTTAAACAAAAGCTTGACAGCGAAGAAATATCAAGTTATAAAATGAAAAATCAACAAATTTTCGGATTAGATAGTCCTGATTTGGGAGAAAGAATTGTGGGGAGATGTATGTTGAAAATAACAATAGCATTCTAAAGCATCCATCACAATATATGGATAGAACTAAGGTCAAATTCCATATGGAAAATGGCATCATGCACATAATGAGTATGGTTTTAGATGTTCTGAATCAAACAGTTTGGTTTGGACTGAGTGGAGCAGCACCTGCATTTGAGAATAGAAAGCAAGCATACAATTGTGCACAATTGACACCAACTGCAGTTGAACTTCAAGTAAAGTAAGATTTTACCATCCCTGCATTGACAAGGCAGTTTACAATAGCATTGAAATACAGAAAGGGACAGATAATCATAGAGCCCAATGCATTTGTGAGTCTCAATGAATCCATGAGACAGAAGGGGCTAGAATGTGAATACACAACCTTGGTAAAAGTTGGGAATGGTCCCATCCGGATACTAGTTGATAACAAAGGATGTTTACTTGGAGGAAGGTACACCATTAGGGATGGCAATGCAAGAATACAATTACACTGCAGATTCAAACAACCCAGTGTTTGGGAATATTCCTGAAAGCTATGTCACTTCACAAGGTGAACTGCCTGAGTCTTTAAACTCCAAACCAAGTGGGATCTTCAAAGTTCAGTCAGTGTATCCTTATGAACCAAGAGATGTGATTTGTCATCACCAGGACAATTTCATTCTGTTGCAGGTGGATAAAAATGAGGCATGTCACTACATTCTCAGAAGGTTATGGTAGGGAACCTGTTTTTGTGCATCAATATAGGCAGTCCATTGCCTGTTTAGAGTCTTTGGCAGAAATAATCAAAAACGCAGAGTCAAGAGGAATCGTTACATCCATTAACAATATCTCAAACACGCCTAAATTAGACGCGTTGATGCCCAATGATCAGTGGATCTGAGAGAACTGAACAGGAGGGTACCAGTGTCAAGATGGCCACTGCCATTCATTGACCAAGGCCTTGCATAAATCCAAGGGCCAAAGGTTTTTACTACTTTGGATCTGACAGCAGGACATTGGTGTTTGCCGTTTTGCGTTTACCTTGCAAGGGACACAATATTCATCAAAAGAACTCCCTTTTGCTTTATCAATAGTGGGAGTGAGTTGGGAATAATTCTGAATAAAGCACTTCTCTATGCAGCCAAGAGAGCCTCTGCGGTTCATGTAGCTGATGTCCCGGTCACACATTAGCACATAAAAAGCCATTTCAGTTAAATCAGACATGTACTCAGCCATTTGCAAAAGGCTGGGGCAAAGTTATCATTGAAGAAGGGGCAGTGGTGCAGAAGAAGGGTGCCCTTCTTGGGACATGAAGTCACGGACCAGGGGTTGAACCCACAAAAGAAAAAGGTAGCAGCAATTTAAAAGTTGAAGGATCCCACAAATCTGAGGGGTTTGAAGAGCTTGTTAGGGATGGCTACTTACAATAGGAAATGTATTCAATACTAGAAATCACACAGCCATTGACTAAGTTACTGAAACAGGGGATACAAACAATGTGAGGCGGTAGCCAAATTGTAAGACTGTTTAATAAGGGCCCCATGATTGGCATATCCCAAGAAGAATCAGGATTTGTTCCTGGAGATAGGATTGACAGACTTATGCATGTCACGGGTCTTGTCTCAAAAGCATGATTAAAATCACAAGACTATTGCATATGTAAGCAAAGCATTGTCACAAGTGGAAACCACATTTTATGAACGTGAAAAGACACTTTTGACAACTGTTTGGGCATAACAACATTTCCAGTCCATTAGTCAAGGAGAGTGGGTGATTGTTGAGATTACTCGTCAATCCATGCAATTTCTACAGAGTAAGAGGATCAGATCAGGTAATTTAGCCCAGTCAAGAATTACATCATGGACTTTGGCTTTATAGGAATTCCCTGTAGAATTGAGATATGGACAGAATAAGAGAAGTCGAGTAACTCAGGGGCTGGCAGAATTGCACGACTGTGTATGCGTGGGTACTACAGATGGTGCAGAATTAGAAACAAATTTGATCGAATTTGAATGATCACCACACATGACCTTTGATGAGGAAAGGTGTAGAGATTTCCCAACCGTATACGTTGATGGGTGAGCATAACACATGATCAGTGACCCTGTAAAGGTGCGGGTGGCAGGAATGTGGAATGTGAATGTGGTGGTCAAATGCTAAGGTATCCCACAAGTGAGCATAAGGATAGGTCCCAGGAGTAATCATGTAGCAGAGTTGGCTGCAATGTACAAAGCAATATCCACACTGGTAGAACATTAATTAAAATAAATATTGTTGGTTACGGACTGACTATGCCCGGAAGAGTTTTGTGGAAAACTCACCGAGATGGAAGCTAAGAAGGGTGGCCACATGTAACAAAAAATGCTGAAACATGGAAAGCTGATTCAGGCCATCAGCAATCTTGTTTCAGAGAATGAGATGAAGATTCACTGGAGGAAGATATGAGGGCACTCCAAAACATCAGGGGAAGATAAGGAAGGGAATTACAAGACTGATCAATTGTCCAAAATTGGGGCAGTGATGTTGTTATGTTATGTTGATTAATACCCTGCACTGCTAGCTGGCTCTACAAGAGAAGTGGCTGGGGTGTGTTAGTGAGGACAGGATGCTAAGATAGGTTCAGAAACAGGAGGAACTGGTGTCTGTGAGCAATGTTTTGCATGTGGGAGTTGTTGGGAGGACCTGCACGTTGTGACTGTAAGGGTAGACTCAGTGCCATAGAGCTGTGTTAGTGTTAGTGTTGGGTGTGTTGGTCGTATGAGGCTAGTGTGTGGTTTACGGTCATACACATTTGTTAGTTGTATCCATAAGGGGGTCCAGAGTTGCAAATTACTGTAAGGTGTTTGATTGAACTGTTGTGCTTTTGTGTAGTGTAGTTGGATGAATGGACTATGTGGATGGGTATGTTCCCTCTAAGGATATTTCCAGAGTCTTGGAGTGGTGGTTAAGTGTGAGAATTAGATTAGTTCTAAGTGGTCCATTTGAAGTGTGGCTAGCCCTTAGTCATGCATAGTGTTGATGGTTATGTTGGAGGAGCAGGAAAGGGGATTGGTTAGTAGATCAGTGGTTTTGACAGTGCCTTTGGAGTGGGTCTCCGGTTGTCACTCAATGGTACCTTCCAACGTACTTGGTTGCGGTCTGTCGGCCAGCCACACCTCCCCGGCACCAATTTCACAATAACATGGGACAACACCTAGATTTGAAACACAGCTGAATTGCGGAACACCTAGAATTGGGACATAGCAGTGGTGGGGAAACACCTAGAATTGTAATAGGGTAGTAGTGAGAGAAACGCCTATATTTGAAACACAATACCAGTGGGAGAAACACCTAGAATTAGAACACAGCACCAATGGGAGAAAGCCCTAGATTTGAAACACAGCACTAGTGGCAGAACACCTAGAATTGGAACACAGCACCAATGGGAGAAACACCTTAAATTGAAATACCATACTTGTGGAAAACACCTACAATTGTAACACAGCACTAATGGGGGGAACCCCTACAATTGGAACACAGTACTAGTGGGAGAAACACTTAGAATTTGGACACATCACTAATGGGAGAACACTTAAAATTGGAACACACACTAATGGGAGAAACACCTAGAATAGGAACACAACACTAATAGGAGAAACTCCTAGAATTAAAACACAGCACTAGTGATAGAACACCTAGAACTGGAACACAGCACTAATGGGAGAAAGACCTAGAATCGGAACATAACACTAATGGGATAAACTCCTATAATTGGTACACATATGAGATATGCAGACTAACACAGATGGGCTGTATTGTAGAATGTAATAAGAATGGTGGGGCTTTTATTGGAGCACAGAAATGCCTGTACTCCCCGCCTGGACCACACTTACCTTATCCGTCCATGCTGGTTCACTACTGCAAGCTTTGCAGGTGAACACTGGCAAACACAGACTGGAACTGCTTCTGCGGGAGCTGCCCTTTGCCTTGGGACCCTTATCTATGGGTTGCCCGGGCACAGGGGCTGCCCTGATAGGTTAGCTTAAATGGGATGCATGCACAATCAGCCATCGGGGGAGGAATGGGAGCAGGCTGGGAAAGGGAAACTGGGAAACAGGTTATGGGAGGCAAGGGGATTAAAGGCTCATGCCGAAGCAGCAAGAAATTGCACAAGATAGTTATCAAATGAGCAAAAATAAAGGCTTGAATGCAGTTGTGTACCAGGGATGCACTCACCTTAGGCTTGGAACTTAAATGCCTGGGAGATGGTCAACGAGGGGGCAAGACTCTGGTTGGATGTAAAGCTGGCCTGGAGGCACAAACACCCATCAGGGGAGGACTGGGAGGAGGGTGCCTGAAGGAATGAATAAAAGGTGAAGGTGTAGAAATGTACATTATGAAATGTGTAGGATAGAAAAACAGATAAATAAGAGCCAACTCTGCAATTAAGAAAAAAGAGAGACACTTCTAATGTCTGATTCTAAGGCAAAGAAAGGAAACACACTAAAGAAAGAAATATTATGTCTTGGTACTTAACCTGTTTGTCTCTCTCCTCTGTTTGGACTAGTTAACTTGTTTTCCTCCATAAGTGTTCCCTGGAGCTCAGGACAAAGAGGAACCCCAGGACAAAGCGGAGTCCCCAGGATGAAAAGGAGCCCCCAGGCTGAAGAAAAATAGAGAAGAGTCTGGCATGCGGAAACAAAGCAGCGGGCATAGAGGGGAAGACCAGATGGCAAGGTGGCAGTGTGCAATTAAGATATTTTGGTTGTAATGAACTTAGTGACATGGACACCGGTCTTTCCAGCAAATGGGCGAGTTTTATTTGAACCAGGGCCATCATTAGGTCATGCGATGGAAGATGTCACTACATTCATACTAAAGAACAGAAAACCTCTTTATGAAGTCTCCATATTATATACCAAGTACCGAATATGCAGAATCCATTCTGGACTCTGTCTCATCTTGCTCACTACCATGTTTCTATTCTTTAACTCGATTCTCATGGTATCCTTTTGCTCTATTCTCATCATTTTTTTTCCTTTCAATCTATGGATCAAAGACAATCTGTGTTGGCAGTGCCAAAGGACTCATATAATGCAACGGTTTACACTTAAAAATATAAACAGTGCACATACTCACATGGTTACACAAGTGTTCAATTGGTTTTACGACAATAGAAAATAATTTTTTTTGAGTGGTGCTCAGGATTTCTAGTCACATTACTTTTTCTGCGGGATCACTTTGGTTACTCAGTGTCCTCAGCAGAAAAAGGGGGGAATACGTAGGAAAGGTTGCGTGCTAAAGAATGGGTGCAACATATGCTGTGTGTAGTGTTGTGTAGTACATGGATAATGATAGTGGGTACTAACATTGAGCATTGGGTGATATTCCATGTTAACAATTAATATGCGGGTGAGTTGTGTGGTTAGGTCTGGTAGGCCACAGAGTCTGAGTGCACTGTGCTGTGGAGCAGGCGCAAGAACAGCACGCAGACTGATCCTTGCCAGTTTCAGAAGTAATTCAAAATTGAGAGCTGACACCAGTCTTTCGCATGGCAGAGTGCTCAGTGCAGCTGCAATAAGGGCCTTGAAAATCCAACTTGGATTGGGTGGAACAGGAAGAGGAAGGTGATGCAACATTATTGAGAGGTGTTGTGTTCTGGATACTGTCCAAAGGTCATTTCGAAAGTGCTCGAAAGTTCTAGCACGTGATGAAATGAGAAGTGACTTTATGAAAGTGGCTGGAAATTATGAGGGCTGGTGACAGGTAACATCACAGGAAAGGAGGGAAAAATGTAAAAATCCATAGGGGCCATGTGGAGGGAGTCTGGGCTCTGGGAAAGGTTTAAAAGGATTAGGTAAAAATGACCAAATCTAAATGACCTACACCACCAAAACTTCTAAAATAGATACTACCAGATGTCCTACTGACTAAATGTTCGTAGGACATTTTGTAGAATGTATTTGGTGGTGTAGGTTAAAAAAAAGGTCTGTGGGGGCTGCACGGGTGTCCCCCGCAACATCCCGCTCACTTTGCAAACCTGCAGCTGGCCCGACTGAAAAAAAAGGAAAAAGAAAAAGGAAAAAGGCTGCATGTGCTGCGGGGTTGTCCCCTGCAACACCCTGCTCACTATGCTATAGGGTATAGTGAGCGGGGGATGCGGCGGACACCCCTGCAGCTGAACGACTAAAAGCAACAAAAAAAAAAGGACACCCTGTGGCACCAGTTCCCGATCACGGGAGTGAAAAAGAACCAGCGTTGCAGGTACACAGCACGTCGGAATGAAAGGTAAGTAGGGGTTTGGGGGTGTGTTGGGGGGCTGGGTGTGGGGCATGGGTGAGGGTTAATATTTGTATGGATTTGGGGTTGTTTTACTATGGATGTCTGCATGGGAAATGTACTAACAATTTTGTATAACGTACATTTCTCATGCGGTCATTTCCGTCGCAAATGTTTCAGTCGCTGTAAAAGAACCCCAAATCATTTAAAAGGGGGAGAAGTGCAGAAGGAGGTGTCCTTTGGTTTTCTAATGCGAGAGTAAGAGCTGCTGGGGGCTTTCTGTGGCTTGATGTGTTCTTGCTGGGCCTCTGTAGGTGAATGCCGGGGGGAGAGTGAGGAGCTGGCTCGGCTGTAGGAAGCAGGGGTAATTCCTGCATAGCTGTTTTAGGAGACTAGCGTACCTGCAGAAGGGAGTCCTTGGAAGGCATCATCATATTGCGGGCAGTGTTCTGGCAGAGACGGGCTGATTGTGCTCGGCAGAAAAAGGGCCTGACCAATCAAGTTTGAGCCTAGTGTGAGATAAACAGGGCAATAATCAATCAATCAATTAATCAGTTAGGACCTCTTTCTGCAGGTTATTGTACTTTACAGAGTGACAAACTGGGCACAGAAGGCAGACACTTTTTTATCTTTCTGGTACCAAAAGATTGACAAAGAAGATGAGACCCAAACATGTATTAGCTGGAGGTTGATTCTTTAATTCAGAAGGGAACCCAATAATAAAATGTTGCACTCATTGAATGTGCGGGTAGGGGAGTAACTGAGAGCTGAAACGTTTACATAGTCTAATTTGTTTGTTTGCTTGTTTATTTATTTATAAAGCGCTCCAACCCCGGGGGTATATGGGCGTATTACAAGGTATTTTCATTTATTAGTTACATTACATTCAAATTAGTGATTTCATAGCCAGAAGTGCCAGTTGGGATGTTTCATGCCAGAGAAAAGTCACTTATCTTTGAATTGCTATGCTGATTCACTGTAAAACATGTATTGATGCAGAATGTGTTTTTCTGTTTTTTTTTCTCACATGTCCATGTAAACACTTACCACCTGTGTTTCTATGCCACCACTATACCAAATGGTTTGACAGTCTATCTGTTCTTTCTGATGAGTGAATATAAAAGAGTCTAATTGTGAAAGCGTGTGGTGGTTATTATTGTGTCTAGTTTTTGGTTTGCATCGAGAGATAATTGCACAGTCTGCAGATGTTTAACTATGATCCCACAGCATTCTTGGTTGAGGAGACAAGCACTTCTGAGGACCATTCAGGACTTTCTATTAAAGAAGCCTATACACAGAGTCAGACTGGGACAGTTCTATTCCAGTGACTTCGTGGTAAAGAAAGGCAACTAGGGCTAATGCTTTATTCTAAATGTAAAGTGACTGAATATCTGGCTACCATCCACCAAGTTCAAGATGGAGATATTCCAGCAGACAGTCCAAGTCAGACCAAAGAGTCCTAAATAACAAAGATAGATTTGCAAGATTAATTTCTCCACATTCGATCCAGAGGGGGATATGGAAATGTCTATGATTTGCTATATCAGGGAATCCTTTCCATTTTATAGCACTCACGTTTGGCTTCACATCAGCATTAGAATTGTTTAAGTAGTGTTGGTCGGAGCCAGCACATTTGAGGCCAAATCTTACATAAACAAATAAGCAGGCACCAGGAATAAGCAACAGGGCTTAAATATTTTCCAGAATGCCTCTGCTACGTCCAGGTTTGGAAAGCTCCCAGCCCACTTTTGCCACTAACCAGGGCTGATCTCCACAGTGTCAACATATTTAGGGTTGCAGATGTAATCGCAACTTGATTATTGGGGGTAGCGCACTGCCTATGTGGCATTTAGACATATCAATCAACATAACATAAAATACCAGAACATTCTAATTCTGCTTTAAAATAAGGTAGACAATATGTAAGTGCTTCTTTAAACACATTATGATCATTACCATTTTGCTATGAACCTATAGGTGGTGCATCTTGACCATCTAAACTTAGAAAATATGTCAAGCATTCTTTATTCCAAGTAGGTTGGCACAGGGCACAGGCACTCCTCTGCAAAGGTTTTTTCTTTGGCCTTGACCCTATGGTAGTGCTGATGGCTGATGACTGTCTGTTGTTGCCCTCTCTGTGCTGGGTGTCCCTCTGCCCCACTAATGGTTCCGGTGATGCACAGTGCCAAATGCTTGCATGTGTTTAAGATTCAGTGAGTCAGTGGCTTGTCACATACCTGCATAACAGTGTACCCCATCCTGCTGCATGCCAGAAGAGAAAGGGGTAGTGCCCATCTTAAAAATGTGCTGTTTATACTGCTGAGTGCCCTCACCTGCATTCCCATACATGCCATGTGCCAGCTATAGCACTGACACTGTCTCGTTTGCATGTATGTGCCTGCCTGTGTGCTGAGCAAGTTAATTGAGTTAATTGACCATGGTACTATGGTTGCTTGGGTGCTGCGTGCACCACATGCTCCAGCTATCAATCATTATATAGCAATTCTGCTGGTCATTACAGTAGCAGGGTGGTGGATGTGTCATGCACGCTGAGCCGAGCAGTATGTGAGCATGGCCAGCTTGAGCACCGTGACAGGGTTAGGGTTCTGACTATTTCAAGGGCGGATGGGTACCCCTTTCAAAATAGGACAGGATGCCTGCCATGTTGTTTGCCAATGTCAGTCCTACCCCACAGGTGGGGTGATGGAATTTGCAAGGCCCCTGTCTCAAGGCCCTCGCTGCCTGAGCTTAGGCAGACCTCCTGCTGAAACATCTACTGGAGGCGCACGGTTTGGCAGGGTAAGACCTGCATTTGCTGTGAGCTTTGCACTGCTGCGTGATTGATTTCATCTCCTAAGAAAAATTAAGAAGGTGCTGCTGGGGGGGGGAGGAGCTATGGGGCTAATGATTGCTAGAGAGCAATCTTTTTGTACACTTCAACCCAAATCTTTGGGTTTCTAGGATCCATTCTGTTCTGTGCATATTGGGCCACATTGCTCTTCGGCCCTTCGAAGATGGCCGCAACTTTTATGATGAAGAAAGGCTCCTTGCCTCGCCTGCACTGCCTCCCTCTATTGGTCACCTGGGCCCTGATAGCCTCGAGAGGATAGCTCAAGGGCAATGTGCCTGCCTTGCCCGCCTTGGAAGCAAGACGACACAGAGTAACACAGGTTTGATCCCAGGGTACGCTCTTAGAAACCTGTGGGTAGTAAACATGTTATAAATAACCTATCATATCATATCAATCAGCACAACTGGAGGCGGGAGCCGGCACACCAAATGATGAAGGCTCCTGTCTGCTCCCTATCCACTACCAGAATGCTACTTTGGGTCCTTTGTAGACCCTGGCACCAGACCTTTCAATAATGTTGCCACCACACCTTTTTAAGAAATGTGAACTGCCTTGACACTCTCACATCCTTAACTATCGGTTAGTTCCCTCCTTTCTGGACTCCCTCCTACCCCATTTTCACTTTCACTCGCCCTCTCTACTTGTTTCTCCCATAGTCACACTCTGAATTGTATTGTATTTTTGACCCTTTGCTTGCATCTGAACCCAATTGTAAACTCACTTCTTGCTCTTGTTTGCTTTTGTTTAAAAAGTCAAATCCTGCTGTTTTGTTTTTGGTTTAAAAGTCAAATCCTGCTGTTTTTGCTTTTGGTTTAGAAGTCAAATCCTGCTGTTTTTACTTTTGGTTTAAAGGTCAAGACTTGCTGTGTTTGCTTTTGGTTTATTCTGTCCAATGCTGGTATCTCAAAGATCGAAATATTTTAAAAAATGCAACTTGACCAAGTTTATGTTTATGTCTACAAGCGACATTTGGTCAAATATAAATAATTTCCCGAACCTGGACATGCGTGTGGCAATCATTCGCTTTCTCGATTCGATTTTCCCAAGATCGAATGATTCCCATTTGGGAGAATATGTAGGTTAGTTATTTATTTCTGATTTCTGTATTTCTGTATTTAACCTTCGCATTGCTTTGCTTTTAAATGAAACGTTGCTAAATTGCATTGAAAAATTGTTAAATGTTTTGTATTATTTACCTGTATATTTGAAAGGATGATTTTATTATCCATATAAAAAAAATAAAAATAAAAAAAAGTCAAATCCTGCTGTTTTTGCTTTTGGTTTAAAAGTCAGATTTTGTTGTTTTTGCTATTGGTTTAAAAGTCAAATATTGCTGTACTCTGCTAATTTGCTCTGCAATTTGCTTGTAATTGTATCTTCTCTGTAACTTGCTGGCCCAGTGACTACACTAATCTCTTTGTTCCACCCTTACCTGCCTTTCCCTACCCCTTGTTTCTACCTCATTTTCACGCTACCACTCCTGTGGGGCTTTCTGTTTCTCCTATCTTTTCCAACTGCTTCTCCATTGACTTTCATACCCTTCTCACTCTGTCCGGTAGGCAGAAGTTCAAAAATGATATCTTGGCGTACGACCCTGGTCTCCATATGGCTGACACCTATTCCAGGGCTTCCACCAAACAGACACTCTCCAAGATCCTCTTTTTCGTTCCTTCGTCAGATCTATGGACTCTTCATATGATCTCTGTGCACTGTCCAGTCTCCTCCTCTCCCATTTATGGTGGCACCTGATGGGAAGCTCTCATGGCTCCCTTTGATTCCTCTAAAGTCATAATTAATGTCTACCTTAATGGCACCATCCTGGTCCAAGGCCCTCAGCCAATCGCCTTCTCTTTGACAGGTGTTTCCCTCACCTCTTCAATTTCCTTTCATCTCCTGCTGTCCCCTCCTCTCCCCCTTGGCTACCTTGCCCTCTCTTCCCTCATACTCAGCCCCACCTCAGGCTCCTTCTTCACCTCTGCAAGTCATACCTCTGATTTGTAAACCTCCCCGGGAAGGTCTTTAAGGCTGGCAGCCTCCTTCATCTAGCCACTCTCAACTCTCACTCTGCTGTCAAACACTCCTCTGACATTTGCCACCTCCTGGAAGAACTTGACCTTGATATCCTCTGTTTTACCGAGACATGGTTCATGGCCAGCTCTGTCACAAGCTTTGACACTGTCCTCCCTGATGGCTAAAAGGTCCTCGCTGCACTCAGATCCACCGGTTCAGAGGGGCTGTAGCCCTGATTTTTCCTGAGTGGATCCCTGCCTCTATCATTCCTACACAGACATAACCCTCTTTTGAATGCCTTGGCTGCAGTTTCTCTCTCTCTCTCCTAGCCATTCTCTTACTTTGGGTACTATCTACTGGCCACCTGGTTAGATCACCTCTTTTCTCCCTGAGTGGGTGGAGCTCTCCGCCTACCTCCTTGCCTCAATCTCTCAACGCCTCCTTCTTGGCGACCTCAATATCCACCTTCACACTCCTTGTTCCTCCTCTGTACTCTTCTGTGACCTCTGTGACTCCCTCTCCCTTTCTATCCTACCCTCTGGCCCGACTCACTCTGCAGGGTACATAATCAATGTCTTAATCTCCTCTGACCTCCCCCTCTCCATCCTTCTCACCGCTCCTCTCTCCTGGAGAAATCACTCCCTCCTCTCCTCTCATCTCTCTCTCTCTGCCCCCCAGGCCAAGTCTACCCCAACACTGCCACCTACCTTCTCGGACATCCACCCTATGAAGCGTGTGTCATTGGAGGCTTTCGCCACCACCTTCTCTCCCCCCTCCACCTCTGGCTGACTCACATCTTGACACAGCCCTGTCTATACTTTACTATTCTATTTCCGATACTCTTGATGCTCTTGCCCCTGTCATGAGGATCTCTTTGAAGCCCAAAGCCAAGTGCACTTCTTGGTATGACTCTGACCTAGCTACACTTAAACGTAAGTGTAGGGTGGCTGGGAGGAAATGAATGGCTTCTTTTTCATCCTCTCACAAACTGGCCTGTCGCCTGCTCCAAAGGCAATACCGACTCTCTGTCCACACCAAGAAGAGAGCCCACATCCTAGCCCGTGTCTCTACAGCATCTAACAACTCGGCCAAATTCTTTAAAATCTGTAAAGAGTTGCCCAACCCTGCTGCAGTCTCTACCCCGCCTGTCGCCTCCCAGACCCTTTGCCGAGGCCTATGTCTCTCACTTCATCTCAAAAACCCAGGACATCCTGTCCACCCTCTCCTCCCCTTCCCCTCCTCTCCTCCCTCCTTCTGTGAACTCAGAGCCTCCTTCAGCCACCCTCCACCCTCTTTCTCCTCCTTTCCATTTTTATCCTCTGACAAGGTCGCTAGACAAGTCTGATCTATGAAAGTCTCGTCAAAACAGGTTCATACCGTGTTCTTCTAAAACCATAAAGGACCATATTGACACCCTCTCTCCTGCCCTGGCTGATTTCTGCAACCTCTACTTTGCCTCAGGAGCCTTCCCCTCCCCTCTGAAGCACTCTCTTGTGCATCCGCTTCTCAAGAAACTCTCTGCTGATCCTTCTTGCCTGGCTTACTATCGCCCAATTTACATTACTCCTTTTCTGGGCAAACTCCTGGAAAAGCTGGCCATCTCTCAGCTTAGCCTCCACTCTGATTCTATTGGCTGTCTCCACGACCATCAATCTGGCTTTAGAGCTGCCAGAAGCACAGAAACTGGTCTCCTGAACATCCGTGAAGATTTGCTTTCCAACCTTCACTATGACATTCCCTCTGTCCTCATTCTACTCGATCTCTCTTCTACCTTCGACACGGTCAACCATACCATCCTGCTCAACCATCTCAGTGACAATATGGGCATCACTGATCAGTCTCTGGCCTGGCTGACCTCTTTCCTCTCTGATTGACCCTCCCAGGTCCAACTTGGGTCTTTCCTTTCCTCTATCTCACTCTCTACCTACGGTGTTCGCCAGCGGTGTTTGCCAGCGGTCCAACCTCTCACAATGGCTCTTTAACCAATACCTCGCAACTCTCGCCCACCGAATTTTAATTTTCTGCTCAAATTTACAGTGCTATACTTACGACACTCAACTCATTTTCAGGCTTCCTTCGACCACCTCTTCTTCTTCTCTCATCTCCGACAGCCTATCTGCCATGCAGGATTGGTGTGCTGCCAACGGTCTCTACCTGAATGCCAGCAAGACTGAGATCCTCCTCATCGACACACCTTCACCCTCCTTTCCTGTCGCTCTCTGGCCAGCTTCCCTTGGCCCTCCTCCTACATGCACCTGCAAGGCCAAGAACCTCGGGGTAATGTTTGACTCAATGCTTTCCTTCTCTGTTCGCATCTCTGATGTCTCAAAAAAGTCAAACTTCCTACTGCACCTCCTCAGAGGTATTCTGCCTTTCCTCTCCTTCCCCCAGAAGCTCACCTTCTCTCAAGAGCTGGTTCTCTCAAGGTTGGACTATTGCAACAGCCTCAGTCTAAATCTACCTGCCTCTACTCTCCGCCTTCTACAACTTATCCAGAACAGGACCGCAAGACTTGTCCTTGGCCTCAAGCCCTGGGATCATATCTCTCCAGCCCAGAAATCTCTTCACTGGCTCCGAGTGGCAGCAAGGAATAAATTCAAGACCCTTTGCATTGTCCACAAGGCTTTCTGGGGCCTGGTTCCAAAATACCTTCAGCTGTCCCTCTGTAAATACCTTCCCTACCAAGCCCTTCGCTCCTCCACCTCTAACTCCCTCATGGTCAGTTGTTTTTCTGTGAGGGCAGATCTCTGTCTTCGACTGGGGCCTCCCTCTGGAACAGCCTCCCTGCCACTCTGAAACTTGTGGAGAACCAGCTCTGGTTCCAGAAGCACCTCAAGAGCTTCCTCTTTGCTTCTGCCTTCTCTCCTAGTCTCCCCTGTTGATCTGTTCTGTCTCGGCATCGTGCACCTGGTTTCCCTCTGTCTTTAGGGCACAGGCACCTGCTCAACCTGCCACCCACCCGCACTGCCTCCGGGCAATTCCTTGCACTGGGGATTGTATCTGTAACCCTACAGACCCCCCTTTTCATTTTTTTTGCACGTATTCAGACACACCCTGTCTGTTGCCTTATTCACAGCACTTGCCAGTTGATGGCTGCACTACCACTGTTTGTTGCTTTGTGTTATTTATTTATTTATTTATTTATTTACTTATGTGTGTTTAATTTACTTATTTTTTATTTTTGCTCAGCACTTTCCACCTCTCCCCCACTCCATTGCACTTACCCCCTCCCTCTCCCGTGCACTTGCACGTTGTCAATGTCACTGGGCCTAGTAAGATCGTTGTTTGTGTTATTTCCTTGTTCCCCACCCTTGCCCCGTCGCGCTCTGAAACGCTTGTATATGAGTGCAATACAAATGAAATATAAATATCAGTTTCCCACCCCATGTGCCTTGTTACATTTGCAGAGTACCACTTACACTCACACCCAACCAACCTTCTCTGATGACGGTCAGTGCTTTCTCTCCTTCTTTTCAGGACTGCTGAATCCAGAAACCCTTAAAGCAGCGGGAGGTATATGGAAGCCACCAATAAGAGAAGTGATGGTGAACATCCAGCTGGTGTGACGTTGCTCGCTGCGGACAAGCAATTATGATGCTCATCTGCCACAGAAAACTAACTCCAGCATTGAGTTCTACTGTAGCCGTCCACCCCTTCGAGATACCGGGTTTGAAAATGAGGCAGGTCTTTAAGAGTGCTTTATGGTTTGCCATCTCTGTAACACGGTCCCTGGGAGAGAGCAAGGTAGAGACTGGCCGGGGGAATGAGCTTGAGGACTAATGGGATAGGGAGGAGGAGGAAATAAAAGCACAGGAAGAAGAGGGGATTGTACAATGTTCGGGTGAGGTCAAGTGATGAAAATGTGCACTGAGAGACCAGACGGAGGAAGGATAGAGGAGAGGAGCATGGCAAAGACTTACAGAGAGCTCTTACAAGGTGAGGTATTGGTAAATGAGAGAAACTTGTATTTGAGTGTGAGAGTGCATGTATGGTAAGTAGGGTAAGTGACTGAGACTCGGCGGGAGTTTAGAGGAGTAAGGGAGTTTAAGTGAGAAAGGTGATTGAGACAGTGACTGTGAGAGAAGTATGGTTGGAGTGTAGTGCAGAGTGTAGTGTAGTTTATATTGGAGTTATTTGAGTCGAGTGTAGAGTGGAGAGCATCAGGAGTGGAGATTAGTGAATAGTAATGGACAGTAGTGGAGAATAGAGGGAGTGGGGATGAGAGGGGAGCAGAGGGAGTGGACAGTATTGGAGAATGGTGTCAGTGGATTGTAGTTGGTGGAGAAAGTGGTGGAGTGTAGTAGGTGGGGTGTAGGGGAGAGTGGAGGAGAAAGTAGTAGAGTGGAGAGGGAGAGTAAGGATAAAGATGAGGCAGAGTTTGCCTTTTCAAGGCATGCATTAGACCTAAACTGATATAAGATGTCCTTGGAGCTACACAAAACAACTTGTAAGAGACCAAAGAAACCCTGAAAGAAAACGGATGTGAACGTTTTACTGTCAATTGGATAGACCACTAGCTTTGGATAAGATGCTTATGAAAGGGCAATAGATATTGTTAAACAATACTCACCGCTGACTGCTTAAAAGTCTGTCGAATTGTGCCATTGGGACTCTCTCAACCAGGAAACAAAGTAGGCTATCATCGCTGGTGAGCGAGAGATTGAGTGAGAGACCAGCGAGGCCCACTTGTACATGGATGTTGCGGTGACAGAGGATGAGCACTATATCAGCTTCTACGATGATATGCAGGGGCTAGAAGACATCTCTGCACCACCATTGGGGACAATCCCTCTGCAGTGGAGGAAACCCCCGACCATGAAGGTAAGGATGTTGTTGAACATGTAAATATGAAGCAATGTGTATTTACTCTAGAACCATTTAAATTGTATAATGTAGTACCATGTTATCTGTCCTTGTCTTACACAAGCAAAATGTTTTTAACAAGTTGCAAACAGAACGAATGGCGTTGCTCAGAAGGCTGCAAGCTTCTATTGTTTCTGCTGCTCCAAACTGAGAGAACACACCTACCTCCAAAGTTGTGATCTATGAAAGGATTGTCAATTTGCAGAGGAGTTGTTAAAAGCTGAAATAGGGATGGGATAAATGTGGTTGTCAGAGGAGGTGTCTATTCAAGGTGTCATGGCTGCTGTGGTAAAGGAGTGCTTGAAACGTGAGTATTGCAATGACTGTTATGGCCGCCATTACTAGGATATGCCGCAGATGTGCACGACTGTCTCAATGACTCATGTCGCACACTTTTAGAAATATAGGTTACATGTGAGACCCCGGTGGAGTCTTTGGGAGATTGATCACTGCTTATAGCATACGTGTGCTGATGGCACACTCTGCAACGGTTGCAAATACAAGCGAGGACTTGAGAGGTTAAATTACAAAACCTACACCTGTGATCGATCCCTGAATTGTGGATGATTGTGGATAGAGTGTTATACGAACAAGACGTCGACTATTACGTTACTAAGAAGATGCACACAAGATGTTTATAACCCAGAAAGTCAACTTACGATGCTTCAGACAAATATGCCCCCATGCATTTCTATATTTACTTCTAGAAAAAAAGATGGATAAGAAGCACATGGAGCGCCTCTAAACGTCAAAAACCAGTCTGAGATTGAGTTTTCAAAGACCTGTGTCTCCTCATTAAAGAAAAAAAGACCTCTTCTGAAAATGGACTTTCCTAATATTTAGAACAGTCAAGAAAGTGAGTGCATCTGTATCGGAGGTGTGTACTCGGTCATGGACGGTTACTGAAACCAAAAAAGTGATGGGTGGATGGTTTTGAATGAATCTGGACCACTGGCATTGCTCTGGGCAACCTTCCACACCACCGTTTTTTAGCCCGCCTGCGCCATTGCAAAAGGGGTCCAGCCATATGCAAATCAGTCAGGTACTGCCGCCAATGAGGTACTGCCACCAATGGGAGCAGCCCTGCCCGAACTGGTAGGCCAAGTCCCCGCTGCATGGAAATACAAGCAACCTGGACGGTTACTGGGCTATCTATAAAAAGACATACATTTGCTGGTAGTGCAACCAAACGTAGGTTTAGAAACTGTGCTGGATCAACAACACTAATCGTATCTGTATCGAAGGACATTCGTTGCACTGGCACAAAAAGTACAATCTGCTCAACGCGTCTAGCTCACTATGCAGTCAGGCTACCAAACGTGCAAGAGGGAGATCTTTCATAAAACTGTCAAACACGCAGCACAATATTCAGCTCAAACTGTAGCCCTGAATCTTAGAGATTTTAAACTAACCTATGTCCAAGTACCTATTCGCGGAGATTCTCAAAGTCAAGACTGGGTTCGCAAGGTCGGGTAGCCGTAAAAGGTAAGACTGACGCCGGTAAAGTGTTTTCCAACAAATCATTAAGAGCCTTGCTACAAGACTAGGCCATGCAGCACATAGTCACACACCGATGTAAAGCCATCTATAGGTGATCACTTGGTTGAACTAAAACTGGATTCTTTAATTCCAGGGGCACCAAGAACGATGTCAGGCCAACCCCTTGCCATTCTTCCCACAACGATCTCCCCTGAAAGTTGATCCCTGCACCCTAGTGCAAGAAAAAAAGGCCCTTTGACCTGTCAGGTTGGCTTCCGTTATGACAGAGATGTCTTTTATGTGTATGTGAAAGTGTCAGATGCTGCATAACAAAGAACACTCTTCACTGACTGCTGCCTAGTTTAAAAGATGAACAGGGTCGGATTGGCCTCTCGGTGGCCGGGCCGAAATCGTCCCTGGGCAGTGGGGGTCGGTTTCTGGACATGCCTGGGCAGGTTTTGAAGAAAAAAAAAATGAAAAATATATATTTTTTTTGTTGCAAAACGATTTTTTTTTATTGTAACAATTAGTTTTTACAAACTTTAATTACAAAACACGAACAATAACATCACATAACGCATCACTTAAAAATGAAACACAGAAATCCAATCAAACATTTATAGATCCAGCCAAACACAGAGGCTACCCATTAATGATTCTTCAGTATTCTTTTATGGCTATTTGTAACGACTTCCCGCTCGCCCATCGTATGATTTATCCAATGCAGCTTAGTCGTTGAGGTCGACCACAATTGAAATTTTGTTAAAGTGCTGCAACCAATGTGGTTCAAGTCAGTTGAGAAACATCTCACTACTCCAGAATTTTTTCCAGAAAATCATTCACTGCACAAGTTAACATCACATTATTTCCAGACAGCAACCTCCACCACCACTCTTCCAAGTTGATGTCAGAAGGTGCAAATCTGCCCAGAAAACATAACCGTTGAGTAGTGATTGTAGAACATTCCATAATTAGGTGCTTTAATGATTCTATTTCCGTTGTACAGAATCGACAAAGATTGTCAGCGGTCTTCGAGTCTTGTCTTCACCAAAGAACTTCTTTTTTGTTTTATTAACGTTCAGGCGTAGCCTCAGAAACGTATTCCGATGCCACCTGGAGGGGAATCTTGATAGATATCTTGGAAGCTTATCTAGGCAGTTATAGGATAATCCTAAATTCAAGGACGAGGACATTGACGTACGCTGTTCTTCGTTTGAAATCCAATCCCATTGCCTTTGTTTTTTCTTAGCAATTTGAGGCGTTGCTATTACCATTTGCCATGGAATATCAGCTATTTCTAGGGTTTTCCTGATTTAATCTGCCCAAGTTAAAAGAATTCCTGCATGTGGATTCTTAAGTGTAGACTCAAAAATCTTATATGCTGGAGCTATATTGAATAGCTGCATTTTTCGTAAGGCAGAAATTGATTTCCATTGGATAATTCCATGTAGTGGCTCCAGACCTATTTCATATCTCATTGCGACAATCGAGCTACTACTTGGAAGTCACAGAATTTTCTTCCAAAATTGGCTTTCCAGAATGGCCCAAGTTCGGCTGTCAATGTTCAATCCTGCTTCTGCCCCATACTTTATTATAGGGATTACTTTCTGTATATAAAAGATCCGTAAAGGTTGAAGAGTGAATTTACCGTATTCAAAATGAAACTTTTGGCCTTGCATTGTCAGTATGGACATATGATGTTTCAACTCTGTCACCCAAGCTGATTCACAAATTGAGCTGTTTATATGCACGCCCAGATATCGAATTGCTGAAACAGTCTCAATTGTCTCTCCTGCTGCAAACCACTTGAATTGGTTGGATTTCTTTTTTGATCCTGCTCTAATTTCCATAATTTTGGATTTTTTCGTGTTGATAGCAAGGTAGTTTTCTTGAAAATATGCGACTAAGTTTGTTAGAAGTCGCTGCAGACCAATTTGGGTTAGATCAAACAGCACGATATCGTCTGCATAATATGCCCAGCTGATCTCTGGCCCATTCAATTTTGGTGGAAAACGATGAGTTTTTCCTAAACTGCTTGAGATGTCTGAAATGAATAGTTTAAATAGTAGGGCAGCTAATGAACACCCCTGTTTTATGCCCTTAGATGTTTTTATTTCATTTGTCAGATGGTCAGATGCATCCAAGCGCACTCTTATAGAAGTATCATTATGTAGTGCAATCAGTGGTTGAAGCAGGGCCAGTGGATAGGACCATGATTGTAGTTTTGTCCATAATTTGCCATGATTGATAGTGTCAAAAGCTTTACGCATGTCTATAAAAGCTATAAACAAATTCTTACTATGTTTCAGTGCGTCAAGTTTTATTAAATTTAACATCAGCAAATTCACCTCTGTTCGAGTGTCTTTATTGAAACCTGTTTGATGACAATCCATTAGGCCACTTGCATGTGCCCAAGATGTTAACTTTTGTTGTGAACAGGTTGCAAATATTTTTCCTCTGGTGTCCAGGAAGGCAATAGGATGATAGTTGTTTGGATCGTCCCTTTTGCCCTTCTTGAAAATTGGCACAATAACTGATGTTGTCCACGATGTTGAAATGCTTTTTGAATTCAATATCAATTGAAAAAGGTTCTTGATGAAGTCAGCCCAAAGTTCCTTTTTATCTTTTAGCATCATGTTTGACAAA
The DNA here is from genome assembly GCF_040938575.1 of Ambystoma mexicanum. NCBI lineage: Eukaryota > Metazoa > Chordata > Amphibia > Caudata > Ambystomatidae > Ambystoma > Ambystoma mexicanum. The sequence goes on along the minus strand of NC_090934.1, from coordinate 363,972,430 downwards.
CCACCGGGGCCAACCGCATGTGAATTTTTTAGATGTTGTATCAGTGTCAGAACTTTATCTTTTGATTCCATTAAATCCCAGGGTTCTGGACAGTCTAGAGATATTTGCTCACTTTGTGTCAGTTTATCCTTAAAGACTAGAGTGAAGTGGTCTTCCCAGACAGATGCAGAGATTCCATTTGCTAGTCTTGCCTCTCGGTATAGTGATCCTGTGTTCAAAATTGTCCAAAAATCTTTGACATTATGTTGTATAATCAGCTTCAGCATAAGTTCGGCTCGTTCTTGATCTTTTATTAATTTGAATGATTTGAGCCAATTTCAATATTTTAACTTACGCTTTCAGATTTTGATCACCATGTCACAGCCTCCACAGTTTTTCAGCAATCTTATGTCTTTGGTCAATTGTTTTTTCTCGGTGCTCACCAAACGCACTAAATACGTATTTGTTGGTTTGACTGGAGTTCCTTTGCTGGTATTTTTTTATACAAAATTGCTGAAGCAGAGGAGTGAAGTTTAATCTTTTGGCTGTAACATTATTTGAATTAATTAAGTTTTTACTCAGCATCTCAATTTGTTGGTTGTTTATTCTAAGTCTATTTGCTCCTTGATTTATCTCAAGTGGATAGTTATAGGTTAGTTTATTACCACTCCTTGCCATCAGCAAGGCCAACTCCAAAGCATAATGGTCGCTTTTAGATGACTTGTATATGTCCAGGCGTTCAATTTTCCACCAATAAGAAGAGCTGATCCAGAAGTATTCTAGTGTTTTCTTACAGCTCCCTCTCTGCATGTGGAACCAGGTGGGATGTCACTTTGTATTCTGCCATTTACCATTTCACAGTTTCTTGCTTTTAGACCTTGGGCCTCATTACGAGTCAGGCGTTAAGGGGTTAACGGCGCCGTAAACGGCGCCGACCCTTAACGCCTGATTACAAGGTCCCTTAGCGCCATGGTGATTTTAACGCCTGCTTTTTGCAGGCGTTAAAATCCATGGCGCTAAGGGACCATGGTGCTAATTACGCCACCGTAATTTACGGTGGCGTAATTAGCGCCTTCCCCACTCCCATTATGCCCTATGGAGCAAAAATGGGAATGGGGAAGGGTAAAATGGGAAATGGGGATTTACCGCCCCACTCACCTTGGAATGGGGTGGTAAATCCACCATCCACCATGGTGTAAACGTAGTTTACACCATGGTGGTAAGCGTACTACCCAGGCGGTAACTTACCGCCTGGGTCGTAATGAGGCCCCTTGACTCCAATGGTCACCTCTTGACACACTTGTGGGGACTACGGATGAACTTATTTGTTGATCTTCATACCACGAATAAAACCATTTTTTTCCATATTTTTTGTAGCGTACTTATGAACAATGCCATTTGATGCCACTTCCTGTTTTGTCAAGGGGTGAAAGGTTGTGTTTCATCGCTTCCGGGATGTCACTTTGGGGTGGGGTCAAATGACATCACTTCCGTTGATGTAATCAGAGGTCTAGGGTTGTGAGGCGAGAGGTGGGCCACTTTTTTGAGGCGAGGGGTGGGACACTTTTTTTTGGGTGTCCGGGCCTATTTCTTGTCCCAGTCCAACCATGAAGATGAATGACGGCAATAAAACAATTTTAAAAAAAATGTCCTCCTGATTCTTTTATGGCCTGTAAAACACGTTTCTTTGTAAAGGATGTTGTCGGTTTAAAATAATCAACCTCTCACATTTTAAAAATGTCATTTCATATTATTTGTAAAAGTAACCATTGGTGTATAGTGAGGACTGGCCATCACATTTAGAATATGTCGGACTGCAGTAAAGCATGTGTTTTCAGGATCTATCCTCGTGTTTATGCACAATACAATATTTGTGTTTCTGCAAAGGTAGTTGTCAAGTTGAAATGAACAAAATGATCACCTCCTATGACTCATCATATTAAAAAAAAAGGTCATATAATATTGTTTGTTTAAGTAACAACTGCTGGTTTATAAACGCTGATGAACATTGGCTTAAAGTTTAAAAGATGCGTGGTGTTCAATAAAAATATCTTTTCAGTGTGTGTCTTATATACCCATGTAAAAGTCACCGTCTGTGTAATAAAGACAGCTGACCATTGGCAGCCGCTTCAGGTTCAAAGCTGTATTATGTTTTTATTATGTGTTGCATTCTGTATATAAAAGGACCTCTATTTTAATAAATCTGTATACATTATTGTAAAAAAAAATATCTTTAACAAATGTATCGGTCTACTGCTCTATATTTGAACAGATTAGCTCTATTTGGGGTGAATAAACCAGACATGTTATTTGTATGTGTTACACAGATTCCACAACATACCACACGCGTGTCCCTAGCTCAGGATGTTTACTGGTCTCTGCATGCTCTCTGCAACGCCAGTCGGCGCGGCAACAGTTCTGAACATTGGGGAATGCCCACCAACCATTGACTCACATGCCACACTGTAAGGGGATGGTGCACAGCTGTAATATCATACGTATTAGGGAGATAACATGCCCTGATAAAAAAGCAAATAAAAATCATATACAAAAAAATTAAAACATTATGGGCCTCATTACGAGGTGGGCACAAAGGGATAACGGGCACCGTTAAGAACATTGGTGCTGGTAATCCCTTTGCATCCTATTCCGAGGTCCCTTAGCGGGCCCCTTCCTTAACGCCTGGTTTTACTAGTCGTTATAGACGGGGCCCGTTAAGGGACTTCAGAGCTAATAACGGTACCGCAATTTGCGTTATCGTTATTAGCACCCTTGCCCCTTCCCATTGAGCCCTATGGGGGCTCAAATGGGAATGGGGAATGACTTTTTCAATGGGGAATTACCGGTCCCGCAAAGGTCGCAATAGACCAGTAAGTCCCCATTGAACGAGGGCAGACTCTGTACCGGTATTGGAGAATAGCGCCATGACTACCTCCAACCTCGTAATGAGGCCCTATGATATCATAAAGAAATCTAAACATTATTCATCAAATAAATAAATTAATGAATATCAATCCGTAATAAAAAATGAATACAAAATAAATCAAATAGAAATAAAATAAAATAATTAAAACATATGTTTGATCAAACAGACATTGTGAAAGGCACACAGCCTTGTGACCTATGGTCAACACCCTGGAAAGCATCAGTCACTTTGACAAAAGGTATCCTTATGTACTACTAAGGTGTCAATGGTGTAAATGCTAGTGCTGTCACCTGCAGTGTCTGCTATTTGTATGAGTTTGGGCTATCTTTGAAATGCAAGTCGAATTGTGCACCTTCTAGCAGGATTTGTGTAGCTAAGCACTGCTGTGGTATGTGCGGTGGGTAATGCGGTGAGAGTCTGACTTGTAAGGTATTGTCATACTTGTCATGCATGTGGGAGATGTCCCCACTCATAAACGTTAACTAGAGCTCTGGCATCCGTAAATATGGTGACACATACACATGTGAAACAACCTATTTGTGTACCAGGGCTAAAGAGTTTGAGCAGTAATAATAGAAAATATATGGTGGGCACAGGTGCATGAACCATCTTCAAGGGAAAGGATATGCACACAAAAAACAAATAGGGCACCAATGGGATGAGGTGGAGGGGGAGCTATGGCCATGTTCCATTTATCACATAACATTAAAAGGGACTGCATTTAAAAAACTACTCATGTTCCTCGTGCTCCTTTATGTGCGAGGTTTATTTTGCCGTCTCAGCAGGGCTCCAGCTTTGAAAGTTATTGATTTGTCTGCTCTTGGTTCCATACTTTGCAGTCCGCAGGAGTGCCCTTCTCATGCAGGAAGGTGGAAGCTGTCTTTTTACTTAACAGGCAGGAGCATTCTAAGCATGTACCTATTTCCAGGAAAAGTCAAAACTGTCAGAATTCCATCTCCTGGTCTATTTTTTTGAATTCCTACCAGTGAATAACACTGACCGCATGCCAGGTCACGGGAGCCGAAATAGGGTTTAAATATTTAAATATTTAATCTAGCTGAACAACTAGTGGTAAATGTAAAATAGGAAGGGTTTACAAACATAACAATACAACTATTTTATAAATAAATGAAATAGGAACCCAAAGAATTTAGCAAAAGGTACAATAATACACATACAAATAAAATGGGACAATGAAAACAATGGCAATCCAAAATTAAAATAACAGAGAAACCAAGAGCCAAAAAGTAAGAAAGATAGAAAAACAAAGTTAGCTGGAACATGGCAATCTAAAAAAATAATGTTTAGGTGCATGTTGAAAAGAATATACAGCAGGTAGGTGACAGATGTAAACAGAAATACACGAGAGAGCGGCGTGGGGTAGGGCGGGGGGCTTGCAGAAATAAAGGCTTAGTTGCGAATTTTGGAAAATCACTTATGCGATTCCAAACGGAAAACAGAATAACCATGGGTGGTATGTTACCTGCTGGGGATGTGCAACACGTATTTCCTTTGCTGTAAGGTACTGTGCCTTGATGATTGTATGTTTCCATACACAATCTCCAGGGGACCCTCACACTAGTGGATTGTGTGAATGTTTGGAAAGTGCATCAGTGTATTGTCCACCTTCATCAAAACGTCTATTCAATCTGCAATGTTTGTTTTGTTTTTTTAAATCTGAATCTTCTTCACCTTTACAGCATGTAAGGAGTAATTCGATCTGCAGACTATGCCCTGCTGAGGTCATCAGTGGGCTCTCTGGCCGAATGTGGTTAGTGCACGCTCTTAGACTGCTTGAACCCTCTTCCCTCAACTCTTCCCTGAAGCTCCACCACCTCTGGCAACTCTGGAGAAAGTTCCATTATAATAGTCTCATGCTCAGGCCTCTCCTTGAGTAAAACATTTCACAGGATAAATGTCAACTGTGGCCCTGAAAGTATGGTGATTTGTTCTCCGTTCAATGCAGTACAGGCAAGGACAGTGCAACATATCCCCCTTCACAGACAGAAAATGTGATGTTCATTTTCGCACAAGCATACCACTGCATACATGGCAGGAGCAGTGGCAGTACCAGCTTTCCAACCCACAACAGGTGCAGTCTGTGGGAGTCAAAATTGTGATTTGGGGCCATGTTCCTTCAGTCACGAGGAATGGGCAAGCATGGCCATGTGAGTGTAAACATTACACTCTATGTACATGAGTGCAGTCATCCCCCACCTTTATGGTTGGAGGGTTCATGTTCCACCATTTTAGATGTAATTTTTTAGCATTGTATCACCCATCTCTGTGTACTGGTGGGGAATGCAATCATTCTCTCTATTCTTGTCTCTGACCCGACTCACTGTGCAGGGCACATCTTGGATATTCTTATCTCCTCAGAACGCCCCCTTCTAACCCTCTCACCACTCCTCTCTCCTGGAGTGACCACTTTCTCCTCTCCTCTCATCTCTCTCTCTACCCCTCAGTCTAAGCCAAACCCTGCAGTGCCACCCACCTTCTCGTTCATCCGACCCATGAAGCGTGTATCAGCTGAGGCGTTTGCTGCTACTTTCTGTCCCCCTCCTGAACCTCTGGTTGATTCACATCCCGACACAGCCCTTCCCAACCTCCATTCTTCTATCTCTGACACTCTTGATGTACTTGCCCGTGTCATGAAGATCTGCTTGAAGCCCAAAGCCAAGTGCAACTCTTGGTACGACTCAGACCTCGTCACCTTTATACGCAAGTGTAGGGTGGCTGAGAGGAAACTGGCCTGCCTCTGCTCCAAAGACAGTACCGACTCTCTGGCTACACTAAGAAGAGAGCTCACATGCAAGCCCGCATCTCTCCAGCATCTAACAAGTCAGCTGAACTATTTCAAATCTGCAAGGAGCTGGCCAATCCTGCTGACGTGTCTACCGCTCCTGTCCCCTCCTAGGATGTCCTCAAGGCCCTGGCTTCACATTTTATCTTAAAAACCCAGGACATCCTGTCCACTCTCTCTTCCTCCCCTACTTCTTCCCCTCCTTCTTCCTCTACCTCAGGCCTTCCTGCAGCTGCCTTTCCTCCTCCCAGAAACTGCTATCATGAACATCTGTGAAGACCTGCTCTCAAACCTGGATACTCACCACCCTTCTGTCCTCATCTTACTTGACCTCTCTTGTGCTTTTGATACTACCATTTTCAACCATGCCATCCTGCTCAACTGGCTCTGTGATAAACTAGGTCACTGATCTCTCTGACTGACCCTCCGAGGTCCAACTCGGGTCCTTCCTCTCTCCTCTATCTCTCTCTACCTGTGGTGTTCCCCAAGGATCTAATCTTTCTCCCTGGTTGTTCAACCAATACCTGGCACCTCTCGCCCACTGCTTAGCTGCTCTCTGCTCCAACTTTCAGTGCTATGCGGTTGGTACTCAGCTATTTTTCAGGCTTCCCTCAGCCGCCTCTTCTCCCTCTCTCATCCTGGATATTCTGTCCCCAATCCAGGAGTGGTGTGCTCCCAATGATCTCTGCCTTAATGCTAGTAAGACAGAGATCCTCCTCAATAGCTCACTAGCACCTTCCTTTCTTGTCGCTCTCTGGCTGCCCACTCTGGGCCCTCTCCATGCTCCTGAACTGGAGACTTCCAGCCCTTTAACATGAGTAGCAATACCTCGGAGATGGATGGGGATGCAGATTTTAATCAAACATCAATAATTAATATGACACAAATATTGGCCAAAAGTTTGTTTTAATGTAAGGAAGTAAAACAGGGAGTACAACGAACATCAGCAATCACTTGATACTCAACTCTCAATCATTTCATAAAAAAGCTGGGTTCTTAAACCCTAAATTGGTCATAGATGATGTGTTAACTTGCGTCATTACCAACGTCATCCTGCGTGGCAAATTTCTCAAAACTATCTGGAAGCGGGATTGGCTCTAACTGAACTACTAAGTACAAGTGTAATATCTGTATAGACTAACAGAGAGAAATAATTTGATATTTAACAACAGGTGGGGCAACTAAGCCCTCCCTTCAAAATGGCCACTAGCAAACACCACTAAATGTATGACTTCCCATTTGTTGCACAAACTATAGGACCCCCAACTTCGTGGTCCTCTATAATTGGTTGGCTTCTAACCCCCGTCAATAACTTTCCACCTACGTGAGCAGCATACAGACTGAACAACCAGGTGCGGGTGAGCTTGTCTTGATACCCACTTCCCACCAATTAACAGTACACTTCATCATCACCTCAATGGTTCAGTGTCAATTAGTGTTTGAAGTTGGCCTTGAGGCTGTGCTGTTCTCTGGGATTTTTTAAGGAGTATGGGTACTGTCTGGCTTCCATGCGTAGGTGTGATCTCCTCATGCGTCCAACTTTCTTCCATCACGTGACTGGACACCATGGTTTGAGCTTTTTCTTGCATTTGATTTTATTACCCAATAGTCCTCTAACGGCTTTTGTTTTCACTTGACCTTCTTGAACAGGAGCTTCTGTTCTTTCACATTAATTGCATCCACTGTCAGCCAATTCTAGTATGATAAAACCTTGGCTCTCTTGGCTCATTCAACTGCTTAGCTGAAATATATTCTGTTTAATTCAATTGCTTTTGTAACTGCAACGCTGAATTTGAGCCTTCCTCGCTGTTCAAGACTGCTATATACATAGGGGAACATTCACTCTTTATTCAATCCACATGTATCTATGAGGTATATATGTATATGTTGGTGCTTGCTGCTATCTATTTACTATAAGCATTTGCCTAGCTTAATGATTGCTTTGATGCTTGCGTCATATTGCATCTGTACACGTATAAACTAATTAAGTATCTTCATCATGCTTATGGCATAAATCTCTTTATCTTGATCCCAAGATGTCACTTATCCTTGGTACTACTTTATTCTTTATAAATCGTCTGCCTCTCAGGTCTGGTTATCTTATACATAGGGTTGATTCAATTTTGTATGACGTCACCATTCATCTTGGTCATTCAGTTTCTTTATTTCATCAGGAATTACGTTCAAATGGCCATTATATTGTCTTGGATTTAGGTAAGGTTTTCTTAATGGGTACTTTACTTCACAGATCCTCTTAGGTATAGGTATTCTTATGGGTACTGCACAGAGTTGTTGCTCTTCTTCCTGCTTTCTGATTGGTGTAGTATACATCACATACTTTGGTTCATACTTCTCAGGTACTGTAGGCAGGGCAGGTGGAGTGGGGGTACTTGACTCCTCCTCTACACTCCCACCTGTGAGGCTAAGGACCCAAGGATCATCTCTGTCTCCATACTCTCCTTCTCTCCTCACATCTTTGATGTCTCTAAGAAGTAAAACTACTAACTGCACCTCCTCAGAGGTATTCTTCCTTTCCTCACTTTCCCCCAGAAGCTCACTGTATCTCGAGCTCTGGTTCTCTATAGGCTGAACTACTGCAACAGCCTCTTTCTAAATCTACCTGCCTCTACTCTCCGTCCTCCGTAACTCATCCAGAACAGGACTGCGAGGCTTGTCCTTAGCCTCAAGCACAGAGATCATATCTCTCCAGCTCTGAAATCTCTCCATTGGCTCCCAGTGGCAGCAAGGTTCAAGTTCAAAATCCTCTGCATTGTCCACAAGGCTTTCGGGGGCCTGAGACCGCAATACACCCAACTCTCTCTACAGAAATATCTTCCTACTTGAGTTCTTCGCTCTTACACCTCAAACTTGTTGAGGGTCAGTTGTTTCTCCAAGCAATGAGTTGGGGGCAGATCTCATTCTTCGGCAGGGGCTTCCCTTTGGAACAGCCTCCCTTCCACTATGAAACTTGAGAAGACCTTCCTCTGCTTCTGCCTTCTCATTTCCTCTCCCCTGCTCTCCTGTCTGACACTTGCACTGGTCACCTGGCTACCCCCTGAATTCGGCACCGTCCCTGCCGGTCCAGCTGCATACACACACTGCCTCCTGGCATCCCATGCACTTGTGTTCTCTATCTGTAAACCTACAGTCACTGTTCCTGCACTTATTTGACACCTGTTGTCTGCACGTTTAACAATCACACTTGCCACCTGTTGGTTCCACTACTTGTTATGTTGATTCCTTGTCCTGCACTTGTACATCCTCCAATACCCCCTCAACTGGCACTTCTCCCCTCCTCTCTCCCCGCACCTGAGCGATCTCAATGTCACTAGGCCTAGTAAGATCATTGTTTTCTGTCCTCCTTTTGTTCCCCTCCCTTGCCATGTCGCACCTTGAAACACTTGTGTAGGCGTGTTATACATGCCATATCATATCATATCATTCTCCACCGGGAAGGTTCTGATCAAGCTATCTCGAGGTCAGAGCAACATTGGAATAACAATCATATCTCGTTAGCATTGAACCAGCTCAATCTGAAGGCTGACCTTAATCATATTACCGCTGGCACCATTGACAGAATGTTAGAAAGTGGACACAATATGTGCACATTGTCTGACCCAGAAAGTGGATCTTCTTGACCCTCTCTTATTTTGCCCTTTTAATAAGAGGCAAGGAAGTGTTGGTGGAGACCAATTATGAAATATTATAGCATCTGCCTGGCAGCAGATGTGCCATTATTGTGGAAATACTCATATTCCCCCCATGCAACGCATAGAGTGTCTAAATATCTGCAATGGTCATAGACGATAAGGTGAAGAAAGTTGTTTTCAAGTAGTTTTGAGATTTGGTCGCTATGATAAACATACATATCAATTCATATTTATATGAATGAAATATATTTAAGTGTCCTCAAAGATCTCTTTCTATTAGGACTGATCTGATGTGTGTGTATTGTATTGTTTCCGTGCATTCAACCTGCTATCTTTTTTTGGATTTAATTATGTTGTTAATGTCAGCTTGAATTCATCAGCATTGACAGAACAGCAGCATCAGACTTGTACAGCGGTAGTACAGACAGGACTATTCTGCGCTCCATAGCAGAGGGAACTGGGAGCTCAATAAACAGTATTAGACCATTAAGTAACCAGAAGACAAATTTACAATTGATTCTATTATTGGAGCCACTTCATGGTCTCACCCAAACCCTAGCCTCTCCTGGGGGTCGTATCTTCTAGCATCTGGCTAGAATCATAAACTATTAAGTAGTTCTGGTAAGGACCCCAGAAATGTTTGGGTCTGGAGGAAGATTGTGCCAAGTTCTTGTAGATCACTTCCATGTCATAAAAGTATGCAATTCCTACATTCATGGTTTTATTAGTGGTGGAGGCCCTTCCCCCAGGCCTTAGCCAAACACCACTCAGCTAGTACCAATAACAACCCAACTAGCTGCCTAGAGTAACTCAGGATCTCCTTGCTGTATCCCAGCCGTGTTGTAACAGAACACATCTCTGTAGGTTCACCAACCATAAAATAGATATTAGGCTGCATTCCTAGGCCAGATGTAGGAATGTGGCTGGGTCCATAGCACACCGCTCACAGGCCACTGGCATTTCAGGGTAAAATTGATGAAAGTGCAGAGGTGTATAGTATATCTTGTCTACGAAAATGAAATGCAACAACTTGAAACGGCTGTTTGTGCACAACAAAACTCCCAGACCTCATCTGCTATTGGATCTTGCAAGGATACCTCCCACACTCTGCAGACCGACTCGGGAACACCCTGTGGAGTCCCAATAATTTTAGCAAAAATATCTCCTCAATCCGCACTGATGGTCTCCTGCAGTAGATTGGAAGTACATGGTTGATTCGGGAAAGAGCTACAACAAGGGGGAGATCCCCCTAGTTCTCTGAATGTATCCAATGACAAGAACGGCCCTGGGAATAGATTGGAAAATTAGAAAAACGTTCTGAACGCTCACAAGGCATAGTTGGTTCGTCTCCCCTGCCTGTTAGTCTCACTTTTGTTTGAACTATTCATTCAATTATGTATCTCTGTTGTAATTCTTTGTCTACCTCCCCTGCGCTTTGAAACAGTTGTGCTAATTGTATAAGCACCAACAAATGACCAATAAATAAATAAATACATACATAAATAAATAAACCTAACCTGTCCATGCCAGTCTAGAGCTTTTCACTAGTTACAGGGTGCCCTGCTTAATGCGACTAATAGGCAATGAGGGGAGTATAGCGGGGTCTCCTCCACTTTAGCTGAGATGGTGGCCCATGTAGAGCATGTGCAAGAAACCAAATACCCTCACCAACTCTCCGAGGGCTAAGGATAACTGACCTAAGTAAGGATGGGCCCATTATAGCCCTTTGTTTTGGACATGAGCCCTGTGAGTGTTCCGAGAGTACCAGTAGAACAAGAACTGTGCTTGAGCAGCCAAGTAATAATAACACTCAAAGTCTGGAAGGGAGAGACAAACCTGGCAAGTGGAGCAACTAACATATTTCACCTGATTCTAGCATGCTTGCCTGTCCTCATGCATTCGTAAAAAAATACTCCTCAGTGATTTAACAAATGAGCTTCAAATTATTAGGTAGATATTGAGAAAAAAAATTGAAAGATCTCGGCAGAAGGACAATCTTTTAAAGGACACTCTCTTGAGCAGGGAAGGCCCAAGGTCCTTCCACATAAGGGCTGTCTAAAAAGGGTTTGCTAAGGCTATGCAGTAATTCTGCTGCCATAACATTTCGGGTATCCTAGCAACCTCCGCCCCCAGATATCTAGTTTTAACTGTGTGCCACTGCATTCCCAACCCATTGGGATGTTCATAGGTTCCCTCCATCAGTGGAAGCAAGACTGACTTCAATGTGTTTACCTTGAGCCCAGAGACAAGACTGAACCCCTGGACATCCCTAATCACTGATGTTAGAATAGTTTGGGGTTTTTTGATAAACAGAATCATGTCATCTGCATAAAGAGAAATAATTAATCGGTGTGATTATAGTTGTATGCCACAGTGAATGTGATGTTCCCTAATTAGGGCGACAAGTGGTTCTATGTCCAGGGCAAACAGCAAAGGGTAGAGGGAGCAACCCTGTTCTGTTCCCCTACCCAGGGGAAAACTTTCAAAGAAACAGTGCCGGAAGGCGGGCAACTGTCCAAAACATTTGTATCTACCCAGCCTCTACAGTAGAGCAATTCCATGTGCTACTATCATAAATAACCAAACTGCAAGACAAAACATTTTAACTTTTTGATAAACCCATATATCCACCCCTCCCCCCACCGGCAACCTGAACACCTGTAACTAAACCCGACCCTGACAGCCAACCCTGCTCCATGTGTACGTCACAGAGGTGGCGGCTCTGAGCTGCCAACAACAACCCTCCATTATAACTTTGCTTGACTAGCACTGTAAAGATTATTGTTGCAGTTTCCCCTGCTTATACATGAGGCAGCTATCAACCAGGTTCTTTCAAACTGAATCCTCTGAGGGGGAGGGACAAACCATTCCTGATTATCCAGGAGGACTCAGGGATGTTGGTGGCAAAAATCAATACAACTCTTGGCAGTTCTCTCCTTATTCACCAAAGTTTAGCCGGGAACATCATGGAATATACAATGTTTTTGAACTCAAGGCTTGTTTAACCCCCACAAATGACTTTCTCTGAGCTACTTTCTCAGAAAATATGCCGATCAAATACCCTTTATATCATAGTTGTCCTTTTCCCCGGGTCATTTTCAGGATAGCATCTCGGTTGTGCTAGTTAAGCAGGTGAGTAATAATTGGCCGTCAGACAGCGGTGAGGGGCGCGGAATTGGTTGTTGACAAGTGATTCTGTGCGCATGTTCAATCAGGAAACCGGTGGAAGTGCAAGCTGGGTATAGGGCATCATTCAGCAGTTGTTCCACTAGGAGTTCCAAAGGTCTGACGTGATTTGAATCTGGAACCCCACAATTGCAAATGTTATTCTTGTGAGACCTGGATTGACAATCCTCCTGTTTATGAAACAGGATCTTTAGGGTCTTCCTGATATTCCCGAGTTCGGGGGATACTGAGGTCAACCCATCCTCTACTGCAGATATTCTTTCTTCAGCCATATTCAGTTTTGCCCCGTGCTTGTCGAAGAGGGCCTTCATGTGGTCAACCATGCAGGCGAGAGAGTCAATTTTGTCTCCAAAGTGATTATAACTTCCTTGATATCTACCACTTTGACTGCGGTTCCCTCAGGTGCGCAACTCAGGAGTCATTGCTCCTAGTACACTGTGCCTGTCGATTTCCTTTATTTACTTTTGCTGCCTGCCTCAAAGGAGAGTTTGACCTGACTGTTGTTGTGCTAGCCCATTTTAAAGAGAGCAAGCTGCAGGTAGGTCGACAAGTTAGGGCAGTATTTTTTAATACTGGAGACAAGATTCAAGAACCAGGTTCCCCATTTACCTGCCCTTCTGAGCATTGATTATGGCAGAGAATGCCACTTTGAGCTATACAGAAGAAACGGCAAACTTACTCCAGGGTCCATCTTTCTTTGACCCTCCAGGCCCCAATCAGCCTATTACTACAACCAACACAGGTAAAGACCTGCACAAATTAAAAAAGAAAGTGTTCCGCACTAAATTGCATGGGCAATTTCTGTGTGAATATTTGAGAGCCAGCATAATACTGGCAGGCTTAATTGTTCACAACAAACCATGTCTATTTTTAGAAGACAAGGAGTATACCCTAAACTCTAGTTACATTGCTACAAAATGCAGTGGGGACCTTATGGTCCTTACGATTATGACCGTCCAGCGTATAAGTGCTGAACTACAAAAAACATTGGTGAGTGAGGAGAAGTTCAACACTAACACGCTGATCACGAATGCGACTGAACAAATCCGGGAGATCAATAAACAGTTTGACATTTTTAAATCCAATACCTTGACCAAAAAAAACAATAAACTACAGAAAGATATCAAGAAGTTTAAGATACAAACCATTTATCCTTAGACTACTGACAAGTTTATTAACTCCTTGAAAAAAACAAGGACCATCTCTAGCCGGCAGACGGCAGTCCAGAAGAAGGTGGGCCACCTTCTCTGGCTTGAGTAGTAATTCACTGACAACGGATCTGGATATATTTTCAGACCATATCTGTACAATCAGTACGGTCAACCTCTCATACATCCACCACCCCACCTTTATTAGGCAGACGTCAATGCCAATGGAGGAGATAAACTGTACAATGAGCACTGATCTACCAATTTTCAACCTAGCAAACATCAACTTAACCACAGCACAAACCTCCATCCTCTCGAAAGGTTTGACATTTGTTCCCACATCCAATCTAGATTGGTACCATGTGAAACTCTAGATATGGCGGTTCTTGCGAACCGTGAGACTTCGATCCTTCTTCCAAGATCATGATGGTGATACAGCCATAAACGATTCAGGACTCCACCCCAAATCCTCTTTTACCCCAATGGACAACCAAGTCCCAGTTTATCTATTAACCTTTGAATGTTTTGTTTTGCAGGACTTTAAAGCATTGAGCAAAAAGAAACAACCCAGGAGACATCAAAATCTTACCAAACCGGAAAGAATAGCCTTAAAAGAACTTGCAGGAAACCAAGACATCATTATAAAACCTGCCGATAAGGGGGAAGGGATTGTTATCATGACCAGTGATCAATATTCTAACATGGTTATGCAACTTTTAGACGATACAAACAGTTATCAACCTCTCAAGAAAGATCCCTCAACTGAAATTAAATTGGAAATTTCAGAGATGGTGGCATTTGCTCTGGAGCGGGACTGGATTATGGAAAAATAATCCCTATTTCTTACTATATCTGAGGGCCGCACTCCATGCATATATGTTTTTTCCCCAAAATTCACAAAAATGTTTCCAACCCCCAAGCCTACCAATAGTCTCAGTGTGTTGCTCCCTACTTGAACCAATATGCAAGTTTATCGATCACTACTTGAAGCCTATTAGCATTATGACTGAAACATTAATTTGAGACACTATGCATAGTATACAGATTTTTGAGGGATTTGACATTAATCCCAATACACAATTTCTGGTGACTCTAGACATCACGTCCCTGTACACCAAGATCCCCCAACCAGCAGCTATTGACTGTACATTTGAATATCTGACAGAGACCAATTTACAATCTCGGGTCCCGCCAACCTTCATTATTGAATTAATGACTCTGGCTTTGGGAAAGAACTTTTTTACATTCAATAACCAATTCTACCTGCAAATTAAGGGCGCAGCAATGGGTGCAACCTTTGCCCCTAGCCTGGCCATTCTTTATATGGCAGGGTTTGAGAAACAGTTTGTCTACAGCCAGTTAAACTCATGGCTGGACAACATTAAGCAATGGCGACGGTATATTGACGACGTAATTTGCATTTGGGAAGGATCTGAAGAATCATTGAAAGCCATTTTTAATTGTAATTGTAGTTCACTATGGAATTTGGTAATTCAAATGTACACTTCCTGGACCTTGAAATCAGCTACTGTGAATGAAAGCTACCTTGTAATCTGTACCGTAAACCATCGCATCACAACACTCTGTTGCATTTGACCAGCAACCATCCCAAACATATTAAGGACAACCTGCCATATGGACAATTTCTCCACGTGTGGAGGGACTGTACCCATTTGGAGGACTTTTACCAAAATGCGGCACTCCTCAGTAAAAGACTGCAACTGAGAGGTAATCCAAAAAAGTTGGTCTCCCAGTCAAAAAAGCGGGCAAGGTTCACGGACCAAGATTCTCTTCTGATTCCTAAAACATTACCATCTCAGAATCAGGATGACCCAATCATTTGCGTGGTTACGCATGGCCAACATGCATTTGATATCAAGAGAATCATTTGCAAGTATTGGCCCATAGTGAAACTCAACCTACCATATCAACAAGAACCGCGCTTTGCATTTAAAAGACAGAGAAAGCTCATCCTTCAATAGAAAAACTAAGCGGACGAGTCTTTGGAATCTGCGAACCACAACGGGACACTACCCATGTGGTTCGTGCTCTGTCTGTAAATTCACCTGCAAAATTCAGCAATTCAAAATAGGACAGATGATGTGACACTGCGTGACCTATCCAACTGCAAGACCAATCAGGTTATATACTGTGTGGAATGCTCGTGCAGGCTACGCTATGTGGGGCAAACAATGCGTAGTGTGGGGACTCGGATATCTGAACATTGATCACAGATCTGATGTAAAATCCTATCTTCCCCTCTTTTGCAACACTATGTTGAGTTCTGCCATACCCCTGATGACCTTAAATGGTGGGTCCATGAACGGGTCCGTGGTGGCACTAATGTATTAGGTCGATTGTTAGACTTGGAATGTAGTTGGAGCCATAGGCTGGACTCATGTGACCAGGGCCTGAATGAACACGTTTTACCCCACTAGCCTTCGTGATTTGATCCGCAGCCATGTGGTGTCTACTATACTCCCCACTGACTGAACAACCATCTGGGCACGATTCATGCCCAGGATCCTTCGCTCCTCCTTCCTCTCCTCCCTTCCCATCTTTTCCTCTCCTTTCCCTTCTCACCTACCTTTCCCCCTTCCATGCATTGGTTATGAACAATAAGTTACCATATACATTCATCCAATTGCCTCCCTGACCAGGGATCCACACACATGCTCAATTTGGAGCAAGGAAAAGCCTACTCGAGGCAGGAGCAGAACTGGCCCTACTCAGAAAGCGGACCTGCAACATAGTCCAGGTGGTTCATGCATATACACAGATGGATTGTTCCATCACGTCCTGTCTATTCGAGTGCATGCATTCAGCTCAGGCCCCCTGTGGCTGGCCCTCCTTTCCCCCATCTCCGGGCCCCACCCCCAAAAACCAACCCCCGTCCTCCTCCACCCTTTCCCCTAAGCCTCCTTCTCCTACTCCCCGGTTGGGTTTTTTGTTAAATACATTGATGTGAACGCACACCGATAACTGGGGGGATGACAGACACCCATACTGATGGACTCAAGCTTATGAGCAGAGCAGCCATACCTGGGTCAGCAGGATGGCGCTGATTGGGTTCACCTTTGTGTGGTATAGGATCTCTCTCCTTATCATTATGCACTAACCTTCCCCCTTCCGCTGTCTCTGCAGCGTGGATTGGGGATTTTCCAGTCCTGTACTGGACCGGCCAATCAGGTGGTGACTCAGGCAGCACAGTCAGCCGCCGTACATTTGGGCGGGGTGCCTTCCGATTGGCCTGTGATTAGCACACAACCACGGTGCACCCCCAGCCTTTCCCTTCATTGTGAATGCTGGTCTTGGGGACCTGCACACAGGGCTAGACGGTGTAGAAGGTGGATTCAGCACCATGCTCTCGCTGGTGAGGGCTGACAAACTCTGAATGTATCCCTCCAGGCAGGACGACGCGATCTTTAGCACTCTGCCTGTGCAATTCAGCTTACAGAACCGGTCGTATGTGCGAGGGCGATTCTTACACCCAGGTATGTTTGACACACCAAAACATGCCTGTGATATGTCTAGACTAGCACACCATGCTTCCTTTCTGGTGTAGTCCAACCTAATACTGGACCAATCTTCCTTCTTCCTTTTTGTCCTCTCTCTTCAGCTGAAAAATCCCTGGGCAGTACATTCCATTGGAACCACTATCCGCCACACGCCATCGGCCCTCCTTTGACACCCCAGACTAATATACGCATCTGTTTGCGCACTTTCTCTGAAATTCCTCTCCATGATTCGTGCTCGCCGGGAGGACGTTTGTGACAAGTGCAGTGACCTTGGGATCTATGTGTGTGACAGGAGAAGGGGGCGTTAAACTCCCGTGACAAGCTTTGCTCGCCCCACAGTGAGCATTTTCTCAGCCTATTAGCTCTTCATGATAGCAATTCACTTGCCTCTCTGAAATGCCTTTAAGGTTGTACGCAGTTCCAAAGGCCTACCTTCTTTTTGTTTTGCCTTACAGGGGTCGCTACTCCAGCCCTGAAGAAGGCGGCCACTTTGCATTTTGCATTACCTTGCCGCCAAAACGCTACAGTGCCATGGGGGCATTGAACAGCTCTGTCTGTCCCAATGGACGGTTCAAAACAGAAGTCAACAATTAACTATTTTTGGCCCCCTGCTGCGTTGGTTTAAAACTCCAGATGCCCACAGTCTATGAGACAGACGTGAACTCTATTGTGTTCAAAAGAGTTTCCAGACAGCTCCTAACGTAACATACAGGGGACTTTAACTTTAGGTGCCTTCAATTTTTGAGTCATGCATAAATTTCATATACTTGAAAAAAATGTCAGATACTCTTTTTTTCACTGACCCCTATACTAACTGCTGATTTTCTTTGATCAATGGACAGGAGAGCAAACAAACCAACTAACATAGTGTCTATTTGACACACAATGTTAATAGGTGCTACTATTATTTTTTGCATCATTTTTATGAATCATTTCAACTGAGTGCTATAGTACCTTTGACTACAAAATGGCAATGGTTCTCTCTCTGAGGATTCTGCTTGCTGTTTTTTACCTGTGTCATTTCTCACTTTAATTTATTCAATTGTTTTCAAGTGGACAGCTTTATATGTACTTTTCTCTGCCTTCAACTGATTCATTGATTATGCTTATTTCCACTACTTCTACATGTACTATTTGAGATTGTTTTAATCACTCTTTAACTGTGTCCGGCATTCATATTCACTTATTTTCACAGTTATTAATGTTTTGTTGATGTATTTACCCAAATTGTTATAATATGTCCAACATTAGGCTAATACTATAAATTACTTTTTGAATCAATGTGGCTTTCTGCGTACTTCCTTCTTGGTTTCTCAGATCTGTGACTAGATCATCTGTTGATTAGAATGGGGAGGCCATAATAGGCTCTAAATTATAAGCCTTAGTGTCTTCACCCTTGGTTAGCAGCCTTTCCCTTTTCTGTTGTAGTTCCCCATTTACATGAGGCTTTAAGTCTATCCAATGGAGCTTGCATTCAGTCCCACATCTCAAAAAGCATATCAGTGGCTGAAGTCTTAAATAATCTATGTGACTGGAATCCATCTGTTGAAGGAACATTGCAGAGGTGGTGGTGTTGACTCCAAGTCGAAGCGCCAGCTCTAAAGCAAGCCACTGTGTTGTTGTCCTGGCAAACATTCCAGAGATCCAGTGCGGATGAGCTACCCGCCCAGGGTTATGCCCCTCACGTCATCACCAGCCACTGATCCTTCAGGAAGGAGTTAGGCCACATGCCCCCCCCCC
Organism: Ambystoma mexicanum; assembly: GCF_040938575.1. Taxonomy (NCBI): domain Eukaryota; kingdom Metazoa; phylum Chordata; class Amphibia; order Caudata; family Ambystomatidae; genus Ambystoma; species Ambystoma mexicanum. The sequence continues at coordinate 363,953,480 of NC_090934.1, read as the reverse complement.
CCGGTCACATGAGCTGCCATGTGGAGAAGTCCTTGCCTGCCTGCCAGAATCTGCCCCATCATGCATCTGTCTGGGTGCCGGTCACATCGGAAACCTGCCAGTCCAGCAAGCTGCTTGCACGTCTGTTCATAGGTTCCAACCAGCCCAGGAGGGGGCTCCTCCTCTGCTCTCCTCAGCACATGCTCTGCTCCAGGCCACCCCTTGTCTGTAGGACAACTGCCATGAGGAACAATTGTTGACCCTGAGCTGGAAGACAGTCCCTGCTGCTGCCTCTGACCAGCCGAGTACAGCTGCTGAGGATGGGACCGAAAGAGGACCCTCCCCAAACACCTGTCGCCTCTATTGGTGGAATTCACCACCGATGGACAAGTATACTGCCAGTCCAAGGATGTTTTTTTGCAGGATTGATGGAGAGTGAGAGTGGCCATCTTGGCTGGGCTCCAGAACTCCCCCTCACCCACCTACACCCTGTTCAACAAGTTATCAAACTAGGTCATTTTAGAGTTACATTTCAGGAAAAGTGTTGTTTGATAGATTTTATTCCAAATGAATCTTGAATTGATTGATTGGTAATCATTCATTGTCCTCAGCTGCATGATGATGTTTGATTGTTTATGATGGTTATGCATGTGGAAAGGTGCTAGGTGATGTGTCCATATTGTTGAGTCCCTACACAGGGAGACATATTAAGATATGTGGCAGTATGTGGGATGAAGTTCAGCAGTAATTTTCTGGCTTGGGCTAGAGGTTCCACGATGCACCGAAGGCAATTGTTTGAAGAGGGCCAGATATAGCAAGGAGATAATGCATCACATATCATTTTACTTTTATGACCTGTTTAATTTTCCTGTTTCTTCACATCTACCCCCGACTGGACTCATTCATGTATTCTTTCCACTAATTAAGTGTCAATTAGGGCCGATTCTTTTATCACCTGTTTGGAGCTGCTTGCTTGTGCTTTACTTTGATGCTTAGCATTGGCCCAATTTCTTACAGGTAGTCTTCATACCACGAGTCATCCTCCTTGTCACAGTGCTTACACATTGAGGTGCCTCTGCACACACAGACAGGTTTCTATGCAGGCATGCTACACAGCAAAACGTTGCTCATCCTCCTCTGCGATGTCTACAAATGAGAGAGTAACCCCTTTACTATCCTGTGATATTCATATCAAACATCAGCGCATCATAACCCTAGTACATTGTCAGCGCTGGTGTTGGGACGCATGGTCTGTGAGGAGGAAGAGGTGGCTCAGGGTAATGAAGAACATTGGTTATTAATGATGGCATTATCACCCTTGACCCTTCTTCCTCAGCACAGTCCTGACATAAAGAGGATGTAGCAAGCCGAGCTTGTTTTAATGTGAATGTGCACCAAGTAAAAAATAAAGCACACTGAGTAATGATTGCAAAAACCCTGTGTACATTTATGTTGAGGAACCTATGCTATATGTTAAGGCCTTGAAGGTCTAACATTTAGTGAAAAGACAACTTAAGAAAGAACAACATGAATTATTGCATTGTGCAACACAGGGTCGCTGTACTAAAATGGGTCCTACTGAATCAGCAATGCGCAAGTGGTAGTGTCTAATAAAGGCACAGGGGTGCCCATATGGCTACGAAATAGATAGTTGAAATGGAGGCCTGGCAAGCTCTGCCCTGGAGGCTGCAAGCCCCCTGGGGGATCATGCCGAAGGGGAGAAAAGGAGAGCCATCTGTATGTTCACCGCCATAGAGATAGTGAGTCTAAGTCATCTCAACAGGATGGCTAAGGACAGTTTTACCACAGTGGCTTGCTCCGTGGTTCAAAAAGAGATGATTTTCCTTCCTCAAGATATATCTTCAGGACCATGGAGATATTTAGCATGGATAAGAATATTTCTTGCTATGAACTCGATTCAGAATAAAAGTATGGTAGATGGTGTCATTATAGGCAGAAATTAAGTATCCAGACAAAGTTTAACCCCCTATCTGGTGAACTGGGGAAAGCGAGAAGAGGAAAGGGAATCACCCAGTTGACCTAGACATTTGACAAAAGTGATGTCAATCAAAAATAAAGCGGATAACTTAGGTAAGAGTGCAAAGTTCAGAGGTTCAAATGAGAGTTTTGCAGGCGTTTAATACAAATGGGTGATCCAGACAGAAAATATTTCTTGGTAGGCGTTGGGAAATAATAAAGATCTAGAAACCCCGAAATAACAGTTTAAAGATATCATCAATACCACCCCAAGAGAGGGGAAATGTCTAATGGATGCCCTTTGGATGTTTGAGTGGATATGAAGAGGCCAACACGAAGCCCTTATGAAGGTGTTGGAACATTGAGGGACAAGTCAGGAAAGTGGGTTAAGTGCCCTGCATGAGTACTAGTTATCAAAGGTCAACCAGTAGCGATTGTAAACAAGGTGGGTAGCCTTCACTTCTGAATTGTTTATGCCATAGAAGCAGATATCCTTCTCCTGGAGACCTATAATTTCAAGGTGATGGATATAGAGAGAAGGGGAGAATACAGTGGACAAAGAGCTAGAGAAAGGTGAACATCTGGAAAGTCAAAGGTTGGTATAAGAGGGGTAGAGATCGTCTTTGTGGCCAATATAGAACAATGTGGAGCCGAGCTATGTCTAATCAAATATTGGAAAGGGATCCACAAATGAAAGGGATGTGGGGAATGTGTAAATTAGTCCACCTAACCACTGTATAAAAAAATCCATCCCAATCCATCTTAATTCATGTGCTTTGTGCAGAATTTGGATAGTTTTGTTTTTACTGGGGCTGGAAACAGGTACAGCTGTAGGGGGCCTCAAAGCAGTACACACATCTGTGGGTGCTCCCTGATGATGGGTTAGATCCTAGCATACTGGGTAAACCTTGTTTGATGTGTCCCCTTGAGAGTTCAGTAAACCTGGAAGGCAAATTGCCATAAAGGATCCAAGGTATTCCTTTGCCCAGGTACAACAGTTTGTGGAAAGGACCACCGCCGTGTGTATCCTGTTCCCCTTTGTTTTCTAATTTGTGCCTCAGAACTCATTTTGCAAGTTCATACTAAGGATTGAACATCCTTAATTATGTGAGCAATGCGTTGAAGTCTGAGAAAGATTGCATTCAGTTCTCTCCAGTTGGAGAAGTGGTGTGCTTTGAAAGTTGACTTCTTCCCATGAAGCAGATGTGCATTCAGAGTGGCTATCCAACCCATTTTACAGTTTCCTGTGATGATTACCATTAGAGTAGCATCAGAATGTGGGGTTAAAGTCTTTGTATTTTGGAAGCCTAAAACACTGAAGACATTGGCCCTCATTCCGAGTTTGGCAGTAAGCATGGCAGTAATTCTGCCATGCGGAATTACCATTATGGGCAAGCATCCATTTCCAGTGAATCATGAGTAGTCAGGGCACGCACCACCCATAGGCAGTAGCAGTTAATTAATAACTGCCAAAAAACGGAACACCAATGGTAATTCTGCCAATTTGTGGCAGAATAACTGTCACTGCCGTATATTGTAATGGTAATTCCACCAGCGGAATTATCACTGAATGGAAAGTTGTCATGATGCGAACACGATGTTCTCCACTGGCCATCTTTAAAAACGCAATCCACTCTAAATCACCATTGAGGAGGGGCCATCAACCCCCAAAAGACACACAAATCATGTCAGGGGGCAAAGGAAAGGAAAGGTGCCTGAAATGTGGCAATGCAAATAAAATTCACTGAGTAGGACTTCGGTGTACTTGTGGTTCAGGTGGTGGCCCATGCAGAAGAACTGCATGGGTTACAAAACCGCAAAACATCCCAGCAGCAGAAGAACATCACCTGGGGTGAAATCAGGGAAAAGGTGGTGGCCATAGGACATGTCCCACTGGACTGTGAGGTCAATCAGAAGAAGTGGAATGAACTCAAAGCCCGAGTCTGCACCCTCATCTCCAACCACCATCAGGAGATAACTGCCACTGGTGGAGGAATAGTTGCCCCATTGCAGCTGGCACCCTGGTAGGAGACAGCGAGCAGAATCCTCTAAATGGCGTGCCTGAAGGGTGTGGATTCAGCAGAGGTTGGAGCAAGCAGCCAGGAAAACCCTGGTGTGCACATGAGTGAATAATGGGCCCATTGCACAACATCAATAGCATGTTGACATACATATGCTTCCAAGTATCCAGCTGACAGTAACCCAGGCAATGCACAATCAATTCAATGGGACACCACAGGACAGTACACTAGGAGGCATGGGAACACCCTTAAATACTTACCATGTAGAAGGAAGAGACCATGATGTAGGACACATACAGCTACCATGGAACAGCAAGTATCATGGACAGTGCCCCAATCACATTTCACATCAACACCACCCCTTGCCAGCATGCCAAGCACCCAATTATAGACACATCAGCCAAACTGCTGGCACACACATAACATATGGCAGTTAATCATCACCACTGGATGTGTGGCTCCAACTTACAACTAGTAAAACAGGCCAATAGCTCTAAGGCCTCCATGAAGATTGTGTCCCACCTAATGTTGCAATCACACTGCCATAGCTAGCACGGAGCCCCTCAGCTGACACGATATGCAAGCAACATTGGGTCTGCCTTACATGGGCACACGTGACCGTGCACAACTGTGAAGCACATGGCACCACTATTTGATGTCTCCTAACAGGCACCAAAGACACCCAGGATCCACTGAAGGCAGCAGCACCTACGACACACGAAGGGTGCACAAGTATACCTGTCACAGTTGTGCCATGAACTACAGCCATTATGGAGGCTGTGGGATCCCCCGTCACTGCTGGGGAATATGATGACCAATGCAGTGTTAAGATAGGGCCAAATGCACCAATGAAGAGGAAAACAATCAATAAAGGAGTAGCTACAAGTGCACGAGAAAACCCAGCTTTATTCAGATGCAAGCGGCCGCTGGGAGAGCGTACAAAGGATAATCTCAAAATGGTGTTAAGAACAACAAGCTTTTAAACATGGACAATGTCATAGCTGATTTGCATAGTTAGTAGTCATCATGAAAGCATCTGCTCCCTCAGTCGATTTGTTAGTAGAATATAGAACATTATGGTTATCGATAGGTAAACCTTTTACTATTGGTTCTTCTACAAATAATAACCCCTTCTAGGTTCTTCCTTCTACAAATTATAAATTTCAATATAACATGTTATTGGTTGGCACTCTACTACAATAGTCGATAATAAGAACATCATTTTATTGACCAGTTATTTGCTCATCTGGCGTCAAATACTTTTATGCTATGCCAAGTTACGTGGTGGGGAAGGAGAGATGTCGATCCGCTATGATCCAGTTTAAAGAAGTTACTCCCTTCTCGTTCCCAGGCCTAAGACCTTATCTGCCAGTCTGTGGCCTTGGCATGTCTTCCCTGTGTCTGGATGTGCTACGGAATTGGGCCTGGAATAAATTAACATTGTTTCAGTCACATGGTAGAGCACCGCTGTTCAGAGCTCAATTACATCTATTCATTGGAGTTTCTGCTATCCTAACACGTGTGTGCTTTCTTTCAACAGCCATTTGGGGCGCTGTATAATCCATTCGTTATGGAATCAATTGGCAAGGTAGCTACTTGAACTTGTCATTCAAGAATATATCTATATCTCACTACTACCAATTAAGACTAACTTTGATAATTGGAAGCTGTGTGTCCTGGGAAACGTTATCTGGTGTGGTATCTGCTTCTAAGCAGAACTCCTCTCGGCACACTGACCGTGGTGCTTGGGCTACTGTCTGAACATCGTGAAGCCTGGATTTTTATGTTAAGCAATTTTATGTCTGGATGCAGTATTTCAGAATTTTGGTATGGGCAATGGCAGTACTTTTGCCCTTTCTCTGCCATGTTAGCGTTCTTTGTGTCTTGCATGCTGCCATTCATTATTGCTTGCCTGTGTATGCTGCAACCTCTCCCTGCCTGCCCATCTCTATGCTACTTGTATAACCATGTTTGGATATTCTGGAGCCTTTCCTACTTATGTGAATGGAAACTACTTCTCACCCTGCTTGTGTCGCTCGACCTTTTCTACTCTTCATGGCGGCTGTGTGACCATTGGTGTTTTACTGAACGTTTCTCAGCTTGTTATTTCATTCATGATTGGGAATGGGTGAAGGAGTGGCTAGACCTGGTGCAACTCTCATCTCTATTGTCACACTACCCACCCAAGTGCTTTCAACATGCAGGCACAGGACCAGGCCATTGCATGCGCTGACACTGCGGCACCAGAGTCTGCCACCACTGCCTCAACCTCTGCAGCTCCCCTGCAGCATATCGCCTGTGCAGTTATCATCCTCTCTTGTCAGCTCACCGTGCTCTCCGTTATCACCATCCCAAGGACATGGATTGCCAAAGTGAGGATGATGGAGAGCAAACAGGCCAGGCATCTGGAATTAAGGGAAGGTGACCCAATCCTTCTGCCAACCCAGTGCAGGAACACACCCTAAATTCCATCTGAGAGAAGCTCACCCAGATTAAGCAGCACTATGAGGCAGTGCAGCAGATAGCCCAGAAGCAACTGTGACACTCCCAGGCAATGCGTTAGGCAGATCGCCAAACATCGGCACTGTATCCGCCCGAAGCTTTCGCCTGTTTCTGGCATAATTTGAGGGCAGGGCAAATGGCCCCTCCTCCATGTCTAAAAAAGAATGTTACAGCTGCCTCACTGTTCTTTTCTTGGATTACACAGGCCTTGTTTAAATGGGCTGACCAAGATGCATTATCAGTGAACCTAGTGCCAATATAATCATAGTAGCGCACCTGCTCAAGCCTGCTGACTTCCACTCTTTCATCCAAAATATGATTTTTATTGTGTTTCAGTCTGAAGAGTATGGCTTTTGTTTTTCCTATGTTGATTTTAAACTTCAATTGGTTACATTTTATGATGAAGCTATCAACAGTCCCCTTAAAAAAATTCATTATGCAGGGAGTCTGTCATTCCCTATTCTTGGAGGATCCTGGCAGTTTACCAACAGTTCTTCTATCAGTTCATTAATATAGATATTAAATAAGAGGGGTGCCACAACGCAGCCCTTCGTATCCACCTTTTTACAAAAAAGGGTATGTCAGCTCGCCTGCAAGTCGCTACCGCACTACTGCCTGATTACTTGCATATAATAGCCAGATAAGCTGTAACAGGTGAGAGGGGACTTTCCTATTTACAAGAACTTCCTAAAGTAGGCTGTGTGAGACTCCATCAAACGCTGTTCTCAAATCTACAAAAACTGCATAGACCTTTGTTTTACGAATGACTTTGTACTTTTGCACGATCAAGTGTAGTCGAAATCTCTGATCAATTGTACTAATACCCTCCTGAAAAACAGCTTGAAGGCGGCTTAGGATCATATTAGTATCTTCCCATTCCTGCAGATGTTTTAAAATGACTTTAGCGAAGATTTTCCGCGACGAGTACAGTAATGGCATGTGCGATAGTTTCCAGGACATATCGGTACCATTTCAGCGATCGGCCATGACCTGGAAACTATGCCCGACTCCACTATTGCACTAACAAGTCACCAAAGTACAGGAACTGAAATTGATAATTCACACTTATACAAATCAATGGGGCTTTTCTCTGGCCCGGGGCCTTTCCCTTTTTTGGGGGGAGCTTACACCTACCTGAGCTACCTCAGATTCTTGGAGTGTAAGCCAGAAGGAGATATCCCAGTGTACATTTCAGGCACTAGCATATTGGGCTGCATATTTGCGTCTTTTTGACGTCACTACCTGCAGTAGGATCCCCAGACAACTTCTCAAAATGGGCGCACCATGAATCTGGTGGAATACTACACGGTATGGACTTGTCACCACTCAGATATTTGTTAGAGACCAACTTCCAAAATTCAGAAGAATCACCATTTTTGACTGCATTAAACAGTTGGTCCCACTGTTCGCTTTCAAATCCCCTTTCTTTTTTTCAATGGGAGCTTTGTAATTACTCCTAAGGGAATGCAGGTGTTCTCTAGCTACTAAAGAGGTAGCATTGCAAGTTACCAGATTCTTGTTCAGCATCCTACATTCTGCCTCATACCATGTCACTTTTTCAGTGTATGGTTTTTAACCATAGACTTTTGATAGCTAAATAAGGGTGCCACTGATTTTCCCCAAGAATCCGATTCTGCTAACACTGTTTTATCTGGCCATTTATTCCCACAAATAGCGTTGATGTCACTCAAGGCAGCTTGATATAGGTCAGCGATGCTGTCTGAATCCTCGAGTTTGGGCCATTTTAGGGAACAACGAGCATGCCCACCGAGTTGGATAGCCCCAGCACTGTTATTCACATTTGGGACTGGTGTACAGACACCTAGATTTTACAAGATTAGAGATATGGGCTCGTGGTCACTTTCATGGTAGTCTGAAATCTTGAAGCTTTTTAGCAAATTCCATTCCTGACCTCAAATTGGTTTTGGTCAATTGTACCAAAGAAAATGGTCGCAATGACCAAAAGTTCTAAAAATGCTACCACCAAAGGCTCGAACACCAAAAGTTCGAATCTTTGCTGGTAGCATTGTGAAAAAAATGGGGGCTGCAGGGGTGTCCTCTGCATCACCCGCTCACTATACTTTATGGTATAGTGAGCGGGGGCGGTGGGGGACACCACCGCAGCCTTCTGTTTAAAAAAAAATAAAAACGGGGGCTGCGGGGGTGTCCTCCACATCGCCCCGCTCACTATACTTTATGGTTTAGTGAGCGGGGTCTGCGGGGGACACCTCCGCAGCCTTCCCATTAAAAAAACTAAAAATTAAAAAGAACAGGGGCTGCGGGGGTGTCCCCCTCATCGCCGCACTCACTCATACTGAAACAAACACTCACTATACTTTATGAAAAAAACAAAACAAAACAAAAGGACCCTGCAGCGCCATTTCCCGATCACAGAAGTGAAAAGGGAAATGGTGCTGCAGGAACCCAGCGTGAAGATGAAGGTAAGTGGGGTTTGTTTATGTTGGGGGTGTGGGTGGGGGTGTGCTGAGGGTGTTGGTGGGGGGTGTTATGGGTGTGTTGTGTGTGGGGGTGAGAATGTTTGTGTGGTCGCATGAGAAACTTGCAAACTTTTGGTAGTTTGCACCTTTCTCATGCGAACGATTTGCCCACAGTAGTTTCAGCCGCGGGAAAATCACTTGGATTCCTCAAATTAATTTATTATCGATCTAAGAGGAACACTGTAAACTAATTTCATTTACTGTTGTCCTGGTGGCCTTTGTGTAGTGAAATGCGTGTAGGGGTGACTCCCTCTACTGCAAGGTTGTAGTGACTGTGTGTGGGCACATGCAGGAGTATGCAGAATGTTCTAAGGTGCATGTTGGCTGGGGGCAGTTTCAAAAAGACTATTGTCTGTTAGAAGCCCACGTTTGTGTCATTTAGTCAGGAGTGCATTGGCTAGTTTAGTGATGGTGTTGGTGGGGTTACTAGGAAGTTGTTTGTCAAAATCCGGGTATTGATAGGTGTGTTGCAGTCATAGTAATATAATCACATCTGTCAAGTATCACTATATTGCCACCCTTGTCAGCTTCTTTGATTATGATTGACGTGCTCTGTCTTAAGGCTTTCAATGGGTTTAATTCTTCTGCTGTGAGGTTCCCATATCTAGTCTCACCTTTGTGATACATTTTGTCCTCTAGGGTATCCAGGTCACGCGTTACAGCTCATTGAAAGATTTCGATGGCCTTGTCACCTTGCAGATTCAGTGTAAATTTAGATTTCTTCTTCAGTTCTGGAATGCTGAGATTGAGTTCCTCTATTTTGAGGTCCTTAAGAATGTCTCTTTTGGAGTGGATAACTTTAGCTTTGTCGTTCTCCAAATTGACGAGTAAGTGTGTCAGCTCAAGGTTTTCCATGTCAATTTTACTAATTGTTGGTTTGGGACTGTTTCAAACAGATCACCCGACACTCGATTGCTCAGTGTAAGACGCAATGCACACATGCCGATCAGTGCATTGCTCGACACAACCTCCCCTTAACTCGCAACACACAGTGACCCACCTCATCCTGAGATCACCCCCCCCGGGTAATCACATCCCCATGCTCCTCCACTTAGCACACACGCAATTCAAAACTGCCCCCAGCCAACATGTTCTTACCTAGCCCCTGGGAGCGCCCAGGACTACAGCCCAACCAATTCCATTACGGACCTCTTAACTACCCATTGTCGCTGTGAATTTGTGACATTTCACCCTTGCATCTAGCGCCCCCCATCAATGTGGCACAGACCATAGCCTGCATGCGCAACACCATGCACACGTTGATAGCGTTTCCCACCGAGCTTGATACATCAACCCACAAAACAACTTCACAGACCACAGAAACAGCGCATGCCGCCCTGCCTTCTCCCCAAGAGTCGTTCTCGCAGCACCTTGGCTAACCAACAGACTCTCCTTGGACTTACTTAAACACATGCTTAACATGCATGCTGTAACCATATGCTTGACTTTGTGATTACACAATGGCACAGTTCCTTGAGCCTTCTCTAATACTACGGTCTAACTTGATATCCCTTAACCTATACCCTCATACATGTTTCAAGCCCCACAACTGGATTTCAGCCCCTCTTAGATCCACGGCCTTATGCCACAAACAGGGACACAAATAATATGCTGCCATACATGGTTCACAAGCACCCGCCCAGGCACCAAAGGACTCCCCCCGGACCCTCCACCACCGAGCACTTATCTAGTCACATACCTCACACTGCGTCTACATGCACTCAAATGATCAGTGCAATCCTTTTCCTTTAATGGCTATCCAGCATCTTTACTCAAGGACCAGCATCCAGCTATAACTTCGGTAAGCTACCTTAATAAGCATTAATTAGGAAAACCCCTATGTAGCTTACTCATGCTAACCAATCTTCTCCTTTTCTTTTTTTCATCTGTTCTCTTCTCCTTGGTGCAAAACCTGTCGTTTCCATAAAATATACACATGGGACTTTTACAACATGATTTTTTACTTATGTTTAAAACAACATGCACATGTCACAACACCACTCACTGCACCAATCAAATGTATATATGAACCATGTATGTGACTTTCACAGTATTAATGGCTTATAACATGTTGCGTCATGATATCTCATGGAAACTCACCATGTCACCTACAAACATTTGCACTTCTCCACCATTGCACAGCCTTGATAAAGACCTACGCTCTAAACACATGTTGGTGGATATGTGAGCTTGTCCTACTGAAACCTTGTACACGGCAGCAGGACGATAACAGACATTTTGAAAAACAGACCAGCGCAGGGGTCCGCATTTCCTATAAGCTCACAACCCCCAATTCCAAGTTCTGCTATGACATTCGGATATCTTACCTTTGCTGCATGCACCTTGGCCTGGGTGTGCAGAGAGATGTGTCAGTAGGCATGCCTTATCAGAAAATCCAACACTTGTGCAAGAATTATTGGGAATGTTGTCTGGGACATGCCATGCAGCATCCACACAGACTAGTGGAATGCACCTCTGGCACAGAATTGGAGGACAGGCACCAGCTTACGCAGTGGTGGGATTACAGTTCTGAATTGTATGGCGCTCTGGAGATCTGCCTTTATGAGGGTCAGCAGCTATCCTATGGTTTACCTGTCCAAGCGATACAGCAAGACTAATTGGCCATCAGTCAGAGCCCAGGAGGACAGACAGACAGGTGCTATGCGTGGCCTCCGCAACACATGTCTCCTCAGCCTTTGTGCAACCTATATTCTTCCATGTAGTGGCCCTGGATGCTGTTGGAGCTCAATGAAGAGCAGCAGGTTGTGGATCGCGTAATTCAATTCTGGTTGGTAGCTGCATGTTGCTTGGAAGTGTTTTTGGGGAGAGCGTGGGCCTTAAATTCACTTTAGGAGGTTATTATTGGCACCTGTGCTCGATTCCCATCATATGGATGCTTTAACCTCCACCTTTTAGGTGAAGGTAACTGCACTGTATTTTTGGTGTAATTACTACGATCATTTGGTGGTATTTCGGCAGTAATGTCACCTGTAATTTGGAGGATTTTAGCATTTATGTTTCTGGCAGTAATTCCGCCTGAGTTAAATTCGCCAGAGTTAATTCTGCCAATTGTTGGTGGAATTAGCACCAGAGGTACATCTGCCGAAGCTAATTCTGTTGGGGGAATCAATGCCCATTTTCGGTGTCCTGTAATTCAGCAGAGTTGTAAAAAAGGCAGCAGCAGATTTACCACCGATCTTACCACTTACAGCTGAATTCCTAATGAGGGCCTTTGTCTTAATTCTCCAAAGATAGGAATTGTTGTTTAAAGTTTTTGTTACTAGTGAGCACCATGCCAGGATTTGGAGACCAGGGATGGAGGTGCAGTCTTGCCCAAAGAATTATAAGTATGGTGGATGTCAGGAGGACCTGCACTCCCAGCAATGTTCATGCAGTGGATTCTTGTTAAATCAGTAGGGATGAGAGCTACAGGGAAATCGTTGGAATTCTGTCCCTGCGTAGAAGACCTGTCCAAGGTTGCTTCTGATTAGATCCACTATGAATGGCAGTGATTCATTTGGAGTAAATGATGACTTGCCTAAGTGCGGGAGGAACCAAAACTCGGAAATCAGCTTGCTGACTATGGAGGTGAGCATGTAGGGAGGAAGACTCTCTTAACATGCTGTTGTGTTTTAGATGTTAGCTGAAGTTCCATTTGGAATGACATGGAAAGTAACATGCAAAGGAGGCTGTTAGAGAGGAGCGGAAAGTGGCACATGGATTACCATGACCGTTGGCTCTGCTCAGTACACTTAATAAACTTACTTGGTATCGTTCCGACCCCTAATTCGGTAGGGTGAAGCACCTACCACTTTTTGGCAACGAGGAAGCTTGCGGCCTGAACCCACTTTAGCCCTTTTACAGTTTAAAATGCTCAGTGATCCATGCCAGCAGCAACACAACATGCAAAAAACATGATACGCAAAACTGAAGGCACTGGAAAGGTAAGGCACCAAGGATCATAAACGATGAGACGCGCCAAGACTGGCTGTGCACACAGTGGATCACAGAGGGAAACAAGGAGGCATCAAGCCCAAAACATTAGAGGAAGGAAGAACCCGTTCGCATAACTTAGGAAAAAGATAAAAGGGACTAGAAGTTGCACGTTTCCCTGGTCCCATCGTAGTATCCCAAACACTATAGGATTTCAGGATCATCCACATGCTCACATATAAAGAAAGCTGGAGAATTAACATATGAATAATCAATCGTTTAACTTATGGAACAAATTCACTAAGTAATGAGATTAGCAAATAAAAAAAAACCAAATAGATGAATAAAAAAAAAAAGCAATAACAGCGTATCCCATAGAGAGTTTTTTGCCCAATGAACAGCAGCATGTTGTGGATCCTGTCATTCAATTCTTAACCAGAAAAACGTGTTTATTAAGCGGATTGCCACATACATTCTTACCGTTTTAACTTTTTATTTTACATAAACAATCATGAACATGAATAATCCAATAAACACACAGCCAATCAATACAATGTAAATAAGCAACGTATCACAACCAATTTAAAAATAACCATCAGCGTATTAAAAATAGAACCGGTTGAAGAAGAAGAGAGAGAAAAAAGGAAAGGAAAGAGAGAGGAAAAAAGAGAGCAAATGTAGGAGAGAAGGACCAAGAAAAGAAATTACATGAACCATACAATAATTCAATTATAAAACAACCAATGCACATCCTATAGATGACATACACACAGTAGAGTACAAGGATGTATATACATAGTTCCAGATCAAAGTTCAGTTTTTACCCATAGGTGTCAAGAAAACAGCCCCAGATGTCCCAAAACTTGTCAATGTCATCAGAAAGTTTGTAAATAGCTCTTTCAAATGTCGAAATTGTAAGAAGCTCCTCCACCCAATCATCAATGTTGAAAGAATTACTCGATTTCCAGGACCTCAAAATGAATTTTTTAGCAACCATACATGCACGTAGCAGCCAAACCTTCTTACCAAAGTCAACTTCCTCCAGAAGAGAATCATCGCCTAAAATCAACAATGAGGCATTCATGGGGATTGCAATGTTTAAGACCAAACTTAATCTTTCACATACCTTTTCCCAGAACTGCATCGTTTTAGGACAGGACCAAATCAAATGACTCAGAGATCCTCTAGAACACTTACATTTCCAGCAAAGATTATTGTCCAAAAGTTGTCTCCTGAATAGCTTCTCCGGCGTCCAATAGGCCCTAAACAACAACTTCGTTTGAGAAGCTCTGAGGGACCAGTCCAAACTCACCAAACGAGTGTTTCCACAGCACCTTCGCCAACACCTGAAGTTCACATCTTCCCCAAGGTCCTCCGCCCACAGAGCAGGTAATCTCGGATCACCTTTCCGAGCAGCTTTTATGATACTATACATAGTAGAAGCAGGGTGAGATGCACCGAGGCATACAGTTATAGCTGCCCAGGCTGGACTCTGAGCAGTTAATTGTGGCTCCTCAATACAAGCCGAAATAATAATCTTCAACTTTCGATATTCGGCAAATGAGCATTCCGTCATATCATACCTCTGGCCAAGCTGAGCGAACGTGAACCAGTTTTCCCCATCAAACAAATCCCCAATGTATTTGATACCCGCCACAAACCATTCCATCCAAAACAGAGTTTTGCCCTGATACATCAAGGCTGGATTATTCCATAAGGAAGCATCTGGATGTAAATATGGATCTGCACTCAAACGGGTTGAGAGTTCACACCAGCAGTCTTGTAAGAACGAAGTAAGGGCGCTGATTTTTCTTGATTTGTTCCTTCGAGTGGTTAGCAGAGCTCTCGGGTCTAATTGGGATACAGCACTGCATTCCCAAGATAAGAGGTCAAAATGCTCAGACTGTACATCTCCAGAGTCAACAACTCTGCATAAATGTCGAGTGGAAAAGGATAAGTGGTAATCTGAGAAATTAGGCAAATTCATTCCCCCCAATTTCAATGGGAGTTGAAGTTTCCAGATTGCAAGTCTTGGAGGCTTCCCATTCCAAATAAACTTCTGCATAATCCCATTGATCTCCTTAAAGAAGTTTCCTGGAATCTTAATGGGGAGCATGCTCAGTAAGTAATTTATCCGAGGAGCCAGATTCATCTTCAAACAGTTGATTCTGCCCCATGTCGACAACTTCAAAAGACTCCACCTCATCAAATCTGATTTTAGCGTCGGAAGAATCTGAGCAAAGTTAATGTCAGGTAACTTCACTACATCTGCTCCAATCCATATGCCAAGATATTTCAACTTTTCAGCACACCACTTGAATTGAAATTGAACACATGTATGTCGTTGACACAACCCATTGATTGGAAGGATCTCAGATTTACTCCAGTTAATCTTATATCCCGATATCACGGAAAAAGATTGAATGTCTTGCATCAAATAAGAAATACCAACAGCCGGGTCTTGAAGGGCAATCAACAAATCATCAGCATATAACCAAACCAAATTATTCCGACCATTTCCAATTACCGGCTGAAGGCGTACATCCGCCCTTAAGCTCACCGCTAGAGGTTCTATAGATATAATAAAAAGGAGAGGTGAAAGAGGGCAACCCTGCCTTGTTCCACGATGAAGCTCAAACGGTTCAGAAATAAGGCCATTCGTCAGCACACTCGCAGAAGGGTTGGTATATAACAACTTAACCCACCGCTGGAAATCTTGCCCAAATTTCATTTTCCCTAAGCATGCAAATAAAAAGTTCCATTCAACACGATCAAATGCCTTTTCAGCATCCAGGGAAATGATCGCACTGGCAAATGGTTGATTATGCCCTTTCTCAATGGTCAATAGTAGGCGTCTCATATTGTCCGCCACTGCCCTGCCAGAGACAAAACCCACTTGGTTCTCATGTATCAGAGTAGAAACCACCCTATTCAACCGAACAGCCAGGATTTTGGCCAATATCTTGCAGTCACAGTTTATCAGACTGATTGCAGGGATGTCATTTCACCAAAATGCCAGGGGTAGCGGAAGTGACATCACAGTGCCACACCCCCAAGAGTGACATCACAGGAAGTGATGTCATTTGACCACACCCCTACAGGAAGTGATGTCATTTGACCACACCCCACAGGAAGTGATGTCATTAGACCACGCCCCCACCATGACATCACAGGAAGTGGCCTAATAAAGCATTATCGCTCAGTGCATTAAGAAAAAAATGGTTACGATATCAGTGTATTCTGACATTTCATACAAGAATGGATCATCATATGTATCAGTGTCAAGGTCCATGTTGCCACGTGAAGTGTATGAACCCCAATCCCCTCTTTATGTGGATCTGCCCTGTTATTTCAACAGGACTACAGAGCGAAATCACATTCTGGGGGGACAGGGACGGATAGGCGGGCACGGGGTGACGGGGATAGGGGAAAGCCAGGATAAAAGGGGAGATTGGAGAATATTTCACCAGAAAACATGTATGGCATCCTCAGTTTTTAATGACTCTTCTGCTTGTGTTATTTTGGCTGCCAAAAGATTAGTTCAAAATGTGTTCAAGGCATACAGTGCATTACTGAGTGATACAAACTTCAGTACCAAAAGCCTCATCAGTCCAGTGCCCAGATTTTATGGGGGAAAAAATCCTGGCTGCATTTTGCATTACTCCCACACTCACCAACACTCTTTATATGCCTAGGTTTCTGTTCCTACATGTTCATTGTCCTCCACACCCCGCACCACAATGGTACACATTCCAACAATTAGTACTATTATATAGATTTTTGGATAATGCCCAACAGTTGCTCTTCCTTCACTCTGATCATAAGACTTAAAATGTAGTTTCTTACCAGATTGAGCAGAACAGTGGCTTGACAGACGTGCCGGTGCTGCTGTTTCAATGGCATGTGAGGTGAAGATTCTGACTCGAAGGCAGGTTGTTGCTTAGGTTACTGGAAACCAGAGGAGAGGTCTGTGAGTGTTCAATGGCAACAGATCAAGAAGACACAGAACTCTGGTAGTGGAGCTGCAGGTGTTTGGCAGAGAAGAGGCTGCAAGTATGGCAGGTGCTGTTTTGAGGTCACAGAACTCTGGTAGTCGAGCTGCAGGTGTTTGGCAGAGAAGAGGCTGCAAGTATGGCAGGTGCTGTTTTGAGGTCACAGAATACTGGCTGTGATGCCGATGGTGCCGGGCTGGTTTTAACAGAGGGCACTGACTGGGTGTGTCTCATCATTGCTTGGTTGACTACAAATCAAGGATACGGTGCTGGCATTGTGAAGACAGAACTGTAGCTGTGGGGTAGCTGGTGACTGGCTTAATGGAAGTTGCTGCTTAGATGGCTCATCATTGCTTCCTTGACTGGAAATGAAGAAGAGCCAGGCGGGAATCGGATAGCAAATGTTTTCATGACACAAGACTCCAGCTGTGCTGCAGCTTCTGGCTGACCTGTCAAGAAGATGCTGATGGAGGCTACTCAGATTCTAAGAGACTGGCGGTTGACAGATGCTTGTGGCTGTGCTACTAGTAGTGCCTGTCTGGCTTCACAGGAAAAGGCTAATTGAATGTCTTGCTGTTGCTTAGACTGAAAATCTGTAGGATGCCGGCGGTGTGGCAGATGATGCCATTTTAAAGACACACATGATGTTTCTGACGTAATGGTCCATTGTTGCTTAGCTCACTGGTAAAAAATAGGATGTTGACTAAACTCAACAGCATACCATGCAGTGTTTTGAAGATGAGACAAACTGGTTGTAGTGCATGAGCGATGTATCATGGCTGACTTCATGAGGAGAAGAGGCTGGTAGTGTAGGAGAGTAGCAGATGGTTTTGAAGACTGTATGTGGTGCTGATTAGGTCTGCGTGACTTGAAAAGAAAGACCTAACTGGAAAATTGAGCTATAATCTAACAGTGTCGAAGAATATAATGGTTCATCTTTTCAGAGGATACCTCCTGTGTCGCATGTCAGCAAATCGGTCAATGGCATCACTCAAATTTACCTCTTCAACCTCCATAGGTTCACATGCCATTACCAACAAATCACTAAGTCTGTTGTCTCCACATCTATTTCGCAAATAGTTTTTAACTCTTTTCAAACAGGAGAAGAACCTCTCATTTGTTGCAGTTGTAATTGGCAATGCAAGAACCAGATCCAACAGATTTAGGACATCAGAAAAGCCTCTTGGAGATTCATTGAGATAGTACCTGACAGAGTGAATACCTGCTAAAGTCTTGCCAGATAAATAGCCCCTTGCAGTGTCAAGCCCTGAATGCAATGCAGCATAATCTACTTGGGGCCCTAGGTAGTGCCGAGCAAGAAGATCTGCAGATGAGTCCTCCAAGAAATTTTTAGCCCTTGGATTGAACATGCCGGCAGCCTTGATAAGCCCCATGTTATCTATAAAACGAGCATCCAACTCTCTTACAAACCTATCCAAGGTGCAGAAAAACACCTCTTGCTTTATCCGTTCAGTCTGTGGCATTCGATCCTCAGAGTGCTCATAATGTCCAGGCCTCTTCCCTACAGTAGTACCAACAAGGTATTCTTTGAGTTTGCTGCACAGTTGGTGGTGCCTTACTGGTAAAGCTCTGCGGTCGTGGTCTTCAACTGTTTCAATACCACATTTTTCTGCCAATTCCGTTGCATCATTGACGATTTTCACCCAATGGCATTCTTGTCTAAGGTTGACGAGGGCAGTTCTTGTCACTTGAATTAGGTGACTCGCATCTGGCAAATCAAGATGCTTTCTCTGAAGTTCATCAGATAACACACGAATCTTTTTCAGAATTGCTTCCATACTTAACAAAGTTAGCAAAAACTCAAAGCACTGCATATTTCGGAGAAGTCCTCTGGCTTCTGAACAAGCCTGCTTGTCACGTTGTTGCGATGATTCTATTAAACTGAGAACAACTATAATGGTTTCAAATCGAGCCTGTATTTTTTTAACACACGCGTACCAATAAAACCATCTAGTGCCACAAAGTCTTTCTAATTCTTGTACTTCCAGACCGCTTTCTGTTTGAGCTTTTACAAAGAGTTCGTGCCGAGGAGAACTTTGTGAAAGGAACACATACACAGCCTGCAAAGTTGAGAAAAAATCCTTCACTGTTTGTATGTTAGTGATAGTTTGCACTAACGCAAGGTTTAGACGATGTGCATGACAGTGAATGTAAACTGCCTGTGGAGCAATTTCTTTTATTTTCGCTTGCACTCCATTGAAACAGCCACTCATAACTGATGCCCCATCATAGCATTGTGCCACACAGTTCTTCCAGTCAAGGCCAGCATCGCGTACAGATTTGTGAATGGCTGCAGCTAAACTGGAGGCATCCAACTTTTCCATGTGGTAACATCCCATGGCTTTTTCCTGAATGTTCCCATCTTGATCTACAAACCGGATCACAAAGCTCATCTGTTCTTTATGCGAAATGTCTTTGGTTTCATCAACCAACACTGCAAAGTGCTTTGTCACTTTCCTAACGATATTCTGACGTATAAGATTTGCCACAACTGAGATCATGTCATTTTGATACTCTGGAGATGTGTAGTGCCCATATCGTCTAGCCATTTTTACTTTAAGAAGTTCATTATTATCAGACAGCAAACGCAATATTGCTATGAAGTTTCCCTTATTGTGGGAGTCTTGCGATTCATCTGTGGCTCGGAAAGCAAGTCCTTGACGACCCAAAACACATACAACCTTTAGTAACTGCAGCACATGTTGACGATTCTCTTCAATCTCTTGGTCCCCAACCTTTTCTAGCATTGACACAATTGAGTGGTGAGGGCCTGTAGTCTGTTGTACACACTTAAAGTCTGCCCAAGCTACAACTGAAGACTTATGCTTATCAGAATCTGAGTGCATCTTTAAAGAACGACGTGTCTTTTCCCATTTAGCGAAGCCAATATCAACAAATGGAACATTGCCACGTGCACGCCCCCCTCCTCCAGAATTAGAACCAAAATGTCTGCATGCAAAGCAGTATACTTTATCTTTCAGAACGGAATACTCCACCCAAGGATATGTTTTGTAGTCTCCGTTAAACTTACGGGAACCAGTTACAGGGTATGTAGGAAGTTTTGGCTGTACAGGGTCACTGCATGGATTTGGGGACAGATCAGTCACCACACTGTCATCTAAATTGGGAGCTGGAGATCTTCTTGGAATGCCCTGCTCAGCTAGACACATCTGCATACTGTTATCGCTCTGCAACCAAGAGCTGCTTGTGCTCTCCCCGAGGAGTGAAATGTCGGGAGAGCAAGCACCAGTGGGAGGATCATCAAACATGCCAATACGGGAAGAACAATCCTCAACATCAGGGTTGAAAGAGCACTCTGCGCTATCCAGGAACGTTGAAGTGTTGCTTGGGTCATCAGCATCACGTGAAACCGTCACAGCAATGTCTGCATGTGAACAAGAGCCTTCAGTGGCCACTACAAATGAAGGAGATGCTATGTCAGCCAAGGAAGGTGGAGCTGTAGACAAAGAGTCAGCATGTGGAGATAGTGAACCAATGTCAGCACATGTAGATGCACTGTCTGCACCTGAAGAAGCAGCTTCGCTGCCAGCAAGAGTTGATGTGCTGGCCGATGGTTGGACAACATGTGCAGCTGTGTTTGAACTGCCACTTGAGTTATCATCAGACCTCTTGCGCTTGCTTGAATCAGAGCCTGGAGTAGGGCCAGCTCCTCTTGCTTTTGGAGAAAACATATCAACGATTGACCTCTGTTTTGGATCCTTGGGTTTTCCTGTAGGTGTAGACATGTTCGTTCTTTTAGTACTGCTAAATCAGAAGCGATTGTTCAAGCAAATGATGGATTCCTCAGTGTCCTCCTGACTTCTTTTGTGCTTCACTCTTCTTTGGAGGACCACTTCCGCTGAATACCAAAGAGGAGACAAATCTGAAATGTATTGCTTTGGCTTACAAGTTTATCACTGTACTCCCTGAAAATAAGCGAGTACGCCCCAAAAAGAAAAACAGATTACAAATACCAACAAAAAATAGGAAACAAACACTGTGGACCCTGAGCCCTTCTTTCACACACACAGTTCCATGGATGTTTGGAGAGGTAGCGCACGTAGTTCCAAAGGAAGAAAGTACTATTATTACTGCTCGATCGGTAGACATGCACATGATCTTTTAATGTGTATGAGTAACTAGGTGCAACATAATTATTAGAAAAACCTTTCAGTTTTTCAGTTAAAGCATTTTTACTTGCTTACAAAATACTGCCGTGGGGAACTAGATTTACATTTTTACTCCCTAAAAATCATTTTACTTCCAAGTTTACAAAATAGGGAATACAATAGTCCCACTTCAAAATCTTATCTGGAGCACTGAGTACATACCTAAGCAGTGATTTCAAGCATTTATTTTCGTAGCTTACTTTTAGGTCAGTCCTATCTGTCAAGGTAATACTTTACATTTGAGAGATTAACAGTTGCAACCTGTTCAAACTCTGCCTCTAAGAAAAAAGGAAACCTGTGGGTCCCAAAAAACTGAAGTGAAGCATGTGTTCAGTGTCATACAGTTTGAAGTTAATTGTGTGCTGTTCTCTGATTAAATGGAAGAGAAACAGCCATCTTTTCTGTTGAAACAACTAGGACAAGGCTGCAATGCATAAATAGAGATGGAATAACAGATCAGATCATTAACATATGCTGTACATTTTCAATATGTTGCTTCACGTTCATTTACCTCTCACAGCGGTCACAGATAAGGCCTGATGTCAGCTGCTCAATGGTGGTACTGTTTGCTGGCGTTGAGAACACAGCAAGGAAGGAACTTCCACACGAAGATGCAGGTCTGAAAATAATAACAAAATATCAGAAAGATTCATTTGTGCAACACCAGACCATATTAATTTTTAATAGAGTTTTAGAGTTCTGGGGTGCACGCATCATGCAGAGACAAACTGGACCACAGAGGCTTTGCACCTGACAGACCTAGAGAATGACTTCAGGCCCGGCAACGATTCATCATTAACCTTCTGTAACTCAGAGGGATGCATGTTATGCACCATTGTCCTAGGATCTCTAGGAACTAGCTCTGTAGGCCGCAGCAGGCCCAGGCTGAGTGTGTGGCTCGGGCAAGGAGCAGTTTACATAATGTCGTGTCACAATGTAAAATCCTAGTTAAATGCATTGCAAAATGTATAGGCTGCAGGCCACAAATGACTTGGATTTCATCTGCCTGTGGTTAATTTAAGCAGTATAATTTGCATAAGCTGTTGCTTTAAGCTGGGCTCAGGAGGGCACATGAACACAGTGGCGAGGGGCAAGGGGCACATGGACACAGTGACGAGGGGCACATCGACACACTGGCTGGGGTCGTGGGCACATGGAACCGGCTATGACTTATCTTACAGCAGGAATTAAAAAGGCCTTCAATCACTCCCCCACATGATCTATAAAAGACAAAATGTAACGTTAGTAAAACGAATTTGGTGCTGCTGGCATCAGCGGCTTGCTTACTTTCCCTAATGTAAAGCCGTTGCCGTGCCAGCACTGAATTCATTATACTAACATGCTTGCCAACCCTACAGATTTAGGCAGTAGGCTACTGCTTTTTAAGCAGTCCTACCGCCTACAGATTTCAGTGACAGACCCCACTGCTTTTTACAGTGGAAGGTAATTTATGTGACTCTAAGGCGGGCTGCAGGACATAGCATGCAACACATTAGTCTGTCTGTACAGTGGGCTGGTAGGTGATTACTTTCATTGGACTCAGACCAATCCAGTGACCTGACAGCTATGTGACTCTGCCCTGCACTCTGGCCAGGACAGGCCTTAGGTGAACCACTATCAAAGGCAAGTGGCAGAGCGTAACACAATCACACTGCATCTGCCTGTCACGTAGTCACTTATTCTGTACTTCAGTTTCTTTCTCCTGACCTTTCCACCTATTTTGGCACCACTCATCTGCTCATTTTGCACACCATGGCATTGCCCCTCTGCTCACCACAGGTTGCCATATTGTAGAGCAACCAACCTCTACAGTGCAAGTCCCCCAGACGAAGGATTGAATGAATGGGGTAAATAGTGAGGGACGCCCATGTATATTGCAGGACCGTGAGAGAATTGGCAACTGTGAGCAATGTGTGGCCTATACACTTCTCAGTGTCCATCAGTCCATGCTGGAAAATATTTAGGGGGGTGGTGGAGCCGCCCTGGAAGAGACATATGCTCAAATGAAGGAAATGGGGTAGGGACAAACATTGAGCAGTGTGGATATTCTGCACACGAACCTAAATTCACTAATGATGGGGAAAGAGCCCAGCCAGGTGAGTAGACTACTGGGCAGCTGGGATTAGGGGAACCAGGCAACGAATGACCTTTGTGGCCAATGGCCGGTGTGGAAGGTGGTGATCCGGTGTGCTGAGCAGTGGAACCCTGCACACCTGCATCTTCTGAATGTGAAATAGGAGTGTCTGAATATCACAACACAGGCGGGGGAACTACAGGCTGAAAGAGGGAGACTATCAGTCACTAGTACGAGTCCTAGAGGCGCTGGTTAAGAATGTATGTGCCGGTGGCAGCTTAACAACATTGCAAGCCGCCGCCGGCACATATTTGCACGTCAGTAAAATGAATTTGGTGCTGCGGCCTGAGACCTGCCGTCGGTACCTGAATTCATTTTACTACATTGCAAAGATATGCCGGCGGCAGCTTGCAGGCCGCCGCCGGCACATATTTGCACGTCAGTAAAATGAATCACATAACATAACACTTTGACCACTGCTTCTAAGCCCTGTACATGAACTGCACTGTTGCTGCCGTAGCTACCCCAGGGCCTCTGGGCAGTATCAGGGCTCCACCTGCAATCTTGAATTCATCGCAGTAGAGTGACAGTCCCGAGGCAAGGTAGTACAACAGGTTAGGTGACACTTACTGAGATGCTTCGATGTGATATCTTCAAATTTAAACGTGTCGAATTCTTATTTACTGCTTTTTTTTACTGATGTTTTTACTGCCAAATGAGGGGGAGAGTAAACCCCGCACCACCACTCCTTTCCTATAGGCCTAACTCCAACCCACCACCCACCATACATTTCAGGCCTTCACGTTTTTGTTCGAATGCATTCTCTAAAATGTGTTCTAAAATGCGCCGTTTGCACGTTAGAGGTTCGGTTGCTTGCTCATAGGGTGGGGGATTGTATCCCCGGACCACCTACTGAAAATGAAAAGGCGGCACCAGTGATCAGTGCTTCACTCAGGCAGGTGTGTGCCGGGTCACCACTAGGGAACTAGGAGACGCAGTATATATGACTTCTTACATACTACTGTCCCCCTCCTAACTTGCAAAAAAACTCTCAAGACACTCCCCAGAAAGGCCCCTACTATCAAACATTGCCTCCTCACCCCTTACACCCATTCAACCGCAAGAGAGCGGGGCTCCGGCTTCACAGTCCATGCCTCCACACTCTGAAACGCGCTCCCTGCCCACCTGCGAGACGAACCATCATACAACAGATTTAAATAAAAAACCTCACAACCTGCCTCTTTAACTAAGCTTCTGTACCCCGGCTTTTTTTATGTTGTCCTTTTTTGTCTGATTGTAACTAGCGCCTAGATGCCTACTGGCTTGGTCGACTCATACAAATGCCTAAATACATAAATAAACAACTGCTTATTTGCTAACCCTTTCAGAAGGGGAATGTTGCCTGGGGGACTGCGGGGTGCGCAAGGTGTGACATCACAGTCAGCAAAATACCCTCACATGTACCCGATAACAATCAATTGAAGGAATTCGCTTACAAGAAAAAAACACGGAACATTCTGGTCTTAGCCAGAAGCCCTATAGTAGCCAGTCACGCAGCCGGCATATTTGTCTGCACCAGAGCACACAGAGGGAGTGGCTTCAGCAAATACATTAGCCACCCTACAAAGGTGAGGCCTGGGGCATGCCGCTTCTCGCCTGGAGACTCTTGTATGCATTTAACTCCCTGTTGGTTTTGGCGCGCAGCCTGCTTTTGTGTTGAGATGGACGAAACACAGCCCATCTCGTGGGGACAGATTGGGCGCGCATCCCAGTTTCTGCTTGTTATTAAACATTCCTTTGACGGGTCAATGCAAAGTGCATAAAGGGAGGCAGAGATATGACTGCCTCAAAAATCATTTTTATGACAAACTCGACCTTATCGGTTGGGTGGCTGAAAAGATTGGGCAGTTACAACAGTAACAAAGTGATTCATTTAGTGACGTGCAAATATGTGCCGGCGGCCGCGCTCCTTGGGAGTTTCGCACTTACTGTATGTACCTGGCTCAGACGGAGGAGTCTAAAGTTGGAAACAGTCGTGTGAATGGCTGCAGTGTTACCGACCCCCGTGCCGCTGGCATGATGAGAACAGCCCCTCCCTGAGGCTGGGCAGGCGCTACTGGAGTGTCAGGGCACCACGCCTCAGAGTCACCAGCAGAAGTAACCCGCCCGCAGCCCGGACTCGCTGCTCGTCGGCGGAGAGGGGACTGGGGAGTGCAGGAACCGCGCCCGTTCCTGAGGAGGGCTGGCCGCGCAGCCGGCGTCCAGGGAGCCCTTCCTACCCGCAGCCCAGGAGAACAGGGGTGCGGCAGCGGCGTCGTCCACTCTCACACCCGCCCCATGGAGCCCCGGGCGATGCCACTGCTGCTGCTGATGGCAGGTGAGTGGCGCCCCCTGAGCTACCGCGGTCTCCCACCCACCACTACAACATGGGTCAGATCATAGAGGGGCCATGAAACTGCAATGGCACCCCAGAGAACGAGAGATGCCCCGAGAAGTGGGGAGTGCCTGGCAGGGAGAGTCTCCCCGGGTGAGAAGTGGACCAGGGGGACGAGGGGCCACCGCGGGGTGAGAGACATCTTAAGGCCATGACAGGAGTGAGGGGCAACCTGCAGGGTGGCCACCTGTGGTGCCCAGGGCGCTTACTCCCAGCTGTGTTTAAAGACGGTTAGAGCACAGCAGCCAACAGCTGTCATTATATGAATAGTTCCAGAATTCCCAGCGTTACCTGTGGAAACTAGACGTGGTTTACAACGCGCTTCCACTGAACACTCACCTCAGGCGGCAAGTGCCCAGTGCTGACATCTTTTAAAGAATGCCAACCCCAGAGAGTAGGGAATCCGTGCTTTCCTCAAATCCCCCACTGAAGGCGGCCTGTGGTCAGTTAGCGCCTATCCCATACTTCAAAGAAGTCCGAACCTCCGGTGGCACGTGATCAGCGCACATCCCATCCTTCAAACTAGCCCCCCATCAGGGGCATTTGGACGAGAAAGGGCATAGAAAGTGAAAACATAGAGGATGAAAGGAGAGGGGGCGTAGAACTGGATGGTGGGAGGACGGGTCCAAGGGTGTCAACACTCCCATTTTCAAAAAAACAAAAGAAAAAGAAATAAAGAGCCAACAAAACCCATTCTCAGTGAAACACAATTCGAATTCATGGCCCAGAACCTTATACCTGTCCCTTGATTTCCTGAATGAACGTGCAGAGGTGACATGGCGCCTAGTACTGGCGTTAAGCTGCTTTCAAGCACTTCAAGTTTGCAGCCTCGGTGAATAAGTGAACCGAAGCGCAGGGCGAATGGGATGTTCCCAGGTCCCCACAGTGTATGTAGTCAGGTGGGAAACGGTGGGTCCAATATCAGGATGTTACACTCGTGCGTGTGATGGACCATTTGCATCTATGCTGACTTTTCTAAATAGGCGTCTCGCTCCCCCTAACACAGTAGCCCTTTTGCGGGCCCCTGCAGCCAATAGACAACGTGTTCCCTCTAATGCAATGCAGCCCATCCAAATTTAAACACACGCTAACCTCAAATGAAAGCGTTTTCGTTTTTAATGGCAGGGTGGTGTTCCAAACAGTGTTTAGGAGATGTGGTTACTTTGCAGGTGTGCAATTAATCTGCGCGGGAGACACCCCGAGGACTAGAAGCTGTGTATGCTGTACCGGTCCACTTTCCTGAGACATATCGCACTCTCCCAGCTGTGTAAACAGCCAGTGTTGCCCGTCTTCGCGTCTGTCACCTGTCGCGTGAATGGATGGAGGGCTCTGCCACCGCCTTTCCCGAAGAGAGTAGTGTGGATTAGACAGCACTAGAGGGACATGTGATATGTTTCATGTGACTGAGCCCTGACCCATCCAGGCTTTCAGGCAAACCAAACGTGTTACATCGAGCCGAGGGGTGGCTCTGGATTCATGTGCATACATTTTTAGGCAATTGAAATCGTGGTGTGGGCGGCGGCCTGCAAGCTGCCGCCGGCATATATTTGCAATGTAGTAAAAATGAATTCGGGTGCCGACGGCAGGCCTCAGGCTGAGGCCTGCCGTCGGCACCCGAATTCATTTTACTACATTGCAAATATATGCCGGCGGCAGCTTGCAGGCCGCCGCCGGCACATATTTGCACGTCGTCAGTAAAATGAATTTGGTGCTGGGCTGCGCGGCCTGAGGCCCTCAGGCCGCGCAGCACCAAATTCATTTTACTGACGACGTGCAAATATGTGCCGGCGGCGGCCTGCAAGCTGCCGCCGGCATATATTTGCAATGTAGTAAAAATGAATTCGGGTGCCGACGGCAGGCCAGGCTCAGGCCCAAATTCATTTTACTGACGATGTGCAAATATGTGCCGGCGGCGGCCTGCAAGCTGCCGCCGGCATATATTTGCAATGTAGTAAAATGAATTCGGGTGCCGACGGCAGGCCTCTGCCGTCGGCACCCGAATTCATTTTACTACATTGCAAATATATGCCGGCGGCAGCTTGCAGGCCGCCGCCGGCACAATTACACGTCATCAGTAAAATGAATTTGGTGAGCTGCGGCCTGAGGCCTGCCTGCCGTCGGCGGCGACCTCGGCTCACGCTCGGCTCGACTCGAGTCTCGACTCAGTCACTCACCTCGTCAGTCAGTCACTGGCCTGGCATCCTCCTTCAGCGGGGGTGGATCAACGTGGGTGGAGGATGCAGCTGGACTGTTTGGACACAACACAGCCTCAGCTGGCAGCAGCAAGACGAGAAAGCACCACACGCGTCGTGAAATAATAAAAATGGAGGCCAACACAAGCGTCGCAGCACGCTGTGGCCACGCCCCCTCCTCCTCTGATTGGTCAATGGCCAGAGGTCGCAAGAGATTGACAGGGGTCGCTGGCCAATCGCCAGCGGTCGCTCTTGCGACCTCTGGCGACCCCCAAATGACGTCCCTGACTGATTGGTCGATAATTCTCACATCTGGTAGCAGATCTGTCCTTCTTCCTCATCACTGTAATCAACGCATGTCTCATTGAGTCCGGCAGTGAACCAGATTCAAAAGCAGCATTAAAAACATCACACAAAAGCTGTAGTGCGGAATCAGGGAGGGCCTTATAAAATTCATTAGGCAATCCATCAGTGCCAGGTGATTTACCCATTGTTAGTTTTGAAATTGCGTGTTGAACATCATCTATTTCCACCTTCCCTTCTAAACTCATCGCATCATCTGATGTCAGGCTAGGGAGAACATGAGAGTCAAGGAAGTTTTCAATCTCATCATTTCCACAGGACAGATCTGAGGCATAGAGTCTTTCATAGAAGCCACGGAATGAATTGTTAATCTGTTTTTGCTGCGTCTCCAACGTGTTAGCAAGACTCCTTACCGCAGGAATGAAACGATCACTTTCAGCCATCTTCAGTCGATGTGCCAGCAATCTCCCTGCCTTTTCACCATTCTCAAAATAATTGACTTTTTGTCTAAACAGTGCATAGTCAACTTGGCTAGAGATGAGTTTGTTAAGTTCATACTTAGTTTTTCGTAATTCATTCTTTGCATTTTCATCTCTACTTGCTGCAAACAGAACATCCAGGCGCTTAGCCTCAGAAGAGAGTCTCTGAATTTCTTTCATTCTCAATTTCCTTTCTTTGCCAGTTTTTGAAATCAGTATCCCCCTAATAAAGCATTTCAGAGCTTCCCAAACTGTAGAAAGTTGAACATCGGCAGTCCTATTAAATTGGATGAAGATATCAATTTCCTCTGACACCTCCTGTCTGATCCGATCATTCCTCAATATATAAGAGTTCATTCTCCACCGCGGAGATTTAACCAAAGAGTATTGCAAGGACAATCGCAAAGAAATAGGTGCATGGTCAGATAGGGCAATAAGGCCAATAGCCGAGTCATAGCAACTGGGAGTCACTCGGCCAGAGGTCAAAAAGAAGTCAATTCTAGAATAAGTGTCATGACACTGTGAATGAAAGCTATAATCCCTGTCCGACGGGTGCTCCAGCCTCCAGATGTCAGCCAGTCTGAACTCCTCAATCAAATTCTCCAAGGATCTTTTGCATCTATTTGGTGTCCTCGTATAATTTCCATTTGATCGGTCCAAAGCAGAGTCCATGACCTGATTGAAATCGCCACCCACCACAATGGAGTCCATATTAAAACTCTGAAGCAATTGAGCCACTTCATCTGTCATTCAATTCTTGCGACCCTCCATCCAGTGGAAAGAACGGAAAGAATACCTTTGTCGAATCTTACCGCAGAGTAAAGGAAATCGCTTATGCTTCATGCATTAGGACCAGATGGTCAGCAAAAGTATAAGGAACTACGAGCACTCACAGAAATAGATGATGGAGATCTTGATGCACATGAGAAAGCCACAAGACAAATGGAAAAATACTACGCCCCTGAGAAAAATGTCACAATTAACAGATTCTACTTCTTTTCAAGAGCACAAAACAGAAGAAGAATCAATAGAGAATTACATCTCAGTTCTTGAAAATCTAGCTTTAACATGTTGATTCAGAAGTAGAATATCTACAGAAGAATTAATAAGAGACCAGATAATTGTACACACAAATGACTATTCTGTAGAAGAGAGATTGTGGATATGTGGTGGCCCTTGTGGCAAGATCCCATAGCAATGGCAACAAAGATATAAAAAATACGCAATTATGTTCAAAAGAAATCATAAGAAAGAAGCACAACAAGAACAAACAGAACCTAACAAAGACCTTAATAATGGACCCCGAGCAAGAATTAGTCTGGTACGAAAGAAGAGAAAAGCAAATCATCTCCCTATAAAGATGAAGGGGAAGAAAAGACACACAAATACATTGAACAAGATAAAGACTGCAAGAAACAAGGAAGAAAGGGGTTGTACAAGGGAGAGAGAGACAGAAATACAAGTGATTTTGATGTGGCAGGTTCGGGCAGTGCATACTCCAGAAGTTGCATGGCAGTGGGACAAACATGTGCTTCATGCAAAATGCAAGAACATTTTGCTGTAGTGTGCAGGAACAAATGGAGAGTATCAATAGTACAAGAGGAATCAGAGTCAGTGGATGAATCAGTAGTGGTAAAAACATTCCTTGATGTATCCTTCCCCTACATGTTGTAGGACCCAATGAACTGATGCTTCCCAATGCCAAATTCTCAAACGGCTCAAAGCCATCTTCCTCTGTGTTACGGTTTTATAACACGGCACACTCCAGCCAGGGACTTCTTCCACTTGTCTTCTTGTCTTGGGAGGATAGCTCAGGGGCAAGGTGCTCGCCTTGGAAGCAAGATGACACAGAGCACCACAGGTTCAATACCTGGTCCATGCTTAGTAATCTCTGGGTATTAAGCGCATTATAAATAACCTATCATATCACTGACAATGAATGTGGCGCACAATAAAAACGCTTTTTATTTTTATTTGAACCATGGGTTCTTTCTTGAGAACGCCCTCAACCCGTCTCACGACCACCTTAACAAACACCCTGTGTCGCAATGGACTATGAACCAGGCCGGTACGTAACAATGAAATATTTATTAATTTTATAGTTCAATGAAAAATCAGAGCAACATGAAATAATAGGGCAGCAGCCAACAGTGTGTGGCAGTACAAACGCAAAAATACCACAATGCAGTTACTTCAAACTCCTAACATAATCTATATAAACATTTAATAGAAAACAGAAGCAAAATCGTTTTTCAGAAGAAGAAATGGCATTGAAGTTCAGCACTCCCCCTGCAACACGTCCCCCAAAGACAGGCTAACTAAATTCTTTGTGGATGGAAAGTAGTGGCAAGCAGTCAGTAGGAAGAGGGAAAAATCGAAATGTGAATCCAACCCGCCACCTGCAGATGGGAAGCTAGAAACGAAAATGAAAGCTTATTTAGGAGCAAAATGGCATACTCGGATCTTACTTGTTAATTGTACATCAGTTCACGGTTGCAATGGGATAGCGAGGACAGAAATTTGTGGGGTTGCACTTTAAGAGACAAGAAAGCTTGAAGACTACTGAGCAGGACACCAAGGCAGTATGAACACAGGTGAGAAAATCGATGTTGGAAAGAAAACAATGCAAAAGAAAACGCACATGGCAGAATGGCAATTATTTTCTACATAGAACTTCTGCTGACAGGCAGCCACAGAGAAGGTCTGAACTGTCAAAATCGGAAATCCGTTTTTAGGATAAAAACCACAGGCACATCACAGATAGGATTCTGATGGAGAGGGATTACTCTGAATAGGATTACAGTGTGGGTTTTTCTATGGGATGCATGCAAACTAGAATTTAGAGAAAAGCACAATACACAGCAAATTCGTTTTTTTTCTCGCTAGACTATTTCTGTTGAGACTATCAGGCCGATTCATGGAATAATTAGCGCGGTGCAAGTGGGCAAAAACGTGCGAATCGCAGTGGAATAGCGAAAATCGCAGTGCAAGTGCGAAAATCGCACGAAAAGCAGCGCACGTCGATTCATGGAAGTCCGTGCGCGAGAAAACCAGCGGATGTGCGATAAAAAAGTGCGCGGCGCACAATGGCGCACAGGCCATCTAACAGCGTGCGCCAGGTCACAGCGAAAATCGCACAGGCCACAGCGAAATTCGCACATAGCGCAGCGCACGCAACAAAAGTAGGCGGAACACGGGCGTAACACTCGGAATGGGGAACAACTTGCCAAAACGTGGGCGCCACGGGGAAGTACAGGGCACAAGTGCGCGGAACGCCCACACGCTCGCCTACAACACGTATTCATGGAATAGAATAGGGCAAAAAAGCGTACGCTCAAACCAGCGCACAGGCACAAACACGACCGCCACAAGAAAGCAGGCGGTAGCGTCTCTGCGGCTGTAAGAAATGTGCGCCAAAAGGTGCGCCAACAAATAGCACCTATATACTGCCATGATGAATGTCCTATACTGTGGCCCTCCAGGACAAATGACCTGCAAAGGGGTACCCACAAACACGGACACCCGCTGACGAAAAATACGTGTGCGTGTATACCGGGGTGCGCGGGAAGTCTCACACGCGATTTGGCCGGGTACGTGGATTTCAGGGATGCGCGGGAATTTCCACACGCGATTTCAGCAGGGTACGTGTATTTCAGGGGTGCGCAGGAAGTTCCACACGCGATTGGCCCAGTGCGAGCAGGGTACGTGTATTTCAGGGGTGCGCGGGAATTTCCACACGCGATTTCAGCAGGGTACGTGTATTTCAGGGGTGCGCGGGAAGTTCCACACGCGATTTCATCAGGGTACGTGTATTTCAGGGGTGCGCGGGAAGTTCCACAAGCGATTGGCCCAGTGCGAGCAGGGTACATGTATTTCAGGGGTGCGCGGGAATTTCCACACGCGATTTCAGCAGGGTACGTGTATTTCAGGGGTGCGCGGGAAGTTCCACACGCGATTTCATCAGGGTACGTGTATTTCAGGGGTGCGCGGGAAGTTCCACACGCGATTGGCCCAGTGCGAGCAGGGTACGTGTATTTCAGGGGTGCGCGGGAATTTCCACACGCGATTTCAGCAGGGTACGTGTATTTCAGGGGTGCGCGGGAAGTTCCACACGCGATTTCATCAGGGTACGTGTATTTCAGGGGTGCGCGGGAAGTTCCACACGCGATTTCATCAGGGTACGTGTATTTCAGGGGTTCAGGGGAGTACCACACGTGAATTGGCCGTGTGGGCCCTCCCAGGTGTACGCTCCACAACCTCCACGGACCCTGCAGGCAGCCCACACCACGGGGGACTACCCTGCACCCATGCTTATGTCCCGCAGGCAGCCCATCCACCATGGGCATGCCCCCCAGCAAACCCACATGTCACCTTGCACTACTGATCAACAATGCATGTCTCCCACCACCCCCACGCCCCTGCCACCATGGGCAGCCTCCACCAGGCCCCCACTCATGTCTACCATCACCCCCACCCCCCAGCATCCAGGGTCACCCTCCACCAGGCCCCCACTCATGTCTCCCACCACCCCCACCCCCCAGCATCCAGGGTCACCCTCCACCAGGCCCCCACTCATGTCTCCCACCACCCCCACCCCCCAGCAGTGCAGGGGCAGCCTCCACCAGGCCCCCACTCATGTCTACCACCACCCCCACCCCCCAGCAGTGCAGGGGCATCCTCCACCAGGCCCCCACTCATGTCTCCCACCACCCCCACCCACCAGCCACCAGGGGCACCCTCCACCAGGCCCCCACCCATGTCTCCCACCACCCCCACCCCCCAGCAGTGCAGGGGCACCCTCCACTAGGCCCCCACTCATGTCTCCCACCACCCCCACCCCCCAGCCACCAGGGGCACCCTCCACCAGGCCCCCACCCATGTCTCCCACCACCCCACCCCCCAGCAGTGCAGGGGCACCCTCCACCAGGCCCACACTCATGTCCCCTATCACCCCCACCCCCCCGCCACCAGGGGCAGCCTCCACCAGGCCCCCACCCATGTCTCCCACCACCCCCACCCCCCAGCCACCAGGGGCAGCCTCCACCAGGCCCCCACTCATGTCTCCCACCACCCCCACCCCCCAGCCACCAGGGGCACCCTCCACCAGGCCCCCACCCATGTCTCCCACCACCCCCACCCCCCAGCAGTGCAGGGGCAGCCTCCACCAGGCCCACACTCATGTCCCCTATCACCCCCACGCCCCCGCCACCAGGGGCAGCCTCCACCAGGCCCCCACCCATGTCTCCCACCACCCCCACCCCCCAGCCACCAGGGGCAGCGTCCACCAGGCCCCCACTCATGTCTCCCACCACCCCCACCCCCCAGCCACCAGGGGCACCCTCCACCAGGCCCCCACCCATGTCTCCCACCACCCCCACCCCCCAGCAGTGCAGTGGCAGCCTCCACCAGGCCCCCACTCATGTCTCCCACCACCCCCACCCCCCAGCCACCAGGGGCAGCCTCCACCAGGCCCCCACTCATGTCTCCCACCACCCCCCCCCCTGCCACCATGGGCAGCCTCCACCAGGCCCCCACCCATGTCTCCCACCACCCCCACCCCCCAGCCACCAGGGGCACCCTCCACCAGGCCCCCACTCATGTCTCCCACCACCCCCACCCCCCAGCCACCAGGGGCACCCTCCACCAGGCCCCCACCCATGTCTCCCACCACCCCCACCCCCCAGCAGTGCAGGGGCAGCCTCCACCAGGCCCCCACTCATGTCT
This sequence comes from Ambystoma mexicanum, assembly GCF_040938575.1. Classification (NCBI taxonomy): domain Eukaryota; kingdom Metazoa; phylum Chordata; class Amphibia; order Caudata; family Ambystomatidae; genus Ambystoma; species Ambystoma mexicanum. Next base: position 363,919,182 of record NC_090934.1, on the reverse strand, counting down.
ACCACCACCCCCACCCCCCAGCAGTGCAGGGGCAGCCTCCACCAGGCCCACACTCATGTCCCCTATCACCCCCACCCCACCGCCACCATGGGCAGCCTCCACCAGGCCCCCACCCATGTCTCCCACCACCCCCACCCCCCAGCCACCAGGGGCACCCTCCACCAGGCCCCCACCCATGTCTCCCACCACCCCCACCCCCCAGCAGTGCAGGGGCACCCTCCACCAGGCCCCCACTCATTTCTCCCACCACCCCCACCCCCCATCCACCAGGGGCACCCTCCACCAGGCCCCCACCCATGTCTCCCACCACCCCCAGCCACCAGGGGCACCCTCCACCAGGCCCCCACCCATGTCTCCCACCACCCCCAGCCACCAGGGGCACCCTCCACCAGGCCCCCACCCATGTCTCCCACCACCCCCAGCCACCATGGGCAGCCTCCACCAGGCCCCCACCCATGTCTCCCACCACCCCCACCCCCCTGCCACCATGGGCAGCCTCCACCAGGCCCCCACCCATGTCTCCCACCACCCCCACCCCCCAGCCACCAGGGGCAGCCTCCACCAGGCCCCCACTCATGTCTCCCACAACCCCCACCCCCCAGCCACCAGGGGCACCCTCCACCAGGCCCCCACCCATGTCTCCCACCACCCCCAGCCACCAGGGGCTCCCTCCACCAGGCCCCCACCCATGTCTCCCACCACCCCCAGCCACCAGGGGCACCCTCCACCAGGCCCCCACCCATGTCTCCCACCACCCCCAGCCACCATGGGCAGCCTCCACCAGGCCCCCACCCATGTCCCCACCACCCCCACCCCCCAGCCACCAGGGGCACCCTCCACCAGGCCCCCACCCATGTCTCCCACCACCCCCACCCCCCAGTAGTGCAGGGACACCCTCCACCAGGCCCCCACTCATGTCTCCCACCACCCCCACCCCCCAGCCACCAGGGGCACCCTCCACCAGGCCCCCACTCATGTCTCCCACCACCCCCACCCCCCTGCCACCATGGGCAGCCTCCACCAGGCCCTCACCCATGTCTCCGACCACCCCCAGCCACCAGGGGCACCCTCCACCAGGCCCCCACTCATGTCTCCCACCACACCCACCCCCCAGCCACCAGGGGCACCCTCCACTAGGCCCCCACCCATGTCTCCCACCACCCCCACCCCCCAGCAGTGCAGGGGCAGCCTCCACCAGGCCCCCACTCATGTCTAAAACCACCCCCACCCCCCAGCAGTGCAGGGGCAGCCTCCACCAGGCCCACACTCATGTCCCCTATCACCCCCACCCCACCGCCACCATGGGCAGCCTCCACCAGGCCCCCACCCATGTCTCCCACCACCCCCACCCCCCAGCCACCAGGGGCACCCTCCACCAGGCCCCCACCCATGTCTCCCACCACCCCCACCCCCCAGCAGTGCAGGGGCACCCTCCACCAGGCCCCCACTCATTTCTCCCACCACCCCCACCCCCCAGCCACCAGGGGCACCCTCCACCAGGCCCCCACCCATGTCTCCCACCACCCCCAGCCACCAGGGGCACCCTCCACCAGGCCCCCACCCATGTCTCCCACCACCCCCAGCCACCAGGGGCACCCTCCACCAGGCCCCCACCCATGTCTCCCACCACCCCCAGCCACCATGGGCAGCCTCCACCAGGCCCCCACCCATGTCTCCCACCACCCCCACCCCCCTGCCACCATGGGCAGCCTCCACCAGGCCCCCACCCATGTCTCCCACCACCCCCACCCCCCAGCCACCAGGGGCACCCTCCACCAGGCCCCCACTCATGTCTCCCACCACCCCCACGCCCCAGCCACCAGGGGCACCCTCCACCAGGCCCCCACCCATGTCTCCCACCACCCCCAGCCACCAGGGGCACCCTCCACCAGGCCCCCACCCATGTCTCCCACCACCCCCAGCCACCAGGGGCACCCTCCACCAGGCCCCCACCCATGTCTCCCACCACCCCCAGCCACCATGGGCAGCCTCCACCAGGCCCCCACCCATGTCTCCCACCGCCCCCACCCCCCAGCCACCAGGGGCACCCTCCACCAGGCCCCCACCCATGTCTCCCACCACCCCCACCCCCCAGCAGTGCAGGGGCACCCTCCACCAGGCCCCCACTCATGTCTCCCACCACCCCCACCCCCCAGCCACCAGGGGCACCCTCCACCAGGCCCCCACCCATGTCTCCCACCACCCCCACCCCCCAGCAGTGCAGGGGCAGCCTCCACCAGGCCCACACTCATGTCCCCTATCACCCCCACCCCCCGCCACCAGGGGCAGCCTCCACCAGGCCCCCACCCATGTCTCCCACCACCCCCAGCCACCAGGGGCACCCTCCACCAGGCCCCCACCCATGTCTCCCACCACCCCCACCCCCCAGCCACCGGGGGCACCCTCCACCAGGCCCCCACCCATGTCTCCCACCACCCCCACCCCCCAGCCACCAGGGGCACCCTCCACCAGGCCCCCACTCATGTTTCCCACCACCCCCACCCCCCAGCAGTGCAGGGGCACCCTCCACCAGGCCCCCACTCATGTCTACCACCACCCCCACCCCCCAGCCACCAGGGGCACCCTCCACCAGGCCCCCACCCATGTCTCCCACCACCCCCACCCCCCAGCAGTGCAGGGGCAGCCTCCACCAGGCCCACACTCATGTCCCCTATCACCCCCACCCCCCCGCCACCAGGGGCAGCCTCCACCAAGCCCCCACCCATGTCTCCCACCACCCCCACCCCCAAGCCACCAGGGGCAGCCTCCACCAGGCCCCCACTCATGTCTCCCACCACCCCCACCCCCCAGCCACCAGGGGCACCCTCCACCAGGCCCCCACCCATGTCTCCCACCACCCTCACCCCCCAGCAGCACAGGGGCAGCCTCCACCAGGCCCCCACTCATGTCTCCCACCACCCCCACCCCCCAGCCACCAGGGGCAGCCTCCACCAGGCCCCCACTCATGTCTCCCACCACCCCCACCCCCCTGCCACCATGGGCTGCCTCCACCAGGCCCCCACCCATGTCTCCCACCACCCCCACCCCCCAGCCACCAGGGGCACCCTCCACCAGGCCCCCACTCATGTCTCCCACCACCCCCACCCCCCAGCCACCAGGGGCACCCTCCACCAGGCCCCCACCCATGTCTCCCACCACCCCCACCCCCCAGCAGTGCAGGGGCAGCCTCCACCAGGCCCCCACTCATGTCTACCACCACCCCCACCCCCCAGCAGTGCAGGGGCAGCCTCCACCAGGCCCACACTCATGTCCCCTATCACCCCCACCCCACCGCCACCATGGGCAGCCTCCACCAGGCCCCCACCCATGTCTCCCACCACCCCCACCCCCCAGCCACCAGGGGCACCCTCCACCAGGCCCCCACCCATGTCTCCCACCACCCCCACCCCCCAGCAGTGCAGGGGCACCCTCCACCAGGCCCCCACTCATTTCTCCCACCACCCCCACCCCCCAGCCACCAGGGGCACCCTCCACCAGGCCCCCACCCATGTCTCCCACCACCCCCAGCCACCAGGGGCACCCTCCACCAGGCCCCCACCCATGTCTCCCACCACCCCCAGCCACCAGGGGCACCCTCCACCAGGCCCCCACCCATGTCTCCCACAACCCCCAGCCACCATGGGCAGCCTCCACCAGGCCCCCACCCATGTCTCCCACCACCCCCACCCCCTGCCACCATGGGCAGCCTCCACCAGGCCCCCACCCATGTCTCCCACCACCCCCATCCCCCAGCCACCAGGGGCACCCTCCACCAGGCCCCCACTCATGTCTCCCACCACCCCCACCCCCCAGCCACCAGGGGCAGCCTCCACCAGGCCCCCACTCATGTCTCCCACCACCCCCACCCCCCAGCCACCAGGGGCACCCTCCACCAGGCCCCCACCCATGTCTCCCACCACCCCCAGCCACCAGGGGCACCCTCCACCAGGCCCCCACCCATGTCTCCCACCACCCCCAGCCACCAGGGGCACCCTCCACCAGGCCCCCACCCATGTCTCCCACCACCCCCAGCCACCATGGGCAGCCTCCACCAGGCCCCCACCCATGTCTCCCACCACCCCCACCCCCCAGCCACCAGGGGCACCCTCCACCAGGCCCCCACCCATGTCTCCCACCACCCCCACCCCCCAGCAGTGCAGGGGCACCCTCCACCAGGCCCCCACTCATGTCTCCCACCACCCCCACCCCCCAGCCACCAGGGGCACCCTCCACCAGGCCCCCACCCATGTCTCCCACCACCCCCACCCCCCAGCAGTGCAGGGGCAGCTTCCACCAGGCCCACACTCATGTCCCCTATCACTCCCACCCCCCGCCACCAGGGGCAGCCTCCACCAGGCCCCCACCCATGTCTCCCACCACCCCCAGCCACCAGGGGCACCCTCCACCAGGCCCCCACCCATGTCTCCCACCACCCCCACCCCCCAGCCACCAGGGGCACCCTCCACCAGGCCCCCACCCATGTCTCCCACCACCCCACCCCCCAGCCACCAGGGGCACCCTCCACCAGGCCCCCACTCATTTCTCCCACCACCCCCACCCCCCAGCAGTGCAGGGGCACCCTCCACCAGGCCCCCACTCATGTCTACCACCACCCCCACCCCCCAGCAGTGCAGGGGCACCCTCCGCCAGGCCCCCACTCATGTCTCCCACCACCCCCACCCCCCAGCCACCAGGGGCACCCTCCACCAGGCCCCCACCCATGTCTCCCACCACCCCCAGCCACCAGGGGCAGCCTCCACCAGGCCCCCACCCATGTCTCCCACCACCCCCACCCCCCAGCCACCAGGGGCACCCTCCACCAGGCCCCCACCCATGTCTCCCACCACCCCCACCCCCCAGCCACCGGGGGCACCCTCCACCAGGCCCCCACCAATGTCTACCACCACCCCCACCCCCCAGCAGTGCAGGGGCAGCCTCCACCAGGCCCCACTCATGTCTACCACCACCCCCACCCCCCAGCAGTGCAGGGGCAGCCTCCACCAGGCCCCCACTCATGTCTCTCACCACCCCCACCCCCCAGCCACCAGGGGCAGCCTCCACCAGGCCCCCACTCATGTCTCCCACCACCCCCACCCCCCTGCCACCATGGGCAGCCTCCACCAGGCCCCCACTCATGTCTACCACCACCCCCACCCCCCAGCCACCATGGGCAGCCCACACCAGGTCCTCACAATCCTCAATCATGTGCGTAATGGACAGCCTCCACAGCCAAAAAGCCCTACCAAGTAACCCATTCACCCACATGGAAATGGAAATCACATGTTACACCCCCAATGTTCATTAAGCTAATGAACCCATGTCCGTCACACACAATGGTTGCAATTGAATGGGAAAACACAAAACATGACAACATGAAACCAATGAGATGATACCACACAGTGAAGTATGGAAACAAAATTGTATTGAAGAAGAATGCTAAAGAAAGAAAACAAACTACAATGTGAATGAGAAAAAAAAAGCTGCATGTCTGTATAAAAACACAAAACTGCAAATCAGAATCCAAAAAATATTTGCCCAAAGTCAAAAGTTAAAAAATCTCCATGCAATAAAGAACTATGTAAAAAACTACCAAGGGTCCATGAGCCCAACTGAACAAAGGAAACATACTAAAAAACCTACCTAAAAATTCAACTATATACAAAAAGTGGAGCAGTGTCCGTCGACTCCAAATCATAATAAGAAAGAAAGGAAACCTAAAACTAAAGAACTATATACAAAGGCGACGGGCAAGTCCAGCGGCTCACTCCGTGGTGTCCCGGGCCAGGGCATCATGAAACTCCTGTTCGATGTCCCGGAGGCGGTCCAGTTCCATGGCCCCGAGGGTCCGCAGGGACGAGGCCGTGTCCTCCTCAAACCCCCTGCGGATTGCCTCGAGGCACTCGGCCCGCCTCAGGGCCCTCCGCATGGAGTTCTCCGCCCTGACCATTGTGAGCCGCGCCTCTTCCGCCCGCCGCCGCTCCGCACCTAAGGCGTGGCCCAACCGCTGCCACACGGAAGACACTCTCTGTCCTGGGTCCCCCTGCCCTCCGGCCGATGCCTGCCCCTCCGATGTCGAAAGCCCCGAGCCTTCATGTCTCCCACCATGTTGCTGCGGATGCTGCTCTGCCTCTGCCCGTGCACTGCCTCCTGCTGCCTGCACATTCTCCGCCGGCTGGGGTGCAGTTGTTGATGTGGCCACCCCTGCTGGACCTCCGACTCCCGACTGTGGCGGGGATGCCTCCTCCACCAGCGTGGCCGCACCGTCAGAGGCAGCTCCACAGGGCACCCAGGTGACTGATGGGTGGGAAGATGGCACAGAGGACGACTGGCGCGTAGGGGGTCCAGTTGAGGAGGGGGTCGGAGCAAGCCCCATCAGATGAAGGAATCTGGCCTGGGTGACCTGTCCCAGCAGGCTGACGTGGTCAACGAGCCATTCGAGATGACGTGCAGTCTCTCCATGAAAAGACTGCAGGTTACCTCGCATGGCCCGTTGACTCAACGCCACACCAGCCAGGACAGGCTCAACCCGGACCTGGATGGCCACGTCCGCAGGCAGAGGAAGGCCAGTTGACGTCAGCTCATCCCCTGCCTGAAAATGGGTCTGGACGTAGGCATCCCTGCTGGTGCAAGATGATGCAGGGACAGGATCGGGGACAGGATTGCACACAGGCACCTCCGCGGCCACCTGTGCTGCCTCCTGTCCCTGGTCCTGCACTGCACCACTAGCACCAGTGGGATCCCCACCTCCAGACCCCGTCTCTGGTGCTTGCACGTCCCCCTCCTCCACCAAACCCCCCACCAACCTGGATGACTCCATGCCATCTTCCCCTGTTGGGCCCTGTGGGGTCCCAGCTGCCCCTTCTGCTGCCGAGGAGTCCAACTGCAACCTCCGCCTCTTGGACCTCCTCCCGGCAGCTGTGGCCTGGGACGCGGCACCGGACTCCTCACTCCCCGACGAGATGACAACACGGGAGGGGAGCCGGGCCTTGCGTCTCCGACTGGCGGTCGGATCCCCGGCGCTGTGCTCCACAGCACCTTCTCCGCCCTCTTCATCAGTTGATGCTGCAGACAGGGAGAAACAAAACACAGGCATCAGGGCACTGTACAATGGACACATACACGCATGACAGTTGCACATGAGTGGCATTGGCAAACCTCAGACATGTCATCACAATCCCCAACACACATGTCATTGCAACTCACACACATGAGCCATACCACAGCCATATCGCAACTGCCACCACCATCCCTACACATACAACAGCATCAGCAGCCAAAGGGGAGCCAGACATCACATGCAACACAGGAAGTGCACCACACATGTACACACAGCATCACACTTGCATGCATGTCTACACCTCTGCCAAGTGTTGCACTGTTCAGACGGGCATCCATGTCACATCTGCCAATCAGGCTTCCACATACCGCTGTCACATGCATCCATGTTGCATCACTGTTGCACCCTTGACAAATACACACACATGCACATGTACACAGTGCTCATACATGCAGCCGAAAACAACATACATGCCTGACATCACGGACATGTCTACTTACATACACATTTATCCAAACATGTGTGCACGCACAACTGCATTTGCCATGCAAGCCCACACACACAAGCACCATCCATGTCTCACACATTACAGCCCTCGCATGTGTCAGACCCACGGCCCTGTACACCCCCACCCATACTCGACCCCATACAAACAGATGTGCAACCGGCACAATGCCGAATAATCACCACACGCACTGCTCACAATCAGGATGCATGTACACTCACAGCTCGACTCCAGACGGGTCTGCTTCTCTAGGACCTGGACGTGGAGCGCTGGGGATATGCGTTCCAGGACCCCCATCTGTTCTTCCGACAAGTGGCCCCGGCGCCCCTTGGCATCCGCTGCCTTCAAGAGGCGCCGGGCCTTGTTCAGGGTCCTGGACCTGAAGTCCTCCCAGCGCTTCCTGACATGTTGGAAGTCCCGGACTGCCACCCCCTCCGTGTTGATGGCAGTCACAATGTCAGTCCAGATCCGAGTCCGTCCTTCCTTGTCGCCGCGAGAACTTCCGAAGAGGGCATCATACTGCCCCAGGACTTGCTCCACCAGGACACCAACTTCGGTGGCACTGAAGCTGGTGCCCCTCTGCCTCTCTGGCCGGGGGTTGTCAGTGGTCACAGATGGTGTTTGCCCCGACATGACAACCCCAGAGGCAGGAGTGGGTGGGCAACTGGGTCTTGGGGCTGGGCTGTGGAGCGATGGAATTCCAGTCGGGAGTCTTCCGTTCCAGCAGGGGTGGTCACAGCAACAGCACCCCTGGCTGATGTGCAGGCAGCAAATGGCAGTGCACGTGGGCAGCAGGCAGTCAGGCAGCAGCAGATGGCAGGTGGGAGCGTGCTCGGGGCTCTGGGGGGCAGTAGTTCGGCCTTTTGGGCAGGAGCGTGGTCTTCCGTGTGCTTACGCGTGGCCAGCTTGTATGGAGTGATTTGGCACGTGAAAATCCTGCACGTCAGAGTGAAAACCGAGGAAAGGCCCTTAGCGCGTAAGCGCATCAGCACGCATACGCGAATCTATTGGACCAAAGGCCCTCAGCGCGTAAGCGCGTCTGTGACGTGACCCGCACGGGTGTTTCCCACACAGCACGTGATGACAGAGCACACGTGGAAAGACTGCACGTCAGAGTGTCATCGTGTGTGATTGGTGGAAATGGCCCTACACGCAGAAGTGACAAAGCGTGTAATTGGTGGAAATGGCCCTAGCGCGTACACGCTGCATAAGTGACGCTGGACGTGTGGGCCTGTATAAAAGGTACGCGTAGAACACCATTTCCTTGTACGTGCTTTTCGTGGAGAGCGAGTGGGTGAATTCTGTACTTCTTGTCGTTTCACACGCGATTTACTTCACGGCGTTTCAAGTTCGTATTCCCTGTTACCTCTGACAGCTTTTTCTCTTTTTTCTCTTTTACTGGTTTACCTGGGCCTGTTCCCTCAAACAGTGTTCCCTTCTACTGTTGTCCTGTCTCCTCAGACAGCGTACAAATCTTCTTTTGGCGGGGGTGTTGCCAACCAAACGCGCTCCTTTTTCACGCTCTTTTACCTGGCAGACGGTGAGTCACGCACGTATCTAACATCTGTGCTTGCCCCGTGTGTAGCCTACCCCTTCAGAGGTCATTCTAGGCTGCGTGTGACACGCATACGTTCATTCTTGTGTTACTGGGTGCCAGAGCGTAGTGCAGGTTTTTCTTTCTGCACACGTGGTCTAGGAGGGGTTGCGTGCACGTCATCTCCCATTTTTGGGGCTCCTGTGCGTAGCGTGACCCGTCATCTTTCCCCAGGGGTTACAATCAGCCTTGCAAGAGCACTAGGGTACAATTACCATCTGGTACCCAACCCCTTTGACCCCCAATTGCCCAGGACAATAGTTTACAGCCACTCCCATACGCACATTAACATCAGTGCCATGGCTGGGAGGCGAGGATTCCGTAAGGGTGGCAAAGGTGGAAGAGCCACAAGTGGTGGCCGTGGTGGATCCGGTAGGGGACGTGGTCATTACTTGCAGGGTGAGCCTGTCCCCCCATGTGTGGAGGACCAGTCAAGGGCACCCATAATCCCCCCCCTCCCGTTTAGGCTGATGTGGCTGACACCATCCATGCTCAGCCCTTGTTGGACCAGCCCATTGTGGCACCAGACCTGGCTGACTCCATGGCTGACTTCCAGGTCAGCAGGCCTATGACACGTGCGCTGGTGCACGTTGATGTCACCATGCCACGTGCATCTGGGGCAGCAAGGTCATCTGCTGCACCAAGTAGGCAGGGCGGAGAGGCTGCAGGGGCAGCTGCGGCTCCATCCACCCCAGCCCTCACACACCCAGCCCGGACAGTGTCGGTCCTAGTCCATGCTGCTGACATTCCCCCTGACACCATCACACTAGAGCCAATGCCTGCACCAACTCCCATGCTGAGTGTGCAATCCCACACTCCTGATTCAGAGTCCACCAGGGCTCTTGCCTCTAGTGTCCAGAGCGGCACAGGACACTCAGGATCACCACCACCTTCCAAGCGGAAGAGGAAGAGTGCTCGTCCGGCACAGGCTGATGCCCCAGACACGGCTACACAGTCCGGCCCATCCAGGAAGCCCAGCTTCACGGATGACGAACTGAATGCACTTGTCGAGTATGTGTCCGCACATGACAACGAGATGGTCATTGTTGCAGGATCCAAGATCACACCTGCACAACGCCAGGCACACTGGCAGACCGTTGCGGACATCGTAAGTGCCCTTGGAATCGTGAGGCGCACAGCCAATGATTGCTATAAGCGCTGGAATGACCTAAAGCGCAGGGCAAAGAGTAAGCTGGCCTCAAGTCATGCCGCAACTCTAGTGACTGGAGGTGGGTCTCCAGTAGTAGACATGGAACTCACTCCACATGAGTCAGTCGCTGGGACCTACGTCACGGAGGAACAGATCCAAGGCGTGGGAGATTTGGCTGATTACGGTGAGTGCACATGCATGTGTGTGTCATCCATGTGCATGGTGTGTGTGAGGGCTTCTGTTTGTGTGACAGGTGAGAGTGTGTGCGCCTGAGTCGTATGGGTCAGCCATGTGCTTCATGCAATACATCCTGCGCAGCTGCATTTGGCCATAGCAGTATCCCTTCTGCCAACTGTAGACATCTAGCCCAACTGCACGCCTGTTGCCCTTGAAGTGTCACCTTGCCACAACATTGTTGCTTGATTTTTCACTGTTCATTTAGTCAGATTGTTTGCATTCCACCACTTCTACTAGGCATGTCGCAGTCCTCTAGTCACATGTCTGACATGGCTATGGTAAAGTGGACTGACTTTGTTACCTGGATATCATTTGTTCAAACATGTCCCTGTGCAATTGCACCATTTCGGACTCTCAGCTCCAGGTGAAGAATCTGACCTGTTTTAATAAGAAAAGCCATTACATGCGGGAACTGGACTGAATGAATAGGTGCTGTCCTCCTCTCCATCTTCACTCAATAGCAATGGTACATGCCATCTGTGTGATGGCATGTGTGTTTCACCTGCCAATCACAGGCCAATGTGTGATGCCACTGCCAGGCAGCATGCAGAAAATGTGTTCATCTTCCATCTTGGTGTCATCAGTGTGTGCCATTTGCCTGCCCTTCATACGCAGTGAGCGTGCATGCATGGGAGGGTTTTAGTCATGTGGGACATGTGTCAAACAAGTACTGGTTCTCTTGCCTCTCAGCCCTCATTGTGTGCCATGGTGCTAATGCCTGTTTCCATTTCTTTGTTTTTATGTCTTTGCAGGGGAAGACGCACCTGATACTGCTGGGGTTGTGGAGATGGTGCAGACCCAGGAGGGGTCCGAGGGCCGACCAACCACCAGTGAGGGACGTGGTGTGGTATTGGGTGAGAACCCACAAGTGCTGCAGGTCGTGCTCTCAAGGGGTGTCTCTGGCTGCACCTCCCCCGAGCTGTACTCAGGTGTTGATTCGGATGAGACCTACGTGCCGTCGCAGGTGAGTGTTCCAGGGAGGGATTCTGTTCTGTCTCACCCACCTGCACCAGGGTCAGAACCCTCAATGGGGATGTCAGTGTTGGCAGCTACGCCTTTGGTGGTTACGGATGAAGGGTCACACTCCGCGACATCTGATCCTGTTCCTGGGCCAGCAGATCAGAGGGGGAATGCAGTCCTGCAGCCTCAGGCAGTGCCGGCACAGCAAGGCGCAGTTCACCTTGCCCCAGACAGGTGTGGTGCCCGCCGACTTGGTGGCCGTACGCCACCTGGCAATACCGCATGGGAGCAATCCATTTACGGTATGGCAACCCAACAGGCAGCATCATCCGAGATGATGGCTCAGGCCATGGATAGGGTGGCCACTTCCATTGTCCCACCTGAAAGGCTGATGGAGCGACTAGAGCAGGCAACCGACTCCATCTGCCAGTCACACAGGGAGGACATGTTGGGGTCCAACAGGGACAGGCGGGCGGCACTGGCGACTCTGCAGGAGGCCATCTCCATTGAGTCCCAGGGCCACAGGGAAGCCCTGAGGCAGGAGCTCCTTCACCTCAGGACGACTCTTGTTGAGCTTGAGGCTTCAACACACCAAAGGACAGAACAGCAGCTGGAGCGTCTCACCCGTACGCTCTCAGCTGAGATGCAGGCAACAAGGGTGGAGGTCCGGGCATCCCGTGAGTTGTTGCATGGGGACCTCCGCACACTCATCCTCCAGAACCAGACCTACCACACCCGCATGCTTGCAGCCATGGAGGAGCAGACTAGGGCCTTGCGTGGGCTGCCTCCCATAGTGCAACCACCTCCGGATGCAGCTGCACAGGGTGATAATAGCGACAGCAGTGATACTCCCACAATAGGGTAGCCGTGTGGGCCATGAGCCCATGGAGGTGTTTTTTTTTCCCAGGATCCACGCAGGTGGGTTCTGGTGTGCATCCTGTCCTCGGACCTCCTGGGTGGCCTCCCCAACCCCCCCGGGCCCTTCAATGGCCATTTTTTTTTTTTTTTTAATTTTTATTTTTATTTTTTTTTATATTATTCCCAATTTTTTTGGGACGATTTGTTGGCTTCCGTGGTTCCTGTGGGCATACGCTGCATTGTGGCTGGGCGCATGCAGGCTTGTAATGTATTTGGTTCAGATGCTTGGGTTTGAGTCACACACACCCCTCCTGCTTCCCGTTTCCATGGGCTTGCAAAGGGTGTGCCCAAGTGACAGTGAATTACACAGTGACGTTGGACTCCCATGAGCTGTGTGGGCAGTCTGTAGTCAATACTGTGTATACATTCCTAGTGCATATTGCTGTTGTGTTGTACACTGCATGTTGCATTGATGTGTAACTCATCTTCTGTGTCTACCTCCCAATTTGCAGGTCCCTTCCTCATGTCTACACAAGGACCTCTAGTCTGGAGATGTGGTCCATGTTGGCAGCAGTGCACCTACAACTCTACATGGCGCCAACACTGCACAGTTGGTAGTGGTGGGAGTGCAGGCATTTCCAGGTGGTGAGACTACTAATATTTAACATTAGTGATGTCATGTTAATGGTAGTACCTGCTCAAGTTTGTTGTTGGTCCGGCATTACTGTGAGCATTTCAGGTGTTGCAAGTTTCTAATAGGGACACTGTACATTGTGACACTAGTGTCATGTTGTGGGGATTACTTTGTTTACCTGCAAATAGCATGACATGGCACGGTGTGTCATGTGGCGGTGCTGGGGTTGGGTTGGCTGACATGGCACTGTCCTCTTGTTGCATTTTGCAAGTGGGTATTCATTTTAGCTGCTTGAATGTGTAACTTCACAAAACTGCATTGGTGGTGTCTGTGTGGGTAGGGATGCACACATTGTGACACTTCCAGGTGAACAATCTCAGGCTGATATGGTCTTCACGGTTCTTTCTCCAGACATTCAGGATCAGTGTCAGGTTGAGTCATCATTGATTGTCAGATGGAATGTGCCAGGGCAGTGTGCACTCCACAGGGGTGTGATTTCTATGTGAAGTAATTAGCCACTAGCTGTGTACGGGCTGCCTCCCCCCGTGCCCTTTCCCCTCCCATGCGCAGCGGCTGTGCATGTGGTTGGGGATGGGGGGGCACCACCATGTCCACGGCCAGGCCCCGGCGTGTTGCAACGTTGTGCAGGACACATGCTGCCACTATGATCCTGCACACTACTGGGGGAGCGTACAACAGCTGCCCGCCAGAACGGTCAAGGGAGCGAAAGCGTGACTTCAGCCCTCCGAATGTGCGCTCCACTATGCCCCGGGTTGTAATGTGGGCTGCGTTATATCTTACCTGGGGTGGCGTGGTGGAGTTCCGAATTGGCGTCATCATGTGGGGGCTGAGAGGGTAGGCACTGTCCCCTGTGGAGGTGGTGATTGGTATCATTGGTGGGGTTGTGACCTTGCTCAGTATCTGACATGCATGCATGTGCAGTGGCATTCATACTCACCAAGCAGCCATGTATCGCCATGCCGCCCAGCTTCTAGGTCCCGGCTTAGGGTGGACATTCGGTAAATGAAGCTGTCGTGGGTTGACCCGGGATAGTTGGCATATACTGAGGTGATGATTCCCTTGGCATTATATACTACCTGCACGTTGATGGAATGCCAGTGCTTGCGGTTCCTATAGATGTGCTCAGATGCCCTGGGGGGACGTAGAGCCACATGGGTGCAGTCGATGGCACCTAGCACTTTGGGGAATCGTGCCACAGCGTAGTAATCCAGGGCGGCAGCATGCCTTTCTGCAGGTGTTCTGGGCAGGTATATGTGCCTGCGGACTGATGGGCGTGCAGTGATGATGTTCAAGACCTGGTGTAGGCAGCGTGACTGGGTGGCCTGTGATACACCACCCACAATGGCACTTGTCCGCTGAAATGATCCAGTGGCTAAGAAGTGCAGTACATTGAGGACCTTCTCCAGGGGGCTGAGTGCTTGGGAGCACAGGGTGGGTGATGTGAGGTCATCCTCCCACTCACTCACCAGGTCCAGTATGATGTGTGGTGGAAACCTGTACCTCCCATGCACCTGGTCATCAGGCATCCCGAAAAGGCTGGTTCTGGGTGTGAATATTCTGGCCCTGACTATCCTCCTCCTCCTCCTTTGGTAGGCCACGCCCACTGCTGCTAGGAACGGTATGTTCATCCTGGGTCTGAGCTTGTAATTTTTTTAGCGCGCAAATTAATGCGTTGCGCGTGTTGTATGCGAGCGTGTGACCCGCGCACCCCTGAAATCCAGTACCCAGTCCAATAGCGTGTGGAAATTCCCGCGCACACCGGGATACAGGTGCGCTGACGTACTTGCGTGTGTAAGTGTTTGCGCACACCTGATATACACGTACATAGGCCAATCGCGTGTACGCACACTTTTGTCCAATTACACGCGATGACACCCTGACGTGCTGTCCAATTACACGCGATGAGACTCTGCCGTGCTGTCCAATTACACGCGATGAGACTCTGACGTGCTGTCCAATTACACGCGATGACACTCTGACGTGCATTCTTTCCACGTGTGCTCTGTCATCACGTGCTGTGTGGGAAACACCCGTGCGGGTCACGTCACAGACGCGCTTACGCGCTAAGGGCCTTTCCTCGGTTTTCACGCTGACGTGCAGGATTCTCACGTGCCAAATCACTCCGTACCAAGCTGGCCACGCGTAAGCACACGGAAGACCACGCTCCTGCCCAGAAGGCCGAACTACTGCCCCCCAGAGCCCTGAGCACGCTCCCACCTGCCATCTGCTGCTGCCTGACTGCCTGCTGCCCCTGCACTGCTGGGGGGTGGGGGTGGTGGGAGACATGAGTGGGGGCCTGGTGGAGGCTGCCCATGGTGGCAGGGGGGTGGGGGTGGTGGGAGACATGCATTGTTGATCAGTAGTGCAAGGTGACATGTGGGTTGGCTGGGGGGCATGCCCATGGTGGATGGGCTGCCTGCGGGACATGAGCATGGGTGCAGGGTATTCCCCCGTGGTGTGGGCTGCCTGCAGGGTCCGTGGAGGTTGTGGAGCGTACACCTGGGAGGGCCCACACGGCCAATTCACGTGTGGTACTCCCCAGAACCCCTGAAATACACGTACCCTGCTGAAATCGCATGTGGAACTTCCCGCGCACCCCTGAAATACACGTACCCTGCTGAAATCGCGTGTCAAACTTCCCGCGCACCCCTGAAATACACGTACCCTGCTGAAATCGCGTGTAAAACTTCCCGCGCACCCCTGAAATACACGTACCCTGCTGAAATCGCGTGTCAAACTTCCCGCGCACCCCTGAAATACACGCGCCCAGGCTATTCGCGTGTGGAACTTCCCGCGCACCCCTGAAATACACGTACCCTGCTGAAATCGCGTGTAAAACTTCCCGCGCACCCCTGAAATACACGTATCCTGCTGAAATCACGTGTAAAACTTCCCGCGAACCCCTGAAATACACGTACCCAGCCAAATCGCGTGTGATACTTCACGCGTACCCCTGTAATACACGTACCCTGGCCAATCTCGTGTTCAACTTCCCGCGTACCCCTGTAATACACGTACCCTGGCTAATCGCGTGTATTACTTCACGCGTACCCCTGATATGCACGTTACCCGCTTTGCGTTCCATATTTGGCAGCCCTGTAAACTGGTCCAGGGTTAGCGCAGCCCTTTGCGATGATTTTGCGATTTTGATGGCTTTTCCTTGCGCGAGGGCGTTCTTGGGGCGTTACTGGCGCTGCTGCAGGGTCGCTGCAATACTCTGCGCCACGGCTGGTTTGGGAGCCTAAAATCCATGAATACGCTGTGCGCGGAAATCGGTTTTAGCGCACGTGCCTGGCGCAGACAATCGCACGCAGACACTCTGGGCCAGCCGCTTGCGACACTTTTCTGCGAAATTCTATGAATTACCCTGTATATTTTAATGGCTATAATTAGTAAAAACACTCGACACAAATTTTAAATTTTAAAGGGCAACAATAATGAACATGAATTTTCAATGAGGAAATGTATTGATTTACTGCAAATGATACTAAGGACTTACACAGATAACTGAAAGAAATAGAAAAGGAATACGCTAACGGACATAGATTAACACAGAATATTCTATGGAAAAGCAAACAGATGATACTGGAAATTTGGAATTTGACTGGGATTTCAATGGGATTTCAATAGGATGCAAGGGATATGCAGTTTTGGGGACTGGGTGATGTGATACTTGCAATGTAATCTTGAGTTTGGGAATCTGGACAGCCAGTAAAGTCTCTGGACAGCGGGGCCAAGGGATCTGGTCAATAAGAGGGCGGGCCATGAGATCTGGTCACTGACACAGCTGGGCCAAGAGATCTGGTCACTGGGACAGTTGGGCTCTCCTGGATGTGATCAGCTGCCTTTCCTCCTTTCTCCCTGGATTCTTGTGTATGCCTGGATCTGGATGGCTGGTTCTGCATGGATGGATGGTTCTCCTTGGGTCTGGTTTTGAATCCGAATCTGGATGGCTTGTCAGTGGATTGTCAGCGGATTGCCTTGTTTTCCCTGTATTCCCCTAATAGCCAGAATGACATCATTGTTTTTACAAAATCGGGGGGCACTCTTGACTTAGCGCTCTGCTTGCATAGGGCAGTCTCCCAGTGTCCCCTCCTTTCCCCGAGCAGATTGGTTCAGGGGAACAACATAATTTATGTGTGTGCATTTATGACTTTTCTTTCTCTCACCAAACCTATTTCTTGACAAAAATGAGTTATGGATCAAAGCATCAGATTTATACTAGCCACCCTCATGAAAAGTAGATATGCAGATTCAATGGATCAAAGGGAATTGGGCACACAGATCGCCAACTCTGTGTAAGGTAGCATCACTTTTTGGCACATTTTTGCCCTTTGCATGAGATACATAATTTTTAAAATTATGGAAATGAGTACACATGTTCATAAGTACATTTTGCATATTTTCCCCAAGTTTCGTATTGGTCCCATTTATAAAGCAGCCATTTCAGTTCACCATGGGCTAGAAAGATGCTCATGGTCGCTTTCTATTCACCAAACATTTACATAGAAAACTAGCATAACATAATAATTCTTATTTATTCAGAGTGCTGAGATCAATGTCTTAAACTGCAGCAGTCTTTTAGTGTCAATGGCAAAAGTTGGTCACATGGGAGGGCAGTGCTGCAAAACCACCACAGTTAAATTGTCTGCTCTTAGCTCAGTTTACACAAAGGACATCCTGGGAATGAGTGCTGAGGGCCCTGTCACTTCCTTTGTATTTTCTGGCAGTCCTGCCGGCCGGTCTAGTAGAACCAGTAATTATCACACCCTCAGCCCCAGCACATGTCCGTGCAGAATTAATTCATTTGTGGATACGACCTCCTGCCAAACTGGTTTGACTAGAATTCCTGGGCCGTATCCAGTCTGATTGAAGTCTTGTGGGGGGAAAAGCATACTATACATGGCTTTGCAGCCTCCCACCAACATATACAATAATATTTATCTGCGAGCAATAGCTGTCATTTGACATTTGACTTTAAATGTAATTTTTCCTTCATTATAACAAATAGATTCACACATGTGAAAGCTTTACATTTCCTGCTTGCAATTAGGTTTTATAAATAATATTCTCTTCCCATTGATCCTTTTTGAGCGGGTTAGCAGGTAATATTGGTTCATGAACACAAATGGGAAACTCCAGAGAGTTTCTTTGACACTTTGTAGTGTTTAAATGAAGAAAAAGAACAAATTGCAATGCCGTCTGTAATGCTGTGCGCAGCCTTTATTCTTCAAATGACAAAACAGCCAATGCATAACCTTCCTTTTGATTAAAATGAAATAAGAAATTGCACCCATTCTTTGTGTGGCAGTGTTTAAAGCTTGCCACCCATGTGGCAGAGAAAGAAAGCACAGCCGTTTTGTGGGTGAAATGGGGAAATGCGGTTTTGGCGTGAAGGGGATTTCTGTTATGGGCCTTAAATGTACCCCACAACTGGGACTGTGGGTAGACATTCCACTAGAGTTAGGGATACTGTTTCAAGCCAGATGAAGGGCTGGTCTTGGTAGATTGGGAGAGGCCACCATTCCTGGTTATGGGTCATTCTTGTGAGCTGCTGTCTTTACCTGTAATACGACTTGAGGGATGACATTATTGTCTGTGGAGTTGGAATTGACGTGACATTTTTAACTGCTTAAAGGTCTTTGCAAGATGTTCATTTATTCTTCAAAATTTAGTTTTGAAGGGAGCAGGACTTTTAATAAGACAGATATCTGAATGTTTTTGGTTTTATAATCTCTTATGTTGCCATGCCTTCTGACTAGGAGTATGGTGTCAGAGACAAGCGCAGTCACTCTGAAGTGGAGGTGATACATTTGAGGTGTTCTACCTAGAATGTTGCACTCTGTAGCTGGACAAGTACATCCGCCAACTCTGCCACTAGTGCAGCTAGATCATGGAATGCACTCAAATAAGGACTGGGAAACATGAGTGGGATAAATGTTTGCTCAGGTCTGTCTCAGAAAAAAAACCTTTTACGCTCACTGTCTATCACTGAATCATTCAGGGACAGACTTCTGGGAGCAAATGAGAGCTTAGCCCGTGGTTTAGACAGTTGAGGGTCCAATTTGACAGAACCATGTGTAGAGTGGTAATGTCCTCAATTTCGTAGGTTCTAAACATGTAGCTCAGGATGTCCAGCATATCTAATGCCACCCACTCCTTGTAAATAACCTCCTGCTCCACCATAAACTATATAAACATTCTTTGAGCTTTCATTCTTCATCATCCATCAACTTTCTACAGAGGCAAAGAGAACCAGTTAGACGGCACAATTTTCAAATATACATTAATTACATCCACAAGAGATAAGATACATCTGTCTCTCTTTCCAAAACAAATACACAAAGCACACATCCATCCACAAGCAAACCTACAACAAGGAGTAAGAACCCACCTAGGTACAGACACGCTCAATCAAAAACTCAACGAGAGAGAAAACTTAACCAGACCCCTGTCCTTGCTTGATGACTAGACAAACATGGAGATAAATAGTAATTTCACAGACCAATCTGAAATAGTTTGCCGTTTGGCAGACCTTGGCACTGGTCCAAGCACTGTCAAGTGTCCCAAAACCTCAAGATAGAAGATTTAAGCACCAAAGTCCAACAGTAGTGGGGAGGGTGAATAACTTGCTGCCATATATCAGCAGTAGTCAAGATATATAAAATAATTTTGCTTTTTTACTGTCAATTCCATCAAATACAGTTACTCTTCATTGCAGATGTAGGCATAGGTGTGCAAGCAGGACAAGTGGGAGCAACTTCCATCGATAGTCATTAATTACAATCAAAACAGATATAACTCTTCCTTATTGGGATCAGTGAGGGGTAACTGAAGGGTGATGGGTGATTAAACCACCAACACACCTTCAGCACTGGGACTGATGTGGAATCTGGAAGTGTTACTTTCATCCTAACTCTGTCCAGAATTTCTTTACGACCATACCTTCTTTTGTACTTCCCCATGAACCTCTGGAAGGTATCATACCTTCTGATGCACCGTCCCATTCTTCCTCTGAGGATCAAATGAGGTGCTGAATTCTCCTGGACATAGGGGCCATTGGTTCCATTGGGCCCTTCAGTCTTAGGAAAGTGGTTTCAATGAACAAGACTACACTTTCCTGCATCGGACACAAGGGGAGAAGGGTTCTCTGGTATTATGTGCATGGCTTCAGCACAATTCCTTGGACATTTTCTGCCGAACATTGTGGAGATCTCAGCAGCACTGAAATCTCATACCTGCGTTGCTGTTGTCAGTAGTTAAATGCTTGTAGTATTGTGAGTGTTGTGACTCCAACATTATGCCTGTGGTATACAGAAGCTTAGGATGTCACTTCTTGTGCTTCGCCCTGGAACATTGATACTTTGCCTCGGCATGCAGTATGCTAGCAGGTGGTACTTAACGTCACATCGATCACCCAGGATTGGCATAGTGAGGTAGTGAAGCTAATGCACGTGAGAAAGATGGGTTGCATGTTCCTCATCCTGTAGCGAACAAACCTTTGATAGTGTATATTTGAAAAAATAGAGTGGATGCCAAGTGACCTGCTCTAGAACAACTGTCTGTCTCGAGGCGGGCAAAGTTGGATGGATTACGGGTTACCCCTTCATTTATGGAAATAGCGTAAGGGCACGACAAAGGCTTTTTCATTTAGCATGCCTGCATAGATGACTCTTTCAGTGTGTGGAGGCACATCAATATTTAAGATTGTGATAAGTGAGAAGCAATTGGAAGGTAAGGCCTTATAGTAGAGCTGGTTGGGGGAATAATAATTCGTGCTTTCAGTCTAGATCCCAGCAATCCTCCAAAAAACAGAAATGCATAAAAAATATAGTTGTCATTGGTGGTGTCTTGATCAATGGGAAATAGCATTAGTTTATATATGTGATGTATAATAATTTGTATCGCATGTGTTCTTTTAAATATATGGGGTGTGTTAACTCACGGGACAATGCTACTGTCTATTGGGGGTAATTCATGGAACATATGTGCACCGAATTAGTGGTACAAGCTGGCGCAAGCGTAAAGCTTTTCCCCGGCATGTGTGCCAAAACCGTGTTAACCTTACACGTCACTGTGACTTTCCAAAGGTGTGCGCGACAGGAAGGAGGAAAGCGCACAACTTCTCGCGCACACACTTAAAAAGGGGGCGGAACAATGGGAAGGGGGAACAACGCGTGAAAATGAGGGCGTAAGTGGGGAAGTACTGCTGGGAAATACACAGAATGCCCACACACTCGTGAACTTCACGTATTCATGGAATCAAATATGGGAAACCCACACACGCCAAAAGACACGGACAGGCATAAACACATCTGCCACACGAAGGCAGGCAGAAGCATCCCCGCGCAGTATAAAAGAGCGCGCAAACAACAAACACGTATATACAGCTACGATGAATGTCCACTTTCACGCAGCACTGATCATGGGACACCGCAGGAGGAGGAGAATGGCCAGGCCCGCATTTCTTTTGCCCAGGATCAGCCTTTTTGGGATGCCTGATGACCAGGTCTATGGCAGGTATAGGTTTCCACCTCATATCATCCTAGACCTGGTCCAGGAGTGGGGGGATGACCTCACATCGTCCACCTTGTGCTCCCAAGCACTGAGCCCCTTGGAAAAGATGCTCAATGTACTGCAGTACTTGGCCACTGGGTCATTTCAGTGGACCACTGCCATAGTGGGCAGGGGGGTCTCACAGCCCACACAGTTACGCTGCCTACACCAGGTGTTGGCAATCATGACTGCGCAACCCTCAGTCCGCAGGCACATATACATGCCCAGAACACCCTCAGAAAGGCAGGCCATGGTCCAGGACTTTTACAGGGTGGCACACTTCTCCAAATTGCTCAGTGGCCTAGATTGCACCCATGTGGCCCTACGTCCACCTAGCGCCACGGAGAATATCCACCGCAACCGCAAGCACTGGCATACCATCAACGTGCAGGTTGTATGCGATGCACAGGGGATCATCACCTCTGTCCATGCTAACTATCCTCGGTCCACCAATGGGCCTCATTACGACCCAGGCGGTAAGTTACCGCCTGGGCCGTCACTTTACCACCATGGCGTAAACTATGTTTACGCCATGGTGGTTGGCGGACTTACCGCCCCATTCCGACCTTGGCGGGGCGGTAAGTCCCCAATCCCCATTTACCCTTCCCCATTCCCATTTTTGCCCCATAGGGCATAATGGGAGTGGGGAAGGCGTTAATTACGCCACCGTAAATTACGGTGGCGTAATTAACTCCATGGTCCCTTAGCGCCATGGATTTTAACACCCGCTAAAAGCGGGTGTTAAAAGCTCCATGGCGCTAAGGGACCTCGTAATTGGCGGTAAGGGGTCGGCGCAGCTAACGCTGGCGTAAACCCCTTACCGCCAGGGTCGTAATGAGGCCCAATGACAGTTTCATATACAGAATGTCCGCCCTGAGCCAGGACCTGGAAGCTGTGAAGCATGGCAACACATGGCTCATTGGTGAGTACAAATGCCTGAGCACATGTATGCACGTCAAACACAGACAAATACACAAACCAAACTAATGACAACCATTATCACCTCCCCAGGGGACAGTGCCTACCCTCTGAGCACCCATATGATATATGATAACGCCAATACGGAACCCCACCTCCCCACCCCAGGTAAGATACGCAGCCCATATTGCAACCTGGGCCATAGTGGTGCGCACATTTGGAGTGCTGAAGTCACGCTTCTGCTCCCTTCACCGCTCTGGCGGGCAGCTACTCTATGCACCCAGTAGTGTGCAGGATCATTGTGGCAGCATGTGTTCTGCACAATATAGCAACATGGCGGGGCTTACCGTTAGACATGGTGGTGCCCTCACGTCCCCAACCACACGCACAGGCGCTGCGCATGCTCTGCGCATGGGAGGGGAAAGGGCACATGGAGGCTGCCCAACTGAGGTGCCCCACACCTTTTGTGGCCTCCCAACCATGGCACAGATGTACTAGTAGCAATGGGAAGTGCACACAACAATTGTCCTGGGCGAGGGGGGCAAGGTACGTGATGCAAACAGCACCCCTGTGCTCGTGCAAGGCTGCCTGTGGCCCCTCAGGAAAAATGACGGGTCACGCAATGCTCAGGCATCCCAAAAAAGCAAGAAAAATTAATACGCGACCCCTGCAGCCCACGTGCATGTTAAAAAACACACGGAGTATGCTGTGGCAGCCAGGAACACAAAAAATGTGTACGTGATCAACACACAGGCTAGTATGCCTGAAAAAAAGGGGTACGCGACAAACAGGGACACTCTCTGTGGGAAAAATAGCATGTGCGACGCACTGTCTGCCTTGCGTGTAGAAGAAGAACGCGTAGGCAACACCCATGCCAAAAGAAGAAGTACGCACTGTAGCCGCTATGAAGTAATCGCATGTGAACTCCAATGTCTGGAAACCACACGCACCGCTCTCCACAAAAAGCACGTACAGAGCGATGGAAACCCACATGGGACATTTAACCCGTGCTGAGGGTAACGCTCGCGCGCATCACCTCACTTACGTGTAGGTCCTTTCCTCGAATGTCACGCTTTATCACGCAGACGGGCTGTTTTTTCACGTGCTGAATCAGTATGCAGCCGAGGGAAACGCCCGCGTGTGTTACGTCACATATGCGCTTACGCGCTAAGGGCCTTTCCTAGAATTACATGCTGACGTGCTGTTTTTTCACGTGCAAAATCACTCTGTATCAAGCTGGCCATGCGACTACACATGGATGACCATGCTCCTGCCCAGAAGGCCATTTTCCTGCCCCCCAGACCCCTGAGCCGACTCCCACCAGCCATCTGCTGCTGCCTGCCTGCCTGCTGGCCACATGCCCTGCTATTTGGTGCCTGCACATCAGCCATCTGCAGGGGTCCAGTTGCTGTGACCACCCCTGCTGGAACAGAAGACTCCCGACTGCAGTTCCATTGCTCCACAGCCCAGCACCATGACCCATTTGCCCACCCACACCTGTCTCGGGGGTTGCCATGTTGGGGGAAACAACATCTGAGACCACTGGCAACCCCCAGCCAGAGAGCCAGAGGGCTGCCAGCTTCACAGCAGATGCCCTCTTCGGAAGAACACGCACCGACAAGGATGGACGGAGAAGGATCTGAATGGACATCATGGTTGCCATCAATGCGGTGGGGGTGGCAACCCGCGACCTACCACACGTCCGTAAACGCTGGGAGGACTTCAGGTCCAGGACCCTCAGGAAGGCCCGGTGCCTCTTGGACGCAGCGGATGAACAGGGGTGCCGGGACCGCCTTACCAATGAACAGATGAGGGTCCTGGAACGCATATGCCCAGCACTTCACCTCCAGATCCTTGAGAGGCAGACCTGTCCGGAGACAAGCGGTAAGTGTCCATGTGTACTTATTGGATGCTGTGCATGTTGAGGTGTGCCAGGAGTGTGCAGCATGGACATATGTCTAAAAAGGTCCATGTATGGATGTGTATGTGCATGGACATGAGCCTGCCGCACGTGAGTCCAGTCATGTGTGATGCAAATCAATGGTGTATGTGTTCCAAAGCATGATGCACAAATGCATGTGGAGACACACATATGTTGGCATTTCTGTGTATGTACTATGCCATGGTTGCGGTGTGACACATGGATGCTGGTTCCACCTTCATGTATGTGCACGGTGTACATGTGTGTGTGTGTGTGTTTGACATGTATGCGACTGTGATGCGCCATGGATGCATGTGACACAGACATGTATTGAGCCGATTGGCAGATGTGACATAGTTGCCGGTGATTGCACTGTGACAGGTGGTAGAGATGTACAGATACATGTCTGTCTGGTGGCGTGTGTACATGTGTTTGGCACTCCCCGTGTTGCTTGTAACTTCAGGCTGACCTTTGGATGTTGATGCTGTTGTGTGTGTATGGATGCGGCTGCCTATTGCACCATTCCTGTTAATTTGTGCATGTGTGTGGGTTCAAATGTTGTGTGTTGGGGAGTGTGATGCCATCTGTGAAGTTTGACACTGCCACTCATGTGCAACTGTAATGTGTGTATATGACCATTGTACAGTGACCTGATGCCTGTGTTCTGTCTCTCCCTGTCTGCAGCATCAACTGATGAAGAGGGCGGAGACGGTGCTGTGGAGCACAGCGGCAGGGATATCACCACCAGCTGGAGACGCAGTGGAGTGAGGAGTCTGGTGCTACGTCCATGGCTGCAGCTGGTGAGGGTACGTCCAAGAGGCTGCATTTGGAGGTGAACTCCTCGGCAACAGTAGGGGCAGGTGAGCCCCCACAGGGGCCTATGGAGGAAGATGGCATGGAGTCATCCCGGTTGGTGGGGGGTTTGGTTGAGGAGGAGGCTTCGGAAGGCCCACGCACGGGGCCTGGAGGGGGGATTCCACTGGTGCTAGTGGTGCAGTCAAGGGGTGAGGACAGGTGGCAGCACAGGCCGCCGTGGAGGTGTTTGTGTGTAATCCTGCCCCAGATCCTGTGACTGCATCATCCGGCACCAGCAGGGATGCCTCCGTCCAGACCTGTTTACAGGGAGGGGATGCGCATACAACAACTGGCCTTCCTCTCCCTGCGGACATTGCAATCCGTGCCCGTATCGAGCCTATCCTTGCTGGGGTGGCATTGCGCTAACGTAGGATTCGGGATGACGTGCAGGGTTTTCGTCTGGACAATGCATGTAATTTCGGATCACTCTTTGGCCGCGTCGACCTACTAGGTCTGGTCGTCGGCACTGGGTTCATCCGTGTGCTGGAACTCCTTGTGACCCCTCCTCAACTGAACACCCTATGCACCAGTCATCCTCCATGCCATCTTCCAGCCCAAGTATCACCTGGGCCCCCTGTGGAGCTGCCCCTGAGCCAGCGGCCAGGCTGGTGGAGGACACATCCCTGCCACATTTGGGAGTCGGAGGTCCAGCAGGGCTGGCCACCCCAACAACTGGACCCCAGCAAGAGGAGGATGTGCAGGCATCAACAGGTAGGGCATGTGCACGGCAGTAGCAGGCTCAGGGTGGGAGCGATCGTGGCTCGGGCACATCAACATCACAGGGGCAGGCATTGGCTGGAGGGCAGGAGGACCCAGGATTGGGAGTGTCTTCCGTGTGGCAGCGGTTGGGCCAGCAGATAGATGCAGAGCGGCGGCGGGCAGAGGTGGCATGGCTCACAATGGTCAGGGCGGAGAACTCCATGCACAGGGCATTGAAGTGGGCTGAGTTCCTCGAGACAACGCGCAGGGAGTTGGAGGAGGCCATGCTGCATCCCTGCAAGATCTCGAGGCCAGGGAAGAGGCCCGCCTCCGGAACATCGACGTGGAGTTCGATGATGCCCTGGCCCAGAACATGAAAGAGTAAGCCGTTGGACTTGCCCTCGCCTTTGTACATAGTTCTTTAGGCTTAGGTTTCCTTTGTTTTATATTTTTTTTTGGAGTTCATGGACTTTACTCCACTTTATGTATATAGTCTTTTTATTTATAGGATTTTTGGTAGGTTTCCTTTTGTTTGGGGATCATGGACCCTTTGGACTTGCATTGTAAATAGTTGAAGACTTGTACATGCTTTCGTTATTTCGACTTCCCCTAAATCAATGGTTTTATTTTTTATTTTATTTTTAGTTTATATGGACATTTGCAATGGACCACTTTTCAGTTTTCATGTCGTGGATTTTTGTTTTTCATTGGATTTTCCTTTTTTTTGGTATTGGTTTCATTATTTCTTAATTTGCAAGTTTAATTTTCATTATGTTCTTTAAATATGTTTTTTAATACATTTCATATATCTTCATTATTGGTGTTGTCTACTCTCATTGGTTTTGTACATGTCTCTATAAGCATTGCCTCAGTCATGTGTTGCCACTGTGTGGCTCTGTTGTACATTTATGCATGGCCATGCTGGTTCTTTTAAGACTCTCATGGCATGGGTAATTTGGGAGTGGGTGCAGTGGATGGTTGCATGCTTGTACTGGGGGGCAGGGGGGATTTGGGTTGGCATTAGGGCTATGGGTCTGTTTTGTTATGACATGGTGTTTGGTGGGCCATGTGTCGGGGCCTGCTGGCAGGTGATCGTCAATAGGGGGTGGGTGGGTGGTGTGGGGAACATGAGTCGGACCTGCTGGCAGGTGCCCGTCAATGGGGAGTGGGTGGGTGGGGTGTGGGACATGAGTCGGGCCTCCCAAGTGCATGGTGACATGTGGCCTGCCTGTGGGGCATGCCCAGGGGTGATGGCCTGCCTGTGGGGCTTGCCCAGGGGTGAAGGGCTGCCTGCGGGGCATGGTCAGGGTGGATGGGCTGCCTGCGGGGCATGCCCAGGGTTGATGGGCTGCCTGCAGGTCATGGGAAGGGGGGGAGGGCCACACCTGGGAGGGCCCACACTGCCCAATCACGTGTAAAACACCCCGCGCACCCCTCGGAATATGCATATTCTGAGGGGTGCGCGGGGTGTTTTACACGCCATTTCGCTGGCGCGAGCGGGGTACGCATATTCCGAGGGATGCACGGGGTGTTTTACGCAAGATTTCACTGGCACGAGCGTGGTACGCGTATTCCGAGGGGTGCGCAGGGACTTTTCCATGGATTTTGCTGGTGTGAGTGGGGTACGCGCATTCCGAGGGGTGCGTGCAGAGTTTTTCACATATTTTCACTGGCGCAAATGGGTACGTATATTCTGCGGGGTACGCGGGGTGTTTTACACATGATTTTGCTGGCGTGAGCAGGGTACGCATAATCAAAGGTGTGCGTGGTGAGTTTTCCACATGAATTTGCTGCCGCAACCAGGATACGCATAAAAACATCACACAAATCCAGTACATGGCCTTTGCGCCATGTACTGGATTTGTGTGATGTTTTTGGCGCATGGGGCAGGGTTGGGGGTGTAACTGGTGTTGCTGTAGGGTCGCTGCGCCCCTCTGCACCATGGCTGATTATGGATGTTAGTATCCTTGAATACGCTGTGCGTAAAAATGGTTCTTGGCGCACGCTCCCTCTGTGCGCCAGCCGCGTGCGCCACTTGTGTGTTAACTTCTATGAATTACCCCCATTGTGTAGGGAAAGCCAAATCAAAATAAAGTTACAGAGCAATGCACCATTTTAATTTTTTAAACAAACAAGCTGCAGCTGTAAGCTGCAGCCTGTGCACAGCAAATTAAAAAGACACATGGAAACAACATTTGCGATGTTTGCAGTCCCCTAAAATCAAAATATAGTGACAAGGCCTGAGATAAAGATATCCAAGTACAAGAAAGTATGCTACAATTTCTATTAACATGCCGAACTGCTCAATCTGAAGGCAAAATCACTGCATTTTAGACAGAAAACAATAATTGTGCTAGTGTTTGGGTTTATTTTCAGAAATCAAGGGACATGGCTATGAAACCTACAGATGTTGAAAATGTGGACAGGTTTTTGATAAGCCAATACGATGGATAAACTGCCTGTTTTTTTGTTGTGATTACAATGGATGCTTACATTTGCCAACCCGCAACAACCTGTGTGGTATATTTTTGATATGGGTTTTGACAATTTGCTTACTTTTTTAATGTTGTCAATTATGATTTACTTTTATTGGGCATCACCATATTGATTTGTTATGAATGACAATACTCATCATTTATTTGATTGTGATTTAACATGGTTTTCATGGATACAAATAGCCTTGAGGACAACCGCACTGGTCGAAACACGTGTTGGCTATACTTCTGTTGTACTACACGAAAACAATATAAAGAAAACATCATTTTGATTTCAAAGTGTGGACTTCATTACTTTGAAGTGAATCCTCTGATGACCTAATACTCAACAGAGTTTTATGAATGAGGAATACTAGTTTCAAGCGCGGTGACAGCCTTGCAATAATTTAATAATTATTGTCATTGTAGGATGAATCTTTTGTGGAGGATTCTCAGTTTGTGAGACTCCCGCAGCTGGAAGACATATAATTGACAATTATAATAACGCAATAGGTCGGGTGAATAGCGCACAGGACTAAGTATCAATCCACTACTACTTAATAAGTCTGTTTTTTGGATACAATACTGTGCATGCTGACAACCATCGGTAAATATGACAGATTATATGTTAAACAGGGATGAGGACAGGGCTGCACTGTTTGCACCAAGGGGCAGCACGGCAAATCCATTCAAAAGTAATTCTAACTCAGTAGATACCTTGAAGCAGAAATTCATCAGATTGGAAAGACTTTCCAAAAAAGAAATAAACAAATACTGGGAACAAGCATCACTAACTAATTATTTGGAGAACAACATTGTTCCCCGTGGTTTAAGGATCCTCATTTTTCAAAATTTTGATGAAGATGAGAATGCGGTTCTAGCAGAGAAATGGGAACACAACTTAAGTTCCAGTTCTAAAAATATGTTGGAACTATTGATCATGCATGCCAAAAGAGAACATACCAGAGTATTGGAACAGATTAACCTAGTTAAGGAGGAAATTAAGAGCATGACTAACGCAGAAACAACCAAACAAAAAAATTATGATAAAATGAATGAGATACTCCGGGAATATCAAGATGAGATCAAAATGAGAAAATTTAGAAAGTTTTTCAGGGATGATAAGGACTACAGACTTGACAGGATTTATACTTTTCTGACCAAATACGACAACAGTGGCCCTAAATCCAAACCCAGTTCAACTCACACCACTCCTGTCAGCTCTGACCCTGATTCAGAGGAGGAGATTCGAGATAATCCAAAACAGGATCCAGCAACTAATACAGCAGATAAATCTGAACCAATAAACCAACAAGGTTTTACTTTTTTAGAAGAAATACGGAGTCACAGAAAGGGCGATCAAAAAATATTTCTCCAGAAACAAGTCAGATTCCAAACCTCTCCAGGAACACCTATTCCAATACCCAACACCGCACAAGGGGCCGGCGGGGGGGGAAATGTAAGTGGAAGTGGCAGTTCAGACGAAGATACAGGCCGACCAGGCATTTTGACGAGATCAACCGTCAAGAAGAGACTAGCACAGCAACAACACCAGATTTAGTTGTTAATTTATCAGACCATAATTTGACTAGAGAGGAGATTGCCATACTCAACAAGGGACTTTCCTTTGCACCAGCAACACACACTAATTATGTCAACTTTCAAATTGATCTGTTTAAATGTGTGCGCATACTTAGATTAAAAATAAAATTTGCAACACAAATTTGCATGTTTATACCATCAATAACCGAAGAACCTTTGAGTACCCTAACTATGGCAGACCTTAACGGTATAGAAGATTTGACTTCACTTTGTACAGAAGGGAATTCAGACTTAGATTCAATCTGTTTGGATTTGGGAGTACATCCTAGGAATTTGGAAATTTGGGAATTAAAAAATTCATCTATATTCACTCCACAAATTACCCTGGATAACATTATAGATATTTTTCATAAATCTATGATTAAGGACATACATTGTATAATGGATAAATCTTTGAATCACAATCCCAAAGAATTTGACAAATCTAAGTACAATTTTACCAAAAATGAATGCAAAGCTCTGAATTCCCTTGCTAAGAATCATTTGATTACTATTAAAGAAGCAGACAAAGGGGGTAATGTTGTGGTGCTCAACACAGCTGACTAGATAAAAATGGGCATGACTCATTTGAACACACCACAATGCTATAGAACTCTGAAAAGCAATCCTACAAAAAATATAGATACTGAGCTGGTCAATCTAATCTCTAAATGGCATACTATGGGACTTCTTACGGATGAAGAGAAAAAGTTTCTAATTGTAACTAATCCTACGATACCAACCGTCTATTTTCTACCGAAAATACATAAAGCGTACCAACAACTGCCAGAAGTAAGGCCTATCATGAGTGGCATAGGATGGGCCACAGAGGGGCTTTCACAATATTTAGATGAGGCCCTCAAACCATTTGTGGTGAAAATAAGATCATATATTAGGGACAGCACACATGTACTCAGGTTTTTAGAATCTATTGAATGGCAAACAAGTTACTTATTAGCTACTTTGGATGTTACAGCGCTATACACTAACATAGGACACGACTTAGCAGTAAAGGCATTGGAATTCACCTTTAGAAATTGTTCGGCTTCACATTGGAAGCATGCTGAAATGTTGAAAGAATTTTTAATTTTCACATTGAAGAACAACATTTGTCTATTTAATGACCAATTCTTTATGCAAGAAAGAGGAATAGCCATGGGCGCTAAATTTGCGCCATCTCTGGCAAACTTATTCATGTCACAACATGAAGAGGAGCACATATATAAACATGAAGTGTTTTGCAACAACATCAAAGATTGGAAGAGATTCACTGATGATATTATTGTGATATGGGATGGACGACCAAACTCCTTTGAAGAATGTGTTAGTTATGCTAACAAGAACAAATTTGGCATTCAATTCACGGGACATGTGAGTCCATCACAGATAGACTTTTTAGATCTTCACATATTTATTTCAGGGGACTCAATACATACCACGACGTATCGGAAACCTGCTGAGGTGAATTCGGTCCTGCATGCAGACAGCTGTCACCAACGGAAACTATTGAGAATATACCTAGTGGAGAATTCTACAGAGCACGCAGGAATTGTAGTAGAGATCAAGACTACAACTCAGAATGCAATTTACTCGCACAGAGGTTTCTTGAGAGGGGATACAGCCCGAAATGTATTAATCATGCAGCCAATAAATATAAGCATACCAAACAAAAGGAATTGGTCAATAGGAGCACTAGAGATAGATCTCAAATACAACATATTGCAATCATAACACAGTACACCAAAGATAGTAACACTCTGTATCGAATGACAGCCAAACATTGGGATATTCTCAAACTGGATAAAGACTTGGTCCCTTTTCTCACAGATAAGCCAAAATTCACGTTTACACAAGCACCATCCATCAGAAAAAAACTATGTCCGTCTTTTCTGGACACTAGACTGGATATGCAGACACAGACACAGAGCTGGCTAAAAAGTGAAGGGGGCTTTTATAAATGTGGGCATTGTAACCCATGTAAATACGCTTGGGACAAATGTAAATTCTTTAGAGACCAATTTGGCAATGTAATCAATATCAAAGATCACATTAATTGTAAAACATGTTATGTTGTATATTTAATCAAATGTGTTTGTGGAACGAATTATGTTGCCAGTACTATCAGGCAGTTACGAGTACGCATCAGGTGACACTGGTCAAGTTTGAAGAATACTGAGCCTAAGACACCATTGGCCATACATTGGCAAAGTCTACATCAAATGGATAATCTAGATGATTTAAGGTTTGTGTGGTCGAAAAAAGCCAAGAAAGGAAAAGAGGGGGTGATGTACAATTGGCATTACGGAAAATGGAAGCCAAAGTAATTTGTCTTTTACGATCTACAGAACACGGACTTAACTCGGATCATGATATGTATGCATTTTTATGATTGCAATACTTTGATATACATCGTGAGGTTTCGCTTAAATATTATGGGAACATGGCGTTGGCAACCAAATACCACATTCTTAGATCAAAAGGATACTCACTATGTACCAAATTCAGGTTTTCTCTTTATTCACTACCAAGCGCGCTAAAGTACAGCAGCAACAACCAATGGTATTTTATATATACAGTTTGTGAATAATTTATATTGGCTTGGAGCAGTACATTATGATTGCAGAATATTTCTCTATACATGATTTTGAAAAATAACAAACAATACATGCAATGCATATGAACTGAGATATCTACATTGCAAGGGCATTCATTGGTAATACATAATGTAGATAAGATATCCTATTTGATTCAGAAAACTACATCAATATCATGTCATTGTGACATATACTGTTTACACTGTGACGTCACGCGCAAGATAACGTGTGACGTCATCACGCCATGCGCGGCCGCCATTTTGTTGGGCTTGCATTAATACATTATGATTGCTGAGCATATCTCTATATACGAGCTGGAAAAATAACAAATAATACATGCGTTATATATGAACTAAGATATACACATTGCAAGGGCATTTATTGGCAATACATAATGAGACAAGACATTGTATTCAATTTAGAAAATTATATAAACATCATGCCATTATGACGTATATTGTTTACATTGTGACGTCACGTGCAACATAATGCGTGACGTCATCACGTTACGTGCAGCCGCCATTTTGTTTTACCGCGGTTACTTTAAGCAAACACAGAATAAAACAGACTTTTCAATTGATGGGGCGAGGATGCCGGTCTAGGGATTGACCCTTATCTAATAGGTAAAATTAACTTTATATTATGGCACACACTTAATGCTACTTACAGCTTGATAATAGACATCAACAATAAATCATCTACAAGATTTTTTTTGTTTGTTTTTTTTTTTATTCATCCAGGGCACTGGGATTTAACCCTAGATATACTTGCGACTGCATCAGAAGCAATGTTTTATCATGATTGGAATTTTGAACAGAATATGATGCACAAAGAGTTAAATGCAGCATACACTTACTGACAGTATTGTTTTTTTAAAAACAGATTCTGAAGTTTAAAACATAGAATAAGGGCAAGAGAATCACCAATATAATGGCTAGTCTACAGGGTAGCACTATTTGGGACCACATTTAATTTGAAATTAATTTTTCTTTAAGTCATCACCAAGATGGTTTGGGAGATTAAGAACTTGGAGAATGCACAAATGGTAGATGGTTGCACCAAACGCATGTTCCCAAAAAATGGATTATGGACCAACGTATGTATGAGCTAATTA
This sequence comes from Ambystoma mexicanum, assembly GCF_040938575.1. Classification (NCBI taxonomy): domain Eukaryota; kingdom Metazoa; phylum Chordata; class Amphibia; order Caudata; family Ambystomatidae; genus Ambystoma; species Ambystoma mexicanum. The sequence continues at coordinate 363,885,454 of NC_090934.1, read as the reverse complement.
GAAAGGTCACATGTCACTGGACAACATGTTATAAGAACTGTGTGAGAATGTACGTGAAATCCAGATATAGTTAACTGGGTATGTTTTTCTTTTGCTCCTCGTCGTGATTACATGGATGCTTACATTTGGCAACCCGCAACAACCTGTGTGGTATATTTTTGATATGGGTTTTGACAATTTGCTTACTTTTTTAATGTTGTCAATTATGATTTACTTTTATTGGGCATCACCATATTGATTTGTTATGAATGACAATACTCATCATTTATTTGATTGTGTTTCATCTGTAAACCTATAATACACAAAAGGTAACCTTTCTTAAACTTAATGGCTAGTAGTATGTTAAATCTTTGCTGTGCAAACAACCTACTTCACAGAACTGTACTCATTTACATCAAATTTCATTCAACACTAACCTCAAAACCCAAATGGTGTGGCTTTGCAATGTTCACAACCTGTAAAATAGAATAAATAATAATAGTAAAACCCACAGGTTCATGTCATTTAGATCTTATCGTAAAGACCTCCTATTCTTAGGGTATCATACTCACCCAGCTTCAGACATACTTTGCTTGGCTGGGAGGACCTAGTTGTTGCTCATAAGATCCTCATGTCACTGTGTAATGAAGTAGACATGAAAGGCCATGTTATACATAATATAACATATATAGTTATTATCTATGGGTAACATATGTGTCATAACTTCTAACTTTCATAAGAACTTCCTATTCTAGTGGGGTAGTGAAGAGTCCCTAAGAGAGTTAAGGGTTTTGCACCAAAAAGCACCTGCTGTAGCAGCGCATTGGGCATAAAGCATATCACGGGTTTCCATTCTAATTACTAAATTAGAAGAGAAGTCACTTGAACTAATCGTGCATCTCAGTATCTACCGTGTCATAAGTGATAACATGTGCACTTTTTACGGAAATGCCATGGGCAGGACTCTCAGTTCCTCTCGTCTCACTGCTCTCATCTGTAACATGGCAGTATCCCTTCAGAGGGTCCTGCAGCCCGCACAGATCATGGGAGTCTGAGTTCATAAACTCATATATAGCATTGGTGCCTACCTTTGCTAGTTCCACGACTTATCGACGCGAGACAGCCGACCAAAAAGACAAACACGCTCGGGTGTATACATTGGTGGTTGTCATAGCAACCTCACACTGGGAAGATGCATGAAGGTCATGATTAGCAGCCATCTTGGTATGGGATGTATCAACTGACTTTCACTCAGTAGCTCTTAGCGGCTAATTGTTCATGATTGTGTATGTACTGTGCATATAGTTGTGGACATGCGAAGTGCAGGGCATGAATCCGAATAGTCTACTAATGTGGTGTTTGCCCTTAAATGTCCATGCAGAATTTGCTATGTAGGCATGACGAGGCACAAGGCAAAAATCAGATGGACAGAACATGAGTCTAATATTCAAACAAAATAATTGAAATCCCCAGTAGCCACACACTTTGTTGAAGCAAGGCACAGTGTCGCCCAACTGAAATGTGTTATCTTGGAACAAGTAGCAATGGGCAAGAGGGGAGGGGACCTACACAGGAAGCTCCTTCAAAGAGAGCTTGTATGGATAGACATGCTGGACTCAGTGAGTCCACAGGGGATGAATTGTGATTATATTCTGATGTGTTTTGTATAAATAACCATTGGCAGATTATGTTGTGCTATGAATGTGAGCAGGACTGGTACTCGAGAGATAATTAACATCCATTAACATGAAGGGGAAATCTAAAGCGTTCGTAAGGAATAGTAGGTGTATAGATTATGATACATCACCGTGAATTGAATCTCCTCTAGAGTCGAAACATTTAATCCCACAAATTATCTACCGTTTGAGTAACCTAACCCATTTATGTTTATGTGTATGTTTATACTGTCCACAACAAATGTGTCTCATGATTATTACAAGCATGATTCTATGTGTCTCGATGGAATAACACCCATGTGATATCTCTGACCCTGTGTGAAGTGACACAAGAATGTGAGCTGGCATTTTGTCAGACAGACAGATTGCATCCAGTAATTCATTGGTTCCTTGCTATAGTTACTGGCTATATCACCCTAATCACTCTATCTAAACAGTTTCTGAATCCTTGACTTGTCAGTTAGAATCCCATTATAGAGGTGTTGCTACCCGCCTAGGGGATTGACTTGCTCCAATGGGTACCTAGATGATGTCAAGTACTTCAATACGGAGGTGGAGCACGAAGACGGTTATCGGCTTCTTGCCCTGCGCTCAGTAGGTTCTGGGTGAAGTTATGTAACCAGACAGACAGGTTGCATCCTGTAATCGCTGGTTCTTTGCAACAGTGATTGCCTACATCGCCTTTATGACTCTACTCCAACACGTTTTGAATCCCTGACTTGTGAGTTGGAAACCGGATATGGAGATGCCCACTAACCCGCATGGGTGATTGCCTAGCTCCAGTGGGATCTTTAATGCCAAAATTGTACCTGTAATGTATTATAGATTCACAGATGAACTTGTTAAGGTTGTTTCACTGAACTAGATGAACAAACAGCTCTAAGCCCTGATGATGGATTTTAAATCTGAAAAAGCGTTGGCAATCTTGTGAACTAAATTGGATTTGATTGGTTATAACAAAAAGAACATAGTGAAGACACAACTAATTATTGCTGTTCTATGTTGTGGAGAAATGGTTGTTACTGTTCTCTGGATTTGTAAAGAGTTATATACAATTATAATGTTCTATCTAAGATGTATGTTGTTCGAAGATGGATTAACCCACTCAACAGTACATTTCAGTTTACTCCAAGAAGAAAAATCTTGTTTTGTTGCTACGTATGTTTGATAATTATTTAAATTTGGCCTTGTTGAAGTACACATCTGAATATATGAATTTTACAGCAGGACAACAGTTCATAGAGAGTGCAATTGCATTACCTGTTGGCGACAATAGGTTTGGTGGAACTAGTGTTGTGTAGAGTCTCCATGGACCCCAAGGCTATGCCCTCTTGCACCAGAAGCTATACTTAACGCGTTAACCTTACAAACTGACAGAATTCTTAATATATTGTGAACTTCAGATATACCTGCAGTGGCCCTGCCCCTCATATCTCATGGCCGCCTTGACAGCCATCATGGCCCATCAGGTCAACCATCAGATTAAGGCTGAAGCTTGGTTGCTAGAGACTTTAACGAAATTGGTTGAGTAACAGGCAAGGCCGCTACTACCTCAAGGCATACTACAACCATGCCAAGAGGGAGCGAAGACACAGGGAATTTCTTTTTGAATTTTGAGCGATTAGCCGAGTAATTAGGATGGAATGAAAAGAAAAAAAAATGTGTTTAGGGCTTCTGCTGAAAGGTGAGCTACAGATTGCCTACCAGTGATTTCACCTTGCCCAGGGAGCTACCTTTATATCCATAAAAGAGGGGCTGCTAAAAAGGTTATGTCAAACATGTAACTTTTATCAGAAAAAATTAAGGACCCTTAGACTCAACCCCATGGAAACCCCCATTGAATAAGGAGAACACATTAAAAACACAATAGCCCTGCAAGAATTGGTAGAAATTATTACTCTGGAGTAAATCATCAATTTTTTACCACCCTTTTTGCAAAAGGGAGGAAAGAAACTGAATTGATCCACCCTAATCATGGCTATTGAGACTGCCCTAAACCACTCAGAAGCAGTCAAACACTTCCTCTCAGTACATTGAAGTGAGGAGCGAAATATCACAAACTTACTCACCGCTCCCAACCCCAGGTACTAGATAGAGGGGAAGGATCCTATAAATCCAAGGAATGGATACCGACAGAAAGAATGGAAGAACTGACCCAAGGGATAGAGAGGAAAGCAAAAGAGAAGAACCTAAATGAATCAAACCCTCTCCTCCTGTCTGCTTTTCAAGTAGACAAACTGGCCATCTCGCCAGAAACTGTCCTAACAATCTAAAGGAAGAATCCGTGGAAGTAGGCTGTCTAAAAGGGGAAGAGTGGGCATAACCCAAAGAAGATCTGTAAACCTTTATTATATATTTATGTCAGTCACAAGCTGACTTTACGTATGAGAGGCCATGGTAAATGGAAAACAAGTAAAGGCATTAGTCGACTTACATAGCAAACAGACTGCCATAAGGGTCAATTTGGTTACAACAGACCTCCAGAATGCAACACTAGTTAGGGTAATATGGGGTGCACAGGGATAAAGAAATATACCCCAAGATACCTGAGTACATTAACATCAGGGTGGAGTCATATTTGGTATCATCAGCCACCATTCCTAGGCTCCTCGAAGAAGTAACTGTGGGAAAGGACTTCCCTGCGTTATCCACTCTTTTACAGGTGCTTCCAACCCCCCATAGAGAATTTATACCCCAAGACCATTGGTATTCAAACTGTTACTCCCAAACTTCTCCCGTGTGGGAGTGGATGGAGACAGAACCATATGAGCCTACCAATTATGAAAAGCCTTCCATGAAATATATAGGATACCTAAATCAAGAATCCACCCCTCGATGCCAGTTTATGGGATACATTCAAGAGACAGATAGGAACACCACATCTCTACCGGAACGGAGGAAAACAAGCTACTGGACTATGCAAGAGTCCTTGAATATATTTCCCTCTTGTTTCACTCAAGATATTCAAATCAAAAACCTAGGAAAAGACCAAGTATATCCACCTTGCATAGGGCAAGGGTATGCGAGAAACCAGAAGGTGTCTCAATCACTAGTCCCTGGGCATCTGTCATCAAGGTAGGCAGGACACAGCCATCACTTTTAGATCCTGTTCCTGGGGGTAGACCAGTGTGGGAGGGTCACCTGGGTGAGGGGTCTTTGGGGAGCGGTACGCCGGATGACAAGATGCGTTATCCCCTTCCCTGTAACACCTTTACCGCACCCTATGAGATAGTATACCTGATGTGTCCCAATACAATGGTCTGGCAAGGTCAGCCAATTAATGACTATCACTCACACATGACTTCCATTAAGCTTCCCCACATGGATAAAAGGCAGAGCATGAAAGCACACTCGGAACGAGAGCGAGGCAAAGCACATGAGGAAACAGCAGTTTCGAGACAGCAGCTGAACATGAGAAGGACAGCAAATCATGAGGGGATCGCAAGGAGGGAATTTCCCTTGACCTTTCTGACAAGAGACTGTTACTTGCACAAGCCCTCGAGATTAGAAAGCGTAAAATCAGGAAACCAGGCAGAAGAATCCTGTATTGTGTGTCGGAGATACCCAGGGCTCTCCTGTGTCACTAGACAAGGCGGGTGAACCAGCAGCCACTGTGCTACCGTCCTTGGCCTTGGCTCCAAGAACAAAGCAGCATCAGTGAAATCAACACAGCCGGTAATTTGGGGAGACAGATACAAGACCGGTCTGTGTTGAAGCCAAGGTTGCAAGCGGCAACATTGTATGGCGAGCGCTGGAATGAACATTGTTGAAACGTGCGTGAAAAAAGTAAAAGTTGAACCTTTGACAGGGAGGTTCGGCACCACGTGGGTGCTCAATCGAAGGTCTCTGTAAGGTATCCAGCTGAAAAGTGGCAAAAGTGAAAGTTAAAGGGTTTTATTAAGAAAAGAACAAATAATTGTTAATGAAAGTGGTCCTGCAATGGGTCAAGCAAAATCATGCGCAAAGTCTTCGGCTTTTATATAATAAAGAAAGTTTGAAAAATTAGATAAATTTGGAATGAGGCTGGCTAAGGGAGACCAATTGAAAGTTGTTTGTTAAAGTGGGTCTTAGCTCGGCAGAGTGGGACACTGGGTGAACAGGGAATCACCAGAGAAGTTATGCATATTAGAATCCTGAGGAGAAAGGAACTTTGAATGTTTGTTTGTCGCATCAGGACCTCTGAAATAAGAGACTTTGAATAGCAAAGAGACTTTGGCACAGAAGATCCTGATGCTGAGATTTCTAACTGCATCTTCGTGCTAGAAAAGCCAGAGTGTGCTAAACTCAAGTGAGCTCCATTTTTCCATGCTGAGAATGGAAGCTAACGGCTTAGCTATCCTGACATATCATTTACTGAACACTTTTCTTTTGCATAACATTGTTTCCCACACCATCTATATTTAGAGGTAATGATTGCCAATAGGTTTATTAGTATAGGCCCTTTTATTTTACCAGACTCTACTAGGACTGCGTTATTATTACTTGATGGTCATAGCTTGATTAGATCAGCGTTTTTCAAACCCAATTTATGTTCAACAAACACCCTTGAACTGTGATCACTTGTGTCTGTCTTCACTGTTTGATGCCATGCCTTCCTTAAACAAGGGAGCATGGTATGTTTTTACACAGTAATTAATGTAGAATCATCACTAAAACAATCTTGGCTAGCTATATGTTGAAAATATATTTTCCTTTCCACAAATCATTTACATACTGGAAGGTCCAGTAGTTGGGTCACAATTGAGTTTTTAGAATGCTGCTGACATTCTGACTTGTCTCTTGAGTAAGCAGGGTTGTTGCAATTCTTTATAAAGGGGACGCTGAGAGAATTGGATAGGCAAGAGATGTTTTGAACTAATGTGATTTTTAACCAATTAAAGATTCAGCCTGGACTCGCATGCAGTTCCAATCCATGGTGCATGCTTGCTCAGGGTGAATTAAATGCATAGATACCGATGGTGATGTGTGTGGTAACAAAGTATCTATGTTTATAACTGCATCATTGAAAACTCAGGTGAATAGTGTGTTAAATATTTTTCATCATTGCCATTGGAATTTCATGGATGTATAACTTGTTTATCTTTAAACTGGATCAATTATTTCTATAATGTTAATAAAATGCAGTTTTCTTCAACCCTATGTTTTTCTTGTCCGGAAAAGAGGAGGGAGGCTGTAAGGAATCCATGCTGTTAAATTAGGGGTCCCAGATTAATTATGAAATAAAGGAAAATTGTGCGCACCTGGTTTGGGGTATAGATGTCGCCCAATTAAAACATCCTTCAATTGGCAGGATAGAGTAGCATGAAAATGCATGACAAGGATGTGCTACTTGAGCATAGAGAATAAGCCAATCTTGTGGTTATTCTTCCACCTATTTGCCCACCCCTATATAATGGTGATATCTATCTGGATGTATAATACAATGCCGGGAGACCACCCGTGGCTACCCTCAATGCCATCCCATCCCATCTGCATTCCAAATGTTGCTCCCCTCTTCTGCATTGTAAAATGCTGTCTACTGTCATGGTTATTTGTGCTGTCTTTTTGCTCCTGTTTATTTTCGTGGGGCCCCCCAGATCCTTCTTTTTCTACCCTTGCCCTCTAAACCACTGCCTGGAATGCTGATACATGCCTTTACCAGGCACTGACTTTCTCTGGAACTAAGTTACCCACCAACCACAGTGCTATGTCTTCCACGTCTGTATCATGCTGGCTTCGCCCTGGCATCATTTCTGCCTATGCAGTGTTCTGCATGCCAATCTTCTTCCATCAGCAAACAAACCACATAAGCATTCTTGTGTGCTACATTGTGGCCACTGGCGAACAGACATGTTACTGTCTAGCTGACATTGTTACAGTACTCCCGGGACTCCTAACATGTCTGCTCTAATAAGCAGACATGTTAATGTCTACCGGATATTGTTACAGTACACAACTCCCTGACCGTGTGTGTCTGTCCCATTCTCCCTCCTGCCACATGCGCATCCCCCTTGCAACTGTTCCCCGCTTCCATGTCTGCCCTTCTCCCTTCCCACATTCACTCCTTTCTCAATTTAGGCCCTGCTGCCCTGTGCACCCATTCCCTCTCCCCTTTCACCACTTACATTCCTTCGCAACTTAGGCCCAGCTCTCCCGTCTTCATGCCACATGCGTAACGTTCCCCTCAACTTAGGTCCATGTCCACCCGTTCTTCATGCCACGTGTGTTCCCTCGCAACTTAGCCCAGCTCTCCCCCTGTTCTTTGCGCCACATGCGTTCCCTCGCAACTTAGTCCCAGCTCCCCCTGTCTTTGCGCCACGTGCGTTCTGTCGCAACCTGGCCCCTCTCCCCGACCTAGCGCATCCCTCTCTGTGTTGATCCCTATGCAACTGCCCCCACTCCCTGGTCCTAGCGCTTCCCGATCTGCATTGCGCCCCACATAACTTCCCTGCTCCCCCAGCCTTAAGCATACTTCTCATCATTGCTCCCCATGTAACTTGTCCCTGCTCCCCCTGTCTTGCGCATCCTTCTCAGCATTGCTCCCAAGCAACCCAGTCACGCTTTCCTCCTCTCCTTCCTCTTCAGGCTCCACTTTGCCATTACCAGTGTATTGATCCATGCTTGTGTCCTTTTGTATTGTGACTATTGTATTGTCATTGCACTGCATCGCTTGGATTTTCATCTTACTTGCAGGTCTCCTTGGTTATCATTGCATTGTTTACGTTTGCATTGTGTGCATTTCTCTTCCTCCCCTCTAGGTCCCCTAGGGTTCTCAGCTGTGTATTCTGTATTGCACTTGCATTTTCACATCCTTGAGTACCGTTGTAGTGTACATGTGTTGCTTGCACAGTTTTCTCCAATCACGCTAGGGCCCATCAAGGTTCCAGTGTTCTTGTTCTGTGGTGTTTTTACTTGGTGCCCCCGCTATTGTGTGTGACCCCCTGTATTCCTTCCTTCTGTTTGCCCCTAGTGTATGACCACCCTTTCTCCCCCTCCTGCTTGGGCTGCCCCACCCATTACTATCTGCCTGTACCCTTTATGGTGCTCTCTGTCTCCCCTATCTTCTCTAACTACTATTCTATCGACTATCCTATCCCTCTCACTAAGTCTGGTAGGAAGAAGCTCAAAAGTGATATTCGGTCTCCAACCCAGGCCTCCATATCGTTGACACCTACACCAGTGCTTCCTCGAGACAGACCCTCACCACCATCCTCTTTTTCATTCCCTCCCCGGGCCAATGGGCCTCTTTCCTTTTCTGCCATTCTTGGGCACCTCTAACACTTATGTAGGGCGTATCTCATCCCTGTACCCTTCCACGGAAGTCTTGCAAGGGAGGCAATCTCCTCCACGTCGCTGCTCTTAACTCTTGCTCTGCTGTCAAACACTACTATGACATCTGCTGTCTCCTCGAAGAGCTTGATTTGGATGTACTCGTTCTCACCGAGATTTGGTTCATGGCCAGCTCTGTCACAAGCTTTGACACTTTCCTCTTTGATGTCTACAAGATCCTCTCTGAACACAGAACCAACTGTCCTGAAGGGGGAGGAGCCCTGTTCTTCCCGGAGTGGATACCTGATTCTGTCATTACTACACAGGCCTACTCCTCCTTTGAATGCCTGGTCTGCAGGCTCTCTATCTCTCCTCGCCTCTCTCTCAGTGTGGCCGCTATCTACCGGCCACCTGGCCAGGTCACCCTTTTCATCTCCGAGCGGGCTGACCTCTCCTGCTCTCTCCTTGCCTCTGCCTCTCAACTTCTCCTCCTTGGAGACCTCAACATCCTCTTGGATGCTTCTTGCCCTGCCTTCGGGCTCTTTTGTAACCTCTGCAACTCTCTTTCTCACTCTATTCTTTCCTCAGGCCACGCTCACTCTGCAGGGCACACCCTGGATGTTCTGATGTCATCAGGCCTTCCCCACTCCAATCCTCTCACCTTTCGCTCTCTGCCCCTCAGGTTAAGCTGACCTCAGCACTGCAACCCACCTTCTCGGTCATCCGGCACATGAAGCATTTGTCAGTGAAGCCTTTCTCCCTACTTTCTCTCCTCCTCCTACACCTTTGGCTGACTCACACTCAGACAGAGAACTTTCCAACCTTCATCTCTCAATCTCTGACACTCTGGCCTCACCAGCAGTGTAGAGTGGCTGAGAGGATGAGGAGGGCATCAGGCTCATCCTCTGACAAACTGGCCTGCCGCCTGCTCCAAAGGCAATACAGACTCTCCATCCTTTCTAAGAAGAGAGCCTACATCCAAGCCAGCGTCTCGGCAGTCTCTAAGAACTCGCCCAAAATGCCAAAATCTGCATGGAGATGGCCAATCTTGCTGCAGTCTCCACCTCTCCTATTCCCTCGTAGGCCCTTTGCACGGCTCTGGCATCTCACCACTAAAACTCAGGACATTATGTCCACTCTTCCTCAACCTCCTCTTCTACCTCCTTTTCCTCTCCCTCTACCTTTCCAGGCCCCTCTCCAGCCGTATCGCCTCTTCCTTTCTCCTCCTTCTCCCGGTTCACTCCCGACGCTGTAGACAACGATCTATGAAAGTCCTTTCAAAACAGGTGCTCTCATGCTGCTCCATATCCATTAAGGACCACATTGTCACACCTACTCTAGCCTAGTCCGATTTCTGCAATATTTTGCCACTGGCACCTTCCGCTCTTCCCTCAAGCACTCCCTTGTGCACCCACTACTTAGATGCCCTCTGCCGATTCTCCTCCACTGGCAAACTATAGCCTGATCTCCATCACTCTTTTCCTAGACAAACTCCTGGAAGTGCTGGCCTTCTCCCAGCTTAATCTGCACACTGAATCTGTTGGTTGCCGCCATGATCATCAGTCTTGCTTCAGAGCAGCCAGAAGCACAGAAAATTGCTTTCCTGAATACCCGTGAAGACTTGCTCCATAATCTGGACTCTAACCTTCCTTCTGTCCTCATTTACCTTGATCTTTCATCTGCTTCCGACATCGTCAACCATGCCATCCTGCTCAATCATCTCTGTGACAACCTGGAATCTCTGGTTAGGACCTAACCTGGTTGACTTCCTTTCTCTCAGATCGACCCTCCCAGGTCCAACTTGGGTCTATCCTCTCTTCTGTCTCTCTCTCTCTCCACATGTGATGTCCCCCAGGGGTCTAACCTCTCTCCCTGGCTCTTTAACCACTACCTGGCACCTCTGGCTCATCGCACCTCTACCTTTTGTTCTAACTTTCAGTGTTATGTGCAGAACACCCAGCTCTCTTTCAGGCTCCCCCCGTCTCTTTTTCTACTTCTCTCTTACCTGACTGTCTGTCTGCAATTCAGGAATGGTGTGCCTCCAGTGATCTCTGCCTTAATGCTGGTAAGACTGAGATCCTCCTCATTGGGACACCTGCTCCCGCCTTCCCTCTCTCACTCTGGCCGCCCACCCTAGGCCCTCTATCTGCATCTTCTTGTGAGGCTAAGAACCTTGGTGTCATCTTTGACTCCACCATCTCGTCTCTTCACATCTCTGACATATCTAAGAAGTTACACTATCAGCTTCACCTCCTCAGAGGTATTCTTCCTTTTCTCACTTTCGCCCAGAAGCTCACTGTCTCCAGAGCCCTGTTCCTCTCTAGGCTGGCCCACTGCAACAGCCTCTTTCTAAATCTGCCTGCCTCCATTCTTCACCCTTTATAACTAATACAGAACGGGACCACACTACATTCAACTTTCCCTTCCGAAGCATTTTCCTTCTCGAGCCTGCGCTCATACACCTCCAACTCTGAGGGCCATGTGCTTCTCAAGGCAGAGAGTGGGGGTAGATCTCTGTCATCGGCTGGGGCCTCCCTCTGGAACGGCATCCTTGCCTCACTCAAACCTGAGCAGGACTCCTAAGTTCCAGAAGCAACTCAAGACCTTCCTTTTCGGTTCTGCTTTTTCTCTCCCTTACTGATGTCCCTGTCTGCTGCACATACTGGTTACCTGGCCACCCACTGTACTTACAGGACCAGGCTCCTACATGACTGGTGGCCCGGGCACTGCCTCTGGGTCACCCAACCATTTAGGGACTGTATCTGAAACCCTCCAGTCCCCTTACTCTCAGCACTTATGAGCCACCTCCCTGCCAGCACTTGTGAGTTCCTTTGCACCCCACCTCCCACGCCACTTCCCTCTTCCCTCCCCACTGCACTTGCACAATCTCAATGATACAATGCCTATTAAGATTGTTGTTTTGTCCTCTTTCTGTACAGGCATGTTATAAATGACATATGGGTGAGATGGGCATGTTAGGCATAAGGTTGATTTATGGTCTACTGGTGCTTCATTGCTATCCTTCTCTGAATATTATATTTCAAATGTTAATACCTTTCCTTCTGTTAGGACATCTAGGGCCACATTACGATATTCCAGGTAATGTGCTGGTGATTCTGTGAAACCGGGAGTACCGTTTCTGGCAACCACGGAATCACCGGCAAATTACAACAGCGTGGGAGAGTGCAAACCGCCATGCCTCAAACGGTGCGACCGGCATGACACTGTTGTTGTCCACTACTGCCAGAGTTTCCCTCAGTAAAAATTACAGCGGCATCATTACCGGCATGCATCTAATGGAAACATCGGTTCTGGAAACAATGTCATTTCAGGAACTGGGAGCTCGCCGGTGTCCATTTTGAAAAACCAAATCCACATAAAATCACCCACTTCCTGTTGCCGTCTGGTCACTGTAACGCTATGAAGTCCTGTGTATCTGATGTTTGCCAGCGGAAGCCACGCTTCATGGAGCATGAATTGTCAGCACTAACTGACACAATTGTGGACAATGCAGGGGAGCTATTTGCCAGCAACCACAGGCCAAATCCGTAAAAATGCAATATGGGAGGAGGTTCAATAGAAGGTGTAAGCTGTGGGCCCCGTCCCCCACACCCAAAGAGATTGCCACAAGTTGCGTGATGATCTCAACAACAACTTGCTCTCGGCCCACAGGAGGGAATGCATGGCCACTGGATGTGGGACAGCCTCCCCAATCAAGATGAGGGCCTGGGAGGAGAAATTCAGCACTGTGCTGAATCTTGAAGGAATCGAGGGATTCGGAGTGGTGGAGGCTGGCACATGGACACATTCAGAGGGCGGTGAGTACAACATGCCCCACCAAAACAATACAAAACTGTGGATACCGAAATTCAGCAGACAATACATGGAGCCATGTGTTAGGCAAAATTATATGTAGTACGCTTTGGGAACACCACACACAATTAGGACTACAAGTGACAGTACAAATTCACCTATGGTCAAGCCTGTACTACACAGTTAAGTGGTAATGATGGCTGAGCAGCCAGACTTATCGAGTAAAGTGAGCAGTATCAATAGTTACACAAAGGACAGCAATTACTGTGATTCAAACAAACACTGACTCAAGGTTTCTGAGTAAAAGAATATACATTTATTTACACATCAGTTATTAAACATTTCACTATTATCAAGCAGTAGAAAAATCACGTTACCAATACACTACACCGCACTCAATAGATTCTGGATTCTGGATAAGTTAGGCTCAAAATGAAGTGTGAGCAAAATGGCACTCCAGCAATTTAAAAGGGAGGGAAAGACAAAGTTAGCCAGTAATTGAGTAGCGCCAACAAGTAAGTAAGCAGGGCAATCTAGAAAAAGGAACTACAGTGAGGAAATCAAATTAAAGGGGCCTGGCCCAAAGTCAATGGGCCAAAGTGTTTGCAGAGGATCACACAGTTCAGAGTAGTTTGTGATTAAGTCTTTGCCAAAAGTTCGGAACGAAGTTGGTCGGACGAAAAAATACTTCAAAGAATGGAGAAGGACAAGCCCTTGGATTGGCGAAAGATTTCACACACTTTCACCGTGGCTGGACGAAACGAATAACCTGGTTTACATAGTACCTTTAAAGCAGAAGAATGCTGTAGCTGAGGAAGACGTTCCTGGCAGCTCCTGCAGGCTCACAGTTCCTGAAGCAACGGTCGGACTGACAAGAAGGAGGAAGACTGGAGGGTCCTGCACTGCCCATGGAAGAAACCAGCAGCAGAGCAAAGCGACAAATAAAAGGTGCGCTCCTTAAAATGCAAGCAGGGTCCTCTCCTCCTGGCTATCCGGTTCACTGTAGCTCTGTACAGCAAATTCAACCAGAGAAGGGAGGCCTGACGTGCTGTTTGGCAAACTAGTTGTTCCCACCAGATCAAGCGGAGAAGATTCCTTGCAGATCTTCCCTTTCGTCGAAGTTTGAAGATTAGGACCTGCAGCAGGGCTTCACCGGGAGGTTCAGTCATGGTAGAGGTCCTCTTCTGTCAGCTTCTCTTCAGGTCTCTCCATCTAGTGGCAACTCTGTCTTTCCAGCCCCAGAGACCTGCTTTTTATGCAGTTTTCTCCCATTCCCACAGCCTGGCTGTCAATCACACAGCAGGGTGGCTGTCCCGCCAATACAGTCACCACAGCCAATCATACCAGAGTGCAACATGGGTCTCCATGGAGACCCTGTGCAAGGAGTCTCAAACCCCTCCCTCACATCCTGTCCCCCCGAGACATTCAGACACCTAAGGAGGGCTTCTGTGCAGAAGCCCGCGAAAGGCCGGTGAACAAAGGAACCAAACCTGGTTTGGCGCACAGAGTAAAACACGAGAAAGACTTTTACAAAAAGAAATGGTGAATAAACCCAGCCGGAACCATACAAAAAATGTATATGGTCTAGCAGGTTTAAGTTCGAGGCTACCAAGATAGCCTAAAACAGTACCAGGGCTATTTAAGATAACCGCAGTAAGAAAAATAGGGTAGTTACCACTGCTACCAGCCAAGTCTTAATGAAAAGGGAATGAAACAATGTTTCATGAGAAACAGACAAAAAAGGATAAGTATTAACCCTTTCCAGAACTCTATGTAAGATAGTTTGTAATGGGCCTGTGAGTTTAAAAAGACTAATAACGTCAATGGCAACTTTACATGTTCTGAGAGACAGTAGTCAGTCTCAGAAAATGGAGTCGGAGTGCAAAGTCTGAAAAAGACAACCCTGTGTCACTGCACTGAAGGTGCTGTGTAACACACAGTAAAAAGATGATGCCTATGGAGTAGGTGAGGCTCCACAGTCTATGAACACAAAAAATGTTAAACACACACAGCAAAACACATGTAAGAGTGGGAAAAAAAGGCTCAAACTCTTACCAGGTGAAAAAAGTAAATCCTAGAAATCCAGCAAAGCTGCTGAGGGACTCAGTAGGTAAGGGAAATTAGCCATTCTGGAGAATTCTCCCTAACACCATGTCCAACTGCATTTTACCAAACAACATCCAAACCATAAAATGCCCAAAATAACATGGCTGTAGTCCAGGGATACTGAAGCATTGCCACCAAAAACATTCAAACACACATATTGCCACATGAGTACTGGTCATGTGCACAAAGTGACAACATGAGAAGCAGCACATAGACAAGGAACACACCTGACCAAAGTGGTGAACATGCCTTACGAGCAATGTGCCCCCATATCACACACACATGCAAGCACACATCAAATCTGTCCTGACATCATGAGTCCATGTTCAGGTATAGTGTACAATGATGTAACTGCATGTTGCAAGTCCATAGGTTGACTTAGAGGTGAATAATAACATGGCCATCTCACCCACACAGGCACTTCCTCTGACAGCGAGCATGGTGGATCGACCACATCGAAGCCACAAATTCAACCAAGGGGCCATATGACCAAGCCAGCTGCCCGTGCAGCCCTGCCTGCACCCACAGAGGCACTGCCACCAGCCCTTGCAGCCCAGCCAGTGCCCACACAGGCACAGCCAGCTTCCCCTGCAGCCCTGCTAGCACCTCCAGAGGTACAGTCAGCTGCAGTTGTCACACATCTGTCTCTTCCGCCAAGACGGCCCCTAGCCCACCCCACACCAACCTCCCAGATATATTATCACATCAACAAATGACAATGCTATGCAGGAGGGCAGGGACAGCACTGAGGGGTCACTGAGCCACACGCCCATCGTCCTGCCTTCAGCCCCTCAGGCTTGCGCAGCCCACCTCCACCACCGATCCCCAGCACACAGGACAAGGATGCGCACATCCATACAATTGAACAACAGCAACAAGGAGATGGCTGGTCTTGTGAGGCAGTAGCTGGACGAGACACGCATGATGCATGAAAGTGTACAAGCCAGCGGCTGGTGCTGTACCCTTTTCCTTGGCTGCTCTACCTGTGCCACAGTCCTGCTAGCACAGAGGGTCCAGAAGGGGAATGAGGGCATGTCCGCACTTGCAGAGTCCCTCACCCTTTCCCTGCAGCCTGCCCAGAGCACATAGATTCACCAGGATCTGACCCTCCTTCCATCATCACCACACCTGCCAGCGCCTAACATAGTAGCTCAAGGCACCACTCACTGAGGCTGTCAGACTCACCAACAAAGGCCAAGGCCTGTGACAAGAGGCCACGGAAGTGACTCTGAACAATGGTGTCAATGACACAACGGCATCATAGGGGGTGTGTTGGGGAGGGTGTGGTGCGGAGGGGCTGGTGGGTCACATGTTGTGTCATGATTTTTTTCTGTCTATACGAGTTGAGCAAAAGAATTTGACTTATCATTCAATTTTGAAGTGGTCTGCTTTATTGTTGCTTCTCATCTCATGCAGTGCAGTGAGTGCCATGGGTTGTGTGCAGTGGATGCATAGACAAAAGAAGTTACGATATGATATGATTGGTTATTTATAACACCCTTAATACCAATAGATTTCTAAGCACGGACCCGGGGATCGAATCGGTGTCGCTCGTGTCGTCTTGCTTCAAAGGCAAGCATGTTGCCCCTGAGCTATCCTCCCTCCTGGTGGGCTGCATGCCCATCCCTGACATCCCTGTATTGGTGTTGTTGCATGTGTACAGCTGCATCCCAATCTCCATCATCATCAGCATCCACTGGAGGAATGTTCATGTCCAGGGTCAGGGGAATGTTCTGCCTGATACACATATTTTACAACATTGCACAGGCCAGGACTGTCTTCCCCACCTTCAAGGGCCCGTACATGAGTACCACCCCTCTGCGCAATCCCCCAGTTGTAGGCAATTTCCTGCTGAGTCTGGGGATTTCTCACAGGGGTTCATTAGACATGGCAGTAATGGATATCCCGAATCACCGGCAAGGGATTGGCCACAAGGAGGGCCATTACATCCAAGTGACTGGATATTGCTTACATCTAGCGATGTGTGTGTGACACAATCATCTTGGTCTATGAATTGGCAGGACCTCATGCGCCCTGCTGTACCCTGTGAGAGGCAATGCTGGACATGCTGTGTGTAGGGTCTGTCACCCAGGATGGATTGATGGGCGTGGGTGGAGCTATGTCAAGATTCACTAGGTATTGTGACATGGCAGTGATGCATTTTTGTACTTGTAGTGCATTGCATGTGCCTGTCCATCTCTGCTCAGATTGTGATGGTGTGTCCATCCGTTGACACATGTGGTAGATGCCAGTTGTGGCCACCCACTTTTGCATGCAGACTGTATCCCTGCATTGGCATGGTGGCTGTGGGACATGCACTGGTGCCAGACAGAGAACCCTTCCATCCCGTGGCATAGTCCCATTCAAATAAGTATGTGTGTTGATGCTTTCACTCACCCAAAGCCAGGTCCGCTGTCGCCCATAATGTGCCATGTCCGCAGGCAGGGTGCTGTTCTGCAGGACCATAGAGTCTAGTGCCTGGCTTTTAGATGTTCAGTGCCACCATGGGAGGGGGAAGGAGTCGACTGCTATTCAATTCTAGGCACAGTGGCAGTGTGGGGAGGATTCACTGGCTCACCCTATCACATCCTTGTCACATGGCAAGATGTTGGCATACATAGAGATCTTGTTGCACTGTCCTTTAAACAGGACATCCTGTACAGAAAGTATAGGCTATATGTGTCACCCTCCTTTGATCAGGTGTTCCCCCAAATACGGCCTCTCATAACAAACGTATTGAGTAAAGAAGCGATATTAACTTTCAGGAAATTGTTTTTCGAGCCATATGATGTGGAGAAACCTACAGTTCTGAGAACAAACGTGCACAAGCCTTTGAGCACAAATCCTTTGTTTGACGGTTCCATGTAATAATGACCTCACAAAAATATCTCCTGACCTAAAAGTCGCTGTTTTTTGCAGAGGCATTATTACATTGAAAATGCAGGGGACACCCCCCACAACCTCTGAATTCTTTTTTTTTATGACGGGGAACAGGGGACATCCCTGCAACCTGTCACCATACATAATGTCATCAATGGCGTTTCCCGTATGTATGGGGACATTACTACCTTATAACTGGATTTTGTCCATAAGCATGGAGACCAAGGGATAATCCCACACCATTTGGCTCCATAGCTTCAGCTGTTTCTCATGCGTGCAGCCTATGATTATTCAAAACAGCAGCCATCATTCATAAAATGTTGGTCCACGGATCCATTGAGGTTGAAGGCTGGGCCTCCAGAGTGACTGAGAAGCTGCTTGCAGAATGAAGATTACGTGCACCTGAAGGTAGCTGAGTGAATGCAGTCTCCGGAGGCAGAGCCAGGCCCTTATAAAAACCTCCAGAGTTCTCAGAAGGGTGTGGATGCCTAAAGACAGTTGAGGTGTGGTGTGGGAGCGTGTTGGAGGCAGGAGAAACTAGAGAGGAGAGATGGAGATTGTAGTGAGAAAGGATGGAGTTAGGAGGAGATGAAGCTAGAGAAAAGTTATAAGCGGGAGGTTGTGGGAAAGTAAAGTCAAAGTGGTGATTTAGGAGCAGGTAACACATGAGGAGGGAGAAATGAGTAAAGAGGAAGCGAGTAAGAGTAAGGAGGAGAGAAAAGATCAAGAGGTAGTAGAGGATCATATGGTGGGAAAGAACTAGAAAGAACCAGAAAGGAGAGAAGAATATAATGAAGGTGCTGCAAGGTGACATCGAGAGGAATGAGGCTTAGAAACACAGGAGATGAGTGGAGAGAGAGAGAGAGACAGAGTAAGGAAGAGAGAGAGAAAGAGAGAGACCACATGCATAACATTCGTCAGATGGAAAGGATTGACAATTGGAAGAAGGTAGTAGGTCTGAAAAACTACCATGTCATCAAGGAGGCTTCAGAGAAGTCATGTGAGGAATAGAAAAGAACAGAAGAGCTAACCTTCAGCAGTAAGGAACACTCCCTTTGAAACAAGATTGCCCTAGTTCTGCAATAAGATATAGAAAGGTGGGAAGTTGGAGTCAGGTCCCAGACAGAGAGAAGTACAATGTTGCATTCTGTAGACCAACCTAAAATACCGATTCCTGCTAGATAGCTCAAAGGTTTTTCACCCAGGCTCCTGAAAACCAGGCAGAGGTGTCTACTGAGACCCAGAATGAGAAATAGAGGAAAAACCATGATGTGAGTCAGAGAAACCAATTGAGAGAAGCCAAGAATTAAGAATTTTGTTTAGGCAGTATTTATTTAGCTGATATGTGTGGAGATGTCATCAGGTGTTTCTGTTACCCTTTTCTTTTGTGTGCTTTGTCCGTGGACCTTGCCTGTTCAACCCCTGAAACCTCTCTAGAAGCCAAGAAATGCTTTGTTGTTGCATTCAGAGACTTTTCAAGACTCAAAGCAAACATCTACAAACCACAGTTCTTAGTGGTCTAGTCACAAAAAGAGGTCTCTCTGAATTTTCAACAGCGTATTTTACTCGACTCGACCATTAAAATAGAACACCCCAGATTTCTGCCTCTTCCTTGGCCCTTCTTTGATTATATAATCTCCTGACATATCGCAGTCCCTCAATGGTTTGGGGATGCTTGTAGCCTCGTGCATAAGGGATGTGACCAAACAGTTTGGGCTGGACTTCCCCTTTTGGGGTGGAACCAAGCCTGATTGGCATATGATCTTTCCTCCTTTGTAATGGCTTGGCAGGGAAAGAATGATGGTCTGGGGAGTTGCCCAGAGCAATGCCTGAGGTTAAGATTAATTCCAACTTTCCAGCCATCACTTCTTTTGTTTTGCTAACCTCAAGAAGGGCCAGGAAGGGAAGGATGAGGATGTGAGCACTGTTATTGGAGTGGAGTCCCAGAGTAGTCAGGATTAAAGACCATAATACATGTCCACTCCATCGTCACATTCTTCCTAACATGTGGAGGTACCTAATCTGGCGAAGGCATCATGATAAGTAGCAGTCACACAATGCTATAAAATAGGTGAGACCTGACAATTCTCAACACTCATGTATTTATTGAAGATCAGAAGACCCAGTACTCAAGAGAAGTACACCAATTGCAATACTGATGATAATAGGACTCCTGCCCTATCATCTAAGGAAGGTGCAACTTTCTCCTCCTATGAACACAGGGTATTAGTCATGAATAAGGAAACATTGCTTGGAAGGAGGAACGGATCTTAGGAAGGAATGTTTTACTTTGACATAACACTTATGGCTCAGGGAGAACCTTAACTTCAGGTGGGTGACAAACCCACGCTTGCAGATCCCTCAACTGTCTAATAATTGTGGACAGATCCCAGAAACAGGGATTTCTACTCCACCTACACAGAAGTTGCATTTAGGAGGGATTTGAAAGGCAGAGCCAGCAGAGCCACAATGACCAAAGACGTATGCCATGGCGGATGACAAACATTGAGTGGGTATTTCATTTACTAAATTATTTAATGGGGTTCTAGACCAGCGATTTGTAAATAACATCTGTGCATGTGAATTTGGTGGCCCTCACTGTCTCAACAAGCCTGCTTGGATCCATCACTGTGAACTCTCCTAACTACTCTTCATGGCCGGAATGATCATGGAATGCTTCTTAATGTGTGGAGCGTTCACTGCAAAATCGGATTCCTTCTTGGCACTTTTGGCAAGTTCTAGAGTTCCTACCATCTGTCCTATTAAGAGATGGGTCTTGAGTTTTGTCCTGATAGCCATTAGAGGGGAAGCAAGACTTATTTCTCCTGGCAGGTTATTCTGAGAAGGGAGCGAATGCAGCAAATAGTCTGTTTCCTGAGGTTTTGACTGTCATTTTTGGGATTAGCAGGGTGTGGCCTGTGTGGAGCGTAAATTTATATTGTGTCATTATTGTAAGATGTTTTCTTCTAGGTAGTCTGATGCAGAGCCTTCAAGACATTTGTCTCGAACATTTGTGACTGAATATTTAAGACACTCCTGGTCTGTGGGTGAAGCCAATATATGTTCTTGAGTTGGTTGGTAACTGTTTTACCTTTCCTTAAACCAAAAGGAACCTACCCACAGACATCTGTATTTCCTGTGGCCTTTTGAGTTGATAGGCATGGGGTCAAAATAAAGGATGCTGCCATAGTCCAGCCCTGATTTTACAAACACTGCTACCACCACTGTGTGGTTTTCTATTGGTTTTGAATGTATTTATTTATTTTGCTACTTATATAGTTTGCCTAACCCAAAGGCATCTGGGCACTTAATGGTGTTGTATTTTGAGACATTTAACTTGAAAAATGGCTGGTTTGACCGCAGCCTTAACGCTGAGGTTGACTTTCAAAATGAAGCATGGTTAGCGTACATTTATTTTTACAAGCACTAATACTCTAAATAAGATGTGTTTGTGCATAGTGACGGGGGTCCTTGTGTAAGTGAAGTAAGCCAAAGGCTATGATACCAGTTTTTAGCAACATTGAGCTTGTGGCTATTTTACACCTTCCAATTATATCTGGCTTTTGGCAATTTGAGACAACCTCACATTTGTCTTGTATATATTGTTTGTTATTATTTGTCTTGTTGGCCCAAGACTCTTAAGGAGGTTTTTGTGTCATTGATGTAGGAGTGTAAGTGGGGTTGTTGCCTGGATTGTAGTTCAATGAGTGCTTTGGATTAACTGTCGAAATGTTGAAATTTAGGGGACAGAACCCTGGCATTGACTAATGTGGGTGCCTTGTTTCCTTGCACCATCAACCACTTCCAGACTAATGTCTCATGGTGCCAGTTGTGTGGCTTGTATATCAAATGGCTGTCTTGGGAGAAACACCATTCCCATTAAAGAACAGGAACTTATTCCTAGAAAATCAATTACCCGATCTGGAAGAAGATGTCTACTGCAGTTTGAGAAGGAACCCAAATTGTTGGCATCACACTCAGCTTGTGAGCCTTGCTCCCGGAGAAGCAGCATGGATCAGCCACTAATGGAGGCACAGATGCAGCTTCACCGGCCACCATCACAGACAAAATATAAGACTATAGGAGCTGTCTTTAGGTTGAATGGGGCTGTTATGGACTGCACATGGTGCACTGACCAGACAAACTGGAAACACATTCGATAAATGGTAACGATTTGTTTGTGTTTATCATGAGGATCCAGAGTTTACCAGAATAATCACCTGTTGATGTGTTTCCCTCTTGATCCACATAACTCATATATTATATCTTGTATATCCCACTTAGACAAGAACTGTAGACGAACAGATGGAGTTGATCGAAGAGGTGTAGAGTAGACTTAAATTACGCATTCCCGGCACACATTAAGGTGCGTCTATCAGTAGCCCCAAATCATTTTTTTTCACTTTATTGCTGGCAGCTCTGCTGCAACAATATTGGTTCCTCTTTCTATGAAGCATTGTGACACTTTTCTCTGTTTGGAAAATTTGTGACTGACTTATACATTAGATCCTTTCATTTTGATGAGCATTTCTTGTGTTTAATTACACACCTATTTTTACAAAACTATATACAATCTATCTCATTATTGTATGTCTTTATAGCATCCGTGTTTGAAGTATATATCTATTCCATCCCTCTCTCTCTAACAGGATAGCTTTAGCTTCATTACCCATGTCTCTTCCATATCCAACCCATAATGTGGTACTCTTAATTTCTCCCTTTGCTAACCTTCTCACCCTCACTTGAGTCCCACCCACCAGGCTAGGAACCTCATGTGATTACTTTCAGCCTTCCATTCCCTTCCCATATCTGTTTCAACCTTTTAAAAGCTGTTAGCTTACTGCATGCATTTCCATCCCTTGTCAGCTCTCCTCTTCGCTGCTTTCCTATTTTGTAAGCCTGAGTTACTCCCATGCCTAACTGTGCTAGTATGTTTTGTTCATACCCTTTTGGATCTCTGCTTGAAAATCTGTACTGTATCTGTAGAACAGACATAACAATAATACATTATATGTTCTCCTGAACTACATAGTAGTGTATGAGAGGTATTGTATACATTCTGTATAGTTTGCCACAGTATTTATAGCAAGACGTGTTTTATATTAAGATTCTATACATTGAATAGCAGCCAATTCGGAGCTAAGGCTCTTTTTAATTCTTAATTTATACGTTTTTGGATGTTGTGAATTAATATTGTATTTGTCACTGTTGATAGTTCCACAAAGCACTTCATGGTATTAAATCAATTCTGCACTTTGCTAAATAAATAAATGTATATTTTGAATACATATGATTTTTACAACAATTGTAAGTCATTAATAAAAATGTTGTTATTCAAATTCTTGCTCTCTTATTAGGGTTTTTCAGATCCAAAAGTGAGGCTGCATGCACTAGGGACTTATTAGTCTGTTCCCCTGCCCTCTACGAAGTTTACTAGAGTCGCATAAAATAGTACAGCGTTTTCTCAGTCCTTTTTCTTCTTTTTATTTGTTTAATTCCACGCAGACCCTTGCAACTTTTTTTCTTCCTGGTTTCTCTCTTTTATATTGTGGATCTCTGCTGGCACCGCAAAGACGACACCCCTCTATGCTTTTAAGACTATTGCTGGCTTCCTCTTTCTTGGCCACCCTTCTCTTCTCCCTTGATTTTTGGTACACTATTGCTTCCATTTCTAACCCATAGCCTCCATCTTTGCTCCCCCCAATCGAATTCTGTTAACGTATTGCTTTCATTATCAGCATTCGTAGCTCAGCCATCTGTAGTCGACCTTTGCCTTCTCCTTCCCAGTCAGCCTTTGTGTAGAACAGCCATCTTCCCAGGTGAATCTAAGGGTTCCTTTACATATGCTGATTAGAATCCTTGACGTAAAATTGTTAGGAACTTTAAAGGTGATATTTCTTTCTTCCTGAATGGCTTATAATAATAATAATATTTAGAATGACATAACTCTACAAAACCGCAGGTATCTAAGGACTGAAATAACAGTTGCGAAAGGTGGTGTAGAAGCGTGTACACTGGGCCTCATTACGAGTCTGGCGGTAACCGCGGCAGTAAAACCGCCTGGTTACCGCCGGACTCATATTACCATTCCGCCTCCGTGATTCCCGGAATTACCGGGGCATTACAACCCCGGTTTTCCGGGATTCACGGAGGCGGAATGGTGTTAATTCCCATTCCCATCGAGTCCTATGAGACTCGATGGGAATGGGGTTCATGGAAACACCAACAGCATCTCGTAATGCTGCCGGTGTTTCCTCGTCCACCTGCAGGCGGGCGGTGTTAAACCCGCCAGGTCAGACCTGGCGGGAACATCACCTCCCGCCTGCAGGGGTCGGACTCAGGCGGTCCGTAAACAACGGTGGCGGCGGGTTTACTGCCACCGTTATTTCCAGACCGCCTGGGTCGTAATGAGGCCCACTGTCTTTTGCATGCTCCTTTTGCATTCCACCGCTCAAATTGAGTAAACACTGCCTATCAGGTAGGCATGGCAGGCAGCATATACAATGGAAAAAAAGGCAGACTTCATAGGGATCCCCAACATTTGCACCGACATCAACATACATGCTGACACAAATGCTGGAGGATTTGTATGTGAAGAGAAAGGAGTGTCCCTCTTCTCCATCAGGGGGTCTGCTGAAATGCAATGGATAATAGGATCAATGCTTTCACGCATTGCATTCCCAGTATGCAGGGTTGAAAAAGAGCCTCCAAGCGCCTTCCACTTAAAGGCTGTTGCTTTGTGAAATTGACAGCTTTGTGCTGAAAGAAAAACTAAATGGCAATGAATGACTACATACTGGTTTTCATTCTTTCTATAGTGTTTCATTAGCAAATGATGATTCTTTGTCAATGCACAGAAAGTAAATATCAGTTGCAATTTGTTAGGACAGGCCACGACTTTGCAAGTCATGGACGGGGTTGGGGTGCATGTTGGGGTTAAGAATAAACATTTGAACATGCAATACTTCCATCCACCATAAATTCAATGTGCAAAGTTTCAGGTGTAGCTAATATCTCTGCATGATAATAATGATAATATATGTGTTCGTATAGCATCCATCTTGGATTTCCCCTGCTTGCATGTGCTGCTTCAATAAGCATTCTTAATATTTCCCTGATTTAATTGTGTATCATATTTTTAGATGTTAATAATTTTTCTACTATTAATGTTTGTGTAAAGTTTCAATGTAAACCAAATCACAATAAATATTATTCTTATTAACATTTTCCTATTTATTGACTTCAGAAGGATGAAGGGCTGAATCACATTCTCAAGCATCTAAAAGTGTCCTCCACCTTAAGAAATGTCTCTGTGCAATCGAGTGTAGGATGTCTTTGCTCTCTATGGAATAAAATCCATGAAAACCAAAGTTCCGTTTGGTCTCTCCCTCTACTTCATTATCACCTTTTGAGGAGGAGCTGTTGGCACTCTCTTCTTTATAAAACGGAAGGCAGGGGTCCCCTAGTCGACCAGCAAGGGGGGAAAACCTATTGTAACAACAAGGAACCTTCCTGTCGAGAAGTTCTGCATAAGAAATATTTAACAATTAGTATTCACGAAACATTTGTTGACCATCAGTTCCCTAATGTATTTAATTTAGGATTGTGTATACGAGGAATCAATCCACCCTATGATTCATTCAAGTCTTAATCCTTTGGAAGTATGACAAAAATAACGTAGGAACATTTTAGATTAAAAATATTTTATGAAAAGAAAGCAAAGCTAGTTATTACACAACAGCACTTAACAAAACATAAATAGTGTTAACAGTGATGATAGCAGAAATGCAAAAGATAGTATAGTAATACAATTGAGTACATAGTGCACCTTTGTGTGAACATTCAAAGTATCATCTTGATAACAACATTTAAAGTCCAAAGCTGTTGTAACACATTGTTTAGAAAATAATTCTCAAAAGGTTTCTGGAAGGGTTGACGTAATACTACGTTTCGGCAAAGAAAAAAATGATATCATCTTCCTCAGGACTATGAAATTCATTGGACCCTGTATCAGTAAAAATAAAAATGTGTAAGTATACTATAAATGCCAAAAGAAAGCAGAACTCGATTGCCAGAAAGAAAGGCTAAAGCTCACCACTTGTTTCAAACAGGGTACCCAAGAGGAGTGATTGGCAGACCCACTGCACCGGTCTGTCTCGTTCTTATGAGGCAATTTGTTGTCCCATGAATTAAGGATTTAGACATGAATGGGTACTTAGTCAGAGGTGCACGAAACGGGACATCTCGTCGACATATAGTTGTCTCTCCCCGTAACTTTAGCATCCCTGGCATATGTTGATTAAATCATAGATACAGGAGGCCAGAACGTACATCTAGTGTAGCCCAATACAGCAAAAAGTGTGAGATATGGAGCAGAAACAATACATTAGCACTTGAAGTGACAGGGGACTTGTTGGAAAAGGAAGGCAAGGTAATAGACATACCTATTGTGCGTAGGATAAGTCATTCTCTTCTTTAGACATCCTCCACCCTGGTGACCTCTGCAAAATCTCTTGAGTTCATTCTTGAGTTAAACATTTTCTCTCTCCTTCGATTCTCGCACCGCTGTATAGGCTTTGGTTCTTTCTTGCCTTGACGGCACATACATGCTTTCTTCATGGGCTTTCAGGCCTCTATCTTGACATCTTTGAAGCCAATACTACATTCAGCTCTTCATTTGCTCCCTCGTCACTACTAAGCACTGTTTAAGATCTGCTGGATTACATTCAAGGCATTGGCAATTGGTCAACCTTCTTACCTGGCAGATAGGTTGAGAATTTCTAGGTTTGAGGAAGACTAAGGGCCCAATTCATGGATAAGTGTGAATTGACCACGCAAAGCCTGTACGTGGAGAATGGCTATGTGCAGCTCTACGAGCAAAGTCTCCTATGCACGCCTCATGTATTCATGCATTGAAACGCGTATTTCAACCTGACCCGCAAAGAAAACGGAGCTGCGCAAGGAACGCCCATGACATGCCGCCACACAAGCCAAAAACATAGCCATAGACCACCATTCCTAAAACCTCCACGTCCCCCATTGACCCAACACCCAGCACCCATGTGGACCTGTGCAAGGTCCCCCATACCTAGCGGATGCATGCCTGTGAACCTGCGTGAGCTCCCCCGTAAGTAACGGCTGCACCCCAGCCAATATCCGTGAGGCCCCACATAAGTAACAGCTGCATCCCTGCGAACCTGTACGAGCTCACCTGTAAGTAAGGGCTGCACCCTAGCCAATCTGCGTGATGCCCAATGTAAGTAACGGCTGCACCACAGCAAACCTGTGCAAGCTTCCCCATAAGTAATGGATGCACCCCAGCCAATCTGCGTGAGGCCCCACGTTAGTAATGTCTGCACCCCTGGGATCCTGCTAACCCTCCACCCTACTCCCAATGCACTGAAACTGCTGCAAAATGCCCTGACTGTACAGCGGCACCCTCATGACCAGACACCAAACACCAGCCCTGCCCCACCTCCAAGACCACCCACAGGCAGCCCCACTTGTCCTCACACCGCCCACCAGTCCCCCTCACCTCTGCCACCACCACAGGTAGCCCTACATATCCTCGTATCACCCATCAGCCCCCCTCATCCCTGACACCACACCAGGCAGCCCCACACATCCTCACACCACTCACCAGCCCCCAAACCTCTGACACCACCCCAGGCAGCCCAACTGGTCCTCACACCACCCAGCAGCCCCCCTCACATCTGACACCACCACCAGGGAGCCCCACTGGTCCTCAGACCACTCATCCGTCCCCCCACCTCTGATGACACCCCCAGGTATCCCCACAGGTCCTTACACCACCCACCAGCCCCCCTCATCTCCAACACCACCCCAGTCAGCCCCAAAGATTCTCACACCACCCACCAGCCTCCCTCACCTCTGACAACACCCGCAGCCACCCTATCAGTCCTCACACCTCCCACCAGCACCCCCCTCACCTCCAAAGACACCCTCAGGCAGCCCCACAGGTCCTCACACCACTCCAACCAGTCCCCCTCACCTCTGACTGCAACCCCAGGTAGCCCCACAGGTCCTCATACTACCCACCAGCCCCCCTCAGCTCCGACACCACCCCCAGCCAGCTCTGCAAATCCTCAAACAAGGCACCAGCCTCCTTCACCACCGACGACACCCCAGCCATCCCAACCAGTCCTCACACCTCCCACGAGCCCTCCTCACCTCCAACACCACCCCCAGGCAGCCCCACAGGTCCCAACATAGCCCACCCACCCCTCTCACCTCAGCCAACACACAACCTGGCACTGCCACATATCCTCCTACCAGTCCAATGTTGATTGACAACTTAACTCAGCTCCACTGATCTGCCACCAACATGAAGTACACTGGCCACATACCCACCCATAGGCTTAACAACTGGGGGCACTGATGTAGAATGCTTGTCTGTAGCCCATCACAGGACTCCCTGGTACATCACAACGTGTGGCACAGCAACAAGACAGCAGAATGTTGCATCAGCTACACAGTCAAAGCGCCATGTACATGTGACACAGTAAAACAATGGAATGCAATGTGAAGTGTCATTGTGCCCATGTGCCATTGCAATGACCTCAAAATGCTGAAGGTGAATAACCTAGGATGACACTAGTCCAAGACATCACTGACAGGACAGAGTCACATGTAATGCCAGTGCATAGTAGCAAGCAACAATCAATGAATGAAGGGACTCAGGTAAGAAATCATAGCATTCCAAGCCCATGTTTAACAGGTATATGTCGGGTGATGAGAAGGAAGTCTGAGAGTGTGTGAGCCAAGCAGAGGGATGATGTGTACAGCCAGATATATACAAACTCATATATGATGATGAAGCATTCCAGTGGCAGATGTGCAGCCTGACATGAGAGCATCCACTGGCCGTTAGCTAATGTGTGTAGGCGGGTGGCCATACATTGTGATGCACCCCCCCATGACTGCACAATTGATCAGTGTATGCCACACATCTACAGTTAGGTCCCGACCCACATAACAGTCACATAACAAATGCATACCAAAATCAAAGTAAACGAAATTTAGCACATGGACAAAGAGGCAACAACAACTGTGTGATGAATAAAGGGAAACTGTATTAACAATATTTACCCTATGAAAAACTACTACGTGGAAGTGTGAAATGTCCAAGGGAAAAAATGAACACAAATCAAAAAATAAAAATGACACAGTGTACTACATACACAGGCAATGCGCTCAATAGTCTCTCATGATGTCCTCCAGGGCAGAGTCTCACTCCTTGTCCTCCACTTGTAGGTGGGCCACCGTTCGGTCCTGAATGGCATTACGACTTTCCCTCAACCTCCTCTCCTCCTCCTCCATATCCGTACAAGCCTCTTTGAGTATGGCACCCTGCCTCAGTTTCCTTCCCTCCACCACCTCTCCCTGGCCCTAGCAATACATGCCAACCTAGTCTGCTGCGTCTCTGACATCAATGCATCCTAAATTCCATCCGGATGCACACCAATTGCCGAAAGCGCCAGCAATCCTCCTGCCAGGCGATTGAACGTTGCTGCCTCTCTTGCCTCCCTGATGTTGTAGGGCCCTAAGAAAATTGCCTCTGGCCACTCCTATGCTGCTGATGCCTGGCCAAGTGTACATTGCACATGCACCCCTGACATCTGGATGTTGCACGACGGGTGGGGTACAGGACCAGCACTCCCCTGATGTGCCAGATGTCCCACTAATGCATGTTCCTGTGTAGGTGCCTCGGCAGGCACAGCAACCAATTTTTCTGTACTTGCTCGGACTTCCACCTGAGGCAGGGATGTGCTGACCACCAGACTGGACAGTGTGGGTGGGACTGGAGTAGAGGGAGCTGTAATGGAAACTGGCAAGGAAGGCCCCACTGGAGGATGACTAGGGCACAGAGGAAGCAGTGGAGGAGGGGGCAGCTGAATGTGCCAGCACACAGAGACCGGCCGAGAGCAGCGCACATGCCAGCTGGGCCAAGCAGAGGGTCATTGAACCTTGATTCTGTGAGACCAAAAATCTCTCTCACATCATCACAAACCGAGCTAGTGCGCCTTGCAATCTCAGCCAGCAGGGATTGCGTCATCTCAAGGGTGATCTCCCTGGCCCCAAGGGGGGGGGCATGTTCTGGGTAGAGGCTTTCACAATGGTGGTCATAGTTGCATCAGATGGAACAGGGAGAGAAGGTTGGGTAGATCCCTCCATGGAGCACTGCACATCTTCCTGTGCCTGGCCCAGGGGTGCAGCCTGAACACCCTCCTGGATAACCTCACCAGACCTTGTGCGCTGGCCTTCATCTGCCTACTCCTCCATCACCTCCTCCATCTCTGTGGATGACTCCAAAGAGCCTTCCTCCCTGGATGGTGCCTCCATTTCTGCATTCTTGCCCACGGCCACTGAGGAGCCCCCCAACATACCAACCTCCTGGGATGTACCACCAGCAGCTCCACCTGAGCCAACTCAGCCTCAGATGATGTTGACTCAAATTTGGCTGGCCGGGGTGTGTGCTTTGGTCTGGTGGTTCTGTCCCTTCCCTTCTGCTCCACAGTGATGCCTCCACCCTCTTCAAGAGCTGCAGCAGCTGCAGAAAATTGGGACAAAAAACATTTACATAAGTAATCATTGTCAATGGATGTGTGGCATACACAATACAAACCTACCAAATAATGCATCATGTTTCAACCATGAACTGACACACACATAATGCACACACACATGTATGTGCGCAGGCAACTGCATCGCAAGTGCTTCATGAGTGTAGTGTGAAGGCTAAATCACAGTCATGACAAATGACATTGTACAGTGGCTAACAACACATCCCCAAAAACAGGCAATGCCATCATACCAATGACCGACCAACACAAGAATGACATGCAGCCATGGGCATGGGAAGAGCACCAGGGCACCGGCCCACACAAACACAGTCACCAATGTCTACATGCGACAGCATGACCTGCACACCAATGTCTACATGCAACAGCATGACCTGCAAGCAATCAACATGTACCGCCACAAATATCTGGGAACACATTGCACATGTCATGTGCCAGGCATACAAATATTGTATGTACACACATACACTTGTGTCACAAATGCAGTGGGATACAAGGTCACATCCCTGTCCCGGAGACGTCAATGCATCAACTTGACATACGCAGGCATCAATGCACATGTGTTACTCCCAGCAGATGTGTCTGCATAGATGCACTGTCAGGTGTGCCACACATGGAGTCGTACATCATGCACTTCACTCACATTCCCACAACATTGCATTTGCGCATCTGTCATGTTCCAGCACTTGGTCCATAATCACACACATCATGTGTCCAAGAATAGCAAGTCATTGAAGCGCAATCTGCCAATACTCATGCAAATGCCAGTATACACTGTTTGATGCCACAAATTCCGTCCATTGGCATGAGGCAGCAAGCTGCTGCATCTCACATCACACACAAACAGGATGTGGCATCTGCAAACATGAATGCCACACATATGCAGTAGACCATTGGCCCACATGGGTACTCACCAGCAGCTTCCAGACGACTTCTGCAGGCCAAGAACTGTGAGTGAAGGTCCGGATAGAACCTTTCAAGGACCCGTAGCTCTACCTCTGTGAAGCGGTAGTAGCCTGCACGGTACACCTCCACGGTAGGTTACTTGGCAAGGGCCACCAGCACTTGGAATGGCTACAGGCCTTGAGGCATCCCCAATGTTTCAAGACCGTAGTCTTTGTGCGCTCTGCCAACCATTCCATGTTGATGGCAGCTGTGATATCATCCCAGATCTTCAGCCTGGCGTCATTTCCCAGCTGCGTAGCAGGGGTAAAGAGGGCATCATAGGCACCCAAGACTCAATCCACCCGGATGCCAACTTTGGTGGAGTTGAATTTGGCAGCCCTCTACCTTGACGTGTGGGTGCTGCACTCCTCAGATGACGTAGATGGGGAAGATACGGCACCGTGAGGCAGGTCTGCGTTTCCTGGGTCCTGGGTAGGTGCTGTGGAGCTTTGGTGGCATTGGCAGAGGTGGAAGTCCCGGCAAGTACAGAAGCAGTGGTCGCAGGACCAACAAAAAAGTCCATGCAAAAGTGGGACAGCTAGCACACCAAGACAGTGTTGGTTGCAGGCAGGCACTCACTCTCGAGCATGTACATTGGAGCCTTGCTGGAATACACATCTACATTGCACTTCACATAGGCTGTTCCCTTTTTCATATTACCCAGAACAATAACATGTGTCTGCATTTGTGTCTCAAGGCACATGACTCAAAATGTCCTTCTCTGTCCATGTGCAGGTGAGGATGCACCAGATGCAGAGGAAGAGGAGGAAGAGGAGGAAGAAGAGTTTGTAGTGTGTCAGACCACCAGTGGAGGACAAGGTGTTGTACGCCATGAGAACATACTGGTGCTCCAGATCATCCTCAGTTGTGCTGCAAACCTCTTCAGGCTCTTCAGAATCTTCTGACTTTGATGCTGAACCACATGTGCATGCGTCAAAGAGGGCGAAGGTCAGTGCCCCAATGGGCAGATCAGATGGGGCCCATGAGTTTGCAGCAGTAAAGCTAGCTTCACAAGTCCAGTCAGTGGTGTGTCTCTGTCTGTGGTCGGTACGGCTGCAATGCCACCCTCCCATGAATTGGTGTCAGGTTCTGGGGCTGATGTCCAAGGAAGGGTTGCGGACCTGCAGCCAACGACAGGGGCACCACAGCAACGAGCATGGTCCCTCGCATCTGGCCGCCCTGGGCACCGCACATGTGGTGGATGTGTGCAGGCTGGGGAGACAGTACGTGAGCAGCAGATGTTACGTGCCGCCCTCCAACATGGCAATGTGTTGGACAACATTTCAGAGGACATGGATAAGATAGCCAAGAACATGACCCTACCAGCGGCCCGGGTAGAGCAACAGCTGCAGGTCATGCGGCCCCCATGCCGCTCCCAAAGACTGTGCATGGAGGCCAACATCAGGGCAGATTGGCTGATCTGAGGTGTCTGCAGGAGTACCTGCATGCAGATGCTCGGGCACACAGAGAGACCCTGAGGCGTGAGATGCAGGCCTTGAGGAGTACCCATCCACAAAGAGCTCTCAGCCACAAGGACAGTGCTCAATGAGGAGATTGATGCCTTCTGGCATCAATGTTTGAACAAATCAATGTATCACACATGAGTGCGCATACAGACTCTGCTGCCATTTGTGAGGAAGTGCATGGCGACCTCACCATCCTTACTGTGCTGGTGCATTCAACCATGTCATGTCTGTCCCTTGCCAATGAAGACCAGGCCTTGGCACTGCATGGTATGGGTCCACCACCACAACCACCTGCATATCACCCACAGGATGGGGGCCCAGCACAGACCAGCCACCTGGACCACCATTGCCGAGAAGTGCATGAATTCATGGAGGGGATTTTTTAAAAATTTTATTTTGATTCCATTCATGTGAATATTGACATATGCCCTCCCCCCTCCAAGGTGGAGCTCCTTCACCCCAGTCTAGGATGGACGTTTCATGTTTTTTTGGAACATGGCCCCGGTGGGGTTGGATTTTGTTTTTTTTGTTTTACCCCTTGATTCAGCAGGGTCACTTTTTTCTTCTTTTTCAATAACCCTTGCCAGGATGTTGGAATGTGTTGTTTTTGGCACATTCCGAGGTGGACTTATTTATATTGTGTCCCTTGAGAGGTGCTGTTGCCCTCTCAAAGGCGTGATGAATGCATGATTGTCAACTATGACTGGGGAAATTCAATGACCAATGTGGTTGCAGTGATCCTGATTCTTCCGCTGACTGCACTCCATGTGAGGTCCACCCTGCACCCTTACACATCCCTAGTCCCCATGCCCTCTGACAGGCACTGGCCCTCCTTTGATGATTTTGGAGGTACAGTTTCCGGTGGCAGTGATGAAGGAATCACATCATGCCAGCTCTGTCAGCAGGTAAGCATGTGCACTGCGCCTCGTGCTGTGTCTGTATTATAGGTCACCATGGTCTTTGCATGCATGCCACATTTTTGTTGGCTGAGGGCATAATCCTTCAGTCACTGTTAATGTCTGTGCAGATTTGTGTCTGTACACATGCAAGTATGTTTGTGCAGTTACACTTCTATGTGGGTACATTGCTTTGGTGGATGCACTTTCACAATTGTGGCATTTAATGGAAGTGTTTTAGCAGCATTTGTCACACTTTAGCCTTTGGCAGTATTTCCAATATTCTGGATGTTCATACTAATTTGCGGAATGCACTCTCTATGCATCATCATCCTCTCACATTCATGATTCATTCATGACTGTGTATTTTGGTTATCCAACACTTCCTCACTGCCTGTTTTGATGTATCCTTACTGCCACCCTTCTACTCCCTTTGGCACCATGTTTCATACTGGGAACTGCAGGAGTACTCCATGTCCACACTACTCTTTAAACTGTGCAACTCCCCACTCCCTTATCCACTCACATGACTTGCCCTGCCACTATTCCACATGTCCACACACGTCCATTGTGAGGTCTTGTCATCCTCAGCTGCACTTCTTCATTGCATAGCCTATGGGGACACTGTTCTGGGGCTTTGTGTATATTGAATACACAGGACAGGTTTGTCACACTTGCTGCATGTAGGGTTGTAAAAATATATGCATGTGTACCCTGAATGGACATCATCACTCTGTGTCCTGTCTCCCTCTTGCACTCTGTCATCCTTCAACACTGGGTGGGCCATGCCTATTTCCTTATTCCATGAAGGAGTTGTCATGATTGTCCAGTACCTTTATGTTGATGCAATGCATGCCTTTGCATTTTCCAAATGTTTTATTTAGCTGAGATCCAGGGAATGCAATCCAGGTGGTTACCCTGTCCAGGTAAGTGAAGGGTTGTGGTTGGCCGCAGGGAGTCTGGCACTGTGTGGGGCTGTTTTTCTTTTACTTTATTGTGGTGATCAGGTCCAGCTTTATGGGTGCATGTGACACATACTAGGTGGGGTGACAAACCTTGTTTGGTGTGGGTGCTGGGAGTTGGTGGTTGTCCAGTTTCTGTGTGAATCTTGGTATTTATTGAAAATTATTGATACATCAGTCCTGAGTTGTTTTAGTACATGTTGATTTAATGTACTAAAGAGAACATGAGCAACTTGGGCCATGTGAGGTGAAATAAAGAGCCAACGCGCGTTTCGACCGTAGTCTTTATCAAGGCAGAAGATGGGTGAGTTGGCTCACAGTGGAGCATGGAAAGGGCTGTGTCAGGGTGGGAGTCAGCCAAGGGGGTTTGGGGGGAAAGTGGCAGCAAAATCATCAACTGACACACGTTTCATGGGTTGGATAACCGAGATGGTAGGTGGCAGTGCTGGAGTTGGCTTGGCCTAAGGGGTAGAAAGGGTGAGCTGGGAGGAATGGAGAAAGTGATCACTCCAGGAGAGAACAGTGGTGAGGGGGATCAAAAGAGGAAGGTCTGAAGAGATCAGAACATCCATAGTGTGCGCTGCAGAGTGAGTTGGGCCAGAGGGGAGAATAGAGAGTGAGAGAGAGTGAGAGAGAGTCACAGAGGTTGCAAAAGAGTCCAGGGTAAGGACAGGAAGCATCCAGGGGGAGGGAGGAAAGCAATATCCCTCCCTAAACATCTCCCAAGGAACAGATGGAGACAAAGAACTCAGAGGATCCTCCAGCTGCTCCAGAACTGGTACCCAGCCAGCATACAGCGTGCCCTGGTAGGCTCTGCAGCAGGCTTCCTGGATAGGAAGTGCCAGAAGGTCAAAGCAGCTGCATGCAACACACTCCTCAGCTTTGGGCCATCTGCCTTAAAGGACAACACAAGCCCATTGAAGAAGCTGGAAAAAGTGCCTCGATGAGCATCTACCGACGTCCAACTTAAAGGAAATATTCGAGCCAGTCAAGTTCCTCAAGCTGCAACCAGCTGCAACACTAACCATTATCAAGCCGTAGTTGCTTAAAGACATCCAAGATGTCTTGACCAGTGCTTCAGAACCACCGAACAGCATTGATACCATTCCTGACCCCGAACTGCCAGCCAGCCTGCAGTCGTTCATCCACCTTTGCTCGCCGAACTGTCTTGCTTCCTGATACCTGCAGCTGACACCTTTCTCGAACTCTGTCATAGAAGTCTGCAAGTCGCCCTGAAGTCGACTGAACCCTGTCGAGCACCAAGAACATATACAGCTAAAAGTACATTGTGGTTCTGTCCCCCTGCTCCTTCCCTGAAGGCACTTAGAGATATGTTAAGACCCATTGCTCCCTTTGTGCTGAACCCAAGAATCCTTAAACTGTTGTGGTTATTAACCATACCAACTACGGTTGGGTCATTATCCAGAGTGCATCCCTTTTCCTTCTTTAAAACTGTCTGTGTTCTGCTTTCCCTTACAGGGTGGGTTGGTTTTCTTAGTGTTGCTAGAAGTGTATGTTGGGATATAAATAAAGTAGATATTGCAGCCTAGACTGGGCAGTTCCTTTTTATCATTCGGTAATAATTGTATTTTTGTGTGTTGCAACTAACCAACGATCCATGGCCTTTGGCAAATAAGCCTGCCGTTCTATCTTTGTTACCAAAATTGGACACAGAGGTTTATAATTTGCTAGTTATTGCAATCTGTTCGGGTCCCTTCAGGTACATTAGAGGTGTGGGGCTGATTGATGGTTTCGAAACCGAGATTCACTCTTGGACCACTGGTACCCCAGAAGTTTTTTCGTCACAATTACCATATTGTGGCTTTATCGTCAAGCACTCCCCTTCCTTCAGGACAGGTTCGTTTTTGTGCTTTATAAGCTTTTAAATAAATTGCATGACTGCCCCGTGTCAGTGGCGAGCACTAACCTTATTGACAATCCACCTGGGCAGCAATAAAATAATGTCCTTAGGCAACCTTCTGTAGCATGTTTCTTGGGTGGTAGTTCTCCTCCATTAAACCTCAGACTTTATACCTATGTTTGATATAAAAAAGCCTAAAATGTCTCCAATTTTCAAATCATTCTGGTCAGCTCATCACGTTGATTGGTTCTTCTCAATTATTGCGTGAACACACACCCTGATATATACTAGCAAGGAATCGGTCTGGGGATACGTGTTGATATTGCGGAGTAGGTTTAAACTATGAATTACATTGGTTAATAACTGCAACCCTTGCCTAGCAGTTCCTGTGCCACCCTGATCAAAAAGGCATTGCCAGTGGCAGTTAGAAATGTGTGGCACTCAGGGGAATACATTTCAATGTAGCAAAAACAAGAGCATTCTCTGTTTTTATAAAACATAAAATGCATTGAGTGGAAAGCTGGATGCTAGAACATGCTGCTTTGTTTAAGGTATGTATGGTTTTCAAGGAAACACATGTCTTCCTGAAGGTGGAGCAGACCGAATCTCTCGGAGTGTCACTTTTCACCAGGGCATTGGTTTTGCTGTTGCAATGATGCTGGGTGAATCTTTCTTTTCAAACATTACGTTTACACAATACAGCAATTAAAGGATAGCACTATTGATGTACAACCCTGCTCTGGTACTTAGGGAAATACTTTTAACTGTATTGAAAAGGGAATTCCATATTGCTCCAGGCCTTTGTGTTGCTTGCATTCTAGTACATAGACAGCAAAGAAAATGCAATGGCATACCTGTGTGCAAAGACAAAAACACCTGGACAAGATAAACCAACATGAGATGCCTGGCTTTTAGTCCTATTGAATATTGATTTAGTAAGTGTGTGTATTCCCAAAAATGTATATATTCAAGAGAGTAATTAATACACATCTTCAATACACATTTCATACATTTAAAAACTAAGCGACATTTAAAACGTGCTTTCAGGAAACAGCTCAGCTTCCCACACACGTGGGTTGGAAATGTCTGTGTGGTGAAGATCTCGCCTCAGAGATGTGCACAATGCTCAGTCACCTAATAGGACCTGAACCCTTTTTGAAGGCTGATACATTGAGTGTCATTACATTGAGAACTAATTACACCTTTTGGTGCATGTTAGGCAGAAACCTGTGCAGTTCCCTTGGGAGCACTACAGAAGATTAGGACTACAGGTGAGGGCAATAAATCCCCTTTGGTATCAGTTTGTACCACAAAGATTTAGTTGGTAGCTGTGGCTGAGCAGTCAGACTTATCTCAAGAGGGAGATGAGCAGTATTCAAGGTTTACACAATAGGTCTACAGTACCATGGCACAAGGAAACACTGACCAAAGCTTTGTATTAAAAAGTATATATATATTTATTTTATACACTTCTAGTAAAACACATTTATCACAGTCATCAAGCAAGTTAAAACAAGTCAAAGAAAAAAATACAGACTCCCTAGTTAAATTGTAGACCAAGTGAACCAGAGTGAAAACTGAGCAAAACGCCACAGTGAAAACCACAGTGAAAACCACACACAATACTGTTATTGTTATGGATACTCTAGCAATTTCTCACAAGGGAGGGAAAGCACTAGTTATACAGAACTATCTTTTTACACACCCTAGCAACACTTCCCATAAGCTTGTGAACCAGTTTAAGCAAGATAGTGCATCAGTATAGAAAATACTTAAATGAAAACTGAGCAAAATGGCATTTCACAAGGTTTAGAAAGGGGAAGAAAAGGGTAGTTATAAGAAGTAGGTACACCAACACAGTTCTAGTTGAGAAACAATCTAAAGAAGGCAGTTCTAACAAATGTAGCCAGGGTCAGTAGGCCTGTGCCAGAATCAGTGGTACAGGGCAAGGGCCCAGGAGCAAAATGTTCTTGTAGCTGCAGTCAGGTCTTTGGATAACGATTTCAAAAAGGTGGATGCAGAAGGTGAAAGACAATGTTAAGAGATAGGGGCGGCCAACCCAACAGGCAGGTAAAGGATTTAAAACACATTTAGCTCTATCACGCAGAAAGAGTGGCCTGGCGGAACAATGTACCTTAAAAATGAAGAAGTGGCTCCTACGGTGGCGGTTGTTCCTGGTAGTTCCTGCAGTTTGGGGGATCCAGCAGAGGAAGAGAGGCTCTCGTCGTGGAGGAAGGTTCGAGTTACTGCACTACCCAGGGATGAAACCAGCCGCGGTGATGTCCGACGAATAAGAGGTACGCTCCTTTAAATCACGGTCCGGGTGGACGGGTGCCTGGCTATCCGGTCTCCAAGTACAGGGTACTGGCGATTCGACCAGGGCAGGTCCAGGAAGGCGATTGGCAAACTGGTTGGCCCCACCAGCTCAAGGGAAGAAGGCTATTTCAGATGAAGATGTTCTCTCGTGGTGTGGAGAAAAGTGGTGAGACGCTGCAGCATGGCTTCACCAGTGTTTCAGTCATTGCAGTGGTCTTTGGCTTCTCTCCTCTTCGGTTTCTAAGTTCCAGTGGCGACGTGTTGCTCTTCCAGTCCTCAGGACCCTGCTTTTATGCAAAAAGAGCCCCATTCATACAGCCTAGTTGTTACTCACACAGTGGAGTGGTCATCCTTGGCGGGAGACCCTCCAGCCTATCAGGATAGAGTGCAACATGGGTTGCTGAGGTAACCCTCTCCAGGGGTCCTACTCCCCCTCCCACACAATGGACCCACCCCAGACTCAGTGGTGCCGAAAGGAGGGCTTCTTGGCAGAAGCCCGCCAAAAGGATGAACAAAGGATCCCCGACCTGGGCTAGGAGTTTAGAGAAAGACACGAGAAAGAAGTTATATTAAAGTTCTGGCAAATAAAAACTACTGGAGTAAAGTACATTTTAAAATACACCGGAGGTATGTTAGAGGCTGTCAGAAAAAGTGGTAACCTCGAACAATGGGAAAATCCCATAGGGATCTATTCGCGGTCGAATATTTACGGTAGTAACCACAGCCACCAGCCAGACACTTTTGAGAGAGGGACTGTACGGTACCCTCTCAAAAATGAACATAAGGGAAAAAACTATTAACCCCTTCAAGTACCTCCATAGTAAGATGGTTTGTACTGGTTTAGTTCATAAAAATTGACTAGTAAAGTCAATTGGGACTTTACATGCCCTGGGAGACAGTAGTCAGCCCCAGGTTATGGAGTCTATGTTTGGGGGTCGCTACAACACCCCTGTGTCACTGCACTGAGGGTGCTGTGTAACACATGTGAATAAAGATGGTTCCTATGGAGGTGGGAAAACCCCATAGACATTAAACACAAAAATAGCCTAGAACACACATAGCAAAAAATGCCTAAGAGTGGGGAAACGAGTCTCACTCTTAGGAGGAGAAAAGAAACAAACCCTTCAAATCCAGCAAAGCTGCTGGGGGACTCTATAGGTAAGGGAAATTAGCCATAGAAGGAGAATTCTCCCTAACACTTGCCCCCCCCCCCCCAGACTAAGGGACAGGAGGATCTAATCCACTCCTGGATGAGTCTCTTACCTCTAGTCGGTTATAAACATCCTAGAGAGACCATCAGCATTTTGGTGGTGACATCCTGACCTGTGCTCAATGGTAAAATCAAACCCTTGCAGGCAGATTGACCATTTTAGCAGTTTTGGATTTCCCCTTTCATTTGCATTAACCTCTCAAGGGTTGGTGGTCGGTTTGAATGATGAAAGTAGATCAATACAAGTATGGTCTAAACTTCTTCAAAGCCCACACAATGGCAAAACATTATCTCTCAATAGTTTCCCACCTTGTTTCAGGTTCCTTCAGTTTCCTACTGATGAAGCAAATGGGGTGCTCCCTACCTTTCTCATCCAGTTGACTGAGTACTGCACCTATACCTATATTGGAAGCATCTGTTTGTACAATGAAGGGTTGGTAGTAGTCAGGAGCTCTGAGAACTGGAGCTTGACAAAGGGCTTTCTTCAGGCTTTCAAAGGCCTGATTGCACTCCTCATTCCATTTGATGTTTTTAGGGAACTTAGGAGAAGAGATTATATTCAGTGGAGAAGCTATGGATCCACAGTTCTCAATTAAATTCCTGTAATACCCAGTGAGGCCTAGGAAGGCTCTCACCTGGGTTTGAGTAGAAGGGGTTGTCCAATTTTTCACAGCTTCAATCTTGCTGAGCAAAGGCCTTATTTCCCCACCTCCTACCTCATGCCCAAGGTAGACCACTTTACTCTGGCCAATTTGGCATTTGCTTGCCTTGATGGTCAGATGGGCCTGCTCAAGAGCCTGCAAAACATATCCTAGGTGGTCAACATGTTCTTACCAAGTAGGGCTGAACACTGCAATGCCATCCAAGTATGCCATGCAGAAGTCCTCCATCCCATTCAGAACCTGATTAACCATCCTTTGGAATGTAGCAGGTGCATTCTTTAATCCAAAAGGCATAACCTTAAATGGGTATAAGCCAACTGGGGTGGAGAATGCAGTTTTCTCCTTGGCATGGTCAGTCAGGGCTATTTTCCAATAGCCTGACGTGAAGTCAAATGTGCTGAGGAACTTGGTGGAACCAAGTCTATCCACCAGCTCATCTGTCCTTGGCAAAGGATGGGCATAAGTCTTAGTGACTGCATTAAGGGCTCTATAGTCCACACAGAATCTCAACTCCTTGGATCCTGCTTTTGGTACTAACAGAACTGGGCTAGACCATGGACTAGTAGAGGGCTCAATTACCACGAGATCAAGCATCTTGTTGACCTCTCCTGTGATGTGGGTTCCTACATTTTCTGACATCCCGTAGCCCCTGCTTTTGACAGGTAAACAGTCACCAGTATGGATATCATGCTGGCCCCAAGGGGTCAAGCCTGGTGCTAGAGAAAACAGAGGGGCACATTGTTTTAACATAACTTTGCACTCCGCCTGTTGCTCAGGGGTCAGATTAGAAGAGTGATTTACTCCTTCTATTTTCTCATCTAAAGGTTTGCCTCTGAGGAGGTCAGGTAGAGGTTCACTCTCCTCCTCCTCTTGAGCTGAAGCTAGAAGCAGAGCTCCCAGTTCTGGTCTCGAGACATACGCTTTTAGACGGTTGGTGTGAAAGACTCTAGGAGCCTCCTTAGGATTGCCTAGGTCCACCAGATAGTTCACCTCCCCAAGTTTATCCACAATCTTGAAGGGTCCCATTCATTTGTCATGCAAGGCCCTCTGCCCTGTTGGGACCATAACAAGAATTAGCTGGTCTTGAGCGAACTCAACCATGTTGGCCTTCTGGTCATGCCAATGCTTAACCAGAGCCTGACCTGCTTTCAAGTTATCACTTGCCTCAGCCATCATGTGTGACATTCTCCTCCGGAGTCCTATCACATAGTCAGTGACTCTGACTGGTGTGGGGGAAGGAGCACTCTCCAACCCCTCATTGATCAGGGCCAATGGACCTCTGACCGGATGGCCATAGAGAAGTTCAAAGGAACTGTAAACCACTCCCTCCTGAGGGACTTCTCTATATGCAAAGAGAAGGCATGGCAGTAGAAGATCCCACTTTTTCATAAGGGGGTCCTCTAAAGCTCCTATCATGCTCTTCATGGTTCTGTTGAACCTTTCTACCAATCCATTTGTCTGAAGGTGATATGCTGTTGAGAATGTGTAGGTAACTCCACAGTTTTTCCACATGGCCTTCATGTAGTGGGACATACAATTTGACTCCCTATCGGATATTACCTCCTTAGGAAACCCAACCCTGGTAAAAATACCAAGGAGGGCCTTAGCCACAGCCTGAGCTGTAACAGTCCTCATAGGAATTGCCTCAGGGTACCTAGTAGCATGGTCTACTAAAACAAGTATAAACCTGTTGCCTGAAGAAGTTGAGGATCAAGGGGACCAACAATATCGATTCCTACCCTCTCAAATGGTACTCCCACCACAGGGAGACGCACTAGGGGTGCCACGTTCTTGGAGCCACTTTTACCAGAAGTTTGACAAGTGTGGCAACTCTTGCAATACTTATCTACCTCAGCCCCCAATTTAGGCCAATAAAAGTAGAGAGAGAGCCTTTCCTTGGTCTTCTTGAAACTCAAGTGACCAGCCAAAGGTATCTCATGGGCTAGTTGCAAGAATTGGCATCTGTTCTCCTGTCTCTTGTAGTCTCCAGGGATTGACTTTGGCAGTTCACTATAGAAGAGGCCATCTTCCCAGTGTAACCTATACTTCCCAGGCTCTTGCCCTTCAAGCTGAGAAGCTGCCTGGTGGCGAAGACGTTCCAGAGTTGGACATTCTCTTTGTCCCTTACTGAAGTCTGCCCTGTTGGGGCCACCTTCTGCCAGTAAAGACTGCAGTTCAGGATGGTCCACAGGGTCAATATTTCCAATGACTTCCTGGCCTCCTACTAGATCTGAACCTTCATGCTCAAGTTCAACCACACAGGGTTGTACCCAGCTCTCAGCCTCAGCTGGAGGAGGAAACACAAAAATAGCCTAGAACACACATAGCAAAAAATGCCTAAGAGTGGGGAAAAGAGTCTCACTCTTAGGAGGAGAAAAGGAACAAACCCTTCAAATCCAGCAACGCTGCTGGGGTACTCTAAAGGTAAGGGAATTTAGCCATAGAAGGAAAATTCTCCCTAACAGTGCAGGGCTGAGAAGTTTAAGTACTCCGTAATGCTGGACTACATAAATAGTTGCACTAGGTTTAGTATGGGACTAGGTCTGTAACATATGTTCATTTTGTGTCAACGCTATTAGCTGAGTAAACCTTTAGGGCTATTCACATTCTGGCACTACGTCTGTACAGTCATTCAATGTATATCTTGCTGTTTATATGTTTCTTTCGTATGTACAACTTGTACATTCACTGTATTCCTGATTATTTCTTGTAACACTGTAACATTGTAACTTAAGCTTTGCATCTGTGGTAACTGCTGTGCCCTGTTACCTCCGGGTCTGG
Organism: Ambystoma mexicanum; assembly: GCF_040938575.1. Lineage (NCBI taxonomy): Eukaryota > Metazoa > Chordata > Amphibia > Caudata > Ambystomatidae > Ambystoma > Ambystoma mexicanum. The sequence continues at coordinate 363,842,051 of NC_090934.1, read as the reverse complement.
TGCGCATTACAAATGAAATAAACAAACAAACAAACCTGCAGACACAAGCCTGTTCAATCCATGACATTGCATTGAACACGTGTGTGTGTGCAGGTTTGCATTGGATACTGTGCCTTAAAGTAAGAGGGGCACACAGGATGCAACTTTGCAACATAAGCTCACTTGGCCAATGCTGACAGTGCTTCGACATGGGAGACCCTACTTGCATCGGATGACTATGTATGGCATGTGAGGCCATACCTGCCATACGATGGCATTCCCTAAACATATGACGTTACGTTGGCATTTCACGGTACTTGTACCTACAATGTTTCCCATGTGTATGCCACTTGCATATCATGACAACACCCATTACATTTCATGACAGTGTCCTACATAATATACAGCTAGTAACTGAAATATTCGAATGCCTACTTTAGAAACTGTTCATTATTTGAGTAATGTTTGTGTATTGTAGGTATTTTTCATGACTGATGCCTTGTCCTGTGATGTCATCAGGTTCAAAAAATCATATGACTGCCCTTGTTGTATTTAAATTCTAGCCACAGTTCATGCGTCTGAGTGAGCAATGTCGCTTCCAATCACTCTGCCATTTTGGTAATATAACATAACTGTTTTACACATATACTGTATTGTTGCATCATGTTCAACACATGCAGTTTACAAGGCAGTTAGTTAATTGTGGAAAGATACTCCTGTTAGTCACTTGTTGTGTTTAGGATTCTCGCGATGCTAGGCCACAGTTAGTAGTATATGGTCGAAAGGCCACTATCACTTAGTTATATTCCCTCAAAGGTTTCCCATTTATTGGAAACTAATTGAGCTTCAGCCATGCGAGTATGTCCTTCAGACACGTACGCACGAATCCAAGGATTATGGTGTTAAAATACTGTATACAATCTTGAGGAGGTTGCCTAGTTTGCGATTGACTGACTCACGCGCCATATTTCTGAAATACATCATTATGATAATAGAACATGTTTTTAAAAATGCATTTTCTCTTATCTGCTTAACGAAGGTAAGGAGTGGGGCGGAGGAGGTCTGGGTTGTCGTGTATTTTGGGATACGATGCAGGGAGGGATTTGGGGGAGTAAGGGAGAAGGAGGTGGTTGCATGGGAGACAATGGAGTGGGGGGGGGGGAGCCTGGAGGCAGAACGGAGTTTAGGGAGCGGGGGTCCCCTGCAGAAAATAAGAGAGAGACGGGGATGAGAGTTGTCAGAGTGGGGAGAGGGAGAGAACAGAGGTTACAGGAGCGCCCCCTGCATTAGGTATGACAAAATGTGCAGAGGCATTGGTGGAGAGGCAAGCAGTGAACAATGTCTCATTGTATTGGGATTGCCGGGCCCAGGAATATGGGTTTTGGAAAACCCGGACTGCAATGAGACAATGTGGCACCAATGTGGACACCTCAGATACCAGTTGTAGCACCATGTTTGCAGTTCCTGTACATATTGTGTCCCATAAGTTGATGGGATGCACTAGCCAATATACAAAGGCTGATTTAAAGGTTATAATGTAGTCTGCATTGATGGTACTAATGATGGGTTTCTCTGCAGATATACGAGTACTTTGAGTTGGCAAATGTGATTCTTCAGAGCTGTTTTAGGAGTGTTCATTGAGGTGGCCACTCACAAGTCTGGACTTTAGGGGCCAGTCTAGTGGAAGGGTGCTTAGAGGAACCAGACTTACATTTGGAAGCCCTTCTAGAAGAGGAAGCTTGCGTTTCAGGAGTTGTATTGAGTGAGTGAACATAGTGGAAAAATATGATTGTCCAGGGGCATGGATTGAGGTAGGTATGGAAGTGGTCATGCAAAGTTGAGGTGTGATGTGAAGACTGGCGTTGGGGGAAATATTTACAGTACAGTGCCCCGTTGTGAACTGTGATTCAGGATTGTTGAGGCAGTAGGCAATAGGGCAGTAGGATCAGATGTTGGGAAAATAACCGTGGAAAATAGGGAAGTGAAGGAGACCACTGAGTAAGCTCTTGGGAAGTCCAATTAATTGAAGGCTTCAGCTTTAATCAATGTCTAATTCAACTGCAGCATGAGGTGGGGCCAAATCTTGCAGTTATTGACATGGTGGATCTGGGTTGTTGTGGCAGAGATGAAGGCAGAAAGATGCCTGTGACTTGCCTTATTTGTCCACAGGGTTCTGGCTGGGGGTCAGGTTTAGATGTTATCAGGAGGAAGAGGTAGGAGAAGACTGATTCTAGGTGTAGCATAATTGGAAAAAAAGATGACGGTTATGGAGTGCATGTTATGTTTTATGAGTCTGCATAATTTATGTGAGAACATGAGCACGTTTTCTGGATGAGTGACTATTTCCAACGGAGAAGTACATTTTGTGTGACTGTTAATTTTGATTGCTGTAAACTCTTAGTGTGCATTTTGTTGAGCGTTATGGTGTGCACATAAATTCAATGCACAAAGAATTTTGCAAAGTTTCATGTCTCACGTCGACGTCACACACCTTGGTCCCTACTTTCTTGAAATAACTGCTCATGTCAGTAGAGAAAACCTGGGAATTTTGCCTCAATGAGAGTTGTTAAAAGCAAAAACTTCATGTACATGCAGTTTGACACTAACTCAAAATAGGAGGTCATGGGAATGAATGTATGTATTTATGGGACTGTGTGAAGACTCAGGCTCTCATTACGAGGTAGGAGGTAAGGGATTACGGGCACCGGTAAGGGTGCCGGTGCCGGTAATCCCTTACCTCCATATTCCGAGGTCCCTTAGCGGGTCCCTTCCTTAAAGCCTGGTCTGACCAGGTGTTAAGGACGGGACCCGCTAAGGGACTTCAGAGCTAATAACGGTACCGCAAATTGCAGTACTGTTATTAGCTACTTCCCCATTCCCATTGGGCCCTACGAGGGCTCAAATGGTAAGGGAGAATGGTTCTCAGAATGGGGACTTACCTGGTCCTCCAAGGTTGGAATGACCCGGTAAGTACCCATTCTGAGAACCCGGACCCGGTATCCGGTAAGGGGGTAGCCATGGTGCTAATAGCACCATGGTTAACTCCTACCGCATAATGAGGCCCTCAGTCCGCTTTGAAACACTTGTGTATGGGCGCACTATAATTCAAATATCATATCATAACAGTGCATCCCTGACCACTCACCTGATTCCCAAATGGGCACGGTCCCCAAAGGGCCATCTACCCAGCTGCTGGGCTTGCCCTGATAGAGACTCAGTTGAATGTGCAAAGCGTGCCAAGCACTACAGAAGAATAAGTCTTCCACCCCTGCTACAGGGTGTACATGTTCACCCCGGACCGACCTCACTGGAGAGCAGGTTTATAGACTCCACACCTGTGGCTGAATGTGGCAACATATTTCTGAGGTTGGAGCACATGCCCTATGTTCACATATTCAGGAAGAGTTGGATAAGCATCTACTGCATGCACGTACCCTTTAACAATACGGTGATTGGAATGGCGAGGTGATCCTAAAAGTCCTTATTAATAAAAAGTATAGAATATGCAGACTCCACTGGGACATCAGGTCAATCCTCACCTCAGCCACCAACTGATCTCATTCCAAGGAATCCAATCCATACAACTTCCTACATTCCAGGAATCCGCACTTATGGTGCCCGCCTGACAAGATACCATAGCACGCAACACGCATCCAGATTTCTTTTAACAAAAATGCCCAACAGAAAATCCAGTAGATGCACAGTTTTGGCACCATTGCACTTCTTCTAAGATCTTCGCTGTCTAGCAAATGATCCCACGTCACTGGGACACCTTCTTCCAGTTCAGGGATTTCAATAATGTCCAGGACTATGGTGTGGTGTCTCCGCTGACATAGAGTCCTCTGACAACCTTACCTTTGTCCGATGCCCATGGAACATTATCTCCCTCACCATTGTTTCTAGGATGCCTTGAATTAAGCAATGTTTGGCAGCTCACTACTCTTACACTGTTCCGGAGCCTACTGTCCGATATTTGTATACTATCATCCGTGATGGCACTCTTCAACTGGGGGTGCACAGACCTTTGGGCAAAGGTACCCTCATTATATCACCTTCACTAACATTCAACTTTTTGTGTCAATCCGTTCAAGATACTGTACAGTGTTGTCATCCACCAACTTCAAGTCTACTTTTAACACATTAGTACGATTGAGCAAAGCCAGGCCTTCTCGTGTGTTGTGCTTGAGCCTGCATAATAACTCAGATAGAGATATGCTGTTTGTGGAATGCAGGTGGAGCAATGGTCTGTAAGCTTTTGCCTCATTACCTACTTTCAAATCATTATCTCACTCAGTGTCCCAGTTATACTCTCTTTGATTACACAAATGAACCTTTCTGTTCCTCAGTTTGATTCAATAAATATTATGGTGGGAAACCCTTCCCTCATAAAAATAAAATAAAATCCAGTGACCTTATCTCATGACGGATTCTGACCTCTTTCCACCCATCTAATATTCTCCAACTACAATATGTGCAATAACTCCTGATGGCCCTTATAATATTTATTATATCCTTGCCCATGGTAGCGTGTGGACTGTAAAGTATGTTGTGGGTGTGGCATGCCGGTAACACTCACTTTGCCACTATTTTCTTGCACTGCACACTTGCTAACAACACTTTTCTCCTCAGAGTATCGACAAGCTGACAGAAAATGCTTCTTTAGTAGTTGCTTTGTTTTTGTTTTTAATCAATCTTTTATTACACACTTAACACCAGAGGTCAGTCTCTAAGTGCAGGACCAGGATTCAAACGTGAGTTTCTTTGTACCGTCTTGATTCCAAGGCACACTAGTTGGCCCTGAGCTATCCTCCCAGCTCAGTTATCATTTGATAACCACCATGGACAAGGTCCACATCACAGGTGCACGCTCCCTTTGAGGGCATCATTTTGCACCCCCTCCTAACCATGCTGCCATGCGCATGAATCTCTTCTCCAGCTGGCCCTATATCCTTGGAATCCAATGGTTTTGCAGATTCTTTGCACGTGGTTTTAGACCTCAACAATTCTCTGAGGACAATCAACTGAAGGTTTTGCTGCATGGCTGCTTGAGTTTGGATCCCATCCTCATCACAAAATTGCAATGACAGGTGGTAGGCAATAGGATTTCCTTTATGGAATATCAAGTACAGACTATGCAGACCCACTTTGGATTCCCAGTCCATCCTCAGGTCAGTCCCCCACAGACCTCTTTCCATAGTCAACCTTCCAACCAACTGCATACATTCTAGGTACCCGAACACATGGCACCTGCCTTATGGGATCCCTTGCCACAGTGGCCTTTGTAAGGTTCCTGCAAGTTACAGTATGTGACAGGAGATTGTTCATTGCATCCCTCTGCCACCAGCAATGGGGAATCAGGCCTCTGTGTCAAATGGGTAAATTCCGTTGTTGTGGGTTTGTCATTTTTGTGATCTTTGTCTTTTTTTTTTACGGGATATACATTTTTATGTATGATGATTATCTATTAAGTGTTGTGATGGGCATGTGTGGTATATTCCATGGATAATTACTCAGTTAACTGTGGTGGTGGTGTTAGTTTACTGTAAATGTTGTGTTTCGGTCAGTTCTACGATGCATTCTGTGCACACTGCCACCGCGCGGAACTGTAGATTTTGTCATTATGGCTCCTTATTGCTGTTGGTGGCTAGTGGTAAAATTCTACTTTCTCGTTCCCGATGAGATGAAACTGTCCACTGTGAAGCTGGGCTGTAGAACTTAATAGGTCTTAATATCAAACAAGACACCAACAAAGGCAGGAGCATTTTGTAATCACTGTTGGTGGCGAGTGTGTTTCTGCACATACGGATGCACTGGCAAAGAGGAATGGGATTGATTCTTTTCACTAGCAAGCCCCTTTAAAAACTATCTCCACTCCGGTAGGGTGCTGGGTTTTCCCTAACAACTCACCTGGACCGGATAGACTTGTAGGGAAAGGCAACGTTTCTCTCTTAACCATATGTCAACGTTGTGAATTATAAAACAACGTAGTAACCTTTTTTTCTTCCCAGAATAATTTCATTTTAATCTGTTCCTCACACATGCGCATTTACGCCCATCGCCTGTGCCACACTCATTAGAGTCTTTCTCCTGTCTACCTGAGATGTAGGTCCTTGCCCTGTCCAATCATATCTTCATTGCAATCAGTCAGTGGCACCGCCCCCTCTTCGACCAGTCCTCTTCACTGCAGCTTCTGACTGCAGAGCCGTTCCTCATAATAGAAAAGCCAACAGCGAAAGGAAAAATAGATTTCCGGTAAAAGCAATACATTCTTAAGTAGGACTGTTTCCCAAATCTGCATCTATTTTAATAAGGAGAACCATTCCACCTTACATTTAACAGAAAGTATTTCAAGAGAAATGTTGGGGTGGCCACCAATTTAATGGTTGGTGCCTCTATCATTTATTGTGAGAGTCTTATTTTAGTGAACAGAAGTTTCTGATGCTGGCGAAAGGCTGTTCTAATCCCATTGTCAACATGCAGTAGTGTAAAGCAGGCACCGAAGAGGTAAGTAATCCAGTTTCAAAGCCTTAAGTGCAACTAGCCAACCTACTGTTCCGCTGTCCCAGACTGTTTTTAATTTCTTTTAACATTTGCATTATACACATTTAGTTAAAAATGCAACCATGCAAATAACACCATGAAATAAAATGTCACAACCAAGAACAACGGAACCAAGAGATATTGTAATGGCATTAGGTTCAGAGAGTAATATTTCAAGTCAAAGGTAGCATGAACACAATCATTAAATTAAATGAATGCGGGCAATTGTAGGGCAGGAAAACAAGAAAGGGATAACAGAGAGTTATGGTGTGGAACGATGGAATGAAAGAAGTGAACGTGGGGTCATGTGTGAAGGGGGGACACAAAGAAGGGAAATGCTCTCCTAACCAGAAGACCCACGGCCATCAACTGCAGCACTCCAGGAAACCTCCCCAGATTCCCTCAAATTTATATTCACAGTTCTGCCACCCTGTGCGTTTTCTTGTGCACACCTAAAGGAACATTTCCTAGTAACCAAAGGTCCAGTCAAAAGGAACTCCCTCTCCCACAACCCCGAACCTTTTATTTTTTTCATCTAAAGCCAATGTCAACAGCTCCTGTTACACTTTCCCTTGGTCCCCAGTATGAGATTGATTCTTAATAAATTCTCTCTCCAAAACTGCTCTATGTTTGGACATTTACTGTTTGTGGGAGAGATGCCTGTGAAGAATTGCAAGACCAACCCCTATCATGTGAGTGCAACCCCAACTTGAGGTTTCTTGCTGAAGTCCTTTGGGACCCCACACTCTTTGCTGAATATAACATAAACTGTCATGAATCGTCGACCCCCAATGGCCATGCATGTCCCTTTACCCCCCACTCATCTCCCAAGTCTGCTGTTGGTTGGACTGGACCAATCATTTGTCTTTAATACCGCCCAAAAACTCACATAAACATCAACAAGCCCATACTTGTCTTCTTTCCAGCCGGGGCTATTCCCTCAGTGCTGATGTCCTCTGTTCCATAATTGCTCCAAGACTTTCCCTCAATATATCATATCTTGCTCTGTGTCTCTCAGCTACTCTCTCTCTCCATCAGCTTGCATTTCCATTAATGTACCAGAATCCTGACAGGATCCCCTCTTCCATGCTTGACCTACTGTTATTGTTCTGGAATCCATCAAGGACTTTTACTCAAACATCCTTCTCTGTGCCCTCATTGGCTGCTTTCAAAGAGTTACACATCCATCCACCAATCACATAAAAAAACTACACCTAACCCTGTCATCCCAGTTCAACACTTCAGATGTACACATGAACTCTGAGAGTACATATCTCCTGTTAATCAAAGGCATCTGCATCAAACACTACTCTAATACTGTCCAATATTTCTATGTCCAGATTCAACAAGGTCTGCATCTAACAAGATATAGGGCCTCATTATGAGGAAGGCGGTAGGGGGTTAATGGGACCGGTAGAGCTGCCGGCCCGTTAACCCCCTACCACCTCATTACGAGGTCTGCTCGCGAGACCCGCTAAGGACACCTGGTAAAACCAGGCATCCTAGCGGGTCCCGCGAGCAGGCCAGGATGCTAACAACGGGCCCGTCATTAACGGGCCCATTGTTAGCATCATCCCCATTCCCATTGAGCCCTATGGGGGATGAAATGGGAATGGGGATGTACCGGGTCCGGGTTCCCTAAATGGGGAAATACTGGGCCCTCCAAGGTCGGAATGGCCCGGCATTTCCCCATTCAGGAAACCCAGACCCGGTACACATAATAGGGGTAGCCATGCCGCAAAAAGCGGCATGGCTACCTCGTTCCTCGTAATGAGGCCCATAGTATATATATGCTTAAATTGTTTTAAATATTTTCTTCAAGTATATATATATTTTAAGGGTTCCTGCTACTTACCATGCAATAAGCTTCCTAATCACCAACTTCAATTCATCAACAAGGCTATCTGCCTGACCTTTGATCAGTGTTGCCAGGTTAACTCTCTTTAAGAAAACCCTCACTTTCTCTGGGAAAATGAACATTCATCTGTGTAATGTTACTTATGATAGGCAAGAAATGCTCTCTTTATCGCCCACAAGTTGATCTTGAGCCACCCTTGATACATTGGTTCTAGAGGCCTCAGCCTTTTTCACAGTGTAGCAGGATGTCCGATTGTCCCAGTCTTTCTCGTTTACAATACAACAGGGACAAATGCACACCCTTACATTCCACAATGACATCACTCACAGAAGAATGTTGAGGGAGACAACCTAAGAGACGACCTCAATATGACATTCTTCCCCTCTTGAGGTTTGAATAAAACGTTGGTGATTACTAAATTCCTGTAGTAAATGAGTGCTAAGTAAGCAAAAAGCATACCTAGGATGGGAACCAAATGAAAAAGAAAAAGAAGTGGGAATATGTAACACCAGTCCTGTAAAGTAGGATGGACTGTCACACAACAGGATTTAAATAACAAACCCAACTGTAAACAGAGGTTATCCCTTGGCTATGACATGGAAGGGAACTTTCCATGGTACCAATAGGGGGAGAATCATGGGCAAGGTAGGGATTGATTCAGATAATAGTTGTTTAAGTTTGGGACTGTAGAGAGATTGCCACTTCCCCTGTATTGTCTTGACCATGCTAGGTATGATATGATAGGTTAGTTATAACACGCTTAATACCGAGAGGTTTCAAAGCACGGACCGGGGATCGAACCTGTGCTGCTCTGTGTCGTCTTGCTTTCAAGGCAAGCACATTGCCGCTGAGCTATCCTCCCGAGACATGGATTCACCATCTATAAAGACAGGTCCATGACAGGCCACAACACCAACAGATAGCCCCTTTTCGGCCAAATGTGTGTTATTGTCAACATTAGGACTCTCTCTCCACCAGAACTCAGTCCTTCCTTCTGCAATTGGGTCAAATCAGTGAACGTGTTGTTGGCAAGCCTCTTGGCATTCTAAACTCTCCCATCTTCCATTTAATAGCTGAATTGAGTACTTCAATGTCTCTCATTGGACCGTTACTCCAGAAACCACTTTTTGGACAGTCACATCAATCTTGACAGTTTCCAATACCTTGATGGTGGAGTGCTTTACCGCATTGCTACTGTTGTATCTAGTTTTGCTACTAAGCTGTGCCTTGCTGATATGAATATACACGCAGCTTCATTGGCAATGGGGACCATGTTAAACTCAAACAAACACAAGGGTATGTTTTTGAGTCTGGCAAGTGTACGTACCATCTTAAGGTGAATGCGTGGAAGCTTGGTTACTGAGTGAAGGGTATGCCTGAATATGCCCAACATCTTCATCTCAGCCTCGACATGCAGATGGGTGGTCATTGCTTACTAGTTGTACTACACCATTGCTCAACTATGCATGTATATTGCAGATGGCAGTGAGCACTATACCGTATCTCATTTCCTATGAAAGTACCACATCTCATTTGAGACAGCTGAATGGCATTGTTGGGCATTAAGACTTCTGGTGGAATGTCTCTCATATAAATTTGTTCCAGGAAATTAATCTGCAATAATGTGACTTTTTCAGCCATGGTGTATTACAATATTTCTGGAAAGTGTCTCAAAGTGGCCTAACAGGTCAAATGCTACTTGGATTCACAGAAGGAACTAAGAAAGCCTTCTAGGTAATGGCTCTACCCCAGTAGTTATAACACGCTATAGTATATTATAACACGTAATTTCAAATGCTATTTCAATGCATAAAGTTCACAGTGCAAATTGATTTTTCATGTAGAGTTTTTTAAAAAAATGTTATGTACCCACATGTTTTCCTTAAAACACAAAGAAGACTCATGTAACATTGCCAATGCATTTTGGATTATACATGTCCATCGTCAAAGCAAAATCTAAACTAATAAAAGGAGAATTGTTGTAGATATTTCCATCTATATACAAACATATATAGACACATGTATCCAATAGCGGGAAGAAATAAGAAACAAAACAGGTCTCCTTACACGTTTCCAATAACTTTGTTATTAATTTGTCACATTGTTCCCTTGGTGCTCAAGAGAATAAGACACTGCAGAAAGGGCTCAGCTTTGTGCCCACTTAAAGTAAAAATGTATTGGCGACCAACATTTTTTTTATTTAAATGTATTACTAAACTTAAATTGAGGGAATATTTCTCTAGAGTTGAAGATAAACACATTGAAGAAATTAATACAGAGAGTGAGGAATATTAGCAATTCAAACCTTGAAGTAAATTCAACCCCAAGATTAACACTCCTGCATTAGATATATTTCATAAAGCAGTGATCAAAGATCTGAATCTAATTTCATACAAGTGTCCCAGACATTACAGCTTGAGCAGACCAGAAAGGTCAATAGTTAAATCCCAGTTTGCAGACAGCAGACTTATCATCCATAAAGTGGCTAAAGGAGGATGTTTAGTCTTGTTAAATACTCAGTATTGGAAATTTGAATGTCAGAGACATCTCAATAATCAAGAAACATACAACAAACTTAAAAGAGATCACAAAAACGAGATACAGACAGCACTCATACAGCTTCTAGCACAAGCAGAGGACAAAGGCTGGATTAATAAAAAAAACAAGAACATTCTATTTACACAATATCCTAAAACCAATTGGCATGTGCAGAAGAGGACTAAGAAGAACACGATAACAGGAACCAGTATTTTTAATGCTGCCTCCAGCCATGACAGGACCCAATAATAGTCACGCAATAGCCAATCTGTGTTCTGAACTCCACCTTCTTTCTTCATTTGAACACCTAGAGTGTGCACCGCTGCTGTACCTTTCGTCATATCAGAGATTACAAGAGTGTGGTTGCACTGTGTGTTTGGGGCAACAGGAACCGTTCCCTCATTGAGTCTAGGGTCCTCATTACATGTAGTGCGGTAAGGGTTTATCGGTACCGGTAAGGGCACCGGTACCGGTAAATCCTTACCACCTTACTACGAGGTCCCTTTGCGGGTTGGTACTTTAACACCTGCTTTTTAGCAGGCGTTAAAAACCAACCCGCAAAGGGACCAGGGTGCTAATTACGGTACCACAATTTGCGGCACCGTAATTAGCGCCTTCCCCATTCCCATAGAGCCCCATGGGGCAAAAATGGGAATGGGGAAGGGCAATGGGGGAAGGGGGAATTACCACCCCGCCAACCTTGGAATAGGGCGGTAATTCCCCTTTCCTCCAAGGCGGTGCCGGTTTTTTACCGGCATGGACCAAGGTGCTAATAGCACCTTGGTCCACCGCCTACCGTGTAATGAGGCCCTATGGCTCTATGTATTCGCACTGGCTTCTTCATTGTTGATGTGTCTGAACCATATTGCTCACACATAGGGCCTTATTATGACTTTGGAGGTGGCCATGGCACTATTAGCACCATGGCTGCCTCCAAAATCATGTCTGGGTCCGGTCTGGTGGAGAGGGGACTTACCGGGACATTCCGCCCTAGGCGGACCCGGTAAGTCCCCATTCCAAATGCCATTCCCCATTCCCATTTGAGCCCCTATAGGGCTCAAGGGGAAGGCGGAAGTCGCTAATAACAGGCCCACTAATTGCGGGCCCATTATTAGCTCCAAGGTCCCTTAACGGGTCCCGTAAAGAACGCGTGGTCAGACCACACATTCTTTACGGTCCCCACCAAGGGTCCTTGTAATTGCGGTGTAAGTCATTACCGGCACCGGTCTCCTTACCGGTGCCCGGTATCCCTTACCGCAAAGCTCGGAATGAGGCCCATAGTCTCTATTTGGGCTATTGCTTCTCTGCTGTACTCAATCAGTCCATCTGCCGGGCACGTCACTGTGGTGCCCTGCCATTTGTCATTACCATTTGAGTAACTTCCCAAAGAGAAACATGGTCCTTGTGGACACCGGCAGTATTTCGTGTTGCCATTGCCTAACACTGAGTCTAGATCAATGCTCCTCAACTGCACGATGCATGCCTGGAATGTGCCCTTTATCCCCCATAGTGCAAGATGTACCAAGCATTGTGCCACTGTAATTGGGACTGGATGTGGAACTAAAACCTTAGGAACCCCTGATGCGTGCGGGATAAGTGCACACACGTTACAGCTTTCATTGATTATATTCCTTCATGCAGTGCCCACATCAGAGTTCCAGCTATTGGAGGATTCTGGGAACTCGATATCAGAAATGCCATCAAAGCCCATCCCCTTATATAAATCATACGTCCTTCATACTTCCCATTTCATTTGTCTAAGAAAACTTGTAGGGGTGGCCGGCAAAAGGTAAGCCATTTTGCATTTCCTTTTTTATAGACATTCATTTTAGCATTTATTTTCCAACTGTCCATCCCCCCTTTATATGGCCACCCCATATAACAGACATACCTTCATCTACTCCAACAACCACAACCAGTGTCACACAAAACAATTATACTACATTTCTAGAATAAATAACATCTTTATTATCATTATCCCTACATAACAGAGAGGTTTGTATATGTTGGTGTCAGCCATCCTTGCTTATTCCTGGAGAGGAAAAAAAAGGTTATCAAGAAAGAGAGAAAGAAAGAGAAAGAAAGAGAGAGAGAGAATGAGGGAGAGAGAGAGAGAGAGAGAGAGAAAGAGAGAGAATGAGAGAGAAAGGGAGAGAAAGAGAGAGAGAAAGAGAGAGAGAGAAAGGAGGGCGAGAAGGGAGAGAGGGGAAGGTGGGGAGAGAGGGAGTAGAAGTAAAGGGAGAGGAGGAGGGAGGGAGAGAGAGAGACCCTTTTTCCACCAGGGCCGACCGGGTTCTGGTCCTTCAAAAATTGAAATAAATCAAAAAAGAATATAAAAATATAAAAATCAAAAAACAATAAAAAATCAAAAATCAACAACAAAAAAAAAATCAGGCATATTCCACTGCACACCACCTTGGCATGCATCCTCAAAAATGTCTCTTCTCTGGCTATGTCCTTACTGAACTTTGCCTTGTCTCAGGTGCACTTCAGACATCTGAGAGATGCACCCAATATCTAACCCCTTCATACAGACGGCGAGCGGAGTACAGAACACCACCTCATATGGACCTTCAAACCTGGGGATGATCAGTTCCCCAGGTAATAATGGTCCAGTTGTAATATGGGTAATGCTGTGCATGGAACTATGGTCTTGCTTTCTACAGGGGTGGTCACTATTTCTCCCCCCTTTACCGCATGCCACTACCGCCCCTGTGTGCTAACGTCCTGTCCCCATGTCAATTATTTATGACCCATCAACATATAATATGTCTCCTTCCATCAATGCATGAGCGGTTCATCAAAGTAGGGAAATAAATAAAACTCCTGTATATATTCCGGAGTTGCTAAACAGGCGCTGTGCAAATAGCTTCTTTTCAGTCCTCAAATTGTATAGCGATTTTGTCATTCCATTCCAATTTGCATTTAAGTCCTCTGTCGTTCCCTGAGACTTTGTAACAGTGGCCTTTTGTGGACTGCGCAGTCTAGGATCTATGTCCTCTAATAATTACATAAGCCAAAAAAACTGCTACATTTCCTTCACAGTACTGAGCCTAGGGGCGGCACGTACTGCCGCCGCCGAATCTGGTAATACTTTTTCCCCATTGCAAAAATTAGTTTTCCCAAGGATAGTACCTCATGTTGGCTGTATTATAGGTTCTTTTTATCTGCCTTGTACCCTTTGTGAGCCAGCAATGGCAATTATTGCACATAATCCCTTCTCCACTGTTCATTTTCACTGCATATTAACGGTTCATCCACATACTGGATGATTGTGCTAAGCACCTGACTTCAATGTAATCTGTACTGCAGTCACATCTCTTAGTAACCCAACATCATGTGGATTAACAGTCCATAATTATGCTGGCACATATAGCATGTCCGCCTCAAAAAATAAAATGACTGGGTCACAACTGCCATCTGGGGGCACTGTACCTTCCTATACTGCACCATAATGTCACAGGGGATGCAGGTTCCCAAAATAATCTTCTCATTTTGATTACTGTCCTCAAATAACTCCTCATCGGTCATTTTCTTTAATTATACTGTTGGTCTATACATAATATTGTGGGCCACTTGCACCCAACATGGTCTGTTCCAATCAGGACTACTCTTCTGCCTGACACTACTAATCCTTATAAATCTAATTAAAATATTGTCCCTGCCAACATGGGTGGCACCATAGATTGTAAAATAAAATCTGTGGGCACTCGCCAACACTTTGTCGAAATTGGAGGCACTGCTTTTACTAATACACAAGTACCATTAATAAAATATATATATATATAGGACCACAGGAACCCCATGGACTACTGACTCCTTTGCTATTGCATTGAATGTTAGCATTGTTCGAGCTACACACATCCCTGGAGTGGAACGCACTACCCCTTGATCTGTTAATGATATAGTTATATTTAGTTTACTGAGCAGCTCCCTACCCAACAAGTTCACAGGGAAACTCTATGAATATAACAAGGGGGCTAGTACTACCTCCCCTACCCAGTTTTATATCCAGCTCCTCAGTGTACGGAAGCGTAGAAATAGCCCCAGAGAATCCCTGCGTGTAAAGAGTTTTACATGATAATGGAAAGTTCCCCTGCAAAATGCATGATTTGGTTGCACCTGAATTTACCATAAATATAGATTGCTTGTTTCCTATTTCCTCCTCCTCCAAGGGCTCCTCTTCAGGGTGTGCGGTTATCAATAGGATTGGACATGCGAGTGCTCTCTGTGGGCAGTCCTAATCAGAATATGTTTTTGTCCCGGGGAATGAAAAAGGGCCACCCTGTCATTGTAACTCCTTGGAATGGGGCGCCTGTTTCTCCTTCCATCCTGTTGAACTGTGTTCCCTCACCCTGCTGTAGTTGTTGTCTACGTTGCCCTTGCCTGTCAGCCCCCTAAGGGAACTGATTTTGACCCCTCACCCAAATTGCTGTTGTCCATTCATTGAGGCCCTTGGAATCCCTGCCCTGAAGGTGATAGCCCATAATTAAATCTCATCTCATGCCTTTTCCTATATTCCTTTGTGAAATTCCCCAATTTTCCACAATACCAGCACTGTGATGTTCCCAATTGTCCTCCCCGGGGCCCTATCCTCCCAAGTCCTCCTGCTCCCTCTCCTCGAAATCCTCCTCTACCCCTTTCTGCTCATTTATACTATCGGTGTGGGTTGGGGTACTGTCCCACCCCATCCCATTGTCCCTGTCCTCCTTCACCCCATAGTGCTGCAATTGTGACATTCACAATTTGTTGAATGTATCCTGTCCTTTCCCTCTGAGCTGGTGCTGTCAATGGTGTTTGAATGACAACTTTATTCAGTTTCTTTTCCATTAGTTTTGCCTCATCATTTTTCCTCTTCTGGGCTGTCTCCCTGGCCCGCTCCTTTATTCTCTTACTGTGGTGGACTATTACACTTTGCATCTCTGCCTACCCTTTGACTTCAATTCCCACAATTTTATATAGGGCCTTCTGGACCTCTTTTGGTAATCCCCTCTTTATGATGAAATAGACAAATGTTACTCTCTCAACTCTCTACAGTTCCTGCAACGTAAGAGTACACCTAAGTGGGTCCTCATCATCACCCATTGTGCACTGCATTAAATAATGTAATGTAAGTCAGGGGTATCTGGGTACATCCTTCGTAGGGCATCACATACCCTTACCTCATTAAAGGCTGCTCCATCATGTTCATTATCTGCAAGACTTACCCCAGAGTAACCATCCCTTGCCCACATATCCCCAGCCTGGTCCCCAACTATGGCGACCAGTAGACTCTTAAAATCTCTTAGTGCTAAGGCTACCCCTGCTGTTTGTTTTTCAAATTCATAGATCCATTTACTAGCTCTGGCTATAAACTGGGGGAGAATTTAATCAAATTATTTTTGTCCATTTGAGGCCATGGCACATACTGAGTTATCCCTACTGCTTTATGTAAAAGCGGTATCTGCATATCTATTTTGTCTTCTACCTTTCTTTTTCTTCTGATCTTGTACTAACACCATTAAATATGGTCTATTTCTTGGTCCCTCCTCATTGCCTCTTGTGGCAGGGACAGGGTTTCTCACAACCTCCTCTCCTTGATCTCCTTCTTGCCCTGCCTCTTCATTATTTCTACCACCTTGATGTTCCCAACCATTATGCCTTGCTTGTTCTACTTGTTGTCCCAGGACCGTCCATACGCTCTGCCCATCATCTTTTTCAACACAAACATTTCTTATTGCCTCTGGGTTAAATCTAACCAAATAATCTCCTGATTTACAATCCCCTATTTTCTGCACCGGTACCCTTATTTCTGGTGATACTTTTTCAGGTTCTTGTAACCTTACTAACCTTTCCCGAATGCTCTTAACTCTTTGTCTATGTTTACTTGTGGACCCTCTGGGTACACCGATGCTACAGGCATATCAATGCTTGTGGATGGGTTACATGGAGGTGCAAAAGCTCTTGAGTCCTCCCCACCCAGTTGCTAATCCTGATAATCCTGTTAACACTCTCTCTATCACTGGAGGCTTATAGACTGGGTTTGTATACCCTACTGCAGGTTTAGGAGTTACAGGGTATATCCCTTTACATTGGATCTCTATTTGACCTTCCTGATTTAAAATCTCTTTTATTTTTAGGGGATTTGTTGCCTTTATATTTTGCTTCTAAAAAGATGGAATTGTTTTCTAGCATGTTTCTGTTATGGGAGCCCTGCTCTGGCCAGGGCTCTGTCCAGGAGCAGGACATCCCGTCTTCCTTTGTTTCTACTATCCATTGTTCATTTATTCTGTCACAATACAGTGGCAGAACCCTATGCATGTGTTTTATTGGGGTTTCTTCCCCCATAATGTTGTGTGCATCCCTAATACTTTACTTATACCCTATTGCTATGCATGCTTCAGCTTTTTACACAAAACTACAGATCAACCCACTTTTTCCCCCACCTCATTTACTCGTTTTCCACTTTGATTTCACACATACACACACACACCGCAACTCATCCACCTTCTTTCCTTTTTTACCATAAAAGCAAGCAAGAGAAATTATACAAAAATAATTGACTAAAATCCAGGCCCATTCCTTATACCGAGCCACAATTTTTTTCCACATATCCTTTTGTAATACCATTTTCCCTGCATGTTTTAATATGCTAAGGATCCTATTGCTTCTATCATCATGAAAGAATAATGTGTGGTACTACCTTCTCAACCTGTTATGCCTAAGGATCTCTCACCTCCCATTCCTTACAAGCTTGGGCTCCCTTTCATCTCAGTCTTTTATACGCTGAGGTTCCCTTTCATTTCAGTCTTTTATATGCTGAGGTTCCCTTTCATCTCAGTCTTTTATATGCTGAGGCTCCCTTTTTCCATTATGAAAAGTAGAAAAACAGAAATACGTGGCCATTTCAATACATCACCCAACTTTTATCCAATCTACTCCTTAACACCTATCCAATCTATCCCTTATCGCCAAAAAGCCTATTCCATAATCCATCACTAAAAGTCCTATTCCATAATACATCACCAAAAAGTGCTATTCCATCTATTCCATTGACCTCGTACATCATCCACATCACCATACTATTGTTCACATCACTCAATATTTCATTCACATCACCATATTATCATTCACATCACCATATCATACATACATGTTCCCATGTTGTTATCACTTGCAAGAGTATATTCACATTCGGTTATGAAGTCCCATGCTGGCCTGTCTTTCTGTAGCCACGCCGTGCTTCAGTGAGCAGAGAGGATTTCTTTTAAAATGGCTTCTACTTAAAACGCTCAGGAAACATGTGTTTTTTGATTTAGAGGACCGGTCACTATAGATGGGCGTGGCTGACTGGCCTGGGGCTTCGCAACGTACGGAGGCAAGAAACTAAGATCACATCAAAGGTCATCACTGAAAGGTAGCAAACTTACAGGGGTACCCCTTAAGTGTTTGGGTATCCCTAATCATGCTCACACCACATTAAAGTTCACCCCTCTAGGCAATTAAGGCCAAGAGTCTTTATATTGCAAGGATAACACATTTAATCTGTACAGAAATGAGGATGGGGGAGGACAAAGAACTCTGCTCCCCAACCGCCATTCTGTCCTTCTCACATGGCTGGCTCCTGCAGACTGGTGCCAAGGAGGAGCCTTGTGTACTGTTTAACTTGGATACTGGATACTGGCATGGCTCATCCAAAACTATCCTTCTTCCCTTACAAGGGATGTTGCAGTCTTCCTTCATGCATGGCCGGGTTTCCATTTAGAACAGACTACTTACCATATTGCTAACTTTGCAAGAATACATTGTAGCTCCTGTTTATCATCATTTGCTATATTTTGAACATTTATATATACAAACATTTTCCCATCATACTCTCCATACTTCACTCAATATACTAATATTGTATCTGGTCCAGTAATTTCCCTTAAAACCTTATTTTCACATAATGATGCAATGTGTGCATGAGCATGTACACTGCCCTATTCTAAGTCTGCATGGGCTTTTGATGGACAGGAAACAGCTGCTGAGTTACCACACCTTGTGCTCTCTGCCATCCTTAGCGAACACCAGGCAATGCCTGTAGTCTATTTTTAGCACAGGCTGCATTCAGCTCTTTACCGTGCTTTGAGATTTTAAAACTACATAGAATAACATTTACAAGTGTATTCAGCTAATGGTTATTTGCACCTCATACTTAAATACTAACTACCTTCATTTAGTGGCCACCCCTCCTCCCCTGGACTATTGTAGTGCTTAGAAATAGTTAAAAGAAGACTTGGCTAATTCTAAAGCACTTGGAAATGAAGGAAGGCACTAGCTCCTT
The DNA here is from genome assembly GCF_040938575.1 of Ambystoma mexicanum. Classification (NCBI taxonomy): domain Eukaryota; kingdom Metazoa; phylum Chordata; class Amphibia; order Caudata; family Ambystomatidae; genus Ambystoma; species Ambystoma mexicanum. The sequence continues at coordinate 363,822,831 of NC_090934.1, read as the reverse complement.
TCCAACACCTACCTTCTGGCATCATTTTAAACACTTCTATACACTTTTCCCAACTTTTTCCATTGTTTCTGCGCTCATTGACATTCACAAATGTCTGATGTAATCACAGACTTTCCAGACAGTGCCATGTGACTACGCGCTTGCACGCAGCAAAAAGACGTATTCGCAAATGTATCTGTACTTCACAAACAATTTGGAAATGCATTTGTGGCAGATCAAGAACTAGGAAATTTGAAGCTCAAAATGTACCCTTGCACACCTAGTCTTACTCATTATCCTTTAACAATCTAGCACACAGCATGAAGACGTATTCGCAAATGTATCCGTACTTCGCGAACAATTTGGAACTGCATTTTTAGCAGATCTGAATCTAGGAAATTTGAAGCTCAAAATGTACCCTTGCACACCTAGTCTTACGCATTATCAATTACCAATCTAGCACACAGCACATACTTTGAAGAGTATTAGCAAAACTGCTATTTATGCCATCCCTCCTCCACAATAGCCACCACCACCACCACCAGCTGGAGGACCTACACAACAAAAGAAGCGCAATACTTCAAAAGACAATGTAGAGAACCATGAACACGAGGTAGAGGAAGTGCCTACATCTAGAACCCAAAGATAATCATGGGTGTAGCAGTTCTTTAACACTCTTGGAAATGTGCCAAAGGCTACAGCTACCAAAGTCAAATGCACTTAGTGCAGTCCCAGACAACCTGGACAGTACTCCCACGGTACCACCTCCGTGCGCCGCCACACCAAATCCAACCACTGCAATGCTTTCAGAAAGGCTGTTCATTTCTTCAGAAGTAGTAGGCTGTCTTCCTCTACCTCACCTTCCTCAACCAATACTGTAACCACACAGCCTACTTCTTTGAGACACAAAATCCTCCCAACTACCTCGCAAGTGATAAAAGATGCTGTTAATCCATATCTTTTGAAGACAGCAGTACTCTGTATATACTGCAACACACCACTCTGCAGGTTGGGGGGGATTTTGAAATGCTATTGAAGCTGTAATCAAGGAGCATGAGCAACATTGCCCCCTCACCTTAAATGTAACACATGCACAACAACTTCCCCTAACCACCTGCCCCTCCATATTTGTAGTTGGTGCCCCTTGCCTCATTTCCCTCCCCACCTTCCTTTCTGGCCTTTCCTGGGGAGAAATAAAATTACAAAAGGTGCCTTCAGGAACCACCTTTCACAGTTAAAAAATCGAAATAAATAAATAAGCTTATAGGCTCTATCTACTTCACATTTTTCAGTGAAGTGTTAAGATTCAATAAGATTCTCCAACATTCCCATTAGCATGTTCCACTATGCTAATGGAAATAATGGACAACTGTATAATAAAGAAAAAGAAAAAAACATAGAAATAATTTTCTGTCTGCAATTATTTTGTCTAGTATACAATAAAAACCATAATCAATTGCCCTTTATCACTATCCACAGTCTCTGCAGTACCCTTTTTAGCCCATGCCTTAATAGAAAACCCGGACTGCACATGCACACCATCACACAAGACAGCCCTTCTACTTTTTTTACTGCTATGTTTGTGACACTCCCTCATTGCCTGCTTTAAACCATTCACACATATCCACCAATCACTTAATTATATGCTATCAACATATTTAACTTACAACCACCAACTGCCACTTAACAATGTTCTACAAATCTTTTGCATCTGCATTCCCCATATTTATACCAACAATTTTATACGTAGTGCTCCGATAAATGCTCGTATAAATGCACATGTGCATTGAGCAGTAAGAGAACTCCATACATAAAAGGGGCAGTACGGATGGACAAGTGCTCATGGGAGCCCAAGAGGAAAGTGCCAAGGGATGCCAAGGTGGAAGGCCACTAGTTAACTGCTGAGGTACATGAGTCCCAAAGGTAGGGTACATCTTAACCGTAACATGATTTTAACAACTTGAATATGTTTTTATAAGTGAAGTTATTAATAATTCCTCTTTTAACATATATGAAAGAACTACAAACCTCCTCTAACAAAGATATTTTTATAAACTCATACTTATGTCTATCCTTATTAGCAGCACATGCTGGGGATGCAAGTCATTGTTCAATTGCCTCAGGCATAAGGCTTGACTATGACCCCAACCCCACCAAACCAGCCCCGTTATCCACTTCGCCTACCCAGCAACCTAGTTCAGTGTCCACTATACCCTCATAATGTAAACAATGGCCAGTGCCCATGGCTTGTATGGCCAGTCTCCACAATCCATGGGGCATGGACTTCAGTCATGCCGCATACCCCAATAGGCAAATTAGAGTAGATATTTGTCCTTGCTGAGGGCCAACCCACTGCCCACAAAATGTTATATCACTATTTTTTGTACTTATGTTTCGACACTTCAAAACAGTAAAACCCAGAACAGATTTGAAAAAACATCCCTGCATGTCCTTGCTAATGGTCTTCTCACAGGTTTGCTGCAATCCCGTCCAGCACTCTGGGCTACAGACGAGAGAATTCTTTTCCACATTTAAACCTAGAACTTCGGCTATGCCGCATGCCCCAATTAATAAATCAGAGTAGGCATTCGTCCTTGCCGAGGGCTAGGCCCATTGTCCATGCACCAAACTTATATCACTAATTTTGTTCCTTACATTTGAACATTTTGGAAGAATAAAAAACAAAACAGATATGCAAAAGCATGCTTTCAGGGCCTTGCTGATGCTCCTCGCGCAGGTTTGTTGTAATTCAGTACAGCACTTCAGGCTGTAGCCACAAGCAAAATCTTTTTTCCCATTCAAACCTAGCATTTCGGCCATGCTGCATACCCCAATAATCAAATCATAGAACACAATTATCAAGTAATTGCAGTGCAGTAGAATGGGTAGATCACAGCGCTTCATTTAGTACTTTAAACGGATCACGCTCCTGCTGATGATGGGTTCCTTTTGTGAAGTCGCCCTTCCTTCTTCATGTGTCAAGTTTCGAATCGGAGAGTGAGCCCTGTTCACGTTAGCACTGGGTTATTCAATAAGTAACTATTGTCATAATAAAGCAGTCTTGAAAACGATTGTTGGTGCTATATTCATTGTTATAAGTCACCCGACATGTGTTTCAACTCTCTAGGGTCTTTCTCAATGGATGTGGATTGTGGGCCATATGGTTGCAAATAAATGTGGTTAATGATTTGAAAGGGTGGTCTGGTCACCACGTCCTCAGTAATTATCTGGTGATCAGCATTGTCTAGGATTGTATGCAGTGGTAGTCAAGGCGATCTATTGATGCAATCCTGTGCAGCACGTTCGAGCTGTAGCCACAGGCAGAATTTTAGCCACAGGCAAAAATAATGTTCCCATTCAAATCTATCATGATTTTGAAATAATTTACCACATAGCCAGTCCCTTGTGGCCATGCCCACTTTAGCCCCATTGCCAGTCCCTCATGGTCATCAAAACGCAGTCCATGATTCGTACAATATGGCTACTGTCCATGGCCACAGTCCATGACTTGGACTCTCACTTATTTCTAACTGGAGACTGGGGCTCCAGAGGGGCTGCACTTGGGCTACTCTTGCCTAACTCTTGCCTCCCCACTGAGGGCTAACATTGAACATGGGGGAGAGTTGGATCCTGGTTGGCTCTAAGCTACAGTTACCAGAATTCCCTGCTGCCACTTCCTGGTACATACAAGTGGGATTCAACCCTTCACACCTGCATCCAATCGGCCTCCATGAAGATTGCTGAGGCATGAAAGCATGCTAGGAGAACATCTTTGGACTGTTTGAGCTTACTGCAGCTGGGACCCAGAGTAGCACCCCTGCCACCCCTCAAGTTTTATATGCACATCTACCTGGAGACTGGGGCTCCAGAGGGGCTGCACCTGGGCTACTCTTACCTAACTTTGGAGTGCCATGCAGATGGTAATTCCCACCCCCTCCCCAGTGAGGGCTAACATTGAACATGGGGGAGAGATGGATCCTGGCTGGCTTTACACTAGTTACCAGAATTCCTTGCTGCCACTTCCTAGTACATACCAGAGGGATTCAACCCTGCACACCTGCATCCAATCGGCCTCCCTGAAGATTGCTGAGGCATATAAGTGTGCTAGGAGGAGAACATCTTTGGGCTGTTTGAGCTTACTGCAGCTGGGACCCAGGTTAGCACCCCTTGCACCCCTCAAGTTTTGCTTACTTATATATACATATATATTCAGTAAAAAAAACGTTGTTAAAGGGACATTATGGTTAAGTTGTGCTACCAAAAACCTATACAATTCAGAAAAAAAAATGTTGTTAAAGGGACGTTATGCTTCCAAGTAAAACCGAAAAACCCCTGAAATTCGCCAGTTATGGTAAGCTAAGCAACCATAACTCGCGCAACCACCGTGCACTGCTAAGACTAACACCCAGGACATCAAAGATGACATCACAAATGTCATTGATGACATCACTGATGACATCACATGTGCATTCACTTTTCATGAAAAGTGTGTATTAGGGATTGTTATTATAATGTTGACAAAAAAGTGTCAAGGGTCATTGGAATAAATATCATGAGCTACTTAGTGCATTAAGCAATGCATTGATATAAATAGCATTCTATTATGAAGTTCTATCCAGTATACTAAGCTACTCATGTAGAAACATAGGCATTGTGTGCAGCACATGATGGAGGTGCAATATTCATAAACTTGCCATGTTGAACAGTGAAATGATAACTGCTTTCTTATTAGAGTTTTGCGTACTGTGAAACATGTAATAAGTAGCCAATGAAACCCATTTACTACATAATTGCATTATTACAGACAAAACACAAAGAGACAACAACACATACAACTATAAGTATATACAGGGAAAGTAAAGTAAGCAAAAAAGCAGAAGTAGTAGCAGAAAGTGTTTATAACCTAACTGATTATCTTAATGCAGAGAAATGATTGATCTGTTTCAAAGCTGCTACTTCCCCTATGTATATATATTATATGATGTGATACGACCCTAAAGAAAGTAGTGTGAGTACAATGTATACAAATATGAGCATATACAGGGAAAGTACAGTGATAAAAAAACAACAAAACTATCAGAAAGTGCTGATAACCCTACTGATTATCTTCATGCACAGAAAGCATTGCTGTCTTTTAAGCTTGTGTCTTCCCCTATGTATATGTTTCATATGATGTGACTGGACCCTAAGGGAATTACTGTAAGAACATACTTGTAGGATAAGTCTATAAATATAGTACCTTTTACATTTTTAGTTCCTGACTGTAACTGAAGAAAATCATGTGGCCTAGACATGTCAGTAAAGGAAAAAAGGGGGAGCCAGACATGTGATGTCATCAATGTCATTTGTGATGTCCTGGGTGTTATTCTCAGCAGTGCACGGTGGTGGCGCGAGTTACGGTTGCTTAGCTTACCATAACTGGCGAATTTCAGGGGGTTTTCGGTTTTACTTGGAACCATAACGTCCCTTTAACAAAGTTTTTTTTCTGAATTTCATAGGTTTTTGGTAGCGCAACTTAACCATAACATCCCTTTAATATCGTTTTTTTACTGAATTTCATAGGATTTTAGTAGCACAACTTAACCATAATGTCCCTGACTTTATATACATGTAACATAGAACATACTGAACCCCCAGCTAGTGTTTTGGATGTCCGCGGACTGTGCGTATGTCCGCGGATGGACACGGACAACAGCAACACTACCCAGAAACTCAGGGGGTATCTTAAATTGTAATATCATGCCAGATGAACACTGCACACGTTCAAAAACCAGCACACAAATACATCATATGTAGTAATAAATAAGAAGTGGAACCTATATATCTAACACATCAACCATCCATATAAATACCATATGTACTAAAATGGAATATACCAAAATAAGAAAGATAGGCTTCCAACATAATTACCTCACAGAAACTGCACAACTAGGAGCAACAGCAGATCTACAGACCAGTAAGAACACAATTTACCAGAAGCTAGTAAGCATACTTCATTTTTCTTATATATTTCTAACATTTCTGTATTAGATACAATAAAAGTAATATATTTTTTTTTTCACAGAAATGTCCAGTACTTTAGAATGGCTTGAGGAGAATTTCCCACGTGAGGAAATGTCTGAAGATATAACCAAATTAATAAGCATTACTTTATGTACAATTAACATATATATAACAGACCATACAAACATTGAAAATAGTACACCAAAAGATACATTGGAAAAGACTCTCCAGCACATGGAAGAAAAAATGGACATGCACATGGCAAATTTGAACCATTCGAAAAATTTTGTGGAGGACCACATAAAAGAAAAAAATGTAATACCATTGTCCCACAAGAACCTGTCTCCCATCTCCATAGCCCAGTCAATTATCCCCAAACCCTCTCCATGAAGAAAAACGTTTTGATGAGACTTCCATCCCTTCATCTCCTCCTATCCATCCTCTTGAAACACCCAATTCCCCTGTGTTTGTGTCAGTTTCTGCTTCACCTTCTTTTTCATAAATTGTACATCTATATATAATAAAACAAAAATATTGTGTGTGTTTTAATTCAGTGCTTTTTTGCGTTTTTTGTTTTTAAAAAGGCAGTTGGGGTGTCCGCGGACAGCGCGGGTGTCCGGGATGTCTGCAATTAACCAAATGCGAGTGTCCTAAGGACACTATACCTGTCCATACTGTCCGCAAGCAAAATGGAACTGTTCTTAGAACACACTCGGTGTCCGGAATGTCCGCAATTAACCAAAATGGAGGTGTCCTTAGGACACCATGTTCGCAGGCAAGTTGAAACTGTTCTAAGAACACACGTGGTGTCCAGGATGTCCGCAATTAACCAAAATGGGGGTGTCCTAAGGACACTATACCTGTCCGTACTGTCCGCAAGCAAAATGGAACTGTTCTTAGAACACATGCGGTGTCCGAGATGTCCGTAATCAAATGAAAATGGAGGTGTCATAAGGACACTATACCTGTCCGTACCGTTCGCAGGCAAGTTGAAACTGTTCTAAGAACACACACAGTGTCCGGGATGTCCGTAATCAAACGAAAATGGAAGTGTCCTAAGGACACTATACCTGTCTGTACTGTTCGCAGGAAAGTTAAAACTGTTCTTAGAACACACGCGGTGTCCGTAATTGTTCGTCTCACTTGTGTCGCACTTCTAATTAATTTCAGGACCCGAACACTTTCCGTAGAATATCTATGCACATGCGCACCCCACCCATAAGTCCTACAAACATCGTGCCTGTCTGTAACTGTCCGTCTCACTTGTGTCGCACCTTTAATTAGTTTCAGAACACGAACACTGTCAGTAGAACATATGCACGCATGCGCAAGACCGTTCCTGTGCATTTGGTGTCCTGCGGACACCAGTTCCCTTCGCGGACATGTTTGCAACGCCATCATGTGACCGCACCTACGCTGAGCTTGTGTCCTGAATTTCGGACACTGTCCGGGCCCCCGAACATTTTAAAAGTACCTTTTCAGTCAATCCACTGTATTTTATAGTAAAAATTCACCATAGCACATGTCCCAGACGATAACCCTGACTTTCTACATACTTTTTGGAACTGTTTGAGCCTTTTTTGGGGTGTTCGATCTGTCCGCAGACAGCGCGGGTGTCGGCAGACCGCACCTGCATCCCTATAAAAGGCCACACCCCAGAGCTTATCTTCATTCTGTCTTTCTACTATTGAAGATTGACCTGCCTTTGCTGCCTTTCCTGTTGCATCTTGAAACCCAGATTGCATCCATGGCTGCTGTACTTCAACCTGGTGTTCCATCTGCCTCAGCAGCACCCCCACCCCCTCCACCACCACCACCACCTCCCCAAGGGCCTGAAGAGGGGAACAGGCATGAGGATGTTGAAGAGGATGACGAAGATGAGGTAGTGGAAGTCCCTACTACCAGCACTCGCCATGAGTCTTGGGTGTGACGGTTATTTACCATTCATGGTAACGTATCCAAGGCGCGTGCGAACAAGGTCACCTGCAACCAGTGCAAAATGGCGCTGAGTCACGGGAGGCTTGGGTCGTACAGCTTTGGTACAACAACTATGAAGCGACACTTAAGATTGTTCCACGGTGGGGCTGTTCGCAAAGGTTGTACCTCTACTACATCCTCCTTTTCCGCTCCTCTCACCGCAAGAGATACTCCTGTGGGAGAGTGCATCCCTCCAGCTGCCTCACAGGCCATTCACAATGCTGATGACCCTTACCTTTCGAGGGTCACAGTTTTTTGTATGTACTGCGATGCAATACTCTGCAGGGGGAGAGACTTTGAAGTGCTTTCAAGACTACGGTCTCAGAGCACGAGAAGGCCTACCCACTACCTAAGTAAGGCCCACCCTACATCTTCCTCTCTCCACCCACCCTTTCTTATCCCTGTGGTTGGTGTCCCCCCTTACCCTCCCTTCCCCTCCTCTCCTAGTGTGTCGTGTGTAAGAAAAAACAAAAAATATAAAACAACAAAAATTCCCCCAAAAAAGGCTCTTTCAAAAAGCCGCCTTTCACAGTCTAAAAATAGAAGTGACAAATAAATGGAGCAGGGCCCTGTGCATTTCTTTTTTTAGAAGTCCGCGGACAGTTCGCGAACATCTAAGATTTTGGGGTGCTGCCCTATCAAAATCATTGCACTTTTCTCTAGGAGGAAGTGGTGGCTCTGAAAAGAGCCTTTTGGTGTTTTTTTTTGTGTTTCAAAAACTTGAAATAGTCAACACCTACTGCAAAATGGATGGCTGTAATTCCACAAAAGGACGCAATTTTGTACATTTCTCAGAAAAATCTGATTACCAGCATAAGTAAGATGAACTCCATCTCTGTGAAAAATGTATGTGCTACGAAATATAATATTTTAATTGTGGAAAGAGGACATGCCAACATCTCTTAGAAAGGCACAAACAGCCTTATTAACATTCTGCCTTACTTTCTCCATTTGTGGACCAAATGAAGAAGAACGCAGCCACATTTGTATCTGCGCAACACGAGAAAATATTACTTGGGAATTGGAAACATGTCCATGACCTTCCCAAGTCCTTCTTTCATAGCAAATTGCAAATAAATTCCTGACACATGTCCTAAACTGTTCCCTCCACAATGAATTATAATTATGTCTGGATGAAGCTCTGTCTCCAAACTAGCACAGAGAGGTACCAAGTCCAGCCACTTCATTCCACACACTCCATGCCAGTGCATTTCCACATGAGGGAATCCAAGATCTGCAGCTACTCCACAGCATTGTGCATGCACCTCCAACCAATGTATCCATGAGTCTCCCAAAATCCAGACAATCTGTTTTCAGAAACACACAGCCATAGCTAACTGTTCTTCTCTCAGGAAAAAGACTTTATGACAAACTCTCTCCTTACAGAACACACCCACTAAACTTTACTGACCAATCAATTGCTCTGCTCATTCTCATTTGCATCCCTGTATGTAATACGCGGTGTCCGCGGACTACCGCCATTTCTGCTGACATATCGTAACTTGGACAGCCCTTCTACCATTTCCACTTCACTCTCTGTGCCATTCCCTCAATGGATACAGCTAACCAGTCACACAACCATCCACCAATCACATCCAATACCTCTACATGTAACTCCATCATCAAATTTCAGCACTTCAAATGTCCTGTAGATCACTATGAGTACAAGTCTCATATCATTGGAAAGCACCTACTACAAAAACTACTGTACAAGTCTCCAAGATTTCTACTTGCAACTGCATGCATATCCACATGCATGGATACAAACTGCAGGTATGCATATTTTCTGCACAGTACATGTACAACTCTTAAAAACGAATATAAACAGAGTAACTGCCACTTGACCTGTATGACCTATAAAATGAATTTCTTGTCATTTTTTCCATCTGCTATAATCAACTGTCACTTCCAAACCTGGCTGCTATCTATTTCTTTTTTTAAACACACACCTATCTAAAAAAATATAATATTAGAAGATGGAGGAAATAACAATATAATTGTGGAAAACACTTAGTAGTATATCATAAAATTACACACAGCCAGTAAAATGTCATGCATCTCCATACGCTCACACACATAGACACTTTAATTGAAATGCTGCCACCTGCAATAACACCACTACCTGTAAATCACATCCTTCTACTTCATTACCCACAGCTTCACAAATACATATATGCCATGCTTTTCTATACAGTTTCTGCCATTTACCTAATAGAAATTGCAAAATACATATAACATTATTTCTTCTTTCTCCTAACATTCTATAACACACTTTTAAAAAAACAAGTGAATTTCATACACTTAATATTCTACTCATTTACAATGCATGTGGAACTAACATAATATAAATAAAATATTAAGGCTGCACATAGTCAAATGAAACTGCATGCATACACTATGTTCAGAAAGCAAACAAGAATACTACAACAACTACATAAAAATGAATCTCTCAATTAACATCAGTGCTATAAACACACAACATTACTGACTTCTTTCATTTACAATTGCAGTGAAGACCATTCTCCTGGAAAACAGCAACATCTGAACTACAAACACCGACTACAAAGAAACCTGCTCATTCCACACAAAAAAGAGTAAGTACAATACTACCTTAGTTTCTCTGTCTAGTCTTTAAATCTCTCCCCAATCTTGCTCCCCCTTATCTCTCCTCTCTCCTATCTTTCTACACTCCCTCCCACTCCCTTCACTCTACTGACCACTTTCTGCTCACTGTTCCTCCTTCCCCTTGTGCCACATCCCATTTCTGCTCCTTCCATCACCTAGCCCCTCTGCACTGGAACTCCTTACCTCTCCCACTCCGCTCTATTTCTAACTTTTCCTCATTCTACACATTCCTCAAATCTCTCATTCTCCATTCCCCACCATGAAACCCCTCCCACCTTCTTGCCCCCTCCGCTTTGCCTTATCTCTTTAATCATCTCCCTCCCCTTCTCTCTCCACCCATTCTCACCTTTAACCCCATCTGTTTCCCTCCTCCTCCTCTTCCCCACCCTTCCCTCTCTCTCACTTCTACTGCACTTCTCTCCTTCTCGCCTTCTGTTTAATTGCTCTACTTACTGTTTTCTTGGTCTGATTATCAATTTTAAATTGCTTCCACTGTTACTGTTATCATTTTAATTGTTATATGTATCCTCTTTTTATTAAAATGTATTACTCAAACACACTGTGCGGGTGATTCATGTAATTTGTGCAACAAAAAAACAAAGATTTGTGTACCATTCTTCCCACAAATCACAATTTATTAAACAGGGATTAGCATGCAGAATGGCACACAAATCCCCGTTTTTCAGAGCACAAATCACATAACTCAGCCCCTAGAATATTAATATTACAAAACAAAGAATTGTTTTAATTTTCTACCATTTGATTTACTATTAGTGCTTATCCTCACCACTACCTCACTTTCTACTGTCATCTAAACCGCAGTATAGTAACACACAAATAGAAGAATAGACTTCCCAAATAATTGTAGCTGCCCAATGCACAATCACACACCACCAGATACATCTTTACCATCATACTCAGACACTCATGCATACAGCACACATACATTGCACAACAGCCCAACCCATACCTTCTATTTTTTTGTTTCAACAGACCCCACAGAATGCCTACCAGAAAGCAAGACCGTAGAAAGCAACACAGAAATAGAGCAAATGAAAATAAAAATGTCCAAAATAAGCATCCATCTCTAGCAGAGTTTGTACAAAAAGTTCAAACAAAACAGCTAATAGTCATTTAGCAAAACAAAACAATCTTCCAGTACAGAATCTTTGCCTCTTCTATCAAAATGTAAAAGAAGCCAGAAAATGATTAACAGAAATACAGCTACCACTACTGCTAAAACTGCTCCTATAAATCTTGATATAGTAGGACGTAACCATACCAAAAAAAGTATATTAACAAAAATATTCTGCCACAGATTCCTTCAGAATCTTATAAAAACAGGAGACAAATCATGCACAACCCTTAAAAACTACCCTAGGAAATTAATCTTAGAAGCTTTGATAGACAGTGCAATCCTTCTCAAAAGAAAGTAATTTATTTTAGTGTTAAACAGAATGAAACCACTAACAAAATTAAGTACTAAATTACAAAAAAGTTTCTCAATAAACAGAATTTCAACAAAAATAACTTCTTAAATATTTGTGGAGGTGAATGGAGTCACACCACAAAAACAAAACCATATTTCAATGAAGAAGCATATAAACAAAATCAAACAAAACAATTGCCATCCACAGCAGTGGACGAGGTTATGAAAAACTTAATAATACCATAATGAAACAAGAAATACTGCTTACAAAAATATCCCCAGAAAACTCAGTATCAATTTTTCATTCCACTGAACCAGAACGTCCAGTATACAAATGGCCATGCACGTCAATGTGTAACATTGCCAAAAAATCTTTCAAATCTTTATGCCAGTTCCTCAATCAATATGTGAAAGGCAAAGACAAAATCAAAATAAAACTGCTGCAAAATATGGATACCTGTCCAGTGTGCAAATACACAGGACTGCAAGGACATTCATTGGCCTGCATTTCAGGACCTATTTGCAAAAGCAGCTTACATCATATCAAAATGATATCGACACATCATTCAACTATAAGAAATATAGTCTATAAACTGTACTATGCTAAAAGTCTTGATTTAGCACTAGCCAATTTAACTAACAATCTTCTACATGGTACAGCCAAAAACCAACTTGAAGAAATCAACCATATCCAGAGTAAATATTTTGGAGGTGAAAACCACTTACAAAATGCAATAGCTTTACAACAGACTAGCAACAACCCTGCACATAGCAACCTTCTACTACACACATACAAAAAAGAAATACTAACATTCAAAAGTACATACGCTGAAGTACCAAACCGTGTGTGTGTGTTGCTGCAGAACTTTTTATAAAAGTAACACAAAAACTATAGACATAACATACAAAATAGAAGACAATGAAGATTCCAAATGGTTTGAATTAGCTCTCTACCTTATTGCAGAAAACAAATACGAAATAACTGACCCCTTAACACTTTGCAGTTACTGCACTACAAAACTTGACAACAAACTCCTTCATGTGCTATCACAAATAATTTGGAATTATTCCCTCTACCAAAACCTCTGCAACAACTCAATTTATATGAGAGCATCATAATTCAAACAGTGCACCCATTTCAAGCAATAATACGCCTTCAACCAAAAACAGCAAAATTACCTCCCTCTGAATTGGTGAAAGGCATTCGCGACAAAGTAGTATATTTACCATTAGATCTAAAAGAAAATGTGCACACTCTGGGAATGCAACGTCCAATAGAACAATCTTTAATTTAATTAGTAAATGGTGTACATACAAAAGACAAAATAAAATGGCAACAACTGGCAGACTTACATAAAGTTAGACAAGCCTTGCAATATCTTAAAGACAATTATGAATACTACAAAGAAATAGATATTGAAGAAAACTTAAAGCAAAATAACTGAAATAATTCAAGAGTCACCTGAAACTGGTCAATTTGAACTTCTAGATTCTGCTACAGTATCCAATATTTTAGACCATTATACAATTCATCCATTACACTCTAATGACAACATAGAAGATGCACTAGAAACATACCAAATGCCACAAAGAAAAGGATCACCAATCAGCATATGGGAAAAAAGTATAGAAGCACGTGCTTTTCCTGTACTCTTTCCTACTGGCAAAGGAGGAAGGTACGATAATAGACCTATTCAAATAACAGCATCAGAATACCGCTTGTTACGGATGCATTCTGAAGACCCCAGATTTAGACAAAAAGTGGAATACATATTCCACCTACTCTTTGAAAGAGAACTAGCAACTCTATGTTACAGAGTTTTACCCACATTGAAATCAGGAACCCACTTTCAAAATATGTCAGCTATGCAATTACTATACAAAGTGCAAGAAATAGATGAGGTTTTACAATCAAGCATTACAAATCTGTTAACAAACATGCGTGGTACGAAAGAGTACTGGTTCCGACGTCACAGAGATGTACGTTGTATAATAAGAAACCTTGGCCCACCCACTTCATTTGTTACATTAAGTTGTGCAGAATATGCATGGGAAGATCTACATGATTTCCTACGCATATCAAACAAAAACAAAACAAACATAGATATACTAATACCTGGAGAACTTTGCTCTCTAGTTCTGTTTAATGTTTCAAGATATTTCCTTCATTGCTTCATTGCTATGCTACACTTTATTTGTAATAAAACTGTTCCTCGCCTCAGAGAAGTACAACACTTATTTTGGAGAAATGAATACCAAGCCAGAGGAGCACCACATATCCACATGCTTTTATGGATTAAAGATGCTCCTAAATTTGGTCACAACAGTGATGCCACTGTGTTACAGTTTATCAAAAAATATGTCACTTGTGAAATTCCACAAGAAGCAACAAATAGTGATCTTCATGCACAAATTGTACAATTTCAAAGACACAAATGTGGCAAATATTGTCATCGAAAATACAAAAACAAAGGGAAATACTACACCAAATGCTGCTTTGGTTTCCCTAGACCGGTTACAGAAACAGGTAAAGTGAACAACTTCATGTCTTCAGTTAGATATAGTGTTAAAGATAAATCACCTAAAAATACATATTACAGAAAATGAACAGAAGAAGCAAAATATATCAATGATTAAAATGCAATCATTGCCCTATTGTGGAATGCAAACATAGATGTGCAGTACATTGCAGACAATTCCACTGCAGTTGCACGATATGTTACAGCCTACTTAACCAAAGCAGAAAAAACACTGTCTCAGAAATTGTACAGCTTGGGCATAAAAATACTCTCCCATAGAGAATGTGGCTGCTATAAAGCTGCAGATCGTTTAACCGGTACTGCATTGTATGGAAAATCTGAAAATATAGTATGGCTAATTCTTGGTCCTACTAAATCTAGAAAAAGAGTTCTCAAATCATAAAATGACATAGAAACAATAGCCAAAAATTATCCCAACAGCCAAGACATTTTGAAAAACAATTAACTGGACACATACTACCCAAACAGAAGCACCACTTTGGAAACCATGTGCCTATACCACATAGCCCAAAACTTCACATAGAAAAATAATATAAAACCTGATGAAAAAAAGGTAGATACAGAGTGACAAATTGTGAAGGCAGCTTAGAAAAACTTGCCAAACCAAGTTTAATTAATCATATCAAATTGTCATTAAAACTCCTCACATAAAGAACTACATGTCCCTGCTGCAACTCTTTAAACCATGGAGAAAAGAAGAGGAAATACTAGATAACTATGACTCCTATGAAGATGCTTCAAAGCAAATGAACGCACTATCACCGATGTAAACTTTACACAGTACAAAACAATGTTGCACAATGAACAGCAACACGAAGAAGAACTCCAGGCCTAACTAGATATGGACACTCATGACAGTAGTCAATCTTCTATAACAGGAAGCCAAGTACCACTGGGATAGCCACTAACAGCACATGAGGCAGACTTAGCTATGATAGAAGTAGAAAACACCATGTGTCAGTATGAAGATACAGAAGACTTAAGTATACTATGATCAAAACTAAACAATGAGCAGCGTAGCATTTTTCAAGAAGTAACAAAAGAAATTGCACATGGTGTACAGCATGAAAATAAAGAATGTGCCTGCCAAAATTATAAACCTATACTATTATACGTCAGTGGTGAAGCTGGTTCAGGCAAAACATTCTTAATCAAAATCATCAGCAAGTTCCTTCAACAATTGACAAACAACAAACTGTCAGCTGTTGTAACTGCCCCACAGGTTTAGCTGCCTACAACATAGGCGGTGTCACCTTACACCAATTACTACTCCTGCCAGTAGAAAACCAAAACAAATTAGAATATTACAAACTTTCTACAGAATCTGCAATGGAACTACGCAGAGTGTTAAAACAAATTAAAATGCTACTATTAGATGAAGTGAGCATGGTCTCCAACCTAATGTTGGCTTTGATTCACCTCAGATTACAAGAAATACTTAAAACAAACTATGAAGAGCTCTTTGGAGGAAACACATTATTGTTTTCGGAGATCTTCTTCAATTGACACCAGTGAAAGGTGAACACATTTTTAAAACCTTAGGACACAAACTCTGCCGGAAAACTGTTGGCAGCATTGGACATATCAACCTTTGGCAACATTTCCAATACAGAGAATTAACAGAAAACATGTGACAGTCTGCAGACCTCACCTACGCCAACATTTTAAAAAGTATTAGAGTTGGTGTACTATCTCAAGAAGCACAAGCAACATTAAAAACCTGTCACATCCATGCACTTTATGGCCATAACTCATGTGCTACTGATGTTATTGAACAATTTGCGCACAAAAATGTCAATTGTATGTCCTTAATGCCAACTCTTGCAAGATGTTCCAAATTCAATGAAACAATGTTGAAAAAATAAATGTAACCAATAATTGAAATTTGCTCCACAGACAAACTGGACGTACATGGTATGACACTACTCATGTGTCAACAAGCCACAACAAGACTAAATACCTTAGAAAAATAATTCCAACACAGCTGGTTTGGAAAAAATATTTTAATTATCCTTAAACTGTAGAGTAATGCTTAAATGTAACCTTGACGAAGAGCAAGGACTAGTTAATGGAGCACTGGGTACAGTTGTTGGCTTTCAAACATATCCACGTGACAACATTCAGTTTGTCAATATTCTCTTTGACAAACTTTCAGAAGTAAAAAGGATAGGGCGCTCAACAGCTCGATTCCTTCTCTTCAAAGACATGTATGTACACAGAGTACAATTTTCTCTAACTCTAGCATACTCAGTCACCATTCATAAATCACAAGTTCTTACCCTAGACAAAGCATTGATCGATATTGGTAACACAGTCTTTAAAGAAGGCATGAGCTACGTAGCACTTCCACGCTTGTGTACACTTGACGGTCTATTTCTAATCAACTTTGATGCAAGTAAAGTAAAAGCTGATATTCCTTGCATTTTAGAATACAATAGACTATGTTCACTATACACCCTCCCATCTAAAATCATTTCCTGTTCCACAAAAAGGAAAACGTTGTAAAAGAAAACTAATTCAAACAGAAATGCAACAGGATCTCACTGCAAATCCTCCAAAGAGATGAAAAGAAGCTAATACTTCATCACTTACCACAACCAAAGAAGAACCTATTACTCAAAGTAACTCAGATACTTTTCAAAGAAGCAAAAAACACTCCGAAAAAATGACTTCTACACAGACCTATCTGGTCCATTCAAATTTTCAGATATAACTAGTGTAAGTTGATAAGCAAATGTAGCAATGAATATTCAATTTCAATTACCACCAATTGTTAACAACATTTACTTACACAGTCCAGACCAATTGTGTTTGCAAATGTAAGTACTTGATAGAAATGCAACAAACAATCCTGACAACACGTATAGTGTTCATGGAATAAGACAAGCATTGGACTACTGTGCTGAAAAGGTGAAATTCACTATAAACTCACAAGAAGATCCACAAGAATTTCTAATGTACTTACTACAAGTACTGGAAAACAAAAACATACCTATAAATGAAAGTTTCCAGATTTCATAAATGTGGAAACATACATGCACGCTATGCAACAATGTGACACAGGAACAAATCCCTAATGAGCGCTTTGTGTATGTATCCATACCTAATTGTGAATCTGTTCCTTTTCAGCAACTTGTACAAAATGCAAACCATGATAGATTATGTACCAACTGCAATTCAGATAATCGCTCCACCTTACTAACACAAACACATAGTAAATGCGTAATACACATGCTTCTACATTACAATGCAGATGGTACCAAAAACAACTGCAAGCTGACTGGATTCACACATGATCAAGTATCACTTGGTAAGAAAACCTTCACAACAATAGGTATATTCTACCACGCAGGAGCCACAACCAATGCAGGTCACTACATTGCATATATTAAAAAGAAAGGTGGATGGTTTTGAATGTAATGATATTACCATTACTCTTAAGTAGAGATTACCAGCAAATCTTACAAACGCTTATTTAATGTTCTTAAAACCAAAATGTAATAACTAATCTGTACTTAAACATTAACAAAACTTAAATTAAAAATCTATAAACTGTAACAATACGCCAATAGGTATCTAACTGCCCCAAGATTCTATAACAACCAAGCAGATAAATCAATACAACTAAATTATAACAAGAAATAAACAGTTAGAATACACCAACAGGTATCTAACTGCCCCAAGATTTTGCAACAACCAAACAGATAAATCAATACCACTAAATTATAACAAAAAATAGACAGTTAGAATACGCCAACAGGTACCTAACTGCTCCAAAAATGTGCATCAAGCCAACAGAGAGAACATTAGCCAGAAACAACAAGTGAATTCTGAAAACAAACAAACAAATAGACTGTAGCATAACAAAAAAAGTTTTTTTTTTAATCCGACATGCATTTTCTTTCCCACAGACCCAATGATTTGAAAAACAAACACAGAAACTGAGCAAATTGCACAGCACACTGGTTTGTAATCTACTAAATATGAGGGTCGAAATGAATAAAGAATGTCTATTATTCAATGTTATAAGTCCTTACAAACTACCAATACTAACATGATCTTTTCTTTTGTCACAGAAATTGACAACGAATATATGTACTCCAGTTACCAAACCAAACGGTAAGTATATTACAATAAGTACAACTCATAAATACTGCTCCATAACACAACCATTGAAGCAAACAGTGCATATAACTTCGGTCTTGGGTGCATATCCCATGTACCCAAGACTCTAGGACCTGGCCACAACCACCGCAACATATCACACCCATGGTAGCTTATAACTTTGGTACTTATAAGTTTGGTCTTGGGTAGGCCCTGGCCACAACCACCACAACATATCACACCTATGGTAGCTTATAACTTCGGTACTTATAACTTCGGTCTTGGGTAGACACTGGCCACAACCACCGCAACATATCACACCCATGCTAGCTTTTAACTTTGGTACTTATAACTTTGGTCTTGAACTTTGGTCTTGGGTGCATGGCTTTCCACAATCACCATATGCACCCAAGACTCTAGGCCTTGCCACAACCACCGCAGCATATCACACCCATAGATCACACCCATATTTGATTCTATGGGTGTGATCTATGGGTGTGATATGCTGCGGTGGTTGTGGCCAGGGCCTAGAGTCTTGGGTGCATGACCTACGGCCTACGGCCTTCTGCCATGCACCCAAGCCTCTAGGCCGTGGCCACAACCATCACAGCATATCACACCCATAGATCACACCCATAGAATCAAACATTTTAACTATGTCATAATGTCAATTTTTATGTCCGCGGACACCGTTTGTGTTGTTAGAACAGTTTCAACTTGCCTGCGAACAATACAGACAGGTATAGTGTCCTTAGGACACCTCCATGTCTGTTTAACTATGGACATCCCGGACACCGTGTGTGTTGTTAGAACAGTTTCAACTTGCCTGCGAACAGTACGGACAGGTATAGTGTCCTTAGGACCCCTCCATTTTTGTTTTATTGTGGACATCCCCGACACCGTGTGTGTTCTTAGAACAGTTTCAACTTGCCTGCGAACAATACGGACAGGTATAGTGTCCTTAGGACACATCAATTTTCGTTTGATTACGGACATCCCGGACACCGTGTGTGTTCTTAGAACAGTTTCATCTTGCCTGCGAACAGTACGGACAGGTATAGTGCCCTTAGGACACCTCTATTTTCGTTTTATTACGGACAGCCCAGACACCGTGTATGTTCTTAGAACAGTTTTAACTTGCCTGCAAACAGTACGGACAAGGTATAATGTCCTTAGGACACCCCCATTGTGGTCGATTACGGACATCAAGGACAGCGCGGCTGTCCGTGGACAAAACGAACACAACAGGGGTGACTGCCACCTAAATAGATACAATATTTGACCCATCTCTTACTCCGCCACCCTCCCCAAACAGTCTTACACGCCAACACACTTGCCAAAATTGTATTTCTCCAACATTTTTCACCGCGCTGTCCGAGGATGTCCGCAGATACAAGATGGCGGCGTTCCCATAAATCGGACGCACTCCACGCTCTTCATCCAATCAGCGGACACATCGCATGTCCGCGGACATGACGCAAGCGGAGCGAACAGGGAAATGTGTCCGCGGAGCGGAAATAGATATCACTAATCTTTGTGACCTACTTTTTGGTAATTAAAAAAAAAAACTACTGGACGGATTTTCACCAAATTTACAAAAGCACTCTTTGGGGACCAAGACGCTCCTCCTACCGCGAATTTGGTGAACATCCATCCAGCGGTTTGGGCTGTAGGCGTGAGCAAAGTTTTTTCCCCATTCAGTCTATGAGAAAAAAAAGAAGTTTTGGGACCCCCCATATCACTTTGCTCCCCCTGGACCAAACCTCACCAAACTTTGCTACAATTCAGAGTGGGCCATATACTTTTTTTGCAAAGTTTGGTGTGGATCCGTCCATGGGGAGCGAAATTATAAACCACCCAAAAAGTGCTCCTCCTATGGGATTAGCAATTTAACCATAACTACACAGCCACTACTGTGGCTGTGTAATATATTCACTGAAAAAACTTTAGTTAACGAACAGTTATAGTGATCAGATTTAATGCAAGCCCTTGAAATTCTGCGGATGTAGGAAGTGATGATCATCTTAAAATCGCGTCCCCCCATTAATGACCCCTAGAATCTAAAGTGTCATTTATAGCACTTATGCATAGAACATATGTTCATTTTTTTTTTTTTTTACATTTATATAGCGCTAATCCAGCCCAAAGACATAGGGGCACTGTTACTTGTGGCAATCTTAGTTACAAGGGAGTTACATACATGTGACTAGGATAGGTTTCAGGGCATATGAGTATCATCATTCAAATACATACAGATACAAATTGAAGTTCAACTACATTATGCAGGTACATACAATATGGTAATCCTAGGCGTGAGGCAGGTAGCATATAATGTTCAGACATTTATGGGTTTTATTTGAAGAGCATAGTTTTCACAGCTTTGCAGAATGCTAAGTGGGAGACGTCTCCTCGGAGGGGTGGTGGTAGGGCATTCCATTGCAGTGCTGATAGATATGGGAAGCTAGCACCTCCCGCTCTGGCTTTCTTGACTCTGGGAATAGTGAGCATGTTAGCATAAGGTGTTCTAGTCGGTCTGGTGGATGTATTTGGGTGAATTCTCTCAGAGAGTTAAGGTGGAGCAGTGAGGTGGATACACTTATGAGTAAGGGCAAGGGCTTTAAAAAGGACTCTTTCTCTTACTGGGAGCCAGTACACCTGTTTCCTGGCTTCCGTGATGTGCCCTTTTCCAGTGGCTGCTCTCAGAGAGTTGTTTTGTATAGTTTGAGGTTTGGCCATGTTTTTAGTGGAGGTGCCCAGTGCATTGCAGTAGTCTAGTCTTGATCCTGTGATAGCTCGGGCAATCGTGATGCAGTTGTTCTTAGAGAGGAAGGGTCTGGCTGCTGTTAAAAGTTTGGCATGGTAGGCCACTATTGAGGTAATGGCATTAACTTGCCTTGTCATCGTTAGGTTTGAGTCAAGATAGACACCCAGTGTTTTTACAGAGTTAGCTACTGCGATTTTGATGCTGTCGATCATAATTTGACTGAATTGGGAGTCGAGGTTCTTAAGTGTTTCCTTGGAGCTAACCATGAGTAGCTCAGTTTTGTCACAGCTGCCATTCAGGCTTGAATTGTGTTGTATATGTAATTCAGTGTCTTAGAGTCAGTGTCATAGTCTCCTGTTGGTGTTAGGGGGATCTGGGTATTGTCCGCGTAGTTTGTGTACAAGATACCCAGGGAGTCAAGGATGAGGAAGAGGGGCTGTGTGAAAATGTTATAGAGGGTGGGCGATATGCATGATCCTTGTGGGACGCCACATAGGATAATGGTGGGTGAGGCTGTGGCCAAGCCCGGGAATACTTGCATGATCCTACCTTGCAGGAAGGAGGAGATCCAGGCAGTGGCGTTAGGTGAGAAGTTGGCTGTAGTGGATAGTTGGTGGCATAGGACCTAGTGGTTGACAAGGTCTAATGCCGCAGATAATTCTAGATGAAGGAAGAGAACAGGTTTCTCTGAGTCTCTCGCATCGTCCGTTTGGTTTTTTAAGTCAATTAGGGCTAGCACAGTTCCGTGCCCTGGGTGGAAACCTGATTGACATAGGCCTAGAACTTGGTTCTCCGCAACAAATTGATGTACCTGTAGATAGGCTACTTTGTCCAGTATCTTGAGGAGGAAGGGAACCCTGGTGATGGGCTCGTAGTTATTTGGTGAGCAGGGGTCAAGGGAGGGTTTTTTAATGAGAGGGCAGACCCATGCTTCCGTGTGGCAAGAGGGGACTTTACTGGCGGCGAAGGAGCCATTCACAAATGTTGTAAGGAAGGGGGCGAGATGGCTGGCACAATCCTTAATGAGTGTGGCCGGGCATGTGTCTCATTTGCAGTTTGATGGTTTGATGGATTTCATGATGTTGATCATGTCACATTCTTTGATTTCCTTAAATGAGAAGGAGTTCTGTGCGACTAGGGGGTGTGGTGGTGTGGAGGGGGGCAGAGGGTTGTTGAGTGCCTGTCTAGTTGCCTGTATTTTAGTTTGGAGGGTGTTGAGCTTGCCATTCATAGCTGATTGATTACCATCACACCAGGTCTTATCCTTGGTGAAATTCTGTGGTGTTGGTGTAGCGGTCTCTAGGTCTCTGAAGAAACAGAAATTCTCTTTAGTATTTGATTGGGCTTCCTGGATTCTGGCTTCAAAAGAGATGGCTTTGGCATGAATTATAGCTTTTTTTATACTCTTTGGCCTTTGATTTGAAGTCAAGTTTGGATTCATCTGTACGTGTGGTTTGCAATAGGGTAAGCAACGCACGTTTCTCAGATCGGAGTCCGAGGAGGTCTGGGGTAAACCATGCATTGGTGTGGTTGGTAGGTTTGGCCTTTCGTCGTTTAAGAGAAGCAATGACTTCAACTGCTACTTTGATGGCAATGTGGTAGGATCGCACTAGGATCTCTGGGTCAGCTGAGAATGTGGGCCTGAACGCTGGACTGGATAGGAATGGAAGTAGTTTGTCTTTGGTAAGTTGCCTAGAGCTTCTAGCAAGGGCTTGGGGCAGTGGTGGCTCTGATGCTTGCTTGCTTCTAGCAGTGGGGATATTGAAGTGAATAGTATGGTGGTCCGACCATGGAATGGGTGCATTTGCTGTGATGGTGATAGGGCAGTTGTGCTGGGCTATCCAGTCCAGGGAACGGCCTTGTATGTGGGTAGGTCCGGTAATGGTGTTGGAAAACCAGAGGGTTTCGAGTGCTGCATTTAGTGCCCTGGCGTCAGAACGTTAATGTCATTGAGCCCTAGGTTGAGGTCACCTAGTAGAATGGCTTTGGTGGTATGTTTCAGGTTGTCGGAGAGGAGGCCAATGAGGGCTGTTTGGAAGTCACCTATGGGACCTGGTGGTCGGCAGATGAGATGCAGCGTGATGGTGCAGTTGTCTGACAGGTTGATTTCAGTGAACAGGTAGTTGCTAGTGTTGATATTGTCTTTGTCTATTTTCCTAATTGAGACAGATTCTTTTGCTATTATGGCTATTCCACCACCTAGGGTGGTACTATCCTGTCTGATGATAAGGTATCCTGGTGGTAGGGCTAGGGATAGTGCAGGGTCTAAGGCCTCAGGTAGCCATGACTCGGTTATCATAAGGATATCAAGGTCATGGGTGGAAATGAGGTCATGAATATCTAAGGTGTGAGCATTGATAGAACGTCTGTTAATCAAGGAGCATTTAGGAGTGGGCTATCTAGGGAGATTTTGGCCTTAGCGGTAGCAGGGGCGATATGGGGTATGCATGCGGTAGTGGTGGTGTTTGTGGTAGTGCTAGTGGTCACATCTTCAAGGGGCGGGTGTACAGCAGTAGTATCAGCATTATTTTTGGTACCAAGTGGAACATCCAGGGTTATACGTGCATCACAGACATCATTGGCATCAGTGTTCGGCATTACGTCATAGGGCGTGAGTGCGGCATCACACACATCATTGGCATCAGTGTTAGGCATTACGTCATGTGGCATGAGTGTGGTCACAGTACAAACATAAGTACTGATAGAGTGTGACACTTTATAAGGTATGCGTGCATCATATATAGCATGGGTATCCTTTTTAGGCATTGGCGTATAGCTCAAGCTGAGTCTTTTGATCATGGCCCAAGTATGCGGGTGGTGGGCTGGTGGAGGCATCCTAGCACCAACATGCTTGTTGAAGAGTTCAAGAGAGGCAGGGTGGCTGGGCTGAGGTGCAGTGTAGAACCGCAATTGTAGGCGCACACGTCTGTTACTATGCGGAGAGTGGTATGCATGAGGAGGGGATGTGGCGATGGGAGTGCCGGGTGGGAGTTGTAGTTCACCTTGGTGGTGTAGAGTGGAGACCGTTCCCAGTGGATTGTGATGGCTCTCCATGTCGTTGGCTTTGGGCTAGCTCTATTTCTTAGCAAACCGGCGCGAACAGGGGCAAACAGGTGAAGGCCATTAGGATCTCGGGGGCAAAAATGTGAGGTTAATCCCTCTTTCAAATCACAGTCGCCACAGGCCACTGGGGCAGGGATTGAAGATTCAAGTAGCTGCAGCTATTGCTGCATAGTGGGTCCGATCAGCTGGTGGCACACGAGGGAGATGGGCTCCAGCCCTCTCGACCTCAGTGGATGCCTGACAGTGGAGGCCTCAGAGGGGCAAACAGGTTATGGCCTTTATCCTGGCCTTAATCTGCCACCGGCTTCTGCGTGCCGGTGGTGCTGTCTGGGTAATGTTATGGAAGGTTGCCTAGCCACCGAGAGCCTCAATCTCATGCTGCATTGTGCTGGCCATTTTAGCAGGGCAGCGCGGTGTGGATGGAAGCAGATGCCTGAGGGGGCTGTGGGGCGATTAGGAATTTCACTCAACCAGCATTGGTACTTGTTTATCGACCTCGGAAGGATGAAAGCCTGATTTTGAACCTGCCACCTGCAGATCACACACAGATTGCAGCAGCGAGCACTAAACCCGTTTAGCTATCTTGCCAGCCTCTAATTGTTTTGCCATTGGGAAGCCCATCGTTTTGTATGTGTTCATGGGCTCTACAACATGGAGGACGCTAATTTAAGAAGATCATCACCAAATTTGTAAGGGTTTTGTTGCGTTAAATTTGATCACCTTAACTGTCCCTTAACTAAAGTTTTTCAATGAATTTCAAGGGTTTTGCTATACCATAGTTTATTCAAGGGCTAAGGGCTTTGGCTGCGGCCACTGTATATGTTGCACCAATAGATTTCTTTAGGGCCACTAGCCATGTCCTTCGTCAATATCCAGTATACATGTTCCACCTATAGATTTCCTTTTGGCCCACTAGCCATGGATTTAGGCCCTGGCCAGTGAGCATGGCCTTTGGCCATGCCCACTGTATATATGAATACACTTTGTTTTTTTAAGCCCACTCATCATGGCCATAGGCCATGGCCGGTGTACATGTTGTACCAATAGCTTTCTTTCGGGCCTCCCTAGACCTAGGAGATGGATCACAACATATGTCCCCCATTTATCTTATTTCCTCAGTTTCCATTCCCCTGATAAATCCCTGATAATTACTCGAGTAATTTCATGCTAATTACTGTGATAAGGCTAAACAATTATCAAATCCTCACAGGTGCTCCCCATTTATCTCCTTCCTTTGCCCTAGGCCTCCCACCCACCTCAGTTGATTTTTATTTCCCATTATTCTCTTTCCGTCTTTGCTTCGTGTGACGCTTTTTCATTTCCGAGCAGATCTTGCATTATTACTGCAGTAAACTAGCGAGATTCCCCCAGTACTCCCCGATAATGTGAAAACATCAGAACTGTAACTGGCTCCCCAGACCATCCCCAACTTCACATGTGCTCCCTCCCCCCCTCACCTCTTCTAGCCTGATGCGATTTGAACATTTTTCCTCTTGTAAATAGCTTTGTATTTGTGCTTTTAGTTTTTGCATTCCCCCAATATTACTGTGGTGATCAATCACATCAAGCAAAAAATAAAATAAAAAATAAAAGGCTGATTTTTAATTCTGAAAAGCCTGTCTGTTGCAAAGTACTATGGGAGATATAGCTATATTTTTGGGAAAAGGGGGCACCCCCTTCCCATCAAATATTTTAAAAACTACTGAACGGAATATTCCCAAACCTCTCCCGGAAATTAAGTCAACACTTCATGCCCAAGTTGTTTCTCATTTGGTCCACTTCCCTCCAGCGTTTTCTGTGCTTCGGCTTGATCAAAATGTAACATTTTCTTTATGGAACAATTGATGGCAGTAGGCTGAAAACAGTGTTTTATTGCCTTCTTAATACATTTTTCATTTTTTAACAAATCTTTCCCATAATTTCCATGCAGTGACAAACTTTTTGTCTAGCAAATATCAGCTCAATCTGTCATGTAAGTCAGAATGTATTGACAATAGAATTTTAGGTTTTCCTATGGCTCATGTCACTCACCGTGAGAATAGTGCTTTGACCGCCACACTATAATGTCGATTTCAACAATATTTTCCCTTTTTTGTATTTTTGTGTCTTAGATGTTGCCCTGATGATGGGCATGTATCATCTGAAATGCATTGGCAATGTTACATTGTCTTCCTTCTTTGTGTTTTAAGGAAATCTTGTTTTAAGGAAAACGTGTGGATACATTAAAAAAAGACAGAAGAGAAATCTATTTGCACTGTGATCTTTAAGCATGAAGATAAGATTGTTTGAATATATTGTAGTTTGTTATAATTGTTAGGGTGTACCCATGACCTTACAGGGTTTAATAGGTCTTTTTGTAAATCATAGGTACCCCATACTGTGCCTAAGGGATTTTCTGTAAGTGCACTAATTACTGAGAATAAGGATTAACATAGATAACTTATTAAAGATGTGGTGACCACCTTCTACTATATTCTTTTAAGTGCTAATTTTACCCACACCCTGTTTGTTGCTTGCATAGGTCCCGGTGTGGAGGAGGACATTCTGACAACCTGATCACAATTGGAACAACTTAGACACTTACTTAAAAACGTTTAGATCTATCTGCTCATGAATCACAGGTTGCCAGAAATATTCCTTAACTGCATTTATAGTAGCCGAGATTTCCAAGCAACCTGCATGCACACTGCTGCCAAATACCTTTCTGAACAGTCTGGGGGCAAGACTGCAACTACAGTTTATAATATTCTGGAATGGTTTAAGAAAGGTGGCATTCCCTTCACACCTTAGCCTCAACCTTCCCAAACAGAACACCCACCATCTTCTATCTCAATCAGAAACTGTCCATAATTCCCAGCCACAAATTTCACAATTTTCAGAAATAGAAGCAATGATCTCAGGCCCAGTCCGGAAGGGCTCATTCTGAACATTGAGTCTCTCAGGTCTGCAAAACATTTTGCATGTTTACTCCTTAACTCTCGAGGAGCTACAGTTTAGTCTGGGGGATGATCTGGTAGGCTCACCTGCACTTGAACGTGGGTCGTTATTCAATCCTCTGGGAAAGTGAGAACCCCTAAAGATACTGCCTGCGTGATGCATGCACCGGACACAGGCCAAATCCTCTTTCTCGATCACTGAATAGTTCTCCTCCAGTAGCCCAAGAGCATTTCACATGTAGGAGACTAAGTGCTTGATGGTTTAATTGTGCTGTGAGGGGATAGCACTCATGCCTTTATTGCTGTAGTCTACAGGCATAAACAATGGCATGTCTGGGTAAAACTGTGACGTACAGGTGCTTTGCGATGGATTTAGGCATGTGCTGCTTTTTTGAACAGTTGTAGGTTCAACCGGAGAGGCAAACATCATAACAAACTTGCTTGGAACTCAAAAAGCTCCAGAAATTACAGCAACTCTTCATTGGCCAATGGTGCCAAAGTACAATGACCTTCCTTTACCAAGTCAAGTCAAATGTATGTGCACATTTGGCCATGATTATATACCCAGATTTTCATACAGAAGGAATGTCACTTCTCAGTTCTCAGAATAATTCTTTTGGGCCTCATCACGAGTTGGGCGGATACGCCGGCGGTATTACCGCCAAATCATTAGCACCAGATCAAGGGTTTGGCGTAACGGTTAGTGCCCATTCCCAATTGGGCCCATTTTGGAATTCCTCATTCCCCATTGGGCCCAATGGGGAAAATTTGCGCTATTGCCACTGGTGGATTTCCCGCTGGCAGTAATAGCACCAAAAATCAGCAAGCTGGGGGGAAATCCGCCAAGGCCATGATCTGGCGGACCCTTAAATGCAGTGGTAGTAGCGCTACCGCCGCATTTAAGGGTCACTGCCAAACTCGTGAGTAGGCCCTTTGTCTTGGAATATTCAAAGAAGCTGCCCGAGGATGGCCTGGTGTTCTCTTTGAATAAAATTAGCAGGTCATCCTGTAATGGTGTGCACAACACTATTCTGGGTGACCTGGAGGGAAGACAGGGCAGGCTGGGAGCAACCACTCAACAGGCTGTTGCAGTAGTCCAGTCGTGATTTTATGAGGCCGTGGCCAGTATAGCAACATTCTCAGGTGACACAAAGGTTGTGTATTGCTGAAAAACCTATTGACAATGCTTCATGGTCAATTCCGAATCAAAGGTAACACCAGGAATCTTCACTCTCTTAACCACTGGAATGACAGCAATAATGATGGTAAAGCTAAAATACTCTGGAGGAATTGGAAATTCACAAAATGGGTCTTGAGTGGGTTTCATATGAGCCGTTTGTACATAGGACATGTACGGGAGGGGGGGATGGTTCAAGCTGGAGTTGTATTTTTATATACATTACATGACCATGGCAATGTCCGATTTACAGCAAGACACATTCTTGGTTGTTACCGCTCTTAGAACCTCGTAATTTACATTATGTCACATGGTTCTTCTAACATCGTACACATACATATATTATGTTAGCAACAATTGACCTGAACTGTGGGGCAGGGGTACAGGGGCCCAAATATCTTATCTAGTACAATCAATCAGCCAAGCCCAAAACGAGGAGCTCAGTTTTGGGAGCATTAAGAGCCAACAAGTTGACTGTCATCCACTCATGAATGGCAGCATAGGTCCTATAAAGATTGGCTGAGTCTGTGGCATATTGTCCAGAGAGTATCATGACAACCTGAGTGTTATGGGAATAATTAAGCAATATAACCCGAGCGGCGGGGGCATTACCTGAGTCGGTAATGCCCCCGCCGCGAGGGTTATATTGCTATTAGTACCCCGGCCCGCATTATGTGCATGACCGGGGTACTAAAAGCATTTTTTTCTGTCCCCAAACGCTGCGGCGTTTCGGGACAGAAAAAAAAAAAAAGAAACGACCAAGAAAACAGCCGCCGCCATGGAAAGGGAAAACGGAGTCCGTCTTCCCTTTCCATGGTGGCCATCGGGAGCGGACACGCTGGGAACAGAAGTGTTCCCAGCGTGTCCGCTCCCGAAAGAAAAAAAAGAAGCAGAAGGTAAGTGCGGTTGGGAGGGAAGGAAGGAAAAAATAAATAAATAAATAAATAAAAACGTACCTGCGTCCCCGGCGAGGGACGGGGGAAGCCTCCAGCCGTGTGGAGGCGCGGAGCGGGGATGGCCCCGCTCCGAGTCTCCACACGGCTGGAGGCTTCCCTCATCCCTCGCCGGGGAAGCAGGAACAAGCAGGTAAGTAGGAGTAGTGGGGAGGAGGGAGGAAAGGGAGTTTTAAAAAAAAGCCTTACCCGAGTCCCTGGCGGGGCGCGAAGGCAGCCTCTCAGCCGCGGGGATGCTCGGAGCAGGGATGGCCCCGCTTCCAGCCTCCTCATTGGCTGAGGGGCTGCCACGCCCCCCACCGAGGACAAGGCGGCTGGAATCCCGGCCGAGAATCGAAGGATTCTCGGCCAGGTAAGGCCCCGGCGAGAGCCAATCAGAATGCGTGTTGCATTCTGCTTGACTCTCGCTGGGTACTAATTAGTATTCTGGACACCCAGGTTGTTCAGCAATTGCAGAAAAGGAAGAATATAGACATTGAAAAGAGAAGGTGAAATACAAGAACCCTGAGGCACGCCGCAGATGACGGGAGAGGGCACGGAACGGAAGTCCCCACTATCAACTCTGGCCTGTCATGGTCCCAAAAAGGAGGAGATCCATGAAGATGCTAAACTGGAGCAGCCAGTTGCAGAATGAAGTCGGTCAACTAAAAGACCATGATCCACAAGAATGAAAGCCGAAGAAAGATTTAAGAGCATCAGAATAGCAGAGTGGCCTTGATCCACAATATTAAGGAGGTTGGCTTTAGGATCCAGTAGAGCCCTCCCCATACCGTGACGTTCGGCGGACCGTTTCTCCTGTCTGAGAAGGAGAATATTCTCATTAAACCCGTTTTATTATGGTTTCACTTTTGACCTGGCAGGATCTGATAGGAGCAAGGGTTTTAATGGCAGCTTCCAGTGATGGCGGGCTAAATCGTCAGCCTTCTCAAAGTGAGCTAATAAGACCAGGCATGCAATGAGCAAGGATGATAATTCTTGTGGCGAAGCGTTCTTCCAATTCCTTGACTGAATATTTAGTCTGGGATTGCTGTCAAGCCTAGTAGGTGGTTTAGGAATGTTGACATTAAAAGAAATCAGTTATGATTTGACCAAAAACACAGAGATACCGTAAAATTGGCAACGGTCAGAAGGTGGAAGAGAACCCATTCAAGGATATGGCCAGCGAAATGTGTGGGGCCTGAAGAATGCAGAAAGTCAATATCCCCAAGGGCCCCCAGTAGTGAGGTAGTAGATGTGTCAGTCGGGACTTTGGCCCAGTGGTTAAAGTTGCCTAGGACCAAAACGGGAGTGTTGCTCCTGGTAATTGTATTTAGGATGCAAATAAACTGCTCTTCAAAAAGAGGAAGCAACCTAGGGGGTGATAAATGATGATGGTAGCAACGGAGGTATTATCGGAAACTTTAAGTTTCACAATCAGACTTTTGCAGTCATCTGGGGCCTCATGAGGAACCAGATGATGATGTAGAGTATTACTAACAAATAGAACCACCCTCCACCCTGAGGTCCGTTACCCCCACTGTCTTGGCTGTCTCTATTCTATTATCCCTTTAATCTTCAACTGGCTTCAGGAAGATGTAATGGAACTCTGCACAAGTCATGCTTGATAGAGGTCTATGAGTAGGATATGGTGCTGGAATTTAAAGAGTTTCAAAGTCCTTTTGTGAAAACTCTCAGAAAATAAAGTACTTCAGGGTTTTGGTGTTTTCTTTTGCAACCATGCCTGTTCTACACAGTTCTATGGTAGATATTATTATTATAATAAGTATTATCATTATAATGATTAGGGTGTATATTCAGAGAGGATTTAGTTTCAGGAAGTAATGGAGAACTTATCAAATCATAGGGGGAAGGACACAGTGAAGGAAGCAGTGGGATCTACAAACAACCAGGGGTGAAAACATGGGGGAGCAGTTCATGTGTGTAGACCGAGGTGGTAGGGAGGAGTAATTCCTTGAACAGGAGGGTCTTAAGCTCCCTCCCTAAATAAGTAAGGGGGTTGTTCTGGTCTTGGTGAAGACAAGGTTCTAGAGTGTGGGGGCATGGACAGAGAAGGTCTGCCATCTGGTTCTTTCCTTTCTGCACCAGCAGAGTTTAAGTCTGCACATGTCCTTACTTCGGGCAGATTGTAGGCTTTAAGAGATGCTAGGTTTCTCAGTGAGGTAGCCTGGGGACTGTAGGGTACCAACCTTCTGGATGATGCAGCAGGATCTGAAGATGGTACGAAAATGTTCTTCCTCACCCAAGTAAAGCTGTCTCGGTCCATGAAGAAGAATACACACTGCCCTGTACCCCACATTCAAAGATATCACAGGTTGAGAAATAAACCATTGCCATGGTCCGCAGGGCAAAGCACAGTATCCAACAGAGTTTGCAATCATAGATCAATTGCAGGGACACTGGGAAAGATGTACTTGGAAGACCCCTAACTCCAGACTACATGGCAGAAGAATCACAGTGAAGGAGTTGGGCGACTGCCATGCCAGGATCATCTGACTTCAGGAACACAGACCACTGTTTCATACCTTCACCCATGAAGCCATGCGTCAGCATATGCTAGTAGTTTTGAGCAAAGTGGGGCTGTGCCCCTTTGGACTTCAGCAGTTTAGAAGTACATCTTAACTATTCTTGAGCAAGTCACTCCTGGATGTAGCTGAAAGAGGGACAATAATGTATGTGGATGATGTGTTAAACACAAATGAAGATCTGAAAAGCCACTTCAATGAGATTAGACATGTGCTCAGTCAGCTACAGAAGGCTGGGGCAAAAGGATCTTTACAGAAAGCACAGTGGTGAAGAAAAAGGGTAAACGGCCTAGGTCATGAAGGGACAGAGAATGGGTTAAACCCACAAAAGAAAAAAGTGGAAGCCATTCAGAAACTAAAAGATCCCACTAACTTGAACAGTTTAAAGAGCTTGTTAGGAATGACAAGTTACAACAAAAAAAGTATTGAAAATGATGCAGAGATGGGGAAAAGGAACAAAGTGAGGCATTGGTTATGCTAAAAGGGCATCTAATGAAAGCACCATGTTTGTCATAACCAAAATAAAACCAGGAATGTGTTATACAAATAGGATTCACAGTTCAATGTATGTCAACAGTGTTATCTCACAAATATGATTCAAATAACAAACCATTGCATATACTAGCAAAGCATTGCACAGGTAGAGACCAAATTAAGTGAGTGTGAAATCGCGCTTCTGACCACTGTCTGGGCATTACAACATTTCCCTCCCCTAATTCAAGGGGAGCGGGTGATTGTAGAAACAAATCACCAGCCTCTGCAATTTCTGCAAAGTAAGAGAATCAGATCAGTGAGTTTGGCCCAGTCAATAATAACTTCCTGGACATTAGCACTTCAGTGATTCCCAGAAGTGAGACATAGACAAAATAAAAAGAGCCCAGTTGCTTAATGACTAGGAGAGTTGTATGATTGTGTAGCTGTTTGTGTGCATGATGACACAGAGGTAGAGACAAGTTTGAATGAATTCGAGCAATCCCCACACAAGGACTTCAATGAAGAAACATGTAAAGATGTACCAACTGTGTATGTAGATGGATGTGCATACCATATAGACAATAGGCCTCATTACACGGATGGCGGTGGACCAAGGTGCAATTAGCATCTTGGTCCATACCGGTAAAATACCGGCACCGCCTTGGTGGAAAGGGGAATTACCGCCCTATTCCAAGGTTGGTGGGGCGTTAATTCCCCCTTCCCCCATTGCCCTTTTCCATTCTCATTTTTGCCCCATAGGGCATAATGGGAATGGGGAAGGTGCTAATTACGGCACCGCAAATTGCGGTACCGTAATTAGCTCCCTGGTCCCTTTGCAGGTTGGTTTTTAACACCTGCAAAAAGCAGGCATTAAATTCCCAAACCTGCAAAGGGACCTCGTAGTAAGGCGGTAAGGGTTTACCGGTACCGGTAAAATACCGGTACCGGTAAACCCTTACCGCCTACCGTGTAATGAGGCCCAATGATACAGAAAAAGTACTTGTAGCAGGAATAGAAAATTTGTGTGTTAAATGTGACAACAATCCAAGAGTAAGCATGAGGTTAGGCCCCAAAAGCAGGCAAGTGGCATAACTGGCCACTATTTATAAGGCAATATCTACAACAGTAAAAATTGACAAAAAGAAATAGTTTTAGTCACTGATTCTGATTATGTGCAAAATAGTTTTGTGGAGTTGTGGAGTATTCACGTGGCTGGAAGGTGAAAGACATGCTCACATATAACAAGAAGCCACTTCAACATGGCAAGATGATTTAAGCTATAGACAAACTTGACTATAGAAAATGACCTGATAATCCATTGAAGGAAAATATGTGGTCATTTGAAAACATCAGGTGAGGATATGGAAGGAAATGATAAGGCAGATCAATTAGCCAAAATTGAAGCTGTAATGGGGTAGTTATTTTCTATTGAACACTTGCTTGGTGAAATACAGGTGTATGCAATAACACACTCCACAACTCTGAAAACAGTTGAACAGCCTGTGGCACTGATACCCCAATTCAAGACTTGAATAAGGCACAAAAGAAATATCTTATTCTAGGCCCATTTTACAATCATTTGCTAAATGATGAGCAAAATCCTCTGACTGAAGAGGACTACAAACAGAAAGGGGAATTGAGGGTGCTATTAAAAAACAAAAAGAGAATTAGGCTACAAGATGGACTGATGATTGGAGAATCAGCGACAGGCCAAATCCAATGGGTAATGCCTTTGTCATTTCGGAGATTGATGTTACATCATGCTCACTATTCCATAACTGCAGGACACAGAGGTTCACAGAAATCTTTGTAAATTTCATCATGTGTTAGAAGCTCATAGAGCATCATTAATGAAAAGGGGTTTGACACTCCCATGGTCTGATTTACAAGCTGATTATTTAGGGACTGTGAGAAGATCAGCAAGGGGAAACAGGTACATGCTGACAGTCGTTTCTTTAATGTCTAAATAAGTGGAGTGCATTCCAGCTCCAGACAGCAGTGCCCAAACAGTGGCCACTTTACTTGCAAATAATATTTTTTCAAGATTTGGTTTACCTCCAAGAATAGAATCAGACCGTGGAAGTCATTTCACTGGTGCATTAATGACAAACATGTGGCACATCTTGGGTGTGAAGAGGAAGCTACACATTTCTTACCAGCCCTCCTCTTCGGGGGGTGTAGAACGGTGTAACAGATCGATAGTTGATATGTTGAAAAAGTTTGTAGGTGAAGCAGGATCTAGTTGGGATTTGCGGCTTCCACTGGTACTAATGGCTCTCAGGTTGACACCATTACAAAAAGCTCAGGAGTCTCCCGCAGCCATCACAGACTGAGCATTAAAGGGATTAAGCAGTTAAGAAAGAAGAGTGAACTGCTGGCAGGGTGAATAGCTGCTGTGGGTGTTACATTGATCGTAGGATTACCAGGCAAGCAGTGCGTGTGCCTTGAGGACACTGCTTCAAGACAGGACCCTATAAAAAATGAGCATTTGCTTGAAACCAAAGACACAGCAAGCCATATTACAGAGAGCATCACCTTCGCAGAGCATGTGCCCGGAGGACGCTGCAACTAGGTTTCCATAGCAGTGCGTGTGCCTGTAGGCCGCTGCAATGAGGAAGATGTCTACACAGGGTCAGGACACACAAGAGTTCTGCTGCCCTGATAAAGACCTGGAGCAATTCGTGATGATGTAAGAATGGCGGCTGCCAAACATGGACCGGATTGGTTACACATGTTGGCAAAACATCTAGATGGAGAAACAGCAGGTCCTAGCAACAGGTCACAAACGGCACTATTGTTACCCAATTTTTCTATGCAGGAGATCCAGGCCATAGAGGAGGAGGACAGCGGGCCCAGCTAGGAGGAGGAACCAGCAGCCAAGAGGATGACTGTCAAGGTTAAGGCCATTAGGCAGCAAGCAGAGGCTGCCAAGAAGCGTAAAGCAGCGGTGGCGAAAGGCAGGGGGCGAGAGCAGGGGCCTGTGGCCAACCCAGATGCCTTACCTGCAGAGGCTTTAGGGTTTAGCAGCAGTGCACCCAGTGCACCTGTGGCCTACCCGACAGCAGGGGGACCTGCATGCTTGAAACAGTAAAGGTATGTTTATGCAGTGCTTACAAGCATGGGAAAAAGGGCCGAATAGTCAAAGGTTGAGCGGAAATTTAAATGCATTTAATCAAGTAGGGAGGAATGCTGAGGCTGTGCACCAGCAGGGTGAGGTTCAAAGGCTAGGTGGCTTGGGGGGGGCTGTGAGCCCCACAGTCATGAGTCAAACCTCCTCTCTACCCAGCGAAACCCCTCTTGGAGTGGGCAGCCAGCTGCAGAAGGCGATAGCAATGCCGTCAGGCATCCAAGGGCAGGGTTTTGTGTGGGGTAATCAAGTCTCTTCACTGCCCAGGGAAACCCCTTTTGTGGAGGGCAGCCAGCTGCAGCAGCCGATGGCAATGCCTGCAGGCAGCCAAGGGCAGGGTATTGTGTGCGGTGCCATGCAGTACTGTAGGGCGATGCAGGGCTTTGCTCCAGTTCGGGCAGCCGGCAACCCTTTAGTATGGCACATTCCCTTGGCCTACAAGGAGAGAATTTGGCAGAACGTTTTTTTTAGATTTTCCTTGTTAGATATGGAAACTGCAGGGATGAGCTTATGCGAATTATCAGAGAAGGAGAGGGAGAAGAAGGACAGGGAGAAGGCCAAGGTGGAGGAGAGCATCCACAATTGGTTGGCAGCTTTCAGGATCCTGGCATCTATCATGATCGAAAAGTTCCCACAGGATGCAAGGGCATTATTTGCATATGAGCAGTATGTCCATACCTTATATCTGATTTATGGCGCAACGCTTGGTTAAAATATGACAGGGGTTTTAGGCTTAAAATGCAGGTTTGGCTTGCAATGTCATGGGATGAGGTTGAGGTCAGATGTTACATTGAGAAAATGGTGCCATCAAGAGAGACTGGGGACAAGACGCAGGTCGAGAAGCCTCATTATAAGAGGGAGAGATGGTCGTCCCAGTAATCAGCAGGGGGAGCAGGCAGTTTGCTGGAAGTTTGAGGAGCGGTATTGACCCTTTTAGCAAAATCTGCAGGTTTACACATACAAGTGGCAAAGGTGCAGGGAATCGAAGCACATCTTCCAGTGAGGGAAAGCAGAGGGGGAGTACAAAACCCAAAGAGAAGCTGAAGCGTAATTGAAACTCACTTGCCCACCCCTGTACTCTTGCATACATTGATTCCATTCCTAAATGCATATCCAATAACACCAATGTTAAATTGCTTCGGGAAGGTTTCTGGTGGGGATTTAAGATCCCTTACAACAGGGCAATGGGGATCAGGGAAGCAGACAATTTAAAGTCAGCCAGTGAGAATGCCGGAGGTTGTGGCATGGAAGGTTGCCAAGGAGATGAACTGGGTAAGGTGGCGGGTCCATTTACGTCCCCACCATTGGAGAATTTTGTAGTGTCACCCCTGGGCTTGCTGCCAAAGAGGGAGGAGGGTCAGTTCCGCCTCATACAGCACCTTTCTTTCCCCGAAAGTGCATCTGTTAACAATGGCATAGCCATAGAGAAGTGCAGGGTGCATTATTCTTCATTTGATGATGCTATAGAGCTAGTGAGGACTTCAGGGAGAGGCACACGATGGGGAAGGCCGACATCGAGTCTGCCTTCAGGCTACTGCCAATTCACAAGGAGAGCTACCATTTGCTGGGCTTCAAGGTAAAAGATGCTTAATTTTACGACAGGTGCTTATCGATGGGTTGCGCTATTTCTTGTGCATACTTTGAAAAGTTTAGTACCTTTCTGGAGTTTGCGTTGAAGCAGAGGGCTAAAGGTGGAGTTGTAATATATTACCTCGATGATTTCTTGTTCATTGTGAAAGAAGGGACAGATGAATGTGGGTCGCTCATGTGGAGGTTCCAGACATTGATGGAGGAGATGGGGATCCCCTTGGCCGAGGGGAAGACAGTCAGCCCATTTGTGAGGCTTACATTCCTGGGAATAGAGATAGACTCAGTGGAAGGGAAGTGTAGATTGCCAAAGGACAAGGTGGTGAAGCTTAAAGAAACAATCACAGAATTGAGGGGCAGGAGTAAGGCCACCCTGAGGGAGCTACAATCATTGGCGGGGAACCTGAACTTTGCAGGTAGGGTGATCCCGGCAGGGAAAGTTTTTGCCAGGAGAAATGAGCTCAAGACAGTAGGGTTGCAGCATGCCTCCCAACATGTGCGGCTGCGGGTAGAGTTGAAACAGGATATCAAAATGTGAGATGATTTCCTAGATGATTTCAGTGGGGTACTACTCTGGTGGGAGCAGTGGGCCACTAGCGAGAAACTCAAGCTCTTTACTGACTCCTCAGGCTCACACGGTTTTCGGGCCATTCTGGGGAGTGACTGGTGCAGCCAGGACTGGCCAGTGGCATGGCACCAGGAGGGGATCACCGGGGACATCACCCTACTAGAGCAGTTTCATATCATGGTTGCTTTTAAAATTTGGGAAAAGACATTTACGTATAGGAGGGTGGTTCTGTGGTCAGATAACCTGGCAGTGGTCCAGATCATCAATCAGGGGACGTCCAGCAATATGAGGGTGCTGAGGTTAGTGAGAGAGCTGACAACACGCTTGCTCACATTAAACATCGAGGCAAGAGCTTGGCACATTCCAGGAGTAAAAAACGTGGCCGCTGACTCGCTCTCTCATTTGCAGTGGGAGAAATTTCGGGGGAACTGTCCAGAGGCAACCAAGAGTTCAGTGGTGGGGCATGATTGGGGGAATCTGAGCTTTAATCCACACTACCCTAGCTGCGGGCACAGCAAGGTGGTACAAGGGGTGCTGGGAACGATTCCTGGCCTTTCAAGAAGAAATATTGACGGAAGGGCAAAAGGGAATGCCAGTACACACATTTTTCGGATGAGGATGGCAGTCTGGGAAAACCAGATCATCTAATGTCTTATCATTTGGCTGCAATAGCTCATTATTACAAGCTCGGGGGGGGGAAACCCGATCCTATCAAGGAACACTACATCGGAATGGCAATGAAGGGTTAGGCAAAGCAAACAGAAAGAAAGCCTGACGAAAGGCAGCACATTGATATTGTGAAATTGCAGAGTTCAATTGAAACCCTGTGTGCTGTTTGCCATAGCGATGGGGAGAGGTTGTTGTTCACTGCAGCCTTTTCATTGGCCTTCTTTGGAGCCTTCAGACTAAGCGAGCGGATCCCTGAGAATAGAGAGGGACAGGGCTCTGGGTTTTTAAGGTTGGAGGATGTGCAACTAACAAATGGGAGAGTGTGCTTTTATCTAAGAAAGTCCAAGACTGACCACAGGGGTAAGGGGAGGACAGTCACCCTTTATAGGATCCAGGGGAGCATAGAGAGTCCAGTAGCGGGGCTTATGACTTAACTTCAGGAGAGGCAACAGGCGGTGGCACCGTCCCCCCTATTCTTGCACAGGGATGGGTTGGCCCTGAGCAGGTTCCATTTCAGGAGTGTGATGGATATGGCATTGAAAGGGATGAGAGCGACAGGGGGAGTGTTTTGTACACACTCCTTTAGAATAGGGGCAGCCACATCAGCAGCGGGGGTGCTTTGGCCTACAGTGGACTTGGTTGGGAAAGGGGGAAGCAAGCTTTGGACACAGAGCAGTCGGCTGGTCGCCGCACCTTCACAACTATTTTCACAAAGTTTGTCTGCAGTGTTTTGAGTTTGGTAGTTATACATAATGTGTAAATAAATCTGCTGCCTTTTTATGCCAACAAAGAAACAATGTCTCATTCTGCACCTTTTTCCTTCGTGGGGTATCGTAAGGGGCAAATGGAATGAGCAGGCGTGTTGGAACAAAGATGGACAAATGCCCAGGTCATTAGGTCGTGTATGAGATTGGCACTGGGGGGGGGGTTGTCGCCGATATCTCAAACCCTGGCACTGCTCTGGTGCCCACTTTGCACCCACCTGCCATGGCATCTCCCTTCTGCCACCCTCAGATTGGGGATCTAAGTATTTTCCAGGGGGCATGTCGGATTTTTTTGGTGTACTATTTGCCATTTCAGGTTATGAAATCTAACCATACTTTCCCGATATAGCTTTGCGAGCTTGGTGAGGAACGGGCTGGCCTGGGTCAAAATTGGCCTCTGGCCTGACCCTTCCTTTTGGGTGCCTGACTGGCCAGAACATGGGTGAATCTCGATCCCCACCTGCTGCACCTGTGACAAAAAGAAAAGTAACACACAAAAAAACAAGCTTCCATGATGTGACATCACTTAAAGGCGCACTGGCGCCTGGCTTCCTGTGCTGCCCCTCCTTCACACATTGATTGGTTGGGGAAGGACAGTGATTCTAAAAGCTTCCTGTTATGGCATTAGGGGAGTGGGGCGGAGCAGGGACTGGCGACCACTTTGAAGCATGCTGGTTCATAAGGTATGTGCTATGTAAAGGCCACCATTTTGCAATCCGCCTTCCTCGACCCCACCATTGCAGCCATGCCCCTTTCTCTCCCTTTTTCCCCACAACGCCATCCACAAATACTGGTGGTAGCTCCCTCCCTGTGCCACAAGACGCCTTTCTCTCCCCCAGCCCCTTTTCTTTTGTCACAGACCTGCTGCCCTTGCTTGTTTTTCGCAGCCATTTCCTCGGCTCATGTCGGAATTCACCAGTCAAGACCTCCCGACTCGGCCCTGGCTTAACTATATCA
Organism: Ambystoma mexicanum; assembly: GCF_040938575.1. Lineage (NCBI taxonomy): Eukaryota > Metazoa > Chordata > Amphibia > Caudata > Ambystomatidae > Ambystoma > Ambystoma mexicanum. The sequence goes on along the minus strand of NC_090934.1, from coordinate 363,782,613 downwards.
ATGAGATCCCTGACTCGCCCAGATCTACTCTGGAGCACCTGGTGCTGATGATTTTACTCCGACATTTGATCGGATGGGAATACTAATGATGATAAGCATGGCATTGTTTAAGGCAGGTTACTGAGCAGCAAATGCAATCCTATCACATGATGGAAGTGTGCCTTGCGGGGAAATAAGCCTACTTGTGCCAGTGAGCAAAGTCTGACGCGTTTGCCACAAATGCCGAGTGCCTTTGCTATTCGAAATACAAATATTTCCTCAGATCAATTCATATTCATGGCAGTGGTGAAGATTAAACAACACCCTAAACGTTCCTTTTAAAATTACCTCTTTGCGTAGCACGGGAAGGACGGCACTTCTGGGAAATACGCGGTCCCCTTTCACTGTGGAGTGAGCGCCTGGCAAGCTGCAAGCACAGCAGAGCGGCGGCTGTCCGCCCTGACATGTGTCAGTCCAGCGAGCCGCAGGACCAGGGAGGAACGGCCAAGGAAGGATTAAAGGGAAAACAAATAGGTCGCATTCCTGCCCCGTTGTTTATTTGCTCGCCACCGGCAAAGCGTGTGAAAGGCCGCGAGAACTATATTTCTGAAGCCATTGTATTAATTTACACCATGCTGCTAGAACTCCATAGTTTCAGTTCGTGTTTTCATAACTCGGGCTGTTTATCCCCATGTTTAGCCCGTGAACACACGAGCCGCCCGCCAGCACATTGCTAATGCTCTGCTTTCCATGCTATAAACTGCAGGCTCTGCTTTAAGACATGGTTGTTTGAGTCTCTGCAGGTTTGCCAGGGCCCGAGGAAGCACCTGCTTTGCGCTGCTTGAGGGCCTGGCTGCGCTTCAGAAAGAACTGTAAACACACTCATGTAGATGGCCTTTTAAAGTCATCAGTGACTGACCCACAACATCGACCTACTCTATCCCTCTATATAGCTATCTATCTCTATCTATGTCTATTTCTCTCTCTATCTTTTTATCTCTGTCTCTCTACCCCTATCAATCTCTCCCTCTCTCTTTAGGTCTCCCCCTCCCTCTCTTTCTCTCTTGCTATCTATATCTCTCTCTCTCTGCGCTCTCTCCTATTTCTATCTTTCTATAACTATCTAATATGATATCTATCTATATCTCTATCTTGCTCTACCTCTCTCCACCTCTCTCCCTTTCTCCACCTTTCTCTCTAGCTCTCTATATCAATCTATCTATCTCTATCTATCTTTCTATCTCTCTCTAGCTATCTGTGTCTGTCCTCTCTATCTCTCTGTCTACCTCTCTTTCTTTCTCTCGATCCAGCTCTCTTTCCTTCTATTTAGATCTCTTTCTAGCTCTCTCTCTAGCTATCTGGCTATCCTTCTATCCACCTATCGGTCGTTCTACCTACCTCTCTATCCATCTCTGTATCCCTTTCTAGTTAGATCTATCTATCACTCTCTCTATATATATATATATATCTGAGATAGGGTAGAGAAGAGTCTCTCTCGTTTTTCTAGTGCCACATCAAGCCTTCAATGAAAATGAAACACAATTTCAATAGAGTGCTGTTCCTATCACCCAACATCACTGGAATGGTACTTTGGCCCAGGATCATTGAGCTTGGGGATATGTTAGATGTCCTCCTTTGTCCAATCTGCAGTCGCTACTCTACCTGAGGAATGTGGGATTGGGAAGGGTAGAAGCTTGCCAAATGTTCTAGTGCAACAATGCTGCCTAAACACAAGTAACACAAGTAATACACTGTTTCAAAGACGCTGCTCTTCTGACTGCCTATGCGCCTCTTGAAATGATGCTGGGAGCAATATGGTCCAACCCTACAAAAACATTTACATTAATCTAAGTTCATCATTAACCATGCAGATTTTTCCATGACAGTACTCTGAGACAAAATGATGAAGCCTAGGAGCTGAAAACCGTGCAATGAGAAAACAACTGATAACAGAACAAGCGTCCTTGCATATATGCACTTGCAATGCAAAGCATTATCCCAACATGCCAAAACTCAAGAAAGCAAAACATAATCAACCTTGAGGCACAAGCCCATTGGGAATTCCCCAATAATGAACAAAAATGTGGTGATCTTCTTCGATGTGAAAATTGATTACATTTGGCAAAAATGGGTGCAAATAGTGAAAAGAAGCAAATTAGGCTTAAACTGGAGCACCATACTTTTGATTTTGTTAGCCACCCTATTCCACCCACACAGTTCTTCCTTCCCTTTAGCGCGTGATGTTCTTCTTTCGGTTGTTTTTATGGATATACATTAAAAGAACGAATCCAAAAAGCTTGAGTTGCAACATTGTGGATCCGCCTTGACCGCATTTTGCAACTCAAGGTCTTCTGTTTTGGTTGTTTTGCCCCCCACCTCCCTTTTAATGTATGCGGGGGACACCCACCCCCACAACCCTGAATTCAAAAATACCAAACTAGGTGTGTGGGGGACACCCCGCAACCCCCACTCACCTAGTTTGGTATTTTCGGGTCCAGCATTGTATATACTGCTGAATGTGAAGTAAAAGCGCATTTGACACTATATATGATATTTTGTGGTAATACCGTTTTAGAACCTTCTTCTGGCTGATCAGTTCTGCATTCCCCTCTCCTAGTTCTGTGAGTGCAAAGGCCCCCATTTTTGGTGATCGTTTCAATGCTTTCATTTTTCCCCATTTGTTTCTTATTGTTTTTGTTTTGGTCATTCTTTGATTGATGTAGAAAATCCCACCAAATACTAACAGACACATTCATTTTATTAGTTTTTGCTAGAGAAGACTTTTCTAATGACTTTGATTGGCCAGGATTAAGTTGAGTTTCTGCTTCAGTTGCAATGTTTAAGGATCCTCTCCATACAAAATATGTGTCCCTTCAATTGATGAGGGTCTAAATGCCTGTGAACTAATGAATTTATATTAAGCTTTTGGATCGGATTGCATGCACCACTAAGAGCCGCTAAATGTTATGCAACCTCTAGACTAGAGGTAATTGATCATATAGATAAACAAATGATTTTAGGAGCGGATGTAATGTTCGCCATGTCAAGGGCATCCAGGTATGGCTTTTCAGATTTCGTATTAAAATGCAATTTAAGGAATCATTGATGGAGATGTCCTCAGGAGATTGATCTGCCTCTAAAAGCGGTTGTAGGTCCAGGTCCCTGAGCATGAGGGGCTGTGAGAGGCCTCGCAAGAACCCCATAGACACCCTTCGTTTGTCTCCTTGCTCCGGGCAATGGTTTAAGGCCAGCTACAACATGCTAGCGATAACATACCCAGAAAACAGACGGCATATCAGGCTTGAGACCAGGGAGTTGGTCTCCCCACTATACACTAGCTTTAGGAGGACAATGAATACCAGAGACACAGATTTTACTTATGGACTGAAACGGAGGGGAAGGGCATATGAGAAATGTCAGGAAACATGTTGGGAGACATTTACTTGGAATTCTTTAAGTTTTGTTTGCAACAACATGTACTGTTAGGAACTCATGGTGGCAACAGTAAGGACATACACAAACAATCACAGTTCCAGGGTTTTTATTGAACTGTAAAGGTAGGTTGGAAAAACAGCGAATCTAAACCTAAATCTGGGATGGGAGCAAGCTCTGACCATCAAACAATAATAAGGCAGTCCTAGTGGCTTCATGTCAAATGAAAAGGCCTATACTAAGAAAAACCTATTTCCAATCCTTACACTAAATATAAAAGTGTGGGATAATGTTCATAGGAAAGAAGGAAGTGTTCATAAAGAATATGTCAGGATGCGGTAATCGGAAGCTCCCTTGCCCAAGTTTTAAGCACGGGATGAGGTAGGATTCCGGAGTACAGCACAAGCATGTACTTTCCTCAGCACAAGCCAATAGTTCCGCTCTCAAGTATCAGTGTCTTCGGTGGTAAAGTCGCTTCTATAAAAAAGTCTCTTGCCTCCGTGGACCTGATGTATCGAAAATAATAAGCAAACGTTTGTTTATGCTTGCACGTTGGTGACACCTTGTCACCCTTGGATCCATCTCTTCCCAGAACAGATCCATTTTGATCGTCAGCCTCCCTCCTTCGGGTTCACTATGGCTTTTTTTGTATTCACGAGTCTTAATGTCTTTTTAAACTGTTTACACAGTGCACTATGAAAATCCTTCTGCCGGGTTCACTCCTGTCAACACACTGTTAATCAGAACTTTTGGCTTTGCCCCTTCTTTGTCGGCATCCCTCCATCTTCTCTGATGGCTTTCCCCTTTTTTATCAGCAATTCTGTGTACTTTCTTAAATCTCACACTTGCAACACATTTAGGTTTCTTATTGGCTCTCCCCTCAACTCACCGGCTGTGATTAACTGCTTCACTTTTCTTGTCTCTGGAATCTAGGCTAGTATCATGGGGCCAATTGTCTCTCCCCGGCCTGGTTGTCCGCGGAGGAGGACCCTGTGTACTGTTGACATCTTCTGCAACACACGCTGACTATTGTTTGCAGTCTTACGCTTCCACCTGCAGAGGTTTCACAGGCCTCGGTCGGAAAGGGCAAGGTCACTTCTCTCCTTTTCAACCTCTCGATTCGCACCATCTTTCTCCCCCTCTTGAACTGCTGGCTAAATTAGATCTATCATCATGCGGTTTGCCTTGCTCATATTGTGCTCTCGTGCTCCACCTTTCATCCCTGTGGGGAAGGGAAAGGGCCGGTAGGTGTGTGTGATTCTTGTCAATTCCCTGACTTTGCCTGACCCTGGCATTGGGACATGTCAGGTAAAGGGTTTTGGTGTTTGTCCATCATCTTTCGCAATGTGCGAAAGTGTTCGTGTGGAAAAAGGGGGGCAGTGATTCTGAATATCCTACGTGGTAGGGTAGGGAAAAGGTGTTAGAAGAAGGGGGTGGCGTGTGTCACTGTCATGATCCCTGTCTCTAGCCCCCTTAGGCAAAACACTGGAGCCAGGCCATGATCCCCCACATGGACCTTGAGAGCCTCCCCACCTCCTCAGAAACTCACTTGGAGCCAGACCTGGCACCTGTGGCGCCAGGCTCATACATGATGCAGAAGACTGACTTGGATCTAGACTGGGCATTGCACTTGGGGCAATATGGATGCCCCTACATAACTCAGTTCTATGAACTGAGTCATGAGGTCTAGCCTTTTGGATGTGGTCCGACCTAGGGATGCCTGGGGTACCTGGAGGCTATATAAACCATGCCCGGACAGAGAAACATGCTTTGTGTTAGTCTGCGCCTGCAGTGTGACACTCACTGTGTTCGGATCGGTCTCCTGTAGGCCTTCACCTTTCCTCTGCTTCCTGTGCACCAGCAAGAACAAGAACAGCATTAATATCATACTTACCGAGGAGAATCCTGCTTCCATCCAAAGTTCTTCTGGTCCTGCGGCCAGCATTTCGGCGGTGTAATCTTCATCCCAGAACGCCGCATCCTGAGAAGAAAAGGAACGAGAGGAAAGACATTAGTAAGAATTTTCATATCCTGATTCCCTAAAACAACAAGAAGAGTCAAACACTTACCTGAACTCGAGTCGCTCTTGGTAACTTCAGCTCCGGGGCACGCCATCGACCTACAAAGGGAAAAGACAACACAGGTTAGCACATAAAGGACAATAAGGAGCCACACATTGTGCTTTACTCACCGCATCTTATTCTCTCAACCGGCAGCCGTACTGGGACATTGCAGCGGTCTGCAAGGGACAAAGAGAGACATAGGTTAGCATAAGAAGAAGCGAACAGCGCCGTGCATCACGCTTTCACTCACTGTTCAGCGCTCGGCTTCCTTAGGCAGCACAACACCATTCCGAACTCCTTCCAACACCTACTGGAGAAAGGGGAGACAGCATCAAGGGCGCAAGAGACAAGAAAAGGAAAGTTCTCCAAGAACCAACAAACCTATCTTATCGGGCTGTAGTTACAACAAGCCCAGACTCATTGGGGCCGCACCAGTGGAGCAACTAGGTCGCGGAGTGTCCACATCAACCAACGCACCCCTGCACCGAAGAGCAGGACGGAGAGCACACTACACAAGAAAACAAGGTGAGGAGAGGACAAAGGGGAAGGATTGGTCCTCAAGGGAAGTGGGGGTCAAACAACTTGAGGCTATTAAGCTAAAATCTAGAAATCCTGTATTTCAGACCCAGTCCCCAGTTGAACGGATTCCAGGGAAGGGTTTGAGATTGTGGTTGGTCCAAGCAGGCTGAGTGGCGTCCCCATGGATATCAGGTGAGCGTTACAGTCACCGGTCGGTGTCCCACTTCCACTCCCCGAGGACCCCCATCCAGGAGATCCTCTATCACTGGTCCACCCCCATGAACTGGATCCAATAGCAATGGCTGTGTCCTGGCCACCTCGATAACAGATCCCTGGGGACTAGTTAGGGAGACACCTTCAGGTTTCCCACATACCCTTCCTCCATGCGATGTAGCCACATCTGTTTCACAGGGGAACCAGGAAAGGAAATCTACATTTCCCTGGTCTTTTCTTTTTCTCTGTTCCACCATGAAACAATAGGGTTGTAGGTCTAGAAACCATTGCATGACCCAAGGGCGAAGTCTTTGCATTGGCAAATATAAACTAGCGGTGAGTGGTCTGTAACAAGCATGAATCTTTACCGTATTGGGTAGTACCTAAGATGGATAATAGCCCACTTGATGGACAGGGTCTATAGTTCCAAAAAATAGTATTTTCTTTCACGTGGGAGCAGTTTACGACGGGTGAATAATATGGGGTGTTCAAATCCATCGCAAACCTGGGTCAGGTTGGCTCCTAACCCTCTAAGGGTGGCATCCACAAACTCTTTAGAGGAGTCGACTACCTTCAGGATTGGGTTCCGGTACAGAGTCTGTTTCAAGGTGTTATAACATATTTCATCTTTGTCATTACAATGGAGTTTCTGTGGTTTGGAATTCTTAACTTTATTTGTTAGACAGGCTGTTTTGTCCGAAATGTTGGATATAACCCTTCAGTAATATCCAATGAACCTGTGAAAAGCTCTAAGATCTCCTTTGGTATTGGGAGTTGGGGTATCTAAGACGGCGTTTATCTTCTCATGTTGAGCCTGCACATTTCCATTTCCTACGAAGATGCCAAGATATTTCACTGCCTTTTGGGTCAATCTGCATTTAGCTTGGTTAGCAGTTAGGCCAGCGTTTCTGAAGACTTTCATGATGGTATGAAGATGGAATAGATGGACTTCCCCGGTCTTACTATAAATGACAATGTCGTTAATATAAGCTCCACAGAAATCGGAGTAGGGTTGTAGGATTTGATCCATGAGGCGTTGGAAAGTGGCTGGCGTGAGGTGGAGGCCAAAGGGAAGGACTTTAAATTGGAATAGTCTTCGAGGCATTGAAAACACGTTCTTTTCCTTATCTGGCCCATACACAGGAACTTGCCAATACTCTTTAGTTAAATCTAGGGTAGATAGAAAGGTGGCAGCTCTGAGTTTATCAGTTAGGTCATCAATACGTGGCATGGGATAGGCATCGAAGTCCTAGATGGCATTGACGTGACGGAAGTCTATGCAGAATCTCTGTGAGCGGTCATGTTTAGTGACCAACGCAATAGGAGGGGATCATGGACTTCAGGATGGTTCAATGATACTGGCTTTCAACATTTTGTTGACTTCCTCGATCACTATCTGTTTACAGGCTTCTGGGAGTCTGTATGGTTTTAAATGCACCACTTTACCTCTGGGTGTCCTAATGTAGTGGTATGTACCTTTCACTCTTCCTGGTTTTTCTGAGAATACATTGGGAAATGTGATCACTACATCTTTTAGATCTTCCTGTTGTTGGATAGACAGCTCAGAAGGAATTATGTCAAAGTTATCTATGTCTTCGGGGACCAGACAGGCTAGTACTTTGGTATGGGTGGCTGATGGGTTCCCCTTCCACTCTTTCAAGAGATTTATGTGATACTAATGGACTTTTTGTTTTCTGTTCGGTTGGGCTACTTTATATGCACAGCTTCACGTTTGTTCTCCAATCTGATATGGTCTGTGCCATTTGGAGACACGTTTGTTTTCTGAGGTGTGTAAAAGGACCAGTACTTTCTGTACTATGGAGGATGATATTCAATTCACATTCTTTTCATAAGTGGTCTTTTGTTGGCTCTGGGCTTTTTCCATATGAACACAAAAGTCTCAAACCAATTTCATGGGTTCTTGTATTCTGGTGGTGGTTTGCAAGATGGGAATGGGGGCCTCCTCTCGTTCATCCCAGGTTTCCCAGAGCATGTCCAGAACATCTCAGGGTTCTCTTCCATAGATCAATTCAAAGGGAGAGAAACCTTTGGGTACCTGAGGGTTTACCTCAACGCAAATAGAGCCCATGGGATCATTCGGTCCCAGTCTTTCCAATCCTTGTCTATTAATTTCCGTGAAAATTTGTTTTAAGTTTTTGATTGAATCTTTCGACCAAGCCATCGGTCTGGGGATGGTACACATAAGTTTGTAAAGTGGTAATGTGGAGTAGCTCCTAGATTCGGCCATAACTTTCTCATAAAATTCGAATCCTGGTCTGTTAGTATTTCCTTGGAAAAACCAACCCTGGCGAAATGCAGTAGAAGATGTTTCAGGATCTGCTGGGTTGTATTGTTTCACATTGAGAATGCCTTGGGACATCGGGTCGCATAATCCATAATCACAAGGAAATAGTTATTGCCCAATCTGGCTGTCTCTAGAGGTCTGATTACGTCCATACCAATTCTTCAAAGGGGATTTCTATAATTGGTAGCGGGTTCAGAGGGGCAGGTAATGGGATGTGCGCACTGATCTTTTGGCATATTTTGCACGTCTGTATGAATGTTTTTATATCAGTGTGGATACCTGGCCAGTAAAACTTCCGACTAATATGTCCTTGGGTCTTAAATTGGCTTATAAGCCCCCGGGTAAGATGGGAGTGCGTGATCTCCAGTACAACCCTCCGGTGGCTCTTGGGTATTACCAGTTGTGTTTTTACTAAACCTTCTGTAGAGGTTTCCCTTCTATAAAGCATTCCTTGCTTTAAGAAGAAAAAGGGAATGCCCTTCTCTAAGCCGCCTGCTTCCGGAATTGCCTGTAGAAAATCTTCAGCGAGAGCTGGATCATTTCGCTGAGCGAAGGCTGCATCGGGATAGATGGTGGGTTCTTCTCCCTTCCTTTCTTCGATGTTAAGAGATTTATCAGCTTTCCCAAAGCCTAAGTTAGTTCTCTCTATTTCATCTGGTTCACCTTCTTTAAACTGAGGAAATAGAGCTCTTTCCAAAATCCCTGAGAAATTCCATCCCTATGCACCTCAAAAGGGATCCTGCCATGATTTTGTAAGAGAACCTTCACATCTCCCTGAAAATCGGGATCAATAATTCCTGCTAAGACCTCTATCCTGAATGTCCATGCTGGGACAGATTTTGGAGCCAATTGACTGTAACACCCTGGAGGGGGTATCAAAACCAAGTTTGTAGGAATCATTCCTCTATTCCCAGGGGGATAATAACTTCCCTACTGCTACAGATATCTAACCCTATTGATTCCTTGGTGGCGATGCAAGGGTTAGATGATCTCTGACTAGGTTTTTCGCATTGTAGGGTTCCCCTATTAGGTCAATTGAGTCACATCCCACTCTGACACCATATATAAGGAACTCATGGTGAAAACAGTAAAGACAGACACAAGTGATCAGAGTTCAAGGGTGTTTATTAAACTGTAAATGTAGGTTGGAAAAACGCCTAATCTAAACCTAAATTTAATATGGGAGCAAGTTTCGACCATCAAACAATAATAAGGCAGACCTAGTGGCATCTTGTCAAATAAAAAGGCCTATACTACGATAAATCTATTGTCAATCCTTATGCTAAATACAAAACAAGTGTGGGAAAATGTTCATAAGAAAGAAGGAATGGTTTAAAAAGAATATGTCAGGATGCAGTAGTAGTAGGATCTCCCGTCCCAAGTTTTAAGCACGGGACAAGGTAGGATTTCAGAGTACAGCTCACACTTGAGCTTTCCCAGCACGAGCCAATAGTTCTGCTCTCAAGTATCAGGGTCTTCGGTAGTGAAGCCTCTTTTGTACATAAAAGTCTCTTGCCTCCGTGGACCTGAGGTATCGAAAATAATAAACCAACGTTCCTTTCTGCTTGCACGTTGGGTGATGCCTTGTCACTCCTGGACCCCCCTCTTCCGGGCGCAGATCCCTTTTGATCATCAACCTCCCTCCTTCGGGTTCACTATGGCTTCTTTTGTATTCACGAGTCTTAATGTCTTTTTAAACAGTTTACACAGTTCACCGTGGACATCCCTCTGCTGGCTTCACTCCTCTTAACACACTGTTAATCAGGTATTTTGGCTCCACCCCTTCATTATTGGCATCCCTCCATCGGGTTCACTCTTGCCAACTTTTGCAATTCACAACATGCAGAATTAATTTCCCTTAGCCTCACTTTCACTTGTCGGTCAAAGACTTTTGACTTAATGGAGGATTTTGCTAGACCCCAGTATGATCACTTCGAACCAAGTCTCTTGTGCCGTTCCCAAGGCCTTCTAGTAACTGTAGTTCAACAACAGGGTAATCGCCCACAGAGTTTCCAGAGTGAGCACACACATGGTGCTTGACTCTTCTATGTGGGCTTTCGCCCTGCACATCAACAGTTCTGTGTACTTTCTTTAATCAGCCGCTTGCCATTTTAGTTCAACACAGTTTGGTTTCCTATCGGCTCTCCCCTCGACTGAACCGCTTGGCTTTTCTTGTCTCTGGAGTCAAGGCGATACCATGGAGCCAAGATTTGCTGCAACAAATGCTGGCTATTGTTTGCAGTCTAATGGTGCCTTCTGTGGAGGTTTCACAGGCCTTGATCAGAAAGGGCAAGGTCACTTTTCTCTTTGGCACCCTCTCGATTCGCACCATCTTTCTCCTCCTCTTGAACTTCCGTGCTGAGTTAGCACTCTCGCCATGCCGTCTGCCTTACTTGTATTGTGCTCTTGTGCTACACTTTTAATCCCTGTGGGGAAGGTAAAAGTTATCAGGTGTGTGTGATTCTGTTCAATTGCCTGACTTTGCCTGACCCTCGTGTTGGGGCATTTCAAGTACATGGCTTTTGTGTTTGTCCATCATCTTTTGTGATGTGCAAAAGTGTCTGTGTGGAAAACGGTGGGGGCAGTGTTTCTGAATATCCTACTGGTAAGATGGGGAAAAGGTGTTAGAAGAAGGGGGATACTGAGTCTCACCTGTCAGTATCCCAGTTCCAATCCCTGTGGACCCTCCATCCAGGTGATCCTCTCTCACTGGTCCACCCCCATGAACTGGATACAATAGCGATGGCCGTGTCCTGTCCACCTGGATAACAGATCCCCGGGGACTAATTAGGGAGACATCTTCAGGTTTATCAAAGTACCCATCCCATTTCAACTGCATTTTGCCATAGGGAGGAACCGGGCCCCAACCTTTAACGGGAAATGTAATAAACGTTTGTTTTGAGAGAAACTGATCCAGGAGTTCCCCCTAGAAACTACACCCAGCCTCGTGGATGACCATCCTGACCACAATTAAGATATTTTTGTGCATATTCTTGGCATGGGGGAATCGATTTGGGTTGAAATCTTTGTAAGAACCCTAATAAAGAGGCATTGGAAAACATATTTTTATTTTATTTATTTTATTGCTTGCTTGTTAGGCGCTTATACAGGAAATAAATTGTGTTTCAAAGCGCCCACAGGGCAGCAGGGAAGGAACATGATAACAGTACAATTAAATACAAAAAGAAAAAATAGAGGGCGAAAGGATGGCCAAAACTATTATGCCTTATGAGTATTCAGAATGTGCAAGTGCAGGAAGGAAGAGGGCAGTCTGGCCAAGGGCTGATCCTTGTATGCTCCACGACAGCAACCTTCTCTCTACGGCAGCTCCTCAGCAAGGTATAGCCCGGGGAGCTATATTGCATTGCCAAACATATTAAAAAAAAGTTTCCTTAAAAAAGGACCGTTTTAAAAGTGGAAACGCATTTTAAATGGCATCATTTAAAATGTGTTTATATTTGTAAAGTGCTTCTTTGTACAAGGACGAACTTTGTGTTGCAATGTGTCTTGTACTATCCAATGCAGGCAAATGCTTTGGTGTCTCATCACAGCAAAGATATCTAGGAAATGTTGTTTTAAAATGGTTTATGTCAAATGTCACATACGCGTTCAATTTAGCCAATTTTATCTCCCAAGTATCTCAGGTGCACGCTTTCCTTTCCAAATCCAAATGCAACAGAACCAACCATTAAACTGGGAGATTTTCATTTTAAATCCAAACTAGACTTGTGCAAAATATTTCATTCTGGACCAAACGTCACATTTCCACTGCATTCTGCACAATAAGCAAACAGTTTATTGGATCTAACATAATCCAGCCTTATCCGTATATATCATAGTTTGGACAAGTAATGGGAAATGGTAGAATTCCTGAGCAGTCATCAGTTAAACAAAATTAAGTTTGACAAATATTTTATAGGCACAGGTCCCGCCCCACCAAACTCAGCTTCGACACCACCTCTTTGAGCAGAGCACCTAGAAAGCAACCCTACCCCAGCAGATGAGTGCTTGATTTCATTTGCCCCAAACCTCTAAGCACTGAAGGCCCCCTCCACATCCATCAGAAGGCTTCTCCAAAGAAACTCAGGAGTAGACTCACTACCCATTCGCGTAGGCACAAACACACACACTCACCTAGGCCATCTCGCCAACATGTTTCCCAATTGAAACATTTACACACAGTTATATGTTAAGGTTATTTATACAGTGCAATAGCATCGTCCTCGAAGGGACATCTAGGTGCTGGCTGCATAGCAAGAGTCCGAGTGGAACAGAGAGAACTTCGATGTCATCACTTAACACATGAAAGCTGTCCTGAAGAGGTGAGTTTTTAGGTCCTTAAAAAAAGCAAAGTGGATCTTAACATAACAAATATTTAGTAGGAGCATATTCTAGAAAAGCGAGACCTGTGCAAAAAAGGGGCAACTACCACATCTTTCAGTGTGAAAGCCTGTGATATCAGCATTCGTCCATTTAAAGATGTATCGCTTCAAAATTATTACACTTATTCCTCAGACGCAAAGGGCTAGTTTGAAAGCTAGTGCTTTGTGGCAGTACTAGGATCTTGAATTATGTCTTCCAGAAACTGGCAACCAATGCAATTGAGCTACCTAGGATTTCTTCTCGGAATATAAAGAAGAATACACGCTTCTTGTTTTTAAATTATGTGTAGGTGTTTATGGATCGTGTTGGGTAATCTCAAATAAATGGGATTACAATAATTGAATATGGAGAATATGTATGCATTTATTATGGTCAATTGGTGACTGAAAGAGAAAAAATGTGCAGATGCTGCAAGCAACATAATTGTCCAACACACGAGCACCCTCACCCACAGGGTGTGAAATGGTTTTGTGGTGGCTGCTGGAGCAAGGTGTGGAGTGACTCAATGTAGGGCAGACAGTCAGGGACATCTGTGTAGTGGCTGTTAACTGCAAAGTGTTAGAAGAGACTCTTCCTTCTGCACATCAGTACTTCGAGTAATGTGACCATCTTCACAGAGGGTGTGAATTTGCCTGGGCTTTTTGAAATTTGAAATCAAATTGAATGATGGTAGATCAACCTCCGAAAAATGTGTGGGGCTAATCTGCACACATTTTCCTATGCTCACCGCATGACACAGGTGCAGTCCCCCCTGTCATATTTAGTTGGGATCCGACAGGTGGAGTACACGATGCATCTCCAGAAGGGGGAGAGCCAAACCTTCCCCATGACATGGCCAGCCTAATTAACTAACAAAGGCTCCATGGATCCGCCCTGTCTTTGGAAGCATTGACATACTAAGCAGAGTTTAATTGAAACAAGCCCACATGGGGCCAGGCTGCAGAGGCTACCAAAGGGGACAGGAAACCCCAACACCCTTTCATATGCACTGTGTCAACCTGATGCCAGCTCCTGCCTTCAAAATTGATTGACAGTGAAATGTCGTGTCTTGGACTGCATGCTTACAGTAGACACCACAGGGAGACCCCATTCAGAAGGTACGAGTATGTGGAATGACAGAGCTAGAAAGTCTGGTCTCACCGAAGCTTCAAGAGAGAACTGCCACTTTAATCAGTAACCATGGAGAGCTCCATGAACCAGAGGGACCCTTTGATCCACAACAGGCAGGAAGATTGGTGGGACTTAGTATTACATGTTTTCACCCCTTAACTTTTTCTGACATTTGTGATATCATCTTTCATGTCATGGGTGTTAGTTTTAGCAGTGCACAGTGGTGGTGGGAGTTATGGTTGATTAGTTTACCATATCTAGCAAATTTCTGGGGGTTTTAGGTTGTACATGTAACCATAATATGGATCGGTTGGTATTACTACAGAGTAATTGCAATTTCCCTTTACAAAAATGTTTGCACAGAATCTGATAGATTTTTCTTAGGACAACTGAACCATAACGTCCCTTAAATAAAGTTTTTTTTCAGTGAATTTGATAGCTTTTTAGTAGAGCAACTAAACCATAGCTGTCATGATGCCTGCCCCCGGAAGACCAGACCAGGCCCAGCAGCCCCGGAAGCAGGCATCATGCCACTTGGAGCATGCCCAAAAGCCCCAGTTAGGGGCTGTTTGGATACAGTCCTGGCGCCTACGGCGCCAGGCTCATAAAGATAAAGTCAGTCCTGGCGCCATGGGCACCAGGCTCATTATTGATAACTTACCTGAAGCAGACCATGCTGCATACTCACCTGAGGCAGACCATGCTGCATGAAGACTCAAGCCAAATGAGGCTTAGGAGGGACTATTTTACTGAAGGGAATATTTTGTTACTTGGGTGGGGCTGTGGAAGAATACTTACCTGGATCTTCTTCCAAGGCTATTTAAACCACGCCCGGACAGCCACACGTGCTTCGCGTTATTCTGCTTGCTGCAGCGTAACGCTCACCGTGTTTCCAGCAGCTCCAGTCTTCAGCCACGCCCGCTTCAGTCCTGGGACTCCTGAAACGAGAAGACAAAAAGGATAAAGGTTAGAACAGGAGTTTTAACTTTAATCCTTACCTGGATCCTGATCCATTTCGCCACGGAACTGAAAGACAGAAGTCTTTGAAGCATCGCTTCGCATTCCTACGGCGCCGCGCTGAACTCACCTGCTTGGCGGTACTTCAGCATTCCATCACGCTCTCTCCATCTCACGGCCGCCCTCCGACACCTAAGGAGACAAAGACAGCAAGGTGAGCAAGGGGACTCTCTAAGGCCATACAAGCTACCCCCAAGGACTTACCTGATTTATACTCATCTCATTTCGGGTCGGCGCAGTCAACTCTGCTTCATCGCCGTACCCCGGCCCCTAAGGGGAGAAAGCAAGGACAATACCAGTTACCCCTCACAAAACTTACCTGATTTACCACGGGGGTCTCACCTCATCTCGGGTCGGCACAGTCAACTCTGCTTCATCGCCGTACCCCGGCCCCTAAGGGGAAAAACACAATAGACTTACCTGAATCTTACCGAGTGCCATTTGGAAATCTTCGAGTGGATTAATCGGCAACTTGCAAGGAATCGGACAGAGTGAAGAGCAGACATTTGAACTCTTATGAACAATTGGACTTTAGAGTCAATACTGGAACTCAACAATTCCTCTACGCCAGTGAAGTAACTGGTCATCAACGCGCCCCTGCGGTCGACGCAGGATGGAGAGCTCATCCTTCCAAACCATCAAGTGAGACTAAGGAGGGGACATCAAGAGTAATCAGTGGGAAGACAACGGGAGTGGGGAAGGTGGGTTGACACTCAATTCCACGGGTGGTTAATTCCTCTTCTCCTTTGCAGAAGAATATTCTTGCGAGCCAGACAAACTAGGCTGAGCGGGCCAGTCCAGTCAGTCATCTCGGCGCTACACGTCACGCTGGTGGAAGTAACAGCGGCCCAGTTCCGGTCGACGCCCCCGTGGGAACCAGGTGAGCGTAACAATAACGTCCATAAATAAAGTTTTTTCACAGAATTTGAAAGGTCTTTAGTAGTGCAACTTAACCATAACATCACATTAACAATGTTTTTTCACTGAAATTCATAGGTTTTTACCAGGATAGCCTTAGTTTGTAAACATGGGCCATGCGGCATACTGAACCCTCTGGCACCATGTTAACAGGCACAGCAGTCGTGGAGTATGCATCTGGTCGCATACAACGGGTGGCATCCAACCTGCTTAGAAAGGCAGAGGTTCTCGTACATAGTGGTACCATTCAGCAAACACAAGGAACATATACACACAGCACCATGTACGTGAATTGAAAGGGAAAATAGAGTAGGTCTGGAAACTGTTTACTTATGAAAGAAACAGAACAAAGGCATCGGGAGTGCACCATAACATAATGCAACAATAATAGAAGTGACGTCTGCCTTCGACAATCTTACCGCACTGCTGCTTTACATAGGATCAAAGAACGAACGGCCACAGTAAGGAGTGGTAAGTACTAAGACCAGAACGTCACTACAACGTAGTAAGCACACTAAAGTTTGTCTGATAATTGAACAGGTGGTGCAGTATACAATGGTATTTATTTATTTATTTATTTATTTAAATTTGTATAGCGCGCAAGCAGCCCAGGGGCATTGAGGCGCTGTTACTTGCAATAACTTAGTTACATGGTACATATGATAGAGATTGTTGACACATTATGAGTAGTACAGGAAATCATACTGTTGTTACAAATATTGCATTTGGGCGTAAATTACAAACATAAATGATAAGTATTTGTGTTGATGTGTCGGTCCTTATGTGAAGAGGGTAGTTTTCAGTGTTTTGCGGAAGGTGGTGAGGGAGTCCTCGCCACGGATGGTGGGAGGTAGGGCATTCCAGAGGGTGGGAGCGAGGTAGGGGAAGCTGGATCCACCCGCTTTTACTCTTTTTACTAGTGGCACAGAGAGCATGTTGGTGTACAGGGATCTGGTTGGCCTGGTGGTGGAGACAGGGTGGATCCTTTGAGAAAGGTAAGCAAGAGCAGTGAAGTGAATGCACTTGTGGGTCAGTGTCAGGGCTTTGAATACGATCCTTTCCTTTATTGGGAGCCAGTGGGCTAGTTTTCTGGCTTCAGAGATGTGTTCTCTTTTAGCAATGCCTTGGGCTGCCCGGAGAGCATTGTTCTGTATTACTTGTAGTTTCACTAAGTTTTTGTTGGAGGTTCCTAGAAAGAGTACATTGCAGTAGTCTAGCCTGGAGCCGGTGATGGCTCTGGCTATGTTGGTGCAGTTCTCTTTGGATAGAAAGGGCCTGATTGCGTTGAAAAGTTTAGCATGATATGCAGCTGTGGATGCTATTGCGTTGACTTGTCTATCCATGGATAGGCTGGAGTCCAGGTAGACTCCCAGAGTTTTGACAGAATCGGAGACCGGGATTTTAATGGAGTCAATGGTGAAGTGGCTAAATTGGACATCTAGGTTTTTTAGCATGTCGGGGGAACCTACCAGGAGGAGTTCTGTCTTGTCAGAGTTGAGGCATAGTCCGTTGTCAGCCATCCAGGCTTGGATGGTGTTGTAGAGGTTGTTGAGGGTCAAGGAGTCGGTGTCATAGTTACGTGTGAGAGTGAGGAGGATCTGGGTGTCGTCGGCGTAGTTGGTGTATGAGATGCCCATAGCGTCGAGGATGAGGAAGAGGGGTCGTGTGAAGATGTTGTATAGGGTGGGGGAGAGACAGGAGCCTTGGGGTACACCACAAAGTATAGTAGTTGGGGATGCGGCGGCTAGGTCAGAGAATACTTGCATGGTTCTGTCTTGTAAGAAGGAGGTGATCCAAGCTGTGGCCTCTGGGGAGAATTTGGCGGTGGAGGAAAGGTGGTGGCATAGGATGCCATGATCCACAAGGTCGAATGCCGCGGATAGGTCAAGGAGTAGGAGAAGTGCTGGTTTACCCATGTCTCTAGCATCGTCCATTTGGTTCTTCAAGTCAAGTAGGGCGGTTTCGGTCCCGTGTCTAGGGCGGAAGCCAGATTGGCAGAGTCCAAGGAGTTTGTTCTCTTCAATGAAATGCTGGACCTGCAAGTAGGCTGCTTTGTCCAATATTTTGAGGAGGAATGGGACAGTG
Organism: Ambystoma mexicanum; assembly: GCF_040938575.1. Taxonomy (NCBI): domain Eukaryota; kingdom Metazoa; phylum Chordata; class Amphibia; order Caudata; family Ambystomatidae; genus Ambystoma; species Ambystoma mexicanum. The sequence continues at coordinate 363,764,589 of NC_090934.1, read as the reverse complement.
GTGATAGGTCTGTAGTTGTTGGGGGAGGTGGGATCGAGAGTTGGTTTTTTCAAGAGAGGTCGGACCCAAGCTTCCTTGAGGGAGGCGGGGACTTTCCCTGTGGTAAAGGAGGCATTAACGAAGGCTGTTAGGAAGGGCGCTAGCGCTTCCGTGCAGTCTTTGATAATGGAAGCTGGGCATGCATCACCTTTGCAGTTAGAGGGCTTGATGTTCCTCATAATGTTGATGATGTCTTTTTCTTGGATGGGTTTGAAGGAGAAGGGTAGGGGGGGATCCGGGGCGGGTGATGGGATAGGGATATGCCTACTGGGTAGGGCTTGTTTGGTGGCTAGTATTTTGCTTTTGAGGAGGCTTAATTTGGTTTGCATGGCCGTTTGTATTTTGTCACACCAGTGTTTGTCTTTGGTGAGATTCTGGGGGGCGGGAGTGGGTGTCTCGAGCTCTCTGAAAATGGCGAAGATTTCTTTGGTGCTAGATTGGGCTTCCGAGATTCTGGATTCAAAGGATTTGGCTTTTGCTTGGGTGATTGCCTTTTTGTATTTGGTGGATAGGGTTTAAAGATCATCTTGTCTTTTTCAGAGTGGGACGTTTGCCACTGTGTGAGTGCAGCTTTTTTCTCGTTGCGGAGTGTGAGGAGCTCAGGTGTGAACCAAGAGTTGGAATGGGTAGTGGGTTTGGATTTGCGTGGTTTGAGAGGGGCAATGGAGTTGATAGCTGCTTTGATGGCAGTATCATAGGTTGTTGCGAGTGTTTCTGGGTCTGAAAGGTGGTCTGAAAGCTGGGCCTTGGAGGAGGGGCATAGCGCTTCTTTTCGAATGCAGTAATGCCAAGCACCTTAGAGTGGCTGGAGAAGAATTTTCCTCATGACGAAATCACTTACGATAGTAACCCCACTGGTACGCACGGCAGTCTGAAATGTGAAATATTTAATATCTATTGCTTCATGTACACCTAACAGATTTATTTTTCTTTAAGAGGACATATTGGAAAGGAAAACAGTGCAGCAGAAGCTGCACCCCTTCCACAACAACATAAGGACACAGGAAAGGAAAGAAACTCTGTGAAAAGCAAACTGGATAGCCTGGAAGCCAAAAAGGAACAATTGCTGAACATTTTTGCCACCTTAAAATATTACGTACAAGGACATATTGTGGGAAAAATAAAATACCACTGCCTGACCTGCACGTGTACCCCTTCCTCATTTCATAGCCAGTCATCCCCTCAAAATCTGTGTGATCAAAGACGTTACAATGATACCTCAATCCCTTCCTGCCCTCACGACCAACGTGTACAAATTCCCAATTTCCCACAGTATTGATCCACTTCTGCTATCCCTTCCCTTTTCTAATAGTATTTATGAATGTGTGCAAATGAAGATTGATAAGTAAATTGTTCCTGACTGTATATGTGGCTTTTCCTTTGTTTTTAAAATATCTGTATGACTCAGCGGCGCACAGTGCTAGTGGGAATGACCGCAATTAAACAATAGGGACATTTCCTACTGACATTGCACCTGCCCGGCCTATCCGCAATTACAGTGGAGGCATCTGTACCACGCCAGTACGAACCGCATGTTCCCACCTTGTGAATCACCTATAACTAGTTGTGGGAGCAGACGTTTGACCGTTGCACAAGTACGCGCATGCGTATCTCTTCCTCTGTCTCCTGGTAAAACTGCCCCTGTCCAGTTTATGCAAATAAACTTGTGATGAACTTTAAGTGGTTTTAGGCACCCACCCACATCCTACAAGTAGCTGTACACATAAACATCCCACCTACTATACCCTACAAACACCCGGTGTATCCCAAAATGGTTGACGCATGTGTGTCACACTATTAATCAGTCCAGAGATCCCAACAGTGTGCATAAGATACCTATGCACATGCGCACAAAGTATTCTGCCCAAAAGGCATCCTGCGGACAGCCGTCCCAATCGAGAACATGCGCAACATCACCATGAGACCCCACCCATGCTGTGCGTGGGCCCTTATGTCGTGGACATGATACGGCCCCTTGGACAGTAGAAAATTACAATGTTCTGCGATCCATGGAGTGTTATTGGGAAATAACACCCTTACAACACCCCACAATGTGCCATTGCACATGTATGTATTAGGTTCAATGATGGAGGCCGCTTTGCTGGTTGCGAGGTCTATGCTGCAGCCCTACAAAAGGTCACACCTCAGAACTGCTCTGCATTTTGTTTGTAGCTTTTCAGAACAGAGTAGCGGCCCACATAGTTTTGAGCTGTAATTGATTTTGGAAGAATTTCTGCTATGCTACATTACCTTTGCAAGTAATGGCAGCCATGGCAGCCTGGCTCACTAGGCACAGTAATGGAGAAAAGTATTAACGCCCCTTTCTGTGAACCACACCCTCAGTACCGATAATCCCCAGTGTCCCATTCCCTTGAACAGCATGCTGAAAATAGTCGTAAGTGGCGGGTCACTTCTCCAAGTTCCGTGAGGGCCGCGCCTCAGTAACACAGTAAAAGTCCTTCTTCCCTTTCCACTATCTTCTTTCCAGCACCCCCTAATTCGGTACTGGTAAAGTGTCACACACGCATCCACCAATCACAGTAAAGAGCTCTCCATGTAACACTATCAGTTCTGTACAACATTCCTCACCCAAACATTTTATTGCGCAATCCCTTAGCTTCCACAGTCACATTTCCATGTCCGCCTTCATAAAAAGCCCCCGATGTAGCTTTTGTGCTGTGTGCTGTGTGCAGGCGTGGGGGAATAAATTGCAACCAGGGTAGGGGATTTCGTCTTCAGTGGTGGCTTTTAAAAGATACTTTTTTTAGATACTTCTAGAGGAACACCTTTATTTTCGGTTTTTATAGGGTTTTCTGTTTTCTTCTCCTACTCACCTTCTTACAGTACACTTTTCACTGCCTCATGTAGATGGGTAAACAAAAGAGCATCACCAATGCTGGACAAAGAAATGCCATTTTCATGGAAACACACCGCATTTCGAGGATGAATGCTGTTATTGTTGCAGAATGAATGCTGTCATCATTGCAGGAGCACATTCCATGAGTGGACAAAAAATCACACATGCTTCTGTTGATGAGATCCTTTCCAGTCTCTGGCTGGGAACAACATTAGGATAGTCCCATACCCTTCTTGGTGGTATGGCAGAGAAAACCACCTGGGCAGTGGGAAAAAGCCTCTTCACTGCATTTATCAACCTCTTCAGTTGATGGAACAAACGTGAACAAGCCATGTAACACAAATGCATGCTGCCATAATGCACAACGACAATGTGCACTCTAGCAAAACTGGCCACTTGTCTGCAAAGGTCAAGCATAACACCGAAACTGCAGACATGAACAGCACACCACAATGCGTCCACTCCTTCCAAACCGAAATCACCATCAAAGTGTCTTTCCTGGGCATACTTGTGCAGATCTAACACAAATGCATTACCCAAAATCAACAAAATGTGTTTCTCCATGTCAGCCTCCTCACTATGCAGAGTAATGAAAAGTAGTATTACCGCCCCTTCCTGTGAACCACACCCTCAGTACCCAATTGTATACTCCCCACAGTCCCATTTCCATTGGCCAGCATGGTGAAAAGCGGCGACTGTGGCACATGCGCTTCTCCAAGTACCGCGAGGGACGCACCCCAGTAAAGCAGGAGCAGTCCTTCTTCTCTGTCCACTATTTTTTTCCAGCCCTACGTCATTGGGTACTGTTAAATAGTCACACATGCATCCACCAATCATAGGCAAGACGGCAGCATCTAACACTGTCAGTTCTGTACAGCACTTCATATGTCATATGCACCTGCAGTACAAAGGTCAGTAAAACTATCCAAGACTTCTGCATCCAGATTCATCCACATCGCCAAGAGTGGGGGAATAAATATCAACCAGGGTAGGGGATTTCGTCTGTAGTGGTGGTTCTCAAAACAACGTATTTTTTTTTTATTTTCTTTTTTTTTACATGCTTGCACAGAACCTTGTTTGTTTTTGCTCTTTATCTCAGTTTCTGTTTCCTTTTCCTCCTTACATCTTTACAGGATTCTCTTCAATGCTTCTTGCACAGTGTAAAACAACACAGCATTGCCAATGGCGGTCAAAGAAATGCCATTTGCATGGAACCGGTGCAAATTTTGCTCATTAATGATGTCATAGTCGGTGGAGAACATCGCAGCACTGCACATGAACTGACCCATGCTTCTGTTTATAAGACACCTTCGACCTCTGGCTGGGGAAAATTACACTGGGATGGACCCATGCTCCTCTTGGTGGTATGCTTGAGAAAATCACCTTGGCAGTGGGAACAATCTGCAACACTGCTTTTATCAACTTCTTTAGGTGACGGAGCAAACATCCACACCAAATGTTCACCTCCAAAATGCACCATGACAACATCAACAGTACCGACAGAGGCCACACATCTGCAAAGGTCAACCATACTGCCGAAACTGCACTCATAGACAGTCCCCAGAAAGCCTCCACTCCTTCTCAAAATTATCAGCAATGCCTCTTTGCACGGTATACCTGTGCAGATCTTACACAAAGGTATCACCCATGATCAGTACTCTGTGTCTCTCCATCTCTGTCAACCTCACTACAGAGTATTGGGAAAAAATGGTACTGTCCCTTCCTGTGAAGCACACCCTCGAAACCTGATTTTATAATCCCCACAGTTCCATTTCCATGCCCACTATGCTGAGAAGGGCAGAATGTGGCACGTGCACTTTCCCAGCTACAGCAAGGGCCACGCCCCAGTAAAGCAGGGACAGTCCCTCTTCCCTTTCCACTATTGTTTTTGCAGCTCTCCCTCGTTAGGTACTATCAAATAGTCACACATGCATGCAGAAATCACATCCAAGACCTCTGAATTGAATGCTATCATTTCTGTACAGCACCGTTACACACTCAGAGTACACGTCTCATCTAATTTCAAAACATCTCCTGTTAAAGGTTTGCCAAAAGTATCCACGATTTTAGCCTGCAGATTCACCCAGAGCGGCACCTATCACCACTAAGTACAGGTAGCAATTATTTTTTTCCTCCCAGCACTACAGTAAGTGGGAATAACCAATACTTCAAAGTGCAGTACAGTAGTCAGTAATCTGCGCAATGCACACTACCCAAGCAAATAAAATATCCAGTTCAACCCTATCCACTTTTGTACACACAGTATTTCAACACAACACTCAGTGAACACACTGCAGGAGTGATCATGCTATAAGCTCCAGCCATGGACTAAAAACTGTAGGATGTGCTAACAATCACCACACCCATGGAACCAACAATGTATGCAATGTTCACAAACCAGACACAGAACACAACAAATTGCAAACCTACTTGCAAGCAAGCCACATAGTTGTTGGTGCAAGGGCTCCAGCCATGCATCCAAGACGCTAGGGCCTCACCACACACAACACACCGTAGTACACCCTATGTTTAAATGCTGATGTCATGTGCAATGTACTCCCCAGCTGCAATTTAGCCTGCCAACGTTCACCCTGGCCACATGTTTTCATGCATGGCTGCATGATGTTGCGTTGGGTGTGGTAAACGGTATGTGGGTGGCTGTGTACATTGTCCTTATTTGAAATGTGTGTTGCTGAGGACTTTCTTTCATGGCGCAATATCTTAAAGCACTTCCTACACCCTGGGTCTTATAAGGGGCACACCATAGCAGACGCTAATGCTCATATGTGGCTCCCTAATGTGCAACATGTTCAATAACCTATACCATATGGTAATGTGGGCACATCAGCTCATTTCTGCTGTTATACGACATCTAAAATGTCCTCCACAACCATTCTTTGAAGGTCACCACCCTCGGACAGAAGCAGACGTAAAACTGCATGGCTGCATTATGTTGTGGTGGCTGTGGTGAAGGCCTAGGGTCTTGGGTGCATGGCCTACGGCCTATGGCCTTTGGCTATGCACCCACCAGTGTATGCCTTGCCCAGACCCAGCACAACATAAAATATCCATGCAGGTGAACATGTGGCCAGGAACCACAATCCAAAAATGTAACATAGGCAGCAACACTTCTACCCAACCCCTGCACCATAATACAGCGATGCATGCACACAAGTAACAGTTAGCAGAACCCATAAACATACCACAAGATCCGGCACCCCTACCCACTTCTATTCACAGAGCATTGTATTACTACTAACCCAACCACAAAATCTTCACAACAGTGACCCTGCTCCCAGCACTCTAACAGGTGCACAAAAACCAATACTTCATGGTGCAGTACAGTAGTTAACAATCTGCGCAATGAACAGTACCGGAACCCATAAAATATGCAGTTAAATCCAATCCACTTCTATGCACACAGTACCATGGGACCAACAGTGTATGCAATGCTGACAAACCACACACACAAGGCAACAATGTGAAACCTACTTGCAACCAGGGCACATAGTTGTCAGCACAAGGCCTCCAACCATGCATCGAAGTGCCTACAGCCTTACCACATGCAACACACCATAGTACACAGTATGTTAAAATGAAATGTTCATGTCATGTTCAATGCACTCCCTTTCTGCCATTGATCTGCCATCAGTCACCACGGAAAGAGGTTGCTGCACCAGCGATCGTGCCATAATGCAGGCTGCCTGCATTCACCACACAAGGTGCCTGTGGAGGTACCCGTGAATTGGCACAATACACATGGATACTGCAGGCACACCACCGTCTTCTTGCACCTAATGAGATATATCAGATGAACCACATGTCACTGCCCCACCCTTTCCAACCCTTCTTCCCACCACCACATGGTGTAAAGTATGTTTTCCAGGCCCTTCCAGTACTGCACTGTCCTCCGATACACCATGGCAGCATTTCCCAAAAATGTTGACGCACAGCATGCTTCCCTCCAGCCAACCACCTACCGTGTCCAATGAGACATTTCAGTCCGCGGAGCGCACAGGGAAATGGGTCCGGGGAGCGGAGCCAGATATCACTCATTTTTTTAGATGTACATTTAAGTTCTTTACAACAAAAGTACTGGTCGGATTTCCACCAAACACACAAAAGAACACTTTTGGAACCAAGCCCCCGATCATGCCGCAAATTTGGTTAAAATCCAGCCAGCAGTTTGGCCTGTCGGCGTGCGCAAAGATTTTGCCCATTCAATCTTTGGAAAAAATGTGTGACCCCCCTATAACTTTGCCCCCTCTCCACGAAACCTCACCCCAAAAATTCAGCGGGCCCCATATACTTTCTTGGCAAAGTTTTATACAAATTCGTTCACAGGGAGCAAAGTTATAAGCAGCCCAAAAAGTGGTCTTCCTATGGGTTTAGCAATTTAACCGTAATTACACGGCCGTTAACACGGGCCATGTAATATATATTAGCGTCCATGTAGTTATGGTTAATTTGGTATTCCATAGGAAGAACATTTTTTGGGTGGCTTATAATTTCGCTCCCTCTGGACGAATCCTCACCAAACTTTGCAAAAAAGTATATGGCCCACTCTGAATTTTTTTTGCAAAGTTTGGAGAGGTTTGGTCCAGGAGGGGCAAAGTTATAGGTGGGGTTTCAAAACTCTAGTTTTTTCCCATAGACATAATGGGAAAAAAATGTGCGCACGCCCACAGCCCAAACCGCTGGACGAATTTACACCAAATTTGCGGCAGGAGTGGGGGCTTGGTCCCGAAAGCGTGCTTTTGCAAATTTGGCTTAAATCCGTCCAGTAGATTTTTTTTAAATGACCAAAATGTAAGGCAAAAAAAAATAGTGATATCTCCGTTCGCTTCGCGGACGGACTTCCCGGTTTGCTCCATGGACAGTGCCCTGATTGGCCAAGCGGCTTGCACGATGTCTGTGAACATGCAAAGTGTTCGCTGATTGGACGGCGTGGGGCGTGGAGAGCGTCAGATTTTTGTGTGGTGACCGCCATCTTGTATTCGCCGACGACCGCCGACAGCGCGGTGAAACTTGGATTAAAAATTGTATTTAGTGGAGTGTGTTGGTGTGTAAGAGTGTTTGGGGAGGGTGGGGAAGTATGAGATAGGTTCAAGGTTCTGTATTTTTTATGTGCTAGACGCTTTTGTTGTGTTCGATTTTTCTGCGGACAACACGGCTGTTCTGAAATGTTCGTAAATAAACAGAATGGATTCGGTGTCAAGTTGAAAGTGTTCTAAGAAGACTCGTCGGGTCCTGGAATGTTCGCAGGGGGTGTCCTGAAGACGTTGTCTGTATTGTTCGTTTTCAAGCTGAAAGTGTTCTAAGAACACTTGCGGTGTCCTGAAATGTTCATACATAAAGAAAATGGGGGTGTTCTGAGGACGTTGTCCGTATTGTTCGCTGGCAAGTTGAATGTGTTCTAAGAACACTTGCGGTGTCCTGAAATGTTCGAAAATAAACAAAATAGGGGTGTTCTGAGGACGTTCTCTGTATTGTGTGCCTGCTTAGCTGTATCCAATGAGGGAATGGCACAGTGAGTGAAGTGGAAATGGTAGAAGGGCTGTCTAAGAGTTACGTGGTCCACGGACACGGCGTGCTACGTCTGGGGTTTTCCAGCAAATCCAGCATGGAAAGAAGACTGTAGGGATCAGCCAATCAGATGTTGAGGTTGTGGATTTGTGTTCAAAGAGACTGTGTGTAGTGAAGATGGCAGAAGTGTGGAAAGTCAGGGTGTTGGTGCTTGGAGATATGTTTGTGCATGGTTAACAACAGTATGCTCAATGCAGGCATGTTGCAAAGAATTTTGATGTTAAAGGAGTGGAGGTGGTGTGGAGCACTGTGCCTGTGAATTGCCAATGTACTGCCAATGTACAGTGAATTGTACAGGTTTGTGAAGATATGGGCAGGATGAACAGTCCCCATGTGGTAGTTTTGCACTATGGTGCTTTCCATTTGGGCTATGTCAGTGCCCCTACTTTGTTGGCAGATTTGGAACACTTGGTTCAAGCAGTAATGAACATCCTTCCAAATGCCAAAGTACTTTTTTCTGGATTAGTACCTAGGCCAATATGGGACAATAGTTCAGTGTTTTGTCCTCGGCAAAACAATGCTAGTTGTGTAATCAACCGAGGTATGTGTGCCTTCATGCTTAGAGCTGGTATGTTCTTCTGTAATAATCAGAATATTGATTCCAGTAATGCTGTTTATTTTAAAGAAGATGGCATTTCCTTATCTTTTATGGGAAATGCCATTCTGTTTTGGAATGTAAGGGTTGCTTTTGAGAAGGTTATGTGAAGATTTTAGGAGTAAAGTAAGAAAAATAAAAAAATACAAAATAACAGGTGTCTGTCAAGCATCTGCAAAAAAACCCCCCAAAAACGGCTCTTTTCAGAGCCAACCTCAAATGGGAAATGGGGCACACTATTTAAATTTACATTCACCACGCTCAGATTTTCGATATGTCCGCGGACACGGCGGTAGTCTGCGGACATCGAAATCACTAGCTAGGGGTTCAGTATGTTCTATGTTACATGTATATAAAGTCAGGGATATTATGGTTAAGTTGTGCTACTAAAAACATATGAAATTCAGTAAAAAAACGTTGTTAAAAGGGATGTTATGGTTAAGTTGAGCTACTAAAAACCTATTAAATTCAGTAAAACCGAAAAACCCCTGAAATTCTTCAGTTATGGTAAGATAAGCAACCATAACTCGCGCCACCGTGCACTGCTAACACTAACACCCAGGACATCAAATATGACGTCACAAATGTCATTGATGACATCACTGATGACATCACATGTGCATTTACTTTTCATGAAAACTCTGTAGGAGGGATTCTTATAATGTTGACCAAAAAGTGTCAAGGATCATTTGAATAAATATCATGATGTAATTAGTGCATTAAGCAATGCATTGATATAAATAGCATTCTATTATGAAGTTCTATCCAGTATACTAAGCAACTCATGCAGAAACTTAGGCATTGTGTGCAGTATACATGATGAAGGTGCAATATTCATAATCTTGCCATGTAGAATAATGAAATGATAACTGCTTTCTTATTAGAGTTTTGCGTACTGTGAAACATGTAATAAGTAGCTAATAAACTGATTATCTTTATGCAGAGAAATGATTGCTCGGTTTCAAAGCTGCTACTTACTCTATGTATGTGTATCAAATGATGTCAGTGAACCCTAAGGAAAGGAGTGTGACTACAATGTATACAAATATGAGCATATACAGGGAAGGTATAGTAATAAAAATAAAACTATGAGAAAGTGCTGATCACTCTAATGATTATCTTCATGCACAGAAAGGATTGCTCTCTTTCAAGCCTGTGTCTTCCGCTATATATATGTTTCATATGATATGACTTGACCCTAAGTCTACAAATATAGTACCTTTTCAATTTTTACTTCCTGACTGTTACTGAAGAAAACTATGGGGCTTACATATGTCAGTAAAGGAAAAAAAGGGAGAGCCAGCCATGTGATGTCATCAGTGATGTCATCATTGACATTTATGATGTCATCTTTGATGTCCTGGGTGTTAGTGTTAGCAGTGCACGGTGGCGCGAGTTATGGTTGCTTATTTTACCATAACTGACGAATTTTAGGGTTTTTCGGTTTTACTTTGAACCATAACGTCCCTTTAACAAAGTTTTTTTACTGAATTTGATAGGTTTTTAGTAGCGCAACTTAACCATAAGGTTAAGATTGATGACATCACTGATGACATCACATGTCTGACTCCCCCTTTTTTCCTTTCCTGACATATCTAGGCCACATGATTTTCTTCAGTAACAGTCAGGAACTAAACATTGTAAATTACTATATTTGTAGACTTATCCTTTAAGTATGTTCTTAGAATAATTCCCTTATGGTCCAGTAATATCATATGAAACATATACATAGAGGAAGACACAACCTTGAAAGACAGCAATCCTTTTTGTGCATTAAAATTATCAGTACATGTATCAGCACTTTCTGATACTTTTGATGTTTTTTTATTACTGTACTTTCCCTGTATATGCTCATATTTTTATATGTTGTACTCACACTATTTTCCTTGGGGTCCAGACACATCATGTGATATATATATATATATATAGATAGGGTAAGTAACAGCTTTGAAACAGAGCAATCATTTCTCTGCATAAAGGTAATCAGTTAGGTTATGAACACTTTCTGCTACTTTTGCTGTTTCTTTTTCTTACTTCAATTCCCTTGTATATATTCATATTTGTATCTGGTGTTGTCTCTTTGTGATTTGTCTATAATAATGCAATTATGTAGTAAGTGTGTTTTATTACCTACTTATCACAAGTTTCACTATAAGCAAAACTCTAATATGAAAACAGTTATCATTTCACTATTCAACATGGCAAGCTTAGGAATATTGCACGTCCATCAAGTATGCTGCACACACTGCCTATGTTTCTACATGAGTACCTTAGTATACTGGATTGAAGTTAATAGAATGCTATTTATATCAATGTATAGCTTAATGCACTGATTAGCACTTGATATTTATTCCAATAATCTTTGACACTTTTTTTAATTAACATTACACTAAGAATCCCTTGTATAGACTTTTCATGAAAGGTAATTGCACATGTGATGTCATCAATGACATTTGTGATGTCATCTTTGATGTCCTGGGTGTTAGGCTTAGCAGTGCACGGTGGTGGCGCGAGTTATGGTTGCTTAGCTTACCATAACGGCGAATTTCAGGGGTTTTTCGGTTTTACTTGGAACCATAACGTCCCTTTAACAACGTTTTTTCACTGAATTTCATAGGTTTTTAGTAGCGCAACTGAACCATAACGTCCCGTTAACAAAGTTTTTTTACTGAATTTCATAAGTTTTTAGTAGCACAACTTAACCATAACTTCCCATTAAAAAAGATTTTTTTTACTGAATTTCATAGGTTTTTAGAAGCGTAAGTTAACCATAAACTCCCTTTAACAAACGTTTTTCATTAGCACGCAGACAATATACAAAGATGGAGTGTAAAAAGCAATTTCTCATGGATGGCTTTACACACAATGTTGCAAAGTAAGAATTTATGCTCGTTCACAGTGAAGGTCAGCTGCTCCCATTTTTTGCTCGCGGGCCGGAGTGGCCCACGACTCGCACTATAAGGTTCTATTGTTTTTTGACCTTGACAGACAGGGATCGTGCCAAAAGACTTCTTTTGAAGGAGGGGTTCAAAAACGTAAGAGACGATAAGGATGACATTTCTGAAACTAAACTTCTTTTATATATTATATCACTATGAGAAAGATCGTTGGCACAGACGGAGTCGTATTTAGGGACTGCATTACGCGTAGACAATGGAAAATGCCAATATAATGTAAATAACCCTTTAGATTATTTTATACCAAAATATAATAACAATAGCGTGGCATTAAAGCCCGGTTAAGTTGTACTTGTTCGTTCAATGTGGCATATTGTTTTGTACCGCGCACTATCACCGCCGAAGTGGTCCCCTGGCGCTCAGACGGCTCTGAAAAAGGCAGAGGAGAGAGGGTGGGTTAGTGGGAATAAGTTAACATACTCCGTTGCACTATCCTCGCCAGCAATAGTTTCACGCCCTAATAAATAAAATGAATATTTTTAATGAAGATCGGCTCGTGAGACTAATTTATGTTTTTAAAACAGGTACATCCTTCCCTACAGTCAATGCCACGATTTTCAGACCCCGGCCGACGGATTTTTTAACTGCCAGGTGCAGCTACTTCTAAAGAACTTCATGACCCTCACCATTTTATGGGACAATCGCCAAGGACTAATATGCCCTTACGTGGTACTAGCGGCTAGAAGCAACATACCAACCATTATGGTGGTCTAATGCCTCGTTGTTGGAACAGCCTTCCGATTATCAGTGCGACCATAGTGCTTCTTTTATCATAAACCAACACCCTGTCTACCGCAAAAAAACAGCGCGTGACTCAAGATGAACTTTTGAGGATCGACAGCAAAGACAAATGCAAATCGCTGAATATTCTCTAAACATTTGATGTCAAATAAAAGTACTTTACGAAATGTACAATCTTGCTGTTTGCTTTTAAATCACAGTTTCATATTCCGTATTGTGGCGCGCTGTGTTGTGAGATGATCTGTGTTGTTTTCCAGGTTCTGTGTAAAGTAGCGTAGGACTGGAGACGACTGGGCCTTACGCGGTAAGAGGGGCTAAAAGCAAAATACCAACCATTATGGTAGTCTAATGCCTCGTTGTTGGAACAGCCGTCCGATTATCAGTGCGACCATAGTGCTTCTTTTATCATAAACCAACACCCTGTGTACCGCAAAGGAACAGAGCGTGACTCAAGATGAACTTTTGTGGATTGACAGCAAAGACAAATGCAAATCGCTGAATATTCTCTAAACATTTGGGGGGTAATTCATAGAATTCAGCGCACAAGTGGCGCACGCGGCTGGCGCAGAGTGTGCGCGTGCGAATCCCTGCGCCAGCGCGTTTGCCAAAATACATTTCCGCGCACAGCATATTCATGGATTCCAGCCACCAAAACCAGCCATGGGGCACAGTGGCGCAGTGACCCTGCAGCAGCGCCAGTTACGCCCCCAAGAACGCCCCTTGCGCAGGGAAAAGCCATCAAAATCCCCAATCCAGCACAAAGGGCTGCGCTAACCCTGTACCAGCACGGCAAGCGGGGTTCGTGTATCACTGGGGTGCGCGGGAAGTTCCTCACGTTATTTCAGCGGGGTACGTGTATTTCAGGGGTGCGCAGGAAGTTCCACACGCGATTCCATTAGGGTACGTGTACATTAGGGGTGCGCGGGAAGTTTCACACGTGAATTCAGCAGGGTACGTGTATTTCAGGGGTGTGCAGGAAGTTTCACACGCGATTTCAGCTGGTTACGTGTATATCAGGGGTGCGCTGGAAGTTCCACACGCGAATGTCCTGGGTACGTGTATTTCGGGGTGCGCGGGAAGTTACACACGTGAATTCAGCAGGGTACGTGTATTTCAGGGGTGCGCAGGAAGTTTCACACGTGATTTCAGCTGGGTACGTGTATATCAGGGGTGCGCTGGAAGTTCCACACGCGAATGTCCTGGGTATGTGTATTTCGGGGTGCGCGGGAAGTTACACACGTGAATTCAGCAGGGTACGTGTATTTCAGGGGTGCGCGGAAAGTTTCACACGTGATTTCAGCTAGGTACGTGTATATCAGGGGTGTGCTGGAGGTTCCACACGCGAATGTCCTGGGTACGTGTATTTCGGGGTGCGCGGAAAGTTACACACATGAATCCATCAGGGTACGTGTATATCAGGGGTGTGCTGGAAGTTCTACACGCGAATGTCCTGGGTACGTGTATTTCGGGGTGCGCGGAAAGTTACACACGTGAATCCAGCAGGGTACGTGTATTTCAGGGGTGCGCGGGAAGTTTCACACGCGATTGGTCCTGTGCGGGCATGGTACGTGTATTACAGGGGTGCGTGGGAAGTTTCACATGCAATTTCAGCTGGGTACGTGTATTCCAGGGGTGCGCTGGAAGTTCCACACACGAATGTCCTGGGTACGTGTATTTTGGGGTGCGCGGGAAGTTTCACACGCGATATCAGCAGGGTACGTGTATTTCAGGGGTTCCGTGGAGTACTCCACGTGAATTGGCCGTGTGGGTCCTCCCAGGTGTTCGCTCCACAACCTCCACGGCCCCTGCAGGCAGCCCACACCACGGGGGACTACCCTGCACCCCCACTCATGTCCCCCAGCTCCCCCATCCCCCAGCACTGTGGGGCACCCTCCACCAGGCCCCCACACATGTCCCCCTGCACCCCCACCTCCCAGTAGTGCAGGGCACCATCCACCAGGCCCCCAACTCATGTCCCCCTGCACCCCCACCACCCAGCACTGTGGGGCACCCTCCACCAGGCCCCCAACTCATGTCCCATTGCACCCCCACCCCCCAGCACTGTGGGGCACCCTCCACCAGGCCCCCAACTCATGTCCCCCTGCACCCCCACCCCCCAGCACTGTGGGGCACCCTCCACCAGGCCCCCAACTCATGTCCCTCTGCCCCCCACCCCCCAGCACTGTGGGGCACCTGCCAGCAGGCCCCCACTCATGTCCAACTCATGTCCCCCTGCACACCCACCCCCCAGCACTGTGGGGCACCTGCCAGCAGGCCCCCACTCATGTCCAACTCATGTCCCCCTGCACCCCCACCCCCCAGCACTGTGGGGCACCTGCCAGCAGGCCCCCACTCATGTCCAACTCATGTCCCCCTGCACCCCCACCCCCCAGCACTGTGGGGCACCTGCCAGCAGGCCCCCACTCATGTCCAACTCATGTCCCCCTGCACCCCCACCCCCCAGCACTGTGGGGCACCTGCCAGCAGGCCCCCACTCATGTCCAACTCATGTCCCCCTGCACCCCCACCCCCCAGCACTGTGGGGCACCCTCCACCAGGCCCCCAACTCATGTCCCCCTGCACCACCACCCCCCAGCACTGTGGGGCACCCTCCACCAGGCCCCCAACTCATGTCCCCCTGCACCCCCACCCCCCTGCACTGTGGGGCACCTGCCAGCAGGCCCCTAACTCATGTCCCCCTGCACCCCCACCCCCCAGCACTGTGGGGCACCCTCCACCAGGCCCCCACTCATGTCCAACTCATGTCCCCCTGCACCCCCACCCCCCAGCACTGTGGGGCACCCTCCACCAGGCCCCCAACTCATGTCCCCCTGCACCCCCACCCCCCAGCACTGTAGGGCACCCTCCACCAGGCCCCCAACTCATGTCCCCCTGCGCCCCCACCCCCCAGCACTGTGGGGCACCCTCCACCAGGCCCCCAACTCATGTCCCCCTGCACCCCCACCCCCCAGCACTGTGGGGCACCCTCCACTAGGCCCCCAACTCATGTCCCCCTGCACCCCCACCCCCCAGCACTGTGGGGCACCCTCCACCAGGCCCCCAACTCATGTCCCCCTGCCCCCCCCACCCCCCAGCACTGTGGGGCACCTGCCAGCAGGCCCCCACTCATGTCCAACTCATGTCCCCCTGCACCCCCACCCCCCAGCACTGTGGGGCACCTGCCAGCAGGCCCCCACTCATGTCCAACTCATGTCCCCCTGCACCCCCACCCCCCAGCACTGTGGGGCACCTGCCAGCAGCCCCCCACTCATGTCCAACTCATGTCCCCCTGCACCCCCACCCCCCAGCACTGTGGGGCACCTGCCAGCAGACCCCCACTCATGTCCAACTCATGTCCCCCTGCACCCCCACCCCCCAGCACTGTGGGGCACCCTCCACCAGGCCCCCAACTCATGTCCTCCTGCACCCCCAACCCCCAGCACTGTGGGGCACCCTCCACCAGACCCCCAACTCATGTCCCCCTGCACCCCCACCCCCCTGCACTGTGGGGCACCTGCCAGCAGGCCCCCAACTCATGTCCCCCTG
This sequence comes from Ambystoma mexicanum, assembly GCF_040938575.1. Classification (NCBI taxonomy): domain Eukaryota; kingdom Metazoa; phylum Chordata; class Amphibia; order Caudata; family Ambystomatidae; genus Ambystoma; species Ambystoma mexicanum. The sequence goes on along the minus strand of NC_090934.1, from coordinate 363,748,268 downwards.
CACCCCCACCCCCCAGCACTGTGGGGCACCCTCCACCAGGCCCCCACTCATGTCCAACTCATGTCCCCCTGCACCCCCACCCCCCAGCACTGTGGGGCACCTGCCAGCAGGCCCCCACTCATGTCCAACTCATGTCCCCCTGTACCCCCACCCCCCAGCACTGTGGGGCACCTGCCAGCAGGCCCCCACTCATGTCCAACTCATGTCCCCCTGCACCACCACCCCCCAGCACTGTGGGGCACCCTCCACCAGGCCCCCACTCGTGTGCAACTCATGTCCCCCTGCACCCCCACCCCCCAGCACTGTGGGGCACCCTCCACCAGGCCCCCAACTCATGTCCCCCTGCACCCCCACCCCCAGCACTGTGGGGCACCCTCCACCAGGCCCCCAACTCATGTCCCCCTGCACCCCCACCCCCCAGCACTGTTGGGCACCTGCCAGCAGGCCCCCACTCATGTCCAACTCATGTCCCTCTGCACCCCCACCCCCCAGCACTGTGGGGCACCCTCCACCAGGCCCCACTCATGTCCAACTCATGTCCCCCTGCACCCCCACCCCCCAGCACTGTGGGGCACCTGCCAGCAGGCCCCCACTCATGTCCAACTCATGTCCCCCTGCACCCCCACCCCCCACCACTGTGGGGCACCTGCCAGCAGGCCCCCACTCATGTCCAACTCATGTCCCCCTGCACCCCCACCCCCCAGCACTGTGGGGCACCTACCAGCAGGCCCCCACTCATGTCCAACTCATGTCCCCCTGCACCCCCACCCCCCAGCACTGTGGGGCACCTGCCAGCAGGCCCCCACTCATGTCCAACTCATGTCCCCCTGCACCCTCACCCCCCAGCACTGTGGGGCACCTGCCAGCAGGCCCCCACTCATGTCCAACTCATGTCCCCCTGAACCCCAACCCCCCAGCACTGTGGGGCACCCTCCACCAGGCCCCCAACTCATGTCCCCCTGCACCCCCACCCCCCTGCACTGTGGGGCAATTGCCAGCAGGCCCCCAACTCATGTCCCCCTGCACCCCCACCCCCCAGCACTGTGGGGCACCCTCCACCAGGCCCCCACTCATGTCCAACCCATGTCCCCCTGCACCCCCACCCCCCAGCACTGTGGGGCACCCTCCACCAGGCCCCCAACTCATGTCCCCCTGCACCCCCACCCCCCAGCACTGTGGGGCACCCTCCACCAGGCCCCCAACTCATGTCCCCCTGCGCCCCTACCCCCCAGCACTGTGGGGCACCTTCCACCAGGCCCCCAACTCATGTCCCCCTGCACCCCCACCCCCCAGCACTGTGGGGCACCCTCCACCAGGCCCCCAACTCATGTCCCCCTGCACCCCCACCCCCAGCACTGTGGGGCACCCTCCACCAGGCCCCCAACTCATGTCCCCCTGCCCCCCACCCCCCAGCACTGTGGGGCACCTGCCAGCAGGCCCCCACTCATGTCCAACTCATGTCCCCCAGCACCCCCATCCCCCAGCACTGTGGGGCACCCTCCACCAGGCCCCCACACATGTCCCCCTGCACCCCCACCTCCCAGCAGTGCAGGGCACCATCCACCAGGCCCCCAACTCATGTCCCCCTGCACCCCCACCACCCAGCACTGTGGGGCACCCTCCACCAGGCCCCCAACTCATTTCCCCCTGCACCCCCACCCCCCAGCACTGTGGGGCACCCTCCACCAGGCCCCCAACTCATGTCCCCCTGCACCCCACCCCCCAGCACTGTGGGGCAACCTCCACCAGGCCCCCAACTCATGCCCCCCTGCCCCCCTCCCCCCAGCACTGTGGGGCACCTGCCAGCAGGCCCCCACTCATGTCCAACTCATGTCCCCTGCACCCCCACCCCCAGCACTGTGGGGCACCTGCCAGCAGGCCCCCACTCATGTCCAACTCATGTCCCCCTGCACCCCCACCCCCCAGCACTGTGGGGCACCTGCCAGCAGGCCCCCACTCATGTCCAACTCATGTCCCCCTGCACCCCCACCCCCCGCACTGTGGGGCACCTGCCAGCAGGCCCCCACTCATGTCCAACTCATGTCCCCCTGCACCCCACCCCCCAGCACTGTGGGGCACCTGCCAGCAGGCCCCCACTCATGTCCAAATCATGTCCCCCTGCACCCCCACCCCCCAGCACTGTGGGGCACCTGCCAGCAGGCCCCCACTCATGTACCCCTGCACCACCACCCCCCAGCACTGTGGGGCACCCTCCACCAGGCCCCCAACTCATGTCCCCCTGCACCCCCACCCCCCTGCACTGTGGGGCACCTGCCAGCAGGCCCCCAACTCATGTCCCCCTGCACCCCCACCCCCCAGCACTGTGGGGCACCCTCCACCAGGCCCCCACTCATGTCCAACTCATGTCCCCCTGCACCCCCACCGCCCAGCACTGTGGGGCACCCTCCACCAGGCCCCCAACTCATGTCCCCCTGCGCCCCCACCCCCCAGCACTGTGGGGCACCCTCCACCAGGCCCCCGACTCATGTCCCCCTGCGCCCCCACCCCCCAGCACTGTGGGGCACCCTCCACCAGGCCCCCAACTCATGTCCCCCTGCACCCCCACCCCCCAGCACTGTGGGGCACCCTCCACCAGGCCCCCAACTCATGTCCCCCTGCACCCCCACCCCCCAGCACTGTGGGGCACCCTCCACCAGGCCCCCAACTCATGTCCCCCTGCCCCCCCACCCCCCAGCACTGTGGGGCACCTGCCAGCAGGCTCCCACTCATGTCCAACTCATGTCCCCCACCACCACCCCCCAGCACTGTGGGGCACCTGCCAGCAGGCCCCCACTCATGTCCAACTCATGTCCCCCTGCACCCCCACCCCCCAGCACTGTGGGGCACCTGCCAGCAGCCCCCCACTCATGTCCAACTCATGTCCCCCTGCACCCCCATCCCCCAGCACTGTGGGGCACCTGCCAGCAGGCCCCGACTCATGTCCAACTCATGTCCCCCTGCACCCCCACCCCCCAGCACTGTGGGGCACCTGCCAGCAGACCCCCACTCATGTCCAACTCATGTCCCCCTGCACCCCCACCCCCCAGCACTGTGGGGCACCCTCCACCAGGCCCCCAACTCATGTCCCCCTGCACCCCAACCCCCTAGCACTGTGGGGCACCCTCCACCAGACCCCCAACTCATGTCCCCCTGCACCCCCACCCCCCAGCACTGTGGGGCACCTGCCAGCAGGCCCCCACTCATGTCCAACTCATGTCCCCCTGTACCCCCACCCCCCAGCACTGTGGGGCACCTGCCAGCAGGCCCCCACTCATGTCCAACTCATGTCCCCCTGCACCCCCACCCCCCAGCACTGTGGGGCACCCTCCACCAGGCCCCCAACTCATGTCCCCCTGCACCCCCACCCCCTAACACTGTGGGGCACCCTCCACCAGACCCCCAACTCATGTCCCCCTGCACCCCCACCCCCCTGCACTGTGGGGCACCTGCCAGCAGGCCCCCAACTCATGTCCCCCTGCAAACCCACCACCCAGCACTGTGGGGGCACCCTCCACCAGGCCCCCACTCATGTCCAACTCATGTCCCCCTGCACCCCCCACCCCCCAGCACTGTGGGGCACCTGCCAGCAGGCCCCCACTCATGTCCAACTCATGTCCCCCTGTATCCCCACCCCCCAGCACTGTGGGGCACCTGCCAGCAGGCCCCCACTCATGTCCAACTCATGTCCCTCTGCACCCCCACCCCCAGCACTGTGGGGCACCCTCCACCAGGCCCCACTCATGTCCAACTCATGTCCACCTGCACCCCCACCCCCCAGCACTGTGGGACACCCTCCACCAGGCCCCGAACTCATGTCCCCCTGCACCCCCACCCCCCAGCACTGTGGGGCACCCTCCACCAGGCCCCCAACTCATGTCCCCCTGCACCCCCACCCCCAGCACTGTGGGGCACCTGCCAGCAGGCCCCCACTCATGTCCAACTCATGTCCCTCTGCACCCCCACCCCCCAGCACTGTGGGGCACCCTCCACCAGGCCCCCACTCATGTCCAACTCATGTCCCCCTGCACCCCCACCCCCAGCACTGTGGGGCACCTGCCAGCAGGCCCCCACTCATGTCCAACTCATGTCCCCCTGCACCCCCACCCCCCAGCACTGTGGGGCACCTGCCAGCAGGCCCCCACTCATGTCCAACTCATGTCCCCCTGCACCCCCACCCCCCAGCACTGTGGGGCACCTGCCAGCAGGCCCCCACTCATGTCCAACTCATGTCCCCCTGCACCCCCACCCCCCAGCACGGTGGGGCACCTGCCAGCAGGCCCCCACTCATGTCCAACTCATGTCCCCCTGCACCCCCACCCCCCAGCACTGGGGGGCACCTGCCAGCAGGCCCCCACTCATGTCCAACTCATGTCCCCCTGAACCCCCACCCCCCAGCACTGTGGGGCACCTGCCAGCAGGCCCCCCACTCATGTCCAACTCATGCCCCCTGCACCCCACCCCCCAGCACTGTGGGGCACCCTCCACCAGGCCCCCCAACTCATGTCCCCCTGCACCCCCACCCCCCCTGCACTGTGGGGCACCTGCCAGAAGGCCCCCAACTCATGTCCCCTTGCACCCCCACCCCCCAGCACTGTGGGGCACCCTCCACCAGGCCCCCACTCATGTCCAACCCATGTCCCCCTGCACCCCCACCCCGAAG